>NW_027223754.1:179536601-180801244 GCF_028538775.1 Myotis yumanensis
TTTAAACGTGCCATGAGATTAAAAGCACCATCAGAGCAGACACCAGGCTTTCTTAGTCATGACTGGTCCGACACACAGTACAAATAACATTGCGTGGTGTTAATATTGATCAATCATAAATACAGTTTACATACAAGATTCATGAGGATTCAGATCTCTCTGATATAAATAATGTTTCTTTAAAATCCTAGAATCTCATATTTTCTCTGTACATTTAAATTTTTGTTTTAAGAATCATCTTGAGCAGTGGTTCTTAACCTTGGGTGCACATTAGAATCACCTGAGAATCTTTTTAAAATCCTGATTTCTGGGCCTCATCCTCCGGAAATTCTGTTTCTTTGTTACTAATGTTGTGGCCTCACCCCATAACAAAGAAACAGAATTTCCGGAGGATGAGGCCCAGAAATCAGGATTTTAAAAAGATTCCCAGGTGATTCTAATGTTCAGGCAAGGTTGAGAGCCACTGATCTTGAGGAACAACACGACTGGAATACTTTAGATAAATTATAATCAGGTTTTTAAAATAATAACATTAAAGAACACATCAAAGTTATTTTTCAAATCCTATGTGTTGTAAGCAAACTATATGATTTTCACTTTGACCACTAATCTTCCTCCTTAGTTTGAATAACTGAGTCATTGTCTGACTCTAAGCAGATTGATATCTTTTACCATTTTTATTGTAATGTAAGTTTCCATAGAATTACAAGTCCCTGAATTTGTTTCCATACACAGTCATTACCACATTAAAAGACAGCTTTGACCTTCAGACAAAACCTTGTAGGCCTTGTTCTTTTCTCCAACCATTCTTCTATGAATTCGCTCTCATTTTTACTCGGTACAAGTGCAAGTGCTAGACTCAGACTGCCTGACTTCCAACCTCCTAATTCTTACCAGCTGTGCGATGTGGACAAGTTCCTTCACCTCTCTCAGCCTCAATTTCCTTTCTGTAACATGTAAATATTAGAAGTACTTGCCTCAGAAGGTTGCTATGAAGTATAAATACAATAGTTCATGAAAACACAGAGAACATTCCCTGGCACGGGTAAGTAACCCATAATTGTTAGCTATTATCCTAACCCTGCCCTCTTTTCTTATTCCCTTCCCTTTCCTATGCATTATCTTTCTCTGAAATGTCTCTTTGGCAATTCTGCTTTCATTGTTTCTCCTCCTACACTCTCCATAGAAAAATAGAACCCTCCCTGTCCTTCTCTTTTACTCGCTGCCTGATGCTCTGAAGTTTCAGCCACTGAATTAGTGCTTTACTTCACAATATAATTTTTTTTCCTCACCACCACCTCTGTATTCTCACCCAACTCTGTAATTCTGGGACTTTTCCAGAATGATCCCTAGAGAAAGATGACCCCCCCCCCCCCCCGCCCCCCACCCTCCTCTTCTAGTGTTTTCTGTTTCTTTTGAGTGCCTCATCTGACCTTTGACCCCATCCCCTGCTTCAGGGAAGTGACCAGAGTCAAATGCTGTCTTTCACCCACCCCAGTAACAGTGGTTCTCAACCCTTTAAATACAGTTCCTCATGTTGTGACCCAACCATAAAATTATTTCCGTTGCTACTTCATAACTGTAATGTTGCTACTATTATGAATCGTAATGTAAATATCTGATATGCAGGATGGTCTTAATTGACCCCTGTGAAAGGGTCGTTTAATTGCCAAAGGGGTCGTGACCCACAGGTTGAGAACTGCTGTCTTAGAAGGACCTCATTTTATTGTGTAATCTTTTGCTAAGCATCTTGTGAAGGCTGCCTCAAAATAAGCAGGGGATTCACGCTTGGTTTCCCCAGTGGATTTCAAATTATTTCACAGAAGTTACCGAATTGCTGCCACTTTAAAAACAATGTTTTCAGAGGGAAAGGGAGGTGGGGAAGTAGAAGAGGGTATAGGGGGGATAAATGGTGATGGAAGGAGACCTGACTTGGGGTCAGATGATGTATTATAGAATCGTACACCTGAAATCTATGTAATTTTATTGACCAGTGGCACCCCAATAAATTCAATAAAAAATTTAAAAACAGTGTTTTAATAATCTAACATTAAGCTAGATTAAAGTTTAACAGAAAAGTGTTCACATTTTTCACGTTATACTCCCTAAAATATCACTCATGGGATGGTGGATGTCTTTGTTCGGGGCCTAAAATCCTTCTATGTGTTGGGGAATGACCCCTGACCACCCAACATGGTTTTGCGTGACTGCTGTCCAAACCAGGACCACAGGAGTTGGCCTTCGGATTTCATCGGGGCACTGGTTGTATCCCTGCCCCCTCCCCTGGGTGTAAGGCTCAGGTACATGAAAGACAATGCCAAGGCAGGATGCATCAGAGTCCTTCCATCAGGCCTGGGGGAAGGATGCTGGGATGGAAGCGGTCCTCTCTTCCTTTAGGAAGGGAGGCTGCCAAAAGGAGGAATTCTGTCTCCCCACTTGGAGGGAGTCTTTCTATGACACATGAGAATAAAGCCAATGAGCAAAGAGGCTGGAATGGCCAAAACAAAGGAAGGGGGAGAGGTTTCTTGAGTCTCTGAAAACAATGATGCCTGAAGCAAGCTCATTCTCGAAGGTCACAAGACAGGAGATTGTCTCACTCGCCACCGCATCCTTCTCGGCAGACACCAGGTGCTCCATCAATATTTGTTGAGTGGGTAAATGTACACGAAGCCAGGAGACATTCCTTAGGTTTCGTGAGTTATTTCTAACCCTTGAAACTGGAGGTGCCCTGACTGCCGAATGCACCCACACAGGTAAACCTCAGTATTGCCCAGGAGCACCCTCAGCTCTGCAATTACAGCTCTACAGCAGCTTAAGGACAATGTATGGAAGTGAGAGGCTGAGCCATACATTTATTTCCAAAAAGATAGGAATATTAAAATAACACATTTTTCTGTCAAACTGTGTAGGAAGATACAGAGCCATTCTAGGGCAGATAGACATTTTATAAGTTGTCTATTCACAAAACTGTTTAATTTGGCACATGGGGAAATGCTGAGTGCCATTTTAAAATCTATATCACCTTTAGCTTAATTGTATTTGTACTAGTAGAGCATCATGCTCAGTTAGTTATTTATACCTGGGACTTTTGTTGCTCTTTTATTAGCCTAAATCATAAATTAAGTAGTATATTAACAGATACTTGTATGCACTGATTTTTAGTCAGGGATGCAGGTCAGACTCACCTGTGATGCATTTAAAATGTTTTCTTGTAGACACACGCACCCCTATATTCATTGTAGTGTTATTTACAAGGGCCAAGATATGGAAGCAACCTAAGTATCCATTGATAGGTGAATGGATAAAGATGTAGTGCATATATATTATAGAATATTACTCAGCCACAAAAAAGAATGAAATCTTGCCATTTGTGACAACATGGATGGACCTGGAGGTTATTATGCTAAATGAAATAAGTCAGAGAAAGATATACCATATGATTTTGCTTATAGGTAGAATCTCAAAAACAAAATAAGTAAACAAACAAAACAGAAACAAACTCATAGATACAGAGAACATTTTGATGATTGTCAAATAGGAGGGGTTTTGGGTACTGGATGAAAAAGGGGAAGGGATTAAGATGTACAAATTTCCAGTTATAAAAATAAACATGGGGTTATAAAGTATAGCATATGGAATATAGTCAATAATACTATAATGACTATGTATGGCACCAAATGGGTCCTAGACTTATCAGGGTGATCATTTCATAAGTTATATAAATGTCTAATCACATGTTGTACACCTGAAAGTCATACAATATTGTATTGTCAACTGCAAAGAAATCAGAAACACCAATCAGAAAGGATATATGCACCCCTGTGTTCATAGCAGTGCAATTTATAATAGCTAAAATTTGGAAACAGCCTAAGTGCCCATCAGCAGATGAATGGATTAGAAAACTGTGGTACGTCTACACAATGGAATACTATGCTGCTGTAAAAAAGAAGGAACTCTTACCATTTGCAACAGCATGGGTAGAAATGGAGAGCATTATGCTAAGTGAAATAAGCCAGTCAATGAAAGAAAAATACCACATGATCTCACTCATTTATGGATAATCAAGACCATTATAAACTGATGAACAAAAATAGATACAGAGGCAGAGCAGCATCGAACAGACTGTCAAATTACAGCGGGAAGGCTGGGGAGGGTTGGGGGGCAGGAGGGGAGGTAAGAGATCAACCAAAGGACTTGTATGAATGCATATAAGCATAACCAATGGACATAAGACACTGGGGGGTAGGGGAGGCCAGGGGAATGTCAAGGGAGGGGGAGGAGACATATGCAATACTCTTTGTAATACTTTAATAAAACAAAATTAAAAAAATTAAAAATAAATAAATAAAAACCTATGGTACACTGAGTGGATTAGAAAACTGAGGTACATCTACACAATGGAATACTATGCTGCTGTAAAAAAGAAGGAATTCTTACCATTTGCAACAGCATGGGTAGAAATGGAGAGCATTATGCTAAGTGAAATAAGCCAGTCAGAAAAAGATAAATATCACATGATCTCACTCATTTGTGGAATATAATGAACAACATAAACTGATGGAAAAAAAATAGATCCAGAGACATAAAAGCATCAAACAGATTATCAAACCTCAGAGGGAAGGCAGGGGAGAGTTGGGGGAGGGGTGGGGGTAAGAGATCAACCAAAGAACTTGAGTGCATATAAGCATAACCAATGGACACAGACAATAGGGGGTGGGGAGGGGGGTGAAGGCCTAGGCTGGAGGGCTGGGGTGGGCTGGGAAGAGGACAATGGGGGGGAAAGGAGACATATGTAATACTTTCAACAATAAAGAATTTTTTTAAAAAAAGAAAAATTTAGAAATTACAAAAAAAATAAGAAGAAAAAAATTTTAATTAAAAAACAATAGTCCTAGCTGATTTGCCTCAGTGGATGGAGTGTCAGCCTGCGGACTGGACTGAAGGGGTCCTGGGTTCGATTCTGGTCAGGAGCACATGCCTGGGTTGTGGGCTTGATCCCCAGTGGGGGGCGTGCAGGAGGCAGCCAATCAATGATTTTCTCTCATCATTGATGTTTCTATTTCTCTCTCCCCTCTCCCTTCCTCTCTGAAATCAATAAAAATATATTTTAAAAACAACAACAAATGTTTTCTTTTACTTGGATTTAGTTATGTTCAGGGTAGAGTCTGGGCATTTAGTAGGTTTGAGATGTACCCTTGTGATTAAGTCCTACTCTTAAAACCTGCCCAGGACACACCTCAAGCTAAGTTTAAAACCCTTACCATCCTTGAAGGCAATAAGAAGCATCCCTTTGCCAAACACTAACTCTAACTGTATCATTTATTTCTTCTTGGTAGCAATTTCTCAGTAGTAGCTGCCTGTATGACATTCTTTCTTAAATTCATTTAATGAACATTTATGGAGTGCCTAACATCACCAAGTAACCAAGTAGGCACTGGCGGTAAAAGGGCAGGTTTCTGCTCCCAGGGAGCTCACATTCAACTGGAGGGATGGATACAGACATATAAACATAATGGTAATAAAATGTTACACTTGTGAGGACAGAATTGTGTAAGGCACAGAGGGCAAAGTGATTCTATTATAGCATGTCACAACCTAAGGCGCACGGACTGTGTAGTTGGGAACTGGGTGGCATGGCAGGGTGATCATTCATACCTGTGGTTACTCATCTATGAGCTGACTCCAGAATGTGTCAGGTCAGGCCTACTGGTCCGGACTTGCCTCACCGGATCACGCAGCCAGCAGCGCCTTCCCTGTGCCTAGTCCTTGAAGACAATCCTTCTTAGTTTCATTTTTTTGCTCCTCTTCTCCAGGGTAGTAAGGGGATAATCAGACCAGGACAAGGTAAGGAGGGGCTGACTGACTCTAACAACCCAACTTGATGGCCAGCCGCTGGGAGGTCAGCCTTCTCTCAGGTCCCCGAATACTGAAGAGCCATGGTCTTGCTGGCGTTCATAAACCCCAGGCCTGTCAATCCTTTGCAACTTTCTTCGACATCTTTTTTTCTCTTTTTTTCAACTCAGCCATATTTTTTGTCAATAAGCAATCTACAATAAACACTTAATTCATCATGTAAATTTTGGAAAAGGGTATTTTTCAGTATCATGCACTAACATTACCAAGTTAAAGCAATGTTTTAAGTTTTGTTCCTAAAAGCTTTAATAATCCATATTTTAAATAAAAATAATTTTCTTGTACATCCTGTTTAGGGAGAACATAAGAAGTAACACAAGAGAAGAAAAGAAATAAAATGGGAAATGTTTATTGAAGCGAGTTGCTTGAGTTTTAATAAGAATAAACCAGCACCTAGGAAAGACTCATTGAGATGGTGTGACCGGTTGCTTGGGGGCAGCGAGACATGGGCGATATGTTCCTCCTCTTCCGATTTTTCCATTGTCCTCTACAAGGCCATCACATTATAATGTTTTTAAAAAACACCTTAGTTTCAAAAGGACCTCACTCCAATTATTCCACCAGTTAACATTTCTGCTCTCTTCTTTTCTATGAGATAAAATGTTTCTATTAATGTACTAATTTCTATGATAGTCTTTCTTCTATGGGTGCTCATCTAGAAGAGAAATGAATTATGCCATTAAATAGAATAGATATTTACCAATGATGTTAATTTGTCAGATTTCCAGTTTATACTAACTTTCAAAGTGACAGCTGACTTGTCACTCTTCTCCAACATCCAAAGAGAGTCCATAGTCCCGGTCACGGGTATAAATACAAGATTTACTCGAAAGGTCTACCTCAAGCCCACCATCTCTGTGAAGATTTTCCTAGCCATCCAAACCATTGAGCTACTTTTTTTAAAACTTCTATAGCATTATATGTATCACATAAGTTTTATTTATATGATCTTACATTCTATTTTTTATATAGTAGACTTTACTTATAAAGCATTACTGGTTAGCTACTGTGTGCTAGGAACTGTGTTAGCACAAGGAGAATTGAATAGGACAGACTGTAATAGAGTGTAATAAATAATAGCCATTTCTAAATATGCACAGTGCTTTGAACATCCAGAAAGAAAATACCTCACTCTTTGCCCATCCACATTGCCATCTGCAGGCTATGGAGCAGTAATCTTCTCATTTTCCACTCCACACATTGATTGCACCTCAGGAAGTTGCTGTAGGTCTTTTAGAATCCAGAGCACCTACTGGTATAGTGGCTGGAGGTAGGACAAGCTTGCTTGCTCCTTCTCCCTTCAAGTTTCACCTATAAGCAAGGGTAGCAGTCTGAGTCAGGGGCAGCTTCCTTGGAAGGCTTATTTAGGGCCCCTTGGTGCTCTTCGTTGATGGCATGTTCCTTTTCCCCAGTTTCTTCCTTCCATGCAGCCAGCTAGACTGCAGTAGGATTTGGGATGATGACCAGCCTGGGCTTTGTGGTCCAGCTGAGAATCACACCCCAACCTGCAAGGGTGTCTGGGTCCAAGTCCAGTTAGCAATTTCCCACATTTCCTGAAACTCATGAAACTCATGAGGAAGGGTAACTGTGGTTTGAAGTAGATCTGTACACCCCTTTTGTAATAGTATCAACCGCATCTCCAATTTCTTACATTGGCCATTTTGGATAGAAATTGGACCTTAGATTTATTTTTTTAATTTATTTTTATTACAGTAAGTATTACAGTTGTGCCCGCCCCCCGCCCCCATTGACTCCCTCCTCCCTGCTCCAGGAAAAAGGAACAAAACTTTGATCTGTATTTTTGTGTCTCTGTTTTTAAAACCATTCTTTTTAAGATAAGATTGCCTGATTGCCTTTTGTAAACTGTCCTGTGGAATCTGGAGAAACTGTAGTTTTAGAATGCATTCCCCCCCCCGACCCCCCCCCCCCCCCCCCCCCCCCCCCGCTTCTAAGCCTCACTGAGAAAACGATTTTAGTGATAAAACAGTGTTAGAGGGCTATCACTGTTGACTAATCTCCCTTCAACAATCAGAATGACGGAGTAAAACTTTGGTCCTAAATAACAATGTTGTTTTACCACATCACTTCTGCTACTATCATGTCTTCAAATAAAAGATAACATGGAATTTGGGTAAACAAAGAAGCGGATAAAACAAAAGTTTTCCAAACTATATTGACAACAGCTTTCTTTGGATTAAAAAAATATATATGAGTACTAAACTCTAAGCAAGGGAAAAGATTTTCACAGAGATCACAGCTTTTTTACTGATATGACCAAAGTGAGAAAGAAAACAAAAGTAGAACTTGTGTGAGATTCTGTGCAGTGTAAGAGATTCGTTCTGCTTCCTGTTAAGGCTACTTCTTGTCCCCAAACAATATCTTCCTTGGAACACAGTCCAACTGGCATGGATTATGGTGGGGACATCCGTGTGTACATCTGAGTGGACTAACAGACAATAGGGATGTTTTAATTCCTCCCTTCCAGAGCTATCTATTCTGCTGAATATCTTCAACTCTGTACGAGATGCTGTATGATTATGAAGGAGATGAAAAGACAAAGAATCTGATTTAATTTTCATTCCTCTCAAAAGAAGTCAAACGCCTTTCAAGTTTCTATGTATCGTAAAATAATGTTTCTTTCACTCCAGAATCTATCTCTGGACTAAAATTGCTTAGTTATTTAACCATGAACTTGAAAACTAAATTTTAGATTGGGGAAAAAATGTGCTGTGTACCCAGAAAGTCCAGAGGACAGTTAAGGAGGAAAAATTAAATTTCTTCAAGTTAGTGGTTTAGCTTCTATTTTGTAGTGATGAAATTTTGTATGTGATGTTGCATAATGGCGGTGCTTTTTGGAGTGGTGTGGGAGGTGAAGTAGAAAGTCTCTTCCCGCGTTGTGCCTCTGACTAGGTTCTGCAAGCGCCCTAGCGTCTAAAGGTGTCAGGACATTCTGTTCATTTTGTCGAGAAAAGAAATCTTGCCACTATGTGCACAATCGTGTGAATGAATATTCAGCACCTCCAACTCAGATTCACAGCTAATGATCTAGATTCTGAATTTTCAAGGGCAAATTGCGCGGCCTCCTTCTACCACGCTGCCTTTCCTTTTTAGCAGTTTCATCATTTGTTCACACTTCCAGGAGAAGTAAGAAAGAAGATGAAACATAAATTCACCAACTTATTTCAACTAAGTCCTTAATCTTGCCAAGGTCTCTGGTTCCAAGAGAGCTTGTGGAAGAGCTCTGTTAAGAAACAAAATTTAACTGAGTAAATTTAAAGATCTAATTGGCTTTGTTAAATGATTCATGAATTGAGCAGCAGCTCATCTAGCAAGGAGGGAGACCCTCCAAGGGGTTAAACAAGGTGGAAGGCTTTTATAGAAAAGAAGGTGAGGGGAGGAAGTCATCAGCAAGAGAAAAATATAAATTCACTGGAGGAAAGTAAGAGTTCAGGTGAAGACAGTTTCTCATTGGTTAAGCCCTGGCATTTCCATTGGCTGGGCTTGTTGCTGGGCAAAAGGAAAGCCTCCCTTCCTCCTGCTGGAGTGGTAAAGTAGCTGCACTTCCTGTTTGGGGATGCAAGGGGTGTCTCCTCCTGTTGTGTCTATAACTGCTGTCTTCTTGTTTGGAGTAATCGACAGCTTCCTGTTTCAGGTAACTGACCTTGAGTGGTAGGATGAGAGAGGTCCCTCCACAGATCTTCCCTACTCCAGTTTTAGTTCAGGTTGCCTTTAGTAATTTTCGCAGCATGGAGCCCTCAAGGGGAGCCATCAGAAAACATAACATTGTCACACCTGGACAAATGTGATCTCTTCATACAAAAAGACAGCAACCTAAGGAAATATTTCATGGCACTGTAATAAACAAACAAACAAATCCAAAAATAATAAATAAATGCCTGACTGAATCAGGATCCAACCATCAGAAGGTTTCAATTACACATGTGCTGAGCATCAGCAGAGAGACTGTAACACTGTGTGTGTGTGTGTGTGTGTTTGTAGAGAGCCTAAGAGGGGTAAACAACTGAATTTATTCTGTTGCCTCCTTCAACAGGTAGCCTTGAACTAAGGGGCACAAAATTTGGTATGTTCTTGAGAAGTCTTTTGCCTGATTTGCTGGGATCATTTTATAGGGCCTCTTCAGAGGCATTTGGAACTAAAGTCGGTATTTCTGATGCTGTGTGGGTGTAGTCACCAGAAACTGAAAACACACCCATGCAGAGCTTTTATTCACTGATGACAGTTTAAGGAACACAGAGCCCAAAGCAAAACTGTGAAGTACAGGCCCTAGCCGGTTTGGCTCAGCAGATGGAGCATCGGCCTGCAAACCGAAGGGTCCCAGGTTCGATTGCGATCAAGGGCATGTGCCTTGGTTGCAGGCTCCTCCCTGGCCCAGGCCCTGGTCAGGTCTCGTGCAGGAGGCAACCAATCAATGTGTTTCCCTCACATCAATATTTCTCTCTGTCTTTTCCTCTCTCTCCCACTCTCTCTAAAAAATCAATGGGAAATATCCTGGGGTGAGGATTAAAAACAAACAAACAAAACAAAACAAAAACTGTGAAGAACATGAGGCTTCTCTTGACACAGACCCACCTTTGAATCCTCCTCTATCCTGACAGTACCATGGCTCCTGCTCCCCACTCCCCATGTATAGCAAATAAGCACTTGAAAAGATGTGCAATATCATTAGTCATTAGGAAAATGCAAAATAAAACCACAAGGTAGATCACTACATACCCATTAGGATGGCTAAAATGAAAAAGATGGAGTATTCAAAGGGATGACAAGAATGTGGAGGAATTCTTATATACTATTGTTAGGTATGCAAGATAGCACAAACTTCTTAAAAAGTTTAATATACACGTACCATATGACCCAGCCAAAGAGAAATGAAAGCTTATATCCATACAAAGATGTGTACAGAAATGTTCATGGCAACTTCATTTATAACAGTCCTAAAGTGGAAACAACCACAGGGAAGAACTGCAAAATAATTAGTCCAAGAGAAACTATCCAGACAAAAAAAGTAGACACAGTGTTAAGAAATCCTAGAAAGAAATGCGCACTAACCTATAGTGGCAGAAAGCAGACCAGTGGTTTCTTGGAGATGGCAATGGAACTGAGGAGGGGCAGGAGAGATGAACTGCAAAGAGAGGAGAAGTTTTTAGAGAGTGATGGATATGTTCATTATCTTGATTACGGTGATGATTTCATAGGTGTAAACATATGTCAAAACTTATTAAATTTCTGCTTTTAAGATCCTCTCTTTGTCTTTAACCTTTGGCATTTTAATTATGATGTGTCTTGGTGTGGGCCTCTTTAGGTTCATCTTGTTTGGGACACTCTGCATTTCCTGGACTTGTAAGCCTATTTATTTCACCAGGTAGGGGAAGTTTTCTGTAATTATTTCTTCAAATAGGTTCTCTCTCTCTCTCTCTTTCTCTCTCTCGCTCTCTCTCCCCTCCTTCTGACGCCCCCATGATGCAAAATAGCAAGAAAAAAGCAGTTAGTTACCTACAATGGAGCACCCATCTGACTGTCAGCTAATTTATCAACAGAAACTTTGCAGGCCAGAAGGGAGTGGCAAGAAATAGTCAAAGTGATAAATATCAAGGACCTACAATCAAGATTACTATACCCAGCAAAGCCATCATTTAGAATTGAAGGTCAGATAAAGAGCTTCACAGACAAGGAAAAGCTAAAGGAGTTCATTACCACCAAACTAGTATTATGAAATATTAAAGGGTATTCTTTAAGAAGAAAACAAAGATAAAAATATGAATAATACAATGGCAATAAATACATATCTATCAACAATTGAATCTAAAAATCAAAATAAAAGAACAAGCAATCTAATGAACAAAATAAACTGATGAATAAAATAAAACCAGAGGCATGGAAACATGGAACAGATAGATGAATCTCAGAGGGAAGGGGAGATGAGGGCAGGAAGAGATTAACCAAAGAACTTATACACATATATACATTACCTATGGACCCAGAAAATAGGGTGTTGAAGGCCTGGGGCTGGGGTGGGGGGAGAGAACCAGGTGGAGCGGAGCAATGAGGGTAAAAAGGGAGAGATCTGTAATACTCTCAACAATGAAGATTAAAAAAATAAAACAAAAAAATAACTTATTAAATTATATACTTACTGGAGGCCCGGTGCACAAAAATTTGTGCACTCGGGCCAGGCTGGGGGGAGGTCCCCCAGCCCAGCCTGTGCCCTTTCGCAGTCTGGGACCCCTCGGGAGATAACGACCTGCTGGCTTAGGCCTGCTTCCGGGTGGCAGAGGGCAGGCCCAATTCCTAAGTGCAGCCCCTGGTCAGGCTCAGAGCAGGGTCGATTGGGGAGTTGGGGCGCCGCCCCGTCATGCACAGAGCAGGGTGGATCGGGAGGTTGCGATGCCACCCTCAGTCACGCTCAGGGTAGGGCCGATTGGGGGGTTGGGGCACCGCCCCCTGTCACACTCAAGGCAGGGTCGATGGGGAGGTTGCGGCGCCACCCCCTGTCACACACAGAGCAGGACGGATCAGGGGGTTGGGGTGCTGCACCCTGTCACACTCAGGGCTGGGCCAATGGGGAGGTTATGGCTCTACCCTGTCACACACAGAGCAAGGCCCGTGGAGGGGGGTTGGGGCGCCACCCTCTATCATCCACAGAGCAGGGCTGATCAGGGGGTTGGGGCACCGCAACTGTCACACTCAGGGCAGGGCCGATGGAGAGGTTATGGCTCTACCCTGTCACACACAGAGCTGCGGGGCAATCAGGGGATTGGGGAGCTCCCCCCTATCAGGCACAGAGCAGGGCAGATAGGCAGGTTGTGGCCCCGCCCTCTGTCACACACAGAGGGCGATCAGGGGGTTTGGGCGCTGTCCCCTGTCACGCTGATCCCGGTGCTGGGAGGCCTCGCTGCTCCGCTGATTCCGGTGCCGGGAGGCATATTACCCTTTTACTATATAGAATAGAGGCCTGGTGCATGGGTAGGGGCCGGCTGGTTTGCCCTGAAGGGTGTCCTGGATCAGAGTGGGGGTCCCCACTGGGGTGCCTGGCCAGTCTGGGTGAGGGGCTGAGGGCTGTTTTCCGGAAGCGAGTGACTGAAGCTTCCAACCGCTCCTTGTTTTCTTTTTTTTTTATTCTGGGCCAGCTTTTGCTCTGAGGCCTCGCTGCTGAAAACATCGATACAATGTTGCTAAAGCCCGGCTGACTGAAAGCTGGTTTCTGGGGTTTTGTTTATCGTCTATGTTTGCAACATAGTACATAGTTGCTTAGAGTTGTAGCTCAGAGGCCGGCAGCGCAGTCGGGGAACGTTGGAGTCCTCCTTCACTGCAGCAAGCAAGCCTCATGTTCCCTTCCAGCTGCCTGGCTGCCAGCCGCCATCTTGGCTGACAGTTAATTTGCATATACTCACTGATTAGCCAATGAAAAGGGTAGCGGTCATATGCTAATTACCATGTTTCTCTTTTATTAGTGTAGATAATATGTACCATTTATTTTATGTCAATCATATCTGAATAAAGCTGTTAAAAATGAAAAAAATAGGTAGATGTGACCAGTATTTGTAGTTTAAGTGGAGTCTGAAGAACAATCAATATTTAACCAAGACAGTATTTAAAGATCAGGTGTGTAGAATAAATTAGTGATGATGCCCTGAAAGTGTGAGTTCGACCTTCAAATAATGTCTAACATTTTTCATGGCTACTGCAAGGAAGTTTCCTGATTTATTTTTACTTCGTCTTTACTAGGTTGTAAACAAGGTATATTTATTTTCTTGGTGACCAATGAAACCCTGGCCATTTCCTCCCAAGCACTCTTTCAACCATGAGAGTTCTGCCTTCCATGTCCTGTGATGTTCCATTAAAAGAAATCTGTGAACTTAAGACAGAAAGCACATGTATCACATATTTCATTTGAGTTTTTGAGATGGCTGCAAATGAATTTTTCCTTGTCTACCAGTTTTACAGTATTAAATAAGTCTTAATTTCTTTATTTATCCTTGAGCACACCATATAACTTTAATCATCCACATGTGTGAGTCACTGTCAACATAATACCAAAAAGAAATAAGAAAAAATGATCAAGAAAATATATTTTAATGTTATTTTAATGTGCTGGGATTTAGCTTCTAAATTTCTTGAAACAGAAAATTTGAAGATACAATGGCTAGTCCATTAATTCCCTAAAATAGCTTTCTAAGAGAAATAATGATACGAGATAATGATTAAGCATATGCATTTGCCTATCCTTCCCAAGACCCTATTTAATTGGCCATAAAGAAGTGTAAAAAATAAAAGAGAAAGCAAGAAAGAAAGGAAGGAAGGAAGGAAGGGAGGGAGGGAGGGAGGGAGGGAGGAGGGAGGAAGGAAGGAAGAATAAGCCTATAAGAGTAGAGATAAAGGGGAAGGAATCATCCACATATGAAAAACATCAACAAATATCTAGACATTGGGAAGACGAAGGGAGAATGTTAACAGGAGTAGTAGCCATGGTTACCCCCCAAAAGAAGGGTTGTGAGGCAGAATTTCAAGTAGAGCTGTAGGCTCTGAATCTGCAAGTATAGAGGGCAAAGTTGAGAGGTGGCCCTGAAAACTGGGAACTTAACTAAAGATCTCTTTAGAGTACAGTTGCGCCCATCATCCCTATCTCCACCTCCACTCTTCAATGCAGAAAAATCCCTTCATTCCATCCTGAAGTCTATTCCATCTCTTTTATAAAGAAATGAAACAAACTAAGATTCCTAGGGTAGCAGATCATGCTCAAGAGTAAAGTTTCCCCAATTCTGGAAGTTGGAAGTCACCAGAAGTCTGCCAGTCATTGTATCCTGTCCCTTTGTCTAAGTATGAACATGCACCCAAGGATCACAGAATCTCTATATATAAAAGCCAAAGTGATTGGCCGACCCACTGACCAGTCATGCACTGACCACCAGGGGCAGACACTCAACACAGGAGCAGAAACCACAGGCATGGAAACATGGAACAGACTGATGAATCTCAGAGGGAAGGAGGAGGGGGGAGAGTGGGAAGAGATTAACCAAAGATCTTATATGCATACTAGAGGCCCAGTGCATGGATTTGTGCACCAGTGGGGTCCCTCAACCTGGCCTTCGGGGATCAGGCCGAAACCGGATCTCCGACATCCCCCGAGGGGTCCTGGATTGCTAGAGGGTGCAGGCCAGGCTAAGGGACCCCACTGGTGCATGAATCCGTGCACCAGGCCTCTAGTGGATAAATAAAATCAACAGGACAAAACAGAAGGTTGCAAATGAACAGCCCTCAAAAGGAACAGGGAGAATCTCAGAAACAGAAGAGAAGTAGCTAAAAATTTTAATCAGTGTCCTCACAGCTATCAATAAAGATATGGCATCCAAAACATAAGAACTGGAAGCCATCAAAACAGCAAATTAGAACAAGAGGACTGATGATTCAGAGAGAGAATGAGCGAGAAATCGCCCATATGACTGAATAAGTGTCACTAAAAGGGGGGAGAAATAACTTGGAAAAAAGAACTTATTCAATAAGTATTTATTCAATGAATTCAAAACAAATATCAGATTCTGAATTGAAGCAAATTTCCTCTAGCTGACTTGGAATTAGCAAATCATAGACCACAGAGAAAAATTAGAGTAATAACAATAGATGATTAGAGAACAAGAAGTGGAGCATACAATCCAGGGATGTTTGTATAGAATTTTTTTATAGTGCTTTGATATTTTGAAAGGATTCCAACAGTGTTCATCAATCCACTTGTTGGGGTCTTAGTAAATACATGAAGACTTTTAAAATAGCACTATATTCTGAAGTCTATTTTTAATATCATTGGACAAAGATGGTCTATTATTGGCATAGGATATTTCTTACTTAGAGCAATCAGAATTAATGCCATACATTTGAAGACAGGTTTCTTAGTGTAGCTTTATCCAAGATTTATAGAGTTACACTGAACATAGTATATTCTAGTCAATCCTCATTTAACTCCTAATTTTAAGAATGTGTAGCCGTGGTTAATATACACTAACATTGTATATACTCGGATATACAAAGAAATACAGTTTCTTTATTTCATTATAATTGTTCAGATTTTTTTCCTGAGTCCCACATTGTTAAGGAATTGGAGATATGTGGGGTGGCTGGTGGGTACATATTTTGCTCAATCTGCAGATGTTTATCCTGTCCAATCATTTGCAGTCTTTTCAGATCACTCACCTCCTTCTTGGATGACCTCAGGTAAGTGCTCAGGCATTCAGAAGTCAGCTCTGTCCTTCTAGGTGTAGCAAAGGGGCCTGAGGCTACTGCATCCTTAATAGATGCTTAGGAGAGATGCAGGGAGCGGAACTGCTTTCTGGACTGGTGACTGCTGAGGTGTGACAAATGCTACCTGGCTTTTGAACCTGGTGGGGGTGGTTATGGGAGGCAGCCAACGGATCAATGTTTCTCTCTCACATCAATGTTTCTCTATCTCTCTCCCTCTCACTTCTTGTCTCTCTAAAAAAGCAATGAAAACATATTTTAATCACTTTCTTTCTTTATCTTTTAATCTTGCTAATGGCACATTTCTCCCAACATGTCTAAGGCACAAATTCTGCCCTCAGAGAAATCTGTATGTAATCAGTCACTAAATCGTATATATTTTTCCTCTGAAATGTGTCTCATGGTCCTCTTGTTCCTCTTTTCTATTGTCTTCATCTCCTTACATCTGAATCACAGCCCGAGTAGTTCAATGCCCTACCCCCTCTACACTGCCCTCATTCTGTCGCTAAGAGCACAACACCATCTCCACTTATTTATTGACCCCAATATTGCTGGTGCTCAATCAATATTATTAGATATATTTCAGTTTCCCAGTCTCCACACAGATGTGTCTGAGCAGCATAGGAACTGCATCCACAGGGAGGGAGAGAGGACCGTCTCTAACATCAATGTTACTTCCCTCGTGTGGAGCAGCCCTCAGTGCTGGCCCTTACTCCCACTTACTGCCCTGACAGCCTCAGAACACTGGGTTGGATGGATCACTCTTTGAACCATTCTGGCATTTTTTTAAACTTCTTTTCTTCATCTTTCTACGGATGCCTTATAGGTGCCTAGTAATGCCTTTGTGCCTTTGCCTTCAGTGTTTTGTGCCAGTCATATAGTTCATCCTAAGAACATTGCCCTTGTTATTAATTCCATCCTGCTACTAGTATGTCTTGAAATATTGAAAAAACAATGTTAAGGAATGGCGATGCGATTATTTTAAAGATACAGAGTAATTTCATGAATGGCCGTTTTCCTGACAAAGGGGGAGGGGAGAACGAGCAGATTGTTCAGTTTCTAGGCTCCAGGACCAGTTCCCCTTCAGAAAAACCCCCATTCAACTTTTCTCAGGACAGCCTTCTGTGGCCACTCATTGTGAATGACACAGAACATTGCTTAAATCTCTTCAGAGAAGGAGTGGCCGTGTGCTCAGATGGTACAACTGTTGATAAATAAGCTTGGTTATGTTTTTTGAATGAAGGGAAATCTTTCATGCCTACTGGCTCCCTGGGTTGCTGGGGATAGAAAGCAGGCAAGACTTTAACCGGAAGCTTGCTCTTTTCTTTTCTAAAGAGCCATGCGGTAAAGGAGGGGATGGAGACTGGGAACTGCTGGAGCGGAACTGGCCGCGGTCCCCAGTGTCAGGGGTCCTCTGCGAGCCCCCCAGGCAGCTTCCGTCTGGTAGAGAGCTGCTCTATTGTCCTTTTGTGCACTCTCGTGCTTTTTCCACTCTTTCTTAGCAAGATTTTTAATATGTAAGCAATGTAAACATCCTACAGGGGGAAAAAATAGAAATAAAGAGTTTTTAAGATCAACAAAGTCTATCACTTCTACCCAGTCACCATAAACCACTTCTAGGTCTTTATTTCTCTCATGTATATGGCATATGACTCAATAATACTCTACCCTCTAATAAATGTTAGTTGGATAACAGAAAGTAATTGAATGGTTAAAGGCTATACTCATATACTTACATCCGTTTGTGCTCTGATTTTTTTTTCTACTTCAACAAAGCCATCTTATTTTTTAATATTGGTAGATAGTCATTGCTTTCATTTTATGGTTTTGAAAAGTTCCATGGAGTGGCTATGACACAATTTACTCAATAATACCTATAGACTTGGGGAATGTTGACATTTTTCTCAATTTTTTAAAATTATTATTATAGACTAGAGGCCCAGTGCACAAAAATTTGTGCACTCGGAGGGGTGGGGAGGGGCGGGTCCCCCAGCCCGGCCTGTGCCCTCTCGCAGTCTGGGACCCCTCAGGAGATAACGACCTGCTGGCTTAGGCCTGCTCCCGGGTGGCAGAGGGCAGGCCCAATCCCTAGGTGCAGCCCCTGGTCAGGCTCAGAGCAGGGCCGATTGGGGAGTTGGGGCGCCGCCCCATCATGCACAGAGCAGGGAGGATCGGGAGGTTGCGATGCCAACCTCAGTCACGCTCAGGGTAGGGCCGATTGGGGGGTTGGGGCACCGCCCCCTGTCACACTCAAGGCAGGGTTGATGGGGAGGTTGCGGCGCCACCCCCTGTCACACACAGAGCAGGGCCGATCAGGGGGTTGGGGTGCTGCCCCCTGTCACTCACAGAGCAGGGCCGATCAGGGGGTTGGGGTGCTGCCCCCTGTCACACACAGAGCAGGGCCTATCAGGGGGGTTGGGGTTCCGTACCCTGTCACACACAGAGCAGGGTTGATCAGGGGGTTGAGGAGCTCCCTGCTGTCACTCACAGAGTAGGGCCGATAGGGGAGTTGGGGCACCGCCCCCTGTCACACACAGAGCAGGGCGGATCAGGGGGTTGGGGTGCTGCACCCTGTCACACTCAGGGCTGGGCCAATCGGGAGGTTATGGCTCTACCCTGTCACACACAGAGCAAGGCCCGTGGAGGGGGGTTGGGGCGCCACCCTCTATCATCCACAGAGCAGGGCTGATCAGGGGGTTGGGGCACCGCCACTGTCACACTCGGGGCAAGGCCGATGGAGAGGTTATGGCTCTACCCTGTCACACACAGAGCAGGGCCCGTGGGGGGCGGGGGTTGGGGCGCCGCACCCTGTCACACACAGAGCAGGGCCGATCAGGGGGTTGGTGTGCTGCACCCTGTCAAACACAGAGCCGCAGGGCAATCAGGGGATTGGAGAGCTCCCCCGTATCAGGCACAGAGCAGGGCTGATCAGGGGGTTGGGGCGCCTTCCCCTGTTACACACAGAGCCACAGGGCAATCAGGGGGTTTGGGCACTGCCCCCTGTCACGCTGACCCCGGTGCCGGGAGCCTCGCTGCTCCGCTGATCCCGGTGCCGGGAGGCATATTACCCTTTTACTATATAGAATAGAGGCCTGGTGCATGGGTAGGGGCTGGCTGGTTTGCCCTGAAGGGTGTCCTGGATCAGGGTGGGGGTCCTCACTGGGGTGCCTGGCCAGTCTGGGTGAGGGGCTGAGGGCTGTTTTCTGGCTGGCGAGTCACTGGAGCTCCCAACCGCTCCTTGTTTTCTTTTTTTTTTTTTTTTTTTTTTTATTCTGGGCCAGCTTTAGCTCTGAGGCCTCGCTGCTGAAAACATCTATACAATGTTGCGGTCCAGCTGGCTTTCAGTCCGGCTGGTTTCTGGGGTTTTGTTTAGCTTCTTATTTGCAACATAGTACATAGTTGCTTAGAGTTGCAGCTGAGAGGCAGGCAAGTTAGGCGGGGAACGTTGGAGTCCGCAGTCACTGAAGCAAGCAAGCCTCCCTGCTCGCTTCAGTGCATGGCTGCCGGCCGCCATCTTGGCTGACAGTTAATTTGCATAAGGATATGCTGATTAGCCAATGGGTAGGGTAGCGGTTGTACGCTAATTACCATGTTTCTCTTTTATTAGTGTAGATAACACTGTGATGACATGCTTAATCCACATTTTGTGGTTCATTTCTTGATAGATTCTCCTGATCAGGGGTAGGGAAACTTTTCCTGTAAAGAGACAGATAATGAATATTTCTGGCTTTGAAGGCCCTATGGTGTCTGTCTCAGCTACTCAGCTCTGCCGCTGTAGTTAAAACAGTTATAAGCCACACATAAGAGAACAAGCATGTCTATGTTCAAGTAAAACTTTATGTATGTGCAATGAAATCTGAACGTATTTAGTTTTCAGAGGGTCACGAGTTTGATTTGGTTTCAACCATGTAAAAAATGTAAAACCATTATCAGTCCACAAGCTGCACAAAAGTTGGCAGCAGGCTGGATCTGGCCGGCTGGCCTACAGTTTGCTCTATCGCCCAGGGATTTCTGGGTCAAACGATGTGCCATAGGTCAAGTCCTTGCTGGTAATTCTGATGGTTACCTTCAACTATAGTTCTTCGTAGTTAAATTTCTGCCCTCAGGCATTTCAATAGTCAGCACTCCCATCCTGGATCACATAATTATCAAGAGACTTTGGCCAAAGAACCACTCTTGGAGTTTATGATGTCTGGCCGGTAACTTAGAGTGACAAGACTGTAGGAGAGGTCATCTGATCCAACCTCCTGCGGTGGCCACCTGAAGCAAGAGCAGTTAAAAGGTGACAGAAAGGGCTCTCCAGGATTTCATCACCCAACCTTAAGCTTCCCAACTCAAGCACATCTCATTCTAATGCTTCCGTTGAGCCTGAGCACACCTGGCCCACTGCCACCTTCAGACACAGAGATAATTATGAAGTTAATCTCTCTGCATTTCTTTCTCTATCCTGGGCTGATAATGGTGAACAAGAACTATTTCCTTTTGTGGATTGTGAAATTGAAGTACAAATGTGCCTTTTCTCTGCTAGGATGGTGACTCAGAGGAAAGGAAAACCACGTCCATTGCCTCCAGGGGTAACTGTCAGGATCATATTCATATTTATTAAGCATCTACTGGTTGCATGCCACAGAGTGAGGCACAATGGCAATTAGTCCCATTCATTACTATATATTTTTATTTTTCCCCCCAACTTATTAAATTGTAGTCTGGGTGATTAGATTGCTTCGGGACATAAGTATAGAATTTAAAATATTCAATTAGGACACAGAACAAGGCAGCAGCATTTAAAATGCTGTGTATTAAAATATCAGCTTTACCATACAATTCTCCAAATCTGGGAGGGGCAGATGATAAGATGTTCTGAAGGCCAGAGGACTTGGTCAGACCAGGAAGGACAGCCCCTGCAAGAAGGAAACCTTTCCCCAGCTCCCTGCAGATGGCATTTGCAGGGAGCTTGTCTCATCGGCCAGTTTTCTAAATTATTTCTTCATTTTAAGATATGAAGCATAGTTCTCATTCATATTCCAGCAAGTTAATATTTTTCAAATCAGAGTGCACATTCAAGAACTCTTGCTTATATATCCCTCCACCAGCATGTTCTATGTATTTTTATGGGATGTTTGTATAAAGTAGGTAATTAATTACCCATGAAGAAAATAGCCATTTTTCTTTATTGGAATGTCATAGAATCTAAGGCCAAAGTTGCTCATGGCTGAGGGTCACTAATGGGTAGAGTGTTATTTCACTTTATTCCACAGTCTGGGGGGTAAGGTCGGGGGGGGGGGGGGTAATTGTCTTAATCTTTAAAAAATAAAATAAAAGAAATCAAACGTGGGCTCAGTAATTATGTGACTGGTTCTAAGTCATACAGGGCTATTTAGGCTGCAGAGAAAAGAGGTAAATTCAAAATGGCTTTGACCAGATTTTTTAATGTTCTTCCAAAAACAAGATGAGCTGTAATATGGACAAGTATAAAATGATATACCTTCAGGGAAAGAAAAGTCAACCAAGAATACATACACAATGTAGGAAAGGATCACCGATTAGACCTCAATACAATAGGGAAGAACTTGGGCTCATGTTCAACAATAAACTGACTTACATCAAAACGATGTTCCTGGAAGGTAAGCCAATGTAGATTTAGGATATTTTGATGTTTGCCATCATGTCATAGGTTCAGATGTACAAGAAGCATTCTTTGTTAAACAGCATGATTCTAAAACAGCACTCGAGGATATCACCTGGAGAGTCTTTAAAACAAAGACTCTTGCCCAACACTGCAAATATGATATAGTCAGCACTTGAGAAGGGTCCCAAGAATCTGCATTTTAAAGGCGCTGGCACATGGTTCCTCTGCAGGTTGCTTTCTGGAGCACACGCTGAGATCTGGAGGGTGATGAATTCCTTCCAGTCCCTCTGCGTGGGGCTCAGGTGTTGACCATTAGTGTCCGTGCTGCTGACTGTCCATTGAGTGATCTGCTTACTGGCTTTGCACAGACCTCAGAATGAAGAGAAACTACATTCGTGTGCAGGCCACCCACTTCCGTCTTTCATTCCTTTAACCAATATAACTCTATTAAAACAACTGCTCAAACGACATGCTCAAATGATCTGACCATTTCTCTGTTCTCTAAGCTTCTTGAACACAGGGAGTGTTTTGTTCACCCTCGTGGCCTTAGTGCTTAGCACGGTGGAGTTCGATTATGTTTTATTTTTGGAATTTTTGGATGCTAAGTACATTATTGATTTTTTAATGTTATAAGATATGGTGTGACATATAACATATCTGTATTTAAAGGAATAGAAATCTCTGAGTAACAAGTTCCATTTATATTCAATCTATCACCATGAATGGAAACCCTTTTCTCACTTACTCTTGTGCTTGGCATTCACCCAATTCTACCTGCTCTACCTCTTTTCTTCAGTCACATAATCACTAAGCCCACATTTGATTTCTTCCCTTCTTTTATTTGTAAAGATAAAGACAAGCCCACATTTGATTTCTTCTCTCCTTTTATTTGTAAAGTTAAAGACAGGCAACCCCCCTCCCTCCTAATCTGACTTTCGAGCCATTTCAGATTACCTTCACAGCTGATTACAATCGATCACAGAGAAGGTATTAATTGCCTTCTTAAAAACAGCACTGCGTTTCCTCCCCTTCCTCCAGTCAGGTTTAAACCTGTCTTCTCTCAAGAAACAACTGCTTTCAGTTTCTTCGTGCTGTGATGCTGTGGCCACTTTTACATCTAGCTTCCACGGTCCTAGGCCTCAGGCTTTCTTCTTTCTTCTTTTCTCTCTCTCTCTCTCTCCCTCTCTCTCTCTCTCTCTCTCTCACACACACACACACACACACACACACACACACACTGAAGCATATACTATTTGCTTCTGCACATTCCTCTTCTTCTCTTGTCCACTCTAGTTAAACATCTTACCCACTTATCAACTTCATTTGGGTGTTACCTTGTATGTTATTTTTCAGATAATGTATAAGCTTTCCCATTATTTTGAAGTTGTAACTCAATGGGATTTCTCCTTCTGCCATGAACATTTTATGTTTAAACGAAGCGAAATTCTTTCAAATCAAGTTCTACTGTGGTTTCCTCAAAAAGGCAATTTTTGCTCACCACCGAGTTTGAGCTTCATTGAACTGTTGCGTTTCTTAAGTTGCCATGGCATGCTGCAGAAAAAAAAAGTTATATCCCCCGGAGATAGATGAGTGATGTTGGAGAGCTGTTTCGTTTAGGGACCAGAATGCTGAGGGGCAGTTGTACTTTCTTCAGTTATATGACGAGCTTTGGAGGAAGACACAAAGTTACTAGTTATCCATGTCTAGCAAGAATAAATACGAGAAATAAAATAAATAAAAATGAATAAAATAAATAAGGGTTTAAGTTAGAGAGCTGCAAGTTTAACAGCGGGAAGAACTCGGCTGCAACAGTCACCTGAGGATGAGACTAGCGAACTCATGTGAAAACTTCAGATTTTCATTTGCCCAGAGCAGGGCCTGGCTGAGAGGCTCCCCTGCAGCCTCGATGAACTGAATGGATTCTAAAGAGAAAGCACAACTACAAGGATAAATATGGCAATGGTTTTTCTCGAGTTAAAACAAAACACAAAAAAGGAGCATTTGACATTATTTGCATACTGGATCATCAAATGAGATGCAGCAGGTGCCCAAAGAGTGAATGAGGCAGTGACCAAAAGGACTGGCCAGGCGTTTGTGACACAGACGGATGACACAGATTTGGATGGACTAATATGCACTGAAAACACACATCTGTTCACTTGGTCCTCAGCTGCCAGGGCTGACCAGCAGACCTTAGAGGCAGATGAACAGATTGCTCTGACACACGTTTCTGTGAAAGAGAGGCTAAGGGGCTGTTTTACTTTAGAAGTAAAAAGCAGTCCTGTTCGCCTGCCTTCTTAGGCTTTTATTGTCATAACAGCTTGAATTAAAATTAACCTTTAGATACAATTAGCAGGGTAGGTATTCTTGAGAAAGTATATGCTTTTACAAGGCTTGGCCTTTAAAGACTAAACATAGAGATGCTAGCAAAACATCCCAGGGGATTGGACCTGTTTGGAAAAATCAAGGTAGGAGCTGCCACCTTCGGCAAGGTCCCCTCAGAGGCCCCCGACCTTTCAGAGAATTTTTCTTACAGACCTTCCAACCAAATCCCGTGCTGCCCCACCATCAATGACATGTACTGGGTGTGTATTGCATGCCCAGTACTATTCTGGGCACTTAAACAAAATAGAAGTCCCTGTAATTTCCATGCAGTTTGAGGACACCAACAATAAAGAATAAATGTGATAAGGAAATCATGAAGTATGTTAAGAAGTGATAAATAATGAGAAAGAATGATAAAGTAGAGCTAATTAAGGGAAGCAGGAGTGCAGGGGAAGGTGCTAAATTGCAGAATTAGAGCAGTTGGGGCAGGCCTCACTGAGAACAAAGATGTGAGCAAAGATTTGCAGGAGAGAGAGAGCCCAGAGGCTGACCTGGGGGAAGACTAAAACAAAGATGCCCCCGCCCCCCCTCCCCCACCCCCAACTCTCACAAGGCACTTGATGGGTTTAAGGAACAGGAAGGAGGCAACAGCTGCAAGGGAGTAAGGGAAGAGAAGCAGAGGAGTCGGAGGTAAGAGGGGTGGAAGCAGATCATGAAGGGATATGCAGACCTAGGTCAGTACTGTGACTTTTACTGTGAATGAAACGGAAGTCATAGCAAGGTTGTAGGCAGAGGAGTGACAGGAGATGACTTTTATTCTAAAATGCTCACTCCAACTGCTGTGTTGGGAACAGGTGGGAGAAGGAAAGGGCAGAAACAGGGAGACTTTCTGAGGCTCATGTAAGATGAGAGATGACAGTGGCGCTGACCAGAGTGGCAGCAGGAGAGGTGAGAAGTGAGGGGGAACCAAGGGAATAGCAGGTTACAAAAAAGAAGGAAGCCCAGCCGGTGTTGCTCAGTGGTTGAGCATCGACCCAGGAACCAAGAGGTCACTAGTTCAATTCTAGATCAGGGCCAGGGTTTCCGGCTCAATTCCCAGTTGGGGGGTGTGAGGGAGGCAGCCAATCAATTATGTTTTTTTTCCCTTATGGATGTTTCTGTCTCTCTATCCCCCTCCCTTCCTCTATCTCAAAAAAAAAAAAATCAATAAGAACATTTTTTTTAAAAAAAGGAAGGAAAATGGTTGAAGAGCTGCCACAGACAAGTAGTATCTATAAAGCAAAAACATCATGCATTCCCTTTTTCATCAAGGACACAAAGCAAACCACGATATTTGTATGGTTTATGTTGAACCCTGCTTTTTGCATTTCTCCAAATGACTGAGCTTTTGCTGTAAAGACGAGTGTGCTCCGGCAGCTATGGTTGACTAGCAGAGTAATTTATCTTACAACATAACACACCCATGGTATGTGTGTGTTTCCACTGCAGTGATCACTGGGGTCTGCAAACAATGTAATCTTGACTTAAAAAGTAAATGGGCAGCTCATCTGAAAGGAAAAGCCTCTTTGGGGGCAGAGGTAAGTGAGGAAGAGAAAACAAGTGTCCATTTGTCCACAAGGGCATTTTTCTGTTTTCTTCATCTTGATCAAATATTGACTGTCATGGGCTGTCGAAGGCACACACTATGCTCCCGGTTCTCTCTTTCAAAATGGGATGGATTCACGTATCCTCTGCAGCCCCCACGATCCACCACAGTGCCTGCTCCACTCCCCGAGCAGGTCTGGTTTCACTTCCCACCTTTTCTGCACCCCCAGGCCTCCGTGCAGTCAGAGGGAAAGGATTCTTGCTGCAGGCAAGATGTTCACTGAGATTTGCAGAACCATCTAGGATTGCTCCTCAGGGCACAGATGTCAGAGCCAATCCCTTCATCACCCAGACCCTTCCTGGGGGTTCCTTTCTCAGCAATGGACCTTCATCGAGGCCCGTTCATTCCATGAGCGGGGACTGTGTCCCAGGCACTGTGCTGGTTGCTGAGAATACCACTCAGGAAGCACTTGTTGCTGCTGGAAGGTTAGAAAATCGGTTTTTCTCATTCAATCAATATCTCTCTCTGTAAATTCTGCCTGCATCTGAGATTCTTCCGGACAGGAATACTCAAAGACCATGTCTGTTCCTATTCCAATATTCACACATCAGCCCTTTCTGTGTTTGTAGACATGATCAACTTCATGAATGGGTACAGAACGAACCCTGCTGCTTGAATGACACCTGAGCCACCCTCGAATAGCTCCTGTAGTTATCCAGAAAGACAGAGTCAAAGTGGCTCAGCCGGGCATGACCCTCTGTGCTGCTCTACCTGCCCCAGGAGATCCCTTCCTGAGTGCACACACCCATCTCTCCAGACAAACCCCTGAGACACTGTGCCCCACCTCATGTTCCCCTGGTGGCCAATCTCTAGTTTGGTCATGTTGCCTAGGCTTCTGCCCTGCCTTTCCCAGTTTCCTCATTTTTACTGCCCATAATACCTAGGCTATTAGCGAAACTCCTGCTTGAGTGACTCAGTTAATTCCTCGGACAGAGAGTTAGCCGTGGGGCCTCTCTGCTGCCCTATATGACCCTCCCGCCTACCAGGGCATGTTGCAGCAGGGTCAGACCTCTTGGCCTCAGTATCCTCTGCCGATCTGTTTATCACACCCTGGAGACAGATTCTGCACTCCAGCCAGCACCCTGTCCCCTCCCCACTCAGTATGGCCAGGGCTGAGTGAAACTAGCCTCCAGCCATGAGGCAGTATTGCCTTTCCTGACCATAGCGCTGGTCACGTGGCTGTGGTGTCCATGAGGAGTCTTAACTAAAGGCAATAGAGCAGAGGAGACTGTGGCCCACCCTAGGTGCTGGCCGGCCAGCCTTGGTCTTGTCAGTTGAAATGAGAGATATCCTGACCTCAGCTACCTACCCCTGTGCCTGTGAGCTGGACCACACTATGAACTATATTGGCAGGATAGATGTCAATGTCATGTCCATGGTATGAGGTCAATCTTTCAACAGCACTCAAGTGGGACGCACAACCCCTGGTTTTCAAGGGGCCATTAGGTGGCAGTGGGGAAATCAGAGAGTCCTAGACATAAAAAGCACATGGGACCCTAGCTGTCTGCAATGAGAGCAACCCTGCCTGCGGGGGCTCAACTCTTTGTGCAGTGACCCTCGAGCCAACCTCCCTCCACTGGGGCCTTATCTGCCTTTCTGATTATAAAGGGAATTGCCAGGGCTTTTCAGAGTCAATAAGCATAGTCAAAGATCCTGTAATGCAGATGGTAAGAAACCCCTGTCATTCGGAGCCCGAAGGTGTGACAACCAAGCTATTGGACCTTCTCCATCCTGACCAGCTTATTAGTGTCTGGAGATGCCCAATGTGGCCAGGAAGGTTACATGTCTGTTTACAGAACCTGGGCAAGGTGGGCTCCTGCATGGCCATGTCCTGGGGAAGAGGAGGCCCAGAGCGGGAAGTAGGTGAGGATGTGCAAATACAGAAGAATTAAAAAAGAAAAGAAGGAAGGCAGGGAGAAAGGAAGGGAGGGAGTGGGGGTGGGAGGAAGGGAAGAATCACATGTTTCAACATCACTGAACACTCCGTGTGATGACTGACAGACGTGTCTCTGTGGGCCCTTCTGAGCCACTCGGTTTCTTTATTTTTCACTCAGAGCTTTGACATCCTCTTTGGCCAAAGGAACAACAGGTGGTGTGGGCCTAATTATCACCCTGGGGTCCTCCCTTTCTCATTTCCCTTTTTTGTCTTTCTAGTCATGCCTTATTTGCATTTTTACCCCACCACTCGAAGGAGATGTCATTTCTGCTCTCTCACACCTAGTCTTAGCACTTCCTTTCCCAAGGCAGCTGTTCGAATGGAAATACTGTGGGCTTTCTAATGCTTGCTGCAGACGGGCCATTCTAATCCTGGCTCTGGTATTTATGAACTAAGTGGTTAACGGGTGACTTCTCTGCATTTCTATCCCTTCATCTGTGTAAGTGAAAATCATGTCGATTTCAACGGGTTCGTGTGTGATGAAAGAGAATGTGCACCCGAGTCATTCAAGATGATCAATAAGTATTAGCTCCCTTACTCCTGCATGGATGCTTTCTCCTTTTTATTCTTCGCGGTGTCTTATTTTTATTCTGAGATTATTTAACATAAAATTCTTTGTACCTTTCTTTCCCAGTCCTTTCCCTAACTCATCACCTTCTCTCTGCCCTTTGGGGACCCCAGCTGAATGGTTAAGTACATGCACTTTTGTCTTAGAGAACCCAGAGGCAGAACTCAGATCCCCTACCTCCCAGCTCTCTCAGCACAAACAAGACACCTACTTGCCCTATTAAATGGGGATAAGCATAGAGTTCACCTTATAAGTTGTGGTAATCAATGTGATTATACACATAAAAAGCTTGGCACAGTGGGCTTCATGTGTTGTACGTGGTCACTAATGTTAGCTCTCTTCTTTGTCCCTCGATTTATTATTAAATCTTGCTTTTTGCTTTATATTCATTGTGAATTATTTGCCTTCATGTTCTTCTAACCTCAAATTTCCTCTTTCAGATTAACTCTTCCCCTTTCTGCCAAATTACTCTCTCGCCTACACATGTATTACAAAACCTTGCAAGAGGCGTTGGTCTATTACTACGCCAAAGGACATTTTCTTAAATGTTAAGATTCTTATTCCTTTTGAGGTCTTACAATTGTATGCATGGCCATTTAAGGATAAAGCTAGGGTCATTTTTATATTGTTGAAGTCTTACTTATTTCTCATTTTTCCCTCTGCCCTCCCTCAAGATAATATCATCCCCCTTCTATTTCAGATACCTGCTCCCATCCCCTTCATCTTTAATTTTCACCCCTTATCTACTGATTCACCTTTTCCTGATCAATCTGCACCAGTAACTTTAACTCATGATTCACTCTCTATTATTTGATCTACCTAATATAAGAAGAAATAAATGTTTCTCCAGTGACCTTATGTTATAGGATGAATACACTAGTCATTAGTTTAAAATCAGCCAACTGCAAACTTCCAATTCAATGGTCATAGAACATGGTTTAGCTTTTTATTTTCTAATAAGTAGATATTCCATGAAGAACAGAGATTCTCCAGTAGTTTGAAAGAGATCCAGATATTGCTCCCAATAAAAGGTATCTCACCCATGAAAACTGATCTACTTCTGGGTCCCATGGACTATTTTCTCTGTTATGATACTGTCATGCCCAGCTTTCTCCCCACACCTACCATTGCAGTGCCCCAACCTCTAGGCCCAAACCCCACTTCTTCCCAACAAAACTCTGGCTCCGGATCTTCTATGGCCCTATGTGATTGGACCCAATTCTACTCTACTCTAGACATACTCTACCTCTCAGTATGCTTGCTGATAACATGCAAACAAAAAGCAAAAAAAACACTCCACAAGATTCCTATCAACAGCTTCCAGTAATTGAACG
This sequence comes from Myotis yumanensis, assembly GCF_028538775.1. Classification (NCBI taxonomy): domain Eukaryota; kingdom Metazoa; phylum Chordata; class Mammalia; order Chiroptera; family Vespertilionidae; genus Myotis; species Myotis yumanensis. The sequence goes on from NW_027223754.1 coordinate 179,566,200, forward strand.
CATAGTAGGTACCACATTCTGGGCCAGAACATTTATTTACTCTATCTCACTTAGTCCTCATAGGTACCATTTTATTTCCATTTTAAAGATTAGAAAACTCAGAGATGTTAAGTACCTTCCTGAAGGCCATTTAACTAGTCATTTAACTCCTGTCAGGACCCGTAGCCAGATCTGTCTGATTCTAAGATCTGCTCTTTTCTGCTCAGTGCTTCCTGAAAAGGAATTGGTGAGAAGGAGGAGGTGGGCTATTCAGCATTTCTGACCCCTAGAACTTCACAGAGCTTCACCGAGGCCCTGCTTTCTAGAATTTCAGGTGCCATATTGATGGTATTCAGAACATGGGAATCATGTCTTTCACCCACAGGTTATTATTCATTGGTAGGTACGCAGTGTGCAATGATAAGGGAGACGTGCAGTCTAATCTCAAAAAGCTCACAGCAGTATGAAAAACACTTGGTTTTCCTGATCAACAGGGGGTGAGTTGCAGAAATCTTCATGAACCTTACCATCTTTGGACATATCCGGGATCTACATGAAAAATGAAAAATTTGGCAATGGGCCTTTCTAAATTGCCTTCTTGAGCAACTGCTCAGGTTCAAGATAGGTGCATTCGAGATAAGGTTTTTGCCCTAGATAATCTATCTGCTCTAAATACAACCACTAGAAAGCAAACTTTGGAAACCTTCCTGAGGCTACTCCAAGATCTTCCACAGGTAACCATTGCAGAGCCTCTCCAACAGGGAGAACAAAGGTTCTGAGTCATTCCTGAAGCATCAGGCCTCAGAAATCCCAAGGTCCTTGTTCTGCGTCTGGACTCAGTCATTACTATAGATGTAAGTTCTAGTTCTCACAACGTCAATTTTACTATACAAGCTGAATTTAGCCACAATATGACTGATGATTGAGACCATAGGGGCACCAGCGATGTGGCTCTCACGAAGGATCAGTACCCAGGATTCACAGAAGCCCTTGCTGATCAGTGGCAGGAGTCAAGGAAATCTACCATATACCGATAAGGCTGTGCCTTTTCAATCATGCTGATTATAAGCCTTTTTTTATACTTTTTTCTAAAAATAAACCAAGACTCTGAGTGGTGTCACCACCAGCTCTTGTGTTTATTCGTTTAACACACATTCATTCAGGAACTATTTAAGTACTTAGCGTGTGCCAGGCACTATTCTAGGTGCTGGGATACAGCAATACATAAGTCATTCAAGGTCACTGTTCTCCAGTGGAGGAGACAGAAAGTAAACGTACAAACAAATACGTGCACAAAATACTTTTAGGCAGCAATAAGTAGTTTGAATTCTTCAGTAACAGTAATAACGATGATAATAGCAGCTAAACTCTTATAGTGCTTAATATGATTCAGGCAATGTTCAGAGTGGTTTACATATATTAACTCATTTCATCTTCCACAACCCTATGAGGGAAGTATTACAGTTACTTCTGTTTAACGAATTATAAAATTGAGCCGTGAAGAGGCTAAGTAATTTGCCTGAGTTCATGGAAATAAGATAATGTGACAGAGAGTGGTGCTACAGGAGAGGGGGCTACTTCAGATGAAATAGTCAGGGCAGACCTCTTCTAAGACATTTTATTAGAATTCTCCAAAGAACTGAACAAATAGGAGAAGAATGTTTGCACTCACACACATATAAATGTATGTGTGTGTGTGTGTGTGTGTGTTATGTGTGTGTTGGTGTGGGGAGAGAGACACAGACACACACACACACACACACACACACACACGCAGATTATTACCAGGTACTGACACATGTGATTATGGAGGCTCAGAAGTCTCATGATCTGCCATCTGTAAACTGGAGACCAGGAAAGACTGTGGGTGAGTTCAAAGGCCTGAGAGCAAGAGGGTTGATGGTGTAGGTCCAAGTCTGAAGGCCTGAGAACTAGGAGCACCAAAAACAGAAGACCTATGTTCCAACTCGAACAATCTGGCAGAGTGACTTCCTTGCCAGAGTTCCATTCATGTCCTCAATGGATTGGATGATGACTATCCACATTGGGCAGGGCCATTTGCTTTACTGTCAACCCATTCAAATGCTAATCTCTTCCAGAAACACCCTCAGAAACACACCCAGAAATAATGTTTAACCAGATGTCTGGACATCCCATAGTCCAGTCAAACTGACCCGTAAAATTAACCATCACAGCGATGACAGATAGTTCACTGGAACCTGATGAGAAGGAGTCAGCCCTGGAATGTTGGGAGGGAAGAGCATTCTTGGAAAGGGTGCATCTGTATTACTTTCAACAATAAAGATAATTTTTAAAAAGAACATTCTTGGCAGAGAGAACAAGCACAAAGGCCCTGAGGTTACTACAAACTACGTATGTTTTAGGAAAAGAAAGGCCAGTGTTGCTGGAATGTAGTTTTAATGGGATGATGGCAGATGACGTAAAGCTGTATTGGACATGGTAAGAGCTTGGGTTTCTTCTAAGGACAATGGGAAGATGTTGAAGAGTTTAAGATGGGAAGTGCTATGATGTGGTGCACATTTTAAAAATACATGGAAAATGGGCTATAGACATATTAGGAGTGAAGACAGAGTAGTTAAGAAGCTTTTGCAGGAATATGAGTGAGAGGTGATGGTGATGAAAACTATGATGTAGTAGAGAAGTGAGCAATTCAAGATGTATTATAGAGATAGAATTAACATGATTTGCTGTTGGATTGAAGGATAGCAATAAAGGAATTAAAGAGATCATTTATGACTACTATGCTTTCAGCCTGACATAGTGTCTTGTGATAATCAATTATATTTTTAGAAAATTTCCATGACAGTTATTAAACATATCATTAAAAGTTAAATTATATCCTAATATATAAAAACCCAGGGTCTGTAACATCCAAAACGACCAAAGGCTCACCAACCAGAAGTCAGTCCTGCAGTCAGGGCTGAGTTGCCATGGCAACACAGCACTTACTGCCCAGAGGGCTGCGGATCAGGCCCCAGGCCTGGAGCGAGGCCTGGAGAGAGAAGCAGGGTATGACCCATAGCCTCTGTGGCAGCTGTTGATCAGCCCCTGCCTCTCTCTTTCTCTCTGGGCCTGGCCAGCAGCCGAACCTCTCTTTCTCTCCAGAGGCTGCTGATCAGCCCCACCTCTCTGATCAGGCCCGGAAATAGGCCTGGAGACATTGACTAACATAGAAACTGACCAATCAGAACCAAATCTGGGTGAACTGCAAGGAGCCAATGGCTGCTTAGGAGGCGGAGCTTCTAATGCTGACTGGCATAGAAACCAACCAATCAGAACCTAATCTGGGTGAACTGCGAAGGCAGAACCTAAGGTGGGAGCTGAGGAGAGGTTTTAAGGGCAACAGCTGTTTGGTGTAAGACAGTGATGGCGAACCTTTTGAGCTCAGCATGTCAGCATTTTGAAAAACCCTAACTTAACTCTGGTGCCGTGTCACATATAGAATTTTTTTGATATTTGCAACCATAGTAAAACAAAGACTTATATTTTTGATATTTATTTTATATATTTAAATGCCATTTAACAAAGAAAAATCAACCAAAAAAATGAGTTCGCGTGTCACCTCTGACACACATGTCATAGGTTCGCTATCACTGGTGTAAGGTGTAAGAAAGCGGTTCAATTTTTTAATGACCGGTTTGGCAGTATAGTGCATATGGCTGGCTATCAGTCCAGATATAGGGATTATGTATTTTTGTCTGCCAAGAGCATCTCCTCCTGCTGAAAAAGGCTTTTCCCCCCATTTAAGCAATCCTATCCTATATAATCTATCTATACTAATAAAAGGGTAATATGCTAATTAGACCAGGTCGACCGGCCATCTTCCAATGTCCGACTTCCTTCTGGAAGCTATGGTGGTGGGGGCCAAGGCAGAGGCAGTTGGGGGCGAGATCAGGCCTGCAGGGGAGGGCAGTTGGGGGAGAGATCAGGCTGGCACATAAGGAAGATTAGATAGCATGTAAATAAATTTTTAAAAATATTTTTTCTGCATATCTGAGTGTAGTGTGTTAATGAAGTTGAAGCCACACTACAAGCCATTTGGAATAGATGCCCATGGGCGCCTGGGCCCTGCAGACCAGCTGAAGGCTGGGTATTGTGGAGCCCAGGTAAGTCACATGTTCTGTGTGAGCTAACTGTGAGCTCCAGGAGGGCAGGTGGCTTTGTCTACTCACTGACTGAGGACTTAAACACTGGCTGACACACACTAAGTATTGAATAAATATGTGTTGGATGAATAAATGATTTTTAAAATTGTGATAGTGAAAGTTTATGTGAAAAAAGTGCCTCTGAGCAGAAACTTAGAGACCCACCTGAGGATGTTAAGCAGCAGCCGTGCTGGGTGACAGGAAGAGAGGAATTAAGACCATGTATATGACTATTTTTCATGGTATAGAGGAAATCTAAGCAGGGAAATAACGCCAGTACTGATATAAACATCCCAGAGTAACTCTGTCTCCCTTCACTTTCTCTCCTTGCTTCCTTCTAGCATCTCCACAAGCATTTAGTAATGTTTGATGGTTTTGTTCAGGTGTTTTAACAAAAGCTGATCTCATGCTAGCACTCTAGCAAGATTATTTAAAAACAACAACAAAAACAAAGACCTGTTCCAAAACAGGGTACTTACGAGTTATCTGAAAGAACAGTCATGGAGATTTCTAAAATACTAGCCTCTTTATTTCCAAGTCCCACCTGAAAACCCCACTGAGAGTTGACATTCAAGTGCCTGAAAAGCAATGTAGAATTTCTGTACCTTAAAAACCCTGGAAGTAATTGTTACAGCAAATCATTTCTCAACCACTGCTCATACTGGCCGGTAAAGAGCATTCTTGAGTCCTCTGGGGAGCAGGGCCAAACCAGCGACTTCAGACTTCAAAACCTGAGGAGTGATGGTGGCCTAGCTCTGACTTTCCCAGAGGCAGACTTATCCTCATGCAGAATACATCACAACCCCAGTGACAGCTGTCTCTTCCCAGGTTTTAGGAAGGGTCTAACAGCACAAGAGCCTTATGCCTCCTTCCAAAACCCACCAGCACTCATAGCATTGAGCTGTTTGCTCAAGTATCACAAAGTATTCCGGGGGCTCAAGGGTCTCCCTGAACATATTTTTTAGTAGGCACCTAGATTATAAAGATGCCGATGAGTCCTCAAATTAAAATTTTACAAGGATTCTCCCTAAAAGGAAAAATAGAACTTTCACTCAACTCGCCTTTTTAAAAGGGACACACATGTAAACAAGCTCATTCAGAAGCATATTTAAACCATATGCATTGGACAAAGAAATAACTTAGTCATTCCTGGGAAATGAAATCATTACCTTAAGTGAAAAAATAATTAAACCAGTTTTACGGCATCTATATGTTAAACTAGAACTGGTTAACAGACTAAAATGTGAGGGTGCCATATTTGGGAAAGTGATGTATAGACACTATCGGAAGCTTTCACTGGCCCAGCCAGCATGTCTCAGTGGTAGAGTGTCGAACTATGAACCAAGAGGTCATGGTTCCATTCCCAGTCAGGGCTCCATCCCCAGTGGGGGGCGTGCAGGAGGCAGCCAATCAATGATTCTCTCTCATCATTGATGTTTTTGTCTCTCTCTCCCTCTCCCTTCCTCTCTGAAATCAATAAAAAAAAATTATTTTAAAAAAAAGCTTTCACTGAAATATGTTGTTTCGTGTTAAAATACTTAGCCGCATGATGTGGCTAGCGGGCTTTGAGTGGCATGCCATGGGCGACCTGCCATGTGTGTGAGTTGGGTAGGCAAAACCGAGCCCCCCTGTGCTGCCCCAGAGTCAAATCCCCTTTTTGCTCTCTCCACAGTGCTTTCTTTCTTACAGCTGATGCCAGCGTGCCCTGAGCCCTTCCTGACACAATCAAGAGGTAGCTATCAACCATGGGCGCCCTGGGTTAAGATGGTGTTCAGTGGGCCGGAATTGGCTTCGAGTTTGAGACAGTACACCATACAGTAGAGTTATGTGCCCATGTTTCTTCCCACATTTGAGAAGATGGGAAAAAGTACTGCCCCTGAGAACATATATATCCAAATATGGGGGATTTAAATTCTAGAACCGCTCCTTAAAAACTTCAGGTGCAGTATGTATGCACCTGTGTGCGTGTGCATGTGTGTATGTGTCTGTGTGTCTGTGTGTCTGTGTGTCTGTGTGTGTGTGCGTGCGCCTGTGTGTGGTCATGCATGCAAGGTATAGTAATTGAGTCATGGGATATCAGGTTTGGCTAATAAAGAATACAGTACTAGTATATGCTCCACAGAGAATAATATTTCCAAAGTGTTACTGTTGTTGCCATTACTGTTATTGACAATAACAACAAGCGACATGTATTAAATACAAATTATGTGGCAGACATGTTCATTTACTTGCTTGTTTAATTCTCATGAGAAACCTATGACCTATATGGGATTAGCAATAAAAGAGCGATATGAAACAATGAGGCTAAGAGAGGTTAACCATCTTGCTCAAGGTCAGAGCTAGAAAAAGGCGAAGCTGGGCTTCAAGTCTGGTGTACGGCTTCTCTGAAGCCTAATTTGTAACCTAAAATAAACTGAGTTAAACATTGATATCATCAGGGACACAATTTGATCTTTCTTTGATGATTTAAAAAATAAACCCTATTGGCCTGGCCGGTGTAACTCAATGGTTGAGCATTGACCTATGAACCAGGAAGTCATGGTTCAATTTCTGGTCAGGGCACATGCCTGGGTTGCAAGCTCCATCCCCAGTTGGGGGCATGCAGGAAGCGGCCCATCAATGATTCTCTCTCATCATTGATGTTTCTCTCTCTCCCTCTTCCTTCCTCTCTGAAATCTATAAAAACATATATAGCAACCAAAGGACTTGTATGCATGCATATCAGCATAACCAATGGACAGAGACACTGGGGCGGTGTGGCTTGCCCGGGGTGGGAATGGCTTGGTGGGGGGGTCAAGTTGGGAAAAGGGAGACATATGTAAAACTTTAGAGAATAAATTAACATATATATATATACATATACACCCTATTGTGATAGTGACTCTGAATCAGCAAGTTAATCACTAACTACCTCATGGTGGGTGTTTTAAAAAATACAAAGCATTAGGATTTCCAATCATGAAAATCATGAATAAGTAAACTTCTATTGCATGTTTACAAATGTGGCAACACAAGCAAATAGACATAGTATTTTTGAGGTGGAATTTATAAACTGCAACACATCTAGAGCCAATTTAAAAATAGTTTTCACATATCATGCAAAGGAAGTAAGCCCTATATTCATCAATGTATGGTAAGTGTTTCTCCACATTAGATAACTATTCCAAAAGAAAAATCTACCATTATTTTAAAATCCAAGATGGCTTAAAGTTTTTTTAATTACAAACCTTAAACAGGGGTAATGCTTCATGGGCAATAAAGAGAATATCTGATTTAAAAATCCAGGCATTTGTGTGGGGCACCCAGCAGGTCTGAGGATGTAGCAATACAGATGAGAATGGTCATTGCACTAAGATTAGCCAGTAACAATTGGGCAGATGCAGAATTTTGGGATTCCTATAAAGTCTTCATTGATTTTCAAGACAGTTGTGAATGGAAATGTCACATAAGAGCACAGCTCAGAGAGTCTCATACTGATCAAGTAAGCTTTGGTTAAAAAAAAAAAAAAATCACTGTGTTACAATCTTTCACTTGATTGTTTTCACTTGAAGTAGCCACAGTTTTAGAAAATCATGCTTGAAGCAAAGTGGAATTGAGTTTAATCAGAGTGCAAGGGGTCAAAATGGTAAAACCTGATGTAAAACCTTAACTATAGCTTGCTCCCACCCCTGAATTTTCCCCTTACACCCACTCTATTCTTCCTCATCACATAAGCCACTGTGTCCTATTTATCTCACAAAGCCAGTTCTAAAGCATTCAATGGGGTGATTCACTGCCTCGGTTTTACTCAGATTGATTTAGGGTCTCTTCCCCATCAGTGTCCTGAAGTACAATGCAGACTAGGCAGCATCTCATATCTCACTTTATTCACACCCACCCCCTCCCCCCATAGCCAAAACCTAGGCCATTCCACCTAATTAGAATCTGGGGAAGAAGCCAGGTGACACCAAAACAGCCTCAAGGTAAGTCTGAGACATACAGCCTGGGACAGTGGTTGGCAAACTCATTAGTCAACAGAGCCAAATATCAAGAGTACAACGATTGAAATTTCTTTTGAGAGCCAAATTTTTTAAACTTAAACTATATAGGTAGGTACATTGCTATTAACTTAATGAGGGTACTCCTAAGGCTTAGGAAGAGCCACACTCAAGGGGCCAAAGAGCCGCATGTGGCTCGCGAGCCGCAGTTTGCCGACCATGGGCCTGGGAGGTAACCTGGCACTCAGTGAATAACAGGATTAGGAGAATGGAGAAGTAGCCAGGGCCTTAAGTGCACGGTGCTAATTTACGGGTTATCCACAAATGAGATCCGAGTCCCTTCCTCGAAATGAATTTACATAATAGAACCCCCAAACTACAGAATAACTGTACCAATTATCTACAATCCCTCGACCATTTCTATTTTATAAAATTTACTTCATTATATGAAACTAAGATCTATTCTAAAGTTCTACTAAGTTGTCTGATACACAATGTTTCTAAAACAATGGTTCTATGGGTGCAAAGACAGAGGTGTGAACACTCACCCCACCTCCTCAGATATGTTTAGAGACTTTTCAAACTACTGTGTATCAACCTTAACCACCCACCCATAAGGTCTATGGCTCTGCAAAGATTCCCCCCATGATGGGAAGGGACAGATAACTGAAAAGCAAGCTCTTGCTCCCTTGAAAGCCTTGTGTCCTCAGGCTGGCTGAGGAAGAGTGGGGAGAGAAGAGGTGCCGCATCACTACAGTCATTTCTAATCACAAAGACGTTTCTGTGTCGCATTAAGTCCTATTTGATAGCACCTCCATGGCTTTTTATCATCTGTAAATATTATTGTGCTTTATTTTTTTCCTTCTGTAGCTAACATTGTTTATTGTTTTATTATATATGCTATGGAATGTCTTGGCTGAGCTAAGGGTCCGATATGGATATTTCCAGGAAGTGGAATTAAGCAACATCCTTATCCCCATCTATGCAGTTGCATTTACTAATTTACTTATGTGTTGAAGAGCATCTTGGGAAAAGCAGTTTAGCCCTACCAACCGGAAATCTTTGTTCAGGTACATTAATCTTTGCTATTGGTCACTTTTTAAAACGTGTGGGATAAACTTGCTCTGCGCATTGAGGTTTTATTCTTGTATGTTTATGAGTAAAAGTGTGCATTTTAAATACTGAGTTTTAGGTTGAATCAATCAAGTCTTAAAAATTAAAAGTCTTCTAGTATTGAGCTTATTGCCAGTAAATAGAGATCGTGATTTCCTATTTCTCACTTTGACATTCACCATGTCTTCGGTTAAAGCGCCCCTGACAACATGGAGGAACTGAAAGCCTCATACATTTCTGATGGGAATGCAGCCACTTTGGAAAGCAGTCTGGCAGTTACCATCTGACCCAGCAATTCAGCTCCCAAGAGAATGAAAGCATGTGTCTAAACAAAAACTTGTACATGAATGTTCACAGTGGATTATTCATAATAGCCCGAAGTGGAACCATCCCAAATGCCCATCAGCTAATGAACAGATAAATAAAATGTGGCATTTCCACACAACGGATTATTATTCGGCAACAGGAAGAATGAAGTACTGATACATATTACAAGATGGACGAACCTTGAGAACGTTTTGCTAAGTGAAAGAAACTAGTCACAAAGGACAACATCTTGTATGTTTCCATTTATAGAAGATGTCCCTCACAGGCAAATCCAAAGAGGCAGAAAGTCCGTGGGTGGGCGCTTGGGGCTGGGAGGGTGGGGGAGAGAAAGAAGAGCGCCTCATAATGGGTAAGGGGTTTCTTTTCTGGGTGATGAAAATGGTCTAAAAGTGTGGTGGTGGTCGCACAACTATGTGAATATACTAAGAACTAACTGTACAACTTAAATGGGTGGATTTTATGGGGTATGGATTATATTTCAATAAAACTGTTATGAAAACAACTTACAAATAGTAAGTTTGCCTTAACTCACTCTCTGCAAAGTTAATAGTGTATATGGAGAGGGTAAGATTCCTGTAAGCACAAACGTTAAGGCGAATCTGCATTTTGAGGAAACATGCAGGTGACTAAATTAACTAATATCCAAGAATCACTGCTGGCGGTACAATCTCTCAGCACAAAATGTCCCTCATACCTCTTAAACTGAAATAGCCCCAACAGAGGTCAGGATGAGGGGAGCCTGGGGCTGCTCCAAGAACTCACCCTGAGAATGAAGGTCGCTAGCTAGCACAATCACGCAGCTGCATGTAACTTGACACCGGAGTCCATCCCATCCCACAGTATTCAAAGCAGGAGGTATGTTCTGGAAAAAGGCTTGTAGAGGTATTTTGGAAAGCTGCATTACTAAAACCTGTTGCATTATTCCTATTTGCTCTCTGCCACTTGCAGTGGGGTGAATCCTGAATAATACAGTAGTGCTGTCTGTCCGGTGAAGTCTGAGATATTCTGATTACACAAGCGTAGATGTGACAAGAGTTTGACAGGCATGTCAATTCGAGTTCTTCTTAAACTGAACAATAGACAGACTATCTACCATTCATGGAATATGGATTTGAGTTGGTGATGTCTCCCATGATTAAAATTCCTCTTTTTCCCAATAATATAGTAAGATAATCATTTAAAGTTGCTCTATATTTCAATGAAATGAAATAATGGTTAACAACATACTTATATAGTGCCAATAAGTGATTATATATTAGCAAATTTAACATTATGTTGAATAACCTGAAAAGTAAACTTCAAAATGAATAGAGTTTGTACATTATTGGCAGAGGGGATGTGACCACCTTATACTTTTTAATAGGAATTTAGACAATGTATAATATATAATATATAATCACAGTCCTTGGAAATGGAAAGGTTTAGTAGAAAATCCGTTTACCTGTCAGCAACTGCCCCATTCTGTAAAACCATCCTTTCCACATAGACGACTGAGCTCCGGATCGGTGCTGAAGGTCAGTGGTAAACAAAAACGGCAAAGCCTCCCCCACAACCCCGCCCGGCCCCAATCCTGGAGCTCACCTCTGCCTCAGCAGCAGTAATTGCTGCAGGTTGGATCCTAGTCATGGCCAGCCCTCGTTTTGTATTTGCTACAGAATAATGGGGAAACTGGGCCCTTTTTTTAGCATTCACAGTCTGAGAGAGACACAATGTACACCTTATGCGTTACCATTTTAACAGGCAGCTGGGGAGAAGACCACTCCCCACCTTGTTAAGAAAAGAACCAGGAGAAACTGGTGTTACTGCTAGAGCTGCAATAACAGTACCTCCCACTTTGGGCACTAAAATCTGTTGTTGGTCTTTTACTCCATGAGGTTCACCTGTTCCTGCCTTACTTAGAGCAAGGTGGTCAGTATATGACTTTTGTGCAATGGGAGGCCATGGCAAAGTTCTAAAGCTCGTAGTCAATGAATTGCTTTCATCCTAGCATTTGCTTTACACTACAACACAAAAATGTGACTATTTGTTTTGCATGCAAATATGTCAAATATTTATTTCTAATCACTCATGCATACCTGACTACGGGCAATTAAATTACCAAAATCCTTTTGCAGGCCTCTGAAGTGCCTCTCCTATGCCCTACTTCCCTCGGCACAGCATTTTCTATAATGTCACCTGAGAGACACAAGCCCTGGAGGCAGGCTGCCCAGCTTTAAATCTTAGCCCTTTATTGGCTGTGTGATTTGGGGCAAGTTACTCATCCTCTCTAAGATCCCTATCCTCCATCTGTGAAATGGGAATAATAATAATGTCAATCCCAGAGTTACTGTGAAGATTAAATGAAATCATGAATAAAGTACTTGACAGAATGTCTGAAATATTCAATAAATAATTCTCTGTTATGACTACATAGGAACTCCCCATGATCAAGTGTATCAATATAAATAAATGTTACTTTCCAAAATATTTGCTACACTCAGTGAAAACTACAAAGAATGAAAACTAAGTAAATCATAGACTGCTTTCAAAAAATGTACAATCTGGGAGGAAGATTATTAGACCAGAGTATAAAAAAATGTCTCAATGTGACAATTGTCATAAAATAGATACAAATAAGATGTGGCAGTGATCCAATGAAAAACAGTTGCATCCATTTGAAAGGACCTGGAAGAGGAAACATTTGGAATAAACACTTAATTACACGTGCAGATGAAGAAGCTAGAAAGTTCTGGCCATGAGAGTGCATTCCTGATCCTTTCCTTCCTCTGACTATTCCTTCTTGGTCCTATTCTTGGACTTATTTTCTTCCATCCAACACGTAAAAATTGGTGTCCCCCAGGATTCTACCTTCAATCTACTTCTCTTTTAATCGTTATGTCTTTGGAAATAGCTCAACCTTGCACATCACGTATGCCACTGACTACCAAATCTAAATCTCTAGCCTTGATCTTGCCTCCAAGCTTCAGATGCAATTATCCAAGTGCCTCTGAGATGTCTCCTTCACCTGTGGCATCTCAAACACGTCCTACCGAAATCTGCCTCCCATCCTGCTCCTGCATTCCCTATTCTAGTTTGTAGTACCACTCCCCACCCAGTCACCCAAGCCAGAGTCCCAGGTCATTCCTAACTCTTCCTCTCCCTCACTCCACACAACGAATTGGTCACCGATCCCATGGAATCTGCCTCTGAAATATTTATCATCTTCACTGTTACTGTCCTCAGGTCTTTTATCTCGACAGTGGCCATACACCCCACCTGGTGTCCTGCTCCAGCAGCCCTCCCCTGCAGTCTACTCTCATTAGTGTCATCAGGATAAAATTTCCACAGTGCAAAATGGACACTGCTGACAACCTCTAAGGGCCCTACTTGCCACCTAGAAACATTTAAAAATTCCTGGTAGGTCATGCAAAGTCCTCTGTGATGAGGCATGTTCTTACATTTTACTTTAGGCTTCCCGGTAACCGAGCCACCTTCAGTACCCATAATACCTTTCCATCGAACACCTGTGTGCCCTCGCACTTTCAGTATCTTCTGCCTGAAAATCCACCTGCTCCTTTTTACCTGGTGTTTGCCTTCCCATTCTCTCTTCAGGATTTACCCAGTAGTCATTCCTCTGAAAAGCTTGCCAAGGTGCCTTTTTTATGGGTGCCCATAACACCCCAGATTTTTCCTTTTCATAGCATTTATTACATTATTCCATAATCATCCCTTTACTAGTATTTGTCTTCTCGCCCATAGACTGTGCATATCCTGATGCCGGGCACCATGCTTTCATTCACTTTTTCAACAAATATTCATTGAGTACTTACAAGTGGAACATAATAGACTATTATAAGGTCCCGGACCTCATGAAGTTTATATTTTAATGGTACATATCTGGAAAGGGGAAATAAAGACAATAAACAAATTATTAAGACAATTTCAGATCTTGAGAAAAGCTATTCAGAAAATAAAACACAGATTAAAAAGTTACTAGGGAATAGGACCAAGGATGAGTCCTAAATCTGGGGCTCAGTCAACTGGTGTGTGGCAGTGTTACTGACTGAGAATGCTGAAGAATAGAGGAAGAGTGAAGGATTCAGGGCAGACAGTGGATGCCAGTAAGTATGTGGCTGGGCCCTGGCTGGTGTAGCTCAGTTGGTTGGTCATCATCCCATTCACCAAGAGGCTGCCAATTCAATTCCCAGTGGGAGTGGCCGATCAATGTTGGTTCTCTCATCGATGTTTCTCTCTCCCTCCCTCTACCTTCCTCTCTCTCCAAAAATCAATGAAAATATTTGGGGGAAAAGGGGGGGGGAGAAGAATCAGGCTGGAATGTCCATGCTAAGTTTAAGATAACTAAGATATCCAAGGGAGTCATTAAGTAGGATGTTGGATTTATGAGTCTGGGACTTGCAATAGGAAAGAGCATTGTCAACATAACTTTGGGAGTCATCAGCATAAAGATGGTATTAAAGCCTAGATGAGGTCATACAGGAGAAAAAAAGATACAGATGAGGTGAAGAGTGGATCCTGGAAGGTACAAATATTGACAGGCCTATTCAAATTTATGACCCTAGCACTTAGTCCTGGCACAGACGGCCTCTCAATAAATTGTTGATGAACACAGGACTAACTCTGGGACTAGCCATTATTAGAAATTAAGTTCCATAAACTTATAACTAAATAAATTATATTAAGAACAATAAGTAATCAAAACTCATCACTTCCTAATTATGTTGCTACATTTTACTATAAACTCTGCTCTTGAGTTTAGTTATGTCTATTAGAGCTTGTCAACTCCCCTTTCAGTGACACGGCACTTGTAGCTTGAAATTGGCCATGGTAGGAGTATTTATACCACAGAATTTGGCAAATGCTACAACTTGGGGCTTGATTTATTATTTTGTTAAATGTTAGACCCAAGAAAGTGACAGAGAAAATGTTGACTATAATGTTGGTAGTCATTATATTGTGAATAGCACAAAAAATTGAAATTTTTTCCAGGATATAAAAATGATCTGATTTTGTAACAAAGTTGTTCATATCATTGATGAATGAGTAAGGTGCTAATAAGTGTCTTTATTGTTTCACTTTCACCTTATTAACATAAAAACATCAGCCAACATTCATGTCAGCAATACACTGGTGAATTAATTGCTAAATAGGCTAACAAGAAATAAAAAGAGTTTGGCAAAAATCAAAAGCTGGCATGGCTCAGTGGTTGAGCGTCTACCTATGAACCAGGAGGTCATGGTTCAATTCCCGCCCGGTCAGAGCACATTTCTGGGTTGAGGGCTCCATCCCTAGTGTGAGGCGTGCAGGAGGCAGCCGATCGATGATTCTCTCTCATCATTGATGTTTCTGTCTCTCTCCCCTCGCTCTTCCTCTCTGAAATCAATAAAAATTTATATTTTTAAAAAAGCATTCAGTGAGAATCAATTGGTTATATGGGTTTACAGGAGTAATGTGTAAGTATGTGCTTTACTAAATATCCTTTACAACTGGAAAATGTATAATAAACTACACACACACACACACACACACACACACATTTTTGTTGAGCAATTAAATGAGTTAAAACACATTTTTCCCAGAGGACCATTAAACATTTACCAGCATACCACTGCCTATCTCCAAACCTAATAGACATGTGGTATTATATGCAGTATTAAAATTATTATATTACTATCTATTTATGGGAAGTGACTAAAATATTCATAGCAAATTCACGATCAGTATTTTTTGAAATGTTGATAAGTTATGTCATTTGGGTTCCAGTAAAATTTAAATGGATCTGTCAAATGTCATAAAACTTAGAGAGGTCGTTGGTTACAGCTTCTCTTTATTTGCCAGAATTTATGCTTGATAATTGATATTTTTTTCTTCCTACACAGATGCTGATCATCAGAGACACCTTAGAAAAAGAGCAGGCTAAGAGACTGTCCTGGCTTTCTCCATAGAATGGCCTGTCAATCAGCCAGCGTTTGGACCTGATTTAAAGTATCCAGCCTTTCCCTGTGCAATAGGATAGCCACTGACCACATGGGGCTATTTAAACTGAAATTTAAATTAGTTAAAATGAAATAAAATTAAAAATCAAATACCACCAACTAACCACATTTCCAGTGCTCAAGAACCATGTGCAGCTTGTAGCTACATATTGGACAGCATTGGTGGTAAAACCTTTCCGTGGCCACAGACAGAGCCCTTGAACTGCACCAATGCAAGAAGTGCCTTCCACATAGAAGGTGCTTTACATTATTAACTGAGTGACCAAATTTTACCCGATTTTTCTTAAAGCTGAAAAGTTAAAAGAAATCAAAAATTTATTTTTCAGGAGAAAAGAAATCGCCCATAATGGCGTATTGGAATATTTTTAGATATTTGGTACTCAAGGTAGGGACTTATATATAGTGAGCATCTCTTATGTGTCAGACATGATATTAGTCACTCTCCCAATAGGTCTATCCTATCCTCACTTTATTAGGAGTATTTTTAAAATATATTTTATCGATTTCAGGGAGGTAGAGAGAAATGAAAATATCAATGATGAGAGAGAATAATGGATCGGCTGCCTCCTGAAAGCCCCCTACTGGGGATTGAGTCCACAACCTAGGCATGTGCCCTGACCAGGAATCGAACCGTGACCTCCTGGTTCATAGGTCAATGCTCAACCACTGAGCCACGCTGGCCGGGCCCTATCCTCACTTTATACATGAGAACTCTGAGGTCTGCATAGGTTTAATACTTGTCTTTCACGGCCAAACAAATAGCAGCAAAGTTTAACCTTGTGCTCAGACTGTCAGATATTCCTTCTGGCATCATGAGCCCTCTCTTCACTAAACAAAATCACGGGTAGTGGATAGGTGTGTTCCATTTCAGTCTGGATGCTAGGGGCGGGGGTCGTTGTGCAGGGGGCAGTAAAGGGAGAGATTGGGGGCAGCCGCTCTGTATCAGGTGCCAGCTGGAATCCTGGCTCTGCCACTCGCTAGCTGTGCGACATGGACAGACCCTCCCCTGTGTGCCTCGGTCTCCTCCTTTCACAAATGGCATTATCACAGTCCCTACACCAAAGCGTTAGTGAGCAATTAAATGAGTTGAAACTCTAAAACAGAGCACAGCACAGGGTGACTGCTGTAATATTTCTTGCTCTGATTCTTAGGCTAGCTGGCATAAAGAAGAAATAAGTCTAGCTCTCTCCCATGGCCAGCTAACAACGTTTGAAACTTAATTCATCCGTGTCATTCACTGAAGACCCGAACGAGGCTTGAACTTATGACCAAGCATGGGCTGACAGCATTTCCCCTCATTCGTGCACGATTGTGGAACTGCGTGACCTCTCAGAAAAGTGTCTAGAGAATACGATGTAAAGGCATAAGGTTGTGGCCAGTATTGCCCATTTCCAACGAGCACATGAAATATAATTATATCTCATTAGCGGAAAATCATATCGACGGGTCTAGCCCTCTGTTTTATCATTGTTCACCTATTAGTAAAGGAAAGGATAATTGAAAGCAATAGGTTTACCTCTTGAACTTAACATACGTTACTTATTCCATCAATTATTTTCAAACCATATTCCATGAGAATTTTGACCAGGCCGCTCAAATGGGGAAAATAATAGTTCCCATTTAGTGCTCGCTCACCTACTAGGCCGCAAGTGTTCTCCCACCCGTACAACCTCCGTTCAGAGGCGGGCACTGCTACCTCTGCGCTCCATTTGAGGAAATTGACACATGAATGCTTTGTCCAAGCTCACACAGCCGGTCAGGGGGAACCAGCAGTTGAACCCAGGTCTTCCTGACCTTAAAGCCAGAGCACACATCACTCTGCCACCAGGAGCAAGAACATGGAATCACAGGGAACAGGACAGAAACATGCACTGTGTCTATTTCATTACCTTCGGCACGTCTGCGGCAGAATTTCCAAAATACAATAAAAAGCACAGGTTACAGAAAAACCCTTAGTGTCGCCATCCAGAATCACAATAGACTCGGAATGTGTTCCTGCTTGATCGCCACTGACAATTCAGGGTGGCTGACCAGGTGTGAACTCAGAGCCAGGGCTGCTACCCAGGGGGCCGTGTTTGGTCAAGGGAGTCTTATTTTGAAGCCTCGTTATCAGGAAAATCAACAGTCTCTCTATCTCAGCGGTTCTCAACCTGTGGGTCGCCACCCCTTTGGCGGTCGAACGACCCTTTCACAGGGGTCGCCTAAGACCATCCTGCATATCAGATATTTACATTACGATTCATAACAGTAGCACCATTACAGTTATGAAGTAGCAACGAAAATAATTTTATGGTTGGGTCACAACATGAGGAACTGTATTTAAAGGGCCAGAAGGTTGAGAACCACTGCTCTATCTGAACACATAACTAGGGAAATGGAAATTCTGTTTTGCAAGTGTAAGTGTCAGGAGTAAATGCAAAGTTGTTTGAGGGAACAGCGCCCGAGTGGTGATGCCCGTTTCAGGAGCATGACTGAGGACCCCGAGGGGGATTCCCGCACAGTAGTGGCCGGTGAGCCAGGCCCAGTCCCTGCCTCCCACGTCTTGCTCCAGCTCTCTTTGGTCTGCATTGACCCCCTCCCTTCTTGTCCCCTCCGTGGCTACCCATTTGGCATTCTGATGGATTGACTTCGTTGGCTCTCAACCCTCCCACCTTGTTCCCCAGGCTGAGGCTTGACTCCTAACCCTGGCAGGGCCCGCTCCTTTCTGCACTCCTGGTAACCAAGCTGGTTGGCACTGCCCCAGGACCCCCTCCTGCGACCCACTCAGCCCAACCGATCTGTAAACACAGCTTGCCATGACCAACTCTGCACTCCTCCCCAGGCCTGGCCTCTGAGCACGGTGCCCTGGATGTCGCCTCACCAACCCACAGGCTCTAGGACACCTGTGGCGGTCAGCTGGACTAGCGCCAGCCCCAGCGTCTCCCTGCCTCGCTCACGCACAGTGTGAAGGAAGCAAGATTCTGTGAGGGAGAAACGCCCACCTAGCCAGACTGTCAGGGAGCACGCCCATTGGCAGAGTTTACTGCATCCTGGCACATGGCCAACAGCAATTCCAGAGGCACAAGCCCTGCCCCCAGCAGAAATGCCCACCATGTCGCTAAAGACCCTGCCAGACTCCGGGGTTTCCTGCTGTATCAGGAGCACTGACCATCCTTCATGCTCTCCACTTCCTCATCTTCCCAGGCCTGTGAGGCCAAGAAAGAAATGCACAGTGAGGGTGCCCCATAAGAGCAGCACCAATATACGAAAGGCCTCGCAGCGGGATTGGAGGGTATCAGCAACATTATATCCCCCACCTCAAGCAGGTAGAGGACCTTCAAATGCTATTGGCTGGGTTAGGAGTTGTCATTCAAGCCTTTTCCTGAAACAGGGTTCAGTTCATAAAGGACTTGGTGGAGCGCCTCCAGGAGTCATTCAGAAAAGCAGCGTTCTGTGTCAGCACTGCCCTGGGCAGTGGGGATATGGCAGTAAATAACTCAGGTGACTCCTCATGGGGCTTCCAACTAGCAGGGGATACAGACACGGAAAAGTCTTGGGAATCTTTCAAGCAGTGGGAGTGTGATGCAGGGAATTACAAGGTACAGAGGAGCTGATAGATGGAGACAAACCTGGTCTAGGAGCTCAGAGGAAGCTTCCTGGAGAAAGCGGTGCTTCAGATGCTTCCTGGAAGGGGAGAAAGAGGGTTGGCAGAGGTTGGGGAAGTGGGGGGAACGCATTCCAATCAGTTGGGACAGCATTCGCAAAGGCCCTGAAAAAGCAGAGCATATTTTTAAAATATATAAATTAAAAGAAAGCTAGTATGTTGGAGTATAGAAACAGAGGAAGAGAGATGAGATTAAAGATGTTGGCAGGGGCCAAATCACATACAGTGTCTTCCAGGCCACTGGAGAATTTTTTTAATATACTTTTATTGATTTCAAAGAAGGGAGAGGGAGAGAGAGACAGAAATATCAATGAGGAAGAATCATTAATCGGCTGCTTCCTGCACACCCCCGACTGGGGACAGAGCCTGCAACCCGGACATGTGCCTTTGACCAAAATCAAACCTGGGACCCTTCAGTTCACAGGACGACGCTCTATCCACTGAGCCAAACTGGCTTGGGGAAGAATTTTTATTTTTATTTTAACCTAATGGCAATAGGAAACAAAGGGTTTTGATCAAGGGGGTGACATGGACAGAAAAACTGATCTGGTCATAATATAGGATTGAATTAGGTGTGACGAAGGGAGAAGGTGGGCACACACAGTAGATATCAGCTGTGAGATGTCTGTGGTCAACTCAACCTCAGCTCCACTGACCTCTATACCCGGCTCCCATCACAGGCGAGAAGCTGGGGAATGACATTTTCCATGCTCCCTTGCCCACGGGGCTCCAGCTTAGATTGTGCCAACGAGAAGCGCTGGTGCCAGATGTGGAAAGTGGAAGCAACACGTCATATTTCTCCAGTGGCAGCTGCAGCTGTGTGCAGATGTGAGGTTGACAGTGGCTTCCAGGCAAGCTCCTGCAAGTCAGCCTCTTCAGCAAGGCAGGCCGCTGAGCTCAATGGTACTCAGGTTTCCCTGAAACATCTGACTCTCAAAATTTCCTGAAAGTCAGCAGCAGTTCTTCCCAACCTTGATTCCCCCAGCTTATGGGTCCAAAGTTATGTATGCTTCTGATCCCCTCTGTCAAACCCTTCCTACTTGAAATATCTAGAGAGGTTTCTGTTTTCCTTACCAAACGCCAACTGTTAGAGGCAGGTAAGACATTCTTACAGTATTGGGGGTGAGAAGTTACCAGGGCTTAGTCTAGAGTGTCGGCAGTGAGGATGGAAAAAAAGAGATGGATTTAATGTATATTTAAGAAGTGGAGATTCCTACAGCCAGTCGGCCTGGTGGTCAAATCCCTCTAGTGTTAACTACAACAATTAAGGCTTGGCTAGAACAAGACTGCGCACAGAGACCACAAGGGGGTGCACCAAGAAAGCATAAAAGATGCAGAGACAAAAAAACATGACAGAAATGGAGGATATGGAGCTAAGAATCGCAATTTTGAGGGCTTGCCATAAATTTGTGCAGAGCCTCACGAAAACTAATGAGACCCTCGATGCTACGATAAAGAAATTAGAAAGTAAGCATACACGGACGGAAATAAAGAATATTATACCCAATAGCAGACCAGAGGAGCACAAGAATCAAACCAAAGATTCGACAAAAAACACCCAATTGGAAAAGCAAAATGAAAAAAGAATCCGAAAGTGTGAAGATAGTGTAAGGAGCCTCTGGGACAGCTTTAAGCAGACTAATATCAGAATTATTGGAGTGCCAGAAGATGAGAGACAGCAAGATATTGAAAACCTATTTCAAGAAATAATGGCAGAAAACTTCCCCCATCTGGAGAAAGAAATGGACTTACAGGTCCAAGAAGCGCAGAGAACCCCAAACAAAAGGAATCCAAAGAGGACCACACCAAGACACATCATCATTAAAATGCCAAGAGCAAAAGACAAAGAGAAAATCTTAAAAGCAGCAAGAGAAAGAGGCTCAATTACCTACAAGGGAATACCCATACGACTGTCAGCTGATTTCTCAACAGAAACTTTGCAGGCCAGAAGGGAATGGCAAGAAATATTCAAAGTGCTGAATACCAAGAACCTACAACCAAGATTACTTTACCCAGCAAAGCTATCATTCAGAATTGAAGGTCAGATAAAGAGCTTCACAGATAAGGAAAAGCTAAAGGAGTTCATCACCGCCAAACCAGTATTATACGAAATGCTGAAAGGTATCCTTTAAGAAGAGGAAGAAGAAGAAAAAGGTAAAGATACAAATTATGAACAACAAACATGCATCTATCAACAAATGAATCTAAGAATCAAGTGAATAAATAACCTGATGTACAGAATGAACTGGTGATTATAATAGAATCAGGGACATAGAAAGGGAATAGACTGACTATTCTTGGGGGGAAAAGGGGTGTGGGAGATGCGGGAAGTGACTGGACAAAAATCATGCACCTATGGATGAACACAGTGGGTGGGGAGTGAGGGTGGAGGGTGGGGTGGGAGCTGGAAGGAGGGGAGTTATGGGGGGAAAAAAGAGGAACAAATGTAATAATCTGAACAATAAAGATTAAAAAAAAAAAAAAGTGGAACCTACAACATATTGCTATGAATTAGATGGGGCAGTGAGGCACATGCAGGGGTCAAGAATGACTACCATGTTTGTGGTTTTCAGGTCAGGCAAACTTGATACCTTTGCCATCCGGTTCATGTAGCTGGAAGAGCCATGAATACCAGGCTACCCAAGTTGCCAGCCTTGCTAGATCCCTTTCCAGATTCAAAGGCGGAGGCCAAAGAAGAACGATGGAAGTCAATAGTGTGAGAGTGAGGAAGAGGTTTCCTTTTGCAGGACATGAAATTCTATATCCTAGAGCTTATGAGCCATTTTAATGAGTTATTATCATTTTCAGAACTGCTCCAGAGCAGAGAAAATTAGTTCAACCAAGTTCTGTCCAAATCTCCTCCCAAAAGAAACGTGCTAGGGCAATGGCCACCCAGCTGGAGTCAGGGTGAGGGCTGAGGTTGGGGATGGAGCAGGAGCTTCTTACTAGAGACTGTGGAGGGTATGGAGCACCAAGGGAACAAACCAGCTTACAATCCACAGGGCAGAGCTTACATTCAAATACCGAACAAAGTTCAAACACTGAGCCACGAGAAGAGAAGATCACAGTGTGTGTGATGGAAGCTGGCAGATCTGTAGACAGAGCATCAACAATATGTAAAATGAGTATGTTTTTGAGGGGGTGCGTGTTGAAAAGGCATTCCCGCCATCATCAGGCAGTTAAGGCAAATTGGGGAAGGGTAATGATGGTATAGACAGCCTATGGGAGCACGGTGGAGGGCATTTTCCTTGCCCATCTTTCCATCTTGATTATAGCAGGACAAGGCTTACCCAGGTTGAGGTCACTGCATTTTCTGGAATAATTACTACAGAAGCATAGCTGTACGTGTATCTCAAATGCACCCATGTACTGCCTTTGGAACATGAAATGGCTTTAGGACAACTACTCATCTTTCTTGGTGATCTCTCCTCTTTGAGAAATTATGACCCGTTAAATTGTAAGGTCCTTGAAGATAAGGACTCCCTAATGCCCATCACAGTACATCTAAAAGCACAGTAAATATTCATTTAATGGACGAGGACTGAATAGCAGATTCCAAGACACTGGACAGTTTTGTCCAGTGAGCTAACCACAACCTTTATCCTTGTGTCCATCTGTAGAAACATACGTCCAGAATTTCAACTCTAATATCAGGAACACCACTCCACCACTAGAATGGGAGCAAAAATGCCCCCTCCCACCATCCTCCTCATCTCTAAACAGCCTCTGGCAAAGGCTCCCATCACCTGAGGGGCTTTACCAAGGGAGGTGAAAGGCTTCAGGGGCCGAGAGGAGAAGGTGACTGCTAGAACCCTAGACTCCTGCAGGTGACAGCACCCAGCAGCACACCTCATACGGTAGGTTCCCTATCACCTGGCTTCGCTATTTACTACGTGGCAAAGACAAGTTCCCTAAAGTTTCCAAACCTGAGTTATACACCCATGAAGTGAGATTATGGTGCCTAGTTCAAAGAATCAAAAGAACTAAACAATCTTCCTACAATGCCTGCCTGAATACCTGTCCACACTAAAGTGCTCCAAGATGCATTCTCTTCTGGAGTTCACCTCTGGATTCTAGTCTCAGGGATTGGCCCCTCTGCTCCCATGCACTCACCCACCTCTTCTCTCCTCCTCTATCTACTCCAGAACCCAACTCAACCACAAAACTCTTCTCCTCATCCTCTGACCCTAAAGCTATTGTAGGCTCATCCATGTGGCCTGAAGTAGAGGGAGAGCAAAATCCTAGCTACAGTCAGGTGGGAACTATCAGAGAGTGTGTTTCTGTTGGGAGTTGCTCTCTTCAGCTCAAATGGCAGGGCAGAAGGCACAGCCACAGACACAGAACAAACAGAGGACAGATGCTGCCACATAAAAAGGAAGACAATCATTTCCCAGAAAACATGCAGTTGCAATTTGCATTCTACAAGAAGAAGAGCAAACCTTGTTGAATTCCTTCCCTAAGCAGATTTCTGCAATTATTAGAACTGAAAAAAATACAGATTTAAAAAGCATGTGCTTAAGGAGTTAGTTAAGTTTGTGCAATTGCAGATGGAAAGACTGAAATCGGTATTAAATACCCTCACACAATAAAGGGGCATTGCCAACACATATGGCATAGTTGGGGAAAAGACCCAGTGATGAAAAAAAGAAGAGGACCTGAACAAGCCATTTCCTTTCATCGGACCACCACCCAGATGGCTAGTGCCAACCCAATGTCTGTTCTCTGCTCTCCCTTGACTGAAAGAACCCTACGTTGTTGAGGGAGCCTCAGTGAGGAAATTCTGTTTTTCGCCCCCATGGAATAGGATTGGAGATAAGATGTAATCGGAAGTCACTGGGTGAAACTTACAGAAAGGCTCTTTATGGGAGACTCGCTCAGCTAGTGGCACCCTTTTATCCTTCGGGGCAGGAGCTCCAGCAGCCATCTGATGACCAGCAGGCCATCTTGTGGGTGGATGGTGGAGAGTGGAGCAAAAATTAGAAGTGTGGAACACTAACATCCTTCTGTCTCTTGTAGATAAAAACTCCAGAAGCTCTGAGCATATGGTAAGTTCAGGACCATCCAAGTGAGTGTTTGTGATGATCACATAAATACAAAAACACACTGATTTCAGCAGTGAAACTCATTTCCTGTACTTAACTTGCTGTGCAAACACTAAGTGTATCAATGTCTTGAGCAGTGTTACATAAATGTAAAATGTGATTCGTGTATATGTTTACCACCATAAAAACACATTAGTTTGTAGTCTACAAAGACTTAAGCTCTTTGACAAATTAAACAGGGATACTTGTACTGTTCCTGGTAACTGTCTGTAACTGGAACACCCAACCTCCTATTCAGGGGTTTTAACTCTTGTATCTTCAGCAAATAGCATTATCAATATTTTAAAGTCAGACTTGACTTCTGGTGAGTAGCAGCTGGTTCTCCCTTCCTCTTGAGAACCTTCTATGAGGTGGCCTTCTTTCGGTGGTGTGCCTGACAACACTAACCTCCCCTCCTGGAAGCAGTGTGCATACCCAGAAAAGGGGTTCCCAGGGGAGCTTTCACACATCCCTGATCTATCATCCCGCTCTGTCCAGCCCTCACTCTGCATCCCACCTTGATTTTAGCATCAACCCAAAATGTTCTTTTAGATTTTTATAGACTCCACTTAATGGGGTACATTCCTCTTTTGGGTGAAAATGATGTAGACTGTGTGTAAATTCTTGTCCACCACGCCAAAAAGAGGTGATTAAGAAAGGCATTTGCTGCCCGTCTGGCGTGGCTCAGTGGTTGAGTGTCGACCTATGAACCAGGAGGTCATGGTTCAATTCCCAGTCAGGGCACACCCCGGGTTGTGGCCTTGGTCCCTAGTATGGGGCATGCAGTATGCAGCCGATCAATGATTCTCTCACATCATTGATGTTTCTATCTCTCTCCCTCCTCCTCCCTCTCTGATATCAATAAAAATATTTAATAATAACAAAAGGCATCTGCCCATCTGATGGGATGTTTTCACAGCAGTACAGGCAGGAGGCTCCACAACCCTGGGCAGATCCGGAGCCTCTGAGGCCACGAAAGCTGCACAGTTAGTTTGAATCAGACCTAGGGTCCCAAACACCCTAGTCACCTCATCCCTCTAGGACAGCGGAAGGCTTGCAAAAACCCAAAAGAGGCAGAAAGCCTCTCTTCTCTTGGAAACTAATCCTCTCAGGAGAGTTCTGTTTCTATTGGAAACCCAAGACTTTGCAAGCAAACATGATAAGACTTTCCAAAGTCACTAGATGAATATGAGTGTAGGGCTTAGAATACTTAGTTGGGTTGAGGGGAGGGAGGTGAGAACTGGGATAAGTGTTCCCTTTCATTAGAGTCTCTATAGGTAATGATTTCCCTACTTAACCAAAGAAAGGCAATGGAAGCTGCTTCTCCCTCGCCTATTAAAAGGAGAAAGATGGGTATCTTTAATTGAAAGCAAGGCAACACAACATTCTTTAATTATAGGCTCAAAGAGGCTTTGAGCTCATCTTGTATCTCCTTGGCTTTCTTTTTAGGATGGCATTAAACCTTCCTAAAAAGATAAGACTCAACCTATTTTTAAACACACCCAAAGAGGGTATCTGTCTTCTGTTCCTTTGTGAGACCAGGAATTTTTTCTTTTCCCTTTTCTAACCTCACCACAAGTGAACTTTTCCTATTACTAACCTGAGCCTTCACATAAGAATTTGGCTTGGTTTGCTCAGTGGAAATGGTGACCAATTGGTCACTATTATAGCCTTTTCTAAACTGTACTTCCATCTGCCCCTCTATATGAAATTATAACAATTAAATAGGAATTAAATCAATAAATTTGGAGCTAGATGCCAACTGACTCATTCATTGACAAAAGACTGTCATCCTTCTTTTTCTCATATCCTTTTCTTTCTCTGCTGTCAGCTCCAAT
The DNA here is from genome assembly GCF_028538775.1 of Myotis yumanensis. Lineage (NCBI taxonomy): Eukaryota > Metazoa > Chordata > Mammalia > Chiroptera > Vespertilionidae > Myotis > Myotis yumanensis. Next base: position 179,592,317 of record NW_027223754.1, read on the forward strand.
GCTGTTTCTCCCTTCCCCATCTCTCTTCCAAACTGCACACGTGCACACACACATACATTACAACACACGTGCACATTCACACTCTGATAAATTTAGAAAACACCCCTTGGATAGCTGACCTTGGCCTCCACTGGTCACAGCAAGGGGTAATGGTTAAAGGCACAGACTCGGAAGCCCACTGTCATGGCTTAAATCATGGCTCTGGGTTCTTGGGCACATTTTGTAACCTCCCTATCTCTCTATTTTCTCATCTGTAGAATGGAGACAATAATAGTATCTATCTTATAGGGCTGTGGAAAAGGTTAATGAGTTAATTACATAAAAGGCCTTTAGAATGGTGTCTAGTGCTCCAATTGCAAATGCTATATAGTTGTTAGCTACTTGAAGCAAAGGGACATTTGGAGGCATCAGACTATGCTTGATATTCCAGAAGGCATGAGCTGGAGAAAGAAAAGGAGTAGGACTCAAGTTTAAGGGTCGTGGATAAGCAGGAGTCATCAAGGTGAAAGATTAAAAAAAAAAAAAAGACAAAAAGTAAGAGAACAAAATTACAGGGAAAGAGGAACAGCAGACATTTATCTTAACAGGAAATGTAGGAAGAGAAAAACATTAGGGAAAAGAATAAGGGAGACAAGAATAGAAAGCCGGACATGAAAAAGAAAGACAGAAAAAAAGGAATGAGAAATAGAAAATTAGAAAAAGATGCCATTTAAATTAGAAAAGACTCCATTTACAGTTTGAGCTGAGTATCAGGAAAAGGATTGGAAGAGAAAACAAAAATGTTGGATATAGAAGCAGGGAAACTCAGGACAAAAGTGATAGGAGGAGAGGAGACAGAAGTGATAACATAAAAAGATTCCTTTGCAGCAACAGGCCTCTGTAACTGTATCACGGGAAGCTTCTTCAAAAATGAACACGTCCATAACCCACTAGGCTTCTTTCTCTATCTCTCCTATTTTAACTTGCTTCCGAGTCTGCCACAGACTTAGTCATAAGGTCTGTCCTGATCAGAGAGATGTCTGCCCTCTGTCTTGTCTACTCCACCCAACAAGGCCCAGACACAGTGATCAGTCTTCATTGCATTTTCACTAAATACTCAAGCCATCAAGTGAAAATTTAGCTCCTGAGAAAATATTTACACCCTCTTCCTTCTCCACATTTTCAAACCTCTAAGGGAAACTGGTATTTTAATTTTTTAATTTTCATCTTAACAGCATTCTTTCCATCCCCACCATTCCGGCTTTTTTTGGTCAATTTAGAACGAGAACAAAATGATACAATACTGCAGGGATAGGCCACTTTTAGGGCTCCAAACAGCCCTTCCCACCAAAAGGAATTCATCACCCAACCCCTTGGAAACAAGAGAAAGGCTAGATTGAGGTTTAAAATAAAATCCGTTTTTTAAAAAACACTTTTTCTTTTAAGTGTTATTAAATTGTCTGTTGGTGCAAAATAAGTCCCCCTATTGGAGGAAGTCGAGCGACCTTAAAAGGCCCTCTAGAGTGGACGGACCGCGAGCGTCTCCTGACGCCGGGGTGAGCTTGGGCCGCCGCCGGAATCACGAAGCCAGACGCGGCGCGCGTCTCCGCCCCGACTCGGGAGACTGCGGCAGCGCGCACCGCGGCCGCGGCCGGGCGGCTCCGGGAGGCCGGGAGGAGACGCGACTCCCGCAGACACGTGACCGCCCAGCCGCCGCTTCCCGCGACCCAGATCTGTCCCCGGAACCCGCGCCCGGCGGGGCGAGCCGAGGGACACGTAGCGACGGCTCCAGCCCCCGCCGCGCCCGGGTGCGTGTGCATTCGGCGCACTTCTCTTGGTTCACTAGCCACTGGCAATAATGATGTTTCGGGGGAACACCCGGGAGAACGTGGGCACAGGAAGGGAAGACCTCTGGTTTTAGATCTATCCACATGCATCTCCATCCCACTCCCGCAGACCCAAGTAGCGGCAGTGGGGCTTAGACCTGGGATTCCCGCAGGGTTTGCTTGCCCTTGGCCTCCAAGGCCCTTTGCCGCTGGCCGGCGTCAGTGCGCATCTCCCGCACCTCCCCGTAACTCTCACTGGCAGTGAGTCACGTTCCCGGGCTGGCCCGGGGGAAAAGGTAAGCCCGGCTCCCGCTGGCCCGTGCTTCCTCTAGGAGTCGCCCGGGCTGCAGGGGGAGCGAGCGCGCCCGCCCGCGCGTGCGCGCGCACCGGGTTCCCCGCGCAGTGATGTGGCAGCCGCGGCAGGTCGGATCACGTTGCTGGCCCTGTGCTGGTACCCGTTTGAGACAGGATTAAGGAGGGAGGCTTCGGAGGTGCCAGCGGTAGTAAACGTGGGCTCCGCACGCTCCCGGCGTCGCTTATCGCACGAGGGGGGGAGGGGAGAGGAAGCTCGCAGCGCCACCCCGGGCGCGGAGGGGCGGCGGAGTTCATCGGCGTGTGATAATGCTGCATAGCTTTTCCGCGGTAGCCCCTCTCGTGCCACCTCGTCTCTTCCCCTCCCTCCCCGCCGCGCTCCTCCGGGAGCACCAGAGGCCCCAAACGTCGTCATCTGCTGCTGTGATTAGTGGCACCGCAATTCCGGCTGCTGCGGGAAGTTTGGGTGGCCCAGGGACACTGTCGCCAAAAGACTCTTGGATTGCGACATTCTGACCCAGTGACATTTTGATTTATCTTAAAGTCTTTATGGGGGAGGATTTCAAGTGGTCTCTTTTCGGGGCAACCTCCAACCAAGGCCAAGGGGTCCCCCAGACCACTGGGCGGTGTGCAAACTAGTCTCCAAAATTTCCTTCGGGACTGAAGTTTACCCACCGCGAATTCTCTTTCTCTTTCCTTTCTCTGGTCCAAACCAACAGCGCAGTCGGTGGAAAAGCAAAAAGCCACGTTCACGTTCCTGCACCGTAATGACGGATGGACTGAGGGAGTCACATTTCCGAGCTGAGGAAGCCCTAGCTGCCCCGCACCCCCACCCCACCCCACCCCCGGCACCCCTCTTCCTCCCCAGCTGACTGCAGCGCCTTTGGGAAGATGAATAGCTTGGCTGAAGTTGTTTTTCCTTTCCGGTGGCCCTGATCAGGTGTCCCCGCCCCCTCCAGCCGCTCGCTTTCCCTCGCAGACTTCTCCCGACGCCCCCTCCCGGCCCGGCCCCTCCCCTCCCGCCCCCCTCCGGGCTAGACCGCGGATGGTACGTTCCGCACGTGAGCTGGGTGCTGGTCTGGCCGGCGACGCGCGTGCCCTGTGGCCAAACACTGCCCGGAGTGAGAGCAAACTACCAGCGCTGAGGGGCCGGCGGGAGTGTGGGTTCGTGTGTATGCGTCTGTGTGCAGGAGAGCGAGCGCGGTGGTAGGGGGACCAACTGCTTCACACTTTCAACACTGCACTGAAGAGGGAGAGCGAGAGACTGGAGACGCACAGATCCCCCCAAGATCTCTCAAAGCTACCGTCCCACAGATTATAGAACAGGACCCCCCCAAAAAACGAAACAGAGGAAAACGGACAGCGGTTGGACATGGACGAAGGAATTCCTCATTTGCAAGAGAGACAGTTAATGGAACATAGAGATTTTATAGGGTAAGGTGCACGCACCCTTGCGAATATCTGTCTGGGCTTCAGTTTGATTTTTTTTTTTCTTCTCAAAGTGGTATGGAGCGGGCGAGGGCAGAGCCCCTCCCGAATGGGTGCATGATGCTGATTTCTGTTTTGCAGCCTGGACTATTCCTCTTTGTATATGTGTAAACCCAAAAGGAGCATGAAGCGAGACGATAGCAAGGTAAGAGTAAGTTTCCGATGTTCCCTGTAACCTGCCTGGATAGTTAATTAGGGCCATTGATTTCACAGCGAAGCTCTGCCAGCAAATATATTCCAGCCCTTGAGCTTCCCCAACTGTGAATTTTAAGTGGTTTGCTGGGTACTCTCAGGGGGAGATTAAACATCATACCTGAATTTAAATTTCATTTCAGAACAGTCCAGGGGAAAGAGGTTTCCTGGGCATAGTTTATCACACAGTGTGTTTTGGGTGGTGGGGGATATTGTTATATCCAGTAAGCAAATGTTTATCTTAGTGTTTTCTCTCTTCCATGACTCTCACATATTAAGGATACCTATAAATTACCGCATAGATTGATAGAAAAGAAAAGAAGAGACCGGATTAATGAATGCATTGCTCAGCTGAAAGATTTACTGCCTGAACATCTGAAGTTGACAGTAAGATGCACATTTTCCTTCTTTGCTGCTCTCCAAGGGCTTGTTAATAGCCTGGTACTTACTACTCCCAGAGATATAAGAATAAATGTAAATATCAGATGCCTTACAAGTTATGCTATAGTGTAGAGTTTCCCACAAACTCAGGAGTAGGTGCTCATAACTGAAGGGGGAAAAATCATGTATAACCTATCTTGTGGAAAGCGCAAGAAGTATAGGAATAGTGTTTGCTTAAGTCGCTGTGCTGAATGGAGAGCCAATCAAGCCAAATATGTGTTTTTAAGTAACCAAGTGCCCCATTCTCTTTTGCACCAATGCAGACGCTGGGGCATCTGGAGAAAGCGGTAGTCTTGGAATTAACTTTGAAACACTTAAAAGCTTTAACAGCCTTAACCGAGCAGCAGCATCAGAAGATAATTGCTTTACAGAATGGTAAGTCAGTCCAGGGAGGCCAATCCACCCTGATGAAGCCGGGCAGCCCACAGAGGAGCAGTGTTAGGACTCATTCCCCACCCCCACCTCCTTCCGCGGGCCCACGAGCTCACTCTCATTTGTGAAATTGCTTAGACTTTCCCTTCATTGGAAAGTGCCCATTTCCTGAAGCATCCTAGAGGCTTTCAGCAGAACTCAGAGGAATAAAAAAAAAAATTTTTTTAAGTGGCGGTTGCACCCTCTCCACTTGGATTTTTCAGCTGGGAGTAGAGCGCCCCCCTGCTCCCCCCCCCCCCCGCCCCCCTGCAACCGGTGGATTATATCACTGGAATACAGAGGGAAAACCAAGATCACTTTAGTCAGTGCAGGGCCCACGTGATAAGCAGATGTTTTAACGTCGGTGTTTTTTCTTCTTGCCTCCATTCCTCTGTCCCCTACCCCACCCCCCTCCTCATCCTAGGGGAGCGATCTCTGAAATCGCCCATTCAGTCCGACTTGGACGCGTTCCACTCGGGATTTCAAACATGCGCCAAAGAAGTCTTGCAATACCTCTCCCGGTTTGAGAGCTGGACGCCCAGGGAGCCGCGGTGCGTCCAGCTGATCAACCACTTGCACGCCGTGGCCACCCAGTTCTTGCCCACCCCCCAGCTGTTGACTCCACAGGTCCCCCTGAGCCAAGGCACCGGGGCGTCCTCGGCCGCCGCCCCCGCCGGGTCCAAGGCCGCCCCCTGCCTGGAGCGCGCGGGGCAGAAGCTGGAGCCCCTCGCCCACTGCGTGCCGGTCATCCAGCGGACTCAGCCCGGCGCCGAGCTCGCGGCCGAGCACGACACGGACACCGACAGCGGCTACGGCGGCGAGGCCGAGGCCCGGCCGGACCGCGAGAAGGGCCAAGGCGCGGGGGCGAGCCGCGTCACCATCAAGCAGGAGCCCCCCGGGGAGGACTCGCCGGCGCCCAAGAGGATGAAGCTGGATTCCGGGGGCGGGGCGGCGGCCGCCGCCGCCGCGCTGCTGAGACCCGACGCCGCCCTGCTCAGCTCCCTGGTGGCGTTCGGCGGAGGCGGGGGCGCGCCCTTCGCGCAGCCCGCGGCCGCCGCGGCCCCCTTCTGCCTGCCGTTCTACTTCCTCTCGCCCTCGGCCGCCGCCGCCGCCTACATGCAGCCCTTCCTGGACAAGAGCGGCCTGGAGAAGTACCTGTACCCGGCGGCGGCCGCCGCCCCGTTCCCCCTGCTGTACCCCGGCATCCACGCCCCGGCGGCCGCGGCCGCCGCCGCCGCCGCTGCCGCCGCCGCCGCCGCCTTCCCCTGCCTGTCCTCGGTGTTGTCGCCCCCTCCCGAGAAGGCGGGCGCCGCCGCCGCGACCCTGCTGCCGCACGAGGTGGCCCCCCCGGGGGCGCGGCACCCCCCGCACCCGCACGGCCGCACCCACCTGCCCTTCGCCGGCCCCCGCGAGCACGGGAAGCCGGAGAGCTCTGCTCAGGAAGATCCCTCGCAGCCGGGAAAGAAAGCCCCCTGAGTCCTGGCGCTCCTTTCCTAGAAAGGACGGAGGTTCACGCGGAATAATCCTATTAATACGTTAAAACACCCTTAGCATTTTAAAGGGAAGGAAGTGTGATAGATGCACGCCAGGCTTTAAAAACAAGCAGGTGTTTTGTGTACATTTGGAGTTCCTGTTTTTGCTCATCTTTCACCACCCCACCCTCCACACACTAACATCTCTTCCCCACCAGCTGTAAAAGAACCTCTGCGCTAGATACTCTTTTTTCTTTTTTTTTAAAGAACTCCCCCAAATAAGTTTTGCCTTCCTTTAGGCCTGTTTCATTATCTTTTAAAATACAGACCCTGATTCTCTAGGAAGTCAGAAGGGTCTACTCAGTGGTGAGCCAATTGAACCAGGGTGGGGAGGGGGGGCAGGGGTTGGGGGGGACGGTGGCCAAGGAGCTGACGTGGAACCGCAGAGTTATCTGTCAGTGACTCAAAGCTGTCCTGGCTGCTTCAGGAGGCTTTCCGCAAACAGAATGGTCTTTCAGAGTTGAGTTTACTCTTAAGTATTTTGTAATGTTTAGCTTTTTATTAAAAGACGTTATTTTTCGAAGAGGAAGAGGAGAGGATGCAGTTGCTCACGTCGCAACCTATTCTGAAGTGGTTTGAATGGTATCCCTTAGTAACTTGCACTTGTTTAAACAGACGCGGAGTTGGGCCATTGTCAGAACTAAGTCAGGGAAGTGCATGGGTGAGGAAGGCCAGAATCATTCTTAGTACATTGGCTGGCACTTTAGGAAACTTGACCATGAATCAATGGACTCATCTTCATTATATAAATACTTACATAGAGAGAGTGAGCATCTATTCCCACCCTGCATTATTTAATCCATCCTGTTCCTAAGTTTTTATAATCTTGCTGTAAAAAAAAAAAAAAAAAAAGAATGTGCACTGAATCTTAAAACATACAAACAAACAAAAAAAGAGAAAAGTCCAAAATGCTTTGTCCTATATTCTGTTAGAGCACAGAAGTGGAGGAAAGCATTAAACTAGTCAGTTTTCATTGGAAATGCTGTAAAGATTTGAATGAAGTCCTGTGAGGCCTTCCTCTCTCCAAGTCTATGTATTTTCTGGAGACCAAACCAGATACCAGATAATCACAAAGAAAGCTTTTTTAATAAGGCTTAAACCAAGACCTTGTCTAGATATTTTTAGTTTGTTGCCAAGGTAGCACTGTGAGAAATCTCACTTGAATGTTATGTAAGGGGTGAGACACAACAGTCTGACTATGAGTGAAGAAAATATCTGGGTCTTTTAGTCAGTTTGGTGCATTTGCTGCTGCTGTTGCTACTGTTTGCCTCAAACGCTGTGTTTAAACAACGTTAAACTCTTAGCCTACAAGGTGGCTCTTATGTACATAGTTGTTAATATATTCAATTAATGATGTCTGACATGCTATTTTTGTAGGGAGAAAATATGTGCTAATGATATTTTGAGTTAAAAGATCTTTTGGGGAGGATTTGCTGAAAAGTTGCACTTTTGTTACAATGCTTATGCTTGGTACAAGCTTATGCTGTCTTAAATTATTTTAAAAAAAATAAATACTGTCTGCAAGAAACCAGCTGGTTTAGAAAAATTTAGTATGTGAAGATAAACTACAAGTTACCTTGATATTCTAGTATTTTCAGCACTCCATAAATTCTATTACGTAAATATTGCCACACTATTTTGTGATCTTAAAATTCTTACCAAGGAATAAAAACTTTAATATGCAATATGAGATTGTCTAATAATTAAAAAGACATAATGGATGCTCGATTAATTTTAAAATGTCTATGAATACAGGGGTGAAAGTCATCCCGTTTCTCAAATATACAACTTTGTCACTGGCATGATATCACACGTTTCCAACCTCTTGCGAGCCTACAGGCTCTGGCTGTGTTTACCTGCTTGTTCCCAATGTATCTTAATGAAAAGTGCAAAAGAAACAACTACCAATAACTTGTGTGGTTTGTTTATGTTAGACCCAACTCTCTAATGTTTTTGCGATGGGTGAATTTTTCACTTCTCATCTTTGACACCAGATAGCCGCTGTTGTAAAGATCTGGTCTGTCTCCCTTTCACTGGGACCTGTATAAATCTGCTACCACTTAGCGGTGCTGCATTCCTCAGTGTATGTGAGCTCCTTAACCTTTATAAACTAATTCTCTTGTGGGACTTCATCATGGAATTCAAATAACAAGTCATTTCTAGATTTTTCTCAATTTAAAATCAAAATTGTGATCTGATACCAACTGTGTGGCGGATTGTCAATTCTCAGTTTCGATAATGTTCTTCACCAACCCCTTGATTTTTGAAAGGTGTTGAAATAATAGTCAAAATTTATGGGAGGTAGAAAGAGTGCTCCCTCTGCTGACTTTATGACAACAGAACTGCAAGTCATAGAAAGTGGAGCCAGAAGGAACCTCAGAGATGTGTTTGTCCAGCCCCCTGCATTTTATAATATGAGGGAAATGAAGCCCAGAGATAGCAAGTAGCTCCCAAAGTCACACACTGACCTGGAGCCAGCATCAGGGGCCAGATACGTTGTATCCCCCTGTCAGCAAGCCCACCGCTGTATGCATCTTGAACCAAATAAATTGAATTTGGGCAGTATTCATGAAGTGTCATGAATAACCTACAGGAACAGATGAAATAAAAATTAGAAATCCAGGATGATAAAATGTTCCGGCATTTGTATAACTTTCATATAATAAAAAACCTTAGGGTTGGACCAGATATTCTAGGGTTAGTTTAGTCCAAATGTATATATACCTGCAATGGTGAAATTTTAGCCAAGTTTCTTTATAGTATGTGGATTTTTCAATTTAAGTACGAATCTTGAGTCAACAGTTCTTCTCACATACAGTATTACACCAATCAAGTTTACGTACATATATTTCTCAGCAAACTTTATAATGAAATGATAAGTGGCCTTTTCCCCCAGAAGAGCTAAGCATATTTTTAAGGCACTAGAAACTATAATTCGGTAGCTATTTAAAGTATTTAGTTCCTATCATTTTGAAAACTATTTTTCATTTAGTTCTCTGCAGCTGATGATGCAGGCCAAAACTCTGGTGACTGCCCATCCATCACCTGAGATTTGTTCAAATGTATGTAAAAGAAGTCTCAGCCTGTTTCTATGTCACAGGTCAATTCTGAACTTCTTGGTGGGAAGTGATTGGCAATTGAGGTTCTAGGAAGGCATGGCTGGGCAGGCAAAGACCTTTTACTTTATAGAAATGAACAGAGCCCTCGTGAATGAATTAAGACTATTTGAATGAATTAAGACCATTAGAATGCCAAAAGGCGGCTGTACTATTATGACAATAGTATTTTACTTCAGATTGCAATCTAATGTGTTTCATTAAAACAAAATCTGTTGGCCCCTCAGATCAATATATTTAGGCACATTCATTGTTTTGTGTTGTTTTAATGAAGTTCAAAATCATCATACAGTGCATGCTGAAGTCCAATGAAGGTTCCAGTTTTGCATAGAATTTAAAAGGGAGCTGACACAGAAAATTATCACATACTTTCTGTGAGGAAGGTGGGGTTTATACTAAAATCTATGTGCAGCATGTACTATAAAAATATGCTCTTAGGAGTTGGACAAATGGACATTGTCTTAAAATTAGGTTTCTTGCACTTGTTCAGTTGATTCCACATTGAAAACTCCAAGCAAGTGTAAAACTATCCCTTTTTTAAAGTTGGTACTTAAAAATTCTCATTTTAGGGATGCCTAATTTATCTGGCCTCAGAGAACGATATGTGCCCATGAAACACTGGTTCAGACACTGAACTTTCTATGTTCAAGTGCCAACATTGTTTATCGTTTTTTTCTCCTTCTTATTGTAGTGGAAAGCCTACTGAAATATGTTACACATGTCCTGTAAGATATCTTACAGTATGTCTTAGGAAAAAAATACCCTGTCCATAGTTAGCCTTTCTCAATAATTCAGGGTCATCATTATAAACATCACTTTTGTACTCTGGGTGTCGTCTGGGAGTATTGGCACCTGCATTAAATTCTTTTTTAGTTCTTCTATCTGCTTTTTATAGATTTTTCAGTCTCTACTCATGGTCAGGCTGCCAGCTGTCACTTCTTGATGTGTCAGAAAGCCTGCCTCTAACTCTTATCTAATTTGCCACTTACCCCTGACTTACTGAGGCCTGAGAAACCATTTAACCAAAACCACACCCATTTAAAATGTGTCTAAAATTAGAATAAATAGGCTCGAACAGAGTACCTGTTGGGCACTTCTCTAAATTGTGTGAGCTTGCAGAAACAGTGAAATGTTTTTCCTCCCAACCTTTTTTCCTTCATTTCTTTTAACTTTCACATTCTTAGCAATGTTCCATATCAGAACACTATGCAAAAGCCTTCAGGTACTTTCTATATTTTTGATCATTTTATTACATAAAAAACCAGCTTGCTCATGGTTTTATTCCACAACGAACCACAAAATAAATTTCCATTCCAGAAACATTATTTGATTTGATGAACACTTCTTTCAGGTTGATCGGAGTAGGAGACTCGGGGAGCAGGAGAACTGATTCAGCTCTCACGTTGATTCACGGATGACCCTGGACCCTGCTTCTGGTGTGTCATCTCCACCTCTGGGTTTTGGACAACTTGGTTGGCAGGTGCAGCGAAAGCATTCTGGGGAACTGGCAGGGAGGGTGTGCAGGCCCAGATGCTGCCTCTGAATTTAGACATACTCACTGGCCAGCCTCTGGTGAGAGGTTTCATACTCCCCGCTGACTGCAACATACCCCTCTTCTCCTTGAGCCTGTAAATTCAATAAATGGGTGTGGGTTACAGATATTTGTTTTGCTCCCACTATAAGTGTTTTGCTGTGGTCAGTGTTGAAGAATAAAATATTAATCATCTCAGAGGATCTCAAAGTCTAGTGGGGGTGACAGACCCACCCTAAAATGGGTTATAATGAAACATGGCAAGTGCTCATTTGGGGGTGAGTACAATACTTGGGAGTGAGGATTGCTAACTTCATCTGGGTGGGTCAGAGGAGGCTGTTAGAATAGCTGGGTTTTACAGAATAAACAGGTACGTGAGTCCATGGGGCTCTCTCCGAGGAGAAGGCCCTGTACACTCTGGTCCTGTACTAAGAACCAGGACAGTTTAATTGATTATATTTTACTTGAGTCTAAGCAAGGATCTCCTAACTTCTCAGTCTTTACAACTTGACTGTCATACTGGCTCTCACCATCATCTTCTCCTGAGGGTCTAAACCATAAACTGGGACTAGGGGGTCATGGTATGTCCTACTGCAAAGGATATAGCATTCACAGGAAAAAAGAAAAACAAAACAAAACAGTATCTTGAAAGCAGCTTTGTCTCACCTCACCCACCTGTCTTACAAAGAAACTAAGGGTGATTTCTTTCCTTTCTAATAAGGGGAATAACATGATGATCCATGTTCTCTATTCACTAGAGAGAGAGAGAGAGAGAGAGAGAGAGAGAGAGAGAGAGAGAATCCCAAGGCCTGTTTTCCAAAATCTCTTGGACAAAACTGAGGCAAGCAATGTAGCCCAAGTTCACAAAGCTCAGTGAGTAGCAGAACCAGGATTGGAACCAGATTATTTGGTTCTGAGCCCACTGGTCTTTATACTATTACCCCACAGTAATGGTAACAAGGAGGGGACAGGCTGCAGTTTTCTCAGGGAATGAGTTCAGTTAGCCCATGCCAGGTCCTAAGAGGCCAAAGTATACTTTGTTGGCGGAGAAGGAAAGATTATCAAGGTACTGGCCTTTCTAAATTATGGCATAGAACATGCAATAATTATGACAGAGAAATTCTGGAGTAACAATTTCCAAGGTCCTCTACAAAGAACCGCATGATTTTACTGTCTACTCACTTTGGAGATATCCAGAAATGTGCCTTCCCTGGGTTGGAAGTCCCCACCTGATCTGTCTGATCAGCTGTTCACCTCTGCCTCTAGCCCTCTTACCTCAGCCTCTAGCCCCTCCCCTCCCCCGCCTATATTGTTCTGGCTGAACTCTATAAAGGTTCTCCAGGAAAGAAGGGGTCAAAACAAGTTATGAAGCTGGACAGAGGGAACCGTTAGAAGTGAGGAAGTAGGAAAGAAAACTTGTTGCAGCTTATATGGAATATTTAGGGAACTATCAAATTAGCTACGGTTTCCATGAGAAGCCTTTTGTATATGGATATGCACACGTGTATACATAGAATATCAAACGCTTCACCACGGAGGTACTGAGTATCTGTCACATGCCTCCTTAACATTGCCACTGTACAGGCTCCACACTGCTTCGAAAATTAGCTTTAACAGGCAAACTTCAGCCTGGATCCAATCCCTGAAGATTTGTTACACAGAGTAATCAGATAAGACTCTATAACATGACATTTTAAACTTCTCTTTCTATGATCTCTTAAGGCAGAGCTTGGTTTTCAAGGCTATCCTTCTGAACAGGCTCCTCTGCACAGCTCGCACATAGCTGTGTGATCCTCATATGACCGGACAGGTGAAGAACCCTGACAGCATGCCCGCACCCTGGCGAGCTCTGCAGACACACGTGGGCGTGATACAGGATCTTGCTCAGAGCGCTGTGCCTGAAACCTGCTCGTTGAAAAGCTGCTCAACCCACCCTGGCTCCCTAAACTGTACTTCCAGCGCGGCGGGTGGGGGAATTAAAGCAGAAGGGGGGTGATATCAGCTCGGAGAGCTTCAAGCAGCTCTGGGATTGGAAAGAGAGTCGCATTCTGAGGTTGCCTAGCGATCAACCTACCCGTGACTTTCTCTGGGAGGCCGGCCTCCCCCTCCCGCCCGCTCCCAGCCCGGCTTTCCTTCCTCCCTCCCCCCCACTTCCCTCTCCCACGCCGGGGTTCAAAGTGCTGCCGCGCGGGGTGAGGGCGCCAGAGCCGGACGCGGCGCTGTCACGTGCGCCCGCACATGCTGGGGTGCACGCTGCGCGGCACGTGAGAGGGGGCGGGGGCGGGGGGGGGGCGAGGGGGTGCGGGCTCCCGGTCTAACGCGCGTGCGCGCTGGCCCCCGCGCCCGCCACCCTGGGGACGCGGGCGGGAAGGAGCGGGCGGGCGGGCTGCGGGGAATTACAGGGTCGGGGGTGGCAGGGCTGAGGGCCGGGCGGGGACCGGAGGGGGACCCGCCCTCTGACAGCTGCGCCACACCCTGTCCCGCTGCGCCCTAGCGGGCCGGCCCGGGATAGTCATTCCTCCCGAATTAAAAGCTGGCTCCGATCGGGACTCCCGGAACCAGCCTGACGCAGCAGTTTCTGAGCAGCCCTCCGGGGCGCGGGTTAGAGGAAGGTCGGCGGCCCTGGGCGGGCCTGGGGGCGGGGACTTCTTGGAGCTGGGGGTGCCAGGCTGTGATGCACCCGGCGGCGCCAGGATGCGGGCCAGACCGCGGTCTGTCTAGGTACCTGGACCGCGTCTTCTGGAGAACCCCCGGCTGCGCGTGGGGGTGGGAGCCTGTGCAAGAGCAGAGATCTGTGCAAAAGTGGGAGCACCGCAGGCTGGTGGAGGCATTGCATCTGTCACTGGTTTCAGTTTTGCAAATTGAAGCCCCACTGATTACGCACGAGGGAAATTATTTACTTGTGATACACTATATTGGGACTTCCCCTGCAAGGTGTAAAGTAAAAGAGATGATTTTCTAGCACTAATGGATTCTGCGTGGTGCAGGAAAGTGGAGGAAATTAGTGTAGTCGGGCTGAAGGATGGATTTTTTAATTTATAGATTTTTTAAAAAAATGTACAAACGACTTCTCTTAGGAAAAATGACCAAGTCTTACAGTAACTTTTTGAAGTGACCATGTTTTGTGATTTTGTAATACTTTCCGGAAACGTGCATGTTTATTAACCATGTGAAATGAATAGATGGGATTTCGAGTTCATGATGCCCTTTAGTTATCCCCAACCCTGTTACAAAAGTAGAGAAGCACCACCACCTGCAAATAGGGTTTTGGTCATGTGATGGAAAGCGATCTCGGCGTTGCCAGTAATACTTAGACAGGTCAGGTGCCAGTATTTGCTAAGATAGAGTGGTTGTAAACTCTCCAGTCTAAAGGGCACAGTGAATGCCGCCCTGGAGACAGACTGCTATAAGCTGACAGACATTCACAAAACACAAGACAAATTCATTGCATTTTGTTCGCCTTTTAATGATATGTATGCATACTGACTGCCCTATGATTGAAATTGAATACTTCTCCCATACCCCCCTCCCTGGCCCCAAATATGAGGCTGTTTGCAAGGGACAGCTTAGCTATTAATATCCTGAAAGTGTAAAAAGCAAAGATAGACTTCAAACATTCTCTCAACAAATAGATATTGATCTCTCCCTAGGTGCCAGGCATCCGGGATACAGCGGTGACCCATACAAACAAATGCATCACTCATCATGGTGCTTCAAACTCCTCGTCATCAAGCCTCACAAGCTCCCAGGCATTTGCCAAGCAGTTGTTATTTATGTCAACTAGTGATCATATCCCTCTGCACTGATTTTTTTTTCCCCCAACTGGTGCATTTGAAGAATGCCAGGTGAAAGGACTGAATCTCCAGTCCTATCAATTGCCCCGCCCTTTCTCTTTCCCCGTCTCTTCCCTCACCGCCTTCCTGTTGGCCTTCTAACAGGAGAGGCTTGATCCTTTCCCAGAATAGTTGTACTTGCGCCTCCATCTGTCTACAACACTCAACCCCCAGATGTCTGGATGGCTGATTCCAACCCCCCCCCCCCCCCCACCCTTTTTTAGGTCTCTGCTCAAATGCCACTTCTTCAAAGAGCAGCCCATAGGCAAAATATAAAATACCACCCCACGACATCATTCTTATTTTTACTTTCTTATTTCTTCATAGCAGGTATCACTGCGGACATGGTGTGTGTATATTGATGCGTATGTGAACACACATATAAACAATTTGTTGATTGCTTGTCTCACTCACTAGGATGAACAGGGACTTTGTTTTGTTTATCGCTGCTTTGTCCACTGCTAAGGATGGTGCGTGGCAATAAACAAGTATTTATTTGCCTTTTATAAATAACCATGTATCGATTCTCAGTAAATATTTGCTGGATGGTGAATCTCTCTTACAGCACTTTGGCTTGATGACTTCACCAAAGGCAACAGCACAACGCAGAACATCCCCCTCCATATTATGCATCTGTTTCCTCAACGCACACCTGCTATGTTTCAGGCACTATGTGACCTAGATGTTATCCGTGGCAAGGAGTCAAAGGCAGTTAGCGTCCCATACCTGCGAATGGGAAAAGGCCTAGAGCGATCTGGAAACTGAATGAATTTTATTGTCGCAATAAAATTATAGTCATGTTATTTAAGCATTAATAGAATTCTGCTAACAGTCCAAATGATTACAACTTCAATTGTCCATGTAACTGAAGTACCTTCTTTGAAATGTAAATGAAAGATTCTGATCATTCCCCATCCTCTGAGTCAGAGAGAACAAGCTACAGTAGCCTTATGGAAGTGAGTTTCAAAACAGGTTGAAAGTCAGCTCCCAGATGGCCCTGGGGCCTGTGTGGAACTGAGTGGGATGCCCTGAATGTGACCCATAAGGGGATACACAACACATGTAACTAAGGCTTGACAATCCCAGATGCTTCAGCTCTTTGCTGCCTCTGCCAGGTGTGGTAAACTTTGTCCCTTAGTCAATGATTTTCTTCAAGGCAAGAACCAGTATCTATCTATCAGTGTATTCACAATGCCTGGTACACAGTAAGCACAAACACCTGGGTGTTGAAATCCAAACCTCCTCTCCATTCCCACAAACATTGTCCTAGTTCCAAGCTGTATCATCTCTCACCTGAATTATTGTAAGAGCCTTCTCAGTGGCCTTTGTCCAGTCTTTGTCTCCCCAATTATTGGCCACTGGCACAATTAACTTCCTAAACACAATGGTATGCAGACTCCCCATTGCATGAAGAAGGCATGAAGGCTAAACCTTCCCTTCCAGTTTCACCCTCTTTCTACTCTCTCCTTTCTCCTGTATCCGCCAGCCAGAAACGGGGCATCTCATGCCCTCCTTGCACTGAACTACCACAAGTTCCTGAACATGCTTTGCACTCTCAAGCGTTTGTCTTCAGGTGGAAAAACCTCCATTTGAAGGCCTCCTACTCATGCTACAAAGCTCAGCTCAAATTACATCTCCTCTGTGCAGTTCCAAAAACCTATCTGAGTCAAAACTTTACCTCACCCACTTCTTTACTTTGTGTTCTGTTAGCACTTTCTGTAAATCTCCACTTGGGGGTTTAAAATCTTATTCCACAAATGTTCATGTGCAAAAAGTGATAGGTGTCCTTATTCTCCCTCCTTTAGTCTAATTTCAAGTTGCCTCCCCAAGGGCTGGTAGAAAATAATCTCAGTCCTCTCCCACTCCCACCCCTTTAGAATTTCATAAACCAGGATAGCCGGGGAAGGGCCCCTTCATTCTTAGACTGCCCCAGTCAGTGTCCAAACCTGCTGCTTGGTAGCCTGTCTCATCGTCTGTTTTCTAGGTAGGAGTCTTGGCTGAGGCTGGAAGATCTAGGCCTCAGGGGTATCGGGTCCCCATTCCCCTCTGGGCCTTTGCCACACCCAAGGAACTGCAGACCTGTCACTCACTACTTAATGCTTCTCTTTATTCTTTCCTCCTAACATAATTTCCAACTTTGGAGATGGTTACAGGGATCAGGCAGTTAACCCAAATGAGTGATTTTGGCTCAGTGTAAGACCAGAGAGAATGGTAAGGACCACAGTGAACTGGAGGCTGTGCGCTCCCTTACAAGGGGCAGACATTACTCAGCTCCAACTAATGGTAGCCAGGTGAACATGTAGCCCAGTATTGCCAGGTCATCTGATTTTCCCAGGAGAGGCTGAGGTCTAGATTCTAATGCGAAATCTACTTTCAAAATGTTGGCAACTATTTTTTAAACCTTCAATATTCTATTCATTACAAATGAAGCATATCTGTCGAAGTATTAGCCTGGAGAAGGCCACTTCGGGACCGCTGCTTGAAAAGAAAATGCCAGGCAAACCGTTTCCTTCAAGCATTTAACCCAAAACTTCCCTGAAATCCATCTTGAACGTGGGTGGAGGGGGAAATGCAACGTGAACAGACACAGATTCATGTCTCAATAAATTATCCTGTCACACGAGGACTCTTCACTTGTGTTGTAATTAATTGTCTCTCTCACCTGGACACCCAGAGCCTGTTGCCACTCAGCTGGCACCACCTCCAGCCTCTGCTTGGCCCTCTCTGCTGTGTGTCTGGCTGTTTACTTGTCTTAGCTCCTTCTCAGGTTTCCTTAATGACTCTTCCAGACCTCTCTCTCCCACTTACCTCAGAGACCTCTGCTTATCTCCAGACTCCTCACTCTCCGGAAAACCCCTACTTCAAGAGAATTCAGCCCACTCAATCTCCCTGACTCTCAACCCTTCCTACCTACCTCCTCCCACACCCTCCTGTTCCTTCCTACAGCTGCCCAGAGAAAGGTCGCCCTCCAGTTCAGAGCCAACTCTTCTATCTGTGCCATTGATAATGTATTAAAACTATCTATTAGCCCTAACCAGTTTGGCTCAGTGGATAGAGCGCCGGCCTGCAGACTGAAAGGTCCCAGGTTCGATTCTGGTCAAGGGCATGTACCTTGGTTGCGGGCACATCCCCAGTAGGAGGTGTGCAGGAGGCAGCTGATCAATGTCTCTCTCATCGATGTTTCTAACTCTCTATCCCTCTCCCTTCCTCTCTGTAAAAAAATCAATAAAATATATTTTAAAAACAAACAAACAAAAAACCTATCTATTAAAACTCCACTTTCCTCTCCATGCAGTGAGACTAAATCTTGGTTAAGGAAGTTTTGTTACTCATTCATCATTGTATTCCTGGGGTACAGTACACTGCACACTAAACATTTATTGAATAAAGGCTTTTCTTTTTATCAATCTGGGGCTGTACCACACTTCCTAACAGTTTTTCTTGAGACATAAAACAAGAGTTGACACCTGATGCTTTGTAGGTTATTGATCTACAGAGAGTGGTTTCCCTTGACTCCAAGCATGGGCTAAATTTGGAGGAGATAATCCAGGAGGGAATGTGGCTGGCAGGCTGGGGAGTTCTCCTGGGTCAGGTGGGTGCCATCCAGCTGTGAGTTTGCTGTATTAATACCTCCTATCTGTGGTCTCCGGTTACTGCTGGTGAGGCTGGCCTTTGGCGTTGCTGAGGGAGCAAGAGGGAAGCCTCTGTGACCAAGGTGTCACATTGCTCTGTCCCCTTAGGTTCTACCGGAAGACACCACTGCTTCTTCAGCAGATAGTCTCTTGAGAAAAGACTGATAACTGCTCCTTGTATGTTTCAAGAAACGTTTCTCTTCTCTTTTTTCTAACTCAAAAAAAGTTTTAATACATTTTTATTGATTTCAGAGATGAAGGGAGAGAGAAAGAGATAGAAACATCAATGATGAGAGAGAATCATTGATCAGCTGCCTCCTGCATGCTCCCTACTGGGGATCGAGCCCACAACACAGGCATGTGCCCTGACCATGACCTCCTGGTTCATAAATCGACGCTCAACCACCGAGCCATGCTGGCCGGGCCCTATCCTCACTTTATACATGAGAACTCTGAGGTCTGCATAGGTTTAATACTTGCCTTTCACTGCCAAACAAATAACAGCGAAGTTTAACCTTGTGCTCAGGGTGTCAGATATTCCTAACTTTTAAACATTTAATATTTTTATATTTTGATATTTTTAATCTATATAAATTATCTAAATATATTTATCTGTAATCCTATTCTCATGTTTTAAATAAGTATCTCATATTCTATTTTAAATTTTCCTTATTGTTGGCTTTCGACAGTTACTTAATTTGAATTTCATCTATTTAAAATAACTTCATAACTGACTTTATTTTGATTTTGATTTTAACAAGTTATCTCAACCTTCTGATTCTCTTTTAACTTTTATTTTCTTGCTCTAATCTTTATTCAGCGTATTTTATAGCCCATGTTGTACTTCTGTTTTATGAGTTTTTACAATTCTGGTTTAAACTTTTGCCTATTACTTTAAGATTTTTTTTATTTCTCAATTGTCAGCTTTTAATTGGTTTCAAGTCTTCCAGAATTCTTTGGCATCACATTTTAATCTTTATTATCTCTTCCCTTCTTTGTGGCACTGTGACTTTTCCGCCTTTTTTTTTGCTTGTTATCTGTCAATCAGTCTAGTTCAAATAATAACTTGTAAGAAGCACATTGAAATTAGGAAGACTTCTCTGCTCCTGCCCTCCTTTCTGCCAACCATCACTGTAAGGACGTTTTTTTTGCATTAATATTGATTTTGACACATCATTCTATGCAATCATTATTGTCACACTGCCTATTTTTAAATCTATACTTTCTAATTGTTTTAATTAATTTCTTTTGGTTGCAAGGAACAGACTCATTCCAATTAGCTAAAGTGATGGACATTTTATTGTAAGAATGAATGTGCAAAAGAGGAAACAAATCTCAGCCACTATGTGGGACAAGCATTCTGCCAGTCTTACAGGAAGTCCTCGGGAAGAGCTGAACTGTTGTGGATTTGGGCCTCACAGGCACTGGAACCAAAAAATAAAAATAATCAGAAGCAGATGCAATATCAATGTTGCTGGGGGCCAGCCCCAGCGGTCCAGGGGTTCCCAAAGGTGTGGACGGAGTTGGCGAAGAATATTTTACACAGAGACAGCGTTCAGAACTTTCTAGCTTTCCTTAGTCTCCGTGGATCTTCCCTGTGCCTGGCTGAGGCCACAGAGAAAAGATCCTGAGACAAGCTGAGCCTTTATTTTTATAGTCAGAGATAAACAAGGTAGTGGTTACCAAAGTTACACTGTTCTTGTGAGTTTCACTTGTTTTTGTTCTTGTTGCACTTCCCTCAGCCCATTAGCTTCCCAAGTAAGATCTAGGGAGCGTCAGAAGGTCAAGCCTAATTATGCTTAAGAGGACTGTGCCCTCTGAGCTGGGAATTGTTTGTGACTTTGCCCACAGGTCAGTCCGAGGTTTAACCCTATATCAGCTTCCCACACAATGTGGGACTCTTCATTCTACACTTGGTTAATACATGTAACCTTACTGAATCTGAATTTCAAAGGTAAAAGGAGAATCAGATGGACACCCAGGAAGAAGAATAAAGTCACCCGAAGGGAAAAAAGGCCCATGGCAGGGATCTCCAGATTCCTCCACAGCAGAAGACAGAGAAATAAGGTTTATACTCAGAAGAGTGGCCTATGAACCAAGCAGCATTGACCTCACTTGGGAGTTTGTTAAAAGCGCAGAATCTCAGTTGCCATTTCATACTCATTGAACCAGGCTTTCAAGTGATTCCTATGCACATTAAAGTTCTGAGGGAACAAAACTGCAATTTTTTAAAACCCACCCAAGGAGTCTCTAGTGTAGAGACAACAAATTAACATTCTCAAATCCGAAATAACTAAAGCAGTGGTTCTCAACTCAGGCTGATTCTTTGAACCTTGCTTGCAACTTTCTTTGGTCTTTTTATTTTCTAAGAGAGCCTATTTATGTAATTTCCTTGAGATTAGAGATATTTGTCTGCCACATTAGAGCCACTTGAGAAATTTAAAATTTTAATGCTGTTGCATGGATCACACCCTTAGAAAACTTGATTGAATTGGTCCAGATTGCATTGTAATGACCTTGGAAGTGTATGAATAACTATAAGCTGTCAAAGTCATTATAATATGCAGCCAAAATTCAGAATCACTGAATCAAGAGAAACGAAATCCATGAACCCTTTTTGAAAAAGTTACTGAAAGATGCACACCAGACAACAAAGAAATGAATCAAAATAAAGAGCTCAAGATGAAGAAACTGTGTTGAGAGGTAATTATTGAATTAGTTTAAAGATAAGCTGCAACTAAATAACTTGGAATTTTGGTTAAAGAACATAATGATAGAACTCTAGAAGGCAAATATGCTATTGTCTGCCCCCTATATTTGTTTTTTTTAAATATATATTTTCATTGATTTCAGAGAGGAAGGGAGAGGGAGAGATAGAAACATCAATGATGAGAGAGAATTATTGATTGACTGCCTCCTGCAGGCCCCACACTGGGGATCGAGCCCGAAACTCGGGCATGTGCCCCAGCCTGGAATCAAACAGTGACCTCCTAGTTCATAAGTCGATGCTCAACCACTGAGCCACTCGGGCCAGGCTGCTCCCAATATTTGTATTAATGTTTGGTGCACTCTCCCACAAAACCCATTATTTTCTGTGTTTTAGCACCATTAGTTCTAGGGTTCCACACCGTGATTGTTGCTGCATGTCCCTCCTTTTGCCCACCTCACCACAGGCAGGCTTTTCCTCGGGTGGGAGACTTGATCATGAAAATAGTGACTTACCTTGTCATTCTGCTCTCAGACTGAGTGTCTGGAAATATGGAATAGGAGAAGACTAGGGAAAGCCTTGTGATGTTGGACCAGAATTAAAGGTATCACTCTGAACTCATGATTATATTTATATGAACCACACAGCTCCTGCCTCTCTGGGGCCTGCCCTGCAGATCCCAGCACTTCAGCTGCCTCACCCTGGGTCTCTTCTTCCTCAGCTCAGAGGGTCTGCCCTCCCTGCCTGGCTTCCAGCCTGCTCCACCGCAGTCAGGGCATTTCCCCAGGCCCAGGGCCAGGATGGTCATGAGGTCCCTCTTAGGTTTCCCTGCCTCCAGGGATTGGTTGCAGTCTTTCATTGCCTACTCTGCCTTGTGTTGCTTTTTCTCCAGTGTCTGAAAGCACTTGCCTTAGACATTTTGTCTCATTTTATAGTTAAGGCAAGAGGGCTGCTACCAGATACTCCATCACAGACAAAAGCAGACATGCTGCTTTTGTTACCTCTTACTTGTTATCTGTAAATCGATCTGATTTAAAAGAACTATACATTTGATAAGTTTATTTTGATTATATTGTTAAATTATTGAAATTGATCATTATATTGTGATTACAAAAGACCTTTTCTTAGATATATGCTGAAGTACTTGAGATGAAAAGTGACGTTGTCTACAACTCACTCTCAAGTGGTTTAGTCAAAACTATGAATCACAATAATATGTAGATATATAGAAGGAGCAAGAGAGCGATAAAGAATATGTGACAAGTGCTATCAACTGCAAACCTAGATGGAGTGTAAATGGAAGTTCATCACACTGTTTTTTGTTAACTCTTCTAGAAGTTTGAAACATTTTCAGAATAAATAGTAAATGAATGTGAGCTGGACTTAGTGATTCACATCCAAAGTTAGAGTATGAAAAGAAAAAAAAAGTAACTTTACAATCAATGAAGAAATCTGGCAAACACCGCCTTTAACAAAGTGATCAAGTTAACATCAACAGTGAGAAGTCATGTGGTTATTATGTACCCACTTCTATTATGTAATAAACAGATTTTCTTACATTTACAACCCAAATTAAATACAAATGAATACCTGTAACTATACCTTCCCTTAAATACCTTTTCAAATTGGGCAAATGTTACTTAAACATTTCACTTAATGTCTACCTAGTTTCAAGCATCTACCTCTAGAGAAATGAGGATATGTGTTTATTTTTCAATTTTATTCTAATATTATAGTCCAGAGAAATTTATGACATCTATAGAATACACTAGAGGCCTGGTGCACAAATTCATGCACGGATGGGGTCCCTCTGGGTGGGTGGCCTACGGGGATTAGGCCAAAACCTAATATATATGCATTAGATTTGAAGCAAACTGTGTCCCAGAGTTGAAGGGTCACACTGACACATCTAACACATTGGGGTATGTGTTGCATCGAGTTTGGGGCAAATTCTAACCATTGGTGTGGGTGGATGATCCTGAATTAGGTTTTTAAACAGTTCATTGTTCTCCTACTGGGTGCCTCCACTAAGTTTTCACAATTTCTAATATGTTTAATGCCTTTACTCGAAGATGTCCATACCCTAATTGCCCCTAGTCCCTGGGTCCATGTGAATATGTTACCCTACATAACAGAAGGAATTTTGCAGTTGTGAGATGAGATTACCCTGCATTGTCCAGGTGTGCCCCCTCTAATCATGTAAGTCTTCAGAACTGGAGAACCGTTCCTGGTTCAGTGAGAGGAAAGGAAGAAGCAGGAAAGCCTTGAAATGGGAGAAGAACTCAACCTGTCATTTCTGGTTTTGAAGATGGAGGCGGGGGCCACCAGCTAAGGAATGGAGGAAGCATTTAGAAGCTAGGAATGATCTTCAGCTGAAAGCCAGCAAGGAAACAGGTGCTTCAGATCTACACAATTTAAATTCTGCCAGTGCCCCAAATGAGTAAGAAATGGATTGTTCCCTAGAACCTCCAGAAAGAACCCAGACTGCCAACGCTTTAGTGCTACTCATGCCAAACCTACAGAACTGTGAGAAAATGAATTTTTTGTTATAAGCCATTACATTGTGGTAATTTGGTGTGGCAGCAAAAGAAAACAAATATAGTAGGCCTTGCTGGGAGAATGGGATTTCAGCCAAGACTTGAAGAAGGTGAGAAAGGGAACCATGAGGAAATCTGGGGGAAGAACATTCTGGGCACAGAGAACAGCAAGTGCAAAGGCCCTGAGTTCAGAGCATGTACAGCATGCTCAAGGAAGAGCAAGGAGGCCAGCATGCCCACTACAGAGTGCCTAGGAAAAGATTCGTAGGAGATGACACCAGATCGGGAGGGCTTGCCTTTTCTATTGAAAACCAGACTGACTGCACATCTTACCTAAATTTGGAGAAAGATAACCACCTGGATCTTTCTCTGAGAAATTAGATGCTTGGGCCATTGCCCACCACTGCCCAACTTCATTCATGCCAGTGAGTTTGAAGCCACTCACTATTTGGCTATGTCACCTTTGAAAGTCCACTCTCCTATAGTTGACCTAATAAGAACCCGCATTCCTCAATTTCAAGGAGCTGGTCATCTGGCCTGAGTTCGCTTGCCACAGTTTGGGCCACTTTGAGGGTTAGTGAGGTTCTATTTCTTTATAGTCAGCTCTCTGATACCTGCCTGTGGAGACTAGGATTCCTTTCCTGGAAAGTTGGTTGAGGTAAGAACGCTGATGTGCTGGTGTTCCTCATGGGACTTAGCATCAGCCCTCAAGACATCTAGAATTATTAATACTCAACTCCCCTCCCCACATGTGTGGCTTTAGTCACGTTACCTTTCTGGCTGTCGGGGAACATCTGTTTTAGCAGAGGTTAAGGTGAACAGCCAACCTACATCTGTCAAGCTTCCAAGCACCCAAAGCCATGTTTTAGGAATCTCTTCCCTTCCATTTGGATCTAGGCCTATCATAAATTTTGTGATTTATCTTAACATTGACAGTTTCTGCCCAAGACACATGTGGTTGGTTTAGAGTACATGACACCCCTTTCCACTCTCTGTGGCAGAATATGTGCTCTCCAGCTCACATACAGAACAAAATAATTGAACCAGAAAAAGATAAAAATAACATATCCTAAATTCTAGTTTTGCATTTTCCTCAGAATTCTCCAGTTAGGATACTTCTAATATTGACATTTCTTGTTCCTGTTCATAAAATTATATTGATGTCAAGGATGTGTTATTGGGTTTTGGTTAATTATTCAGGCATCTCCAGTATCTAGCACCATACCTAGAATTCAGTACATTTTTTTTTTTAAGTTAATTAGCTCACCTACTCACTCATTCACTCAGAATGACCATTTACATTTTGAATGTCTCCAGTATTGGACATAGGTAAAATTTGTTGGTGCAGACCATTAGCTATGTAGTCGAGAAAAGCATAACATTACTTTTTACATTATGGGTTGAAAATATTTTTGCAGAAGTCTTATTTCATGAGAATAATATACTCTATATTTATTAGAAATTGACAATAAATTAAGAGAGAGTTAAATTTTACAATTGGACCTAAAGGAATAAACTGGAAAAAAATAGTGTTCTAAATGCATAGATTCAGTGCCCTATAAGGTGAACAATGAGGTAAAATGTGTGCGGTAACTGATCCCAGTAACTCCTCTTCCTCTTGTTGCTGAGGCCTCCGTATGATTACAGACATTACCAAGCGCACAAAACTTCCTTGGGGATCCTGCCAGAGTTATGAGACCAGTCAACACAGTGTCTCAAGAGCAGCTCAGTGGAGTGAACCTTGACAGAGATCTATATAGGTTGTTTCCTTTCTCACACTGAACTTCTATCAATCCAGCTACCCTCCTGCCAACTCAGCTACCGTTCCTTCACCAGACCTTCTGAAATCCATAATAAGCAACAGGTGATTAGATAAAAGTGGTGGAGTAAGTCTGAAAATGACATTCCCCCCCAAATGTTTATCCTCTGGGAAGATGGAAAGTTCTCATCGTGTGATCCCTTCTGGGTCTTGGCATCATGGACGAACAGTGTTTGCTTATTAAACCTGGATGAGGGGGTTTCCATGTGGACCTGAGTATTCTTGACATGTTACTTCAAGGATATTGCTTAAATCCAAAAGTGCTTTCTTCAATACTCATCTTCAACAAAGGAGACATTTGCAGATTATACAAACCCACATATCATCTAGAGCAGTGGCTCTCAACCTTCCTAATGCCGCGACTCTTGAATACAGTTCCTCATGTTATGGTGACCCCCAACCATAAAATTATTTTCCTTGCTACTTCATAACTGTAATTTTGCTACTGTTATGAATCGTAATGTAAATATCTGATATGCAGGATGTATTTTCATTGTTACAAATTGAACATAATTAAAGCATAGTGATTAACCACAAAAACAGTATGTAATTATATATGTGTTTTCCGATGGCCTTAGGCGACCCCTGTGAAAGGATTGTTCGACCCCCAAAGGGGTCGCGACCCACAGGTTGAGAACCACTGATCTAGAGAAAGGTAATATATCTAGAGTGGACAATTGCAGTAATTGGGATGCAGGTTATCACCAGATAATTCTATTCATGTAAAAGCAGTGTCTTGGCAAAGTAAAGACAAAAACAGGCCAAGGCCCTGACCTCAGAACTCTTTCCCCTTAAACTGGGTACTCAGCATAGCTTGCTCCATTGTGTTTCACTCCATGATGTTTGAGCATCCCTATTGTAAATTCTACTTCGATTCAAAAGACCTGGGGTGCAAGTCCTGGCTCTGCTACCTAGTTGCATCAACTTGGGAAAACCACATGTATATACTTTGTCTGCTTCCTTATCTACAGAATGGAGACGGTGATGAAATAAGGCCGGGTGTCGGGAGCTTCGTGAATGTTAAAACCCTAAACAAACATTGGTTGTAATTTGTCCCTAGGAAACCACCTAGCAAAGAGGTCAAGAGCATGGAATCCGAGGTGAGATAGCCTGGTTTGAGTCTCACTTACCAGCTACGTGACCTTAAGTGTTATTTCTCTAAACCTGTCTCCTTGCCTATTAAAAGGATGGTTTTAATGGGATGGGATAGTTATGAAGATTACATGACATAATCGAAAATCTTCTTGCATTTGCGTTTCTTTCTGGGTGAGTTCAGTGGTCATGTAATGCTGTGGAAAGAGTAGGAGGAGGGAAGACAGACGTAGCTTCCGTTTGGTATAATGGGCCTGCCTGTCCTAGCTGCATTGGGTCCTTTCTGGGGCCACGAAACCGCACAGAGTTCTGGGCCTTGTTCCCCCCATTCAATGTATCCTACACTGAGGCCCCTATGAAATATAATGGCTCTGCTCTTCCTGCTTTCCAGACAATGTGGCCAACCTTTAGCCACCTGATAGGTTGTAAAACTAGTTTTCTTGGTGTTGTGCCACCTAATCAGTTCTCACGTGAGTTTTTTTCTGGGTCAGAGGAGCATGAGTTCTTGAGTTCACTGTGGTAAGAGTCAATAGCCACTGATTGGGAAGTTGCTTCACTAATGAGATCATTCAGGATTTCTCCCTGAACTTCAGTCTGTTGCTGGGTAACAAACCCCAGTATCTAAAATCCACACAGCTCTCCCATTTTTCCAACCTGAACAATTACTAGTAACTATAGCTTAGTCAGAAACATCTTAGGATTCCCGGACTGTCGGACACTCTTAATTACATTTGGACTGTTTGGCATTTTTCACGTCTAGAGCCCTGAAGTGCTAAGCAAGTCTCGTGGCTGCCTAGTCCACGTGATGGCCTGCCTGTTAGGCAATTGTTCCCACGAATAGTCTTCATGTTTCCAGTATGGAAAAGAGATATGATAATGGGTATTTGCTATTTGCCTCTGACTGTACCTGCTGAACACTGTACTAAGCATGGAACATGAACTAATTCATTTCATTAATGAAGTGGGTGCTGCCATATAAAGAAACCCAGGCACTGAGAGGTGAAGCAACTTGTTCCTTCGTTGCACAGCCACCCTTCCCTAAGCTGTTTTGCTTTTTGCCATTCCATACTGTATTGTAGCAACCAGTCAGGGGGAAGAAAAAACCCCAGAGGAACATTTGTTTCTAATAATTACAGAGGGTCATTTCTTTTTATTACTAAATTTGCTGTATAAAATTTGATTCCGACAGTCATACAAAAGAGCTCTAACAGGGAAATAGTGTGGTGATTGCCCAGGGGTGGGTGTGGGATGGAGGAAGGTGGAGGAGGATGAAAGGAGACTTGGCATGGGCTGGTGACCACACAATGCAGTGTACAGATAGTGTGCTGTGGAACTGTACACTCAAACCAAACCTATGTCATTTTGTTAACCAGTATCGCCCCAATAAATTAAATTAAAAGGAAAAGAAAAAAGGAGCTTTCAAAATGACTAATTTTACAGTCATATAATTCTAATTCTTAAAAAAAATGTGTATTTGGGTCAAAAATAATGAGATCCTCACCATTCTAAGAGTTTTTCCCCCTTAATAATTGCTTTATTCCCCCTAATGTGATTTTTTTAAAGTTTAACTTTATTTTTTCTTGCATAGCTATGCTGATTTGGCTTATTGGGACATAACCTGCCTGATATGGATGGGATACAGATACATGCTCCCAAACTCTCCAGTTGAAAATTTCACCCAGTCAGTTGTTTTGTCACCTATTGTAATGTCCTTGTTAAATCCATGCTTGTTTGGTCACTTTCCAGAAAGAGGTTTTCTTTAGGTTAGCAATGATTTTTTTGTGCTATTTGAACACTATCTGTTTAACAGCAAAATGCCTTACACCTAGTAAGGACCTAGTAAGATTCAATGAATCAACAAATTAATTAATTTGTACTTTTCATAGCCCTATATTTACATCCATATCATACAAGAATGCTCAAGTTACAACTTGCCAGAGAGTCTATTTACCATTTCTTGTTACTGACCATTCCCTTCCGTGTCAATGGCAGGGGTTGGATAGGGAGGCGGGAGGAACTGTGAGGGGAGCCCCCGAAGTCCTGGCCCTCAAACCTATGAAACCCAGAGTCCCTTTCTATAGTAAATATTTTGTTATGCTCCTTTACTACGATGAAATGAAATCTATAAAATACAATATATAATATACATATTTTAAAATATGTATAATGCCTTCACTGTAATATAAAGGAGAAATAAGAGAAATAAATATATATTTAAGTATAGTCACACTATGGAACACAATGAGATAGTCAGGTGCTTATACTCAGAACGAATATGTTGGAATGGAAGAGGTGCAGGAATATCTTCAAAGTTGATTCTTTTTTATTTTTTATATCAGATATTTTGAATAAAGACAAATAGGTATACCTAAACGTACACCTAGAAACACCATGAATCAAGGGCTACAAACACAGACTGTTGATGGTAAGTTCTATCAGGGACTCAGTTCCACAAACTGAGATGCAGCTAGTGACACGATCTCCAGAGACAGTTAACAATTCTTACTGGTCAAGTTCTGAAACGAAACATAATAATGCGTGGTCTTCCTTGAGCTTACCTGGCAGCGATATACCTGAACACTCAGTGTTATTAAAACTGTTCTAAAAATGATGTGTGTTTATGTGTAAAATAGATTTAGTGCTTAAGCTTTAAAAATTACACAGAAGCTTCTCACCTGTAAATTTAAGGCAGGGCATTGAAGGCCAGGAGAGATTATGTGACAGTCCTTTTTCATTGTTTGGGGCTGCCCTATGCATTGCAGGGGGTTTCCCTGGAGGTTCGTGATAAGCTGGAATAAAAGGAACTTTTTAAATTTTTTTTGTCAGAGTGTCTGGAATTCACAACAGTGATTTCCTAGCATATTGTTTCATAGAACTTTCAACTCCCTTTTTATAAAATTTTTATTTGGAAAATCTTGGAAGAATTGAATGCAATGCTGCAAGCTATGTTTGATCCAACTCATCGGGAAGGTGATGCTAACCTCATCTTTAGGCTAACTGAATAACTTTCCAAATCTTGGCAAATATAGTCATCTTTGCAAATTATTTCCTTTAAAATTTGGACTCCTAGATTCTTGTTTCTGTTTAGGACATTCTGACTCTTCAACGGTTCAGGACAAGGTGAGGGACTGAGTGTGGGTTTTGTAAAGGTGAACTGATTCCTCCACTTGGCAGATTCCCTCGGAAACCTGCACACTGAACTGTCATCGCTTGATGAGCTGTTAAGTGGCCTCAGTAGAATGAGTTGTTCCTTTTGATCAAATCCATAGTAGATAAAAATGACCAATCACTGCTAGGCTGTACAGAGATGCAAAGTCTAAAACTATCTTTCAGACTATGTTACTTTGTCACTTTACACATGAGTCATAGAGCGAGAGAAGATGAAATGTGTTCACTGCTACTTCTCAGGCAAAGAAACAACTCAAGTTTTTGTAGTAAGAGGCCCAGTCTCTCTCTCTCTCTCTCTCTCTCTCTTTCCCTCCCTTCCTCCCTCCCTCCTCTCTCTCCCCTTTAAAATACATTTCTGTTTTTTAAAAATATATTTTTATTGATTTCAGAGAGAAAGGGAAAGGGAGAGAGATCGAAACATCAATGATGAGAGAGAATCATTGACTGACTGCCTTCTGCACAACCCCTACTGGGGAATGAGTCTGCAACCTGGGCATCTGCCCTGACCAGAAATCTAACCTTGACCTCTTGGTTCATAGGTCGATACTCAACCACTGAGCCACCGTGGCCAGGTGAGGCCCAGCCTCTCTTAAAAGCAGTGCAGCAAAGCAAATTAATATAAAGATGAACAGCAAACTTCTTAGGTAGTGCGTCTATCTTCATCGTCTCAGGGTGTCAAGTGATAAATCACCCCAAATCTGCTGCTTTGGAGCCCTAGGAGGCTTGCAAGGGTAGCTGCTGCCCCCTCGTGGAGGACTGGCTCCTGCAGATGTTGGGTTGAAATAGCCAGGAGCCCCTGGCCAATGCCTGAGGACTAAACAATGGTGCTTTGTAAATGATGCAGGTAATTGAGGACTTTCTGTATATCATTCTCTTGGCACAAGTAGTTACAACACTTTATTGTAATTGCCTGAAAAAGCAGTCGTTTAAATCTTTTCCTGTCATTGCTTTGAGTTTGACTTTCTCATCATTTTCTGCTTTTCCCACTTCAGGGCTGGCTGCATGATTTGCAGGGCCCACTGCTCCATGAAAATGTGGGACCCCCCTATTAACAAAACAAGAAAATAGTGCCATTGGAGGTACTATCATACCTTTTCCTTTCTTCCACAATCTTTCTCTTGACTTGCTGTGGTATTTTTATTTGCTCTTGTGGGGGCACCAAAAATATAGCTTTTCTCCCACATTCTAAGTTCTTCTCTCTGGGATAATAATCCAATGAACAGAGACAGACTTTACAGGAGAAAATGTCCAAAGTTTATGATTCGAATGTACGTTCTGGGGTCCATAAGAACGTGACACGGAGCTGCTGAGGCTTATATGCCGTTCTGGACCAAGGAGAAGGGGGGCTGGGGCCTGGGATTCCATGGGAAAGTACTTAATTTACAGGTAGGAGAAAGAGAAGACATGTGGGAAACAAGTTCTTGCTGGGACAGGCTTTGCTAGATTTCTTCCTGTCGGCCACATACCTGCTAACCCAGTGGTCGGCAAACTGCGGCTCGCGAGCCATATGCGGCTCTTTGGCCCCTTGAGTGTGGCTCTTCCACAAAATACCACGTGCGGGCGCGCACATACAGTGCGATTGAAACTTCATGGCCCATGCGCAGAAGTCAGTATTTTGTGGAAGAGCCACACTCAAGGGGCCAAAGAGCCGCATGTGGCTCGCGAGCCGCAGTTTGCTGACCACGGTCTAACCCATATGTGCTAAGGTTCCCTTCCTGAAGCAGCTTTTCCATCGGAATTCCTTTAGGCAGGAAGAAGGAGATTCTACCTGAATCCTCTGTTTCTAAATAACCAGCCTAAAATCAATACCCTCAGGGGCACATTTCAGGGTGGCAACACTTTGGACCCTTCACTACTTAATGTCATTCTCCAGTAAAAACACATTAAATCTTTTAAATATCAGCATGAATTTTATCCTTCACCTTTACCTTGTGCAATGCAAAGTATACGTGCAAATACAAGAACAAACATGATTGTATTAAGGGCAAATATAACTCAGACTGTGAAATTACTGAGATTACGCAAATCACATTTTGCAGTGCCTATGGATATGTACATTGTTCTTTCAAGAATAGTGAATATGCTGAACAGCAGTATTTCAATTGTTTTTATTGCACTTCCTGATTCCTGCACATTCAACCAACACTCTCTACCTTTGCCTTACTGATAAGTAAGGACTGAAAGGTAAGGGGACTCTGGGTTACCCTATCTTCTCCTTTTCTTCTGTGTCAAGAGAGGCAGCAGAAGTGGTTGGTTAAGTAAAATGAGTAAGAAAGACTATGATGGAGTTTCTTGGTCATTTGTTTTTCGTAAAACACCATTGCCTTCTATCTGCGTTAGAAACAGGTTATGGTTCAAAAGGAAAGGATGGCCTCTCGCAGCTCCAGTTCCTCATCTACTCAGTCATAGATGCACCCCACTAACCTTGTGCGTGCTGCGAGCCTTGCTAACTCCCTGGCGTCGTGTGCCCACTGGAGTTCAGTGTTCACAGGATGCTCTGAATGCTACAGGTGGATGGGCAAATTAGAACTAATGGACATGCTTGTTAAGCGCATCTCCTTTGCTCACACACACACACACACACACAGCCCATTGTCCCATCAGACTTCACTTATAAAGTACAAGTTCAGAAAAAAATTATTGAGAATTCCATGACAGTGACTACAGAGCATTAAACCCAGCACTGAGCTCTGCTGAGTTCAGGGCCCAGTGTAACCACACAGGCAACACGCCCATGAACCCAGCCCCACGTAACTTCAATCACTTTCATAAAAAATTGACCTCCATCTGTTTGGCTTGTTTGGAATTCCAACAATGACAAATGGGAAAGTAGGTCAGGCTCTTTGGAAGAACATGGAGAGGATTTTCCTAGTGGAGACCCCTGGTCCACAGTCACAGTCCAGGACAGCGAGATGGGGTCATGCGGCTGGAGCCATGGGCTTGCGCCTCGCTTTCAGAGGGCCATGACTGGACTGCAGTTTGCATTCAGAGCCATGGTTTTGAGGTGGAGATAAAGATGATTAATGTGGGGATCACGGGAGAATGTTTACTATGTCGAATGGGGCACTCTCTAACAGACTAGAAGGGTATTTGCTGTAAAGAAACCAGAAAAAAGTTTTCTGACTCCTCAGCATCAGTACATGACAAGAGGCAAAATTAAGTTCACTTTTTAAAATATATACATATTTTTATTGATTTCACGGAGGGAGGGAGGGAGGGAGGGAAGGAGAGAGAGAGGGAGGGAGAAAGAGAGAGAAACATCAATGATGAGAATCATTGATTGGCTGCCTCCTGCACGCCCCACCCTGGGGATCGAGCCCGCAACCTGGGCATGTGCCCTGATTAGGAATTGAACCGTAACCTCCTGGTTCATAGGTCGAAGCTCAACCACTGAGCCACGCCAGCTGGGCTTAAGTTGAGGAGTGTAGATTTCAATATAATGTCCCTGAAGTCAGTTTTAGGATAGAACAGGAATAATGAGAAGTAGGTAGCAGCACATTAACTTCTAAACATACAGGGACATTTTCTTTTAGCCCTAGTTTACAAGGTCCGGGGTTTGTCTGTCTTTGTATTCATACCAGTGAGCACAATGCCTGACACATAGTAGGTGCTCAATAAATGTGTTTATTGTTGGGTGCTAAAGATTATTAAGTATCATCCCTGGTGAAGAGACTGATGCAGGAGACTAAAAATACTACAGAGTGCAGAAACATCTAAATTATAAATCCTTTGGAAAGGGGACAATGAAAAAAATCTATTTTTGCAATTTAAAAACGTGACCACTATGATTGTTCTACTGTTTTCCTTGAAAGATCTGTATGTAAAATTATTGATCTCTGTTTAAGAGAATACAGCAAATACAACAGTTATAGATATGACTATAAAAAGGCAAAAAACACCAGTTGGGAAATAAAACCAGTTTACATGACTTTTAAAAGAGGAATACGTATTGCTAGGGCAGGGTGACTCGGGAGCAAGCAGGAGGTGAGCAATCTTCAGAGCTGAAGGAAACCTTGGGGACCGCCCCGGCCAGCTCTTTGATTTGTCAGGAGATAGCACTAGAGCCCGGAGGAGTGAGATGGCATTTCAAGGTCACACAACACCTGCCAGAAAACGAACCCCTAAACTAGTTTATCCCTCCCCACAACCTTTTTACTTCTTTAACTCAGCCTGTCCTTGATGTTTTCTCTTCAACATGGAGGAATCAAATAAAAACATAATCTTGGAATAAAAATCCAGATCAAAGAGAAACCAAGAAAGTAACTAGTTCTATAAGCCAAGATTGTTGTTTTTTTAAAAGATAAATTAAAAATCAGAATATTAATGTCCACGTCAGACCCCCCCGCCCCCAACTCCCTCAAATGTGAAAGTCTTCCAAGCACTAGGGTTTCTCAGTGGAGGTAGAAATTGTGGTAACATGAACACAAGTCCCAAACTTTAAACAGGCTGGAATTTGCGCGTTGATTACCGGTAATATTCACAATGTCACCAGACCAAGGGCAAGTTTTATCCAGACCAAAGGAGCATAGCTTCAGGGAGCTCTGGCTACAACAGAGCCAAAACAGAGTCCTCCTGCAGAGGGCGTCGGATGACCAGGCAGGAGAGCCGGGCTGTGTTCCGGTGAATCACCCTGGGAGGAGAGGCCCTTTAATCACAGGGACGGAGAACCAGACAATGCCAGTGGCAACTGGAGAAGAAGTGACCGACCGCGCAGCGTCAGGCTCTAACTGAGTGCTCCGCGCAGGCAAACATTCCGACTCGGCTACACACATTCTTGGTGCTGCAGGCTGGTTTGGAGAATTAGGCCTTTTAAGTCAAACAAACAGTTCACCCACGTTGAGTAAAGTCTATTGAGAAATCATTCTCTGCGTTGTGATAAATAGGACGTATACGTAAGAGAATCATTAAAAAGTACTTTGAGCAGAAACCGGTTTGGCTCAGTGGATAGAGCAACGACCTGCGGACTGAAAGGTCCCAGGTTCAATTCCAGTCAAGGGCATGTACCTTGGTTGTGGGCACATCCCCAGTGGGAGGTGTGCAGGAGGCAGCTGGTCGATGTTTCTCTTCCATCGATGTTTTTAACTCTCTATCTCTCTCTTCCTCTCTGTAAAAAATTAATAAGATATATTTTTTTAAAAAGTACTTTGAACTGTTCAAACTTTGAGAATTTGCTTTGATGACATTATAAAATGACAAAAAGTAGGTAAGGTAAATGTATTTATGTTTGGGGGAGTGTTTATCTGCTTATCTTAAATTAGAGATATTAAGCTTCATGGACTTTTGAAGAAATAATTCAATAAGAGGGAGTTGTGGGCATGGAAGAGAGAGCAGAATAAGACAGAGCAGATGGAGTGGACATGAGGAATGTAGCTCTGGGCAAGAGAAAGGAAGTTGAGGCAAGGGACACCTGGGCTCTGGAAATGGACCTAGAGCTTGGTGTGGGTGGATCAAGGTGACCTCTGGTTATATAACTCAAGGATCTGGGCAGAGATGGGATTGCTGCAATAGGAATGAAAGGTGAGCCTCAACTGAGTCCATAGGAGAAATACAAATACCACATATTCCCAACTTGAAAGTTCATGTTCTGGAGTCCATGATATACATGAAGGCTGATGAGAGGTGAGAGGTCATAGTAGTGAATACCGCACTATGGTCCTCCCCATGAGGGTAAGACCAAATGCAGACATCTAAGTAAGTGCCCAGTGTATCTGCATAAAGTATATACTGAGCATCAGTGAACAAGAGGAGCAAAGTCAAGTGAGAAGGGACCAGGGCCACAGCCACCTGTTGTCATCGTCATGCCTGCTTCCTTCTCCTTGCCTTCCCCAGCACCTGTGTTAGTGCAGGAGAGTGAGGTCTAGGAGACCTGGAGTGGAGCCAGTGAGAACAAACCCATGTTTTTCTTATCTCACTTGTTAGTGACTTGATGCGGCTAATGAGTCTTCATCTTTTCATATGTCAGATGGAATCCACTCATTCATTTCTTCATTCAATTATTATTTAAAACATATCATATGCCAGGGCCTATGGTAGGTACTGGGAATGGACGGGTAACAGTCATAGTCCTTTTCCTTGTGGTGTGTACAGTATAGTGATGATAGATGTCAAGTAATTAGACAAATCACCTTCTAATTATGATAACTGCTGTGATGGGAGATAAAGAACACTATCCTATATAATAAAGAGCTAATATGCTAATTATACCAAACAGCAGAATGACTGTCCAGATGATCTTCCAGACATCTGTCCGGATGACCTTCAAGAAGAAGCCTGGGCAGCGAGGGCCAAGCTCCTTGTACAAATTTCATGCATTGGGCCTCTAGTTAGCATATAATAGGTGAACCTAATCGGGGAGGGAAGAGAGGATATCAAACAAAGTTTTTTAGCAAAAAAACTACCTTGAGGTCTGAGAATTGGAGACACAGGGGCCTCTTCATGCAGGATCAATTTTTTTTTGTTTTTGTTTTTTTTAAATTAAATCTTTATTGTTCAGATTATTACAGTTGTTCCTCTTCCCCCCCATAGCTCCCCTCCACCCGGTTCCCCTTCCACCCTCCGCCCCCACCCCCCCTCCACTGTCCTCATTCATAGGTGCACGATTTTTGTCCAGTCTCTTCCCACATCCCCCTCACCCCTTTCCTCCCCAAGAATAGTCAGTCCACTCCCTTTCTATGCCCCTGATTCTATTATAATCACCAGTTTATTCTGATCATCAGATTATTTATTCACTTGATTTTTAGATTCACTTGTTGATGGATGTGTATTTGTTGTTCATAATTTGTATCTTTACCTTTTTCTTCTTCTTCCTCTTCTTAAAAGATACCTTTCAGCATTTCATATAATACTGGTTTAGTGGTGATGAACCCCTTTAGCTTTTCCTTATCTGTGAAGCTCTTTATCTGACCTTCAAATCTGAATGATAGCTTTGCTGGATAAAGTAATCTTGGTTGTAGGTTCTTGGTATTCATCACTTTGAATATTTCTTGCCACTCCTTTCTGGCCTGCAAAGTTTCTGTTGAGAAATCAGCTGACAGTCGTATGGGTATTCCCTTGTAGGTAACTGACTGTCTTTCTCTTGCTGCTTTTAAGATTCTCTCTTTGTCTTTTGCTCTTGGCATTTTAATTATGATGTGTCTTGGTGTGGTCCTCTTTGGATTCCTTTTGTTTGGGGTTCTCTGCGCTTCCTGGACTTGGAAGTCTATTTCTTTTACCAGGTAGGGGAAGTTTTCTGTCATTATTTCTTCAAATAGGTTTTCAATATCTTGCTCTCTCTCTTCTTCTGGCACCCCTATAATTTGGATGTTGTTATGCTTGAGGCTGTCCCAGAGGCTCCTTACACTATCTTCGTATTTTTGGATTCTTTTTTCATTTTGCTTTTCCAGTTGGGTGTTTTTTGCTTCTTCGCATTTCAAATCTTTGACTTGATTCTTGCGATCCTCTGGTCTGCTATTGGGAGTCTGTATAATATTCTTTATTTCAGTCAGTGTGTGCTTAATTTCTAGTTGGTCCTTTATCACAGCATCAAAGGTCTCACTAGATTTCTTGAGGGCCTCATTAAGTTTATTGGCAGTTTCTAGAAAATTCTTGAAAAACCTTAAAAGTGTGGTTTTGAACTCTATATCCAGTAGTTTGCTTTCCTCCATTTCTGTCATTTGTGTCCTGTTTCTTTGTCTCGGCATTTTTATGCTTCGCTGTGTCGATAGAGTGGCTTTGTGTGCTAGGTGTCCTATAGGGCCCAGTGGCCCAGCCTCCCCCATTACCTGAGGTGGACACTCTTGGTGCACCCCTTTGTGGGCTGTGTGCACAGTCTTGTTGTAGTTAAGCCTTGATTGTTATAGTTATCACTGGGAGGAATTGACCTCCAGGCCAATTGGCTGTGAGAATCAGCTGTGTCTATGGTGGGAGAACTTCTGTGCTGAAGACACCCTTCTGGGGCAAGACTTGCTTCAGTGGGGCTTTGGTGCTCACTGAGTCTGCCCCCTGAGTGTGTCCTTTATGGATCTGAGGAGTTGTAATTGGATGGTCCCACTCTGACCACTGGGTACACTGGCTCTTGGATCTAAGAAGGTGCTAATTTAGCCTCTGCCTGAGGCTACCCAGCAGAAGCCAGCTGTAAA
Source organism: Myotis yumanensis (assembly GCF_028538775.1). Lineage (NCBI taxonomy): Eukaryota > Metazoa > Chordata > Mammalia > Chiroptera > Vespertilionidae > Myotis > Myotis yumanensis. The sequence goes on from NW_027223754.1 coordinate 179,630,050, forward strand.
GCAATGCAAGTTGCCATGGGGCTTTGGGCCAGCTGCAGTTTGTTAAGTAATTTTCAGATTGCAAATGGCCGGGCCTTTCATATGCAAAAGCCTCTGTGCAGGGCTTGGGCGGGGCGGGGTCCCAGGGGATCAATAGGGCGGGCAGAGCGAGCAATATGGCTGCCCTTAGTCCTGTCCTCAGAGGCCCCGGCAATCGCTGCGAGTGCCTCCGAGAGAAAGCTGCCCTTGAGTTCTGACCGATGCCAGACAGTCCCATTTCTCCTGTATGAGTCTGGGTCCCCAGAGACTCACCTGGAACTGGAGCTCAGAGCTTGAGACTCCCTCCCTATTAAAAAAGACAATCGTGAAGGGCAGGGCGGGGGAGGGAGGGGCAGGCGTTGGGGCCCCATCACCGCGCAGCCAGGGTTCGGAGCTCCTGAGCGCTGCCTGCCCTCCCCCTCCCGCAGCGGCGCCCAGCTGGACATGCTGCCCGACTGCCTGTCGGCGGAGGGCCAGCGGCGCTGCGGGCAGCTGCTGGCAAAGGCCACGGCCCGGTTCCATGCGTAGCCGGCAGCAGCCGCGGTGCTCGTGCCGCTGTGCTAGGTGCGCGGAGTCCCTGCGCTGCTCTACACCTTTCGGTCCAGCTGCCTGGCCGGGAGGCACAAGGGTGACGTCAGGTACACGGCCCGGGACTCCTCTCCCCTCTGGCAGGAGGGCACTGAGCCTCTCCGAGCCTCAGTTTGCGCCTCTGTAGAATGGGTCTGCGGAGAGCCCGTCGGCCCAGGCGCCGCGCCGGCTCCCTCCAAGCGCGCCCGCACCGCCTGGTGCCTGCGACACCTCTCTCTGAGCCCGGACCCCCCTCTCTGAGCTGGGACCCCCCTCTCTGAGCTGGGACCCGCTCCCTAGAGGGGCAGTACCTCTCCTGGCCGCTGTAGGAAGACTTGGTCCCAGAGTCTTGAAAGCCGTGGGGCGGGGCTTTCCGGCTTCCCGCCCTGGCCCCGCCCTCGGCGGAAATGGGGGACACCCTAGGGTCCCTGTGGGCGCCTGGGGGCTGCCACAGACAGAATTTGCATGCCTGAGGCCCAGGCCCTCTCCCTCACCTCCATTGCTCAAGGAGGTAAAGAGCCTGGGGAGGTCTGGAGGCCCCACTAAACGCGGGGCAGGCGCTTCGGGGTCACCGGCCCTCTGCCGCCCTGCCATCCCTCAGCAGTCCAAGGACCAGGCTCCTGTGCCTGTTTAGTTTCCCAGGTGGCAAGTGTGACCCGACTGACCAGGATGTGGTGCACACGGCCCTGAGAGAGACCTGGGAGGAGCTGTGCCTGGCTGTGCCCGAGGACCATGTGTGGGGTGTCCTGCAGCCCTTATATGACCAGGTGAGCCCACCAGGCTCTGAGGCCACAGCCATCCTTCACCCCATTCACCCGCTCTCCTGCCCTGGGCTAGGCACGGGGACCCCAGGGACAAGGAGCTGGCCATGGACTCCCGCAGGTGCAGAATGCAGTGAGCACCAGGCACCTGCCTGTCCCTCCTCTTCCATCCGCTGCCACCCCTCAAGGCCGGGCCAGGGGCATTTTTATCCTCTTCTCACAGGGATACTGAGGCTCAGGTTCCGGTGGAAGTGGCTCTGGGGTGAGCCAGCTCTGCTCAGTTTGGTGGATGAGGGTTGGGGAAGGCCCATAGGGGAGGAAGGGATTGAATGACAAGCGGCAGGTTTCAGGGTAGTAAAAGTAAGGGAAGGTTGTTCCAAGTGGAGGGAATAGTCTTCGAAGGCCCAGAGGCCTGGATGGGGAACCTGAGTCGGGCAGCCTGGCTGGAGTGAGCCCCACGCAGGACAGGGGCCAGATGGACCTGGCCTTGACTGCTAATGGCTTCTGGATGGCAAGGGTGGGGTCTCCCTCTCAGCCTCCCTTCTCCAGCCCCAAAGGCCTGCCAAGGCCATGCTTCCCTTGACTGCCTGCCTCCCTAGCCCAGGCAAAAAACACCGTGGTGCCGGTGCTGGCTGGAGTGGACCCGCTGGATCCCCAGAGCCTCCAGCCCAACCCCGAGGAAGTGAGTAGGGGCAAGGATGCCGGGGAACTGGGTTGTCCCCATGGGGGGAAGCTGCCATGGTCAGTCCTCTGTCCACCCTCCTGCTGCTCCTGACATAGGTGGAGGAAGTGTTTGCACTGGCCCTGGCCCACCTGCTGCAGGTGCAGAACCAAGGCTACACCCACTTCTGCAAGGGTGGCCACTTCCGCTACACAATGCCTGTCTTCCTGCACGGGCCACACCGCGTCTGGGGCCTCACCGTTATCATCATCGAGTTCACCCTGCAGGTCTTGGTACCTGGCGCCTACCAGCCCCGCCTGGATTTCCCTGGGGCGTGGAGGCTCCGGGGCTGAAGACTGGCCCCAGGCAGCCCCTGCCCTCACCCTGCCAGGCCAGCGCCACCTCAGGACTGAATAAAGAGCCTTTACCAACTCTTGGGCAACTGCATCTTCTGCGCTAGGGCCCTGACCTCGAGCAGACCCCATGGGACACCTGGTCTCCTGGCTGGGGCACCCCTGTCCAAGCACACTGTCACCCACAGCAGTGGGCACTTACCCTGCACCAGGTACTCGGCATCATTCCACCCTCACCTCAGCCCTGTGAGTGGGGCCAGCACTGTTCCTGGCTGGTGAGCTAAGCTCAGAGAGGACAGACAGCTTGACCGAGCTGGGATTTGAACCGGGCCCTCTCTGACTAGAGCCCAGACCCTTAGCCACTGTAGGTTCCTTCCTCCATGCCTGGCTGACCACGTGCTGGGCCGCAGGAATCTGGAGAGGAGCCCTGCACGTGACTAATGAGCACCCACCATGCACCAGCTGCTGTGCTGGGGTCACATCTGCGGACCAGCCAGATGTTGTCCTGGCCTCTGGGGGAGCTGGAGTGGCGGGGGTTCAGACTAGGGGAGACCTTAGACCACATAATCATATGGTTGCACATTAAACAATCACATATAAATAATAGTGGAATTATACAGGGTTCTGTGTAAGAGTTCAGGGGGGCGGGGACAGTTGGACTTTGGCATGTGGACTGGGCAGGTTTAGCCAGGATAAGTGATAGAAAGCTTCACCCACTAGCTGATGTTGCCATAAGAGGAATGGTGATTATGAACTCCAGGGTTAAAGTAGCTTCAGGCATGGCTGCATCCAGGGGTTCTCTCTCTGGCTGTGCTTTCCGCGGTGTTGGCCTCATTCCCAGGAGCGGACTCTACTCCACAGAGAGAGCTCTAGGGGGGCACTGGTGTTCCATCCACAGAAAAGAGAGTTGCTTGGCCAATGTGACCCAGAATTGCACAGCACTGGCCTGTGACCCAGCAGGCCTTCCCTGAGCCTGTCGTGTGTCCTGCTGGATTTGGAATTCATTGATTGGCAGGGTCTGGGGCACAACCCTGGGGAGGAGGATGAACCCCCTAGGCTGGGAATAGGGAAGGGGGTAGCCTCCAAAGGACCACTGACTGGGAAACGGGAATGCTGAGCAGGTGAAAGCCAGCCAAGTTCCCCTTCAGAGAGTGACCTTGAAACCAAAGGCAGGAGTGAGCCAGGTCAAAGGGCAGAGTAGGACAGTTAGGGCAGCAGCTGCACGTGCACAAAGCTTGGGGTGTTCATGGAAACCATGAAGAGTAATGTGGAGATGAGGGGGTGCCTAGGGGTGTGCCTCAGTGATGGGTTAGGCTTTTATTCTAAGCCCATAAAAGGAGAGAAAGGAGTTGATGTGATTCCATCCATGTTTCAAAAAGCTTGGAGCTGCAAGGGACCAGACTGCAGATGTCCCTTCTCCAAGTGCCCCCCTCCTTCCCGGGCACCCCTCCCATTCCACATGAACCCTCCATCTCACCGCCCCTTGTACCCCTCCATACCTTCCAAAGTGCCCCCACACCCCCGCCCCTTCCCACACACCCCCCCACATGCTCCCTCCTCCTGCACCCCTTGCCTCTCACCTACCTCTTCATCCCCACACACCCCTTCTGTTGCCCCTCACACCCCTGTCACCACTGGGCATCCGGCCTCCTCACCCTGGAGCAGGTCCCATGATGGTGGTAAAAACAACCGAGGGCATGTGAACAGGGAGAGGGGCTGACAAGGGCGGAGCAAGGCTGATGCCCCTCCCCCCATGCTAAGTAAGGGACCCCTGGAGTTGAGGGCAGGGAAGTGCCCACCCCTGAGCCCTGGAGGTGGGCTCTGAGCCCCTGCCTCCCTCACGGGTACCAGGAGGCCCTGGGTCACACAGATGAGTCACCTCAGTCAGGCATACCCAGTGCCAGCAGCGAACAGAGCCAGGTGGCAGAGCTCTCAGAGAGGTAAGGAGCCCAGCAGGCGCTGCTAGCACACGGGGTCCCCCTCCAGGCTGAAGCTCCCCACTTCTTCCCCACCCACCCAACCCTGCCCTCTGTCCTCAGGTCCCCGGCTGCCACCCAGGACCCTTCTCAGCACCCTCCGTGATGCCTCTTCACCATGTCTCGGCCCAGTGTGGCCCCCTCATACCCAGTCCAAGGGGGCTTGTCTGAGTCCCTTCCCCTGGCCTGAGCCCCCACGGCGGGCACGGCGGCAGCAGGCTGGTGGCGGCCACAGCGGGTGAGCATGCAGGAGCACATGGCCATCGATGTGAACCCGGGACCCATCCAGCCCATCCCCCTCATTTCTGAATACTTCCCGCATTTCTACCCCTTTGCTGAGCCTGCCCGGGGTGCCCCAGGCCCACACCCTGCAGTGTCTCCCACCAGCTCTGCACCCCAGCTGCAGCCAGACCCAGAGCCAGAGGGAGACTCAGACAACAGCGGTGAGTGGGGGCAGGGGATGAGGACACGCTGGCCCCAGCCCAGCCAGGATGGGGTCTCAGGCATCCTGGGCATCTGACCTGTGAGGGGCAGGGCAGGAGGCATGGTGCCATGGTGGCAGGGTGCCAGAGGAACTGACCTGCATGCCACCTGCCCTTAGCTACCCTGGGCACCCTGGAGTTCACACTTCTTTTTGATGCGGAAAACAGCGCCCTGCACTTCACGGAACACTGTGCCAAGGTAAGGATGGGCGGGGGTCCCTGAGCCGTGGGCCTGGGCCACAGGCCTGCCCCATATCTGTTGTTTCTTCCCAAGGCCTCAAGCCACCAGGCTCAGGCTGCCTGGACACCTATGTCAGAGCCAATCTGCTACCAGGGGCCAGCAAGGTGAGGGCAAGTACCAGGCTCCTGCTGCTGCCCCTCACCCACACACCGACCCATCCTGGCCAGATCCTCCCCACGAGGCCTGGGCATCAGGCTGCACAACTGGGGGTTCTACTGGGGAGGTGGCTAGGGTGGGGCCCTGGGGCTGAGGAGGCCCTGACCCGCCCTGCCTGGCCCTCAGGCCAGCCAGCTGAGGACACGCACAGTTCGGGGCACAAGAGGGCCTGTCTGGGAAGAGACGCTCACTTGCCACGGCTTCACCCACCAGGATGCTGGGCGCAAGACCCTGCGGTGAGGCTTGAGGCGGGCCAGGAGGGAACGGGGTAGAGTGGGGCTTGCCTGCCCAGGTCTGACTGGGGTGGCTACCAGGTTGTGTGTGTGTGAGGACCCATGGCTGCGGCCAGGGCTGCGGCCACGGCGGCGGCGAGTGCCTCCCCTGGGGGAGCTGCAGGTGCCCCTGAGGAAGTCGGTGCCCAACCGAGCCAGGAGCTGCAGTGTGTGTCTGGAGAAGCGGAGGATGGTGAGTCGGGTGGCACACGAGGTAGGTCTTTGGGGTCCTGCAATCTTGTGATGGGGGAGCTGGAGGGGAGGGCAGGGAGAAAAACTTGGGCAGTGTCCGGCCAAGGTGACCAGGCTCTCTGCCCTTTCAGACCAAGAGGCCGGAGCGCCTGGACACATCCCGGGGCATGTCCCTGTATGAGGTGCGTGGGACAGTGGAACTGAGCAGGAGGTGAAGGGGACGACAGGCCTGGGGTACTTGGGCATCACGCAGGTGGGGAGGTGGGCCTGGAGACACGGAGGCCAGCCCCCCTATGTTCTGCGAGTGCTTGGAGCCCTGGGGGGCAGCCAGGCCAGAGGATGTGTGCGGCACTGGGATACGCACAGCCCACAGGGGCAGAGACCCAGGCCACCTGGAGGCAGGTGCTGAAACTGATGGGGTTTGTCTGTGGCCAGAGCAGCTGGGAGGGCAGGAGAGAATGGACAGGTGGGGCTCACTGTCTGCTCCCAGGGGTCAACGTGGGTGCCACTCCTGGGGCTGGTAGCCTGCCGGAAGCCGGTCCACCCTTGCTGCTTGACACAGTCGCTGCAGGGAAGAAACATCTGCACAGCTTATGTTTCAAGGCACCTGGCGTATATGGCATATGTTTGCTCCCTCTCTTAAGGCTGTGTTTTAAACAGGAATACCTCCCTGAGAAAGGCTGTTTTCCCAGGTGAGGTTTTCCCCTGGAGTTAGGGAGGGAATAAAACCCCTTAAATAAGTGCCAGGCGGGAAGTTAATCACTTTAACTACGAACAGTCACACTGAAGCTACATAATCTTTACTCCCTGGAATGCAGATAAGAAACGCCCTAGCCTTTGAAATAGAAATGGATAGGATTAAAATCAACTGGTATAAACACAGATGTAACAAGACCATAAAACACAGAAACTGGCTGGAGAGCCTGGCTAGAGAACCTGGCTAGAGACCCTGGCTAGAGACCCTGGCTAAGAGAATCAACTGAAAGCTGCTGTCTGTGTCCTTCCTTCTTTGCCGAGTCCTCCACATCTTTGGGAACCCCTGGGGCTGCACCCCAAAAGAGGGCGCCCGGACAGGGTTCCCCTAGGAGCTGGAGCCACCTGCGCCAGCGCCCTTGTGTGCATGTGGAGAAAGAGGCTCCTGAGGCGGCTGGAAGTGGACGGAGATCACCCGTGAGAAGGCGGAGTTGCCTACCGGGGTCCCCCCTGCCCCGTGTCGTCCCCCAACACCCCTCCGCGGTCAGCACGTGGTGAGGCCGGAGCCGGAGAGAGGAAGCGCGGTCCCGAGGGAGGCGGTTGTCCAGAGCGGCTGCAGCTGCGCCCCGGCACAATGTCAGAGCCAACGCTGGCCGAGGCTGGTCCCGCGGGGGCCCGGGAGGACGCCTGTCGGGAGTATCAGTCCTCCCTCCAAGACCTGACCTTCAATAGTAAACCGCACATCAATATGCTGACCATGGTAGCCGAGGAGAACCTGCCCTTCGCCAAGGAGATCGTCTCTCTCATCGAGGCCCAAATCGCCAAGGCTCCTTCCTCAGAGAAGCTTCCTGTTCTGTACCTTATGGATTCTATCGTGAAAAACGTTGGGCGAGAGTATCTCGCTGCCTTTACTACAAATCTAGTTGCAACATTTATTTGTGTGTTTGAAAAGGTGGATGCAAATACTAGAAAACGTCTATTTCAGTTACGTTCCACATGGAATGAGATATTCCCATTGAAGAAACTTTATGCCCTGGATGTCAGAGTCAATTCATTAGATCCTGCTTGGCCTATTCGACCTCTACCCCCCAATGGGAATCCATCTAGCATCCATGTGACTCCTACATTTCTCAATAAATCGCCTGAAGAGCCTTCAGCTGGAAAGATTCGCCACTCTGGATGTAAGCAGTCACACATGCAAGACTTTATGCCACCTTCCAGGGAAGAAAGAAATGCTAAGAGAAGCGCTGAACAGGATGTTTGCGATCCAAAGCGAAGAAAAAAGACTGAAGAGGAATGGCCTCAAGAAACTACCAGTCAGCCTGTGGGTGGGCTCAGGTTTGAGGGACATCGGGGTCAACCTGTGGGAAGTCTGAGGTTTGAGGGACCTCACAGTCAGCCTGTGGGTGGACTTAGATTTGATAATCCCGGAGGTCAGCCTGTAAGTGGACATAGATTTGAGGGGGGTCATGGTCCATCAGGAGCTGCAATGAGGTTTGATGGGCCTCACGGTCAGCCAGCAGGTGAGATCAGATTTGAGGGCCCTTTGCTACGGCAGGGAGTTGGAATGAGGTTTGAGGGCCCCCATGGTCAGTCAGTAGCTGGTCTGAGGTTTGAAAGACAACATAATCCACTTGGTGGAAACCTTAGGTTTGAAGGTCCACATGGTCAACCAGGGGTTGAGATCAGGCTTGAGGGACCTTTAGTCCAACAAGGAGGTGGAATGAGGTTTGAGCGTTCTGTACCAGGAGGTGGACTGAGACTTGAAGGGCCTCTGCGTCAAGGTGGTCCAAGATTGAAAGGTTGTCACGCTTTCAGGTCTGATGGGCAGCCAGGTCAGCCCTCACTCTTACCAAGATTTGATGGCTTACATGGCCAACCAGGTCCTAGATTTGAAAGAACTGGTCAGCCAGGCCCACAGAGATTTGATGGACCACCTGGACAGCAGGTTCAACCAAGATTTGATGGTGTTCCTCAAAGATTTCATGGTCCACAACACCAGCAAGCATCAAGGTTTGACGCTCCCCTTGGTGTTCAAGGCGCACGATTTGACAATCATCCTTCACTAAGAAACGAATCCGTTTCTTTCCATCAGACTGGTCCATATCATGAGCCACCTGGCCATACTTTTAATGCCCCATCCCAAGGACTGCAATTCCAAAGACACAAACAAATATTTGATTTGCCTCGAGGACCCAATTTTAATGGACCACATGGCCCTGGGAACCAGAGTTTCTCAAATCCGCTTAGCAGAGCTTCTGGATACTCTTTTGATGAAAAGAATCTTCAAAGCCCTCAATGTGGAAACTTTGGCAATTTACCTGCTCCGAGAACAGTAGGAAACATTCAGGCATCTCCACAGGTTCTGACTGGCGTTGCTCAGCCAGTACCATTTGGCCAGGGACAACAATTTTTACCAGTTCATCCACCAAATCCTGGAGCATTTGTTCAGAATCCTTCAGGAGCTCTTCCTAAGGCAGATCCTGATAATCACCTCAGTCAGGTGGATGTCAATGAATTATTTTCAAAACTGCTAAAAGCAGGAATTCTCAAATTGTCCCAGCCTGGTTCAGCGACAACACGAGTAAATGAAGTTGCTGCTCAGCCTCCCGCTGAAGAGGAGGAAGGTCAAAATGAAGATCGAGATGTTCCAGATCTTACCAATTTCACAACCGAAGAGTTAAAACAACGTTATGAGAGTGTTATAAATCGACTGTACACTGGTATTCAGTGTTCCTCTTGTGGAATGAGGTTTACAACATCACAGGCAGATGTATACGCAGATCACTTGGACGGGCATTATCGGCAAAATAGAACTGAAAAAGGTGCTAGCAGAAAAGATACTCATAGACGTTGGTACAACAGTTCAGCAGACTGGATAGAATGTGAGGGAACAGCTGATTTGGAAGAACGTGCAAAGAGCCAGTTTTTTGAAAAGGTGCATGAAGAAGTTGTGCTCAAAACTCAGGAAGCTGCTAAAGAAAAGGAGTTCCGAAGTGTGCCGGCAGGGCCAGCTGGAGCAGTGGAGAGTTGTGAAATCTGTCAAGAACAGTTTGAACAATACTGGGATGAAGAAGAGGAGGAGTGGCATTTAAAGAATGCCATTAGAGTGGATGGAGAGACTTATCATCCATCATGTTATGAAGATGATCAAAATACATCTTCATTTGATTGTACACCATCTCCCAGCAAGACGCCATTTGAAAACCCTTGGAACATTATGTTGAACACTGTCAAAAATGAATCGCAGGAACCCCGTGACAGTCCCAAAGTTAAAGAAGAACAAATTGATGCCCCACCAGCTTGTACAGAGGACAGCACAGCAACACCCCTTGAGTGGAGAAGAGCCTCTCGCAGCTACTCCCGAGACGTGGGCTTTAGCCGTAGGAGGGGTGCCTGGGCACCTAGCGGGAGGCCATCAGCAAGGGCCCGGCCTGTCTGGGGCTCTCAACATCAGTCCCCTTCCTCTCCAGGCAAAGATGGGAAGTGCCCAGTCACGTGGCCTGAGCAAGCCCCTCCCCTTCTTAGGTTCCAGAGGGTACGGGTGACCCCTGCACCAGGTCCATTAAATGAAAACAGAAAATGATACAGTTGAGTCAGTTTAAATAAAATGAGAAAAGTATGTTTTTCTTTTTTTAAAAAAAAGCTGCTGTTTGGATCCAGGTGAAGAATTTTTTTATGTATATATAGAACTCTCTGTAGAAATGGTCTAGCTGAGGCAGGGCCTTCAGCTATCATTTGGTTGATAAATACATTTTCGTATTTGCATAGCCCACTGCCTGCACAGTTTCCGGTGCTTGTTGTGTGAAACTTCTGTAGATGTGTGCAAATTTAACAAAATGAAATTGTTATGTATAAAAATGTACGATTTTCACTTGTGAAACTGTAAATTATAAATAAAAGCTATTTTTGCTACCCCCCCCCAAAAAAAGACAATTGTGTCCTCAGCCGCCAGCCCTCTCCGCATGCACCTCCACACCTCTGTATTTTACTTCTGCCATCGCACCTCCTCTGAGCCTTGGTATGCTTTTCTCTTTCCTTCTAGTTGCAGAATTTCCACTCAGCCAGCCTTCCTGTGGTTCTGGATGATGTCTTTTAGTTGTATTTTGAAGTGGTTGTGCGAGGCAGCAATCTCCGGTGTTTACCTATGCCGCCATCTTGGTTTTCGGCCTCAATTTTTGGTTTTAATCCCCACCCAAGGATATGTTTTTATTGAGTTTTAGAGAGGAAGTGAGAGATTGATTGGTTCCCTCCTATACCAGTAGATTTGTACACATCCTAACGCATGCTCCTGAAGTCCAATTTGCCCTTTGTTTTGCTGGCTTGTTACCTTTAGAACATAAAGATCCTTTGCAGAGCAGTCTACTCATGTCTCAAACTTTTCACTCGCCACCCAAAATCGCTCACACATACACATTAGCAATTTGCCATCCCAAGAGGTAAGGAGAGTCCAGATACGTGATGCTCTTTTCTCCTCATGGGGCTGGAGGCCAGAGGAGCAGGGAAGGGTGATACTGTCCATATTCTCTAGAAAACCTGGAGTTGCTAAAAAATGAAAGCGAAAGAGACTGAAAAGGAAAAGACATGGGTTACATGTATGCTCCTAGCACCCTGTAAGCTAAATGCAATTCTGTGTGGTGTTCTATGCGCCTGCTTTTAATTGGCCCTTCTCCCTAGATTTCTGTGGATTCCTCATGGTCTCCCTCTGTGGTCTCCTCTGTCAGCCTGGAAATGCAGTGGTCTGTCCAGTTGCTGTCGCCGGCCCTCTTCCCGGTGTCCTCCAGCACTCCTGCAACTTGAATGTGCTGATGAATAATGCGAGGACCTTGCCAAAATACTAATTCTCATTAAGTCCAGGGTGGGACCTGGGACTCCGCACTTATGGCCATTCCCAGTGACACCAAGACTGCCGGTCCTCTGACTATACTGAGTAACACGTGTTTACACTTCTCCCTGAGAAAATTTACCTCTTCTTTATTTTAAAATATATTCACACATATTTTGGGGGGGAGAGGGGTGTTTCTTCTGAATTTTTAACTATTGTTTTGGTACAAATAGTTTCTGTATGTCCATCTTCAGCTCTGTGTCCTTCTTAAGCTTCAAATCTGCATGCTCACATGCTTCCTGAACATCTCAGTGCAGATCCTACCAGATCGCAACAGGACATGTGCAAAACTTGCCTCATCCTCTAGCTACCTCCTTTCCCAGTGGGTCCCATATCCATTAAAGACATCACAAAGTGGTAGAATTTAAGAACGATGTCCACCAGCATCCTGGTGCCCTAAACAGACCCCGCCCACCCCAATACCAAATGTCTGTCTGTTTAAAAGAATCATGAATATAACCTTGAGGTAACAGCAACTGTAAAAAAGTGACAATCTGGTTTGGAAGCATTCTCTCTGATTTGCTGTGTCATAAAGAAACTGTCAAGGCAACAGGCCATGGCGTGTTAAACAGTTCTAAGTGAGCCGGTGCCTATAACACAGATTTTCAAGAGCTTGCCCGGACTTTCATGCTCCACTCCAAGTTCCATTTGCCACGTTGCAGAGGGGAGCCCTCCAGGGGCACTTGCACGGAGAGGACCCTGTAAATTGCTGATCCACTATGTTTTTTCTAACTCTTTAAGTTTATTTGGTATTGAAGCTCTTGTCGTGAGTGCTATGGTCAACTAGCAATGGCAATATGGCCATTCCAGTGGTTTATTTGAGCATTCCAGAGACAATGCACAGTGGTGTTCAATAAGAAGAAAGGTTTTTATTTGGCGGCTATTATAGGCATTACAATCTAAATGTTATGTACATAACATAATGCATATATAGATATATACACATACACATATATATACACATACATTGGTACATACATACTGTGATAGTTACTTATATGTGTCTACTTGACTGGGCCTTAAGCCAGATGCCAGGCTCTGGGATTTTTGCTGTGCCATCATTTGGGCAATCCCTCTGTATTTGTCCTTGCACACCAGTCTAGAACAGGGGTGGGCAACCTTTTTGTGAGTGTGTGCCAAAACCAGCAAAATCTCTGACTCAAAATTCTTCTGCGTGCCAACCCTAATTTTTTGAGAACATGTTATGCCTACTTGATATCTCTTAAGGTGTACGTATGTGAAGAACCTTGAAGAAATAATAAAATTCATTCAAGCGACAGAAACACAGTATATGATGATGAAAAATACATTTATTTTTTAATGTATACATGTACACTGAGAGTCCGACAGAAAACTCTATGACTCCGTTTGATATTATCAGTTGGACTTTTGCTGCTGCATCACTGATGACAGAGATTTGACATCAGGTTTATATTTCGTGATCTTCAGAGATATGCACGAGCTACTACTTTCCTCCGTCAGGCTACTCCTATCACAAGACTTAACAAAATTCATCACTGAGAACAAAGATTCACAAGCGTATGTGAGTGAAACCAAAACACTGGTCGGATCTAGGAAGGCAGGGAGAGTTAAGGCAGAGGCCTAGAAATTGCTCTTCCCCTCTCTCGTCAATCCATGTCTATGGTCTTTAAGATAACTTGTTATATAAAATTATTTATTTATCTAAGATGCACCTACACTGAATTTACCTGAAAAATAAAAAAGTTGACATTAAGGAAAAAATTGTAAATGGAAGATTATAAGGGAGGGTTTCACGTGCCAGCAAAAGTTACTGGTGTGCTATGTTTGGCAAGAGTGCCAGGGGTTGCCCACCCCTGGTATAGAACTTCTCTGCTTAGGCCCATCTGGTGTTTTCTCATGGGCTATGTTAGACACATGCTCAGGGAAAAATGGTGACACAAAATGAAGAGTTGACAATGGAGGAGAGTTTGGAGGGGACGGAAGATCAGGACAGTTTTCACAGAGGGTAATTATGCAGGTCTATTACAGCGCCTCCCCGTGGGACTCCAAGAAGCAACCTCCTCTAACCGCAGCCCAATCACTGCAACGTGGCTACAGTATGCTTTGTCAAAAGCAAAGCTAATCTTAAGGGTCTTTTGACCTTGTTTGGTTCTCCATTGCCTCCTAGATGAAACTGAAGGTTCTTCACAATAGGTCCCATCTCCTGTCACTCCTTCCTCATCTTATCCCTACTCAGTGCACTCTCTACGTTTCTGCGACCTTCCAAACGTCCATAGTGGGAGTTTCTATGCAAGGAGCCTCGGAGTCCATGGACCTCAAGTCACAGATCCCTTTCATAGACTGTAACATTGAGCATTATATAGTAGAGTACCTGACAACGGCTTGTTTTATTTAGGATCTTGAATTGAAAAATAGTTATCTTTGTTTTAAAACTGCATTAAATTGGGAGGGGATGTCTCACAAAGTAAGGCATCTTTAGACCTAGAGATATTCCTGTAGCCATGACTTTGGAAAATAGGGTAGATCAAGTTTGAGAGAAGGGCATTTTCCCTCTGAATCTAATTTTAATTTGGGAAGGATTAAGGGTAATTCAATTCAGACAAAAAATTTAATATCTTTAAAATGTCCCCTCTCTTCACGTTATTTGATTTGAGAAGATTGATGGATTGAGTAATTGGGAGGAGGGGTTACTGGCTTCCAGCCAGGAAAAAGCCTGTGCATTCTGAGTCAGTTGCTTGGAAACAGGAAGCAAGGCCTTCCAAACCTTTTTTTTATTTTTTATTTTGCCAAAGCAATATGGGCTGTGTTCAGAGAGCTCCCTTTCATTTCTGCAGGTGCTTCCTTCAGGTCTTCACCCCCATGTCACCTTTTAAGAGCGGCCTCCCTGACTCACCTTTATAAACTTGCAATCGTCCCCTCCACTTCTGGCACCTGCTGCTGCTCTTTGCTGCTTAATATTTTTCTCCTTAGCACTTACCACAATTCAAAATGCTATATATTTTTCTCTGTTCCCGTTTTTCCCTCTCAAATAGGAGCTCCACGTGGACAGAGAATTTGGTCTTGTTTTGCTCACCGCTGTATCTCCAGTGTCCACCACATAGGAGGCATTCCATGGATACGATGGAGTAGAAGCCCATTCACTCTTCCGGAGCTGAATACAGCTCCTCCGTGGAGCCTTTTCTAATTTTCTCACTCACCCCGTGTGTGCTCCTGTCGCGCTGTCCCTCGGCAAAATTAAACTCATTATTGATCTGACATTAAAGCTCGCGTCTTCCATCTGGGATTTATTACTTTCAAAGGGTTTAGAGATGATAAGCAGTTTGATAGTTTCCTAAGACTCAGTTACACCTATACAAATTAGGAAAGATTTCAATGACAGCAGAATGTGAAAAAGACAGGATTTTAGTGAACAAATCAGATTCAAAAGTGAGTGAGGTTTGAAAAAAAAATAACCAACCAGCCACCCACCCTCCCAACCCACGGAGTTTCAGGCTGTGCAACAAGTGAATCAAGTTCCTCAGCGTGGACCTGATCCAATCTCAACGGAGCTTAGTGCTCAGTGCTGGTGCCACGCTCAGCAGCGGTCTGCAGCACACTCTGGAGAGGGGAGACTGGAAACACTATCAGAAGGAATTGGGAATGTTGAGCCTGGGAACGAGAATCCTAGGGGATATAATAGATTTCTTCCGATAGCTCAAGGGCTGTCATATTGCTGAGGAACTGTTTCTTCTGTGCGGTCTTAACAGTTGGAAATTACAAGGAAATCTATTTTGGCTCAATTCCGGTACAGTCTTTGAGGGTTCTGATGCAGGCTGTGTTGGGGCAGGGGTCAGGGTGCCACAAGTCCTATCGGCTCGGTGGTGCCTCCTGTGTCCTCTTGGCTGGGGGTGGGGGGTGGCTCCTTGTATACATCCTGCACGCATCCCTGCTCTCCTCAGCCTCCTGTTGTGTGATGCTTGCTGCCACAAAGCATCTTAGCTCATTGTGTCCTATGCTTAGAGTACCTATAATTTATTTTGTTTTTAAAAAAATCATTTGTGCCCGGCCAGCGTGACTCAGTGGTTGAGCGTCAACCCATTATGAACCAGGAGGTCATGATTCGATTTCCAGTCAGGGGACCTGCCCGAGTTATGGGCTCAATCCCCAGTGTGGGGCATGTAGGAGACAGCTGATCAATGATTCTCATCATTGATGTTTCTAGCTCTCTCTCCTGCTCCCTTCCTCTCTGAAATCAATATAAAAATATTTTTTTAAAAAGCATTTGTTGCCCTAACTGGTTTGGCTCAGTGGATAGAGCATTGGCCTGTGGACTGAAGGGTCCCAGGTTCGATTCCAGTCAAGGGCATGTACCCTGGTTGCGGGCACATCCCCAGTAGGGGGTGTGCAGGAGGCAGCTGATGGATGTTTCTCTCTCATCGATGTTTCTAACTCTCTATCCCTCTCCCTTCCTCTCTGTAAAAAATCAATAAAATATATATATATATATATTTAAAAAAATCATTTGTTACTAAGTATTCCGCTTCATTTGCTTGACTTTCACACTGCCAGCTGTTACGGGAAACTTTCATATATTGGCTTGGCATAGACAGAGACGATGTGAATGGTCTACCCTTTTCACTTCCTTTCATTCTGGACCATGGTCAAATCCTTCAATCATTCTGGACACCTCCTCAGGGCAGGTGAGTGACAGTGGTTGGTATCAAACACAAAGTCGAGTACAATTCCAGCATACCAAAGGCTGAGTAATCCTGGTGCTGCCAAGAGCCTTTCAAATCCATACTATTCTTGCAGGAAAGACTGCAGGAGCTCTCCACAAGGGGAGAGCCCCTCCCGTCCCCCAGCACATGGAACACAGTGTGACTACTCGTCCAGAGACCCCCAGTACCATCCCTACCAGCCTCTTGAGGCTGTGGATAGCTGTCAAACACCTGGGGTTTCTTCAGTGCTTCTATTTTGCCCCCACCATTTTAACACCAAGTCTTTTTGTTACTGTCTACTTAGGATGTCTACAACTTTTTTGGTTTTTGTCTTCTTCAAGCACAAAGTAGATGCTCAAAAAAAAAAATTGTTATAGAATAAAAGCCAACAGCTGCTTTCTGAGTTCAGGTTACTACAGTGATTTACAAGCAGTGTGGCACAAGAATTTTTAAACATGCAATACCTGACTATTTAGTCAGGGGCATGGACCTCTTTTCCTTTAGAATGTCAAATAAAAAAAAATGACAACAGCTAACACACTTGCCATCTGGTGTGAATGAATCAAAATTATACTTATTTTTTTTGGTCAGTTTGGCAAAAAACATAGTTTTTGGGTGTGCTACAGAATTTTAGTAATTAGTTTTTATGTGCCATGAGACGAAAAAGGTTGAAAATTGCTGTGCTAACCCATATTTCATTACCATATTTAAGTCTTCCATGGCATTCAGGACAAAGTGAAAGATCCTCACCATGGCAACCAAGGCTCTTCATGATGTATCTGCCTACCTACCAGCCTTCCCTGGCCCTTCACCGTCTGGTCAGCCTCACAGGCTCATCTTTGCATCTTCTAGTCTGTTCCAGAGAGCACTCCCTGGCTCACATCCCTCTCTAGGGTTTGCCAACACCAACTGGGGTAGAAACCTCCTGGTGTGTTTCCCTGGCACTTTGCTCTGGTTCCTTTAACAGTACTCATTAGACTGTAATGCCTTGAGGTGCAAAGGAAATCATGTTAATTCCAGTCCAGTGCCTGGCCAACAATAGGCTCATGTCTGCAGGAAGCATGAAGGAGCTGTGTGTGGTGCCCATTTCATAGGACTCCCTTGGCAGCACAAATATGTGGAGCGGGCAGCATGGGAAGCGTTAAGTGAACAGTTTTTATTTCTTCCTCTGCCATTAACAAAACATAAGACCTAAGAGGACAGGAAGAGTAATTCAAATTCTACAAGTCCCCCAGCTAGGACATAAAATATTTTGAATTATGTTAAGTTTCTCATTTAACCTTTGCTTTTATAACTATTATTCATATATATAATTTCTTGATCAAGATCTAACTTCTGTTAAAAACTATATAAATGATGCCTTGGTTGGTGGCTCAGTAGGTTGGAACATCATCCCATACACCAAAAGGTTTGGGCTTTGATTCCAGGTCAGGGCACATATCTAGGTTGCAGGTTCTGTCCCTGGTTGGGGCACATATGCAAGGCAACCAATTGATGTTTCTCATACTGATGTTTCTCTCACCCTTCCTCTCTCTAAAAAATCAATAAACATATCCTTGGGTGAGAATTAAAAAACACACACATATAAATGACAATTTACATACTTCCACGTTAAAGAGAGATTAAGTGCAGAAAATGGGCACTGGTAAGCGTATGCAGCTTTATCGCAGAATACATGTAAGCACTCTGGTGTCTCAAAGGTACAAATTCAATGCCATGTAAACTACTACTCAGCTGTGTGATTTGGGGAAGTCCCCTGGGGGGGGCTGAATGTCCCTCCTATTGTACCCCCACCCAGTAGGTACTAAAGTGTTAGTTCTCTTCCTCTCCCTTATGGTTTTGAAGATCTGGGAATACAGAGCTTCAGTGACAAGAATTTTTTCTTTTCTTTTTTTTTTTTAAATATATTTTATTGATTTTTTACAGAGAGGAAGGGAGAGAGATAGAGAGTCAGAAACATTGATGAGAGAGAAACATCGATCAGCTGCCTCCTGCACATCTCCTACTGGGGATGTGCCCGCAACCCAGGTACATGCCCTTGACCGGAATTGAACCTGGGACCTTTCAGTCCGCAGGCCGACGCTCTATCCACTGAGCCAAACCGGCTTCGGCCAAGAATTTTTTCTTTTACTTTTGAAATAAAAGGGAGGCATTTAGTTTCTTAATTCAGTTTCACTTGGATGAAACAGCTACTTTTTCAGCAACAGATAATTTTTTAGTTATATTAATATTACTTTTAGGAAAATGTAATTTTGTGTTACTGATATGCAGACTGTCTTTTGAATCTTTTAAAGGAAATAAAATTATATTTTAAAATATTAAACACATAAGAAACAAGTCAGCAATGTAATGCCCCAATGAATCCTGAAAATTTATTACTTGGGAGAATATCAGATATTGATCTTTTGTTTTACAGCTCATGATAATAATCAGAAAATATACACTTTGAAGTGGAAGTCAAAAGAAAAGAATAATTACATATAATATACAGACTACAGATATTTTATTTGTACATAAGCAAAGCAGTACTAAAAGCATATTTATGTGTCCACAATTAGTGAACGCGCGGTGATTTTCTGTTTAAAGCTGCAGCAACTCAAATCCTCCTGGGGTCAATAAAGAAAGACAGATTGAGAAATACATTTAGGGCTATCACCATGTCTGGTTGTAAACCTATTTTTTTAATCTTTCCCTTCCCCCCATATATATATGTATATACTTTATTGCCTTTATATTTCTGCTGGTTTAATATAATTAGTATACTAAATAGTTATCTGCATTTATTTGGTTTCTAAAAATATATAAAATGCATTGGAATAGAGCTCCTGCAGCTTTCCAGCGGCCACTGTCCTGGCATCGAAAGCTCTTCTGGAAATGTAAAGCAGCAATTCTGAATAAATAGTGATTGTTCTGTCTTCTCCATACAGCTGATGGCCTTTACCCAAAACTCAACAATACTGTAGCAAAGAGTATAAACATGCAATTAAAAAATGGACATAATACAAAAGTAATACTTATGAGTGAAATTTTACACAATAAAGACTAATAAAGACAACTTAGTAGGTAGAAGGGGGATGTGAACACAGCATTGCTATTTACATATAAATTAAGGCCCAATTTTTCAAAGGCAATGCACACGGGGAACTGCCCATCTGCCCACACCCTCTGCATACCTGAAATCAAGAGTTTTTGCTTTTTCCGTATTATTTCCTCAATCCATTATTATAGTTCTCATTTGGAAAGACATTCACAGAAAAGGCTTTAATACAATTCCTTTTTTCTAAGGACTGTTTTGCTCTTATTCACAAAGAAAATTTTTTTTTTGGAAAATTTTCTTTTAATGCAGGTAAAAAATGTATGCTCTGGAAGCAAATGCTTATTTGTTCTTCTTGAACACTGTTAAAATTCACATTTCATGTCATCCTATATTTTTACTGTGTCAGTATTGTCTAAGCTCTAGTTTATGACTATGACTAATTTGAAGTATGAGAACTGATGGTTAGTTCAGTGATGACTGGGGGAATTGAATGGGTAACTCCTATTAATACCAACCAAAGTCTCTCACATGTAAATTCTCTGTGCATCAAGACACACACACACAAAAAATTGCTAATAAGCCAAAGTATCTCCTAAGAACAACAAAAGGACTCTGGCAACCCACTACAGATCATTCTGAGGACAGCAGATACTTAAAGGGTCATATATGTACTAATGCTATTTCATATTATTCCTTGGTAAAAAAAAAAAACACACAAAAAACTTACCTTCTAATGTTTTTAATACTTATAGAAAACTGCAATAAAAGAACTTGCAGTAAATAACAAAGAACTTGTCATCTAATTTAGTATTTAGAACCTGAATATTCCGCAGATTCAAAATTTTATATTTGGTATTTTTGTATACTATTGCCCAGCTCCCACCAAAGATGTGGCTTATACAAAGATGTATCCAAAGATGTGGCACTTAATCTATCTCATTTGTATTCGCAATGGATAAAAATGATTAGGAACAACTAAAATATTTTTTAAGATGTTCTAGGGAGATGGGTTTTCTTTGCATTATTTTAAAAACAGACTTAGAAAATATTCCTAGAGGTGTGCTTCCAGAGGTACTATAACTGATTAAAAAGCACAGCTGCTTAATGCATTCATCAAATTCATGTTTTTACCTCTTCTCGTTGAGGAAATATTTTTATCTGTAATTAGATTTGTAGAGATTACTTGGCAGAGATTTGTAGAGATTACTGAGAACTCAGATGAAGTTATCAGAGAGGTTGCCATGATGCAAGGCTGGGGAACCCAGGACCACTGCAAGGTGGAAGGATGCTGCCAGCCTCTCTTGAGAATTATTAGATTACTGCTGATAAGAATTTATAACAATTAATTTGGTGTTGACTCTGTGTTTCTCATGGCATGCCAAGCATCTTTACAATTTATAATTGCAAAATTTAACATATCTTTTAACATTTTTATTTAAATAGAATGTAATCAATTTATAAAAATATTTTCCTTTGTGAATAAGATCACAATTTCTCTGGATAACAATAACAAAATGACTCTTAGTATAGGATGGAACCCTTTAAAAATAAGGCATATATCGGGCATACATAAATCATTATTGTCACAAAATCTACAAATTATTTTGATTTTTTGATTCTCATAATTTTCAATCATATGTAAATATGAAATAACTATTATAAATTGAGAGCAAATGTGTATAGATTGTGGTTATTTAGTTAAGAATCAGTTATTTCTCAAGTCATTTGCAAAATAGTATAATGGCAAGGTCAACTCAATAATCCAAAGAAAGTAATACCTTTAGTTGAGGTCTGCCATTTAGCTGGACTAGAAAAGGCAATTCTGCATTTTACTTTCAGTTCTCTAGAAGCTTCTATATATTTTCATAGCCATTCTTAGAAATTTCCACTGGAAACCTAAATATAGCAGCATTCTCAGCATTCATTAAACCAAAAGTAAGTGAAATGCATTTAAAACATCCAAAGTTGCCCTCATGCATAAGCTATAACTTACATCTTTTTATTGTTACCATGGCATTAATATACTAATCCATTGTTACTTTGTTACATGTAAGAAATTGAGAGATGTATTTTCCTCAGAATTAAAAACTAGAAATTTCAGAAAAAGATCTTAATGTTATCAGAGGGAATGTAAAAATGGCTAAGAGGTATCTGACCACATCCATTTAGATATTACTTGTGAGTCTTAAGTTAATCACTACTCATGAGAGGGGTGCTGACTCGTTTTTGGTTTCATAAATAAAAAAATATATGTACAAATGGAGATTAATGTCCTATAAAAGTCAAGCTCAAAAATGAAAACAAACACTGAATTTAACTTTATTTCCTTGGAAAAAAGTACCTAACTCCAACCCACTTTCTCGCTCTCTAAGTGACTGGAGAAATTGCAATAGTCTACAACGTACAGAGGAAATGATGTGCAAGTAATACCTTCCCCACAGGCGCTTACACCGGAAGACTACAATAAGGAAGTGGGCCATTTTAAAAATACATCACTTAAAGAAATCTTCCTAAAGTAGACTGACCTGGTCCTCAGATATCTCTAACTTATATATTATGGCAATTCTGAGGATCCATGAGAGTAAAAGGATAAGGCGGGGCAGGGGCATAACATAAGGTAGCAGGAACCCCCTTGCCTGTTTGAAGAGATATTCAGCATTCCCGTCTCTGTCCTACAGTGTCGGAAGCACTGCACACCTTTTAAACGTACAAGTTACCTCACGAAAATATTTCTGTTCTGGTATGTGGTCCTTCATGTACTGAAAATATTGTAAAGAAAAAATATTAAACTCCAGATTAAAAAGAAATGCTGAATTGTTTCAACCAATTAAGCAATGGCTAGGACAAGTCACAAAGTCAATCCAAGTGGGTTCTCTTGGAGTTCGTTGCGATGGTGGAGCACACTCTGACACTTGTAAATCAGCATTCTACGGGGGGAGCCTGGCCACATGCACAAGTCATAATCACAAGTATGTAATGTAATTCGGTCACAAGGTAAGTATTAATAAAAAACAGTAAAACACTTACATTCACACATTAATTGATTACATGGAATAAATTAAACTAAGCCAGTCACATACTTCTCTTCACTCTTAAGTCACTTTTTTTTTAATGTATACACACAGAATAATACTTTCCTAATGCTCTCAAAAGGCTACACATAAAAATGAAGGCTTTGCATTACAGCTGCTGGATAAAAATGTCAACACTGTTCATGTGTGGAAAGAGTTTCTTTGTTCTTTAGCATCAGTGCACAGGGTATGGCTCCAAGTGGTATGCAATTTAGGACAGGAAAAGACATGGTGGCTTGTGAAATACATCTCTGTTTGTCATTGGCACAAATCAAAGAAAGAATCTGTACTGTCCGTGGTACCTTTATTGGGTCTCTCGCCCAAAGACAGATACTGTTATACATATATGCCTTCAGGATTAAAACCAGATGAGATAGGATTCTGCAGAATCCGAAGATTAGTGGGGAGTTGCCGAGATGAACCAGGCCGCTTCAGGGAGCCAGACTGGAATGCTGCCTCTAAACAGGAAACAAGGAGTCATCAGATGTGCTCATCAACCTGAGTACTTAGCAATATGAACAATCAGAACTCTTCCTGCCACCAGGAATCAAAGAACATACAGAGGCAATTACAATCCGCTGTGGGTACTGGGGTGACAGGCTTGCCCCTCTCAGCTGATACACCAAGTTTTCAGTGATTTGAGCAGTTACTGATCTTTTAAAGAAGGTGAGCACTTTGCTTCTCTTTCTTGGCTACTCAGACCACATACATATACTGATTTAGAAGTGTCTTTTAAATATCAGGTCAAATTCATTAATTTTAGGAGAGGAAGAAGGGGCATTAGGAACAGAGAGAAGCTAAAACTCAAATAGGTGCCCTAACCAGTTTGGCTCAGTGGGTGGAGCGTCGGCCTGCGGACTCAAGGGTCCCAGGTTCGATTCCAGTCAGGGGCACATGCCTTGGTTGCAGGCACATACCCACTAGGGAGTGTGCAGGAGGCAGCTGATTGGTATTTCTCTCTCATCGATGTTTCTAACTCTCTATCCCTCTCCTTTCCTCTCTGTAAAAAATCAATAAAATATATTTTTAAAAAAACCCTCAAATAGGCTATGACTCATACATACTTCAGGAAAAGAATATAAGATCTGGTCATTTCATGCTCACTTAAGTAAATAAATAACCTAAATACTATTGATTTTCCCCAGAAACAGTAAGTACATAAAAAAAAAATTAAAAATGGCCCAAGAGAATTAGCTTGGAATGGTTAGGATAACACATTTACTGAATGCCAAATGTTTATGCATAGTTAACAGGTGAGAATAAAGTGAAAAACAGATTTCTCCACATCTTACCCCGTTCTATGTCTATGTGTGAGGCCTCTACTTCAATGGGCTCCGCTGGCAAAACGGTCACTTTCGTCCCCGTCTGCTGGATAAACTGCTGGAGATTGACTTGCCGCAGCTCTTTAGTCAGCTGCTCCAGTTCCTGTTCTTTGTCCTAGAGAGAAGTGAGAGTGTTACTGATTGGAGGGTTAGTACTGGACACCCATCCTGGTGACAGTCCGTCTGCTGCAGGGCTGATGTGGGATGCTCGCCATCACAGGAGTGCACTGAACAAGTCTGGCTTAGAGCTACAACGGGTACAGAGGTCACTTTCTATGCGGCCTGGGCCAAAAAATAAGCAAATCAAAGACAGCCTGGACTCTTAAATGATGCTTTCATCTGCTAGGAACGCACTACGTACCCGATGAAGTAAGTGTGATAGGTCTATAAACTTTCATCAATAAAATACTGATTTCCACCATTCCAGTTCTTACAGCAATCTTGCTAAGCTGTTAACAATGAAACTGCCCTATCATCCTCTTCATAACTGACTGCAAAATGAATAGCCCTTTGGTCCATGAGAGTCAGAGTTCTTGTTTTCTGTAAACTGCTGAAGTTCCCATGAGGTCCGTTACTGAGATTTGTAGCATAGCAGGAGGAAAGCAAGGTTCCCACAGGATTCTCACTACGGGGGGTTTCAAGCTCTGGAGGAGGAGTTTTGAGAAATGAATGAAGAGTAGAGAAAGGAGATCAAGTCTGGACAGCTGGAAAGGTCTAAGGCCAGGAGAGCTTCTCATGTTGTGGTGACCCCCAACCATAAAATCATTTTCGTTGCTACTTCATAACTGTAATTTTGCTACTGTTATGAATTGTAATGTAAATATCTGATATGCAGGACGTATTTTCATTGTTACAAATTGAACATAATTAAAGCATAGTGATTAATCACAAAGACAGTATGTAATTATATATGTGTTTTCCGATGGTCTTAGGCGACCCCTGTGAAAGGGTCATTCGACGCCCAAAGGGGTCACGACCCACAGGTTGAGAACCACTGCTCTAGAGCTTCAATGTGCACAGGTACTAACTGGAGATCTTGTTATAATGTGGATTGTGAATTTCTAACAAGTGTGAGGAGCCGCATGGACCGCACCCTGAACAGCAGGCTTCCACAGGAGGTACTAGACACGCGCTGTCGAGCACCTGAGATGTGGGCAAATTCCACTAAAAACAACCTTAAATTTACTTAATGCTTGTAAACAGCTTATTTAGTTTGAATTTAAGTAGCCATGCTATAATCAATGGTGTCTTTCTCACATCAACTTCCATAACATCACCACCTTGTCTTTTCAAGAACGGATATCCAAGAAACGTAAGTTGAGTGACCAGGGTAAATGTGAAGAAATATAAGTGCTCTGAGACTGAGACTGGAGAGGGGAAAGTCAGAGGTGGGCCTCTGTGCTCTTCTCCTCAGGAAAGCGAAGGAGAGTAATGGGAGAGGGGAGGAGGGAAGGGACTATTTTCATCCCAGGAAAGAAGATGGGGTTGGCAACAATGAAGAAGCCACAGATAAGCGGCCAACTGGCCAGACAATCCTTGGTAAACCAATCCTTGGCAATCTCTTTTGGCGTTGGTTTCTCTAGCTCTGAAAGAAGCTAGAGACTCACTATCGCATCATTAGTGTCCATTCCAGCTGAGATTGTATTCTCCGATATCCAATTACCTGCCGCTGCAACCACCGCAGTGGGACAGCCCCTCCCTGGAGCAAGGGGCAGTGTGGCTTCTGCTCTCTGGTTTCGCCTCACATCTAAATTTTATGGTTAAGTCACAAGAATTCTAATAAAGTTATAAACTAAGGTAGGTGCCTAACTTTAAATGTAAGAGAAAATGGACACTCATCAGAGATGTCAAAAATAGATGCTTTTAAAAAAATGATCATTCGCCCTAACTGGTTTGGATCAGTGGATAGAGTTTCGGCCTGCAGACTGAAGAGTCCCAGGTTCGATTCCAGCCAAGGGCATGTACCACAGTTGCGGGCACATCCCCAGTAAGGGGTGTGCAGGAGGCAGCTGATGGATGTTTCTAACTCTCTATTCCTCTCACTTTCTCTCTGTAAAAAATCAATAATAAAAAAAAAAGATGATCATTTTCTTTGTAAAAATGTGCTTACCTGTAAGCGTTTGGTGGCTTGTCCGAGAGATCTTTCCACAGCTTTAATACCATTTTCCAGCCTCAGGCTCTGCTGACCTTGAACGTCAATCTCCCCTTTGACCTTACCGATCTTCCCTTTAACCTCTTCTTCATTGACTTGTGCCTCCTGGACTTCCCGTTGCAATTTTTCTGCCTCAAGACCGTTTTCCATCGTCTGGATCTGGGCCAAATAGTCTTTTAATTTGTTCTCGCATTCTGTTATTTTCTGTCTTATTTCTTGAAGCTGATCCTTCAGCTGTTTTTCATTTTCCTGTTCAATCTGCAATTCATTTTCCCAAAATTCTTCCTCTTCGATTTCTACATCATTTCTTTTGATCTTTTGCTCCAGGCGGACAATTTCCTCTTCAAGGTTAGAATTATATTTTTGCTCCCAAAACTGTATTTCTATTTCATTTGATTTCAGCTCTTTCTCAATGGACTGAAGCTTCTCCGTCTGCAGGCGGATCAGCTTCTTTAGCTCGTCTGCTGTTGTTCTGCAGTTATTCAGCACTTTTTGCTTAAATTCAGTTTCTTTACCTTTTCCAAAAATGTCCATTAACCCTTTGGCACCGCCTGTAAATGTTAACGATTTCCTCTTAGGTTCTCTCCGTTTGATGGATTTGTCAACCTGAGGCCTCAGTTTGGCTAAGGGGGGCAAACTCTGCCTGTATAAAGTTCTCTCAGGAATTCGAGCCACGCTATCAGAAGTGGGCCGCTCACTGAGAGACGGCCCTGTCCGACGTAAAATAAGCTGCACGTCACTGGCATACTGCCCCCATTTGTTTAAGGAAATGATGGGATTCTCATGAGGTGCCAAATGTCTCTCAGTATCTCTCCATTTTTCTATTAGAGTGTACCTTCCAGTTCGACCTAGATTTAAAAAAAAAATAAAGATATGAACAAACCGTCAAAATGGCACATGCGATAGCTAAAATAATGAAATAAATGACGCTCCTCAATAACTGTCTCTTTTTGATTAGCATCAAGGTTCAGCCCACACTGCCTCTGAAACTTTCACTTGAAGACACTGAACTCCTTAACATATGTAACAGCATCAACTGACAGGATGTGAACTGCATATGCTCTTCAGACTTGCTATGAAATTCAACTTAATTCTTTACACCTCAATGAGAACCTGACACTCGTGTCAAATACCTGGTGGCTAGACCTTCCGGCCTGGGGCAGGACCTGCAGCCGAAGCCAAGGAGGACACCAGGATGTCCCACTGGAAGCCCTAAGGACCTGGTCGCAGGAACCAGGTAGAACTGCGAAACCTGAATAAACCTCTACTTGGTAAATCCTCTGCGTTCTCTGCACATCGGAGGCTCAGTTCTCCTCCTGAAGGGACACATGCAGCCAGGTGGACAGGTCTTTCCTGTCTCCCCATGAGGGCCGGCAAACCCACGTTCACACCGTGGCATCTCCCTGCACACCTGCGGCCAGTAAAACAAATCACCTCACTAGAAACAACCCTTCAAAATAGCTTCCCATGAAAAGCGGGGCCTGAAGAGAAGTCTTGTTCTGTTTTGGTAGTAATAGCTTCAAAGATTCTTCTAAAGAATTTAAAAGGCAAAAATGGTATTAAAAGCAAAAACAGAATACATTCACATTTAAATAAAAAAATACACTGAGCCTAACTAGAAATTATGGAAGATAAAAGTTTCAGAAGACAATATCATGCCATTAGCTTGAACAGACTTCCTAAATATTTCCACTTAAGGTGAGTGGTTCAGAAGGATTATATTAATTTTGTTAAAAGTGTCCATTTAGGTGACACTTGAAACTAATATAATGTTACATGTTAATTATATCTCAATAAAAAGAAGTGTCCATTAGCAGTTAATGTTATTACAAAAAAATAAACTAACCCTGCCATCTAGAAATTATAGTGCTTGCATATATAGCTATTGATTTATCATTCCTGCCTTCTTTTTTAATTTCATGAGCTTCTGAACCAACAGTAGTATTTTCCCAATTACTGTGTCATTACATGGAAATCTGGATATGTAAATATGAACACCCATGCATGCAATTCAGAAGGAGCACATGAAGAATGATACTGCTTTTTAAGCATGTGCAATGTTCTCCTTTAAGGAAACCTGAATGGTGGGTGCAGCTGAAAAGTTGGAGCTTTGGAGGCAAACAACTGGAGACTTACTTCCGGGTAAATTGCCTACTGGAGGTAGCATAACTTTACTTCTGTATAAGGAGAGTAGCAGTTCCTCACAGGTTATAAGAGTCAGAGTCAAGTGTAGTAAGCACCTACTACCACACCTGGCCCACAGTAGGTACTCAGTATGTGGTAGCCATTATTAAAGACACTAGAGCCCTGGTACATGAATTCATGCACAGATGGGGTCCAGGTGGCCGGCCTGCCCCACCCTGATGGGGGCCCATCAAGGGTGGGGCCGGCCGGGGGGAGGGACCACGGGAGGGCTCCAGGGTGGAATTAGAGGGGCTGTACTGTACTAGTCTAGAGAGAGAGGACGACACAGAGGTCCAGTAGCAGTCATTCTGTCTCTTGTAGTTTCAGAATCGGTTCTATTTCTACCACCTAAATCTAACCTGTCAAATAGTCAAAGGTCCAAGGAGAAAGTATTCTTTCTATACTACCAGTCACATCCAACAGCTTGTATCAAAGTACGTTCTCTTTAGCTCCAGTTTGACTGGACTGCGTAGGAGCATTGCATCAGATTACCAACTTGTGTACATATGCTCATCTCGGTGGTTTCCTGAGGTAACTGCAGCTGCCCAGAAAACTCAACAATCCCGAATCCAGAATATATATATCGTGCCACCGTAAAGTACATAGGTGGCTTTAAACCCAAGAAACTAGTCTTTTAAAGTTGCTTCACTATACATTTTTTAGAAACATGCAGCCAGTCTATACTCTGCTAATAGTATAACTAAACTTTTACTGTTGTTAAGCCACAGAAATCCTGGGGTTTGTTACAACAGCAATTTCCCCTAATTAATAAACTCTCTATTATTTCTTATAGTAGAGATTAGGCCAAATCCTATAAAATTCTAATTTAGTGTTTAGACTGAATACCAATAACTCTCATTACAAGACATATAAATATTTAAGTGGGTATCAGCATCCTGCATTTGATGCTGAGACGATCTTAGGCACGATGGAAGCAAGGAGCCACAGCCCTTGGCTGGCTGTCAGCTGAGTCATCTCTTAGATGAATTCTTAATTCAATGAAGTATTTATGATACAGAAAGAGTTGTTAAGCCTTGGAGAAATATCATAAAACATCCTCATTCAAGTTGTCAACTTTTCAAAACAGGTCTGGGCTGAGACATTAAGCAAGCAAAAATGGGGAGCAGATTCTGTTAAAACTTCTTTTCAACTTGTTCACTAACAAATATACTCCTGAGTGCAAACAGATAAACTCACACCTGGGACATCTGGGCATTTTTCCTTTGAAAAGCTGTGCAAAAAATGTGGTTACCACATAGACAAATGCAGCTTGCTATACTCCTCAAGTACCATGCCTTTTGTTTTTTTTTGTTGGTTTGTTTTTACTACTGTCCATGGCTTGATTCTCAAGTATCACAAAGTTACGTTTGACACTTTCTAATCCTAGTTTTCACTAAGAAAAAAAAACAACCACACTAATATTTAATTAAAATAAATTATGTGAAACTTTTAAAAGGGACAATTACTGAAGTAAGGTGGTTGCAAAGGATACGAAATAAAATTAAATACCTGAATTCTCCCCTTTAATAAATAAACTTAAGTCCATAACCTAGTATTAGTTCCAATTGCAAGAACATTTTGTTAGATGTGAAAGCCTAGGATTTCCAGCACTGTTTGATATAGGAGTGTGCTGTATAGTATTTAAGGCAAAACCAAAAGAAACCCTCTATCTTTGTATATGGCATTGCCAACTTCTAACAGTGCACCTGCCACAGTGCAGGTGGCACACTTGTCTCTATAAAATGTTAAACTGGCTTGTTTCAACCCTGAGCTAAATTGACATGCTTTCAATATAAACTAGAGGCCCACTGCATGAAATTCATGAATGGGTAGGGTCCCTAGGCCTGGGTGGTGATCAGGGCCGATCAGGGCCTTCAGCTGCTGGCCTGGACCTCCCTTCCCTGGCTGCCAGCCAGGGCGTTCCTTTGTTCCACGCCGCCTCCTGGTGGTCAGCACACGTCATAGTGAGCGATCAAACTCCTGGTCTCCCGTTTGAACTCCCGAGAGGATACTTTGTGTATTAGGCTTTATATATATTGACTAGCATGACATAAAATAAACTTTTAATGAGAAGTTCAAAGACAAAGATGCACCGAACACCTAGCATGGAGCTGAACAGTTTCCTCTGAATACGTGCTTGCCAAATAATGGATTTAAGATGCAAATATAAACTTGAACCCACATTACTGGCTTTCCCGATATAGATGTAGATGCCTTCATTATGTTCCAAAAGGGTTTTAGACAACTAAAAAACACTCAGACAATGTGATAAAGATAAACTGGGAGCAAATAAGAAGAAAAAGTGCACAGGGTAATTGAATAAGATGGAGCCAGCAAGCATATACTTGACAACTTCATCTTTACTATATGGTAAGATTTTAAAAGTACACATTACCTTTCTAGTGAAAAACCATGTTATTTAATTTGTTGCATTTTTTTTTCTAAACGTATACAGAATAAACAGTAAATAGGATTTTTCCAATGAGGGGCCTGGGAATTAGGAATCTAGGTTTTGACATCCTTCATTCCAGAAACAATTGTTTAGGATAAACAGAAGAAGGGAAGGCAGTATAGACTCTAGACCAGGGGTGGGCAAACTTTTTGACTCGAGGGCCACAATGGGTTCTTAAACTGGACCGGAGGGCCGGAACAAAAGCATGGATGGAGTGTTTGCGTGAACTAATATAAATTCAAAGTAAACATCATTACATAAAAGGGTACGATTTTTTTAGTTTTATTCATTTCAAACGGGCCGGATCCGGCCCTCGGGCCGTAGTTTGCCCACGGCTGCTCTAGACTCAAGATTAGTAAAATCTGGGGGGAACCAGAGAGGCAGGGTCTTTACAGATTTACCTAAGCACACGGAACAGTGATAAGTAAAAGTAAAAGTGAGCTTATGAGATATCATGAAAGCAAATGTACAAAACCCGTTAGAAATCAATATTTAAAAAACAACAACAATAGGACCCATAAACCACTTTATCTTAGACACCAGGGAATTCACTTACCTATTGCTTGAGCTAAGGCTATTACAACCTCCTGGCAAGTTGTGACTTCGGTGACCCCACAAACAATCCTCTGAACTCCATCCACCCAAACTTTAAGTTCCATGGTGCACCAGCCGGGTCACCCAAGGGCCCTGAGACTGGTCATCAATAGCGTCAGGTCATGTCTCTGGCTATGGAAACACGGAGAAGGCAGTCTGTGCAGTCAGCTAAAAAGAGGAAAACACATTTTTAATAGAATGAATCTTAGGATTTCTTCTAGTACGCAAATATTACACAAAACAAATTTTAATATATGATGATCCTACCATCAATGACCACGTGCTTCCTTATTTTACAGAACTGAATTCAGCCACATGAATGCAACTGAAGCCACCTGTCATGACATTGTTTCATGTTACTATTTTCATAATTATAATTTTAATCATAAGGCCACACTCTCTATTAGGTAAATAAATCTTATTTGCTCGATTAAGTCCTATTGCTCAACATATAAGCTGTTTCTTTTAAAAAAAAATTGTTTCATTAGAATCATTTCTGAGGTTAAAGAGAAATAAAAAAGTTTTTGTCGTTTTAGGAATCATACATAATGGAACCAGTTTCTACAGCCTTGGCAGCATCTGCAGAGGCGTGTGCATAACGCCATGGCATTCCTTGTTCCGTGTGCCCCTTGCCTTCCTCTCGTCCCCGAGGGACTGAGTGCCGTCTTCACAAAGCACAGCACAAGGCTCCGGTGTACAGAGAATATTAAAGGAAAAGAATTCCTTTGATGGCTGACAATTTCCCCATATATGTCCTTTTCTCATTTACTTAATTAGGGTTTGACAAGTTTCTGAAATTATAAGTTATTCTAATAATATAAACCGTAACCTTTTGTTACACTTGCCATTTCCCAGTTATTTTTTTGTTTTGTTTAGCTGCACTGCATGTTAAGCAGAAATTTTTACATTCTCCTACAGTCAAGCCGAATGCCTTGATTTCTTCTATTTGAGTGTCATTATGAGCCTGCTAAAGATCAATTAATTACACATGCTTCTTTTTCCTGTGGGTAATGGAAATCTCAACTCTTCCTGCATTAAATCTTTAATCAACTATAATTTGTTTGTCCACTGTCCTGTGATTGTCCAATTTTTCTGTGGTTTTAAAAAACCGTTAACGTTTATGAGGTGTAATACACACTGACTTAATTAGAAAGAACATGAAGTTGAGGTTTACAACAGCATTGGTGTTTCGAGATTAATGCCTTATTAAAAAGCTTATTTTAGAAACCCTAAAAATGTTTCTTGTAAAGTAGTATTTACTACAAACAGTAACTGAGTTATGCACATTCTCTTACAGGACCTAAGACAGTTCTAGGCCACCTGGCCACCTGGGCAGATGAGTCAGAATACATGTGAGTTGAAGGAGAATAAGCCTAACAATATTCCTACTTTCTCTAGGGAAGTTACAAAAATAGTTATTGTCATCCCGAAAACAAGAGGAAGGACCGGCCGAATGTTATTTCCCAGCACGTGCTTTAGCGCGCTCTGCAGTGCCAGGGCGGTTTCATAAACCCCTATGCAACCAGAGAACGGGGCATTGCCCATGACAAGCTGATTCCCGTAACTGCGCTCCTCAGTTATGAAGCCCTGTGAGCTGTTAAGAGTTTCTGGGGAAAAAGGTTTCTAAAAGCCAAGAATTGTAAGAAACACAGTAAATAAAGTCTTGAAAGCTCCTTTAATGGGCTGGTGTGCACTCTACACTTCAAGTAAGAGGTTTATATGCTACTGTCCCCAATCCATTTAGAGAACATTTAAAGAAAGGAAACAGAGAAGAGTTAGGACTTAAAACAAAATTTGTTTCCTTCTCTGCTAGACACTCCCTACTAGAATTAGAATATGAATTATTCTGTCTTGGAATAAATTAAGATTTAAAAAATGGCCAAACAATATATAAATGTGTGTATGTATGTATGTGTATGTGTGTGTATATATATATGTATATATATATGTGTGTATATATATATATATATATACAGTATTAAATTAATATATTAAATTTAAGTTATTTGATTAAAATAAATAAACGAGCTGAATTTAAAAAGAAAAACTCAGTTGCATTAAAATCTATTGAATACCTAGTCTCTTATCATTAAAAAAATTTAAACGGGAAACCTAACAAGAAAGACAGCAGATCTCACTAAAAGTCTGTCTCCTCACAAAGAAACCTGTCATTTCAAGGAAACTTAAGAAGCACATTTTTAGTTTCCACAAAGGTTTTAGTACACCACCACATATTTTCCCATCTAAATTACCACAGTTTCACCTTGAGCTTTTAATCATTAAGTGAATACAAATGAACATAAAACACATGTCCATCTGTTAACTATTACAGAGTATAGTGATGTGGGAAAACACTGAGCACAAATAACACTGCCCAAGTTAATATAAACTTGCAGGGTATTTAACCACTGGATCAGAGACTTCCTACCGTGAGTCATCACAGAGAAGACCTGAGTCTGTGTTTTTGTTTTAACACCACTAATATAATACAACCTTGAATCGTTAAGGAGGGTAGGAAAAATGCCTTCATGGATCAGATCAATGACCCACATGGCCCCACATTTTATTTCTAGAAGGGCCACTGGTTTTAGTGAATGGCTCCTGTCAAGTTTGGGGCTGTACTGACAATGATGCCTAGTGTCCCTAGAACCATGAGAGTCATTTGAAGAATCTATCTTCCCAACAGAGGCCCCTAGAACTCCCCGTTCTTTCTTTCAGATCCTCCAAAGCCCAACTCCGAAAGCTTTGCTCCCAGGCCCAGAACTAGACAGGAGGGGGAAAGTCCTACATTGTAGGCGCGTGTGATGGGCAGGTCATCATTGGAACTAAAGCCTCAGGAAGCAAACAGGCTTTGGAACCTCAGCTGGAATTTGCAATAGTTTTTTTTCCATGGAAACAGTGATGCAGGTAGAAGTAAGGTTCTATTAGTGAGGGTATTAATATAAGGAGTATGTGTTTTCATTATGAAGTTTCTATATTCAAAGCACTATCATTTTAATAATTTTGATAATAAAGAACTAAGTTTGTTAAGTAACTTGCTACTGCTGAACAAGTGTTCTTTAACCAACAACCATTTAATATCTTAAAAGCCTATTGGAATTAAGCATCTGAATTTATGGAAACATTTCCCCAAGATTAGTGCAATTACATTCAATCCTCATTATTCATGGTTTCCTTATTTGTGAAATCATCCACTAATGTTTTTTGTTGCTGTTAATCCTCACCTGAGGATATTTTCCCATTATTCTTAGAGAGAGTGGAAGGGAGGGGAGAAGCAGAGAGAGAAACATTGATGTGAGAGAGTCATGTTGATTGTCTGCCTACCACATGAGCCCCGCACAGGGCTGGGGATTGAGC
This sequence comes from Myotis yumanensis, assembly GCF_028538775.1. Lineage (NCBI taxonomy): Eukaryota > Metazoa > Chordata > Mammalia > Chiroptera > Vespertilionidae > Myotis > Myotis yumanensis. Next base: position 179,664,155 of record NW_027223754.1, read on the forward strand.
CTGCAACCAAGGTACGTGCCCTTTACCAGAATAGAACCTGGTACTCTTCAGTATTCAAGCGGACACTCCATCTACTGAACCAAACCAGCTAGGGCACTAAAATTTATTTTTAACCCCCGAACTAACACTTCTGGCATGTTTTAGTCATTTACAGACATGTACACAGCAGTAAACAATTTGAGTTCCCAGCTGAGGAAGTCATTGCTCTGCCTTCTTGTTTCTGCTTTCATACTGTCAACAAGTGTCCTTGTCAAAGTCTATTTAGTGTTATGTTCTTGCATTTTTGTGGGTTATTTCACTGATTAAATGCCCCCCAAGCATTGTGATAAAGTACTATCTAGTGTTCCTAAATGCAAGAAAGCTGTGATGTGCCTAGGTAAGTTTTGTTCCAGCACAAGTTATAGTGCTGCTAACTGTGAGGTCCAGTGCACGGATTCGTGCACCAGTGAGGTCCTTCAGCCTGGCTTGTGCCCTCTTGCAATCCGGAACCCTTCGGGGAATGTCAGACTGCCAGTTTCGACCTGATCCCTGGGCCTCTGGCCTGCAGGGATCAGGCCAAAGCCAGCAGTCCGACATCCCCCGAGGGATGTAGTAGTACACAAAGGGACAGGAGGCTGGGGAGGAGTCCAAGCCTGGGCCGGGCGCCGCTCCCACTCATCCCAGCCCCACTGTGCCTGCTGCCGCGCCACTGCTTGGCAGCACTGCTGTGGAGGCGGGAGAGTCTTGCGCCACAGCAGCCGCGCACGCCAACCGTGAGCTGGGCGTCTGGCACCCATTGGTCAGCTGAGCGGTGTTCCCCTTGTGGGAGCACACTGACCACCAGGGGGCAGCTCCTGCATTGAGTGCCTGCCCCCTGGTGGTCAATGTGCATCACGGTCAAATGGTTAACCAGTCGACCAGTCGCTTAGGGTTTATATATATACAGACTAGAGGCCCAGTGCATGAAATTCATGAACAGGTAGGATCCCTAGGCCTGGGCGGTGATCAGGGCTGATTGGGGCCTTCTGGCTGCCAGACGGGACCTCCTTTCCCCAGCTGTCAGCTGGGGCCTTCCTTCGTTCCATGCCACCTCCTGGTGGTCAGCACACGTCATACTGAGTGATCAAACTCCTGGTCTCCTGGTTGAACTCCCGAGGGGACACTTCGCATGTTAGGCGCATACACACACACACACACACACACACACACACAGACACACACACATATACACATATATATATGGTGTTTTTAAACAGAAAACGATGTAAAACAAGGTGATGTATTGATCACTTGACAAAACTGTAGTGACCAAAGGCCCTGGTGAATAACAAGAGTTGACTGCATACTTTTACATAGTTTAACTTCCTTTGATGGTAAACATCAAGCTACTGTGTAAGAAAAAACCAAGACGGCAGCATAGGTAAACACCGGAGTTTGCTGCCTCAAACAACCACTTCAAAAATACAACTAAAAGACGGAACAGACATCACCCAGAACCACAGGAAGGCTGGCTGAGTGGAAATTCTACAATTAGAAGGAAAGAGAAAAGCATACTGAGACTCAGAGGAGGCACAGTACGGAAGTAAAATACTAAGGTGCGGAGGTGCATGCGGAGCAGGCTGGCGGCTGAGGGCGCAGTTGTTGTTTTCAATCGGGAGGGAGTCTCAGGCTCTGAGCTCCAGTTCTGGGTGAGTCTCTAGGGACCCAGACTCATACAGGAGAAGTGGGACTGTCTGGCATCGGTCGGAACTCGAGGGCAGCTTTCTCTCCGAGGGGCTTGCAGCGATTACCAGGACACTGAGAAGCAGAGCCTCTGACGGCAAGACTGAGAGCAGCCATAACTGCTAGCCCCGCCCTGTTGATCCTGTGGGACCCACCCCGCCCAAGCCCTGCAGGGAGGCTTTTGCTTGATAGCCGCAGGCAAAGGCTAGATTAGCACCTCCCTAGAGATCCAGGAGCCAGGAAGCCCAGAGGTCAGAGTGGGACCATCCAGTTTTCGGCTCCGTGGAACCATAAAAGACACACTCAGGAGGCAGACTCAGTGAGCACCAAAGCCCCACTGAAGAAAATCTTGCCCCAGAGGGGTGTCTCCAGCACAGAAGTTCTCCCACTGCAGACACAGCTGATTCTCATAGCCAATTGGCCTGGAGTTCAATTCCTCCCAGTGATAACTACAACAATCAAGGCTTAACTACAACAAGACTGTGCACAAAACCCACAAGGGGGTGCACCAAGAGTGTCTACCTCAGGCAATTGGGACACTTAGCACAGAAAGGCACTCTATCGACACGGCGAAGCATAAAAAATGCCGAGACAAAGAAACAGGACACAAATGACAGAAATGGAGGAAAGCAAACTGCTGGATATAGAGTTCAAAACCACACTTTTAAGGTCTTTAAAGAACTGTCTAGAAGCCACCAATAAATTTAGTAAGGCCCTCAAAAAGACTGGTGAGACTGCCGATAAATGTAGCGAGATCCTCAAAAAGACTGGTGAGACCGCCAATAAATGTAGTGAGATCCTCAAGAAATCTAGTGAGACCCTCGATGTTGTGATAAAGGACCAACTAGAAATTAAGCATACACTGACTGAAATAAAGAATATTATACAGACTCCCAACAGCAGACCAGAGGATCGCAAGAATCAAGTCAAAGATTTGAAATACGAAGAAGGAAAAAACACCCAACTGGAAAAGCAAAATGAAAAAAGAATCCAAAAATACGAAGATAGTGTAATGAGCCTCTGGGACAGCCTCAAGCGTAACAACATCTGAATTATAGGGGTGCCAGAAGAAGAGAGAGAGCAAGATATTGAAAACCTATTTGAAGAAATAATGACAGAAAACTTCCCCTACCTGGTGAAAGAAATAGACTTCCAAGTCCAGGAAGCGCAGAGAACCCCAAACAAAAGGAATCCAAAGAGGACCACACCAAGACACATTATAATTAAAATGCCAAGAGCAAAAGACAAAGAGAGAATCTTAAAAGCAGCAAGAGAAAGACAGTCAGTTACCTACAAGGGAGTACCCATACGACTGTCAGCTGATTTCTCAACAGAAACCATGCAGGCCAGAAGGGAGTGGCAAGAAATATTCAAAGTGATGAATACCAAGAACCTACAACCAAGATTACTTTATCCAGCAAAGCTATCATTCAGAAATGAAGGTCAGATAAAGAGCTTCACAGATAAGGAAAAGCTAAAGGAGTTCATCACCACCAAACCAGTATTATATGAAATGCTGAAAGGTATCCTTTAAGAAGAGGAAGAAGAAGAAAAAGGTAAAGTTACAAATTATGAACAACAAATACACATCTATCAACAAGTGAATCTAAAAATCAAGTGAATAAATAATCTGATGAACAGTATGAACTGGTGATTGCAATAGAATCAGGGACATAGAAAGGGAATGGACTGACTATTCTTGCGGGGGGGGGAAGGGGTGTGGGGGGTGCGGGAAGAGATTGGACAAAAATCGTGCACCTATGGATGAGGACAGTGGGTGGGGAGTGAGGGCGGAGGGTGGGGTGGGAACTGGGTGGAGGGGAGTTATGGTGGGAAAAAAGAGGAACCAATGTAATAATCTGAATAATAAAGATTTAATTAAAAAAAATCTACTGTGTAAATTCCATTATTTCCTGGACACTAGACACAAGCATACTGACAAATAGTTTATAGCCAATTTTAACATTTCCTTCATTGCTAGTTTTGCTCAAGATCTAAGGTTATTGCATACCATTGCATTCTTTGTAAAACCAGTATACAGATAAACTGAGTTATAATAAAGTCCTCACAATCAGCTACTTTAATGAAATGAAATGCTGATGCTAGCCACTAGTTGTTGTTGTATTTTTGGCAACACAGAGAGAAATTCAGCACAATGAACACAGTATATTCTGAATAGTAGTTATTAGAATTACTAATAATCAGGTACCAAAACTTTTCCCCTACCCAGAGTGTTAACCAACAGGTCATAAAACATTATCAAAACCTTTTAGAAATAAAGTACTTTGCTAGGATGGTACTTACTTATGAACTAACAATCTGGATAAATTTTGACCAGTCAATTATCACTCTGAGCAAAAATACAGACTTAATATGCAATAATTATAATTTTAAAAGCAGGTTCTTTACAATTTCCTGTATCAGAAAACAAAGATATGTTTCCAATAACTAGGGCTAGTTTTAAAAGTAAGGTCAGCTTCAAAATAATTCCTTTTGCCAGTCTAATATACTAACTGACACCACCAAAAAGTCATTTCTTTCCTCTTCTGTCCCCTCCCCACCGCTGCTGCCCATAGTAACTATGTGTAAAATCATTCTAATACCTCATGGTAACACAAGAATATGTCTATTAGATTGACTTCTTTTTTTTTTATATCTAGCTCACAGAACACTAATGGAGTAAGTGTTTTGTTTCAGTATTTAAGCCTAAAACATCATACCTTGGAATGAGTGGCCAGAGAAGAAGGCATGGAGAGGTCAGAGAACCCATGGGTAGTAGGTCTGAAGGGATGTCACAAAAATGATGGGAAGGAACAAGCAGACACACACAATTCAGTCTCGATCAAGGCCTCCAATGGCCTTCATCGCCCTTACGTAAGCCAATTCCTGATGGCTGCAATCTCTCTAGTGGTAGTACCCAGGTCAACTTTAACAGGAAGGCCACATTCCACCACACAATGCCACTAATCTTGAGTGGCACATGCATTTTCTCTTTTTACTTCCTTTCTACCATTCCAGCCTTGCCATATTCTTCTTCTCAAGACACAAGCCTACCAACAACACTAAAAAATACATTTTGTTCCACTTGGTTCTAAGGAAGCTGTGGATTCCTCACACCTACAGATGTCAGAGAGGGATGGGCATATGAAAGGCCTTCCTTCAAGCATGTAAAGGTCACTCATTTCAAAGAGCATCAGAGCTAGCAACCCACTGGCCATCAACTAGTACCATCATTTCACTGAACACAGAAGTCTGAGGCCTGGCCAGATCGTATCATTGGATCAAAGTCACGTGGATAGATGCTAGCAGAGCCGACCTTTGGAATACCATAATATTAACTTAGATTTTTCTGAAATCTGAAATTAAATGACTAAGCTTTACATATATTGAAATAAATCCAGTGCCCAGTACAGATGTAATTGAAGGAGTTGCTCTTGTAAAGAACTCTAGTTAAACCAGACCATAAAATGGGGGTTACCACTGACATAAGAACATTAGCATAAAAAACCTATATGTGGTCTGTTCTTGCTAATTTTCTTAAATGTTTATGGTAGGTGGAACAGCCTGAGACCTTGCAACTTAATTTTATTGGCACAGAAATCTCTTAAGAAACATAAAAATAATAGACCACTGGGTTCCACTTCTTGCTAGAGTACTATAAAAAGCCATCTGTTTTGCAATTACATCTTCTGTTAGGTCCCAGCCTCATTTTTGGCCCTTCAGAAATAGTTGAAAGCATGTGTGTAGTGCCAAGTTCTGTGATGGTTTAACTCCTGGTAAAGCTCCCAGGTCTGGGACAAGAGACCATACTTCCAAAATCTTAACATGAAAAATCCTGAACTCTGGCATCGATTATATTGTGCTTTCTGCTACATGTGCTATTTCGTGCTCTCTTTCAGAATCGGCAGGAAACTGCCAATAAGCAGATAATGTTATAATGTGCTTCTACTGAAAAAAAAAAAAATAAAACAACACATCAGTATAGGTGGTGATATTTAAAAGATAGATTTAAGTGATCTTTCTTCTTAAGCAGATATACTTTGCTACCTTCATTGTAAACCAACACTTCAAAGGAAAACATCCTTGTTTTTTACTGAATCTAGCCAGTAAAAATAGTAAATAGCTAACACCTACTAAACTCTTACTATGTGATAGATGCAAAGGTAACTGTTATATACACATATATGCTATTTTACGTAATCCTTTCTATACCCATCTGTAGCTCTATGTGACATAAGTTATTGAGCTAAATGAGGAAACAGAGGTATAGAGAAATCAGTAACTCGTCCAATATTGCTCAGCCACCAGGAGGCAGATCCAAATGTGATAATGCGCAGAACCACTAAAAAGCTACTTGTCCTATATAATAAAAGGCCAGGGACCATAAGCATAATGACCTGAACGACCGATCAGTCGCCATGAGGTGCACTGACCACCTCTCGGTCCCTCCCCTTCCCCACCTCCCTTACCCCCCACCCCCATCCACAGGCGAACAGGGAACCATGGGGAAGCAGGTGGGTGGCGGCGGGGTGGGGTGGGACTGGGACTGGCACGCAGGCGGAACGGCTGACCTCTTGGTCCCTCCCCGCAGCCCGTAGGCTCGGATAGATCAGCAATGGTGAATGGGGAACCGGGCTGGCTGTCAGGCTGTCGGGATCCCCAGCTCATCCCCGGCTGCTTGGGGGCTCTGGCTGGTGGGAAATTGGGCACTGGCGACTTCACCTCCATGCGCGTGCGCCGGGCCGCTGCTGATGGAACGTGCTGCCCACTCAGGCCGCTCATGCAGGCGCTGCACCGTAGCTACTGCTGCTGCAACTTGCCGTGCTGACTGAAGCTGCGGGACGCACCTGTGACCTACCTGCCCGGGCGGCAGAGGCGGGTTTGGCCTGGTGACTGGTGAACGGGCAGAAGATGGCCCTGATCACAGGCTAGGCCTAGAGACCCTACCCGCAAGATTTTGTGTGCTGGGCCTCTAGTTTATAAGATAAGTTATTGGTCAAGTCTGCAAGGACATTTGGAATCACCAATCCTGGCTCAGGAGAGAAAGTATTCAAGCAGATGTGACCATGGGATCTATAAATTCCAATACTACTAAACTAGATAATATATTTGACCTAACTGTTGCCACAGAACTGGGATGTAGCAAAGAGCAGATGTTCAATAATCAAATCTGACTTAATAATGCATCCCTGGCCCTTGAGGTTTCTGCTGGAATAGAGCTGGGATCTGAGGCAATATCACCAGCCCACCAGTGTCAACGCCCTTTCTACTACAACAGGCTGTCTGCAAGGCAGGATCCTTTCTTATCCAAACCTGAGTGTATGTGGGCTTCTTTATTAGTGATTTTTACCCACTTAAGTGACAGCGAATTATGTGCAATATCTTAGACACCATTCAGGTATAATGAATCGGTTTCCTGATTTTCGTATTTATGATATTCTGCAGTGAAACCCACCATTTTACTTAATAGAGGATAAAAAAAAAATGTATTTTTCATCTGTGAAGTCAAAATCACCATGGGCTTCTTATTCATAATATCATAAATATTGAGCCGATCAATTCTGACACAAAATTTTTATAGTTACAATTATGTGTGTAAACATTTCAAAAAAACATTTTTTTTAACCTGTAGCCACAATAGTGACTTCAAATAGCCAAACTTTATATATCAAAACATGTTCCTTAGCAGGTATATATTTCTAAGCTAAATTAATAGGTAAACATTTCAAAGCCAAAATAAAATATTTAGGGGAGGAAATAGTAATAAAATAAATATATTACTAAAGGAAAATTTTAGCTCCTTGGATGAAAGGGGTTACCAGACTATAAAACTTGTACTAACTTTAATTTTAAGATTTAATTAATGCAAATAAAGTAGAACAGTTTAAATGCTTTTAAAAAAGATTTCATTACTAAACTTATTCAGTGGATAAAGTACTAAATTCTTTAAGAGTATGAAAGCCAGAGATTATATTTGGCAAAACTAAAGAAAGATGCCTACTTCCTAAGAATCTGGAATATTTCAATTCATAGAAAACCGGTGGCTCTCTATGGAGCACACCCCCTTCTTTCCAAAGAGCATGCTTTCCCCACCCAGCAGCGGCCCAAACCTCTCCTCGTGTTCATCTCTGAAGTCCTTTCTCTCTCTCCCTCCCTCCCTCTCCTTTTGCTGTAACTTGTTTCCTGAGCCCGCCCATTTCTTCTAAGGTTCACTTCTACCTCTCTGAGTTTCTAAATAAATTTTCATAAAAAAATTTAAAAAGTATCTATTCAAACAAACAACTTGAAAAGGTAGTTTCCTCTTACCCTTTAAATAATAATTTTGCTTTAGAATATTCTACTTATTTCCTGAAGAAAATCTAATTAAGTAATTAAATCCCTAGATGATATGCAAAAATAGGTGCATCTTTTGGTTATATTTTGAAGTAACAGGGCCCAGCCAGTGTGGCTCAGTGGTTGGGTGTTTACCTATAAACCAGGAGGTCACGCTTTGATCCCTGGTCAGGGCACATGCCTGGTTGTGGGCTTGATCCCCAATGGGGGGCGTGCAGGAGGCAGTCGATCAATGATTCTCTCTCATCATTGATGATTCTATCTCTTCCTCTCTGAAGTCAATAAAAATATATTTAAAATTCCTTTAAAGGTTATAGGTATTTACCATAATTTTAATAGAAAGGTTAATTATTCAGTGTAATAAAACAAATAATGCTATTGTTCCAAATTGCCACACTACTCCTCACCCTATCATTAGTGGCCACTCTCTTTAGATATTGTGTGCCCTCTGCATTTAGTTGGGGACGTGTGAACTTCAAATAACTTAGGAAGCGCTGCACTGCTTAGTGGGCCTTCAGTATTACTGAAGAAGATAGATACTAAGTTTGAGATGTGTACTGTGAAATGTCGGGGCAAAAGACCAGATGTTTATTGTAAATATTGTCAGTGATGCTGACTAAAGTGATACTCTACTTAATAGTATCCTATTTATAGAACTGTGCTTAGGCCTATTCCCTGCCCTTTACAGAAACCACAGCACCAGGAGAAGATGGCTGTGACCCGTCAATCAGCAGTCAGATTGAATGAGGAAAGCTACACGCCTAACCCAGAGCACATGAATAAATATAAAAGGCTCAACTACAGGGTACTGCTACTGAAGCAATTAACCATTTAAAAATCCCAATACACTTTCCAGATCAAACTGCTTGCTTAAGGGGAAAACACCCTATTGTTTATGTTTAAATAAATTTATTTGCACTTCATTAGCATATCTGATTAAGTCCTGCATTTTCAGAGTAGAGAGCAAAGCTCAAGCACTGATAATCTAGTGATAATCCTGGCCAAAGGTCATCTGCAGAAGTACCAACCCATGGAATGAAATGGGTAAAGAACACGGCCAAGAATTCCTCCAGGGGCCACTAAAACCTGCCTCTTGCTCCCTCCTCAGCGAGAAGGAAAGCAGCAGCCAGGTGATAAGGCACTATTTAGGTAGTGACTGGGGATGACACTGGGATATAGTGTACATGTCTAGGGTAAAATTGGACTTTCAAAGAAATGTTTTAATTGAAGCATAACATTCAATTTAAGTGTGATAAATTTCAAACACACCCATCTAACCATACCCAAGATTAAGAAGAGCCCCTGTCCGAGTCCCAACCCTGCCCCTGAAAGGCAACCATCACTCTGACTCTATCATTACAGTCTGGTTACACCTGTTTCTGAATTTTGTATGAATGGATGACAGCTTTCGAAGTGGTGTCTGGTTTCTCTGGTCTAACAGTATGTTTGCTGAGCTTCGTAGCTGCTCCTGTGCACAGTGGTTCATTCTTTCTCACTGCAGTAGAGTTATCCACTGTATAAATATACCACAACTTGTTCACCATCTACTGGTTTGGGACATTCGGGTTGTTCCTAGTTAAGGGTTATTATCAATAATCCGGCTTTGAACACTTATAGCTGAGTGCAACTCCTGCATCCTGCACCTGCCTGCTAACTGATCCAGACCCCTCCCTGTCTTCCCATCCTGCCTCTCTCCCCCTGTGTATCCATTTTTATCTGTTGTTGCTAGAGAAAATCGCTCTTAAATACAGATTTGACTCCACATTCCCGCTCAGAATCCTATAATGGCTCCCCACTGCCTCCAGGATAAAATCCAAACTCTTCACAGGTCATTGAGGGATGTATGACCTCTTCATCACCTTGCAACTGTTGCGGTTGCCCTGAACAGTGCCAGAGCATTTCAGGTCTTTATTAGCACCCTCTCCAGCATCTCTGTGCTGCTTATGCTGCTCCCTCCTTGGAAAATGCTTATGCTTCTTGCACATCCTTCAAACTCCCTCAGCCTCCTCTAGGCAACCTTCCCCAGTCTTTTGGCCTCTCTTCTGACCTGGAGGTGGCCCCTCCCCCTGGGCTTCCAAAGCACCGTGTTTTTGTTTTATCTCAAAGTACGTATCTGCCTAACCCCTCTGACTCCCATACTACTGCTTGAAGCCCTGGCACAGTGGCTGACATGTCACTCCATATGTTTTGCTGAGTAGCACAGGTGCTAACTGCACAGGACAGAAATTGACAGTTTGCATTTAACTGGGGAAGAAAGCACAGAACTAATGCAAAAGTCAGTGTGAACCCAAGAGGTGACAAAATCGGTATTCAAGTACTTTAAGTCTAGAAAAGCCCTATAGTATGGATTTAAACTCCTGGAATAAATGTTAAATCTTACCATTAGAGACACTATTGTAAATATTATACCACATTGTAAAATTCTTCAATATATCCTAAGGCAACACTTAAAGAATACTATTGTTCTAATCTACAATTAGTGATTTCAATGTGATCATAAATAAAATGTTTAATTGAAATAATTTGTATAGATTAATTTTTAAATACTCAGTGAAAGAAAATGTGCAAGTAAATTGTACTTACAAAAAAGTTGATAGGAAAATGAAAACAAAAAAATACTATTAATGTTGAGGAATTGGAAAAAATTCAAAGTATAAATTCTCCTGACACAGCTTTTTCAACACTTTATCACTTAAGCAAAGCTTCTGCCTCCCTGAAAACAAATTAATCAAAATAGGCTAAATGTCACCAGTCAAGTGGAAGACATGTTCCACCCTAAAAACTCAGAGGGTTTTAGTAAAAAGAATGTATGGAATCTAATGAAATCAAAACAAAAGAATTGATAAAGTAAACAGCACAGACTTCTCAAGCTATTTTCAGATTCCAGTTTGTAAATTACCTACTTAAATAAATTGTCTAAGATCATGAAGACACACACACACACACACACACACACACACACACACACTGCTGTGGTTAATATTCTCTCCCATTTATAACCCAACATATGCTTTTTGCCCAACTGCTCCTTCAAATATATTATCTGTTTTCTCAGTCAACAAGTTCTTAAATTGTTATGTTTACTAGTAGCTCCTTTAGATGAGGAAAGCATAAATTAACCTTTTTGATTTATGTCTGTATTATTTCAGAAAAGTTAAGTTAAATAAACACATATCTCATTTAATTTTTATTTATTTAAAAAATATTTTTATTGATTTCAAAGAGGAAGGGAGAGGGAAAAAGAGATAGAAACATTAATGATGAGAGAAGCATTGATTAGCTGCCTCCTGCCACGCCCCCCACTGGGGACTGAGCCCATAACCAGGGCATATGCCCTGAACAATGGGGAACAGAACAATGACCTCTTGATTCACAAGCTGATGCTCAACCACTGAGCCACATCAGGGGGGCCCTCATTTTTTCATTTTTAAAACTAGACTCTAAAAGTTCCAAACCATTTATAATAATTAGCAATTATTTTTCTTAGTATGATTCAGCCACAAATAAAAAGTTACTAATTAGTTTTGGATATTCTGAATTTGTAAAAGCAATAAACATTTCTGTAGAGCTATCCAGCAAAATTAGAAATTTGCATCTAGAGCTGAGAAGATGGATCCAACACATCCAAGTATCAGAGAGGTGACAAAAAGCTATAAAACTCACTCACCTATACTCTAATTACACTCTTCAGCATTACTGTACAAGTTTATGTCAGGGTGACCTGTAATTCCTTTTTAAGGCTGATCTAGACTTGCAATTTAGTATGCTAATGTATGTACTAGTATATATGTATGTGTATATATATATGTATGTATGTGTGTGTATATGCACACAGACACACTCTCTCTCTGCTTCCTTAACTACTGTTTAAATTAGAAGTCAGGGTTCCCTCCTTTCTTCATAACTGCTAATCTTGTGAGCACAGTGCACACTCATTAAATTACTGAATTACCCAGTAGCTAACTGTTCAAGTTATACAGCAACCCAGTGTCAAAGCCAGGAGAGCTATGCATTTCTGATTGTCTAAATTTCCACAAATCCACAATAATATTAATGCATCTAAGTTATCAAAGAAGCAAAATAGTATAGACCTCTCAGGAACAATGAAATTCTCTAAAAGCTGTACATAAGTACATTTCTTAAGAATGTAAAAAATCCTCAAAAACTCACATGTTTCAATGTGATGGATAACAACATATTCAGAGGAAGAAGTAGATTAAATAATTAAATTTTAGACTCAAAAAATTACACAGAATAAAACAATGCAAATCATGGTCTAACAAACAAAAATAAAATATTCATGCTAGTTCTATATCAATATATTTAGTGCTCAGAAAACAATAACAAGTTGAGGTCCAAAAAAGAGTCAGCAGTTTCCTAACTTACAAAATGGGAATCAAAGATTCAAGGCCTAAGCATTTACTACTGAGCACGTGTTAAGGTGGGGGGGAGGGGGGCGCAGGGAGAGGGACTTGTAAAGAGGTTCCAGCATGGCAGCATGAGGTCAATGTTTCCACAATGAGAGGATATCCACAGATAGTCAGCTGGAGCACTACTAGAAGCATAATTTGGGCTCTTTTAGGAAGTGTTTGCACTGCTCAAAATTTACCTAGTAGCAGAAAGATTGAGAATAAAGTTGCTACTTTTTAAAAATTCAAATCCAAACAATCAATTATGTGTACTATTTGTTGCTACTTAACCAAAAAAACTTATTAAGGAGATAAACAATGTCCTAATTTCCTTTTTTAAAATAAAGAATACCAACATATTAAAATTATGACTCAACAACTAAAAAAGCAAAAACAATGAGACTACCAAAAACAAAAAGCCACTGTTAAATTAATCCAACACTGAAATAAATTTGTGGAGAGAATGATCAAAGTCAAGAAAATAAAATTATGATTTAACTTTAAATACATGATGTAATCCACATGCTCTGCTAATCACTGTACCACCAGGGTCAGATATTCAGCAACACGTGATTAAATAGAAAAACAAACAAACCCATACATAACAAATACTTTTTCTTTCTATAGTTATTCATTAAATCTAGGCAAATTAATTGATTTCTCTAAACCAAGTCATTAGTTATACCTTTTATTTAAATAAATCACTCAAGAACGAAATAAAAAGTAAAAGCAAAAGTAATCGCCTCAACTCCTAGGTCACAGAGTGATTCCTTCAAAGGTAACAGGGAAAGAACATTGACCTGAAAAATCGTCAATTACTATGACTGTTTACATACCATCAAATTTTACACAGTGGGAAATGGGTTGTAGTGTGAGAATCATTACAACTCTGAAATACCATGTTCTATTTTTTACCCTGAAAAATTCAAAGAGTGTTGACAAGTGTTAGATAACTTATAAAACTAGGCAAAAAAACCCCAAAAACCAAAACAGTCAACATTATTTTTTTGTAACAATCCCCTCACCATCACTATAAAAATATATGTATGTTCTAAGCAAAGCAGAAACAAAACACCCAATAGCTGAGGTTAACTGATCTGTTCAAGAGTTAAGGTATAAAACTAGGTAAAGAACTTAGGTCTCTGATCTTCGGTCCCCGAACACCCAGCCTCAACAGGAGTCTACCGTAGGACTCTACCCACTCAGACCCTTATTATCCTCCTCCCACTCCCCCTGGCCACCAGATTTATCACAAGGAAACTATTAGCAGCAGAAAAACAATGAGGCCACTTTAACCTGCCTAAGCAAAACCAAGGAATGGAGATGGTCCAATCTACGTAGCAAAGCTAAATCTTCTGGGGATCCTATGAAAGTCACCCTAGGAATTCACCTTTGGAGCCTGAGCTGTATGTAAACTCCATGAGGAGAAGCCTCATAGAAACACAGGGCCTTGGATCATGTTCCCGCCCAATCACAAGGACACCCACGATGTCCCTTCCAGTTCTGATTCTAATGCCATTAAAACAGTTATTGTTTTTTTTAAAAACAACTCAAAATCAAACTTCAAGAATGTAAACATTTTCTAGGAAAATAAGGGGGGGAAAGTCCTACAATTATGCAGGAAGAATAAACATCTGTGAATGTTCCACAAATCTCTAAGTAAAAAAGACTGACACAGACCTGAGAGATAGGAAGGAATTGTCTTTAAAAACAAAGGAGTAATTTATCAGGCCAATAAATTCATTGTGAAGACACTAAAGTCAGATTAAATAAAACCAACGAGACAAAGCAATGTCCAACTTTTGTGTACTGGGAGATGAGGCTTCACTGAACACTAATTATATCTAGTTTGAAATGAAGCTGGTTAAATAGGTTCCATTTTAAATAGTGCTTTTTTAAAAAAAAACAAGAACATTTTAAAGAACAAAGCATTTTAAATTATTTTCCCAAATTAATCTTGGGAATTAAAGAGTAGGTTATATAAGTAATTATTTTTCTAATGTGTTCTGGGTAACAATGATGAAGGTATATGCTGAAGATATATTTAAAAGCCAAATATCTAGTTCTATAGTTTGGGTTTTCTAACATGCCTCAATAGCTGGGGTTCTAAATACAAAATTATAAAAACATAAAAAATGCCCTGGCCCGTGTTACTCAGTGGGTTGGACGTCTTCCTGTGCACCAAAAGGTTGTCACTTTGATTCCTGGTACATGCCTGGGTTGCAGGCTCAGTCCCCAGTGGGGGACATGCAGGAGATGTGCAGGAGGCAGCCGATCGATGTTTCTCTCTCTCTTTCCCTCCCTCTCTAAAAATCAATAAAAACACATAAGTATGTAGCATCTGGGGTGCTCATAGTTGAGAATGTAAAATACTTTCAGGAAACTGTTAAAACCACATATTTTAGTTTATTTATCTTTGTGGTCTTTGCTGCATTTTTAAAACTTCTAATCAGTTCTATTTCCAAAGGAACTGAGAATAGTCTCCTTTCAGACTTTGATCTTGAAACAAAGCTTGGCTCTAAGAACAAAGATATAAAACAGGAAAACATTATTCAGAAAGCAAACTATTATATTACAGTGACATTAGTTCATCCAAAACACATATGCTATGTACAACCTGTTTATAAACCATCACAGCTCGATGTGATAACTGATAGTGAAGGCAGGTAACAGGGCAGAAAGACAAGGTACCGAAGAGGTGGTGAGGTGGTAAGGACATTATACGTCGCAGGGACTCAAGTGCAGTCCAGGAGCTGAGCTGGGCTTGGTGAATACACATCTGCTTTTCTCTATTGGCGGGTGGGAGGGGGAGGGGACTTTTACATTGTTTCACACTCAGTCTGGCTGGGGCACTGTTTTCCTTTGGTCTCTGATTCTTGGGGAGAAATGCAGGTTGTGGTGGCCTTAAAGGGCAGCTCTTCCTTTCAGGACACGGCTACCCCGAAACGCATTCCCTGCATCCCTTAGGCCCGTGTGAATGCATGTGCGAACACACACCCCACAAAATGAAGAGGGGCCCACTGAGCAGTCATGCAGGTCCACCAACCATGCAAGGGCTGTCCATGCTATGAAATATATTTGCTTTTGAAAACAGTTACCATCATTTCTATTATAATCTGATTACTGGTTATAAAAGTCTAACAAAAAATAAGAAAATTATTAATAAAATACAATTTAGTAATAAAATGTTTAAAAATGGGGTGAAGATTTGACAAAAGATATAATAAAATGGAATCTTGATAGTAAAAGTTATAAACTTATTCATGCACTTAACATTTAAAAAATAAGTGTTATTTATATGGTGGGGGGAGGACATTAGAAAGGATTGAAAAGATAAAAATATAAAGCCATCCATAATCCCATTCCTCTAACCCAGAAGGCTCAAATTCAGTCAGAGCAAGTATCCTGACAACCTAGCAACCCAGTTCATTTCCTCATTCATTATTCACTCTTGAAATGTGTGTGTGTGTGTGTGTGTGTGTGTGTATCTGAGCCTCTCTTGCCTATATCCATGAATGTTACTCACTGAATTTAGGATAAAATCTGTGTTCTTATCACTGCCCACCTCACTTCAGCCCCTTCCTCAATTACACTTCCCTGTGTGAGGTAGCCGTATCTCCTTGCCCCACTGTATACTGTCTTCTTTGCTTAGAACATCTTCCTCCTTCCTACTCACTGTCCCTGCTTGATGAGGTGGTGATGGGGAGGAGGCACCAGCAGATGCCAATGCCAGGCACATATGCTAACTTAAGAAATGTTACTATTATCGTGCCCTTTTTACAAATGAGAATGTAGAGGCTTTGAGAGGTTAACTTGATACAACTAGTACAAGATGAAGCTGGGATTTGAACTGAGTCTAACCTCAGTCCTTGCTCTTAATCTTTACCTGGAGGTGGCAAACCCCACAGTGACCAGGCAGGTTTGCATATTAAATGAAAGAGAAGTTTTCACCTTCACAAAGGAATATGCTTTAAAAAAATACCACATGGCCCTTTGAGTTTATTTTTTTCTATGAAGATGGGTAATATTCACTTTTACCTTATCTCTGTCATAAAAAACCTAACAGCCCTTTATATCATTCATTTTTCCTCTAAAATAAAAATTGGGATAATTATATTAATGCCATTTTTTCTAAAGAAAACATTCATATTCTGGAAAATTTTAATGTGCTTTAGAATGAAAGTGTGAGATAATACCTCACTACGTGTGAAGACGGACTATAGTGGAAAAATATAAAAGGTTATGGAAAAGCTCACTGTTCTTGTCATTTTATATTGCAAAAATCAAGAGTGTTATGAACAATTTGTGGGTTTTCTGTTGCAATGAGAAAGATCACAAGTTTTACTTAGAGTTTCAATATGTGCCTGAGTTGATACCAAATTCTTTTGATCAAAAAAGGTCCGGCATCTTCTGTAATGGCCTGGGACCTGAGCTACATAGTTTTGGTAAGAACTGGATCTCCCACTGATCTGATTCTACCTCATTGCAGACTATCTGGGGTTCAACTGAATTCCTTAGCAACATTTAAATTGTCCTTAATTTGTACCTTAAAGGAAAGTCCAATTTCAACGATGGCGGAAGTATCTGAAATATTGAGTTCCTAACACACATCTGCTTCATCTGCTGTCAAGTGAGATCACACATAGACATTGCTCTCTCTAGTGCATCTGTGGGTGAGCGGCTCTGCGAACTTATTATGTAATATTTTAGTTTTGGTTGTAAAAGATTCCAGATGTTTACCCGAACGGCTTTTGTAGACACGCGGGATTAATGTTCAACACAATCGCTGGTGTTGGAACAGGGCCAATGTGTGTACAGATGTTGTTTAATTGTGTTGGCACCCCAGGCATTTCAAACAGCAACATAATTCCTCAGCTGATATTCCCATTACGAATTCTGTTTTATAACATTATAGAGTAGTAAGGAAATTGGGCAGTGCACACACTAATGAAATCTATCTACTTCCTTTTACTTTGAACAGATTCGGAGATTTTTATGGATTAAAATTCTCTTACACTACACACTGCAGGTAGATAGAAATATTTCCTTCAAATTTCTTTGCTGAACACCAGTGGAGCAATTTCTGTATCCTTTTTTATATTTGTTCTTCTTTCAAAAAATTCATCTGTCCCAAGGGAACCTTTGACTCAGCCATGAAAGTTCCCCATGAGTCCGAGAACTTGCCTTGGGATATGCGTCTCTGCAGAAACAGAGCTAGAGGTTTGTTTTGAATGAACATTCCAAAGTTTCTCACCCAGATGACTCTGAACAACCTGCTGTGAACCTGAAATCATACACACACGGAAGAAGTATTTTATATTAATGACTCCAATTTCTCCCACTGCCTCTTGGGAAAAATGAGGCAACAATATAAATAATATTTCCACATTTTTTTTCCAAAGGACATTTAAAAGTTTCATATGTGAAAATGAAAGAGTAAATCACTACAAAAATGGATGAGCTGGGCTAATAAAACACTACAGACTATCTTAGAGGAAGAATCTTTTCAGGGAAGCAAGCTCAATGGAAAAATTCCTAACCCGGTTTTCCAGACATAAAATTTCCAAACTTCCCAAGACCATATGTTAGTCACCAGCTCTCCTGCGACAGGGGAAAGTTTCCTTCACGTGCTGTAGGCCGCTGCTATCGTGCACATACATTTAAACTATGCACACAGAAATACATATTTCATTAAAATAGCATGTGATGATGAGAAACAAGGGACTTTGGTAAATTTATTTGAAACACATGTGTAAAATACATAAAAGATACTGCAGCAAGCATCTTTTCAGATTTCTTGAATTTCTCTAAGAAATATTTTCACACTTGGGTTTCGGGAAACGAGTTAAGTCGGCTCGCGTGAATTGCGCGTACTCGGCGGGAGCCGTCTTAACTCGGTTCATATAGATTTGCGGTGGAATGCGGGAAACGTGTAAATTCGGGCCAATTGTAACTGCGTATTACCAAATATTTGTTTCAAAGATACCTACCTGCGTATGCGAACCGTTTCATACCCATTTCAATCGAACCCATACTTCAAAAGATATAGGCATTTTAAACTAACTCTGATTTTGCGCGGGAAACCTAAATAATTGCCCGCGCCAGCTTATATTTTGGCGGGAAATTCACCCGACACCAGAGTGTTCAATGACGATGGGAACTGCTGTAGTTTTACATGCCTATCTGGGGATGTTGAAATCTCTTCTCCCACTCCACTCTGATCACTGACTCCATGTAACAAGCGCCTTTTAGAAGCAAACACTCATTTTCCAGACGTTTGTTTGAAAATCTCTCAATCAACTGTTTGCTATTTTCACCACCAGTAGTTCAAAATCTTGATTATCACAGGCATTCATAATTTCGTACCTGCTGTGCCTCTCGGCACCCACCTGGCTCACTGCCACCCAGAGCCCATCTCCTCTCAGCCTGGCCCAAGACCGGCTTGTACCTCTGTTACCCACATGAAGAGGTTTAACAAAAGGGGTTAATCCTGATCAAGAACTCTATACTGTTTTCCTACCATCATGATGAGAAAGGATGTGTCTCAAGTGTAACACAGAGCCAAAATACACCCTGATAATCCAAGGAAGTGATATAGCTGAACAAACAAACAAAAACCCCAAACAATTAAATCTTGCAGTATTGACATTTTAAAGGTTTGGTAGTAAGCAAAGTCAAAGTAACCCAGAAACCTAGCACAATACAACCCCCTGAATTCACATCTGAGGTACAGAAATTGTAATGCTGGCAAAATCAAAGTAATACGGAAAGGAGCCTAGCACTGTAAAATGCTTCATTGATGTAGAAATGCCTCAAAAAATGGAAGAAAAGTCTGCAAGCAAATTAACTGGACACCTAGCTACTGGTTGTGAAAAAAAAGCATATTGCATTGTTTTGTCAGGTAAGAATCTTCATTTATGCTAAAAGCAGCAGCAGATAGCTGGTCAGAAGTCAGATATTTACTAGTAAGAGGATCCCTTGTATCTTCTACTGCTCCAACTTACTCTCTATGACCATAATGCAGGGGTCTGCAGGTCATGGCCTGCTGCCTGCTTTTGTAAATAAAGTTTTATTGGAACACAGTCATGCTCATTCATTTATCTACTGTCTATGGCTGCTATGTGCTACAGTGTGAGAGTTGAGTAGATATGATATGGCCAGCAAAGCCTAAAACATGTATTACCTGGCCCTCCTCAGAAACAGATTGCAGACCCCTTACTGGATGATAATATGGAAGAAGATAACCCTGATGATGTGTGGTTGTATAGTTGCCATCAGAAGGGCAGACATAAGAGGTAGCAAAGAGGCCATTTTTATCTTTACATTAAGAGTACAAAGGATTTTCTAACAATATTTGTCAGTAGTGAATATTTTTGATAAGAATAAGAAACAAGTCATTAAAATAAAACTATTTTTTATTTTAAAAATTCCATAAACACAGTAGTTGGATGTATGCTTTCTGCATACTCCATAGTATTAATATTAGAGAGAATATTTGTACTTTATAGATCATCTCCATGGTACTGATACTTTGTAAGAACACACTTGTGAATATTGAGTAATTATTATATTGTTTCCATAACCAACTACTGAATATTTGTATTTTTATTATGTAACATAGTAAAACACCAAGTTTCTATAGAATAATATATTACAATAGTGCATCATAAGTACTTTTGAAAATGACATGTCTTAGATTATCAACAGAATAGTGGTAAATGGTCCAAGAAATATAACAATTAAGCACAGTGTGGCCTTTGACTGTTGCTTTCTTTGTGCCATAGTTTGAATGTTTTGTGATACACAATTAACCTTAAAAACTAACCACTTGTCTGTATAGTATGTGTGAGGAGATGCTTTTTGAGTTTTCCCTTTGTTCCAGACATTAATCTGAAGCTGCTTACCTATTAAAATCTAATTTTAGAAAAAAAAGAAGAAATCAAAGACACCTATTTAGTTTATAAGAGAAGTGAAATATTACCCATTAGAATAACACACTGTTCTACTACATTTAAAGTAACATGACAATTTCTGTTTCAAACGGGAAACCTCAGCAAAATGCCTATGGCATTAGTGATAGCTCTATAGAACATCACAGGCTGTAAAAACAACAATTTTGTGTATGACAGAAAAAAAGTCAACATTAGATTACAAAAACTGAGAACCCATCTTATCGGACTGGTGGCTTATAAAAGTAATCCTACTACCCTCACAGAAAGTTCTTTGAAAACAAGTACAATTGAGAAACCAAGATGGCGGCATAGGTAAACACCGGAGACTGCTGCTGCAAACAACCACTTCAAAAATACAACTAAAAGACGGAACGGACATCATCCAGAACCACAGGAAGGCTGGCTGAGGAGAGACTCTTCAACTAGAAGGAAAGAGAACAGCAAACCGAGGCTCAGAGGAGGCGCAGTGTGGAAAATATAAAGGTACCGAGGTGCGTGCGCAAAGTGGGCTGGTGGTTGAGGGTGCGGTTGTCGTTTTCGGTCGGGAGTGAGTCTCAGACTCTGGGCTCCAGATCCGGGCGAGTCTCTAGGGACTCAGACTCAGACGGGAGAAGCGGGATTATCCGGCATCAGTTGGAATCTGAGGGCAGCTTTCTCTCCGAGGTTTGCAGCGGCTGCCGGGGTTCTGAGAAGCAGAGCCGCTAGGAACGGGACTGAGAGCAGCCATAACTGCTCCCTCCACCCGCCCTGTTGATCCCGCCCCGCCCAAGCCCTGCACAGAGCCATTTGCTGGATAGCCTCAGGCAAAGGCTAGATTAGCACCTCTCCAGAGGACAGAAGTTTTCCCACTGCAGTTACAGCTGATTCTCACAGCCAATCGGCCTGGTGGTCAATTCCCTCTAGAATTAACTACAACAATCAAGGCTTAACTAGAACAAGACTGCACACACAAAGACCACAAGGGGGTGCACCAAGAAAGCATAAAAAATGCGGAGACAAAAAAACATGACAGAAATTGAGGATAGAGAGCTAAAAAACACAATTTTGAGGGCTTGCAATAATGTGCTACAAGCTGCCAATAAACTTGATGAGAGCCTCAAGAAATCTAATGAGACCCTCAATGTTGTGATAAAGAACCAACTAGAAATTAAGCATACACTGACTGAAATAAAGAATATTAAACAGACACCCAATAGCAGAACAGAGGAGTGCAAGAATCAAGTCAAAGATTTGAAATGCGAAGAAGCAAAAAACACCCAACCGGAAAAGCAAAATGAAAAAAGAATCCGAAAATACGAAGATAGTGTAATGAGCCTCTGGGACAGTTTCAAACACACCAACATCAGAATTATAGAGGTGTCAGAAGATGAGAGACAGCAAGATATTGAAAACCTATTTGAAGAAATAATGACAGAAAACTTCCCCCACCTGGTGAAAGAAATGGACTTACAGGTCCAAGAAGCACAGAGAACCCCAAACAAAAGGAATCCAAAGAGGACCACACCAAGACACATCATAATTAAAATGCCAAGAGCAAAAGACAAAGAGAGAATCCTAAAAGCAGCAAGAGAAAGAAACTCAGTTACCTACAAGGGAGTACCCATACGACTGTCAGCTGATTTCTCAACAGAAACTTTGCAGGCCAGAAGGGAATGGCAAGAAATATTCAAAGTGATGAATACCAAGAACCTACAACCAAGATTACTTTATCCAGCAAAGCTATCATTCAGAATTGAAGGTCAGATAAAGAGCTTCACAGATAAGGAAAAGCTAAAGGAGTTCATCACCACCAAACCAGTATTATATGAAATGCTGAAAGGTATCCTTTAAGAAGAGGAAGAAGAAGAAAAAGGTAAAGATACAAATTATGAACAACAAACATGCATCTATCAACAAGTGAATCTAAGAATCAAGTGAATAAATAATCTGATGTACAGAATGAACTGATTATTATAATAGAATCAGGGACATAGAAAGGGAATGGACTGACTATTCTTGGGGGGGGTGGGAAGGGGAGTGGGAGATGCGGGAAGAGACTGGACAAAAATCGTGCACCTATGGATGAGGACAGTGGGTGGGGAGTGAGGGCGGAGGGTGGGATGGGAACTGGGAGGAGGGGAGTTATGGGGGAAAAAAAAGAGGAACAAATGTAATCTGAACAATAAAGATTTAATTTAAAAAAAAGAAAAAGAAAACAAGTACAATTATGCAGAATGAATTAATTTGTTTCTTATAGTCTCTATTCGGGATTATGAAGCATGACAAACACTGTAGATTTAAACTGGCACAGGAATCCTCAGTTGGTTGTAGTGTTGTCCCGTACACCAAAAGGCTGTGGGTTCGATTCCCGGCAAGGCACATACCCAAGTTGCAGGTTTGATCCCTGGTCAGAGTGCATATAAGGGCAACCGATCGATATTTTACTCTTATATCAATGTTTCCTCCTCCCTACTCCCATCTCTGTTCCTCTCTCTCTCTCTCTCTAAATATCAATTAAAAAATATATCCTCAGATAAGGATTTAAATGGTAACAACAACAACAATAATACACTGTCACAGCCCTAACTGGTTTGGCTCAGTGGATAGAGAGTCGGCCTGCGGACTGAAAGGTCCCAGGTTTGATTCCGGTCAAGGGCATGTACCTTAGTTGCAGGCACATTCCCAGTAGGAGGTGTGCAGGAGGCAGCTGATCGATGTTTCTCTCTCATCGGATGTTTCTAAATCTCTATCCCTCTCACTTCCTCTCTGTAAAAAAACAATAAAATATGTTTTAAAAAAAATAATACACTGTCACAGAAAATTTTAAAACCATGGCTCCTGAACAAAATAATGTTTTCTTCTCTCCTGAATAAAGCATTGTTTTGATCATGGGGGAAAACTACTAAGAATGATTTCATTAAGTGTAACTCTACTAATCACTATAACATTTGTTAATTATATATTAGAAAACAAATAAATTAAAATTTTTTTAAAATTTAGGTATTAGTATAATATCATAGACCCTTTATAATAACCACCAAGGAGTTTATCCTCAGGGAAAGATATTTTATCCCTTTTGCTTCATTTTTATTTTATAATTTATTTTTACCTTTTTTATAGTATGCCATTTTTTAAGTTTCCCTAAATCTTTTTTAAATAAAGTGAGGCACAAATAAACAAACCAGTGAAGAGTGACATAAAAATAAAATTAACAATTTGGCTGCCATTCACTGATGCAACCCATTTAATACTGTAGGGTTGTTTCAAAGATAAATAGTAGCCAAAACTATATATCAGACAGCATAATGTAAGATTGATAGTTTCTTTTTTTTAAAATATATTTTATTGATTTTTTACACAAAGGAAGGGAGATAGAGAGAGAGTCAGAAACATCGATGAGAGAGAAACATCAATCAGCTGCCTCCTGCACATCTACTGGGGATGTGCCCGCAACCCAGGTAGATGCCCTTGACCGGAATCGAGCCTGGGACCCTTCAGTCCACTGAGTTTCTTTAACCAGCAGGTAAAACTGTTTTTCTATAACAATTATTTAAACTAATAGAAAAATTTTAAGTTTTAATAATATAAAAGAGTACCAAGAAGACAGTCATGTTAAGAATTATGTATTCTGTTAAGAAAGTATTTGGATCTTGAATTAAGGCCAATCATAAATACAGAGAATAGCTGATGAATAACAAAAGATGCAGCATTTAAACATGGTGGCAAGAGATATTGATTTACTTGGAATGAGTATATGGGATATTATAAAAATGACAAAGCATGAACATATTTACACAATTTGAGCAGAGATAATTAAAGCTTTGTATCTCTTGAATTTGGGGCTTATCATTTTAGCCAGCAGAGGTCACCCTTTTCCCAGAGAGATGAAAAGCAAGGTTTGTGAGGCACAAGTCACTTACATGTATGTGTTATAACAAATCCATGTGTTTACAATATTCTCCTCTCTCTACCCAAACCTTATCTAATAATAGACCCTCCCACCTTTTCCTTTAATGCAGACACACAGGTAATGGAGAACAGAACAGAAAACAGCCTGAGAGGCTAAAATGTGCATATATATAACATCTGAGTCAAACAGTGAACAACAGGCGGAGGGAACCGGTTCCCTGGGAGAAAAAAGATTTGTGGAACTGCTACCATGCTACTGAGATGTAATGAAGAGAACTGGATGAAAGTGGTTTCAGGAATTTTTACTGAGTATTATAAATACAATCATTCCTGGACAATTTTCAGCTTAAGACTGCAGTAAAGAGTTATACTGCTTTTTAAATTAGCTTTGTACTTAAGTTCTAAATTACCTTTGTACAAATCTGGCTTTAAAGAAAAGCAAATTAGCCAGGGCCCCTTCAGGGTTCAATATATATATCTGTAATTACATTGGAAAGAAACCCTAATACAGCGGTTCTCAACCTTTGGGTCGCGACCCCTTTGGCGGTCGAACGACCCTTTCACAGGGGTTGCCTAAGACCATCCTGCATATCATAACAATAGCAACATGACAGTTATGAAGTAGCAACGAAAATAATTTTATGGTTGGGTCACAACATGAGGAACTGTATTTAAAGGGCCAGAAGATTGAGAACCACTGCCCTAATACCTTGAACAAAATATTTGGTCAGTAAAAACACTTTCTCATTCACATGTAATACAAGGAGCTGACAACCAAAAGTTTCAATCTCTTCTGTTTCAATTTTATTGAGTAAGAGATGACCCAATTCTCTCTATTCACTGCCATTTTACTGTAGCCACAGAAAGAAATAAAATTCAAAGGTTAGCACAGGATTATATCATTTCAAGTATGTGGATTACAGTTGCTTTGAGACACTTTAGCATAGACCCTTTATAATAACTATCAAGGAGTATAGAACCTTCCAAGACACAATCTTTCTTATTTCATGCAGCACTAAGGAAATCCCAAAGAAATGGGTATTTAGTAGCCCAGCAAAAGTAGCAGCTTGTGAAATACTTGTTCAGAAAATGTTGTTTTGTATTCCAGCATATTGGCAAATAAGCCTATTGGACATTATATAGGGTGTCCCAAAATTCACGCAAGATTTGAATTTTGTGTGAGCATTAACAACAACAACAAAAGCCTAATTTTACTTGGTTTATTGAATCAGATTCTAATATCTGTTGCCCTTTGATTTCAATCCCTTCAATTTGATAAGCATTACCAAGTACCAATTATGGCCCAGGAGCAGGGACAATGAAGACCAATGAAGACCACAGCTTTGCGTATGTGCCAGCAAAGCCGTGGAGGCCATTTACCTGATGTGCTATTCCCTATACTGTATACTTTATGAATCAATAAAAAATCTATAATTTTTAATTATAAACATGTGTTTTCTATCAAAATTACTTCTTGCGTGAATTTTGGGACACCCTGTATTTTTGAATACCTAATAATTTTCTTTCCCAATTACAAAGGCAAAATGTGTTCATTACAGAATATTCAGTAAGTGGAGGAAGGCTACAAGAAAACAAAATTACTTATAATCCCACAGAATATGAGGAAAGAGAATGAAGTTCTGAATGAAACATTTTTTAAATACGCAAAAATTTAAATTTACACATGGTTTCAAATTCTAACAATTATAACTTGTCTCCACTCAGCTCATAAAATCCACTATTATCTGTCCTCCCTTTACTTTTCAACAAGTTCACCAAGAGACTCATGTGTGGTGGGGCCTATTTTCATACTCAGCTTACTCTCTTCTTTTATCTCCTTTAATGTCTCTGTAGAGCAGTGGTTCTCAGCCTTGGCTGCACATTAGAATCACCTGGGAATCTTTTTAAAATCCTGATTTCTGGGCCTCACCCTCCAGAAATTCTGTTTCTTTGTTAAGGGGTGGGGCCACAACATTAGTAACAAAGAAATAGAATTTCCAGAGGATGAGGCCCAAAAATCAGGATTTTAAAAAGATTCCCAGGTGATTCTAATGTGCAGCCAAGGTTGAGAACCACTGCTGTAGAGCATTGGCACTGCTGGCCATTCCTTTGCAAACACTCTGCTGTCCTGGTTTCTTACATCCTATTTCTTCCATGGCTTGTCCCACTCACCTGGTCATTCTCTAGTAGTCATCAATGCGGCTGTTCTTGCTCAGGTTAGCATTAACTACTGAATTTCTGGCTCTGTCTTTTAAACCACACATCTACACCTTCTCCCCAGTCATCAAAGCAATTCTCACAGTATCAACTACTGGCCACATGTTGACAAGATTAACATACAATAGATGCTTAATAAATGTTTAACTTTATTATTGACATAATGCCATTCAAATCTGATCTCCAGGAACTTCTTAGCTCCAAGGCCAGAACCACACAGCAGAAGCCTATTATCCACTACAGCTGAGAATGGTAATTGGCTCGATAACTGTAAAAGTGAGTTAAGCAGTGAATCATTAAAAAATGATAAATACCTTACACTTTAATTTCAATCAAATTAAGTGTCCAACCACTTGCCAATATTTTTAGAGTCAAGGGTATTATATAATGTAATGGGTCAGTTCACCAGGAAGATGTAATTATATATGCACTCAAAATCATAGCATCTAAATATATGAAGCAAACAGGTACCAATGATACAATGATAGTAGGGGACTTGACATCCTATGTTCAACAAGAGATCACCAGAGAATTTGAACAACATTATAGATCAAAATACAAAGAATCAAAGTCTACTCTAAACAATTACTTATCAACAAACTGGAAAACCCAGAAGAAATAAATAAACTACTAGAAATGTACAACCTACCAAGAAATAGAAAATCCAAACAGGCCAATAATGATAAGAAAACGGAATCAGGGAACCAAGATGGCGGCACAGGTTAATGCCAGAGTTCGCTGCCTCAAACAACCACTTCAAAAATACAACTAAAAGACGAACGGACATCATCCAGAACCACAGGAAGGCTGGCTGAGTGGAAGTTCTACAACTAGGAGGAAAGAGAATAACATACCAAGACTTAGAGGAGGCGTAGTGCTGAAGTGAAATACTAAGGTGCGGAGTGCTTGTGGAGCAGGCTGGTGGCGGAGTGCGTGGTTGTTGTTTTCAATCGGGAGGGAGTTTCGTGCTGGGGTCCAACCCCAGCAGGTCCAGGGGTCCCAAAAGGTGTGGACAGAGTCGGCAAAGAAGGAATGACACGGAGACAGCCTTCAGTTGATCAGCAGCCTAGTCAGAACCTCTAGCCAGGATCTTCAGCCAAAGTTCTGGTCGGGATCTCCAGCCAAGTTCTGGTTAGGATCTGATGTTTATTGTCTTCTTACATCTGTATTTATACCAGTCGATTTTAATCCTGTCAATTTCTATTGCAAAGGTTAGGGCGTTTCTTATCTCCATTCCAGGGAGTAAAGATTATGTAGCTTAAGAGTGATTGTTCTTAGTTAAAGTGATTAACTACCCGCCTGGCACTTAGTTAAGGGATTTTATTCCCTCCCTAACTTCAGGGAAAAATTCCTACCTGGGGAAACAACCTTTCTTGGAGAGATGACCTTGGTTAAAACACATAGCGCCAAGAAGGAGAGCAAACATATTAAGAACAGTATGCCATATAGGCCAGGTCCCTTGAAACATGCTGTGCAGATGTTTCTTCCCTGCAATGACTGTGTCAAGCAGCAAGGATGGACCAGCTCCTGGCAGTTTCAGACTGTGAGCTCCAGATCCGGGCGAGTCTCTAGGGACCCAGACTCATATGGGAGAAGCGGCACTGTCTGGCTTTGGTAGCAAATCGAAGGCAGCTTTCTCTCCAAGGTTTGCAGTGAATGCTGAGAATCTGAGAGGCAGAGACGGAACTGAGAGCAGCCATAACTGCTCGCTCCACTGGCCCTGTAGATCCCCCGGGGACCCGCCCCGCCCAAGCCCTGCACAGAGGCATTTGCCTTGGGCAAATGCTAGACTAGCACTGCCCTAGAGATCCAGCACAGAAGGTCTCCCACTGCAGACACAGCTGACTCTCATAGCCAGTTAGCCTGGAGGTCAATTCACCCCCAGTATTGCCAAAAACAATCAAGGCTTAACTACAACAAGACTGTGCACAAAGACCACAAGGGGGTACACCAAGAAAGCATAAAAATGCGGAGACAAAGAAACATGACAGAAATGGAGGATATAGAGCTAAAAACGCACTTTTAAGGTCTTTCAATAATTTTCTAGAAACTGCCGATAAACTTGATGAGATCCTCAAGAAATCTAATGAGACCCACGATGTTGTGATAAAGAACCAACTAGAAATTAAGCATACACTGACTGAAATAAAGAATATTAAACAGACACCCAATAGCAGACCAGAGGAGTGCAAGAATCAAGTCAAAGATTTGAAATGCGAAGAAGCAAAAAACACCCAACCGGAAAAGCAAAATGAAAAGAGAATCCGAAAATACAAAGATAGTGTAAGGAGCCTCTGGGACAGTTTCAAACGCACCAACATTAGAATTATAGGGGTGTCAGAAGATGAGAGATAGCAAGATATTGAAAACCTATTTGAAGAAATAATGACAGAAAACTTCCCCCACCTGGTGAAAGAAATGGACTTACAGGTCCAAGAAGCGCAGAGAACCCCAAACAAAAGGAATCCAAAGAGGACCACACCAAGACACATCATAATTAAAATGCCAAGAGCAAAAGACAAAGAGAGAATCTTAAAAGCAGCAAGAGAAAGAAACTCAGTTGCCTACAAGGGAGCACCCATACGACTGTCAGCTGATTTCTCAACAGAAACTTTGCAGGCCAGAAGGGAATGGCAAGAAATATTCAAAGTGATGAATACCAAGAACCTACAACCAAGATTACTTTATCCAGCAAAGCTATCATTCAGAATTGAAGGTCAGATAAAGAGCTTCACAGATAAGGAAAAGCTAAAGGAGTTCATCACCACCAAACCAGTATTATATGAAATGCTGAAAGGTATCCTTTAAGAAGAGGAAGAAGAAGAAAAAGGTAAAGATACAAATTATGAACAACAAACATGCATCTATCAACAAGTGAATCTAAGAATCAAGTGAATAAATAATCTGATGTACAGAATGAACTGATTATTATAATAGAATCAGGGACATAGAAAGGGAATGGACTGACTATTCTTGGGGGGAAAAGGGGAGTGGGAGATGCGGGAAGAGACTGGATAAAAATCGTGCACCTATGGATGAGGACAGTGGGTGGGGAGTGAGGGCGGAGGGTGGGACGGGAACTGGGAGGAGGGGAGTTATGGAGGGAAAAAAGAGGAACAAATGTAATAATCTGAACAATAAAGATTTAATTAAAAAAAAAGAAAACGAAATCAGTAATACAAATATCTTCCAACAAAAAAAACCCTGAACATTAGATAGTTTCAATGGTGAATTCTACCAAACACTTAAAGAATTAATGCCAATCCTTCTCAAATGCTTACTAGTACCAAAAAAGTGAAGAGGAGGGAACACATCCAAGCTCATTTTACAAGGCCAGCATTACCCTGATACCAAAGCCAGACAAAAATAATGCAAGAAAAAAAATTATAGGCCAATATCTCAGGTGAACATAGATATAAAAATCTTTAACATTATACTAGCAAACCAAAGTCAAAAGCATGTTGATCATACAATAATTTCTTGGATATGACATTAGAATCACAGGTAACCAAAGCAAAATTAGACAAGTTGGAGTACATCAAACTAAAAAGCTTCTGCACAATAGATGTAAAAATCAACAGAGTGAAAAGGCAACTACAAAATGGGAGAAATTTGCAAACTATATATATATATACGCACACACACACACACACACACACAGTAGAGGCCCGGTGCACAAATTTGTGCATGGGTGGGGTCTGGTTGGTCCATCCCGATCCGCTGGCCCTGCCGGGGGGAGGGGCTGAGGGTGGTTGGTGGGCTGGCCCTGCCCCCTGGTCGAACTCCCAGTCGAAGGGACAATTTGCATATTAGCCTTATAGGATGTATATTAATCCTCACCCAAGAATATGATTATTGATTTTAGAGAGGGTTGGGAGAGAAGAGAGAGGGGGTGAGGGAGAGAGGGAGAGAGAGATTAATGTGAGCAAGAACATCAACTGGTTCCCTTCCATAGATGCCCTGACTAAGGGATTGAACCCACAACCTAGGTATGTGCCCTGACCTGGAAATGGAAAATTGAATCCACAACCTTTTGATATATGGGATGATGCTCCAACCAATTGAACCACATCAGCCAGGGCATAAAGCATATATTTGATAAAGGCTTAATACCCCAAATATATAAGGAACTCTTATAACACAGCAACTAAACAAAAACAAAAATGGGTAAGGGACCTGAATAGATGTTTTTTTCAAAGATGATATATGAATAAGAAAAATATATGAAAAGAAGCTCAACATCACTAATCATCAGGGATATACAAAACCACAATGAGGTATCACCTAATACTTATTCGAATGGTCATTATTAAAAAAAAAACAAAACAACAACAAACCAAACACCACAAAATAAGTGTTGGTGAGGATGCAGAGAAAATGGAGTCCTTGTGCACTGATGCTGGGTGCACTGCTGTAAAATGTGCAGTCCCTAAGAAGCAGTATGGAGGTTCCTCCAAAAATTAAAAATAGAACTACCATATGACCCAGCAACTCCACTTCTAGGTATTTATCCAAAATAATTGAAATCAGGCTCCCAAAGAGATATTTGTACTCCTAAGTCTATTGCAACAATATAACCAAGAGCTGAAAATAAGCCAAATGTTCATAAATAAATAAATATACATGCAATC
The DNA here is from genome assembly GCF_028538775.1 of Myotis yumanensis. Lineage (NCBI taxonomy): Eukaryota > Metazoa > Chordata > Mammalia > Chiroptera > Vespertilionidae > Myotis > Myotis yumanensis. The sequence continues at coordinate 179,695,286 of NW_027223754.1, forward strand.
AAAAATTATTCTGCCATAAAAAATAAAGAAACCCTGTCATATGTTACAATATGAATGAATCGGGAAAACAATTATATTAAGTGAAAAAAGCCAGTCACAGAAGGACAAATTCCATTATGTGAGGAATGTGTCATAGTCAAATTCATAGAAAGTAAAATAGGGATTGACTGCCATTGAGATGGGGGAGAGGAAAATGGGGAGTTGCCACTCAATAGGTATAAAATCTTAGTCATGCCGAAACCGGTTTGGCTCAGTGGATAGAGCGTCGGCCTGCGGACTGAAGGGTCCCGGGTTCGATTCCGGTCAAGGGCATGTGCCTTGGTTGCTGGCGCGTCCCCGGTGGGGGGTGTGCAGGAGGCGGCTGATCGATGTTTCTCTCTCGTCGATGTTTCTAACTCTCTGTCTCTCTCCCTTCCTCTCTGTAAAAAAATCAATAAAATATATTTAAAAAAATAAAATAAAAAAAAAAATAAAATCTTAGTCATGCAAGGTGAAAAAAGTCTAGAGATCTGTAGCATAACACTGCTTACAGTTAACATTTCAGTAATGAATACTTAGAAGTTTGTCAGTGTAGCTCTAATGTGACTTCAAAATTATTTATTTATTTATTTTTTAAAGAACTCCCTTTAGGATTACCCGCAAGGTGAATCTGTGAGCAACAAATTCCCTCAAATGTTTTTGATGTGGAAGTCCACAATCAGTTTTGATTTTGAACCAAAATCACAGTATCATCAGGGCCTCACTCCTTCCAAAGGTTCTGGGAGAGATCCCTCTTCAAGCTTCTGGTAGCTCCAGGCATCCTTGGCTTGTGACCTCATCACGGCAATTGCTGCCTCCCTGGTTCCATTACCTCATCTTCTTCTGTCTCAAATACTCCCTCTGTCTCCCTCTTGTAAGGGTAGATATGATTATATTAGGGCCATCCAAATAATCCAGGAAAAAAACGTAAGATCCTTAACTTATTTCCTTTGCCATATAAGGTAATATTTACTCTTTTACCATATTACATAACAAGAATATATTTGTGATATGCACTGAATGAGATCCTTATGTTCATTTTTTTTCCCTGTTACATCTTAGACAAATGCCATAAAGCTGCAAATTTTAAACTATAGCCCTGAGGTACCTCCAGAGACCCAATTTAGAAATCATTATCAAAAAATGGATATCCAGAAAATTAAATTCCCCTTTATAAGAGAACTAGAGGCCCGATGCACAAAATTCATGCAAGAGTAGGCCTTCCTTCCCCTGGCTCCTGGCACTGGCTTCCCTCGCAGGCCCGACTTCATCCAGAACGTTGTCCAGTCTAATTACCATATTATGCTTTTATTATTACAGATTATTTTTTTAAATCATAGTTAAAATGTGGTATTAAAATCTTAGTACATTTTTACCTAATCCAAACATTCCTTTAAAAGAACAATAACTCAGGGCTATTCTGTATAATTATAAATCTTTTCTATAGTCAGAAACTTTTAAAAATTAAACTAATTTAGTAACACACACATTCACATACACACACACACACACACACACACACTCACAAACTCTTCTACTTAAGCCTATGCATAAAAAACATTTATGTTAGTCTGATCTGGGAGGCAAAAGTTTGGATTTTGCTGCACTAAAGCCATTTTTGAGAATTATGGGTATAAAGTAATGAGACTACACTTTTCTTTAATATATAATTTCATACTTCACATGCATATGGGTACTGTACCCATTAGTGTAGGCAATCTGAGAAATATATACTTATTCATATTTTGCCACTTCTCAAACTATATTTGGAATTCTTTTAGAAATTTCTTCTACATCAGTTTATTATATACCCGTGTTGTATTTTTAATGGCAATACTTTCTTTAAAAAGTATGGGTTTAGCATCCCTAAACTCACTCATTATTATTCATTGATCTTGAGAGCTATCTCTTATTTTTAATTTTTAAATATATTATTGTTGATAGTATCACAGATATCTCCCATTTTCTCCCACTTTCCCACTCATGTTTCTCTTCAGAACGCATAAATCTTTTGCCTTTAACCTCTTATTTTTAAAAAGCAAGCTTACCCCATGTGACATGTTTTTGCTATTACTAAGATTATTTTAAAAGAACATACAACAACAGAGAATATGCTGCTCAATTCATGTGGAAAGGTTAGCACTGGCGCTGGTGCACTGTGACCTGGAACCAATTTTGTCAAGCAGACCTGTTGGTCACACTGGAGACACTGTCCAAGGCATAGTCATGACCACCACATGAAAGTCTGGGCCGGCCAGCTCTCCAGTCACCTGGCATAGTCCGTCCAGTGATTCAAGGGCAGCACACCATGTCACCACGATGGCCCAGCCAAACCAGGGAGAAGACAACAGTCTCACTTTGCCATGATGCAAGAGAAGTTCAGATTCACCAGAATTTAGTCCAGTTCTTAAGAAAGAAAGGTTTATTGGGCAGTTTTGGGTGTATCTACTTAAGCCATTCATGACCTAGTTATCCTATCTAATAAAGAGGGAATATGATAATTGACCCTCATGTGTCACAAAGATGGCGGCGTCTACAGCCAATAAGGAAGGAATATGCAAACTGACTGCCCCATCCTCAAAGATGGCAGCGCCCACAGCCAATAAGGAGGGAATATGCTAATTGACTGCCCTGCCCTCAAAGATGGCGGCACCCACAGCCAATAAGGAGGGAATATGCTAATTGACTGCCTCACCCTCAAAGATGGCAGCGCCCACAGCCACAAGATGGCTGGCAGGAGAGAGCAGTTGGGGGCGATGAGGCCAGCAGGGGAGGGTAGTTGGTGGTGATCGGGCCAGCAGGGGAGCAGTTAGGCGTCAATCAGGCTGGCAGGGGAGTGGTTAAGGGCAAATAGGCAGGCAGGTGAGTGGTTGGGAGCCAGCAGTCCTGGATTGTGAGAGGGATTTCCGACTGCCGGTTTAGGCCCAATCCCACAGGCTGTCGACATCCCCTGAGGGGTTCCAGATTGGAGAGGGTGCAGGCTGGGCTGAGGGACACCCCCCCGCCCCCACGCCAGTTCATGAATTTCATGCACTGGGCCTCTAGTTCTAAATAACTGACTACACAGAAGCCAACATCAAACATCAGGTCTGGGACTGTATTTAATTTTCCAAATTTCCTGAAAGGCTCCTCTGGTAGGTAGGTCAACATCTTTGGTTTGGCCTACCATCCACTCAATGCCCACTCTCCTCTGGGAGTGGGCAGAACTAGAGCAACTGGTCCACCTACAGATACTTTCCGCCAGTTCTCCCACGATCTATCCTCCTCAGTGAGTTCAAGTTTTGAATAATTTTAAGTGTTCAGTTTCCATGCATCTTTATGATTCTCTAAGAAATTAAAATCATGTTCTCTAGTTGGCTACTCATGCTGAGATACACACTTGAGTTTAGAAACTTTTCCCTTTTTTTAGTTTAGTTTTTTAGCTCATGAATTCTATTTGTCAGTAAGACACATTAAAGCAGAATATTATAAAATTTCAGTCTAGTTATATAATGTCAAGAATTTTTAAATAAGTTTCCAGAGCTATTTTCAAAGATACTTAAAGCAAGAATAAAGTGTTCAAGGGTGGCTGACAATTACCCGGGTAACATTTATATGGGCATTTGTATCCTAATGGATACAGGTAAGAAGCATGATGAAATGAAGCAACACTTTAAAAAAATAATAAACAAAATTAGCTTTTAAAGTGACAGAGACATTCTTAGGTATTTTCTCAAGAGTAAAGGTATGCTCTTTACCTTTACAAGAAAGAAGTATTAATACATTACATTAGAAGTTAAATAAACAAACTATATCTAACAATTCACATGCCTCTTACAGACATTTTAGTAGAAATGAAGTCAAGCTATTGCATAGACTATTGCAGTCCATGGAGAAGGGAAAATGTTTTTTCTCATGAATGACTCACAGGTTGTGATGGTTATTATTTGGAGCTTCTCAGCTCCAAATTAATCCTTTTGGCCTGCTCTATGAAAATGGATCTGGGTCCTTAAACACCTTTTCATTGACGACTGCACCATGTCAAGCGAGGGCACTGGAGAGACACACTAGAGAGGGCCAGAGGAAAGGGTTCTGCTCCTGTGTTTCCCCAGCAGCAGCTCCTACATCAGGGCACGGGTGGCTCCGAGTGCCGATCCTGCAGCAAATACCCAGCTCCTGCCAGTGCAGAGAGGCCAGCAGCACTGGCAGCTCCCAGCACCAGCTTTCTAGTTTCATAGGATAGTGCTTCTGGTAAGTCACCTCCCCAGCAAGTTCCAGGGGGTGGGTTTCTGGTATGTTCCATCAAGGAGGCACCCAGGGAACCACAACCAGCTTCTCTGCAACAAGGTCTGAATCTCCATTCCAAGAGGCCTTGGATAGGGTAGTAGCTATAAAGATAATATTACATCTGCTATTTATGTATCCGATAGAGGTCTCTATCTCTTTACCTCTTGCTTACAATCCTCTGTTATAGTTACAGTCCTTTATAATAAACAGTTCCTCTCTCCTGACTGGACCTATACTTAAACTTGTCCAGCAATAGAAAGCATTATTTTCCATTTCTTCTTAGAAAAAAATCAGAAAAAATATTTTATTTACTTAATCCTATATGAATTTTCACACCCATATGAACCAAAGAAAAACAAGTAAGAAAGTTTACTCAGTTAATATTATTCATCTTTAGGAAAAAATATTCCAGTTGAAATATTAATATTGTGAAAACAGTACTTTCATGAAAAAAAAAATACTTGTCTAGTTTGTGCATTGTACATAGCAAAGGCAAAAAAAATCAAGTAAATTTTACAAACCACTAGAAAGGAAAGGGAAAGGTCTCAAGTAATAAATGAGCTTCAGATAATATTTTCATGATCTATCCTGTCATGTTAATGTGAGTAAAAAATATAAATGAACATCTATATAACAAATACAAATCAAATAGCAGGAAACAAGAAAGAAGGAAAGAAAATATTTTCATACCTCATTAAATGGCTGACATGAACAACTGACAGCAAACATTATAAGCAACTTAAATTCTAAAAAAAAAGTTTATTGCCCTAGTCGGTTTGGCTCAGTGGATAGAGCATTGGCCCTGGGACTGAAGTGTCCCAGGTTCAATTCCGGCCAAGGGCACATACTTCTGTTGGAGGCTTGATCCTCAGGGCGATGTGTGAGGCAACCAATCGATGTGTCTCTCTCTGTGTCTCTCCCCCACCCTTCCACTCTCTCTAAAAATCAACGGAAAAATATCCTCTGGTAAGGATTAACAACAACAGCAAAAGTTGGTTAATTTTACATATTAGCTTTGTAACTACCTAAAATAATTTTCTCATTCTATTTAAAACCTGCACAGAATTTTGCAATTTATAAAGCTTTCTCATAGATTGCTTTATGTAAATAACAATATCAATAAAAAAATTTCTCCTAAAATGAACTATCACAAAGAGAAATTTTAAAAAACCCATTTATGATTGCAGCAAAAAGAAGAAAATATCTAGGAATAAATTTAACTAAAGAGTTGAGAGACCTGATCATCAAAAACTGATGAAAAATTTAGGAAGACACAATAAATGAAAATATACTGTGTTCATAAATTAGAATAATTAATAGTGTTAAAATGTTAATAGTACCCAAAACAATCTACAGATTCAATGTTATGCCTATGAAACCCCAAAGACATTTTTCATAAAAGAACAAACAATCCTAAAATCTGCATGGAACCACAAAAGACCTTAACAGACAAAGCAATACTGAGAAAGAAGAACAAAGTTTGAGGCATCACAATCCCTGATTTCAAATTATATTACAAAACTATAGTAATCAAAACAGTATGGTACTGGCATAAAAACAGACATATCATTGGAACAGAATGAAGAGCCCAGAAATAAACCCATGCATATATGGTCAATTAATTAAGACAAAGGAGCCCAGAATATACAATGGGGAAAGAATAGTCTGTTCAATAAGTGGTACTGAGAAAACTGGATAGCCACATGCAGAAGAATGTAACTAGACTACACCTTATATAAAAATTAACTCAAAATGGATTAAAGACTCCAACGTAAGACCTAAAACCATAAAACTAGAAGAAAATATAGGCAGAGTAAGCTCTTTGACATTGGTCATGATGATTAATTTTTTTGAAAATGGCTCCAAAAGCAAAGGCAACAAAAGCAAAAATAAACAACTGGGATTACATCAAACTAAAAAGCTTCTTCACAGCAAAGAAAACCATCAACACAATGAAAACGCAACCTACTGCATGGGAGAAAATATTTGCAAATCATATATCTGATGAGGGGTCAATATCCAAATACCCATACAACTCAAGAGCAAAGAATCAAACAATCCAATAAAAAAAATGGGCAGAGAATCTGAATAGACATTTTTCCAAAGAAGATATACAGATGACCAACATGAAAAGATGCTCAATATCACTAATCGTTAGGGAAATGCAAATCAAAACCACGAGATTATCACACCTGTTTGATTAGCTACTATCAAAACGAGAAAAAATAACAAGTGTTGGCAAGAATATAGAGAAAAGGGAACCCTTATGCACTGCTGGTGGGAATGTAAATTGGTGCAGCCACTATGGAAAACAGTACTGAGGTTCCTCAAAAAATATTAAATACTTATGATCCAGCAATTCCACTTCTGGTTATTTATCTGAAGAAAGTGAAAACAGTAATTCAAAAATACATATGCACTCCCATGTTAATAACCCCATTATTTAAAATAGCTGAGACATAAAAACAACCTAAGTGTCCATTCCTGGATGAATGAATAAAGAAAATGTGGTTGCCAGAGGTAGGAGGTGGGCAAGATGGGTTAAGGGGGTCAAAAGGTGCAAACTTCCAATTATAAATTTAAAAAGTCATGGTGATTTAATATATAATATGGTGACTACAGTTAATAATACTGTATTGCATATTTGAAAGTTGCTAACGGAGTAGATCTTAAAAGTCCTCATTGCAAAAAAAAAAAAATTTTAACAATGTAAGGGGTCAGATGTTAACTAGACTTATTGTGGTGTTTGTTTCTCAATAAATACAAATACAGAATTATTATGCTGTGCACATGAAACTAATATAATGTAAAAACACCTTCCTTCTCCCCCTCCTACCCATGCCATCCCTCATATCCCAAATTGTGACTTCATTGAACAGGTAAGGAGGATATCAAATCAGATAATATTACAAGTAAAATCCTGGACATGTGAGCTACGGTGTAACATTACTGGGAAATCTTAAAATCTCAGGTCAGGTAAAAGCTAATTCTTAATCTGAAGGACTACTATAAATGAAGCAAAGAAAAAGCACCAGTTAGACTTCAGAATCAGGGACAGTCATTAGACAATCCAAAAATAAAATAAAACAAAAATACCAACCAATTAATCAATCACACAAACCCCCAAAACAGCCCTTAATCACTTCCAGGCTTTTAAAAGTTTAAAACAAATCAAAATGAATAAATGTCCCATGTGTTTCAAAGGAAAAGAGGCCCTTCCTGCCTCTAGTTAAACTCTATAGTTGAAGGTTCTGATGCTCCAATTTTGGAGAATACAACTGCTTGACAGGCAAAATATAGGGTGAAAAAAAGATAATAGTAATTTGGTAACAAATTATAAACTCCAACTGGTCACCAGCACTTCAAAGTAATCATTAACTAGAGTTAGTGGGGTCTGTGGTCACAGCATTACAGAGAAGTACTGTCTCCAACTTTCAAAGTATAAACAGCTAGGACCCGATCAATAAAGAAAAAACAGAAACGTATTAATGAGAACAAGCAGAGTGACTGCAGAAACACTACTGAGTTATTTCTCTTAATTTTATTTATTTTTCCAAAAAGCACACTCAAATCAGCATTTCTTTCAACACAATAGATCATCTAACGTTAGGTATTATATAATCTCTTCTCCTAACTACATCAGTACAAAAATAAGTGAGGAAATTTTTCATTTCTTTTCAAACTGAGCTAAGTAACTTAAGGTATAATGTTATTTAACTTTAAAGATACACATAAAATATAAGCAATTTTCCATAGTCTCACACATTAATTTGGATTAAATCTCACCTCAATCTCTATACTGGTCGGTGGCCTATCTTTGAAGATATATTTTGATATAAATTACTTTTCTACTTCTCAGTTTTGCATCTCAGATTTCAGAGAGAGAAAAAAAGAACACATTTCTAGAAATTTCGACACTAAGCAGCAGGCAGGAAAACAGCTTATTATTATAGATAGGACTGCTCCTTGGCTCAAACACTCCAGCCCTGAATCTTCCTGTGCCAAGAGGTTCTTCAATAATCCTACAGTGGGTGGAGCCCTTTATATCAAAGGGCCAAGAGAAACACTGGAACATCTATTTGACCATATGTGAATTTTTTTTTAAAGCGCTATTTTCAGTTGAAGTAGCAGTAAGGTCTGAAAGAAAAAAGAACTGAAATAAACAAATAAATTGAATCCTAACAAATTTTTATTTCCACAATTGCAGCCATAACACAGTTTTAATTCTTAAAGGGTTAGTATTTAGATCTATGATAAAATTTAATGAAGACTTCACAGCCAAAAGAGTTCTAAATTTAATTCTTAAAGGATTAGTATCTTGATCTATGATAAAAATTTAATGAAGACTTCAGTCAGTTTCTGCTTTCTATATTAAAAAAAAATCTAATTTCATTATAACAAACTCTGAGTACCACCAAAATTTTTTATTTCAAATAAGTAAATATTATAAATCAGTAATCAACTTGCCTTAGGTTTTTTTGACATGGAGATGACTTTTTATGCTATTTTAAATGGAATTTAACCTGCATTAAATTCAGTTATCCAGACCAATCAATACTTCTATAGAAATATATTAGCATGCCTGTTTCTGGTATAGAACATGCACTTATTTATTTATTATTTTATTTTCTTTTTTAATATATTTTTATTGATTTCAGAGAGGAATGGAGGGAGAGAGAGAGAGAGAGAGAGAGAGAGAGAGAGAGACACATCAATGATGAGAGCAAATCATTGGTTGGCTGCCTCCCACACGCCCCACACTGGGGATTGAGCCCGCAACCTGGGCATGTGCCCTGACCAGGAATCGAACCATGACCTCCTGGTTCATAGGTCGACGCTCAACCACTGAGCAACATCGGCTAGACTATTTATTCTTTTCTAAAAGCAAATAAGCCCAATTTAAACACACACTAGACTTTAGAAGAAAGTTAATACAGACACATTTACAGTCAAGGATAGCACATATGTTTCATCTTGCTACGACGTGACTGCCTAGAGATGCCAAGAATGCAATGCCAAAAGGGATTATTAGTAGTATCAGCATGAACACACACCACGATCAATTAGTTATGTCTGCCATGGGCACAGGTACCATACACATGATATATTTTGCCATCCCTCATATGGGAGTGGTCGGTCGGGTAGCCCTGAGTTCAAATCCTGACCTCTCCATTTAATAACTGTATGACTTCAGACAATTTACTAGTTTCCTTGGCTCTAAAATGGGAATAATAATCCTTAAATCTGTCAGAGCTAAATACCAATGAACATGAAGATTTAAATACAACCTGACATACAATAATTACTTAATAAAAATAGCTATTTGGTATTACCACAGGACTTTGGGTCTTTCAGAACTCAGTAGGGACTGGTCACTGAGTATGATCTTGGAACAGACAGGTCGCTGTCAAAGTGAATGCTGCTGAAGTGAATGAGCTGGACGTCACTGGACATATGGCACCAGCCAGCTGTGGCTGCATCTGCTGAGCAGAGGCACAAACACAACACCATGAGCAACAAAGGTCCACTCTCTCATATACCTCAGACCAATGCTACAGGTCTGAGGTTTGTCCATGAAACAGGGAAATGTGCTATTTACTTAGAATGAGGTTTAGAAAAATAATGGTTTCAAAAATAGAACCATTTTATTCTTCCTGAGACCACTCACCTACCTAGCAAGTATAGGATAAGAACTGGTAATTACACGCTTCCAAGAATTTCAGAAAGAGTTTTAATCTAGGTCTATTCAACACTAGCCACATTGAAAGAAAAAGAACATCTATCAACATGAAATCAACTTTAATGACAAAGTATACATGAAATGAAAAAAAGCCCATCCTCTAAACTTAACCTTTAAAAGTTAGTTAGAAACTGCTTATGATACATAACCAGGAAGAATGAACAATATAGCTAAAAGGAAACCAGATCCTTTTATTATAAAAAGTTTAAGTTTTCTGCCCTAGCTGGTTTGGCTCAGTGGATAGAGCGTCGCCCTGTGGACTGGGGGGTCCCAGGTTCGATTCCGGTCAGGAGCATGTGCCTTGGTTGCGGGCGCATCCCCGATGGGGGGTGTGCAGGAGGCAGCTGATTGATGTTTCTCTTTCATCGATGTTTCTAGCTCTCTATCCCTCTCCCTTCCTCTCTGTAAAAAATCAATAAAATATAAAAAAATAATAATAAGTTAAGTTTTCAACAGTTAACAGCAGGGTTAAATCTTAGGGTATTATTTGAACTTCTAACTCTGTGAATATAGTTCCTAATGAACAGGTGGCTTGGCTACTAGTCCAGGTCCCATGACAGGATCTCAGTGAGCTCGGTGACTCTGACTGGAAAGCAATAAAAGTGGAAGGACACAGGATTTGAAGAGTCAGCGGGCCTGGGCTCACTGCTAATTTTAACCGTGTCCGTGGACTCCCTTAAACTCAGACAAGGGCATTTCTTCATCTGTAGGACACTGATAAGAATATTTTTTTCTCATTAGTTTGCTTAGGAGCACCAACCTAGACTCATCTATTTAAAAGAGTTTTATGAGCACTAAAGAGCCGTCCCACCAGATGGCTCTCAATAGAGAAGCCACGTTTTCCCATGGTTTATAAAATATACTTGAATTACTGTATAGAAGGAAATGAGAGGAGCTGGGAGGGAAGTCCTGTGGGCACACCACACAAGGAGAACTCTGCTCTTTTTATAGGGTAAACATTGCCAAGCTCCCTGCGGATGAGCTCATGCCAACAAAGAACGCCATGGGCAATGTGCTGCTGACTGCATGGAAGCCTCATCATCTTCTTTCTCTGGGAGATACACTCTCCTTCATTTTGATTCTATAAACTTGGGTGGAGGGACAGAGCGCAGAGATGGAACTGCACAGCTGGAAGGAGACATCATGGACACAGAATATCCAAGAAAAAACAAATGTAGATGCTAACCACGGTCCTCACACATTTTTAAAAATTCAGCTCACCTAATTAGTAATAATATAAATAACATACAAGCACAGTTCTGTTTAGGTGTCAAGAGTGATAGACTGATACGAAGCCAGATGGGAAGACTTCTTCTATTCTTCCATCTTCAAAAATACATGAAGCCATTTCCAGCCACTGAAAAAAGGCTAAATAACTGCAATTCACATAATCAACACTCCAATATTCATTGGCAATTACAATGTTATTTGGGGAAGAAGAACAGATTTGGTTTTCTCACTTTTAAAATAGTAAATGCCTGACAGCTCTTTAAAAAGCCATTGGTAATATTTACTAAGCACTAACCATATGCCAGGAACTACTCAAGGTGCTTTGCATGTATCATTTTATTTAATTCTCATAATAATCTCAAGAGGTAGATAATGCTATTAACCCTACTCTTAGAAAAAGAAACCATGACAAAGAGAAGTTCCAAAATGTGCCCAAGATCACACACCTCATTAGGGGAAGGCCAAGATCTGAATCAAGGCAGTCTGCAATCAGAGCACAAACCTTGAACTAATATACTCTCCCATTTAATAAACAATTAAGCAGGATAAGCATTATACTTAATTGCTTCAAGAGCTTTAAAGATGCTAGATTATCACTGAAGTTCATGGGTCAGTCTCAAAATTAATTAATCGTGTTATCACATTTACTTGATTAGCTCAGGTGTTTGTGGAACTGAAGGTGAAGAGGAAGTAAGGGCCTGAAAGAGTAACTAACATTATCAAAAATTATATTGCTCATCAGGATGAGGAGAGCTTTTCTGGGAAACATTTGACTAATCTTTTTGGAAAAGAGGTTCTGAGGAAATTTTCAAGGGCCTCTTGATTATGTAATACCGACCAAAGTCAAAGTACCAATTTCAATGGGGACTTCTTTCCATGGACACGTGGCTGAATCAGCCCTTAGAAATGGAGCTGACACAAATCAAAACGTCATCAGGCCTCACCCCAAAGAAACTGCAATAAAAACTTCTGTCATACTGCTACCACATTCATTCATACGTGGATGCAATATATAAAGATATAACTTTTGCAATGAAATACCGAGATCTAAAAAACTAGGATCATTATTTCTTCCATAATTAGTCATGCACTTCTTGCCATTCCAATTCTCACTGTGAACCATTTTTAACACCTTCATGTTGAATCTAAGAATCAATATATATCACTCCATGTTCCTGATGCACTTCCTTCATTTGGCTTTCCTCCAATCTCACTAGTTAGTAATCCTTCTCAATCTCCTATTCTCAGTGCTTTACTCATGCTTGAGTATTCCAAATCTCAATCGTTACTATGTAAGTCCTCTATTATTTTCCCTGGTGATCTATTCAACTTGACCATAACTTGAAATACTTGACAATTCCCATATTTATATTTCTAGCTCAGACCTCTCTCTGACTTCAACCTCACATTCAGATACCTAGTCAACCTTGCCACTTGGACATCCAGTAGACATCTCAAACTCAACATGTCTTAAAAGGAACTCTTGATCTTATGCCCCTAATCTCTTGCACCCACACTTTCATCTCAGTAAAAAGTTATGTTCACCGTGGTTTTTTGTTAGGAAAGTAGAGTGGACCATTTTAACTCCACTATGTAGGACTGTCCTGTGCACAACAGGATGCCTGGCAACTGGCCCACATTCACTAAATGCCAGGAGCATCCCTTCAATCACAAATTGCTCTCACAAATTTCCCACCTGCTTAGAAACACTAGTCTACAAATAAAGCCTATGATCCTAATGCAAGTTTTGACTCTGTGGTTTTATCAAAAGAAGTGTGACCCCTGGCCGGTTTGACTCACTAGTTAGAGCATCCTTTAAACCAAAGGGTTGTGGGTTCAATTTCCAATCAATTGAGGGCACGTGCCTCAATTGCAGGTTTGATCCCAAGTCCTGGTCGGTTGGGGTGCATGCAGGAGACAGCCAATAAATGTGTCTCTATCACATGGATCGCTCTCTCTTTTTCCCTCCAATCTTCCCTTCCACTCTCTTTAAAAATCAATAGAAAAAATATCCTCAGGTGAGGATTAGCAACAACAACAAAAAGTGTGAACAGTATGTTGAAGAGCACAAAGTGCTATCCATCGTTGAGTGTGGAATTCTACTTCATTCAGGAATAACCTAGCATAGCCATCGGTTCTCAGCCCAGATAGTCCTCTTGTCCTCACATATTAAGCTTAGATTTCTTGTGACAGTGGGTGGGTGGGGGGGGGGGGGGTTATGATAGCTGGCAGTTATAATTTATACATTACTTGAAACCTTGGGAATGCTGCTGCTTTATAAATCCATTTTGCAGTAGTAAATCAGATGAGAAAGTACCAGTGGCTAGGAAAGAACACTGGACTAATTAGAAGTAAAAAAAAAAAAAAAAAATTAGTATAATTCAGGCTCTGAGAATAAAAAGATATATTCACCTATTTGATTGATCTTTATCTACTTGGCTAGACGCTGGGTCCACAAAAATGCGCAGAAGAGTTTTTGCCCTAGAGAATATTTTTAGAGGAAGCAAACCAGTCTCCAACTCGGTCTTGGTTTCTTTAACATCAAATCCGAATCTTCAAAGTGCTTTCCAAATGAAAAATAAAATTAAGATTTTATGTATATGCTTGAAATATGTGGTGGGGTAGCACTGGAGAAATACAAAATGAAGCAGGCAAAACAGTGCTAGAGCTAAGGTAAGTCACCCACATGATATTATTTTATTTTTCACATTAGAATGTAAATATTTCTAGATGAAATAACTATTTTGTTAACAGTAGAAATTACATTTCTATTTCTTGATATAGTAAAAAAGATTCAGAATATACATTCTAACAATCTAGCAAAATGGAAAAAAAATGGCAGTAAATATCAGTCTGTTTTTCTAAAACCATTATTTGCTGTACAAAAAAAAAAAGAGCAATCTTTAATTATTTCATCCTCCAAACAATTCACATTCTGATAAGGCAAAATCTGCAAAGAATCTGCACAATAAAAGTGGCTTGAGCTGCTTACAGGAAAAAATATTAACAAACTGAATGGAATATTGAATCAACTTGCTGGAAACAGTATAGCTTTTAATGTTACCTATTTATATCTAATTTTAAAAGTAAGAACATTTTAAAGTAGCAATATCTTCTTGAAGCATAAGAATATGTTACATATTTAATTTCTTGAGATTATACACAAATTGCCAAGAATAAAAAGCATGAGCAACTTCCTGCTTACAGAGATATCTGAAGTTTGGGTTACTCCAAATCATTAATACTTCTACTTATCCTCCAACTACAACTTTGTCTACTTTTAAATCATTTTGATCCTTTCAAGTAATTACCATAATTCACACTCAGCTGCACTTGTTTGCCCCAAACACATCATGCTCCTATGTTCCTTTCTAGGCTTTGCATATACTGTTTGCCAGGCTGTCCTAGGTGGCCTTCTCCCACTCCTTAGAAACCTACTCACCTGCTCAAGTGATATCCATAAACAGCCTTCCTTAACCTCTACCCAGTTAAAGTGCTCCCACAGCACCTTCTTCATTCCACTATTGCATAATTTATGACATGACTATAATTAGTTACTACCTGTCTAACTCCCAGTAGATTCTCTGCAACCCTAAACATAGCAATACTAGGTGTAAATACAGATTTGCTAATAAAGAGAACTATGGAAGGTGATGGTGAAAAGGCTTTTATCCTTTTGCAAATGATTCAAACCTTGAGGTCTATTACTTCCTCATGTTTTATAGTATTAGAACTTGTTTACAAATTATAAGAAAAACACATTTGGTATGTATATTATCAATTATTCTATCAATTTTCAAGGTGCAGCTAGATTTTCCCCCCAAGGAAGTAAAACAGCTCTACAGCGGATGCACAAATGTTCTTGATTCACACAGTCTACTAGATGCATATAAAAATTCATACTTGAAATATTTACCAAAAGAATGTCTCCTATTTAGATTATGATTCATCAAAAAAACAGGAAAGCACAAAGGAAAAACTGCATACCACAGGAGAGTTTACAGGAAAAGGTGGGTGTGGTTCAACAGTATCATTCATGCCTTTCAGTGCCAAAAAAGTGCTTAATTCAGACAATATAGATCAACCCTCCACTGTAAACTGAGGAACTACATGTGCAGTGAGTTATGAGCACCAACTACAATGTTAGTCCAATGGACTATAAAGATCCATTAAGGAAGTGTGAGAAGTAAGTACATAACACAGAAGAAACATCTACACATAAAACTTACCCAATAGCCCAGCTGAAGTAATTTATACACACAGAAGAACTAACAGCTGTGCAATTTCCAGATATATTAAACATAGGGACACAATGCTCTTTATCATTCCCAGGGATGCTGGGCCCCACATTTGCAGGAAGCACGATACCAGATGCACAGGTACACACCACAGTCTAATATGAATGGCAGCCAGGAATGCAGTCTGTTCAGCCCTGCCCAGTGACTCTGTAGATCCCTTGTTATTAATTTCTGCATATAGTTCATCACAAAAAATATGTCTTTACAGTAAGTACATTCTTTTCAAAAAGGCATATAATGAAATATTAGATATTTGTTTTTTAACCTAAATCTATTTTCAACTTTCTGAATATAAATACATTTGTATTAGAAAATCTGTAATAACAATTTAAAGTTAACAAAAATTATTTTCCTGTAGTTCTTAGAGATAATCATCATTAGTACTTTTGTATACTGCCTTCTAATTTATTGTCTATGTAAATATGCTTTAAAAATATGTGATGATATAAGGATATTATAATTCACACTAGAGGCCCGGTGCACGGATCTGTGTACTGGTGGGATCCCTTGGCCTGGCCTGCAGGGATCGGGCCAAAACTGGCTCTCCAACATCCCCCGAGAAGTCCCGGATTGCAAGAGGACTCAGGCCAGGCCACGTGACCCCACTGGTGCATGAATCCGTGCACCATGCCTCCAGTATGCATATAAGATCTTTGGTTAATCTCTTGCCGCCCCCCCCCCCCCCTTCCCTCTGAGATTCATCCGTCTGTTCCATGTTTCCATGCCTGTGGTTTCCGTTCCTGCGTTGAGCGTCTGGCCCCTGGTGGTCAGTGCATGCCATAGCTATCAGTCGGCTGGTCTCTTAGGTTTTTATATATATAGACTAGAGGCCCAGTGCACAGATTCGTGCACCAGTAGGGTCCCTCGGCCTGGCCGGGGAGGGACCACAGGAGATTGGCCAGCTGAGAGGGACCGCGGAAGGGCTTCAGGGCATGTGCAGCCCATCTCGCCCATTCCTGATTGGGGCCAGGAAGGGACCACGGGAGGGCTCCAGGGTGCATCCGGCCCGTCTCACCCAGTCCTGATCTGCCTGACCCAGCAACAAGCTAACCAACCGGTCAGAGCATCTACCGCCTGGGGGTCAGTGAGTGTCATAGCGACTGATCGAACAGTCAAACAGTCAAACAGTCAAACAGGTCCGGTGTACGAAATTCATGCACTAGGAGGTGTCCCTCAGCCCAGCCTGCACCCTCTCCAATCTGGGACCCCTCAGGGGATGTCCGACTGCCCCTTTAGGCCCTAAATGGGCAGTGAGACATCCCTCTCACAATCCAGGACTGCTGGCTCCCAACTGCTCACCTGCCTGCCAGCCTGATCACCCCCTAACCGCTCCCCTGCCAGCCTGATCAATGACTAACTGCTCCCCTGCTGGCCCAGTCACCCCCAACTACCTTTCCCTGCAGGCCATCTTGTGGCAGCCCTCTTTGACCACATGGGGGTGGTCATCTTGTGTGTTGGAGTGATGGTCAATTTGCATACTGGCCGTGACTAATTAGCATATCCAGTCATGACTATGAGGGCATTGTGACCAATTTGCATATTACTCTTTTATTAGTATAGATAGGTTATGTCTTTACATTGTCACTTTTTAAGTTACTATTATTTTTCCACTTAATTAAATAGTTAAACTAGGTAAGTAGGTGGGTAAATAGGTAAACAAACAGATTCTGTTATTGGCTACAGAGTAGTCTACCTTATAGTTGCATTATATGAACACTAGAGGCCCGGAGCATGAATTCATGCGCAGGTGGGGTTCTTTGGCCTGGCCAGCGATTGGGGCCGATCGGGGGGTGGAGGGAGCACAGAAAGTTGGCCAGCCACGGGAGGTTGGCTGTGAAAGTGCACTAACCACCCAGCCAGCGGGGGAAGGGACAGTGGGAGGTTGGCTGGCCACAGTAGGTTGGCTGTGGGAGCGCATTGACCACCAGGGGGCAGCTCCTGCGTTGAGCGTCTGCCCCATGGTGGTCAGTGCACGTCATAGCAACCAGTCTACTGGTCGTTCGGTTGACCAGTTGTTTGGTCTATGGTTGTAATGGTCACTTAGGCTTTTATATATATAGACTACAGGTCCTGTGCATGATATTCATGCACTCAGGGAGGGGGAAAGGGGTCCCTCAGTCCAGCCTGCACCCTCTCACAGTCCAGGAGCCCTCGGGGGATGTCCATCTGCCAGCTTAGGCCCGCTCCTTAGCGCTGCCACACAGGTGGGAGAGGCTCCCCCCATCGCTGCTGCACTCGCCAGCCATGAGCTTGGCTTCTGGCTGAGCAGCACTCCCCTTCTGGGAGCACAGTGACCACCAGGTGGCAGCTCCTGTATTGAGCGTCTGCCCCCTGGTGGTCAGTGCACATCATAGCGACTGGTTGTTCTGTCGTCGGGCCGAAACCGGCCCTCCGATATCCCCTGAGGAGTCCCAGTTTGCAAGAGGGTGCAGGCCAGACTGAGGAGCACCACCGGTGCATGATCGGGGGTCGGGGAGGGACGCGGAAGGTTGGCCAGCCAGGGAGGGACCACAGGAGGGCTCCAGGGCATGTCCGGCCCGTCTCACTCAGTCCCGATCAGCCAGACCCCAGCAGCAAGCTAGCCTACCATTTGGAGCATCTGCCCCCTGGTGGTCAGTGCATGTCATAGCAACAGGTTGAGCGGCCATAGCACATCATTAGCATATTATGCTTTGATTGGTTGAATGGCCAACCGGACACTTAGCATATTAGGCTTTTATTATAAAGGATAGAGCCTTAACTCTCCCACTGCCAATATTAGGAATTATGTAGGTCTGCTTATGTTACAATTTATGTATAGGTCATGTGCATGTTTTTGAGTCTTTAATAATATAACACACAAGATATAACATTTCTTTGTTAAACATTAATATTAAACAAATCTTTGGGTCTTTATCTGGATATATTTTTATTAAACTGTCTACCAAAAACTACAAAACTGGCCGAAACCGGTTTGGCTCAGTGGATAGAGCATCGGCCTGTGGACTGAAGGGTCCCAGGTTTGATTCCAGTCAGGGGCATGTACCTTGGTTGAGGGCATATCCCCAGTAGGAGATGTGCAGGAGGCAGCTGATCGATGTTTCTTTCTCATCGATGTTTCTAACTCTCTATCTCTCTCCCTTCCTCTCTGTAAAAAATCAATAAAATCTATTTTTAAAAAACACACTACAAAACTGATTTTTAATTGGGCATTGAGTATTTTCTTACTAATTTGAAATAATTCTTTACATATAGGTATTATATACAGAGAGAATACTTTTAGTGATGTGGCATATGCTAATCTTTTTTTCAATGCAATTATATATAAATCATTCCTTTTTAACCTTTGCTACTGCATTTTAATTTATCTTTTCCAAAATCCAGCAGATATTCATGGGCAGTCTCATCTGGTATATTTTTTACTATACTTTTATATTAATAATTTATAATGGCATTTTATCAATACAACATTCTTCTGGGCTTTCTATTCTCTTCTAAATATCTGTTTGTTTTATAACATCATACTATATTTTTATTAATATCTAGCACTACAGGTTCTCCTACATTATTATTCCTCTGTATATAAGCATTTTCTGGCTCTGATTTTTTCTATGAAAATGAAATTCAGAATCAATGACCTGTAAAAGATTAATGCTGAGATTTTGATTAAAATTATATGAAACTTACAAATATAAAGAGAATGAAAATAATTAATTAATTCTCTTTGTATCTAGAAAGTGTGTCCACATCTTCCCAGTAAAGTTTAATAGTTTCCTTCCTATGTGCCATTCACATTTCTTACAAAGTTTAATCTTCAGCATACTTTTTGTTGCTACTATGAATGGGCTCTTTTTTTCCTCATATTTTTGAACTGGTTATTACTACTGTATAGGTCACATTACATTATATATAATGAAAACTTACTACACTCTATTAGTTTCAGTTTATCATCTTGGTGATTTATTAACTATAAAATTTTATGCTTTCCAATTCTCTCTTTCAGTCCTTTTTCTTTTCTTAATTCACTACCTTGATATTTCAACGCTATTTTAGTTAGAGTGATAATAGCTGGTTATGCTGTTAATTCTAAAAGAAGATAAAGTTTCACCATTATTAGTATTTTTGCTATTGACAGCTTAATTCCAATTCTGTTAAAAAAATTACAGATACTTCTCATAAAATATTAAGTGAGGAATTTTCTAAACAGTGAGATAATGGGTGATTTTATTTTCCTTTACATTTTGCCAGTAAATGGATTGCTTAGGCTTTCTAAATCTACCTTTATACTTTCTAAAATTTAAATTTTATTAATTTATGTTTTTAAAAGAATTATTCATTTGATTAAGATTCTCATACGTAAGATTATTAACACTTTTTAGCTACAAATAACTACAGTTACATCCCATAACTTCTAATTGTGTGTGTGTGTGTGTGTGTGTGTGTATATATATATACACACACACACACACACATATATATATATATATATATATATTTTTTTTTTTAGACTAGCCACAAACTCTTCCAATTTATTTTCCAAGTTTCCTAAAATGAATGGACACTCACACCCTTACATCCTGTTTCTCTTAACATTCCTTACTTATGGAGAACAATTTTAACTGCATATTGTCTTAATAAACAAACAGTATTTTGCAAAAGGCAAGAGAGAAGCAAATCAAAAAAAACTTTTTCTTTAGAAAAAAAATTCTACTATTCTCTGTGAAAGATAGCCCATCTAAAAATAATATCTGGATACAATTTCTCAAAGTAAACTCATTCTGCTAATAAAAACAATCTCATCTTTTTTTTACTTCAGTACACTTGTATTTAAGATAATAACCCAAAATGACATAAAATAAAAATATTAACAATTTGACACTAGGAAAATAAAAACATTCCCAGATCAGCATTTCGTAAAAACTAGACTTCAATACTCTTAACATTAGCCTTGCATTTAACAAATGTATATGTCAATTTTTTCAAATCCTGTTTTTTTTTTTCCTTCGTTAAGTAACCATATAGTGAACCTATCTTGCCACCTGAAATGAATTTGAGATCATCAAAAAATGTCAACTTCAAATATACAGCTAAACTTTTCCTTTTTACTCTACCAGGGAAGTTTCAAAATGCTAAAAAATGCAAACTGCTACCCATGTTCTAAAAACAGAAATGAAATAATTAGGTCACAATAGATGGCTCCTTTCTTGGAAGAAAAAAAAAAACGATGATGAATGCGATTGGAATGTTTATTGTCACTGAAATTCTTCAGGCCTGGATTCCAAGTACGTGTCTTGATGCAGGTTACTATGACAACTTAAATTACAGAAAATGGCCCCCCTTCTACCAAGCTGTTTTCTCCCCAAGATCATTTCAAGCTTCCTAAAATCTGTGTGCATGAATTACCTGTAACAACAATAAACCATCGCTTTATCAGTTTTACTCAGAAATGTCCCAATCTAAACCATGAAAACCAAGAATAAGCATATAAAAACCTAACCTGAAAACACACACATACACGCTTAAAATATAAAATGTGGGGAGTATTTTGAAACTACTCCTCAGAGACACAGTATATTACCACCATATGCTTCATCACAGAAACTATGGGAAATTATTTGCAAGGCCATTTTGAAGGAAATGTATAGAGCTAAATCCTGTTTATTGTTATTTCCCTCTCACTAATGGTTTTACAGGAAGGTACAAGAAAAGGGGATTGGGGAAGTCCTATTTCAAACAGAAAGAGAAGCAAATAAACAATATTAAAGTCTTATTTGTTTTACCCAATCTGTCTTTTTTAACAGAAAATATGGGTTTGCTATCATAGTTTCAAATTTATAAACCTAACAAAGATGGCTTGTAATAAACTGAATTATTCTCTATCATTATGCTTTAAAAGAATAATGTTGGGGAAAACTGCATCTTTATGGAGAAAATGTGCTTTAGTAGAGATAATCTGATTGCAAGACATTAAAAATTTAAAGTAACTCCATGAAAAGCTTAAGGTTGTTTACAGTGTGACAATACTGAGAATTGCAAGCTGGTTTTGTTGCTCATCTAAGTTAGCATGTCTAAAATTAGATGCCTCATTCATAAAGACTTGGGGAACTCACATACCCTTCCCTCTATGAGTAAGCCGGGTTACTTCAGTAACCAGCACAGGCAAAAAGTTTTACAAATGTCATGGATAGCTAGCTATACCCTAGCCCAGGAGCCCTTCATTTATGTAAAACAAACAAAACTTAATTTCAAAAGGAAAATAAAGCAGTGTGCTAAAGGAGCCTCTTTGCACTTGAAGTCAAGAATCAAAGTCATTTAATTCTTAGTGTACTGAGCCTTTGAGCAGAAACAATGAAAAAATGAAAACTCTTCAGCAGCAAACTCCAAGCAACTCATACAGCTCCTACCTGTATTAGCGGGTAACTAGTAGCTTTCAAAAAGAAACAAAATAATTAAACTGTTCAAACTCAATGTACACAATCCCTCAATACTAAACTTGAACTACAATTCCTTCTTGGTATAATTTAATACTATATAAATCCACCTGAACAGAAATAATTGATGTATAAAGGAAAGATTTATGAAATAGCTTTATCAGCAGTGAAAGCTAAAACTAAAATTTAAGTGCCTATCTAATCATGGAGAGAACTTTAGTCAGTTTAGCTACATAATACTTTTTTTTTTCTTATGCTTTTCTTCTTTGGACTGTATTACAAATAGGTGCTACAACAAGCAGGGCTCAACTAGAATTTTTCAGGTCTCACAGGGACATACACAACTGCCTTTTTATAATCAGACTATCATTGACTCTCAACACTAGTGGCCTAGCCCTGGTTTCCTAACCCACAAACAATGCAACAGGGTCCAGAACAAGTGAATCAATGAGAATACAGACTTGTGCTTCCAGAAATCCATTCCTTCCACAGTCTAGTAATTACTAGAAGGCTCTAAGGTTATATTTTTTTATTCCATGGGGGAATGAATGTATGTGAGACCCCTGAAATTCATCATCTAGGCAAAAATGCAAACACGTAACTTTTGCAAATGAGGGACTAAGGAATTTATGAGACAGCATGCTGGTTGGTACCCTTACACAGTTTATTCACTTGTAAAATGTGAACAGTTTATTCATAAGTAATTCACTTACTACAAATAAAGTCAAACTATTTTCCCTCCTGGGACCAGTAAATCACTTGAATGTTCCAGAGATTAAGAGATTACACACATCAAACATATGAAAAGCAAGTGGAAAGTAATTTAGTTGTGTATTCTCACCTCCAAGGATTCTGTGTGCCCTTTATTTAATGGAGCCAACTAGTAACACTACTAAAGAGATGGAAGCTCAAACTACAGGACGTATTTCAGACTTATCGAAACCTTCTAGCCTTTCACTGCTAGAAATGCGTAGGTCTCTGGTTTATAAGAGACTGTCCATTTAAAGTAGCGGTGGGGAACCTTTTTTCTGCCAAGGGCCATTTGGATATTTATAACATCACTAGAGGCCTGGTGCACAAAATTCATACATGGGAGGGGGCCCTCAGCCCAGCCTGCACCCTCTTGCAATCCAGGACCCCTTGGGGGATGTCCAACTGCCAGTTTAGACATCCTCTAAACTGGCAGTCAGACATCCTCTCGTAATCCAGGACCGCTGGCTCCTAACCACTCGCCTGCTTGCCTGCCTGATCACCCCTAACCACTCGCCTGCCTGCCTGATCACCCCTAACTTCTCCTCTGCCTGATTGCCCTAACCACTCTGCCTGCCTGCCTGATAGCCCCTAACCGCTTGCCTGCCTGATTGCCCCTAATTGCCTCTGCCTTGGCCCCCACTGCCGCAGCTTCGTCTTGAATGACATCCGGAAGGTCATTCAGCTGTCTGATCTAATTAGCATATTACCCTTTTATTATTATAGACTAGAGGCCCGGTGCACAAAAATTTGTGCACTGGCGGCAGGGGGGGGGGGGTCCCCCAGCCCGGCCTGTGCCCTCTCGCAGTCTGGGACCCCTCGGGAGATAACAACCTGCTGGCTTAGGCCTGCTCCCGGGTGGCAGAGGGCACGCCCAATCCCTAAGTGCAGCCCCTGGTCAGGCTCAGAGCAGGGCCAATTGGGGAGTTGGGGCGCCGTCCCATCATGCACAGAGCAGGGCGGATCGGGAGGTTGCAATGCCACCCTCAGCCACGCTCAGGGTAGACTGATTGGGGGGTTGGGGCGCTGCCCCCTGTCACTCACAGAGCAGGGTCCATCAGGGGGTTGAGGAGCTCCCCGCTGTCACTCACAGAGTAGGGCCGATAGGGGAGCTGGGGCACCGCCCCCTGTCACACACAGAGCAGGGCGGATCAAGGGGTTGGGGCGCTGCATCCTGTCACACTCAGGGCAGGGCCAATGGGGAGGTTATGGCTCTACCCTGCCACACACAGAGCAAGGCCCGTGGAGGGGGGTTGGGGTGCCAACCTCTATCACCCACAGAGCAGGGCTGCTCAGGGGGTTGGGGCACCGCCACTGTCACACTCGGGGCAGGGCCGATGGAGAGGTTATGGTTCTACCCTGTCACACACAGAGCAGGGCCCATGGGGGGGTGGGGGGTTGGGGTGCTGCACCCTGTCATACACAGAGCCGCAGGGCAATTGGAGGATTGGGGAGCTCCCCCCTATCAGGCACAGAGCAGGGCTGATCAGTGAGTTTGGGCGCTGCCCCCTGTCACGCTGATCCTGGTGCAGGGAGCCTTGCTGCTCAGCTGATCCCGGTGCCGGGAGCCTCGCTGCTCCGCTGATCCCAGTGCCGGGAGGCATATTACCCTTTTACTATATAGAATAGAGGCCTGGTGCATGGGTAGGGGCTGGCTGGTTTGCCCTGAAGGGTGTCCTGGATCAGGGTGGGGGTCCCCACTGGGGTGCCTGGCCAGGCTGGCTGAGGGGCTGAGGGCTGTTTTCCCGCTGGCAGTTGACTAAAAGCTCCCAACCGCTCCTTGTTTTCTTTTCTTTTTTTTTATTCTGGGCCAGCTTTAGCTCTGAGGCCTTGCTGCTGAAAACATGGATACAATGTTGTGGTCCGGGGCTGACTGAAAGCCAGTTTTGTTCAGCTTCTTATTTGCAACATAGTAATAGTTGCTTAGAGTTGCAGTTGAGAGTCCGGCAAGTGAGGCAGGGAACGTTGGAGTCTGCAGTCCCTGGAGGAAGCAAGCCTCCCTGCTCGCTTCAGTGCATGGCTGCCGGCCGCCATCTTGGCTGACAGTTAATTTGCATAAGGATACGCTGATTAGCCAATGGGAAGGGTAGCGGTCGTACGCCAATTACCATGTTTCTCTTTTATTAGTGTAGATTCAAAATCTTCAACTTAAAAATTTGCCTGCTATATTTGGTCAAACATTTAATTAACTCAACCGTAATGCCTTGGCAGGGCTGGACCAAATGATTTTGTTTTGTTTTGTTTTCTGTTAATCCTCACTGGAGGGCATTTTCTCCATTGATTTTTAGAGAGAGTGGAAGGGAAGGGGAGAGAAAGAGAGAGAGAAACATCAATGTGAGATGGAGCCTGCAACCAAGATACGTGCCCTTGATAGGAACTGAACCTGGAACCCTTCAGTTCACTGGCCAACACTCTATCCAGTGAGGCAAACCACTTAGGGGTGGACCAAATGATTTTGTGGGCCTAATATAGCCTATGGGCAGGACGTTTCCTACCCCTGGTTTAAAGCATTACTAGAAGCGTGTTCAGGAAGCCCAAGAGTGGTGATATAATTTGTAAAATTTTGCCCCAGAGTCCAAATTTGGAACCAAATGTTAGCAGCATCAACCCAAATTTGAACCTAGGATTTACATTAAAGTGGCAAAAGGTACCACTGTTAACCACACTGACACTTACCTAAATAAAGGGCTTACAAATGATTCTTAAGAGTTCACAGTGACTGCAATTCTTAAAACCTACCAAACTTTGAAAAAATATTTTTTAAAATGCCTGTGATACTCTTCTAGGATGCAGTAAGGAGCACAAACTTACAGACTCACCTTGTTGAGCCGGAGTCTGTCCTCAAGCGGGAAGAGTGTGAGGTAGTCTTGAGGGAGGGTAGAGCACCAGGCACAGGCACCTGAAAGGGGACACAGTGTTCTCATCGGCCTGGCTAACTTTTATCTTAAAAATGCTAAAGCACCCCATTGTAACTTATAATCATTAAAGAGCAAAAATACACAAGCTTTCAGCTTCAAATAGTTTTCCCAAGAATTTCTCCTCCCCTTGCGGACCCTCCCTTCAGTCATTTGAATGGCAGTACTTGTGGGGTGGGTTTGTTTGGTTTGGTTTCAATTAGTATTTTTGTGCCTTTGGGAAAGGAATTTCAGTTGTTTCTTAAAAAGGTCATTTGATGGGCCTATGGTGCTCTAGGAAAGACTTCCTGCCTTCTTTTTCTCCTGACAAAGCTCCCTGCGATCCCACAATAATTTCTTGAAAGCAGTTTAACAGACATTTGGAAAATTGCCTAAGGACAGGGCCTAAAAATGAAGCTGAAGGAGAGAGTCAAGCTTTCGTTACTAAAAAATACAAACAAAAGCACGCCGCACTCTTCCTCAGTGAGTACAAATTACAACCACTGGGTAGCAAAGAGTGTAACTTGGCACCAGTCCTTTGACCGCTCTATCGCCTAATGCTGTGAGAATGTGAAACTCTGCCATCATGTTAGAAAGAAAGCCTAAGAAAGAAGTCTTGGCTACACGGCGAGAATTGACGCAATTCTTATGTCTGCTACATTCAGACTATGCCCTTAACAGATGTTTCTGCATTTATTTATAGAAAGGTTTACTTTAGTAACAAGACCATCTTCCCTCAACAATTTTTTTAATATACCAAGAAACTGAACAACTTTTATTATGAATAGAAAATGCCACCAAAAAGTTACAATCAAATTCTTAGTTATAAAACAATATGAAATATTAAATTTGAAAGTGTAAAAAGAAAGAGCTGGAAGCCCCCAAATCTGATGCAAATGTATAAACTTCAAACACAACTGAGCAAGGGAGAAGTTAGTCCAAAGCCTCCCCTTCCTTACCTGGGTTCTCCCTGCTCAGCTACTATAACCCTGAATGGAGACATTGTCTCCAAATCTGGTTACTAAACTAACACTTCATATAACTTAATAGTTTTTATAAAAATGCCATTCATTTCCATATTATTTTTTTTACATAGAGTTACAGCTGCAGCGCAAAGATGCCTTACTGCATGTTT
The DNA here is from genome assembly GCF_028538775.1 of Myotis yumanensis. Classification (NCBI taxonomy): domain Eukaryota; kingdom Metazoa; phylum Chordata; class Mammalia; order Chiroptera; family Vespertilionidae; genus Myotis; species Myotis yumanensis. Next base: position 179,722,027 of record NW_027223754.1, read on the forward strand.
CCAAGATTTACAAGAAAAAGAGACTAGCAATCACATTAAATTTTTTTCTAATGAAAATGAGTAGGCTTGAAGCCAACTAGATATCACAGAATTCCTGTTTCACCCTCTTTTACCAGATGGATTAGAGTCCTGGCCTCAATGGACCTACTACTTATCTCCTAAAGAAGCCAGAGGAGCCCGGCTGGTGTGGCTCAGTGGATTGAGCATCATCCCAGGCACCGAGAGGTCACTGGTTCGATTCCCAAGTTGCAAGCGCAGTCCCCGGTGGGGGACGTAAAGGGAACCTAACTGTGGCCTCCTAGTTCATAGGCCAATGCTCAACCAATGAGCCACAATGCTGGCCGGACTGCTCTTGAGTTCTTAATCATCCAGAGAGGGAGGGAGAAGGAGAGAGAAATCCTAAGATATATATAAAAGGCCTGTGTCCCTAATGCCGAAACGACCAAAGACCCAAAGACCAGCACAGGTGGGCGGGGCTGCGAACATGGCGAGGCTGCATGATTTTGCGCGCTGGGCTTCTAGTAGAAACATCAATGATGAGAGAGAATCATTGACCCGCTGCCTCCTGCACACCCCACACTGGGACTGAGGTTCAGAAAGATGAGGTGACCTGATCAGAACCCAGTTCCTGCCTTTAGAGAACAGTAGGCACTTAGTAAATAAGTGCCAGGCAACACTGCACAACTCAGAGACACTGCTCACAGCCTTGTGAAGGTAAATCCTAGAATACCCTTTCTGTGGACGAGGAAACTAAGATTTCAAAAAGATTTCTAGGCTCACATGGCCAGCGAATGGTGGAGCCCCGATCTGAACTCAGGTGTTTGCTTTCTTCCTACCAGACTCCCATCCCAGGGTATTTACATAACCCACGCTGCTTCTAATAAGTATTCCCACTTTTTCCTGCACCCTTCCCTTTTGGGCTCATAAACTAATCCATAAACCATAGGAACTGAAATGCATTGTGAGTCTTACAATTTGTAATTAAATGTCATGCAGGAAATCAAGAACAAAGGAGAAAGATAAGACAAGAAAATTATATGATCAATTATTTTTAAGTAGCCACGCAATCATTTTTATTTAGACCAGTTTGAAAAATACATGTCCTAAACTTTACTAGAACAAGCTATCCATTGATTACTTGGGTGGGGTCCCCTTTCCCTCGCTAACACTTTAATATCCCATACGCCAGAGAGCTATTTTCAGAGTTTTGATAAATATTCATCAAATAAGTGAGGTGTCTTTATTGAAGATCTGTTACTCCAATTTGAGTCAGCCAAAAGAACCACTCTTAAGTGCATACAGATTAAAGGACAAGATAACCGTATTAACAGAAGCTGTATTTTCCTACAGAACACACATCAGACAAATGCAACACTGGGACATCAAGCACTAAGAAAGGAATAGCATGATCTTTGATGTAGACCAGTGATAAGGAAGAACACATGGTGGGGCCAAAGTTTTAAGAGAAAACATCAAACTGATGGTAATGTTGGGAGAGAAAGAACTGAAGAAGAGAAAAAGAAGGCTCCTTCTGCAAAGCAGACATCATAAAGCTGCCTTTGCTGTGGCTCAGAAAGTGCAGGCTCTGTGGGAGACGCAGTGTGTCGGCAGGAGAGTTTTGGTAAGTAAACCCCTGGAAGAGCTGCTTTCTAAGACAAGGAAAAATTTTAAAAGTTAACTGGTTTTTCATTTAAATTAAGTAAACTACAAAGGTAATAAAACCGATGAAGTAATAAATAGTCCTTCAACAGACAGTTTCCCTGAACAAACAAAAGGACACTGTTTTGTGTTGTGTGTGAGATCCATTCCCCTACTGTACAATGAATCCCGTCTCATACCTTACAGTCCCAGCACCTAGCACCCTTTGGCACCCTCAGCAAATGAGGGTAAAGGATGGCCAGGAGGAGGGTCTAGATAAAGCAGGAACTTGACATGCTATTTCCTGTGGTGGCAATGCAGGCAGCTAGGTGATACAAATTTCTCTTTTCCTTCTCCCATACAAGGAAGGATTCATTGGGGGATAGGAGGACAATTTTTTTAAATGGAAAAAAAAAAAGGATAAAACAAACTTGTGGCTTTAAGTTGTATTTTGGTATTAACACAAATGATGTTCTAAAAACAGATTTTGACCACCTCTTACCTGAGAAATTTTTCTAAGTACTAAACGTTGCTCGAGTTAACCTCTTCTCAGCTTATCAGCTTTGATTATCCTGCTTTATTGCTGTCAATTAACCATTGTTCAATACTGCTACAGGACAGTAAGAAAAATCCCAACACTGTGGTTAAAGACCTGGCAGTTCTGACTAGAAGTCATCTGCACAGATGTTCTAAAATTCCCCCCATTTTTCTCCTAATGGTCTAAGAGAACTAATGTTAAAAAGACCCTACCATAACAAAGAGTAAGTTCAAATGTGAGGAAGAGATTCATTTTTAAAATAACACTAATTAATTTCAAGTGACAATGATTTTCATTGTCTGCTTAAAACATAAGTTGATGGGAAAATTTCAGCATACATTAAGAAAAGCAAAAAATATAGAGCAAAGATTCTACTACTGAAGTTGAAAAATACTACAGTATGTTGGCACAGTCAAGCAAGCTTGAAACAATTATCTAATTTCCTAAATTGAGCTGTTTCATAATGTATGTTAATCTTGAATAAATGTCCTCATTTCAGTTCAAAGAAAAGCATAAGCAATAAAGCTACCTTAAGTTGAAGAAAAGAGTATCCTTATGTTTAAACACTATTTATGCCAGGCACTCAGGAAGATTATACTTTACACATTTCTGAAACCTTATCATTTCCTGTCTTAGTGCCTGAAGGAAGGAGAGTCCTTAGATGGTGTCTGGAGTTATATGTAGTCTCCCACAGTTTTTGGTTTAGTTTGGTGTACTCTTTCCCATTGCAGGTAGCATATGAAACCATGTATTACGGATTTCTATCAGTTCATACCATGTTCCAGTTCACACCAGTTCACTGCCTAACAATGGCTCTAAAAGTCAGGAGTCCAACTCCTGCCTGGCCAATGTGATTCAGTGGATGAGCATCAACCTCTGAACCAGGAGGTCACGGTTTGATTCCCAGTCAACCAACATACTTGGGCTGTGGACTCAATCCCCAGTAGGGGGTGTGCAGAGGGCAGCCAATCAATGATTCTCTCTCATCATTGATGTTTCTATCTCCCACTCCCATCCTCTCTGAAATAAATATAAATATGTGTGTGTGTGTGTGTGTGTGTGTGTGTGTATTAAAAGGTTGGTTATCTTCAGATGGAACAACCCATCCCAACCTGGTTAAAAAAGAAAAGAAGAGTCTACTCCGAAGCCCCAGGTACAGGAAATATGGCATAAACACATATGGGCGAGTGTATAAAAATAAATAAGGGGGGAGGGATAACAAAGGGAAATGATTAAAGAAAACTGAAGGGAAATAAATCAGAATCATGGGAAACACACAGAAGCCAATGGACATCTAATCCTTGCACAATTCAGAGAGAAACTGTGTTAAGAGGAGTGGCCAGCAGAGGTGCTCACCGAAGAGGCAAGCTGCCCTGGCATGATGCGGAAACTGGCAGGCAGCAGCCTGCACATCACAGGTCCCAGTGGGCACATTGAACCCAGGAGTCTCAATGGTCCAGCCTACATAAGTGTGGACCCTGAGAAAGAAGATTACTAAGGGCTCCTGGTGGATAACTGGGCTCAAATTAAAAACAAACCAACAAAAACAGAGGCTAGTAGCCATTTCTAAATAGGGGCCTCTCATGCAAGTTGCACTTCAGGGAGAAGCCTGTACTGAACTGCCTGCCTGCACTGTGTTCCTGCCACCTGAGCCAGGCCTTACAAAGGAGTTCCAGAAATTTTATTTCAACCAATAGGACTGAGGCATTCCCTGTCCAATCGGAGTTCTGCAGCTCTATTCCCAACAGCATCTTCACTGACAAATCAGAGCAGCTCCATTATAACCAATCAGGACAGTGAGAACCAAACTGTGAAGATGAGGAGTCCTCATTTGCACAGGACAGACTAGTCAGAGGTCAGGGGTGGGGCATCTCTCTCTATAAGTCAACTCCCCTAGGCTCAGGGAGCACACTTTCCCCTTCCACTGAAAACAGAAGACTGCATTTCCCATAGGAAAGAAGTCTTGCCAAAGCAGAGCAGGCAGAGTGGGGCAGACAGGTGCAGAGCAAGGCAGAGAGAAGCGTATAGGAGCAGGTGGTTGTGACCCCTGCCACGGCCATGCTGCTTCTTAATTGAGCTGTAACACACTGAGCTGTTCCGCAGTCATGCTGTATCACACCTGAGCTGTTGGAACGGAATCAAGTTTCCTTCTTCACTGCACCCCAAATTGGGGGTTCCTGTTGCTGTTGAATTGGTGCCAGGGACCACAAGTTGACGCAAGAAATGTGAGTTCATTCACATTGTCTGAAATCAAGGCTCCAAAAAGAAAACTGGCCTTGTCTTCTACATGTTCTGGAGCAGCATAGACAACATCAAACTCCTTCATCCCGGCTCTGCTTGGGAAGTGAATTTGGGACAGTCATAACCTCCTTGACCCTGTTTCTCACCTGCAGAGCTCTTGGAAATAAGTGCACCTGGTGCATCTTTTTAATAACTGACACTGGCAACAGCTCTATGGCCCTGGGAGGTGCAGGGTCTTGGAGGAGGATGACTTGATAAACAAAAATCATCAGGTCCACTCCGACCTTGGGAGGCTGGGGAAACCAGCCTGGATATAACTATCTCATCCTTGAAGAGGACTCTGCTACAGGGTCACAGACACGGGTGAATCACTTGCTACAAGCCAGAGCTAGGAAAAAATTTGTCTAAACACTTCATTTAATAGCACTTTGTATGTGTCAACCTACTGTTCTATATATTTTATGCATGTAATTCATTCTTCATTTTCTGATGAAGCAGGAGGCACAGGAAGATTAAATAATCTATGACCCAGGTTACCAGCTAATAAACGGCAAAGTCTGTACATGAGCCCAGCCCTGTCTACTGCAATCCATGCTCCCAATCGCTCTGCAACACTGCCTCTAACTAGGACTCACAGCTTGCCCTCCTGGCAGGAAGATCTTCTCTCCCCAAAATGAAATTTTAGCCACCCCTCCCTAAATTCCACATCTGTCAGATGGGGACAAGATCACTTCCTTCCCAATGAAAAATAGTATGTTTATGTGAAAATGCCCTTCAAACATATAAAAGATGCTCTATATCATATATTATCATGAAAATGCAAATTAAAACAAGGAGATTCTACACACCTATTAGAATGGCCCAAATCCAAAACACTGACACCCCAAATGTGGGCGAGACTGTGGAACAACAGGAAATCTCTCTCACTGCTGGAGGGAATGCAAAATAAAAGACAGTTTGCCAGTTTCTTACAAAACTAAATATACTCTTTCCAGCAACTGTACTCCTTGGTATTTACCCAAAATATAGCATAGATCCTTGAAGTTGGGATTGCTACGCCTCCCTTACATACCACAAATTAAATCTGATACAGACATAAGAGTAGTTTAACGTTCACAAGGAGAATGCCTTGGAAAACTATGATCTAGAAATAATCAATTGTGCTTTATATGGTGCTGACAAGTAAAACCCTGACTGCAACAGCAAATATCCTTCACCAGTCACTCTAAGGCAGCGGTCGCCGACAGGCCACTGGCGGTCCATGAGGGCCGAAAGGTTGGCGACCCCTGCTCTAAGGTGAGGACTGGGTTAGCCTATCTTCAGCAAAGCAGTGCTACAGCTCAGTTATGAAGCAGCAAGGTCATGCAGCAACCTGCCCGACTCCACCTTCATGAGAAAGGCACCAGCAAATACAACACATTAACATTATACAGGTGACCGACCCTGTACTTGACCATCCAGGAGGAAAGGCCCTATTATGCCAGAACGAGGATGGATCCAGGAACCAGGGCAAAAGGCACCCTAACAACACACACCCCCTTTTTTTTTTCCTTTTAATGAAGCACCTGCCTCAGTATCTCCTGCCTATTTCCTTCTGGACAAAATCTAAATTTATAGGATAATATGCTAATAATATCCTTCAACATCCCTCCCTCAAACATTGTTTAATGTAGTTTGTTAAAGCCGGTAGTTTGAAAGTTTTAATAGATTTTTAATTGTATAAAAATTCACTGAATTAAAATATCTCATTTCATAATTTAAAAAATCAGCTTGAATTTAAATTATTCTTTCAACAAGACTATCAAAACAGTCTGACATCTACATCTCCTTTTATGCAAAAATTAAAATCAGGGCATTTATAACTACGGGCCTTGCCTGCTCAGTAGTAGCTGGCTGAGGCTACTAGGTACCAAGAAATCCTCTCTCACAAGCTTACAAGCTTAATACTACCCCCACCTACTCCCACCAGCTAATAGGAAGACACTGATACAATTTAAAAACAAATCCATAATCACAGTGTTTTTGATGTTTTTAAAATGATGGAAATCACCCCAAAAATCAAAATATATAACTTCTCTGAAAAAAACTTGAAAATTTGCCAAAAGCTGGTCCACCCACATTTCCTAAGGTCAGTAATCAGCAGGAGCTGAGTGGGGACCGCCCCCTTTTGGTAATTCAAGTACTCTCTAATTTGCCATAGTCCTAACCACTCATCCTTCACAACCAACCCACTTCACCCCTTAATGCCATCTGCCTTACTGTGGTAATGAGTTTGCAAACACTGTCATAAAGCATTTGTAAATACCACCCCACTCCCATATACTACACAGCAGGCTAAACATACCCATGATAAGCACATCGTGTACCCAGAGCCTCGGGGATTGTGGCTGATTGATCTGTCTGATGTCTCATTCTTTTGCTCACTTGCACTGCTCTCCCTCATCTCTGCTTTTTCTCCTTATGTTGGCCTCATACTCCGAGGCCAGCTTTTCCCACTGGGTCCTTAAGTTAACTTTCTGCAGTTAAAAAAAAAAATCTCTCCAAGCCTATTTTCTCACTCATTAAAATGAGCAAATTTACCTTGCAGAGTCATAAAGATTAAATGAAAATGTGGGTAAAGGACTTAGCACAGCTCCTCTGCACATATGATAGCCACTTAGTTGTTTAAATAAAAAAAAATATATATATATAGTGAGTCAGTGCAACAATAATAATAATGATGATGACAACTTTGTTTATGGAATTTATTTTTAGTTTTTAAAAGTTATAATTTTCGCCCTAGCTGGTTTGGCTCGGTGGAGAGTGTCAGTCTACAGACTGAAGGGTCACAAGTTCAATTCCAGTCAGGACACATGCCCAGGTTGTGGGCTCGATCCCCAATAGGGGCCGTCCAGGAGGCAGCTGATCAATGATTCTCTCTCATCAATGATGTTTCTCTCTCTCTCTCCCTCTCCCTTCCTCTCTGAAATCAATAAAAAATACATTAAGGAAAAAAAAAAGAATAGGTAACAAAACTATTACACATACAAGAAATAATAAATTCAGCTACATCACATAACCACTTAGTAGAGAGGGCATCTGAGGCAGTCCCTGAGAAGGGGCCTGCAGGACTTCCAGCACTCCCTTGCTCATTTCCCTGTTCTTATTTAGGCAACAATTTCATATCTTATAAGGTGCTTTCAATGAAAGGCACAGAAATGATTACAGAGGAAGGGTCTTTCCCACTCTACATAGGAAGCATAATAGTGTCAACGTAAGAATGTCCAAACCTGTAGAGAATTTTTATGAGTTTTTTTGAGCCAAACCTGAAGACAATGTTGGAAAGCCAGATCTTAAACGCTCCACAGAATGGCAGTCTGCAGCTTCTTTTATGCATTTGGAATTAAGGGGGAAATTTCAGGAAGATTACACATAGGTTGGATTATAGGATAGTTAAGATTATGTGTTCACTAGAGGGTGGTTATGCCCTCAAGGGGTATTACTTCTGGCATTTCAAAGGTGTGTTAAGCTAGATTCACAAGAACAATGGACAGGGCTTAAAAACCTTTCTCTAAAGAAGTTATTGGCCTGAGGTGTGACTACCCACATGACCTGCCCAGTTTGGAATTTGATTTATTATATCAACCCTTTTCATCCACAAGTTACAGCATTTATTTTTTAATTACTTTTTTTAAAGCCCAAATTACTGCCCATTTTGTTGTATATATGTGTGCTTTTCCTTAAAATAGAATATATGAGGGAAGTCTTTGGTTTCCCTTCCCTAAATAGAATGCTGAATGTAATTACATTACTAGTATTACAACATAATGTCCCACCTAGCCAAAACAAATAACAATAATGTGTACACATTTGCGAGTTAAATAGGACAAATTCACTGGAGACTTTTAAAGACCTGGTATATTTGCTTAAATTAACAGGGTTGTGTGTGTGTGTGTGTGTGTGTGTGTGTGTGTGGTTTTGTATTGTTTTGTTTTTAATCAGGGGAAAGGTATGTAGAAAATCTGATGAAAACAGAAGTAGACCTGGTGAAATCCAGCTTCTCATGCCTAAATTTTTTCAACCACCACTCTTTTTAATCTTCATTGTTGAAAGTATTACATAGGTCCCCTTTTTTCTCCCATTGATCCCTTATTCAACCACCACTCTTGAATTTGGCCACTCTGAATCTCAGTGTAAAGGGTCACCTTCCTCAAGAGACCTTTCTGACTCCCCCCTCCCACTTCCAACAATTAAAAACTGGCCGCTGCTTCCCTGTGTCCTGACTACCTGCGATATATTTCCACCACAGCACCGAAAACTGCACGTGTTGTTGACTCATCTCCCTTACTAGCCTTTAAAAACTCCTCAAGGGCACAGAGAACGCAACAGTCCCCAACCTCTCTCCTCCACCGTGAAGCTTCAGCATGGAATGGTAGTTAAAATAGAAAGTGGGTTAGAATCCTGGCCCTGCCTCACTTTTTCCTACCCAGGTGAGTTTGGGCAAATTATTCTGTGCCTGGGTAAAATGGGGGATAAAAAATGTATAGACTCTATAAGGTTGTTGAGAGATTTAAATGAGTTAATACATGTGAAGTGCTTAGGACTTGGCAGATTGCATTCCGGTATTATTATAAATAACCATTATTATTTAAAAATCAGCCTACATTTCCTCACTCTTCTTGAGAAGATCATCAATGATCTCATTGACAGAAGTCAAATCCTTGACTTCCATCTCTGGCTCCAATCCTGCTGTCCACCTCTATGTTCCTGAGGCTTTCCCCTTTGCTTCCAGGGAGGGCACTGCTCTCATTTTTTCTCTCTGGCTTCTCCTGCAGCCTGGGCCAGCTGTTACAGCCTCCTGCTGCCTGACTACTCCCTCCTTACTCTACCTGCTTCCAGGACAAGCTTATCTATTAACTGGTCTTCAGCTACCGCCACTTGTGCCAACTGTCACTACCTGTGGGAAAGCAGAGTGGAAATTTCAATATATTTCTACCTTTAGAGACAGCTAGAGATGATAGGTACACATTGGTTAAGTTTAAGTTAAATTCAGGAGAAAAATATATATAGGCAAACCATGCCTCACATTTATTCCATAGGTAATATATTCCAATCTATCAAAAAAAAACTATATTAAGTTTAACTACCAAACTGCATCTGTTATATGCTTGAGTATGTAAATATCTGCACATAACATTCACACATGTATGTATGCATGTGTGGATGGTGTCAAAACCTTAGCCTTACCTCGGCAATAGAAATCTTTAAATCTTTAGCCCTCATTTCTTCTTAGAAAAGTATACCTGAGAGTCACTCAGTATCTGGGCTGTATGAAGTTGATAAATATTCAGGCAGTAAGCAGAAACAACACACACATGCTCTAAGTATGCTGCATTAATATGGGCAAAAATAACATCACCACAAACCCACTTTCTACATTTTGTGAAGACTATTCTAAACTCAAACTAATGTGCCTGCTAACAAGCATACTTCTCTATTATATCAAACAAAATACACAAATAACATTGTAACCTCGTTAGATATCTCAATGGCTTAGATGTGTTTCAATATCGGTTATTTCTGAGTCATTTCAGCATAAACAGCATGGGATATTCTGTGACACTATTTAGGTTAGGCAGTACAGTAACTCTGACCGTAGCAGGAGTGCACTGTCCAGGGTGGAGCTAGTCGACTCCGATCAGGAGTGGTTACAACAGACAAACGCTTTGGGACACTTTGCCCATTACCTATTTGAGGGATGTTCTTTGGTGCAAGCAGCAGCTTGCAAATGAGCACGATGAATGTTAGAAATAGATCATATTGGTGAAATGAAAGGATTCAAGTATGTGGGCATGCTAAAATGTTTTAGAGCCCCTTCCACCCTCGAATGAACAAAGTATGAGTCTGGTGAAGCCTGAACCCCTGATAGCAACTAAAAGACCAACAGCCTTTCCTCTGCCATCCTGTTGTCCGTTTCAAGTAAATGCTCCTTGAAATGTACACCAGAACACCTGAAACACAAACATCAGAGCTCTCCTCAAGCTTATAAGCCAGGTTGTACCAACCCTTTGGGGCTACTGGCTAGGGAATATTTATCTAAAAATTATCTGTGTGTACGATTAGAGGAAACTTGCTTTCGTTATAAACTAGCAGTGAGATTGTAAGAGAGCAGGTAACCGCCACCTGCTTCAAGCTCTTTGGAAGGTACCATTATCTACCTATTCCCTCAAAAGACACCTAGGAGTTGGGCAAGACCAAATTGACTGTAGAAGAATGGGCTATGTGAAAGTAATCTGAAAACTATAAGGCACCATAATCATGTGCAATATTATTACAGCCTTTTGATTATACTTTGAAATTGAAGAATGCTGGTCTTGATGTCCCTCCTCCTACCTGTATATCAGTTTCATCTAAGTGCCTGTTTTTTAAGTCCCTCATCCTGTTGCTTTTTAATCTCCTCCCCACCAAATACATGCGCATACACACAGGTCTTATGCTTATTATTTATTACAAAAATTAATATAATTAATAAAATATTAAATAAGAATAAAGATAGGAATGAGGTAGTATGAAGACTTTGTGACCACCACTGCAGGTACGCTTATTAGACAGATGAGGTTGGTCAGCCTGACTTCCAAATATATAAGGATATTATATTTAGGCCTAGACCCAGTCATTTAGGAGCTTAAAATTAACTTGAGGCTGCCCTAGCTGGTTTGGCTCAGTGGATAGAGCGTCGGCCTGCGGACTGAAGAGTCCCAGGTTCGATTCCAGTCAAGGGCATGTACCTTGGTTGCAGGCACATCCGCAGTAGGGGGTGTGCAGGAGGCAGCTGATTGATGCTTCTCTCTTATCGATGTTTCTAACTCTCTATCCCTCTCCCTTCCTCTCTGTAAAAAATCAATAAAATATATATTTTTAAAAATAACTTGATGGGGGCCCTTGCTGGGTACTCAGTTGGTTAAAGTGTTGTTCAATCTCTGGTCAGGGCACATACAAGAGTCAACCAATGAATGAACACACAACTAAGTGGAACAACAACTCGGCATTTATATCTGTCTCTCTCTCAAATCAATAATAAAAAATTTAAAAAACAAACTTGATTTGACCTTAGAATTGAACGAAGTGTTCCAGATTGGTTCTATCAGAAGCCTCTGCATATTCAACTGAAGTCTATTGTATGTTGTTGTGTTTTTAAATAGAATGTTAGAAGAGTTCCATCTTCATTTCCACGACAGATCTGAAACTTACTATCATCAATATAATGCCGTCAAACTGCACTTGCACAGTGCCAATAAACAAGTACTTAGTTCTGTTTACTTGCTCTTCTGCGCCTTTGTTTCTGAGACTTGGGGAAATGCCTCCATCTCCACGCTCCCCCAGAGACACAAAGACCAGTGGAGTTTAGGCCTGATCCTACTGTCAACAGGGAGCGGCTAAGGATTTTAACCCAAGCAGTGTCACAAGTACTAGAGCCACATCCTACCACTAACTATGTGAACTTCCACATCTATTCTTCAGTGACTGCTCTTCTAAAAGGGAACATGGTACAACCACCTCCAAAACTCTCCTGGGGTCAACATCACCAGGTCTCTATAGGAATTCTACAGGTTAGAATTTGGCATCAGTGGTTCTTACTTATAAAAATTAGTATTTTTGCCCATCCTACAAGCTGCCTCACAACCTAGTTGTTCTTTTTTGTTTGTTTTATTCTTTATTGTTGAAAATATTACATATATAACTTTGTTGTTCTTAATCATGACTTTTGAAAGGCCAATTCTGATCCAGCTGGTGTGGCTCAGTGGTTGAGCATCAACCTATGAACCACGTGGTCTCTGGTTCGATTCCCAGTCAGGGCACAAGCTTGATCCCTGGTAGGAGGTGTGCAGGAGGCAGTGTCTCTCTCATGTGTCTCTCTCATAGATGTTTCTATCTTTCTATCCCTCTTCCTTCCTCTCTCTCTAAAAGTAATAAAAATATATTTTTTAAAAAAGGGGAAAAAAAGAAAGGTCACCTTTGCCAAGAGCAAAGTTAAGGTGTATGTGGCTGACCCATGAACAATGTTGGTTTGAAGTGCACGGGGCCCCTATATACAGATTTTTTCAGTCAACCCACACAGACTGTTCAAGCCCACGTGTTCAAGTCACCTGTATTTGTGAAGCAAGATTCTTAATTTTTAAAACAAATACTTGAAGTTGTGCACTTAACTTAGTAAGTCATAGTACTTAAAAATGATTCATAAAATTATTAACTTAATTACTTTAACTTAATGAATATCTGAAATATGAAAAATAATATTCCTGCTAAATATATGAAGTCAAGAATAAAATCTCCAATGACTGGGTGGATTATTTCCAGGAAAAACACATACTCCAAAAATAATCAGTTGAATGAAAGAGGCTTATGAGAAATCAGGTTGTTCCTTAAGTGGAGAAAAAAATAAGTAACAAGAAGGTTATGGGCAAACTCCCATAAAGGCCAGTTAGTTTCTCTGTGTAATGATTATAGATAACCCACAATCTCAGCCATTTCAAAATACTTAAGTCACACCCAACAGGGAGGAACCCATGCAAACATCTCACAGAAACCATAACAGCATGGCTGTCGTGCATTCATTGGTAGTTGGAATCACTCAAGTGGAAGGCCCCGCCTGGCATAATGACGTAATGGAGGGAACAGAACCCTGGACCAAAAGGGGTCATGAAGTTGCTGCTTCTAATCTCACCTTGAACCCTCACTGCTGAATGATCTTCGACTAATCATTTTAGGCTTTCTTGAAAGGCAGAGGCCCATTCCTATCTTTGTAAAACCACCCACAGCAAGTATAATTTCTTTTGACATAACATGGGCTTTATAAATGTTTGTGGGCTGAATATAAACAAGGTGATCTCAATACATTGAACTGGAAGACACTGAGCAGTACTCCAAGCCTTAGTTAATTATAAAACCATCTCAACATTTCCTAATGTAAAATCTGAATAAGTAAACATCTTAATTCAGGACAGAGACAGTAACTGTGCTCCTCATACTCAATCAGCAGAAAGCTTAACAAACTTTAGGACAATGTGATATCCTCCTCCTCTCTCCCCGGGCGGGGGGGGGGGGGGAAATTATTCCACACCTTGGCTCCTTCCCCATCCCACTACTAAGTTTAGTGATATCGAGACTATTTGTAGTTCTTCAACAGACCTTGTTCTCCTTAAATACTGCGGCTTTGTCCCTATTGTTTTATCTGTATGGAGTACCCGCTCAGAAAATGCCTTTTCATTCTCAAGTCTTAGCTTGAGTGAATTTCCCTCTTAAACCTTCCCCGAGTTCCTCTGCAGACTTAGGAACATGTTTCCAGAAGCTCTCACTTCCAACCCCACCCCAGGAACGCACACCTACATTTTATCCATTATCACATTCCAAAAAGTATTTCTTTAAATGCATGACCTAGATAAAAAGTATCTGGGAGATGAGACTTAAAAAATTTTGTCATATCCAGCTCACAGGCACTCAACAGATACTGTTTGAATGGAACAATGATGAGTAAAGGCGCCACCCAATCTACCAACATCTTTTATCTACAAATAGCTAACCTCTAAACATTGGGTTCGAGATAGAGTGCTTATCCATCACTGTGTTTGGAAGAGGCAGACAAGCTTGGAGTGCAGCCCCAGCAGTTTTCACTGCATCTGAATATTATTCCCATAGAAACAATACCAGCAACGAATGGAGTTACAGGCTGGGCCATCAAGCTCTATACTATTTAAAGCAAGCATGTCCAACTCAAAGGCTAACACAAGCCATATAAATGAGGCAGGCGGCCCGTGGGCCGTGAGTTTGACATGCTTAATTTAAAGGATCTAAAACTACTAGTGATTTTAGGACTTTCAGAGTTAGAAAATATTAGTAAAAGTTTCCTGCACATGTTGTAGGCTGTTGTGGTCTGGACTAAAATCTTAGCACTGCCTTTTAGTGTAAATATCCTTGGAAGAAGATACCATGGACTCCTGTAACACTCCCACTGACATTTTAAATCAGGTGATCTCAACAGTGACAACGCTCCCTTTAAATAGTGTTGTCTTTGTAGATTAGGCATTTCTCATGCGTCAGCTGGGCTTTCCTTCTTCCCTTTTCTTTCTGTTTCTACCTATTCCATTGGCATGATCAGGAAAAACTGTTTAATATTAGTACAAATAAGACATAATAAACAAATATCCTGGGGGGAAACCAACATACCACATTGACGTCCTCGCTCCAATCTCAGACGGGCTTTAGCCCTGCTGAGCTCTCCTCCATCCTCTCTGGCCCCTTCTCACTGAGCACCTGGGGCTGCCTGCCCCAGAGCTTCTCTGCTTTGCTCAAACCCCCACCTCAAAGCCAAGTGCTTTCATTTACAAATAACCAACTCCCCTCATTCCATAGAGAAAATTCATGGCAATTGGATATATAACTTCCCTCCCTGAGCCCCATCCTCTCTAACCCAGATTTTTAAATAAAGGATCTCACCATCTGGCAGACCTTCTCACTCATTGTCTCAAGTTAATCCTCATGGCCAAGTATCATCTCAGGAAGATACCATCACACCCAGCTGAAGAATGGATGAGCAAACGGAGGATCAAAGAGACTGAAGGACTCATCACAGTCCCATGACTACTAAATGACAGAACAGATAGAATCTCGCTCTCCTGCTGTGTTCACACTGCACTGCAGGGTACAGTTCAGCACAGCCCCAACTTACTCTCCTTCACGCGTCGCATTGGCCAACTGAATCTACTCAAGCACTTTACAAACAAAATTGCCTTTGCCTCTTTAAAAATACAAATAATCTTTTTGGTTATAAAATACATGCTCAGTACAGAACATTTGGAAGACATTAAAAACATGAAAGCGTAAGATTAAGTCATCCATAAGAATGAACAATCTACCACTATAAGCAATATGGATGAATCAGATAACGCTGAGTGTGAAAAATCAGACACAAGGTAGTACATGCTGTATGAGTCCATTTACATGATTCCAAAATTTAAGAATGCCATTAGAAGCTAGGAACATGGGGGGGGGGGGGGGGGGGCTGTGGGAATGCAAATAATGTCCTATTTCTTAACCTAGGCAGTTATTGCATGAGTATGTTCAGTGTGTGAAAATTCAATGAAGTGTATAATTATGATATGTACACATATATATACATACATACAGAGTGGGACAAAGTAGGTTTACAATTGTGAGTATGAGAAACAGTTTACTCTTGTATTATTTATCAATTATTGTATTGTTTTCCATATGAACTGTATACCTACTTTTGCCCTACCTATGTTCACAGATGCATAGATATTTACAAGTGTACATATATAATATCATATACTTGAAGTAAGACACAATATTTATACTTTGGTGTATTTTTCTTCCTGGTGCTTTTTTTCCTTGTGATATGCCCATTTAAAAAAAAAATTGTGGTCACACTGTATAAGCTTATATTCTGACACTTTACCTAACATAAAAATATATAAATTTACCCAAACTACTATAAATGTTCCATTAACACTTTTAATGGCTGTATAACAGTCAACCGAGTGCCTATACCATAATTTACTTAACCAGTGCCCTGCTATCAACCATTTACATGTTTCCAATGTCCATTTGTGCACTCGGGGGGTGGGGGGGGCAAGAGGAGGGAGGCCCCTCAGCCCAGCCTGCACCCTCTCGCAGTCCGGGAGCCCTCAGGGGATGTCCGACTGATAGCTTAGTGGGAGTGGGCCTAAGCTGCAGTCTGGCCTCCCTCTGCAGGAGGCTACTGGGCAGGCCAATCAGGGGATGGTGCCGGCCAATGAGTGGCCAACCTTGCCCCCCCCCCCCACCTCCCTCTGCCCGCTGGCATGTGCCTGGGCTGGCCTGAAACTGCCTGCTCGCTGGCCGCCCCCCCCCCCCCCCCCCCCCGACTGGTTGTTCTGCTGTTTGGTCAATTTGCATATTACACCTTTATTATATAGGATACTGTTGTAGTGAATACTGTTACCCTTTAAATCACTTAGCCATTATCTCCTCATACTCTGCTTTATATATTTACTAGAGGCCCAGTGCAGGGTCCCTCAGCCTGGTCTGCGGGGATCAGGTCAAAACCAGCAGTCTGACATCACCCAAGGGGTCCCGGATTGCAAGAGGGCACAGGCCAGGCCATGGAATCCCACCAGTGTATGAATCCATGCACCAGGCCTCTAGTGTGCATATAAGATCTTTGGTTAATCTCTTCCCGACCTCCCCCCTCCCTTCTGAGATTCATCAGTCTGTTCCATGTTTCCATGCCTGTGCATTGAGCGTCTGCCCCCTGGTGGTCAATGCGCATCATAGCTACCAGTTGAACGGTCAAATGGTTGGTTGCTTAGGCTTTTGTATATATACTAGAGGCCCGGTGCACAAAAATTTGTGCACTCGGGGGGTCCCTCAGCCTGGCCTGTGCCCTCTCGCAGTCTGGAACCCCTCTGGGGATGACCACCTGACCACCTGCTGGCTTAGGCCCGCTCCCCAGGGGATTGGGCCTAAGATGGCAATCAGACATCCCTCTGGCAGCCCAGCAGCCCTCGGGGGATGCCCACTTGCCAGGGGGGAGCAGGCCTAAACTGCAGTCGGACATCCTTAGCACTGCTGAGGAGGCAGGAGAGGCTCCCACCACCACCGCTGTACTGGCAGCCATCAGCCTGGCTTGTGGCTGAGCAGAGCTCCTCCCATGTGAGAGCGCCCTGACCACTAGAGGGCAGTTCCTGAATTGAGTGTCTGCCCCCTGGTGGTCTGTGTGTGTCATAGTGACCAGTCATTCCCAGTCCTTCTGCTGTTAGAGTCAGTTTGCATATTACCCTTTTACTATACAGGACAGAGGCCTGGTGCATGGGTGGGGGCTGGCTGGTTTGCCCTGAAGGGTGTCCCGGATCAGGGTGGGGGTCCCCCTTGGGTGCCTGGCCAGCCTGGATGAGGGGATGATGGCTGTTTGCATCTGGTCACACCCCCTTCAGGGTGGGGGTCCCGCTTGGGTGCCTGGCCAGCCTGGATGAGGGGCTGAGGACCGTTTTCAGGCTTGCGGGTGACTGAAGCTCCCAACCTCTCCTTTTTTTCTTTTTTCTTTTTATTCTGGGATTTATTTACCTTCTATGGCTGTCACTGGAGCTGAGAGCCGGCTTTAGCTCTGAGGCTCAGCTCCAGCTCTGAGACCTCAGCTGCTGAAAGCAGGTATCTGGGATTTGTTTAGCTTCTATAATTGAAAAACTGTTGCAGCTCCAGCTCTGAGGCCCGGCTGGCTGAAAGCAGGTTTCTGGGGATTGTTTAGCTTCTATAATTGCAACATAGTTGCTTAGAGTGCCGCTCAGAGCTGGTCGGCGGCAGGTGGGGAACCTTGGCTTCCTCCATCACTGGAGCAAGCAAGCCTCCTGTTCGCTGCAGCTGCCTGCCGCCATCTTGGTTGGCAGTTAATTTGCATATCACCCTGATTAGCCAATGGGAAGCGTGTCGGAGGTATGGTTAATTACCATGTTTGTCTATTATTAGATAGGATATATATAAAAGGTTAAGTGACCTTCCGACCGACCGACTGGCTGGTAGGTATGAGGCACACTGACCACTAGGGGGCAGATGCTCAACGCAGGAGCTGCCAAGCGACAGCAACTTTGTAGAGTGCCCTCTCGCACTCCGGGACCCCTTGGGGGATGTTGGAGAGCCGGTTTCGGCTCGATCCCTGCAGGCCAGGCCGAGGGATCCCATCTGCCAGAGGGACCCACTCACTCTGCAGACACCCTTTGAGCCACAGTGCTGCCCTAGGTGTGGCCAGCAGGGAAGGGACTGTGGGAGGTTGACTCCAGGGCACGTCCGGTCTGTCTCACCCAGTCCCATCCCACCGGCCACCTTCTAATTAATTTCCTTTCAATGTGCACGAATCCGTGCACTGGGCCACTAGTATATAGATAAAATTATATACTATAGCATACTTATAGCATTCTCGTTGCTCAATAATAATCTTTCCAAAATCACAGACCACATCACCCCTACTCATATCCTCCACAGATTCCACTCCTGAACATGATAGGTACTTACTATTTGTTGAAGCCAAGTAAAACCTAACCATCTGGAGTTCAGTACCACCTCAGTCATCCATGTAATATGAATATTTTAGTCAGCTGTATTCCCAACTCTGTTTAGTCTGCACAGCTAAATGCTTGGAGGCAGTTTAGCCTGGTTTCCCTTGAGGTTATAAACACTAGCTAGCACAACTAACAGTGCCACACTCCAAGGATCCAATGAGAATCAGACAAGTTCCTGCCATCAAAGAGCTAAAAGTTGGTGGACAATTAAATATGAATCATGCTTCACAAAGTCTAGCAGGAAAGGCAACAGGAAACAAAGCCTGACCCTTCCACTTCTGAGCTTTCCCATCACAACTGTCCAGATAGGAACAAATACCCGCCCCAGAGACCAACTCTGGAAACTCTGCCTGGTGAGTGCCTTCATGTTTCTTAGTCTGTGGATGGATGTGCTTGCTGTATTTAAAATATGTTTTAAAGTATTTTACAAACATTACTAATCCCATCATATCTGATAATGCCAAAGTATGGTACATGTTTAAAGTGCTAATAAAAGAGACACAATTATGATAGAAACAAAAGGAGAGCTTTTACAAATAGTTGAGCGTGGAGAAAATATTTTCTTTTTTTTATTTTTGCATATGCAGTAAAGATTGGGAAGAACCCTGAAGGGCAAAGGATGAATGGGCTGAGGGTGACAAAAGGCTAAGCGATACTTATTATAACCTAGCACAAATAATCAGTCAGCACAGAGAGATCTTTTTCCATTTTGAATATACAACAAAATGATCAGGGCCAAAGGTGGAAACTTGGCCCAATGTTAGTTTAGGAAACTGTTCTCGAACAGAATGGCTGAACACAGCCAGGGCTGAGCCCACTCAGGCTTCTGCAATTCAAGGTGAGGAGTGAACCTGGACACTAAGAGGCTCCAAAGAGACCATAAAGGAGCCACCTGCCTCCGGAGACTTTTAATGTAGACAAAGCTGCTCCGCTTTAGAAAAAGGTGACCTACAGAACATCCAGCAGCAAGGGCATAACTGGTTATAAAGCTTCAAAAAACCAACGTATGCTCCTTGAACTGCATCGGGGGACTGCAAGCTTAAAGTCCTCTTAGCCACTTTGAACTTGTGAACAAATGAGCTTAAGAAGAGCCTCTCAAAAGCTCACCCGTTTCAAGTAGAGAGCTTCTGAAATTAAAATGCAAAGGGAGAGGGGACATATGCATGAATATGGTATAGGAAGAAGGCAAGGTGGACTCCCCAGGGAGTGAGCCCTCCTCAGGAAGAAAGGAGAGCCAGGCTGGGATTTAGAGCTATACAGTCTTTTGTAGGAAAGGGAGAGGCTGAACCACATTTTTGCTTATACACCACTGGCAAGAAAGTAAAATGGCATAATCACTTTGGAAAACAGTTTGGCAGTTTCTGAAAGAGTTAAGTATACAGCTAACATGATCTAGCCATTTCACTCCTAGGTACTTTCCCAAGATAAATGAAAGCATATGCCCATGCAAAGATTGTGTGCAAATGTAGCAGCTTTATTTGAAAGAGCAAATAATTAGAAACAACCCAATGTCCATCAATAGGTACAGAGATAAATTGTTGTACATATATCCATACAATAGAATACTATTCAGCAGCAAGAAGTAAACTACTGCTACATATATCAATATAAATGAATCTCCAAATTATTATTCTGAAAGAAGCCAGACCAAAAATGAGTACATACTACATATGATCCCATTAATTTAAAATTCTAGAAAATGCAAACTACTCTTTATATGTGTGTGTGTGTGTGTGTGTGTAGTGATTTGAGATAGAGAGGAAGGGAGAAAGAGAGAGAGAGAAACATCTATGTGAGAAACAATGATTGCCTAAAACCCTGGGCATGCGCCCTGACTAAGAATCAAACCAGCGACCTTTTGGTGCTTGGGATGATGCTCAACCAACTCAGCCACCCTGGCCAGGGCCATGCTACTGTTACAGGGGGAAGGGATGATGAAAAGGAAACAGTTTATAAAGGGGAGTGCGGAAATTTGGGGAGGTTGCTGGGTATGTTCACCTTCTGAATTGTGATGATGATTTCATATCACATAGAGTCAAAGCTGCTGAAACGATACACTTAAGTGTGTTCAGTTTAGTGCATGTCAACTTTATCTCAATAAAGCTATTTTTTAAAAAAAGAAATACAAGGGGGGAAAAGTCATTATATTTTTAAAAAAGGGGGGCAGGGGGGAAATATAGCACAAAGAAGCCACTTTAGGTTTCCTGACATCTAAGGCATCTGGAACTAGAACTTGCTCTAGAAGTGGCCAAATGTTACCTTAAACATTGCAAAACATTCCCAACCTACCTTTCAACAGTATTTCTACAGTAGGGTTTCAGAGATCATAAATCTGCACAAATATTTTAAGCAAAAATAAGAGTAAGAGTTCACTCTTCTGTCCAGTATCTATCCATTAAGAAGGGCACACTAATTTTTTCAATGCATACACTTATATCTGGAAGAATAATTTAATTTTAAGTGACTTTCCAATAATAAAAGTTTTGGAATTAAAGGTAAAAATGACTTAGCACTCAGAAGCCAATGACAGTCAGCAGGAGTGACGAGGTCCAGCAATCCCATGAATAAAACCTGGTGGAAACAATCACAAGTCTTCCCTCGTTACAACCTATATATCTGGTTTCTTATGAAAACAAGGAGTAAAACATATGCTACTGAATAACAAGATACTTTTTTCTTTCTTTTTATTTATTCCAAGTAAGAAAAGGTTTATTAATTGAGAAGGTGCCAACCAAGAAGATGGGAGACCTAACGGTGCCTCAAACCCATGTTGCTGGAGTAGGTGAAGGGTTTTTAAGGGGTAAGGGGAACAGGTATGCGGGAGTGCTGGTGGGGCAAGTTTTAATTGGAGGACCTTGGAACTTGGCATTTAGGACAAAGGGTGTCAGCCCGGGATCTTTCAGGACAACGGACCCTTGGCTTCTGAAAGAGTTCTCGTCTTTTAGTTCTGGTTAGGTTCTGCATGTGTGGGGTGGGCATAGGGGGGCAAGACTGGTTCTGAGTGCAGATGGAGGTCAAATTTCTCTCACAAAATATTTTTCTAAATGCATAAAACTTGGACAGCACTGGAATTAATTGTAATAAGCTTTATGAAATATCTGAATGTGACCAAAAAAAGAAAAATTTGCCAAAAACAAGTCTTCTAAATCCTATAACAAGGCTGTGAAATAAACAGATAATATTATTGGTGCTAAAGAGCTCCGGGCAACTTGCACAAGGTCATCCAAAGTAACTAAGTCCTATGTACATGAGGGAAAAAATAACCAGTGCTCCCAACTATAACAGTTTTCTCCACAGTGGTGGCTATTTGTGATGCAAATGTCCTGGGGACTCGCACAAAGGCAAATCATATGATGTGCCCCCCACTAGCCCCACTCCCAATATTTTTATACAAATAAAATCAGGTCTAAAAAACAACAACAAAATCAGGTCTAAATAAGCACCAAGGCAGGGTAAAGGGTCTGGCTAGAGAGGACATCGCAATCTTGTCATGCCTTCCTGACTGGAAAGCAAAGCATGGGGAAATGAGGGTATCATAGGAACAATTTCCTTGAGTGAAGCAAATATATGAAAAGCTTAAGGTTCCTTTTTATGATTTTGACCAGGTGAACTACTCACTCATCTTCTGTGAGAACATTTGCCCAGAGCTCAGCACATAATAAGAGCTTTAAAATGCTGCTTTAATCCTGTTCTCCCAACCAAAAGGCATTTAGCTTCTGGCTGGCAAAATCTCAGGGTCCAGACCACTCAGATACAAATTTGGGGGAAATCCAGAGGTTGAGTGCAAAGATATAAATCCTAAAAGAACTAGAATCAACTGCCAAGTTCCCGATATACTTAGTGATCTACAAGATACAAAACTAGAAAATAACCGGGATTATTCTCTAAGGGTGTGCAGAAAAATTCTAAAAGGAAACAAAAGGCCTAAAAAAACAAGTCAAAAGAAAATATGGGTGATTATGTAAGAAGTAGAGACGAGAAACATTAGTAATAAAGACAAAACTTCTTCCGAGTTATAGTGCATCAAACTAATATTGTGTAAAGAGCAACCACATGACAAAAATACTCAAACAAAGCTTTAAACCTTCTTTGGCCTTGGAAAGTCATGGGACTTTTTGGCTAAAACAAGGAATGCTTTAGTTCGTGAGAAAGGGAAAAAGAACTTCCAGACCTCTAGGTGGCTCTCATTTTTAAACAACTACAGTACTCCTCTACCTTAATGGTCAAAAGAAATCTATTTATGCAAGTCACATCAACAGCTGGACAATAATGAAATCCTTAGAGCTGTAATTTTTATTTTTCTACTACAGTTTTCCCTACTTTCCTTTGAAATCTAGCACTGACCAATCAATAGTTGCTGACTAATATGTTATCACATGACATGTGTAATATGACATGGTAAGAATTTTTTCTTTCAGCAATCCTGTGATGAAAAAAGCATAATTACTTTAATGATGTACTTAGGAAAAGGATTATCTACAATAGGAAAATCACAAGGGTAACACTAATTAAAAGATTCTCAATTTATTATTATTAATATTTTCATAGAATCCAAATGCATTAATTTTACCTGGTATCTGAAAAAGTTGTTTCATACTATACATAAAACCAGTCTGACCCTAGCTAGTTTGGCTCAGTGGATAGAACATTGGCCTATGGACTGAAGGGTCCCAGGTTCGATTCTGGTCAAGGGCACATGCCCGGATTGCAGGCTCAATCCCCAGTAGGGGGCAAGCAGGGGGCAGCCAATCAATGATTCTCTCTCATCATCTCTCCCCCTCTCCCTTCCACTCTGAAATCAATAAAAATATATAAAAAACAAACAAACAAATAAATAAAACCAGTCTGGCTTTTCTGTTATGAAAAGCAGATTTAACGGTGCTAAGAAGGCAATCAAAACTCAAATATAAAACTGATGTTACCACCTTATTTATTATAACAATAACTATTTATTGCATACCTACTACACACACACACACACACACAATAGGCACTGGGTACAAACTGGTGAATAAACCAGGCATTATTCCTGTCCTCAAGAACAAGAGAGAAACATTAAACAATTAAATAATATATAATTATAAATTGTGGAAAATATTAAGGAAAATGATGATTGTGCTATAAGGGAGAAAATCAAGGGGTTCCAAGTTACATGATGCTAAGGATGGCCTTCTCAAAGACTTCATAAAGGACATTTGAACCAGCATTCAGGACAAGAAAGTACTCAACGAGATGGTCATAAGACAGGAAGACCAACAGCATGAGCAACAGCCCTCAGGTGAGTCCGCTGGATAACTGCCAATGTGAAGAGAGATAAAGACAGCAGGCAGGGGCCAAATCACGCAGGACCTTGTAGGCTTGACGAGAATTTTACATTTCATCCTAAGTATAGATGTGTTTCCTAAGAGCTTTGACGACTTTAAGCAGCAAGTGACTTTTTTCTTTTTCAGGATGTGTGGGAAAAGGGATGGAAATGGGTGTAGAGTGCGTGCAGGAGGCCTCCAATGGGGAAAGATAATGGTGGCTTGAACTAGGATGGTAGCATAATGAAGACTGAAAAATCAGACAGGTTCGAGAGAGGGTTTGCCAGAAGAGTGGATAGGACTTTGTGACAAACTGGTTGGTTGGGGGTCATAGAACAAAAGAGAGAGTGAAGGATAATTTCAGCCTTCTGGCCTGAGCCGAGCCACTCTTTGGATGGATGAGATGAAAAAACAAAACAAAACACAAAAACAAAAACAGCAGAAACCATTGGAAAGGTTAGGCAATCAAAAGCTCAGTTCTGAGGACATCAGAGATGCTGCCATTCACTGGCTATGATGTGCCAGGCACTATATTAGGTGTTCTACTTTACCCAGCATCTCCTTTAGTAGCAATACTCCCATTTTATAGACTGCAAGCTGTAGATCACAGAAGCTGAAGTAGCATAGCCAAACTCATTCAGCTCAGAGTGACAAAGTCATACCTGCCACCCAAGTCTGGCTGGCTGGCTGTGGGGTAAGCATTCTTCCTACTATACAGAGTTCTTGGAAACTATCTCTACACTTTGAATTTTCAAGACTATTTATGGTTGGAGCAAGCCAGCACCCAAGGAGAGTAAACAGGTGCTACATTATTTTTTAATCCGAATCCTCAGATTTAATGCATAATGTTTTCCTCTCCCACTCCCATCCCTATTCCACTTCTACATGCAAAGAGTCTTATAATCGTTTGGATACTAGCAAGATATCTAGGACCTTAATGTTTTACCATAAATAGCAAAGCTGTCATGCCAGGAATCAACCATAAGGAAAAGAGCAAGAATATTCAGCAGCAAATAATATTTTTACTCTCAAGTCAGTACATACATCAACATAAGATAGGTCAATTCATGAGCAAGAACTCTGAAAAACTAATCATTTCTC
The DNA here is from genome assembly GCF_028538775.1 of Myotis yumanensis. NCBI lineage: Eukaryota > Metazoa > Chordata > Mammalia > Chiroptera > Vespertilionidae > Myotis > Myotis yumanensis. The sequence goes on from NW_027223754.1 coordinate 179,746,938, forward strand.
GAAATGACAAAGGCATTCAAGTAGAAAATGCAAGACACCCAGGACAGAAAGCTACAAAAGCCAAGCATTGAGATTCACATACAAAAATCAAAACCTTAAAAAAATTAGGTGCTCTGGCCAGTGTGGCTCAGTTGGTTGTGTGTTGTCTGGTGCACTGAAAAGTGGCCAGTCCATTCACAGTCAGGGCACATGCCCAGGTTGTGGGCTCAATCGCCAGTAGGGGGCGTGCAGGCGGCAGCTGATAGATGTCACACTCTCACATCAATGTTTCTCTCTTCCTCTCCCTTCCTCTCTCTCTAAAAATCAATTTTGAATTTTTTTTAAAGTAGGCAAAAGAAATACCACCACAACCGCACAGAATTTGAAATCTGCAATTCCCAGATATCTATAAATCAAATGCCAAATTCAGAGATCTCAACCAAATGCACCTAAAAACAACTTTAAACATTCTCTCCTTTTCAACTGCCTTCTCCTGCATGTTGACACTGAAGTGTCTTTCCTATCGGCTCATGGTTTATGCTCCCCCGCCCCTCTCTCTCTGAGCTCTCTGATGTCCCCCTCAAGCTATTGAAACCCAAAATTAGGCTTGATCAATGAGCCTAGAAAGAATGAACTCAATGCATTACTGCCAATTGTGCCTATTATTGAAAGTACCAGCTAGAGACTCTTAAAAGGAGAGAAAATGAGGGAGGGCGATTTTTGAAAGGTTTTATCTACATTACAAATTACATTTGGTTGGGTCTGATTCTTCAGTAGAACCATCACCAAATTATGTTCAGTCTTCTTAAAGTGGGGGATGGTCACATGCAATTTTTATGGCTGGGGGAGAGTTCTCCATAGAGATAAGTAAAATGCAAAGTACCATGAATATGCCCACTAAAAGATAAATACTCACACACCACTCCCCCAAATGATAGTGCTGTGTCCTGCGCCCTGATTCTTGTGTCCACCTCTCCCTGCGGAGGGCTAGCTGGCATTTGCTGATGCCTCAACCACGCCAAGGACAGGATGCTGAAAATCCATCCAGAAAGCTTCCTATTTTCTGTTCCTTCACAACATGATCACTAACTCCTAGCAACCCAAGGATGAAAGAAAAAGACAAAGAAGAAAAAAAAAACACCTACCTGAGATCTCCTACCAAAATGAGTACTTAATCCTTAACTGCCAGAAAGACAGAGATCCATACATATTAAAAGACACTTCCCGGGGGACACAACAGACCTCATGAAGACACTGGAAAATCCTGGCATCGCCAAGCTGGAGTCATTTCCTTTAATGCAAGGCTTTGACGTATTGACAGGGCTAACCTGACGGATTTAAGCGAGGAAAACGTGCGCTGCATATTTATTTCCCTTCTAAGTCCCTAAAGACCGGGGGCAACACGGACCCGCGCTTCCATCCGACGCCTGCAAGGCTCGCTGCCTTCTGATGCTGAGAAAGTCGTGGTTTAGCAACACCAGGCGGCTCGACGAGGCTAAAATAACAACGCAGCGCCCGATTCCAAACCAGGTCCTCGGCTCGCAAGGCGCCGTGCCGCACCGGGACCCACGGTCAGAGCTCACGTCCCTTCGGGTGGCATCTGAAGTTGTCTGCGATTTACCCTCTCCAAGTTTCGAGTGTGCAAAACGGAATTACTCTGAAAGTCACCTCTGCGGGACCCTCCCTCTACAGATCGGCAGCCAGAGGGGGGGGATAGAGACGGAGGAGGGCTCATCGCTCAGACAAAAATGTGAAAACCTATCAACAAATCAGTTTCAGAGGAGAACATACAGCGTTTCACCAAACCGCCACCCAGCAAGCGAGCATCCGATTTCCATGTGGAAGGGGAAAAATATATATTAGAGACACTCGACATACATTTCCCTTCCCAACAAAAGTGGCCTCTAAACTCCCCGGCCAAGGACACGGAGGAAACGGAGCGGCGAGGACCGAGCGCCTACTTTTCAGGCGGACGCGCGTGTGCGCGGGGAGATCGCGCAGCGGGGACCCCGCGGGGAGAGGAGCCGGGGCGGCGGGGCGGGGGCGGGGCGGCCGGGGAAGCCCCAGGTGCGGAGAGGGACCCGCACGGAGGCTCCGGGAGCCGGCGGGAGGGGGCCCGGGCGCTGCGCAGAGATCGCGGCGGCCCCGGAAAGTTCATACTCACTCAGTTTCGCAACTGCGCCGTCCCCGCAGGCCGCCCGGCCGGGGCGCTGGGGACACGGCGGCGCCCGTCTCCGCCGCGCAGCCCCGCGCGCCTTGCTCCGCGGGCCGCCGCGCGCCCCGCACCGGACGGAGGCCCGGGCGCCCTCTCCGCGCACCTCCCGGCGGCGCTGGGTGAGTGAGGACGCCCCCGGCGGGACTGCGGGAGTGTGCGCGGCGCGGGCAGCGACGCCGCCGGCCGGAGCCGCCCCCTGCACCGCCGCCGCCCCCGCGGGTGGACGGGCGCTCGAGGCTGGGCGAGGCGCCGGGCGGCGGGCGCGGTGCGGGCACCGGCGAGCGCGGCGGCGGACTCGGCGGCCGGCTGGCTCCCGCGGCCGGCGTCTGGGCGGGGGGCCGGGCTGGGGGCCGGGCGGCGGCGGCGGCTCCGCCCCTTGGCCGTGCCGCGGGCTGCGCGCGCGGGAGGAGCGGTGCGGGGGCGCCCCCCTCGGCCGGCGCTCGGGTTACAGCCGCCGCTCGGGTGCCCGGCCCGAGCCTCGCCGGTTCGCCGGCGCCGGGGGAGACCTGGTAACGGAACTGGGACGCCTGCGCTGCATTGTGGGAGCTTTCCTGGCGGCGGCGGCGGCGGCGGCGGCGGCGGCGGCGGGAGTGCGGCGGGGCCGCTCGCTGCCCGGGCCCCGCGCGTCCGGCCTCACCCCCGGCCCCGAGGCCTGAGGTCCGCAGGCCGCCGTGCAGAGGTGACCGGTGCGGCACTGACTTCCAGGGGAGCAAAATCTTCCCCAGCCCGGGGTGACTCTGGTAAAACGGCCCTGCACGGTCACCCCGGAAAGTAGGAAGCTTTTCCCGCAGACGCTTAAAAAAAAAAAAAAAAAAAAAAAAAAAGCCGTTCCGAGCCCCAAGGACCGGGTTTGAATTGCTTTCATCTGGAGTGGCAGTGATTCAGCGACCCCCTTCTCAGCAGCAGGCAGTGACAGAGCCCGGAACCCGGAGAAACAGCGAATGAATCAGACGTGAATAACCAAGTTTGGCAAGAGCTGGGCTCAGATTCAGGAGCACCCCCCTCACCCCCTTACCCCTTCACCACCACCCCCCTTACCTCCCTTTAAATATAGCAAATAGTGGAGAAAGGAAAACAGTGCTTTCATCTAGAAATGCATATGTGTATGTTGTTTTCACTGTTCCACTTTGTGTGTGGCAAGGGGGAGGGGGGCGGTGCACATGGAGTTACTCTCTAGCCACTGGACAAAATTCAGCCTTTGGTCCAACCTGTGCTCACACATGCCCACACCTCTGCAACAGCTATTCATTTGGAGGGAGGTGGGGTGAAGATAATGGGCGAGATGCAAGAAAGCGTTCCGGTTATAAAACGCCGCTTTTAATTCTCCAGATACTTTTTTTATTAATCATCAAAACAAGGATATTAAATTTGAAGCACAACTTGTTACAGCTCATCTTACTCGGGGCCTGATCTGTTTGGTTTGTATTGAGTTTGGGTTTGTAGTAGGCCTTTTGTTTCTTCCGCTTGTTTTTTGACCTTTAGTTCCTGCACAGCTCATTAGTTCCTCTACCTCAGAGGTTAAGTGAGGGGAGAGAAACAGTAAGACTCAAATTTGGCTATCATCGACATTTGGAGGGCTTGGGGAGAAGAATCCTCTTTGCTTCCAATGTAAAAACCAAGGGAGCTTTATTTAGAGATGACTGTAGGGCATGGATCCTTTGCCCAGAGTTTTCCAACCTTAACTTTACCGTTTCCTAAACTCTCATTCCCTTGTCAGCCTTTCACTCCACTGAACATCGGTCAGCACCTAATTGCCAAATCTAATGGAAAATTTTAATCTCCATCTTGTGCCCTTCGTGGCATTTGCAAATGTTGACTTTTCCCTCCTTCCTTCTTGGAACTAAACCCCCCCCCCTCTTTTTTTTTTTTTTTTCTGTGATAGTCATCCCTGTTTTTTGGTGATCTTGAACAGGGGTGAGTGATAGCAGGCAGGAGTATCTCTTGTTAAACCAGGATGCTAGGTCTTACCAAGTAGAAAAACCTTATTATAGTTTCTGTGATCACCAGTAGGGTCCTGAGGTCGATTTTAGCATGCATCGGAGGTGAACAAGTTGACTGGCTCATAACAACCAACTCTCATGTGACCAGCAAGTAAATCAGGATGAAATGGACCATGATTGAATAACCGTGGTCACTATTAAGGAGAAGCACTTACTAGGATCGAGGTACCCGGTGAGGTATCCCCACCTGTAAACCACAGTGTGCCTTACTGGTGGCTCTGGACGTCAGTGAGCTTACTCCTGTCCAGTCGTGGCTAGATCCAGATAAATCTATTCCCTACCTCGGCCCCATGTGGTTAACGCATTCTTTCTTCAGTGCATAGTTCAATTTGTTTTAAGCTTTCTTAGCTGTTTTCACATCCCTGTTAAGCCCTCCTGAGATCATACCACATGTCCTTAATGGGAGTTGTAAACAACTCTTCTTTCTGGTTTCTAATTGTATTCCCAAAAAGTAACCTAACTAGAAGTCAGTGAGTGTTCATGCACGTCAAGCCCTGTGACATAATCAGATTTGATTTTCAAGAAAACAGTCTGAGAGGATAGATTCAGAACAGAGGGGACTACCAAGCATAGAGACTTATGTGGAAAGCAGTGGGAATGAAAGGGGGCGGGGGGGGGGGGGGGGGGAATAGCACTTGGAGATATGTAATTACGTATCATTGCTTTCCTATTGCTAACTAGAAACAAGTTACCACGAACTTCGTGGCTGAAAACAACAAGAATGTGTTACCTAACAGTTGTGGAGGTCAGAAATCCTAAAACCGAGGTGTGGGCTATGTCCTATGCAGGCTCTTAGGGGAGAATCCATTTCCTTGCCTTGTCCAGTGTCCTGCGATGCCATCTGCTTTTCTTGGCTTGTGGCGTCTTCCACTGTCTTCAAAGCCAACGACATAACATCTTCAAATCTTTCTTTGTCACCTCTGCGTCATGATTAGGGGGCCAGAAATGTGGGAACAGGAGCAGCCACACTTCTAGCCCTCTATGCTATGAACTGAACTGAATTATTTGCAGAGAGAGATGATAGTGTCTCTATTACTAGTCAGACCATCAGTGGAATTTTATTGCAGCAGTGGTGACGCATTAGTTCAGCTAAATCATGGGTCCCTCGGCGACTTATGTAACTGAAACCCAAGGTATTAGCACACTGAGAAAACCAGGTTCACATCTGCAGAAATCCCTTTCTCTGGAAATCCCTGGCAAGTCATAGTGCCGAGGTTGAGAGATATATATGTCTAGACAAGCATTTCCCAAACTGGTCCATCAGAAACAGCGCCCGGTAAGATGGGATGCAGGGAAGATGGTTGTTCCACCCTTAAATACATACAGTCCATGGGACACAGTTGGGACTACAGTTTAGGCCAGACTAAGAAGCTCGTCTATGGGTCAGATCCTTCCAGGGCAAAGGATCGGGAAATCCTTTCACGAGGAAGTCCAAGGGAAAGACAAACATTTCGTCATAGCAAATACTAGTAGGTATGTGTGCTAGGAGGAATAAATTATGTACTGCCTATAGCATCAGTTTCTTTATGCTGTAGCCCTCCCTATCTTTCTTTCTTTTTCCCTACTTCTTTACCCACTCTGTGTTTCACCCACTCTACTTAACAGCTTCCTAGCCTCTCAAACGGTGGTTCTGGACTCCTTCTCAGTTCTCTTACTACATTACCCTGAAATTGCTCCTTTATTTGGGGAGCCTTCACGGTCCACCCCCAACCTCACCCCTACCCACTTCTTGAAGCCAGGAACTATGTTGTACTTAGCATTGTATCCCCCATGCCTGACACAGGGCCTGGTTCAGACTGGGAACTCAGTTAATATTAGTTGAAATAACAAATGAATGAATGAATGACAATATCAGTGGAATAAACCAATGCCACCTGCTCACCTGTTATATACTTTTCTTTGGTCTTCTTCCTTCTAAGCTATAATTAGCTAAGATTTTCATTGTCTTCTTTAATGAATAAACACACGCAACACACACCCCATAATAAGCTACAGTGTGCTAGGTTTCAGGATTACAAAAATTAATTTGACATAATTTCATCCCTCTAGGAGCTCACAGTTCATCTAAGGAAACATATTTTAAAAAAGAACATGAGGCAGATAATTCTAGTTGCTTATCCCATTCCCTTTCTCCCATTCTTTCTTAGTAACAAAAATCTGATTTTGTGCCCAGTGAAAATTTTTATTTCACAACCTTCCTTGCAGATAGGTTTTACTAAGTATAGGCCAATGGTAGGTGGATGGAGGGTGCTGTATAGGACTCCCAGGAAAACTCGTTTCTGTGGTGGGGTACTGGCAGGGCTAGTACCTAGTCTTGCCTGGAACATGGATGTGGTAGCTGGAGTTACAGCAGTAATCTTGTGACATCAAGACTGTCTTGAAGCCCAGTCATATGCTAAAATTTGTACAAAGGTTCATTTAGGGTTCTTCAGCCCATCTTACCAAGCCTTGATTTAGTCCCTATTAGTGATAAGTTTGAAAGGGAAAGAAAAAAAAAGTATTCTCTCCCCATTTGGTATATGTGTGTGTGGAAAGCAAGTATAAATGGTATTATTTCCCATTCCTGATGAAAGTCTTATATGCATATTGAAACTCTGCAAATATCTATAAATATTGTGATCTATATGACCAAGTAAAGGGACTTTTTAGAAACAACGAACAGTTCTCAGATCTGTAGAAAATTTTAATTTAATGATAGTTTCTTCTTTAAAAAATGTATAGTTACTAAATTATAAAGAACTCCTTTAAAGACCCTCCAATAATCTGATGGGGCAGGAGGGTGATGATCAGTATATTTTGTTAAAGAAGTGCAGTATGGAAAGAAAAGAAAGCATAAGCAATAAATGGAAACTACAACAGGTATAACAAAAGGAATACAACCAAATATATTCAGAAATAGGATTTAAAATAGGATTGGGTCTTTTTAAGGTAGATGTTTTGGGGGAGGATAATCTTACGAAAATGGAACAGTGTGTGTGTGTGTGTGTGTGTGTGTGTGTGTGTGTGTGAGTGTGTGTGTTTATTATAGGCTAGATTTAGTCAGCTGAAATTAACTATGGGGGATTCTCCCAGAGCTTATACTAGGATCAGTATATAGGGGAAAGCAATGATTGTGGAACTTGATGTTATAAAGACATGGAGTAAAATCTGGTCTAACTGGCATTCTTTCAACCTAAATGCCACTCACCAATCTCCCTACACTTCTCAATACTATAATTGAGGTTTATAATGATGACCCTGATATGACTTCTGAATCATAGCAGAAAGATTAGATTATCTTCTGTGTTGCTTTTATGTACTTAATTATATTTTTATTAATTGCAGACTGGAAATTTGTTCTGTTTAATGACACTGCTAGATTAACTAAAGCCTCCTTATTAGGGACCCAGCCATCTGCAATAGCAGATTCTGCAGTTCATGTGGGGCAAAAATACAGCTGATTAAAAATGTGAGATTTATATGATCGTAGCAAGAATAATTATTGCAAAATAATTTAGAATCATTCAGCCATATTTTTAAGAATTGTATAACAAATGTATCGATGAATAGTAAATGCTACATAGCAGGGAAGGCTCTAAGAATGTTAGGAAATTTTGGGATAGACCCAGAGAGGCTGGGATGGAACAGGGACTCTTGGGTAAAGGCTTAGGTCTGAGGCTTATCTGCTAGTCTCCCCATTTCTATTCTCCCACTGGCAGTAGAAATAGACTTACCTACTTACCTTTCCTCTGCTGGTCTCTTTCCTGCCCACCAGGATGCCTGTCTCCTCTGGCCTCCTCTGGAGCCGCACTTAGAGTCTGCCTTCAAACAGCTTTTCTGCCCCTCTTCATATAACAAACATCCATGTTCAGCTTCTCTGGCATTTTCTAGTAGTTTGATAGCTAAATATGATGGTGGGTGTGGGGAGAAGAAATAGAGTAAAAATCCTTCCCATGTTATTCTTCTTCCCAAATTTAGCCCAATGAGCCAAGCACAGCATGGGTGCTACTGGTGGGTCTTTGGGAAAAACAGGCCATGGAGCTGATTCACCTGCATTCAGCGGAGCACCCAGAGGTTGGCCTGGAAGGTTCTGAGTGAAGGTTCTGCAGTACAAGGTAGGGGTGAAGCAGGCAGACAGCTCCAGAGGAGATACAGGGATGGGCAGGTGGTACAGGAGCAGAGGCAAGGCAGTGCATTGGTGTTCCTCTAGCAAAATAGAGACTTTCCTTCCCTTCCCTCCCCTGAAGACATAATTTTAGACAAATGGAAGAAAAGTTGATGGCTGGGAACAGGGGTGGGGCAAGAGTGGTGAGATACTGGCTACTGTAGGCTCTGACGGAAGAGAGAAAAATCTTATTTTGTTTTTTAATCTCGGAAAGAAAGAGACATTCCCTGTACTCTAAGGCTGGGGTAAAAATAAATGATTGCAAGAACTACTGATATTGAAATGATAAATACTACCACTTTGACTAGAATCAGAACTCTATACTCAAATAAGCAAGGGGTTGGGGTGGCCTCAAGCAGTACTGTCCAAGTGGGTGCTGTGTGGCACAGGGGAAGGCAGGGGGTGGACGGGTTAAGACACTGATAGTGTCGTCATCCCATGCCTATCCCCTCCCAGGAGAGACCATTCCCTTCCTTCTGCTGCCCTTCAGCCTCTGACCTATATGGGGGGGACGGCGATCCACTTAAATAACAGAACTTGAAGAGAACTCTAAGGCTCTTCTCTCAGAGAGATTGAAAAGACACCAAGACAGACCTTGGTTCAAATCCTAACTCTGCTTCTTAATGCCTGAATGACTGTGGGCATGTTATTTAATTTCTCTGACTTTAGTTTTCTTGTCTGCAAAAAAACGAGGGCCAGGAGAAGAGAGAATAATATTAGCCGCACATAAGGAATAGTTGTGATTCACTGGCGTAATATGTGTGTAAAGCATTCAGTACATTGCCTGTTGTTATTATCTTCAGGCTGTTGGGTCCGAAGATACTTTCAACAAAGCCATTAATTTTTCTGTTTCAGTATACTCTGTGGCAGGCTCTGTTCTAAATGCTTCTCATATATTAAGTTTTAAATACAACAGCTGTACCAGATAGAGACTATTATTATACCCATTTTATAGATTAGGAAGTCACAGCACAGGAGATTAAGTAATTTAGTCAAGGTTCCAACAGTAGATAGTAGCAAGCAGGGATTCAAAACCAGGAAGTCTGGCTTCAAAGTCTGCGTTCTGTGTTTTTGTTTTTGTTTTTAACATATTTTATTGATTTTTTTACAGAGAGGAAGAGAGAGGGATAGAGAGTTAGAAACATCGATGAGAGAGAAACATTGATCAGCTGCCTCCTGCACACCTCCCACTAGGAATGTGCCCGCAACTAAGGTACATGCCCTTAACTGGAATTGAACCCGGGACCTTTCAGTCCGCAGGCCAACACTCCATCCACTGAGCTAAGCTGGCTAGGGCAAAGTCTGCATTCTCTATCACGGCAATATGTAGTCAATGAAAAGTGAGGCAAGAATTAAAAGTAGCTGAGGGAATGAAGCATAGGTTTGGCACAGGTTCAAGTTGAAAAGATTAGAATGAAATCGTGAATTGTGATCTGGGTTCGGCAGGTTCCTTTCACCTGGTGCCCAGAGCGTGCGGAGGGTGTGGGATGGGAAGGGAGGATGGGGCTGGCCCAGCAGCATCAACACCTCCTCATTATAGGCTGTACACTTAAAATAAGTTAGCATACTATTTTAGGGTGATTGATGTTTCCAAGTTAATTTACAAGCCAATTGGGAAAGTAGCCCACAGATGACTGTGACTAAGATAACTATGTGCATTTTATTTATTTATTTTTTTATGAGAGAGAGAGAGAGAAACATTGATTTGTTGTTCCACTTACATATGGATTCATTGATTGTTTCTTGTATGTGCGGTGACTGGAGATTGAACCCACAACCCTGGCGTATTGGGACTGTGATCTAAGCAACTGGGCTCTCCGGCCCAGGGCAAGTATGTGCATGTAGATTGTAGACGCATTCCTGGCTTTCTGTCTTTTACCAGGTAAGGGGACATCCTGGGGAGTGAGCCAGTGAGTGCTAGTTCTCCTACTTAAATGAACTTTGTGCCTCTGGGCAAGTCCCTTTGCCTTCCTCGGCCTCTTTAAGATGGAAGCGGGATCTGCCAGTGGTTCTTTGAACCCCAGCATTAACGGGCAGATCTGGCTGCCTAATGAGAGTCCGCTTCCACTCCCCCCGTCGCCTGTGTGTCCCCCAGGTGTGGTTATTCCGAGACGCCGCATCTCCATGGGGGCTGCATTGTTCTGTGGCAAGGCTTATAAAATTACCTCAAATGTCACATCTAGCTCTAACATTCTGAATTATATGAGCCATGCATTAAAGTAGTTGGTGCCATTGAAAGAGAAGAGACATGGCAAAATAGGCTTGCTCCAGCAATTCAAAAACCAACTAAAAAATCCAGGGGGGAAAAAAACAAACAAAACATAGGCGAGGCTTTAAGATAGTTTTGCACTAGGAACATAATGAGTGAATATAATTCTATTATGTATTTTTACTTTACTTTGTGACTTCACTCCTTGCATTTATTTTATATGTCAATTTCTGAGCATCAGTTTCCAAAAAAGTCATTATCCTATGTATTCTACAGGACACTGGAGCTTTACAACAAATAAATGAACAAAGAGTGGCTACCCTAAGAAGAAATAGCCTCAAGTTACTGGTTGCCCTAAAAACTGGAAAGCCCATGTACTAATAGGGGTCATGACAGCTTGTCAAAGTGAAGAAAAAAACCGCATAATACTCCAGTGATTCTAGACGGAAGTAGCTAATCAATTCAGCCCTGGGTAGTTTCAGAGAAGAAACCAAGAAAAGGAAATCTTGTTCTTCTCCTCAGGGCAGAGATGTTTTGTTTTAATTTTAGCACCTGGTGTTCCCTAGAGAAGTGCTGGCTAAAACAAAAAAACACTTTATTAGAATCCAAGTGTTAGAAATTAATCAAAGGTGGCGGGTGAGTCAGACTCCCTTCTCTTGTAATAAGTAATCATGATTGTACGCTGGGGTCCTTGTGGGTAAGGCCTCTAATTCTGTCTGACCATTTTATGCAGGAGCAAATAAAGGAATAAAAAAGGAGTTCTTAGGGAAAAAGTTAAGTTAAAGCAAAGCAAGCAAGACAAAATGATATATGGGAACCTAAAATTCTAGGCCTTGGCAGTGCACACCCAAGCCCGAGGCTGTGTCAGTCCAGGCAGGTGACCTTAATTACTGTCTCTCCAGTAGGCTGGACTAGGGAAAGGGAAGAAGTGGGGATTTGGGTGAGGAACTACTTTGTACGTAAATATTTATTTTACTGTGAGAGCTCAAGGACATCCTTGGGTTATATTTTAGAGATAGTGCAGAATTCACATGAATGATTCAAATTCCTGAATTGAGAGAAAATAGGCTATAGATGATTTCCTAATTTTTAAATATAGGCAGAAAGTAATATAGGCAGAAGGGAAGAGGCATTGGAAGGTAACATGGGTATGAAATGGGTTTGAATGGCTTCAGGTACTGGGTTATAATCCTCCTAGCACATGGACAACATCTTTTCTGTTTTTTTCTTTAAAAAAAAAATGTTCTTATTGATTTTATAGAGAGAGGAATGAGAGGGAGGGAGAGAGAGAGAGAGAGAGAAGGAGAGAGAAAGAAGCATGGATCAGCTAAATGGAACCCTCAATCCTTCAGTGCATGGGACAGTGCTCAACCAAGGGAGCCACGCTGGCCACGGCTTTGTGGGTTTTTTTTTTCAAACCTACTCTTCAGTAGTTATTTCAGTAGTTACTATGCATGTAAGATGTGCTTGAGTGAGTCTTTTCTGTTAGAAAAATGAAAAGCAAATTAATACAGTTTCTAGAGCTCTCTTCAGAGATCTGAGCCTAAGTAAGGACAATTATAAAAAAGATAGAATATTTGAAAATAAAAAGTCTTCTAATGCTGTCTGTTAGTTTCAAATTTAACCCTTCTTCATTCTCCTGGCTACCCTACCCCAACCCTTGATGGCAAGATAATATGTAAATGGCTGCAGGCAAACTGTGAAGTGCGTGGATTAGCATCTAGAGCAGGGATGGTGCTGGCTTCCAGGCAATTTATTTAATCTGTTTAGACATCAATTTCTGCCTGTGTAAAAAGGGATGATGATAATGAGTGTTTACCAAGTGCAGTGGTTGAAGGATTAACTGTGTCTGACCTAGAGTAAGCCTCAGTTCAAATGAGCTCTTGCCCTTAATCTTTCTACTGAAATCAGAAGTTTCAGGTTGGAAGCCTGATCTTAAATTTAGCGAGATGCTTTCCCTTATGTGGTGTAACAGAAATCAGTACCAGCTGTAGTGCTTAGCTCCCAGGGGAGTGAATATTAGACAGAAACGTTTCTCCATGTACAGTTGTTTTTGTTTTTGGTCCATTTTGCTGATAAATATCCTGTGAAAATTCTGTGCAGCAAGGCAGAGGCTGAGCAGGAGTATAATATTGAAGGGCTGCCCTTGCCGGTTTGGCTCAGTGGATAGAGCATCCGCCTTAGGACTGAAGGGTTCAGGGTTCAATTCCGGTCAAAGGCATGTACCTTGGTTGCAGGCTCCTCCCCGGCCCAGGCACGTGCAGGAAGCAACCAATTGATGTGTTTCTCTCACATCGATGTTTCTCTCTCTGTCTTTCCCTCTCTCTTCCACTCTCCCTAAAAATCAACGGAAAAATATCCTCAGGTAAGGATAAACAACACTATATATATATAAAATATTGAAGGGTTTCTTGGTGTTGACTTTGAATGCCTGTTTGTCACTTTGTAAAGTGGGTTTAGTTAGTCAGTTTGTATTTTTTTAAATATATTTTTATTGATTTCAGAGAGGAAAGGAGACGGATAGAAACATAGAAACATCCATGACAAGAGAGAATCATGAATAGGCTGCCTCACACACACCGCCCCCTCCCCCCCCCCCCCCCCCCCCCCCACTGGGGATAGAGCCCAAAACCCGGGCATGTGCCCTGACTGTGGTTCATAGGTTGACACCCAACCACTGAGCCACACTGGCCAGGCTCAGCTTGTATTTTTGAATCACATGGCAGCTTTTCAAAAACTCTCTAGATGTGGACACAGAATTTCCATGGCCTCACCCCCATCCAAGTGGCTTGTAACAGAAGGAATCAGAGCAGCTGGGAGGGGCAATATGGCATAGGCCTGAAGCAGGATGCTGCATCTTTGAGTAATCCAAGACTGCCAATAAAGTTTCCTGTCACAGCACAAGTGAAGCCAGAAAATTTTGAATTATAGCCTATTGAGCTGTAGGGGCTCATCTCATCCGATCCCTTCAATTTCCAGTTGAGGAATCAAATCCAGAGGTCTAAGGACCTGCTTCAGATAATGCAACTAATTAGACTCAGAGTTAAGACTCAAGACAGAACAGGGGAAAAAAAAATTATATTTAAACTTTACATCATTTCTACCCTTTGTCTCATTAACTTTGATCTCTCTGCAAAATAGGTAACACGGCAATTAGCTGGAATAAGAGAAATTTGTGAGTGAAATTGTGCTGACATGTTTGGGTTTGTATTAATATTCCCAGTAATCACAAAGAGCACTTACTAAAGAGCTTGCAGCCAATTTTAGAATTTATGTTTAATTTCAAAGGGTGCTTTCATTTTCAGAAGTTAGAGCAATCTTTGTTCCGTGTTCAGGCTTTAAAGGCTGGGCTCTCAAAACCCGTGGCGATGGCTCATTGTTGCCGGTGTCACCGTTAGATCAAGCACTGCTTGGGAAGCAATTGGAGGCGATTGTAGAGGCGCTCAGTGGCACGTCTGTGATTACAGTACGTGCAGTTGTCAAGTGAGAGAAACCAGTATCCCTTGGTGACTCCCATCCTCAGTGGGCTGGGAGCAGCCGTCAGATGCGCAGAGAACAGCCCTCCACTGTATTTAAGACACAGGACTTACACCCAGATCAAGCTGCTCAGAATTGCCTTTTTTGCTTAAGATCAAGCATCTTCAGAAAGTCATATTGTAAGCACTAGGGGAACCATTAAGTTGTACTGAAATAGAACAGCTAGGAAGAAGAAAACAAATGTGTACTTGAAAGATACAAGGAGGCTTATCCTGGGTATAGTCATAGGGCCCCTGTTCAGATGTATCTTTTTTCGGCCATGGAGATTCTCATTTGCATCTTGATATGTTTTCCCTTCTTCATTTTAAACCATGAACTTCCCTTGTGCCAATTAAAAAAATTTAAAAAGCCAGTCACTCCCTAAATTCCTCTGAGCTTGTGAACATTCTTTCTCTCCACGTGGTTACTTGCTGCCTCTCCTAATCTGAGACCCTCACTGCAGGCTGTAATCAAATTCCTGGAAGTGGGACCAGGGAAGAAAACTCAATCCCACACTGTTCTCATCCTTTCCCATAAGAGATCCCGCACATGTCAGTCTTGCTTTCTTTCCCCCTGCTTATCTCTTTCTTTACAAATACTGGGAGACATGAGCACATGAGACTTCTATTCCCTTCCCCTTCTGTTTCCTGTGGATGAAAAAAGGGGGTTCTATGGAAAGGAACCTCACAGAGTACTCTGATCATAAATTCCTAAGTGGACCGGTCTTGGTGGGTAGTCAGTCACACCCCAGGCATATACCTCTTTACTACAAGGCTTATCTGTGCCTTGATTGCACTGCCCATTGTTTCTGTGCACCAGGTTGGTAGCCCTTTGAAATGTCCCCTTTCAGAACCCTCCTTGTAAGACCTGACCACCCTTTCGGACCCCTCCTTCAAAAGTGTGCAAGGTAGCACATAATCTCAACTCTCCTGTCATCATCTTGCTTTCTCCCACCTTCCTGTCATCTTCCTTACGTCCCCTCCTTAATCTCAAATGCATAAAAGAACAATTTATCTCAGTCCATTGAGATCTGGCTTGCAGATATAGATCTTGCTTCCAGGTATATCCTCTGTTTGGCTCAAATACATTTTTATTAAAAAAATTCTCTACAGCCCTGGTCCTGTAGCTCAGGTGGTTAGAGCATCATCCCAATACTCCAGGGTTGTGGATTTGGTCCTTGGTCAGGGCACATATAAGAATCAACCAATGAATGCAGGAATAAGTGGAACAACAAATCAATGTCTGTCTGTCTCTCTCTCTCTCTCTCTCTCTCTCTCTCAAATCAATAAGTAAATATTTTTAAAAATTCTCAACAAGTTTGAATGTTCTTACATTGACATTCCCAACTCTTTCCTGTTTGCTTTGTAGAATCCTCTCCTCCTGCACCTCTGTTCATTATTTTATCACTCCCATTTTCTTTCCAAAAATCTACAGGTAACTAGGGCTGGCTCCAGCCTCCCCCACCTAGGGTCTCTCGTGTCCTTCACAGCAGTTACTGGGGTGGTTTAAGGAGCTGGTGTTTGAGGACTTAATAAACCCTCATTGACTTTTAGCAATAAAGCCTCTCATCAGGGTTGCAAAACAAAAAAAAAGCATTTTCATTTTGCTTGTGATAAACCTTGAAGGAGGAAAAAGCACCATCCATGCATTTTGGTGTGTGTCAAAGTGAAGAACCTCGGCCAGGATGCTTCTGAAAGTCCACTTTGACTTCCCATTAAAGTGTGCATTCCCTTCCCCACCATATCCTCCTCCTATTAAACGTAATTCCCTTATTAAAACTTTTATTTTCTAGCCAACAGTTTCATTTTGAGTGCTACAGTACAGTATTGTCTTCCACTATTTTTCATTGCAGATGCACCACAGGAGGTAAATGAGCCCCTTTGAAATCATTTTGGAACCTGGCCATGTTTAGAACATTGTTTCTATGAGAAAATGAATTCCCAACTTTTAGAACATAATTTATTTTAAGTTGGGTATTTCCTCTGTGTATTTGGTAACAAAAATCTTTTGATGTGGTGACATAAAATCAGAGACCTGCCTTGGTTTTTACCTTGTTGAATATTTCCACAATAGAAAAAATTAACCCATTTATTTCTTATATTTTGTGTGTGTGTTTGTATAACATGCTATAGATCTTGCAATGCATATTGTCGGTTGTGTATAATTTTCCACAATCAGAGAGTACATGGGGATTGTAGTTGTCCATTGTTTCTGGTTTTCCCCTCTTCCTGGGCACAGGGAGAGACTGTGCTCTCCAGCCTCTCCTGTAGCTAGGTGTGGCTGAGTACAAGTGATTTGAGGAACTTCTGCCTTATCTGCTGATCCCTGGCCTGAGGCTCCCTCTCTTCCCTCTGTTTAGCC
Source organism: Myotis yumanensis (assembly GCF_028538775.1). NCBI lineage: Eukaryota > Metazoa > Chordata > Mammalia > Chiroptera > Vespertilionidae > Myotis > Myotis yumanensis. The sequence continues at coordinate 179,763,362 of NW_027223754.1, forward strand.
AGCTGGAATGGTGAGGACCAGAGCAACCCTGCAAGCCAACTGTTGATGGCAGAGCTGCTGCCAGCCTGGGTCTCCGATGACTGACCGGAGCAGAGCTGCCCACCCAGCTGGAATGCTTGTCTTGGACTATTACTTGGGAGACAAATAAACTCATTGTTCTTCAAGCCACTGAATTCGGGGCCTTTCTTTCTCACAGCAGCTTAGCCTATTTGCTGGGGTCCAGCCCCAGCAGGTCCAGGGGTTCCCAAAGGTGTGGACGGAGTCGGCGAAGAAGGAATGACACGGAGGCAGCGTTCAGTTGGTCAGCATGGTCAGGTTCTTTTTTTATTGTCCTGTTACATCTATATTTATACTATTGGATTCCATAAACATGCCTCTATAATTACATCATGGTATGTTTTGGGTAACGTTCTATAGTTTCTTGTTTCATAGTTTCCTATCTGACCTTTACCAGAAATCCTATTTCTATCTAGTTCTGTTGATTTTAATCTTGTCTAGGTTAATCTCTGTGTTCCATTACAAGGGCTATTCCAAGGTTACTGCTCTACTGATAGGCTACAAGGAAGTGACTGAAGGAGATTATCCTGCCCAGTAAAGGTTATGTCCTCCCAACCTCGCTGCTTGCCTTCCCTGGGACTGCCCTGTGTTGGTGGATCTCCAGGGATATAGGCTTTGGTGCTTTCCCTGGTGGACAGACCCCTGGGGATGTGGCCCCAACAAGTCCCAAATTTATTGCCAACAGTCTTAGCCCAGGTTCTTCATAAGTAGTACATGGTATTTCTGTAACACTAGGGGGTTTCACTGACTTATTCTATTCCTTAGTCCTGTTAATCCCTAACCTGGGGAAACAACCTTTCTTGGGGAGGTGGTCCTGTTTAAAACACATAGTGCTAAGAGGGGGAGCAAACATAGGCCATGTACGCCAGGTCCCTTGAAACATAAGCTGTGCAGATGTTTCTTCCCTGCAGCGACTGTGTCAAGCAGCAAGGGTGGACCAGCTTCCAGCAAATTCCCCCATTTTTATTTTTTAAGTGACAGCGCATGTAAATCAGCAGCCACCTCTCGGATTGGGTTGTTTAAGACTCGGAAGACCTGTTTGTGACTTTGCCAACAGGTCAGTCCGAGCCTTAACCCTATATCGGCTCCCCACACCTTACAAAACTTATTTTACAAGGTTTCCTATGGTGAAGTGTCTTACCTCAATATCTGAATAATCAAACCATATAAGCAAAAACGTAATTTTCTTCAGAAAACAAAACTCTAGATGTTTCAGCTGTTTTCTTCTGATTCTGAATTTCCCTATACATTAAGAAATTGATAAGACTAATTTAATCTTCCATTCAAACATGAAAATCTGTTTACCAAAGAGCTGTTATTTGAAAGGGGTAGTATGTTTTGGCCTTCATTTAATATACATATATATTTTATTATATGTATGTATGTAAAAGAAGTAAAAGAATACCACCTCAGAAGCACATCTCTTTGCTCTAGTATCCTGTGGTAATCCCATTTTAGTTAGGGACAAATCCTGCTTCAAATGCACTCTCAGGAAACAAGATTCTTCAGGGGTCACTTTTATTATAATACAAGAATGAAAGAAGCATGAAGCAAGGTTAAATCACTGTATTTCAAAAAAAATGTATAAATTGAGTTGAGGGTAGAATCACACACACACACACACACACACACACACACACCTGTTCATGTTTTTTTTTTTTTAAATACCCACAATTGGTGTCATACCAGATGATACTTCTTTGCTGAATATTTTTGTGTATTTGTTGGTTTGCTTTTCTTCCTCACAAAGCAAAATAACACTTAGAATTTAGATATTTTTTTGAAAAGTTTTTAACCAGAATAGATATTCAGATACGGAAATCAAATAGTGCCAAATTGGCTTATGGCTAAAAAACAAACATGTAGTCTCAGAACCAATAAGGATGAATTCATTTCTCACAATTCTAAAATTGAAGAGGTAGGAAAGGAGTTACAAAAGAACCTATGACCTTCATAACCTCATAAAAGCTAAGTGAATATTACAGTATTCTTAGAGCTCTGAGTGAATTCTGAGAAAATGCAACTTAAGAGGATAAAATGGGCATTAGCTACAGGAAAATAATCCATTTTCTTAACATATTTGAACTAATAGCAAATACATCTCACTTTTTTCTTTTTCTTTTTTCTTTAATGCAGTATGAGGCTTTACTACTCTCTTTGCCAGTACCAAAATTATGATAGTTGTTATCTAGATCTTTATTGTGCATATGAAGATTTCTACTTCAACCTTAAAGTGACATCTATGAAACTTTGCGTTAGTAAGCATTGTTTCTCTCTTCCACCAGTTCTGGTCATCTGACTAAGCTAGGTGGAAGCATTACAGTCAGGGGGACTGCAGTGTCTATGGGTTGTAGATCTGAAAAGAACCTTGATAAGTTTTCTTGTTGAAAGATATAAACCCAATATTATTGCAATTAACTGCTGTGTGACCATCTAGAGTCTTGGTCCAAAAAATTTGGAGAACTGAATTCTAATGCTGGCTTTAGCACTACTTAACTTTGACAAATCCAAGCTGGGCCTCACCTTCGTATCTGAAGCAGAATACTGTATGGATACATTTTCCCCAAGCCCACTCTAGAGGAAGTCTGTGCCTTCAGGAAATGGCACAGCACACAACTCTTTATTTTAAAATAAAAATAAAGACAGTCTTAAAGAGGAAACGGCCACAATGGGGAGGGAGGAGTAAATGGCTGAGGAACGTGTAACTCTGGGACAGGGGTCAGTAAACTGGACCCAGCAAGACAAATCCAGCCTGCTGCCTGTCTTATTTTAACAGCTAAGAATGACTTTTTAATTTTTTAAAAATATAGTTTTATTGATATCAGAAAGGAAGGAAGAGGGAGAGAGAGCAAGAAACATCAATGATGAGAGAGAATTCGTCGATCAGCTGCTTCCTGCACTCCACACACTGGGTATCGAGCCTGCAACCCGGGCATGTGCCCTGACTGGGAATTGAAGTGACCCCCTAGTTCAGTGATGGCGAACCTCTGACACACGAACTCATTTTTTTGGTTGATTTTTCTTTGTTAAATGGCATTTAAATATATAAAATAAATATCAAAAATATAAGTCTTTGTTTTACTATGGTTGCAAATATTAAAAAATTTCTATATGTGACACGGCACCAGAGTTAAGTTAGGGTTTTTCAAAATGCTGACACGCCAAGCTCAAAAGGTTCGCCATCACTGTCCTAGTTCATAGGTCAACACTCAACCACTGAGACATGTCCAGCCGGATGACTTTTTAATTTTTATGGTTTCCTTTAGTCCAAAGAAGAATATTTTAATACATGAAAATGTTATGAAATTCAAATATCAGTGCCCATAAATACAGTTTTATTGAAACATAACCATGCTCATTCATTTACACGGTGTATTTGCTTTCACACTACAATAAAAGAGTTTATTAGTCATAACAGAGACCTGCAAAGCCTAAAATATTTATTATTTGTCCTTTATGGAAATAGTTTTACAACCCTTCCTCTAAAATATCCAAGGTAGAAATGTCCAGTGGCAGTCGGAATTTAGGTTTTGAAATTATCCACAAGAAGCAATGGTGAGAGTTGATGAAATCAAGAAAGAGCAAAGAGGTCTGGAAAAAGCACCTGGTGGAAGATAACTTTTTAAAAAATTTATTTATTTTCTTTATTGATTAAGGTATTACATATGTGTCCTTATCCCCCCATTGCCCTCCCACCCCCACCCTCACTCATGTCCTCACCCCCCCTAGTGTCTGTGTTCATTGGTTATGCTCATATGCATGCATACAAGTCCTTTGGTTGACCTCTCCCCCTTACCCCCAACCTCCCCTGCCTTCCCTCTGAGGTTTGATGGTCTGATTGATGCTTCTCTGTCTCTGGATCTGTTTTTGTTCATCAGTTTATGTTGTTCATTATATTCCACAAATGAGTGAGATCATGTGAGATCACTTTTGACAACTGGGAGAGGAAGGAATCCCTTAAGGGAGTGAAGAAAGCACAGTTAGAGCATGGTATGGTTCCCAAAGGTAAGCAACGAGTGAGTTCAAGATGAGTTGGTAAGAGCAGACATGTCAGAGAAATCAGGTAAATTGAATAATAAAACAGTTCACTGGACTTGGTGATTAGAGGTTATTGGTGGCCTCTGAGAAAAGCATTTCTATGAAACCATGTGACATTAGTATGTTTCAAGAAGTCCAGCAGCAAACAGATTTACTCTGGATAGGAAACCAAGAAGATATGTTGGGGTCCAGCCCTAGCAGGTCCAGGGGTTCCCAAAGTTGTGGACGGAGTAGGCGAAGAAGGAATGACACGGAGGCAGCGTTCAGGTGATCATCATAGCCAGGTTCTGTGTTTTATTGTCTGTGTTTATTGTCTTTTCAGATTTAAATGCCTTTTTCACTGCCTGAAGATTTTGACTTTTTTTTTCTCCTTGTTTTTCTCATTTGGATAAGGAGAATCACATGGACTTTCACTTTTGTGTTTTTAAACCGCCATTGTTGGGTTTTCTTCTTTTAGCCTCTTGCTTAAGTCTGGAAGCACTTCCGGGTCATTGTTTGAGTGATGCCGTTTCCGACCTTTTCTGTCCTTTTCATCTTTTTTCTCTCTTTCTCTGGATCTTTCCCTTGACGTGTCCAATTCTTTCTTGTCTGTTTCTCTCTCCTTACTCTTGATTAGTGGTGAAGGAGTATGAATAAGGTACAGCTTTGCTGAAGATTCCTTGAGTTCGATGAGACTGTCCTTTATTGTGGAGGTATGTGATGGAGAAGGGTGTATATCAATTTTACGGCGTTTTTGTTCGCTTTCAGGCTCAGTAATATCTGATCGGGGAACAGGTGACTTCAAGGGCCCAGAAACTGGTCTTTTTTCTCCTTCTTTAACATTTTCTTTTGATTTTATTTCCTTTGCTCTATCTCTTTCTCTGAATGACTCCTTCTCTATTTCCTTTTCTTGAGTCAATTTTGATTCTATGTTGGAGACAGTGGCCTTGAATTTCTCACCTGTAGCTTTTTCTTCCTTCTTGAATTTCTCTTTCTCTTTGTTGGTCTTAGGTGTTCTTTCCTTTGTCTCTCTTGCTTTTTCATCTTTCTTTGGCCGTTCTTCCTTTGGTTTTTCTTTACCATCTTTACTAAGTACCCTGGCCTCTGGAGTCTTTTCTCTTTTCTCCTTTTCTTTCCCTTTCTCTTTGTCATTTTCTTTAATGATGTTGCTGCTATTAAAGCCACTATTGCCATTGCTTGAATTGCCTTTGAGTGTGGCACTAGAAGCTTTATTTACAGCTTTCACACCACACTGAGATCTCTCCATTGATTTATCATTCTCCTCAGCACTGCTTTCATGAGATTTAGATGCACTTCCTATGGAAGATGAAGACCCACCAACAGGCTCATTTTGTACACTGGCAACTGTGTTCTCCGGCATGGGGTCTTTGTGATGAAACTCATTTTCAGGTACCATGTATGACTTCCTACATTTCAACTTCCCAGAGTAGCATTTAGCTAATGCATATAGACGAGGCCTTTTCCCTTTTTCTTCTTGGAAGATTTTATGCACTCTTCTTTCCAAAGCCTGACCCAGATTTAAAACTTTCGGGTAATAAGGAAGTATTTTTGTTAGCACAGTCAAGATATTCCTAATGTGAATATAGTCACCTGTTTCAAGGCAATGTACCGATGCCTTAGTTAGTTTATAATGCCATTTATGTACCACATGTCGAAAATTTTCATAGTCTAGTTGATCAGCTTGATTTCCACCATCAAATCCAGTTGCCCGTAATATAGTAAGGAATCCTGGATAATTTCCACATTCCTTTTCATATGTGGCTCTATCACTGTGCCACCTAGTCACAGTCCCTAACATACAGCAAAGAAACCTCCCATATCGACTCGCTTCATTTTCAGTACAGCTTGCAACTGTGAAAATTATGTCAGAGAAACCTCGATCATAGCAAAGAAGTGTGGAAAAATTTGGAGTTTTCTGTTGATGTACCAATTCAACAAAACGAGCACAGTAAACAGCATCAGTTGCTGAAAAAATACATCGAGGAAATATACACAGCTGTAAAAATTTTGTGATGGTCTCATTTTTGGTAGATTTTGCTAAAAGCCAGTTGTCCTTTTCCAGTTTCAGTCTCTGTAGAACTCGCTGTACATGTTCCATCTGTTTCTTTTCTTCTCCAAGAAGCTTGTCCTGAAGAGCACTACAGCGCTCCTTTTCTTTTTTCTTTTTATTTGGAGGCATTTCTTGATTGTCACCAATTGCTTTCATCTGGACTTTAAGTTTACTGACTTCCCGTTCATAGCTGGTGTGTGGAACTGCAAGGTCATACATTGTCAGTGACCAGAATGTGGCATAGAATCGAGGGCTGATGTCATCCCAGACTTTGGAAATGTGCAATGAGACTACTGCTTCATGGACAGGGGCCATCACCATTTCACATGATGTTATGTACTTGTGGACTTTATGTTGCTGTTTACTTCCCTTGTTTGATTTTTTAAGTTCATCATATTTGGATGAAATATGGTGTGCATACATTGGCCTAGACAAGAAAAATGCTGCATCATGGGGTATATGAAATTCGTTACAGAGCACATCAATTGAAGGTACTCTCTTTGTGTAATCTTCTGTGCTTAGATTAGATGCTAAAAATACACCAAACTGTACCAGGGTATCATGACACTGATCATAGAGCCTTCCCACAAGTTCCAAATGTTTCTCTCCACCTTCCTGAAAGATCACCCCATTCCTATGCTGAGCTATCATCAAACAAAGGGGAAGAGCAAGATCATAGTCCAATAGTGCATCCTTTAATCTCTGGGAGGATTTTTTAGTGTTTCTGATCTGGCCAAAATAACCTCCCTCAGCTTTTAGTTGCTCTCCACCAGTCATGGCCTCTAGTTGCTCCATTGTCATTTCCTCGGTGATTTCTATTCCTGCCATTTTGTGTACCACTTCTTTCAAGATAAGCAGGTCAATACTTCTGCCTGCCTTTAGCTGATTAGCCACATATTGCAGAAGAGCAGCAAGATCAATTGGATATTTACAAAAAACTGCACCACAGAAACTAGCAAGATGCCGAAGCCAGCTTGAAATGGTTGTATCATCGTGTTTCATCCTTTCCTTTTCTGGATTTGCTAAAGCTTCAATGATACAATAGGCCAAGACATCATAATTCAATGAAGTGAGGTATTTCAGTGAATCTACGACAGGTGTTATTAAGTTATCATGCGTCTGTATTTGTGCCAAGATATAGTCAAACAAAATAGTTGGATTGCTGTGGCTCAATTTCCCAATTTGTCTTCCAAAAGGCTTCACATTTTCGTTGGTTAGACGTTTCATGATATATTTAGCTTTGTCTATTGTTTGAGCTTTAACTTTTACTAAAAGTAGGTGACGGTTGTAAGTTTCATTCTTCCACTGGCCATATTGACGATATCTATGCTGATATGGAAATGTTTTAAACATTCCCCATAGTTCCTCAGTCATACAAGCATTGCAGTCCATTAGAGAAAGAGATGGTAGTAGTACCTGGTCAGTAATGCCAAGTAAACAGCTAAGAATAACTTCCATTTTCTCTTTATCTTCTTGTGTCCTTCCATCAGACTGAAACTCCTTCATAAAGGATTTGCCTATGCACACCACTTTTGCAAATAAAATGGGATCACAAGAAAGGTGGGGACCAAGGTAACAGAACATATTGAAGACATCTGTCCTCAAATCCTCAAAGCTCTCTGCTTGTTTTGGTGCTCGCTTATTTTGCAAAGCATTAACAGGTGAGCCTTTAGCACCTTTAGGAACGCCAACTCTTCGGTAGAGGGGCTCAATAGTTATGTGAATAAGCCTGCAAATAGCAAGAGCTATTAGCTTATGGGAAGCAGCATAGTATGGAGGCATCTGATCCATCATGTTCTGCGCATGCTGCCAATCGCCAATCTTTAATAAGGCTTCTAACAAACCAAGTTTTTGGTTGTCAGGTGGCTTTTCTACTTTCTCCTCCTCCTTTTCCTTTTCCTTCTCTTGCTTATCAATTTTTTCAGAAGACAATGCAACCACCTTAAGTTTTCTAACTATTTCATGAGCTTCCACCATTTCTCGTTTATATTCATCCATAATGCAATTATCAGCTGGAAGATGTACATAAAGATCATTTAAATCAGTAAGATTAACTTGTAGGAGCACTGCTGCAACTCTGTATAAAGATGAAGGAGTCTCTCCATTCGGCTCCTGGTAAAACTTGAATTTGAACACAAGTATATGACAAAGTGTTAGCGGTTCACACATACTCATATAAGATTCTAATAAAGGTATAAAGAAGTCATTATATTCTGGTCTGCATTCAAACACATCTAAAATGACATCCAAAACTCTATTGGGATCTAGATTAAAGCATCCTATTAAACATTTGATATTTTCTAAGATTAAATCACTAGTAATATTTCCCGATAAATCTTGCCCCAATTCAGCAATCAGCTTAGCATACCCTTCATTCTCTTCTCTTAACAAATTGAACCTTTGCTGCTTATAAAAGAGTTTTGTCTTGATTTTAACTGACCTTTGATTGAATTGCTGTGATTGTTTGATAAGTCCTAATGATTCCAATGTTTCTGGATCCAGGCGTTCCTTTAGAATCGTGTCTGAAAGGAAATGCAAACACGCTAATACCAATTGCGTAAAACAGTCTCTCTTGCTCTTCTCTTCTAAACCAGTTGTCTTAATATCTAACATGTAAAAGACATCAGCAAGGATGGAGGGCATATCCTCACGAAATTCACTGATGTCATTTAAAACATCAGCTGCTTGTTCGGGCTTCAGATTTCTGTTAATGACATGGTGTGATAACTCATAGAGAGCTCGCTGGAAATCTCTGTAAGTCGAACTGCCGTGGCTCTTGTTTTCGCTGAGAAGCCGACATAAGTCCAGAAGGTCGCCTCTCCCTGATTTCTCCCAGTTCTTTATCCACTCGACGGGGACCAACACCGAGGCTGCCTCCATCTTCCCCGCCTTAGTGACAGAGGCCCAGAAGGTCCAGAGGTCCCCAAAGGTGTGGACAGAGTCGGCGAAGAAGGAATGACCCGGAGACAGCGTTCAGTTGATCATCATAGCCAAGTTCTGTCCAGGTTCTCCAGCCAGGTTCTGTCCAACCCCAACAGATCCGGGGTCCCCAAAGGTGTGGACAGAGTCGGCGAAGAAGGAATGACACGGAGACAGCGTTCAGTTGATCAGCAGCCTAGCCAGGATCTCTAGCCAGGATCTCCAGCCAGGTTCTGTCTAGGATCTCCAGCCAGGTTCTGTGTCTTATTGTCTTGTTACATCTGTATTTATACCAGTTGATTTTAATCCTATCAATTTCTATTCCAAAGGTTAGGGCGTTTCTTATCTCCATTCCAGGGAGTAAAGATTATGTAGCTTAAGCGTGATTGTTCATAGTTAAAGTGATTAATTACCCTCCTGGCACCTAATTAAGGGGTTTTATTCCCTCCCTAACTTCAGGGAAAAATCCCTACCTGGGGAAACAACCTTTCTAGGAGAGGTGACCTTGGTTAAAACACATAGCACCAAGAAGGTGAGCAAACATATTAAGAACAGTATGCCATATACGCCAGGTCCCTTGAAACATATGCTGTGCAGATGTTTCTTCCCTGCAGCGACTGTGTCAAGCAGCAAGGATGGACCGTCTTTCAGCAGATTCTCCCTTTTTTATTTTTTAAATGATAGCGCATGTAAATTAGCGGCCACCTCTCGGATTGGGTTGTTTAAGACTCGGAAGAAGATTTTTTTTTTTTTGCCAACAGGTCAGTCCAAGGCTTAACCCTATACCGGCTCCTCACATCTCACCCCCCCTTTTTTTTAAGCTACTGTAATGAAACTTAAACATAACATTTTAAAACTTAAACATAACATTTTTAAAACTAGTAAGAATAATAAAACAATGGCAATGCAAAACAGCAATAAGTGAGTTTCTGCTAAATGAGAGTTTCTTTTGCTGATTTACTCAGAGTCCTCGGACTTGGCTGAGAGAGTAGCTTCCACTTCTTGCTTTTCTACCATCTGCTGGGCCTCAGTTGTCTTCTGGCAAAGATAATAATCTGTAGAGTTTGAAAAACCAAGGGAAGTTGACTTTTGTTTGCTTGCTTGTTTGTTGAATTTCAAGCGAGAATTGAATATTTGTAGGCCTAACAAAAGCATAGAGATGAGAGAAAATACAGAGACAGAAAGCTGAGCAAACACCAGGAAAAGGAATAGAGAAGAGGTTGAAGGTATGACTAAAAGTTGAATATGGAAAGGGCAAAGCTCCCTCTGAAGCAATAAGGAAGAAAGAAAAAAGTGGAAGCACAAAGAAAATTTGGAGGGGGAGGTGAAAAAGGGTGTAATGGCAGGAAGTGACAAGGTCACCTACATAGAATAAGAGAGCTGGGATTATGATGGGACATTCCAGGAGGATAAACCAGTAACTTCCTGTATGAAGCTATATAGTTCATTGAAGGATTTGAAAGGACTGCCGGGGGGGGGGGGGGGGGGGGGGGGGGGGAGGGCACAGTTAGTATTTGACATGGTTTTGTAATATTTCCCAAAATTTTTGGTAGCTTAGGTGTAGAGATGATCAGAGACTGAGATTACTATGGAAGACTCAAGAAAAGTTAAGGGGTGGAATGAGTGTTCAAGCAGACAGTGTTTAAATAATTCCTCCAAACTGGTTGGTAGAGCAAGAGACACCAGAAGAAACTTGATCAGCTAAGATTAAAAAAAAAAAAAAAAAAAAAAAGGCTTGAGACAAATGAGACCAAAATGCCATTTAAGATGGAGGAGTACAAAAGATAGAAATCAATGAAGATAAGTAAAAAGGACCCCTATCATCACCACCACCAAATTTAAGATCTTGGAGAATTGAAAATAAGGTACCTGGCCATTGTAGGTACTATGGGGATCTCAGAAGAAATCTGAAAATGTAACTCTAGAAATATATGCTTTACCTTGGAAGGCCCTCATTCCTCAGGAAGGTTTTTTGTTCCATGGATGCTTCCCAGGGTCTTGTAGGTGGCGGTGATCAGAAAGACCAGATAAGTGATGTCTGAGCTGTTACCAATGGGACTGGGCCACAGAGACTATCCTTAGCCAGAGAATGTTAACCTCAACCTAAGGTTGAAAGTGAGTAGTCCTTTGGAATGGAGTTGAACAATGATTCAACTCATTGGCTTTGGCTCACTGGGCTCCCTTTCCTTCCCTTCCAGGGAAACAGTTTGAATGAATAGTAGCTGTGAAATACTCCCTGGAGAACAAGACTCCTATACACTAATAAATACTAAATGCTTTCACTACAATTTAAATGAATGACTTGCTTCCCTCCCCCTCCTTCCCACGATGCCTCACAATGAATGGCATGAGAATGACATTTTTTTCCAAAATGTTACACATTAATATAAATTTGCTGTAAAATCATGAATGTCTACCAGTTTTGTTGTGTGAGTTTGTTTTTTTCTTGGTTTTTTTTTAGTTATTGTTGTTGTTTTATATTTTTATTGATTTCAGAGAGGAAGAGAGAGGGAGATAGAAACATCAATGATGAGAGAGAATAATTGATTGGTTGCCTACTGCATGTTGCCCACTGGGAACCAAGCCAGAAACCTGGTCATGTGCCCTGACTGGGAACCAAACTATGACCTCCTGGTTCATAGGTCGATGCCCAGCTGGTTGGCTGTGCTCTACCAGTTTTGTTGATTAAAAATTAATTTGCATAAACATTTGAGGAATGGTGGGAGGGAAATTAATAAATACCTGAACCATTCAATTATTTGAAGTACCTAGGTATTAAAATTTACTAAAAGATCATTTCAAAGTGTATTTAACACATTACTGATTTTGGGAGGTCATTTGAAATGAAAAACATTTTTTTTCAGCTCCCATTTTACCTCTTCTCCCCTTGCCCCTAGCCCCAAAATATTCCTTCAGAGATTCAGCAAAAATAGGAAAGGATTCACACATTACAGAAAGCAGGTAATTTCCTAGTCTTCATGACAAGTACACTAGCTCTCCCACAGAGAAACCAATTGGATGACAATTTTAGGATAAATGAATTGCTTGATGCTTTTCAAGGTTTTGGGAAAACAGTGCTGTAAAAACCAAATTTTTCCCCCAGTGCTACCTGTAGTTTCCTGTGATGGGAGATTTTCCGTTTTCCCATTAAAAACAAAACACAGAGCCAGGTTTGCAGGTTCGTGAGTGGGTTTGTTATACAATGACCATGAAAAGGAATCACCTGGTAATCTAAATGAAAACAAACTGAGTTGCCTGAATTTTCCATAAATCAGGTATAATCATTGGGAGTGGACAAAAAATACCTGTATAAAAGAGACTTGTAGATCCTAATTATAAATCATGTAAGGGTAAAAGAGTTACCATTGTTTCCCTTTTGGATGGAGATTTGGGCTCTCAGGTATGAAACAATTAATAATGATACTAAACAAAAGGATTGGTAATTACGAAAGAGACTAACACACAGAAAGAAAAGTCTCTGGCTGCGACCAGCCATGGAGCTGAACAGAAAGGCAATGATTTAGGCTTCTGGCTGTTAATCTTGAATGTGCCCATAGAACTGCCTTCGTGGCTGGTTAAACCAGGTTGCTGGAGTCCACCCCCAGAGTTTATGATTCAGTGGATCTGAGGGGGCCATCGGGAGGGGCTGCGAGTTTCCATTTCCAACAAATTCCCAGAAGATACTGCTGCTGCTGCTGCTGCTAGAATTATGCTTTAAGAACCAAATTTAGGTTAATTTAGAGCAATGTCTAGAGACAAAAGGTTTAATAAGAAAACATTGAAGAGAGTGAGGAGAGCTAGAAGAAACTTTATTGGAGGAAGTTAAAGGGAAGAAGGAATTAAAACTAAATTAAATTTAAAATAGTAGCAAGGGAAGGGAAACTTTCATGGAAAGCAAAGGCCTGTCTGAACTAGGCACTTTGCACTCACAGTCCTGCAATCTGTGTTTTAACCAGGTTGGTAAAGTGGTAACATCCAGAAGAGGAACCAGGAGATACTCAAACACATATCAGTTATGAATGGATGATGAAGACCGTAGTACAATAACTGGGATGGGCTTGCTGCCCAGCGGGAGCCCAAGTGGAGTGGAAGGTTAGGCGCATTTCTTCTCTGCAGAGAGAATACACCGTTTCCCTTCCTGTGGGCCCCCGTCCGGGGCCAGAGCAAGGAGCCTCAGACCTGCCCTGGTGCCCTTCGCTGAGCTTTGCCGCTGGGACTTTGTGTCTAAAGACTGATCAAGGCAGGCTCACAAGTAAATAGTAAGTGAAACTCCAAAATGTTCTCCACTAATCAACATTTTCAGGAATTGAAGTTCAGGTGCTTATTTTATAACAGTATTCGTGGGAGCTTAGTTCTCTGCCCTGCAAAGGGAAACATACTTTAGCTAGTCCCTCCCCCCATTGCTGATGAAAAGTTCTTAGCTGTTCAGCAAGCTTCAGCTTGAGCTCCCCCTCAGCAGGGCAGTGCAGAGGGAGGTGGAAGAGCACAGAGACGCTCCTATGGTAAGTGCTTTGTTGCTTCCTTTCTTGAATCATCTCCGGAGCGAGCAGCAGTGCCGCCCTGGAACCTGGTGCACACCGGCTTCTGGGACCTCCCCAGGCCGCTGCGGGACGCTGGAGAACGGCTGATTGGGAATGACAAGCAAGCCTCAGTGGAGTGGTCCCCTAGAAAGGATGTACCCCCTGAGGGGGACAGATGTATCCCCTCACTTATTTGTTAAATGCAGTGCATCTCAGAGCCAGGCACTAGGGAAGTGATGGTGAACCTTTTGAGCTCGGCGTGTCAGCATTTTGAAAAACCCTAACTTAACTCTGGTGCCGTGTCACATATAGAAATTTTTTGATATTTGCAACCATAGTAAAACAAAGACTTATATTTTTGATATTTATTTTATATATTTAAATGCCATTTAACAAAGACAAATCAACCAAAAAAATGGGTTCATGTGTCACCTCTGACACGCGTGTCATAGGTTCGCCATCACGGCACTAGGGCTCAGACTCCTCCCTGGCCCCCAGGAAACACTCCTGGGATGTCATTTCCACGTCCTTGCCCATCACCTCTTTAGAACACTCTGGCCCAGGGTGCCTTCAGTCTGTAGAACTTAAAACATTCACTGTGTGTACACGTGTGCAAGCGTACGTATACAGGTGAGAGGCCGACGTGGGAACCTTGCCCCCTACACACCCGACAGACAAGGACAGCACAGTCAAAAAGTGGGCCTGATGCCCTGGTTTGGCTCAGTGGATAGAGCATCGGCCTGCGGACTGCATGGTCCCAGGTTTGATTCCAGTCAGGGGGGCTCTATCCCTAGTAGGAGGCGTGCAGGAGGCGGCCCATTGATGATTCTCTCTCATCATTGATGTTTCTATCTCTCTCTCCCTCTCCCTTCCTTTCTGAAATCAATAAAAATATATTTTAAAAAAAAGTAGGCTTGAGTTCTAAACCACTTAGGGAGTAGACAAGGAATAGGACAGATGGAGACCACAATACCATTCTTATAACCTGTTAAGGCTGGGAGGGATAACGTGGCTTAGGAGCGCAGCAACTGAGTTTCCTAATACTGCAGCTCAGAAACAGGCTGACTCATCCATCAGTCCAGGCCAGATGCACACATGTGTCCTCCTGTGGGGCTCCCCTTATAAAACCTAGTGTGTAAGAGAAGACGTGACTATTTTCATTACTGTCGTCATTCCTCAGGGAAGAACGAGGTCTGGAAGCAAGGGTTGAGTTCTGAAAGCCCTGCTTACTCTTCTCAAATTTACCAATCAAATACTGCCGGAAGCCGTCCACCCTTGCTGCTTGACACAGTCGCTGCAGGGAAGAAACATCTGCACAGCATATGTTTCAAGGGACCTGGCGTATATGGCATACTGTTCTTAATATGTTTGCTCCCCCTCTTAGCGCTATGTGTTTTAACCAAGGCCACCTCCCCGAGAAAGGTTGTTTCCCCAGGTAGGGATTTTTCCCTGGAGTTAGGGATTAACAGGACTAAGGAAGGGAATAAATCAGTAAAACCCCTTAACTAAGTGCCAGGTGGGTAGTTAATCACCTTAACTATGAACAATCAAGCTTAAGCTACATAATCTTTACTTAGGATAATCTCCTTCAGTTACTTCCTTGTAGCTTAACAGAACAGTAGAGTAGTGACCTTGGAATGGAGATAACTAGCCCTAACCTTTGGAATAGAATGGATAGGATTAAACTCAACAGAACTAGATGGAGATGGGATTTTTGGCAAAGGTCAGATAAGAAACTATGGACATGAAACAAGGAACTGTAGAAGGTCAAGGGAGGACCCAAAACATACCATGATGTGATTATAGAGGCATGCTTATAGGATCAAATGGTATAAATACAGATGTAACAGGACAATAAAGAGAGAACCTGGCTATGCTGATCAACTGAATGCTGTCTCCGTGTCCTTCATTCATCGCCGAGTCCGTCCACACCTTTGGGAACCCCTGGACGGGCCAGGGCTGGACCCCAACAAAATACTTTTCTCCTCCTTCCCTGAGGCAGAGTGATAGAAGAATGAAGAGCCAGGAAGGTTTCTCTAGATACAAGAAAACATCAGGTGCCAGGAATACATAACCTCTCCTCACAGGTGGGAGAATCTAGGTTAAAAGACTTGCACTCTAAAGTCTGCATGATTCTGTGGCCTCTAGAAAGAAAACACACCAAGATTGGGGAAAACAGAATGGTATTTGAAAAGCTAAGATTCTTTGAAATCTTACCATTTGGCTAAGTGAAGTAAGTCAGTCAGAGAAAGACAAATGCCATATGATTTCACTTATATGTGGAATCTAATGAACAATATCAGTGAACAAACAAAACAGAAACAGACTCGTAGATACAGAGGACAGACTGATAATTGCCAGATGGGAGGGCAGTTAGGGGACTGGGTGAAAAAGGTGAAGGGATTGAGAAGTACAAACTGGTAGTTACAAAATAACCACAGAGATGTCAAGTACAGCATAGGAAATGTCCTAATAGATGTAAAGAGCTAGGTGCCATCATGACCCAACGGGGGACTGATCACCATGAAGTGCATGGAGCACCTCTTGCCCACCCCCCGCCCCCTGCCCCGGAGCAGCTCACCATGAGGGGGGCCTGGCGAAGGGGTGGGACTGGGAGCGGTGGTGGCGTGTTGCTTCGCAAGGTGGCCTTGAGCTTAGCAGAGCAGTCACCTGGGCAGCAAAGTGGCAAATAAGCTTTCTGACAAACATAGGTTATCTTGCATTTATGTTAAAAAGTCAAACGATATTTATAAAACAACGAGAAGCCTGGTGCACGGATTCATGCACTGGTAGGGTCCCTCGGCATGGCCTGTGGGGATTGGGCCAAAATTGGCAGTGCAGCACCACCTTCCGCTCTCACTCATCCCAGCCCCGCTGTGCCTGTTGCGGGCTCACAACCAGTCAGTCCCCAGCGGTGCTCACCAGCTGTGAGCCCTGCATCTGGTGCTGGTTGATTAGCTGAGCAGCGCTCTCACTGTGGAAAATGCACTGACTAACAGGGGGCACCTCCTGCATTGAGCATCTGCCCCCTGGTGGTCAGTGGGCATCATAGCAACTGGTCTTTTTATCACCTGGTCGCTTAGGCTTTTATATATAGACTAGAGGCCCGGTGCACAAAAACGTGTGCACTCGGGGGCGGGGGGAGGGGGGTCCCCCAGCCCGGCCTGTGCCCTCTCGCAGTCTGGGACCCCTCGGGAGATAACGACCTGCTGGCTTAGGCCTGCTCCTGGGTGGCAGAGGGCAGGCCCAATCCCTAAGTGCAGCCCCTGGTCAGGCTCAGACCAGGGCCGATTGGGGAGTTGGGGCGCCGTCCCCTGTCATGCACAGAGCAGGGCGGATCAGCGGGTTGGGGCGCTGTACCGCTGTCACACTCAGGGCAGGGCCAATGGAGAGGTTATGGCTCTACCATGTCACACACAGAGCAGGGCCCGTGGCGGGGGGTTTGGGCACCACCCTCTATCACCCACAGAGCAGGACCGATCAGGGGATTGGGGAGCTCCCCCCTATCAGGCACAGAGCAGGGCCCGTGGGGGGGGGGTGGGTTGGGGCGCCGCACCCTGTCAAACACAGAGCCCCAGGGCAATCAGGGAATTGGGGAGCTCCCCACTATCAGGCACAGAACAGGGCTGATCCGGGGGTTGGGGCGCCTTCCCCTGTCACAAACAGAGCAGGGCGGATAGGGAGGTTGTGGCCCCGCCCCCTGTCACACACAGAGCCGCAGGGCGATCAGGGGGTTTGGGCGCTGCCCCCTGTCATGCTGATCTGGTGCCAGGAGGCCTTGCAGCTCCGCTGATCCCGGTGCCGGGAGGCATATTACCCTTTTACTATATAGGATAGAGGCCTGGTGCACGGGTGGGGGCCGGCTGGTTTGCCCTGAAGGGTGTCCTGGATCAGGGTGGGGGTCCCCACTGGGGTCCCTGGCCAGTCTGGGTGAGGGGCTGAGGGCTGTTTTCCGGGTGGCGAGTGACTGGAGCTCCCAACCGCTCCTTGTTTTCTTTTTTTTTTTTTTTTATTCTGGGCCAGCTTTAGCTCTGAGGCCTCGCTGCTGAAAACATTGATACAAAGTTTCGGTCCAGCTGGGTTCAGTCTGGCTGTTTTCTGGTGTTTTGTTTACCTTCTTATTTGCAACATAGTACATAGTTGCTTACAGTTGCAACTGAGAGGCCGGCAGTGGCAGGAGGGGAACGTTGGAGTCTGCAGCAAGCAAGCTTCCCTGCTCGCTTTAGTGCCTGGCTGCCGGCCGCCATCTTGGCTGACAGTTAATTTGCATATACTCACTGATTAGCCAATGAAAAGGGTAGCGGTCGTACACTAATTACCATGTTTCTCTTTTATTAGTGTAGATGAGTTTCCACAGTCAGTCACACTAAAAACAATTCAGGAGTCATTGTAGACTATTACTACTCTGTTTTGTTTTGTTTTTAAATAAAAATAAATAAATAGAAAAGGAGAGAAAGGGAGAGACATTTTTTTTTCCTGTATGCTTGTGAAAATATTTTAATGTCATTAGAATGGTTCCTCAAGTTCCAACCAATTTCACCAGGCATTATTAATTGCCTGGAAATGATAGAGTGTCACATTATACTCAAAATTCTATTCAATTACAGAAATAAGGAGTCATCGTTTTAAGAAATCCTGCAAAGACTTTGAGGAGTTGGCAGTGATGAGATACAGGTTGTAATTTGTAATTACATCTGTGAGTAGAGTCACATATTCCTTCTTCCTGATTTCAGTGAACATGAAATAATTATGTGTTCCAGACTGGAGGGTATTCAAAGCTCTGTTTTAAAAGCTCATGCGGATTTACCACTTTGCTGTAAGAAAAATCTGCTCCTAATGCTATGCTTTGGCCTGCCATAAATGGACACCCTGAATGTTAGAAAAACTAATAAGTAGAACAACTTAAGAATAGCTTCTCACAAATCAAACTGGAACCAATGTGAGATCCACCTAGCAGTAATCAATATATGCTTCCCTCAAATCATATAATGCACATTTAAGCTTTGAGTATATCCTAATAAATTTAGGTTTGATCCTCTCTGCGGGCTCTAGGAATGAAGTTTAAGGAGTGAAAATGGCTTTGTAGGTTCAAGAAAACTAAGTAGAGTATTAAACAAAGAATATTTAACCCACATTTCCTCATGAAATATGATAGCCATAATTTGTTTTTAGTTGAGGCCTCATATACCTCAATGCAACATTTAGGTCAACATAACAATCCTTTCTAGATTTTTTTTCAGCTTTTTTTTTTTTTTTTCTCAGCAGCCTATACATTTATGAGATTATGAAAAAACAAATCTACTTGAAAACCGCTGTCATGGCTGCTGCTTCAGATGGAACCACACTTCAGTCAGGCAGTAAAAACAGCAACTGTTCCTGAGGTTGGTGGGGCATGAGGAGATTAAATCATGAAAGCAGTTACTGGGGATACAATTCTTCATTTTCTCTACTCAGAATTCTGAGGAGATCACTATTTAGTTGCCCTATCCCTTACTCTAAATCCCTTCACCTTCCAGTTCTGAAAAAGTCTGTTTCTCTTAGTTCAAGAAAGTTCTTAAGGAGAGTCTGAGTGGTTTTGGTCTCAGATGAAATAAAGGCTGGATTTTTTTAAAAATTAAAAAATATATATATATATATATAATCTTTATTGATTTCAGAAAGGAAGGGAGAGGGAGAGAAAGATAGAAACATCAATGATGAGAGAGAATAATTGATTGGCTGCCTCCTGTATGCCCACACTGGGGATTGAGACTGCAACCCAGGCATGTGCCCTGACCAGGAATTGAACCGTGACCTCCTGGTTTATAGGTTGACATTCAACCACTGAGCTACATTGGCAGGGAACAAAGGCTGAATTTGCACAAAAGTGTCACAGGAGCACACTCCATGCTCTCTTCTTCAATGGCTTGCATCAGATAGTCTCAAGAGAATCTCAGATTTGGTCCTTCACAACATCCATAAAAAAATCTTTGATCCTGAGTGAGTGGCCTTGTTCTGGGAAGAGAGGTCATCTGTCTTTATGAAGTCAGCGGCTCATATTTCTGACTTTACTCGCTTACACAATTGTCTGTGATGAAATTTCTTACGAGAGAGCATCGTGCTGCTACTGCCGGGATAAGCATCTTTGAACAGGGGAATGTGCCCGGGGCTGGGAGTGACTGACAACTGCATGTGCGTCCTGGCTCAGGTGTGTGACCCGGAGAAGTTCTCTGTACGAATCTACAGCTCCTTCTTTGGAGATAGTAGTAAGAACAACCATGAGCCGACTCATCTGGTGGTTTTCCATCACGAAGACGGAAGGGTTGTGTTTGAAAATGCTTTGTAACCCGTGAAGCCCCCGACTAATGCTCATGTTTGTGATTGTTTCCTGTATTCCATAACAATATCCATGTCGTTATTTCCCAAGCCAGTTTTCAGCTGGCCTCAGGGTGGATTCAGAATTGTTTGAAGTGGACAATGACTGGCATTTTATCATCCCGCTCTGCTTTCTATTCACATGTCATCCAGAAGTACACATTGTAAAACCCTTGGCAGGTGTCCAATCATTGTTTCAAGAGCTGGAGCCGAGTTTCTCTTTCACATCCTGCAGCACTAACATCAGCCCAGATTCCCCTGGGACTCTCTCTAAAGTCCCATCTTCAATTGCATCGCTTAAGCTACATAGAAGTGGTTAAGTATTTGATTATTTGTTTATCTGGTTTTTTGCTTGATCTTCAGAACCATTTGCAGACAGTTTTTGCACAAAGGCTCAGAGATGGAGACTTGCATGCAGGAAGCTAATTGGAGAGAGCTGTAAGGAGCACCTATTAGGGAGTGAGGGAAAAGAGGAGTCAGCATCCTTTCAGAGGAGACAGAAGGAAACTTGAATGGTGATGCAGTTGCCTGAGCAGATCCCTTGCAGAATTCTAGAGCTGGAATGGCCCTTCCTGAATCGAGGCAAGGGTGCAGGGCCTTTGTACCTTCACCGCCAGTAGTCACTGGATGCAGGCTGCCCTAGGAGAGCAAGGCAGCTCCCTTTGACTGAGGGCAGTGCCTGTGAGTCATCAGCAGGCAACTCCCCCAGCAGCAGAGGGAATGAGAGGTTCAGCCTACAGGGGGATCTGGGCATGCATCCTGTACCCTCCATAGACTCTCAGAGTCATGATGAAATATCAGGCTCTGAAGTATTTTAAGAAAGGAGGTCCCTGCTTTGTGTTTCTGCCTTAGAAAGGTAGGTAATATGTGGAGAATGACATGTATACTAGTATATGGTTGGGGGTAGTGAGCAGGAGTGAGGGAGAGGATGTTCATCTGCTCACTCCCCTTCACATATCCCACTTGTTTTCATTCTATGGCCCTATTGCCAAAGCTCTTGCAAATAGAGCTCAGGGGGACTCAGACTGGTCAGCTTCTTGAGGAGGATATGACTGATGGGCACTCTCTCCTGCTCCTGCCCCCTCTGTCTCGCCCCTCCCTCTCCCACGCGCTCCCCCTCACTCCTGGAGAATGTTTCTTGCCTATTCTCTGAGAAATTAAAGTAATATGTCCCTCTGAATGGAAGCTCCCTTGATGTGAAATCCATATATTATACCTGAAATGGTAAAATGATAAAGGAACAAAAATATGTTTCTACAGACCACCTCTTTCTCAACAGCATAGAATTATTGCCCCATGCTCCCCCCACCCTCACTTCTACCCCCACCCCTGTGTGTGTACGTCGGGGGAAACACGGAGAGGTTATATTTATAGCCACATTTATCATGTATTGAAACCCTCCTAAATGCCAGATACTTTATGTGTATTATTGCTAAATATCTCAGTATCCCTGCACAGTAGGTATTATTCACACTGGTTTACAGAATGGGAAATTGCTGCTCAAGGAGTTTAAGTGAATTGCTCATGATCCACAACCGGTAAGGGATAGAGATTTGAAGCTTTCTGTGTAGATCCAAACCCACACTGACTCTCTGTGAAAAGGGGTTTGAAGTTCTTTGCACCCCTTTGGGGTGTCTTGGGGTAGATGTTAGCCTCAAAAGGCAGAAAAATGTGTTTAGACGTGGCTAAATAAGACTCTACTTAAGCCCTGGCCCACACTTCTACAACCCACTTTATGTATCCTATGTGTGATGGCAGGAGCTAATTGCTTACACACCCCAGTGACACACGAAGTCTTTATTATACTAGAAAACTTTAATAACTGGTTTTTGCCTTGCTGGAAACAGCCTCTAATGTTCCCGGTAGAAAGTGGTGAATTTTCTTCTCACAGCTGGTATGGGCTTCAATTACAATAGAAGAGTTAACTTTTCATTTGTTGTAAAATCTTGAATAGGAAGAGTTGGTGTTCAATTGTACCATGTCATAGTCCAAACTCAAAAAAGTTTGCCTTTAAGTGTTTATAGGATTTTCCCTTCATACCTAACATCGAATCTGGTAAACTTACTCAAAGACTTAAGACCCTTCATGCTGGTTTTTAATAGGGGCCATCTGAAGAGAATGCTCTTACCTAAGTGATTGCTCCTCAGAATTAGGATGTTCAGGTTTAATGCCTTGCAATTAGAGAAGGATCCCAATCTTCACCACCAGCCCCTATCGGAGCAAAAACAAAGTAGGTGTAGGGGCTTCAGTCCTTATCTTGGAGCAGGAGTGAATAAAGACCTGTTTTCTGCCTGGTGGCGTGGCTCAGTGGTTGAGCATTGACCTATAAACCAAGAGGTCACAGTTTGATTCCCAATAAGGGCACATGACCAGGTTGCAGGCTCGATTCCCAGTGGGGAACATGCAGAAAGCAGCCGATCAATGATTCTGATTCTCTCTCATCACTGATTTTTTTTTTCTAGCTCTCTCTTCCTCCCCTTCCTCTCTGAAATCAATACAAATATGTTTAAGAGAAAAAGAAAAAGAAAAAAAGATCTGTCCTCTCCCATTTCCCAAGTGTCTTCCCAAAGACCTTCTTCCACAGGTTATATAAGTGTGGTATCTGATGTGCCCAGCACACAGCCTGTGATATATTTTTTAAATGCTACCGGTTTTAGAAAATGAAGTCAGGTCATCAAAATCAAAACAGGCAAAGAGTGTTTGCGCAGGTTAAGGCCTTTATTTAAGGCATTGAGTTACTGAAAGATTAGCCCTGCACCGAAACACTAAATGGCTGCAGAAGAAATCTGAGACCCAGCATTTAATAATATTAAAGACTTGAAGAGACAGGAACTGACTCATGAGAAAAGAAAGGATTGAGGAAAAGGGTCCAGTGAACTGAAGGCTAAGGGAGAAATAGAAATGTGTTCGTTTTTTACCTTAGTCAGTTTTTTTTTTTTTACATGGGTGGTACACAGATGGTTAAATATTGCCTACAGGTAACTTAGGTAACTGACCAGCCAGTGTAGCTCTCTGAACTGTGACCATAGGAAGATGAGAGTATCTGGTTATGTTATCGTTTGGTAGAAGATTACTACAAAACCTTTGGGGACAGCATGATCCAATCCAGCACAAGAGGACACACGCATAGTCAGGCCCACTCACCGAGGAAAGGAAACCACGGCAGCTTCCTCTGCGCCAGCGAGGACTCGATGAACTACACCAGGACGACTGGTTTCCTTCAGCACAAATGCCATAGGCGTTAGCTGACAAGTTAGGACATGAAGACGCAGGGCTGTGAATAGTATTAATGCCATATAACTGTTATTCTTACAACAACCTTACGAAGAAAGGTCAATGTTAGAACAATAGAATTACCCCTGTGCCGCTGACAATGCTGTACTGAGTTCAACCAACAATCTCCAGGCCGGCTATAAGCGTGTGGGATTTCTGAAAGGAGGGGAACTCCAGAACAGAGGCTGGCTGTCTTACCTGAGGGCTCACGACAGAAGGAATCCAGCCAGACACTGGCCCTTAGTCTCCTGAACTTAACGAGTTTTATCTTTCTTTCTGATCCACTGCCCACAGTTTCCCTCCCAGCATGAAGAGAAATGGTTTATTAACCCTCCCCTGCCCCCAATCCTCTCTTTTTTTTTTTCAAGTTCAACTCAAGCCTCATCACCTTCTTTGTCAATCACGACATCCCACATCTCACCTCTGCCATCTTTTATAACCCACCGTGCTTGTTGCCTATACTTTTTTAAGGGAAAAAGAAAACAAAAAAAAGATCTGTTCTCTCCCATTTCCCAAGTGTCTTCCCAAAGACCTTCTTCCACAGGTTATATAAGTGTGGTATCTGATGTGCCCAGCACATAGCCTGTGATATATTTTTTTAAATGCTACCGGTTTTAGAAAATGAAGTATTCTTTTTTTTTTTTAAACAATGGAATTTTATTTTGATGAAAAACTCGAGTTTACAATCATTTAGTAAATGAAGAGCAAACACTTCATTTTCCTAACCCATAAATCTTATGAAAAAAATTAGTAAATAAATATCTGTGAACAGATGAAGGGTAAGGCAGACTGGATAATAAACCACCCCTGATGTTCACACTCGCTGCGTGTGACTCACTCTAAAAGGGTGAAGCCGCCACTGGAGATAACTGAACTTGTAAGATATGGGCACAAATCTCAAAAAAAGTACATTTGAAAAATATCATACATTGCCATAAAGTTCATCTTGTAAGATATATCTGTCTTTCTTTTAATAGAAGGAAAGGGATTGTGTCGTACTCTAAAACTATTTTTATACTTTTTCTCCTTTTACCCAAACTTATTACATAATGCTCAACTCAAAACAGGCAGTCAGCAAATACATGGTAGTGAATGAATGAAATAGTGTGTTTATTAGGAACTGCCAAATTATTAGTAACAATTACCTGATAACAGTGACTTAAAAAAAAGATTGAAGTTTATTTCCTTTCATATAAAAATAAAGTCTGCAAGCAGATGGTTCTGGGCTAGGTTGTGATTATATAATATTTTCAATGCCCCCAAGCTCCTCCTAGGTTTCTGTTCCACTACCCTTAGCGTGCAGAGTTCTTTTCTGAAAATGTTTCCTCGTGGTTGTAAAATTTGGGCTGAAGCTCCAGCTGTCATATGAAGAGGGAAGAAGGGGAAAAGCCCAAAGAAGCACACCTCCCTTTGAAGAGCTTTCTGGGACACCTTAGCAGATGACTACTGCATATGTCTCATTGGTTCCCTCTATTTGTGAAACTGAAAAATGTCATCTTTGGCTGTGTGTATTGTCATGTGAATGAAAATTAGATTCTATTAGTGAGGAAGAAGGATGCTGAGGAGGCAACTTCCAATCTCTGCCAGAAGCAGTGGTCAAAGTTGCCTCTTGATTGGGATTCATTTTCTTGAATACCTGTAAGATGAGAGGTTCTCCCAATATATAATGTGATGCATCTGGAGGGTGGGATCAATGCTTTGGATTTTAGACAAAGAAATATGAAAAGAAGTTATATTGATGAGTCAAGGTCCTAGAGATGTCAAGGCAAGGGAAATGGGGTGTTGTAGGAATAAAGAAAGACAGAGGAACTGAAGTTCTTGATAATGTTGAAAAGCAGGTACCATGGGAAAGACATGAAAGAGATAGAAAGAGAGGCAGGCCCCAGCTGGTTTGGCTCAGTGGATAGAGCTTCAACTTGCAGACTGAAGGGTCCTGGGTTTGATTCCAGTCAGGGACACATGCCTGGGTTGCGGGCTCAATCCCCACTAGGGGGCGTTCAGGAGGCAGCCAATCAATGATTCTCTCATCATTGATGTTTCTATCTCACTCTACCTTCCCCTTCCTCTCTGAAATCAATATATATATATATATATATGAGAGAGAGAGAGAGGATGAAATATGGGGTTTAAGTTTCTGGAGGCTTAGCTGTTCCAGAGAGTGAGTGACACACTTCAGGGCCTGGTTTGTAAAGTAGAGTTGAGCTGAGGGTCATTAGAGTGGAAAGGATTACCAGGCTTCATGGCAGAGAAGTATAGCTAATGAATGAGCTTTATGTATTTGTTAGCTGTGCCAAACACACATGGGTTTTCTCTTTGTTGTAAAAACAATATGACTACATTTTGGGAAAAAAGGAGGAGGGAGAACCTTCACATTCCCACCATCTACACAACTCCTGTATAAATTGGTGTATTGCCTTCCACATGATGTACATAGTTCTAACCATGGCTTACTTATGACCATCTATAGTTTTATTTTAACTTAACATTAACATTTATCATTATAATGTAAGCATGTTGATGTTGTAACATCCTATCTAATAATAGAGAAACATGGTAATTAGCTGTACCTCCGCTACCCTTCCCATTGGCTAATCAAGGTGATATGCAAATTAACTGCCAACCAAGATGGCAGCTGGCAGCCAGGCAGCTTGAAGAGAACAGGAGGCTTGCTTGCTTTAGTGATGGAGGAAGCCAACGTTCCCGGCCTCTGAGCTTGCAGTTTTAGAAACATTGTTACAAATATAGAAGCTAAACAAAACTCCAGAAACCTGCTTTCAGCCAGTCGGGCTTCAGCCAGCAGGATCACAACATCATTTCAATTATAGAACAAAAGCAGATCCCTGCTTTCAGCCAGCCGGGATCTCAGAGCTGGAGTGAGCTGGACTGAGCAGGACTGCAACAGTGTTACAATTATAGAACCCAAACAAACCAGATACCTGTTTCAGCAGCCGAGGCCTCAGAGCTGGAGCCAAGCCTCAGAGCTAAAGCTGGCCCAGAATAAAAAAAGAAAGAAAAAAAGGACAGGTTGGGAGCTTCAGTCACCCACCAGCCTGAAAACAGCCCTCAGCCCTTCACCCAGACTGGCCAGGCATCCCAGTGGGGATCCCCACCCTGAAGGGGGTGTGACCAGCTGCAAAAAGCCATCATCCCCTCATCCAGGCTGACCAGGCACCCCAGTGGGGACCCCCACCCTGATCCAGGACACCCTTCAGGGCAAACCAGCCGGCCCCCACCCATGCACCAGGCCTCTATCCTATATAGTAAAAGGGTAATATGCCTCCCAGCACCGGGATTAGTGGAGCCGCGAGGCCTCCCGAACCTAGGATCAGCGGAGCCGCGAGGCATCTTGGCACCAGGATCAGCGTGACAGGGGGCAGCGACCAAACCCCCTGATCACCCTGCGGCTCTGTGTGTGACAGGGGGTGGGGCCACAACCTCCCTATCCACCCTGCTCTGTTCATGACAGGGGAAGGCGCCCCAACCCCCTGATCAGCCCTGCTCTGTGCCCGATAGGGGGGAGCTCCCCAACCCCCTGATCGCCCTGCGTCTCTGTGTGTGACAGGGTGCGGAGACCCAACCCCCCCACAACGGGCCCTGCTCTGTGTGTGACGGGGTAGAGCCATAACCTCCCCATCGGCCCTGCCTTGAGTGTGACAGTGGCGGCGCCCCAACCCCCTGATGGGCCCTGCTCTGTGGGTGATAGAGGGCGGTGGCCCAACTCCCTGATCCGCCCTGCTCTTTGTGTGACAGGGGGCGGTGCCCCAACTCCCCTATCACCCCTACTCTGTGCGTGACAGGGGGGAGCTCCCCAACCCCCCGTTGGGCCCTGTTCTGTGCGTGACAGGGGGTGGCGCCACAACCTCCCTATGGACCCTGCCTTGAGTGTGACAGGGGGCAGTGCCCCAACCCCCCAATTGGCCCTACCCTGAGCGTGACTGGGGTGGCATCGCAACCTCCCAATCCGCCCTGCTCTGTGCATGAGAAGGGGTGGCGCCCCAACTCCCCAATTGGCCCTGCTCTGAGCCCAACCAGGGGCTGCACCTAGGGATTGGGCCTGCCCTCTGCCACCTGGGAGCAGGCCTAAGCCAGCAGGTTGTTATCTCCCAAGGGGTCCCAGACTGCGAGAGGGCACAGGCCAGGCTGAATCCCCCCCACCGAGTACACAAAATTTTGTGCACCGGGCCTCTAGTAACTATTATAATTAATCAACAACTTCTTAATAAATGTTTCCACTTACAGTTTGGGGATATTCCAGGTCACACATCAAGACCACATTTCTAAAGACTCATTAACACAGAACTCACCATCAAAAACAGGCTCGAGATTTTGAGTGTATGTTTTGATTTTTGCAAATTTTATTACACCTTTAATTCTAATTTGAAGAGCGAGAATTTTTCATATATCTTTGGATCTGCTTTTTCCAAAGAAAATTTGCAGGGGTTCAGCAATAAGGTAAAGTAAATTCTCACTCTACTAAATCATCTAGTCTTTCGCCGAACTTAAATCTTTTCCAACCCAGAAGGAATCCAGAGATGCCCTTTGGCCCCAGGTAGAGAAGTGAGAACCAGTGAAAGTTTATAATTTTCTCATGTTGTATTTAGGGTAAGAATAAATAGAGTATCTTCTTAGTATGCTTCTAAAGGGAAACCCTGGCTCTGGAGGTGGAGGAAGAGCCATCTAATATAATCCTTGTACTTACTAGATACTGACCTTGATTTGTACTCTGAACAAATTTATGTTTTTATCTCTAACTTCAAATGGTTGAGGAGTGCAGCTGGCAAAAGAGAAGAGCAATGTTTTGCAACATTAAGATAAGAGCAATAGGAATATTATGGTCTCTAACAGTAAGACAAAAATGAGTCATGTCCCTCTTTATTTTTGATAATTTGGTTGAAGTTTCACAATCCTCTTGTTTGGTTTCACAAAAATGAGGATCTTGATCTTTGATCTGGAGTATCCCAAAATTGCAATTTAAAACACTCATTAGAACCCATTCCTTAATTAAAATAGTTATGTTACAACATGAAAAATGCTTACATTAGAAGGCTTACATAAAAATAAAAGGGTAGATGATCATATGTAAGATATGGTTGTAATTATGTACTTCATACAGACATGAATTGTATAGATAGTGGCAATGTGAAGATTCTCCCTCTCTCTTCTCCAAAATGTAGTTTTGTTGTTTTTATAACAAAAAGATTTGTACCCTTAAATCTCTTGTCATTGCTTCCTCCAGACTTCTGTGCTGCACCATGGTTCAATTCACTTATTGTTTTGGTTCCTCTAACATTGCTACATAAACTCATACAGCCTTATGGATAGAACCCCTACAAAAGTAAGCTTTCCACTGTAGGCCAGGCTGAATAATCTTTATACTTTTTCCTGGCCTTTTCTCCCTCTCATTTCACACAATGGAGTGTCCAAACACTTTCCACCTCTGCAGCCCCTTTGCATGTGTATTCTCTGGGGTTCTGTCCTCATTCTCCCGTGTTAACTACTATTTGCTCCAATGCGGGACAATTTTGCAGGGCCATTCCAGCTCCACTTTGCCATAAGACTGGATGAGGTTCTGTTGGGATTTCACTGCAGTCCAATTGCTTCCTCTGCTCAATCCTCCTTCCTTCACATCTGTACAGGCGTTGACCCCAAGAGCACACCCTGTAACATCCTGTGTGCATCAGCATCATGTTGTGAAGGATGAGAGTTCAGTAAATTACATTTTAGATAAAACATTTACTATATATAGACACCAAAATGGAAGTAGAGATGACTATTACTGTTTTGAGGAGTGATAGGATTTAGAAGGGGGTACCAACAATAGAAGTGGCGGCTTAAAGCAACTTTAATCCCTGACTCATCCTGAACCATGTATTTTCCATTACTTATGTGCTATTGGGAAATTTGCAAGGAAAGTGAAAGAAATCCTGAAGGCTCCTGCCTATGACATGCTTTTGGGGAAATTGGTAAACCCTGTATTGTGATCCCCTGGTAGGCAATGATGAAGTACTGGGCTTCATTTTTATTAATAGAAAAAGGGCAGTAATATTAAAAACAATATATTACCTGTCCATATTATGTTAGAATTTCACTTTAAAATGATTTGTTCTAGAGGGAAATCCATTGAATAACTAAAGCTAAGAGGTTTTAGTTATTAAACTTGCCACAAGGGTCTAGCTCAGCTCCAATTCATTATTAACGTGGATGGCCAGGACAGGTTTTTTGTTGTTTTTAACCATAGGGTATATCATAATTTATCTTTATGAATTATAAAGGAAACAGATATACATTTTACTGCATGAAATACCTGCACATAAAAATTAAAGAATATAGAATTATACAGATTAAAAAGTGGGTGCCCCAAAGTGTCGCTCCCCTGAAACAGTCACCACGAAGAGTTTGGTGTATATCTGGGAGAACATATCTTACATATATTTATATTTATAATAAAACTGAAAATACTACAAAACCATGACTAGTGAATCTAACTGTTAAATTTCTTAAGCTAATATATAGGTAGATAAGAAAACCTCTATTCTCTCACTCATCCTACTGCTCAGGTGAATCTCCTGTGTACATAACCCAGGAGCCTCCGTTATTTCTAGATTATTAACAGTTTTCTTCTTGCTTCTTTCCTGGGAAAACACCAATGGAATCGTGTGTGTTCCTTGGAAGTTCATCTTCTTTTGAGAATGGTGATGACTCATCATATTCAACCTAGTTAGAAGGACTTATTTTCCCCTTTTTAATATTTTAAGTCCCCCTATTCATGCCACAACTGGATTCGCTTCTTTCATGTGTTCATATCACTTTCAATTCAATAACAACAGAGAATTAGAAATAGACCAGTGCTGGTATATTTTTCAGTTCACAGGTATGTGTCAATACTTGTTTTCTCTCCCACCCTGATACAACTGCATTTCCTGTGTAATTGACAACAGAAGGCCTCAGGCGTTACTGCAGGAATGATTAACAGAGAGCTCCAGTTTTTGTGGTTTGTAAATCATAAAATATACTACCATTGAAAATGATACCTGCTTCCTTGAGAATTCTAAAATGTAGAAAGTTTGAACACAAAAGATTAGAAATCATGCAATCTCATTTTACTGGGAGAATGAATTGTTAACAGCACAGCAGAATAATCTAATATGTAAACAGAAACTGTGTCAGAACTATGAGTGGCTTAGATTCAAATGCATTTAGAGACAAGGATCTAGACATAAATCTAGATAAATAGTTTCAACGATTTGATGACAAGACTGAGCCCTTTACATTATGAAAACAAATGTTGCCTGGCCGGCATGGCTCAGTGGTTGAGTGTAGACCTATGAACCAGGAAGTCATGGTTTGATTCCCAGTTAGGGCACATGCCTGAGTTGTGGGTTCAGTCCCCAAGTGGGGGGAGAGTGGAGTTGCAAGAGGCTGCCAATGGAACATTCTCTCTCATATTGATGTTTCTATCTCTCTCTCCCTCTCACTTCCTCTCTGAAATCAATAAAAATATACTTAAAAAAAGAAAGCAAACGTTAGTGCTGCTTTTGAACATTTCCAGCAAACTGGACAGAAACTAGCCAATCTTAAATAATGCCAGTTATGTGAAGAAACTTTTTGGAAAAAGGGTTAGCCATAGCTAGAATATTTTATTTGAGTGATCCATTTAGATTTTTCAAGCTTAAATAAAAATATATAGTCCTTAATTATAGACAGCCACTGTTCTTTTTTCTAGGAAATAAAGGGATAAGTTCTATTCATGTTTCCTTTCTCATAAAAAAAAATAGATATAAACACCAAATTGTTCTATCTGCAGCACTGACTATAAGTGTGATATTTCCCCAGTTTTTTAATGAGTCGTTTGCAGGTCTTTAAATCCTTGCTTTGGAATTAGCCCTCTCCTTAAAGCCCCTCCTGCAGAGCGAGGGGGATCTCACTTCACAGAAGAGCATTCTCAGGAGAGCTGAAACGCGTGCTTTTTCTCTGCCCTGGAGAAAACGCTGTAACATCAACCAACAATTAAAGGATGCAACTGTGATAGGAACTTAAATGTAAAAGGAATTGGTAAAATAAAACTGGAAAACATCAACCTACTGAAAGCTTGATGTACAATACGTGGAACTCCTGAGAGGAAAAAAAACAAAAAGCTGCAATGAGTCAGGCAAGTAGTGTCTCTGAGATTGCAGATCTGATAAACAACCCTTTACGTCCGCATCCCACAGGCCCGGAACTTTTCTCTTAAAATGGTCATCCTTCTTAACACAGAGGAGATGGTAGTCAAGAAGGTGGGTAGTGATCTGCGGAATACAGGTAAACTTCAGATTTCTCAGTTGCCATCATACCTTTGTAACCAGATACCATCGGAATGTTTTTTCTTAGTCTATTATAATAAGCACACTTGAGCCAGTCAAGCACGAACTTTCATACAATAAACGTTTTGAATGCAGTGGCTGTTCAACCTTAGCCTAGTATTTACTCAGGCCTCATGCAGTTGACCAGGCCCGATTTAGTGGAGAACATTCTCCACTGTAACGATCAGCACTGCTGCTGCCTGGGACAACCCACCACAAATCTGGCTGCTGCTGCCCGGAGATCCAAGGCTGAAAGAATGGCGATTTTATATTGATGTTCTGCAGAAATTTCCTGGCACCTGTGAGGTTAACATCTGAGAACACCTAGAAAGAAAACCAGTAAGTACTCCTAAAACAATGCTGGAATGGGGCTAATAAATTCATCAGGATTAACACCAAAGACGAATGCAAATGAATTCAATCCCCTTGATGTTCAGGGAGAAATTAAAATGAATGAATTATACATGCAAGTCTTCTTTTGTTGCAGCTTTCTTTTGCAAATATTTTGATAATCTTGCATTGTCAGCATTATTGGAAATCTACTTTCTAGCTATTTTGAACATATTTCCCTACTGAGCAGCTGTGCACTTAGAATTTTGAGGATGTCTGCATTAATTAGTTTTCAAGATCCTGAACTTTTTCCTTCATAAAATTTTGATTTTTACGAAATAGACAAAAATGTGTGTGTGTGTGTGTGTGTGTGTGTGTCTACTAATAGATTTGGAAATAGAAAAAAACTTCGATTTTGACATAAGCTTATTGAAAGCTTTTACCTGCTATTTTGAAAAAGATATGCTAACCATAACATTTTATCAGAAAGCAAAAGAGATTAGGAGTTTTTAGACTTCCTATCTAATACCAAAGTATTCACAAGACAATGAGAAATATGATCTCATAGTAAATATTTTCTGTTATTTTTCATAGCCAAATGTTTCAATAATGTATTTCAAATTCTGGAATCACTCCCACTCATCTGAAGTCTAAATATGTATATCTCAAGCCATTAATTTGTTAACATGTTGGCGGGTTATATTTAATGCACTGTACTTTCCACTGATAGAAAGCAAAGGATTCAGAGAAGGATGAGCTGGTTTTTTGTGAAGAGGTTTTCCTGATGCAACATGGATTTGAATTTAGTCTAGGGCTCTGCCTTTGAACTACAGAGGGGGATGTTTTTGGTTTTGTAATGTAGCTTGAGGTAAAGGCAGAACATGTCCCTTTTCTACCACCATATTAAAAAAATCGGTATCTTTGCTAATAGCAGTTCTAGGATTGGTTGATTTGTCCGGTTAAATTTTATTCAGGTTCAGAGGGACCAGAGATTCCATTATTTGGAAAAGGCCCATGGAAAGCTGGGAGATAAGATTTCCCCCCAAGGAGACTCACGTTATATTTTAAACAATAAAGAATTTAAATTAAAAAAAAAAAGATTTCCCCCCCGACTGTGTATAAATACTATACCTAATAAAATATTCAACATAGGGATATTTTAGCCAAGTTTCACCAGGCATTGCATTCCTTGGTTGGACTGCATGGTTGTGGATGGGTTCATTTGAGTTTGCAGGGATTCTCTGGAAGCCTCAGCATACCAAGGCTAGCCTAGAGATAAGAAACAGCCCTGCTGTTTGGGATTATTTTATTTGCACCAGTGAGACCATATAAAGGAGCTTTAAAAAACTTAAGATGCACTCTAGCCGGTGGATAGAGTGTCAGCCTGCGAACTGAAAGGTCCCTGTTTTGATTCTGGTCAAAGGCACATGCTTGGGTTGCAGGCTGGATTCCCAGTAGGGAGCGTGCAGGAGCAGCCAGTCAGTGATTCTCATCATTGATGTTTCTCTCTCTTTCCCTCTGCCTTCCTCTCTGAAATCAATAAGAATATTAAAAAAAAAAAAAGAAATAAAAAACTTAGGATGCAAACAATGGTCTCTTCTCCCCACTTTTTTTTTCCCTTTTCTTTCTTCTTATTTTAATTTTTAAAATTTTTGTTTTTTTGTTAATCCTCACCCGAGGATATTTTCCCATTGATTTTTAGAGAGTGGAAGGGAAGGGGAGAGACAGAGACAGAAAAACATGGATGTGAGAGAGACACATCAATTGATTGCCTCCTGCATAAGCCCTGGCCAGGGCTGGGGATCGAGCCTGCAACCTAGGTACGTGCCCTTGAACAGGCTCAAACCTAGGACCCTTCAGTCTGAGGGCTGATGCTCTATCCACTGAGCCAAAGTGGCTAGGGCTCTTCTTCATTAAAACAAACAAACAAACAAACAAACAAAAACACACCTAAATCCTTCCCTAGAGCAATGAAGGGAATGGTAAACAGTCTCCACCATTTATTAACTCCTTTAGTGCTACCAATGGACTTGGGGTGTTCTAAAAGGCCTGGTGGCAGAGCTCTCTGTGTACTTTTCAAAACCGAATTTCTCACCACACACTTCACACAAGATGGTTCTGAAAAATCTGGTGGGAGCAACCTCCCCGCAGTGTGACACCTTGTCCCGACCAGTTAACTAAAGACTGGAAGTTATCTTCTCTGCAGCTGATAGGACAGCACCCTGACTAGGTGTTTCCCCTGAGGTCAGATCACCTGGCCATGCTGGGTCCACCACATGGCCCATGCTCACTGGCATTGTTCAGTACGTTCTTCTCATGCTCAGTGTTGAAGAATCGGACTGCTTTTCTTCTCAGTTATTGCTCTCAGGAGTCCTCTGAGTAATCCAAATAGTCTGGAGAATAAAACTAGATTTGGGGAAATATCAATCTTCTATAGAACATTTTCTTAATTCTTCCTTCCTCCGGAAGGTGAGTCATAATGACTGATATTCTAAAAGGGAAAATAGTGTTTAAAAAGGAAGCAATTTTCTCAGTTTCAGCATACAAATGAGCCCTGGTTGGTGTGGCTTAGTTGACTGGGCTTCATCCCATGCACTGAAAGGTTCCCGGTTGGGACATATGCCTGGGTTGCAGGCCCAGTCCCTGAGGAGGCATGCAGGAGGCAGCTGATCAATGTTTCACTCTCATCGATTTTCTCTCTCTCCCTTCCTTTCTCTCTAAAAATGAATAAATTTTTTTAAAAGAGAATACAAATTAAAAGGATTATTTCCTTCCCTACAAAGTGAGAATTAAGGGTATTAGGGCGCAGCATCTGATGGACAAGAGAGGCACATAATGGACATTTCCAAAAATGTGGCAAGGATATGATTGAATTGTTCCCAGGGTACTCTGGGAATCCAGAGGAAAGACTCTGAGTTTAGTCTGGAGATAGATGGATGGATGAAAGCTCTCTGAACTGTATTTATAGTATGAAAATGAGGTTGCAGGTTAAAGAAGCCTGGGTGGGGAAGAGGGAAAGAAGTGTAGAGGGCAATTCAGGCCAAAGAGACAGCATGATGGGAAGATGCAGAATAGAATTTGCTAATTGGAGAGCTATGAACAGCTATGGACCATGAATAAGCATTATGAGGAGGGGGATGGTATGGGGTTAGAGGGACAGGTCTACTCAGGTCACCCAGGGCCTCATATGCTAGGCTAAGGTACCTGGACTTCATTCTATACGTGTTGGAGAGAAATAGAATGGGGCTGAATGTTAAGAACTGTGAAGAGTCTGAGATTTTTAACCTCCTTACAAGCTAACAAGTTAGGTTGCTATAGTTTCATGAATACTTGGCCACGAGACTCCTGGCTAAGAGACAAAGACTTTGTTACTCATCACACAACAGGCAGCATGAAGTTCAAGTTCATATTGGTTCTCCTTGCCCTCTAAGTTCCATGGATGAAACAGGAAGGTGGGTACAGGTGGATGTTGTGCACACAGTGGGTTTGCATCACTGCCAAAAAACCCCCAAGCTTCAGATTCCCCAATCTATACTAATAAAAAGGTAATATGCTAATTAGACCGGACATCATCCGAACGTCCTTTCAGATAAAGCCACGGTGGCAGGGGCCGAGGCAGAGGTGGTTAGGGGCGATCAGGCCGGCAGGGGATGGCAGTTAGGGGGCGATCAGGCTGGCAGAGGAGCAGTTAGGGAGCGATCAGGCTGGCAGAGGAGCAGTTAGGGAGAGATCAGACCAGCAGGTAGAGGCGGTTAGGGGCAATCAGGCAGGCAGGCAGGTGAGCAGTTAGGAGCCAGCGGTCCCGAATTGCGAGAGGGATGTCCCAGATTGGAGAGGGTGCACTGGACCTCTAGTCTATAATAATAAAAGCATAACATGCTAATTAGACTGGACATCCTTCCAGACGACCTTCTGGATGAAGCCAGGGCTGCGAGGGAAGCCTGGATCCCGGGTGCCTGCCAGTGGCAGGAGGGAAGCCGGTGCCGGCAGCAGGGGGAAGGAACGCCTACTCTTGCACTGAGACTCTAGTATTTTATAAGGGAGATGCATGCAAACATGCCCAATCTTTGCCCTGAAGGGAGATATTATCTCTATTATGCTGGACAGCAAACAAATCTGTTCTCTATCCTGGAGGGATACACTGTGTCTTCCAAGGATGTTTATTATATGAATATTCTTGAGAAGACAGTATGAAACAAAAACTGTCAGTACTTCTGCTTACAAGATGCACAGATATAATAGATACTCATGAAGAATTGTCTCCTAACAGTATAATATCAAAAATGTGTTTTATTTTATTTTATTTTTTAAAATATATTTTCATTGATTTCAGAGAGGAAGGGAGACAGAGAGAGGGAGAGAAACATCAGTGATGAGAGAGAACCATTGATCAGCTGTCTATGCATGCTCCACACTGGGAATCGAGCCCGCAGCCAGCAACCTGGACATGTGTCCTGACCAGAAATCAAAAGGTGAATAGGTCGACGTTCAACCACTGAGCCACGCTGGCCGGGCCAAAAGTGTGTTTTAAATGCATCACTCTGGTGGTAGGGGAAGGATGGGGTTAGAACACTGTTGCAATCATCCAGGTAAGAGATGATGAACCCTTGTCCTGGCCTATGGTTTCTCTGCTCACCTGTGCTCAGTAAAACAGGGGAGTCAAAAAAAAAAAAAGAGATGAACCCCCAAGTTTGAGAAGTGGTATAGGGATGAATTTGAGAGATATATAGGAGGGAAAAATAGGCAGCTTTTGACTTCTGAGAGAGAATAAGGATGATGTAAAACAGGGGCCAACAAAATTTTTTTGGTAAAGGGCCAGATAGCAAATATTGTAGGCCTGGTGGGCCATATGTCCTCTATTGCACTCGACTCTCATTGTACTGTGAGAGTATCCATCAACAATACATAAACAAACGGGCATTGCTGTGGCATTGTTCCAATAAAATTTTATTTACGAAAATAGATGCATGACTTAGCTTTCTAGTACCACACCTAAAATAAACCCTAGGTTTTTTCTTTTATAACTAGATAAATGGAAATGCTAATAATTGAGAGAAGAGATTTAGGCAGTTTTTTGGGGTGTGTGTGTGGTGTGGGTGAGTTAAGGAGTGGGGAGTTGAGTTTTTGAAAGTTGTGAATTTAGAAAAGTAAGAAATATCCAGATATAGATATTAGTAAGCAGCTAGATATATACATTTGAAGTTCAAGACAAAGTCTGTGTTAGAGATAATGATTTATAAGTTTTAAGCATACGGCTGGAAATTAAAACCATAGGGAAATGAATATCACCAATGAGAACATAAAGAATAGTTAGAGAGGTAGGCCAAAGACAAAACCATAGGCACGGCCAGTGTGGTTCAGTGGTTGAGCATCAACCTATGAACCAGGAGGTCATGGTTCAATTCCTGGTCAGGGCACATGACAGGGTTGTGGCCTTGACCCCCAGTTTGGGGAGTGCAGGAGGGAGCTGATCAATGATTTCTCTCTCATCATTGATGTTCCTATCTCTCTTTCCCTCTCCTTACCTCTCTGAAATCAATAAAAAAATATATTAAAAAAACAAAGACAAAATCCTAGGAAGCACTAACACTTAAGAACCAGGTTTAAATTAGAAGGTACTCATGCCAATGCCGGTGTTTTAAGTGGAAAAAAATGACCTCTTGCTTTGTGCTGTGTATACAAGATTTCTGGAAAAGTAAAGAAAAACCCTTTTTATGGCTCAAAAAAAAAATCAATAAATTAGAAGGTACTCTAAAATTTCAGATGTAACATCTTATTTGTGTGTGTGTCTGTGTGTGTGTGTGTGTGTGTGTGTAAAGAAAGGATTAGAGAATGCACTTCAATGTTTAAATTAAACAACTCTCTCTAAGACCTTTAACTCTGAACAACACCCCCTTCCCAAACTTTGTAAATCATTTATTCTTAATCAGAATAATAAAAAGCATCTAAGAAACTGAGGCACAGCCACACATTTTTCTCTTTTTTATTTTTAAATTTTATAATTTTTAAAATTTTTATTGTTGAAGGTGGGGAGGGTTTCGTGTGTGTGTGTGTGTGTGTGTGTGTGTGTGTATGGGGGTGATTAACCGGGGAATTTATATGCATATATGAATTTTTCTCTTTTCAATGTGTGATTTTGAGTGTAACTATTTCTATTAGAGTCTAGTTTTTCATTTTGTCTGGGGAAAGTATAGAGATGGGTTTGCTCCTCTCTTCTTTTGTGAATAGAAGAAGTATGGCTGCAGTCATCAGTTATTCATTCATTGGTCAGTTGCTTAACACATATTTAGTGAGCACCTACCATGTGCATCGCTAGGTGCAGTGCAGGATAGAAAGGTGAACAAGACACAGCTTGCCTGTGTTTAAACAAAATAGTGGTAACCAAGGATAGGAAGATGAACAAGACACAACCTGCTCGTGTTTAAACAAAACACCAAACAGAACGTGATCAGTGTCTAAACAGACGGTCACTAAAGCTATAGCAATATTATTGGTGTGTTTTCTCTGCTACTCATTGTAATTATGCTTAGAATCTTCCAGAAGGAAAAAAAAAGCATGAGGCCATGTTTTTTAAGTCATAGTGATCTATGGGTGCAGGGAGGGGAAATTATAAATAAAAAATCCCACATGATTCCATATGCTCTATCAGAAGAATTTGGAGTAGGAGGGGGGAATTCAGACAACATTATCGCCATCTATTTTGTAGTTCTCTTTGATAGCTTGTTAAATATATTCATATTTCAAGAGTAGAAAATACCTGCTTTGAAAAAAGAAATATAAAATCATTTAGTGA
This sequence comes from Myotis yumanensis, assembly GCF_028538775.1. Classification (NCBI taxonomy): domain Eukaryota; kingdom Metazoa; phylum Chordata; class Mammalia; order Chiroptera; family Vespertilionidae; genus Myotis; species Myotis yumanensis. The sequence goes on from NW_027223754.1 coordinate 179,802,035, forward strand.
AGATAATGATTGTGTCTACATACACAAAATGGAGTTGACTTTAGTTCAAACAACTATTCTTTAATCTATAAGTCAACAAGTAATGTAAAATCTTTAAAAATATTTAAAAAATTGAATTGGTTTAGGGTTTTGTAAAAAGTAAACATTCTTTCTTGCTTGCTTTAGCTCCAAAATGAACAATTCTAATATTTAAGAGATAGCATGTTGCACTGACACAGAGGTTTCTTATTTCATTGTTAGTGTAAAACAAGCCAAATCAGTATCCAATATCTTAATGTAACAATTAAATATCTACATTTGAATGTGAGACAAATCCATATTTCCTTTCTTGAGTTACTACTCTTTGGATCAGATATAATGTCTTGTTTATACAAATCAGTGAAAATTAGTTTACTACGTGTACATTCTGTGGTAGTTTACTGTTAATCTTACAGAGAAAGAAACTATGATTTTTACTCCTCAATTTCATTTTTAATTCAAAAAACTGAGGAAGCTCCCAGATTATTAAACGCTATTATATCTTCAAGTAGAGGGACTATTGATTCATCCATTTGAACACTCATTATGGAAATAGGTAGTGTTAAGTCCCAGCTGAGCTTATACTCCACATAGTGTTTGCATCTGTAAATAGTGATGATTATGAAAAATGCCTTTTTGTGTTCATCCAATACTCCACATAGTGTTTGCATCTGTAAATAGTGATGATTATGAAAAATGCCTTTTTGTGTTCATCCAAGTAAACTTCTTTGACCTACTATTTGGATAACAGATCCAACAGGTGAGGGAGTTCTTTCAAGACTTGAAAGGTGATGGCTTGATGGCCACTTGCCAACACCCTCACCCCTCAACCTTGTTATCTTGAAAGCCTATTTGGAAATTGTCGGCTAGCTCCATAGCAAGAATAACCTGGTTCAGCATGATCAGAATCTCGAAGCAAATTAATGTATTATTAACTGAATTTATAAAAGAAAAAGAAGTGCTCTAATTGTTTAAAAATTTTTACTTTCAATTTGACTATTCATGCTTGTAGAAAATTTAGACAGAACACAAGAGTGTAAACAATCATTATAATTGATTTGGCTTATTTGTTTTTTCTTTTTTTGGTTAATCCTCATCCGAGGATTCTTTCCATTGATATTTTTAGAGAGAATAGAAGGGAAGAGGAGAGACAGAGAGAGAAACATCAATGTGGGAGAGACACATTGTATGCACTCAGACCGAGCCTGCAAGTGAGGTACAGATCCTTGACCAGAATCGAACCCTCCAACCTTCAGTCTGCAGGCTGATGCTCTAACCACTGGGCACAAGAAGTTAGGGTGTATATTTGTTTTCAGACTTATTTTTGTGCATATACTTTGCATATAGTTGAACATACACAGATTAAACAATTTTGCTTTCAGCTTTTTTCCTTAATATTATCACATACTACTTGGCCTATAATATAGGCCCTAAATCATTAAAAATTTTTGTTCTTAATTTCTGTTGACATTTGTAACAGCTTTGTTGAGATTTAATTGACATATCATATAATTCACCCATTTAAAGTAGATAGTTCAATGATTTGTAGTATAGTCACAGAGCTGTGCATCAATCACCACACTTAATTACAGAACATTTTTATCACCCCAAGAGAAGACCTCATACCTATTAGTAATTCCAGCCCATTCCTCCCATCTTTCCCAACCCTCTGCAGCTCCCCAGCCGCAGGCAATCATCAGTCTACTTTCACTTCTTCTGGACACTTACTGTAAATGGAATAATAAAATGTGTGATATTTCGTGCCTGGTTTCTTTCATTCAGCATCATGTTGTCAAGGCTCATCCATGTGTGGCATGTGTCAGTATTTTATTTTTTAATTGTCAAATAATATTCCATCATAAGGATATATCACATTTTATTTACCCATGTATCAGTTGATGAGTATGTGGATTGTGCCCACTTTTTGACTATTATGACTGTTCCTGCTATGACCACTTGTGTAAAAGTTTTTGTGGAGATGTATGTTTTCTTTTCTCTTGGGTATATACTTTGGAGTGAAATTGCTGGATCATATGGTAACTCTATGGTTAAATTTTGAGGAACTGCCAAATAGTTTTCCTAATTGACTGAACCACTTCATATACTCTCCAACAATGTTTGAGGGTTCCAATTTCTCTGCATTTCTGTTAATAATTGTTATTTTCTGTTCTTAAAAAAATTAATATAGTCATTCTAATGAACTGGTTTTGATTTGTATTTCTGTAAACACTAATAATGTTGAGCATCTTTAAATGTACTTATTGACCATGTGTATATCTTCTTTGAAAATATCTTTATTTAGGTCCTTAGCCTATTTTTAAATTGGTTATCTTTTTATTATTGAGATGTAAGATAGATAGTTGTAAGATAGATATATATTTACTTATAAATATATACTTTAATATATAAAGTATATATTTATCTCTATATATCTATAAGTATATATTTATAGTGGATATGTGTCTTTTATCAGATATATGATTTGCTAATATTTCTTCCAATTCTAAAGATTTTCTTTTTACTTTTTTGATGGTATCATTCATAGCACAAAGTTTTAAATTTTGATTGCTTTTCCTCCCTTTTATTACTTGTACTTATAGTGTCATATCTTAAAAGCCTTTGCCTAACCAAAAGTCACAAATATTTACTCCTGTTTTAAGATTTTTATAATTTTAACACTTATATTCAAGGGTATGATCCATTTTGTGTTGATTTCTTTGTATGAGGTAAGGAAGGGTTTCATATTCCTTTTTCGCATGTGGATATCTGGTTGTTCAGCACCATTTGTTGAAAAGATTATTCTTTCCCCATTGAATTGTTTTGGCTCCTTTGTCAAAAAGTAATTGACTATATCTCTGGCTGGTTTGGCTCACTGGATAGAGCATCGGATTGCGGACTGAAGGGTCTCAGTTTCAATTCCCGTCAAGGGCATAGGCCTGGGTTTCGGCCTGTGTAATATCCCCAGTAGGGGGCGTGCAAGAGGCAGCCAATCATGCACTGGGTGGAGAGTCCCTCAGCCCGGCCTGTGCCCTCTCGAAGGCCAGGACCCCTCAGGGGATGTCCAACTGCTGGCTTAGGCCGGATCCCCATCAGCAGATGAGTTAATTAAAAACTGTGGTACATCTACACAATGGAATATTATGCTGCTATAAAAAAGAAGGAACTTTTACCATTTGCAACAGCATGGATGGAACTGGAGAGCATTTTGCTAAGTGAAATAAGCCAGTCAGAGAAAGATAAATACCACATGATCTCACTCAAATGTGGGATATAATGATCAACATAATTTGATGAACAAGAATAGGTCCAAAGACAAATGGCTGGGGGCGGGGCGGGGAGGTTAGAGAGCAACCAAAGGACTTATATGCATGCATATTAGCATAACCAATGGACACAGACACTGGGGCGGTGGGGGCTTGCCCAGGGTGGGAATGGCTGGGGGAGGGGGTCAATTGGGGAAAAGGGAAACAAATGTAAAACTTTAGACAATAAAAAAAAATAAAAAGAATAAAAGTCTATTTTCTTTCCATTGTTCAGATTGTGCTATTTCTGTTGTTCTAAATTCAGATTTACTGTTTATTTTCTCTGTTCTCTTTATAGCTTATCCATTGTTTTTCTTTTCTTTGGTTATTGCATTTTTCAGTTCTAAAATTTCCATTTGGTTCTAATTCATATCAACAATTCCTTTGCTGAAAATTTCCACTGTTTTCATTTGTTTTAAGACTATTTGTGATTATGGAAGTCTTTTTATGATGGCTGCTATAAAATCTTTGTCAGATAATTCAACCTCTGTGTAATATCAGTGTTGGCATCTGTTGATTGCTTTTTTTTTTTTCATTCAAGTTGAGAATCTCCTGCTTCTTGGGATGATTAGAGACTTTTGATTGTGTCCTAGACATTTAGATATTATACTAGAGGCCCAGTGCACGAAATTCATGCATGGGGGGGGGCATGTCCCTCAGCCCAGCCTGCACCCTCTCCAATCTGGGACCCCACCAGGATCTGGCCTAAACAGGACATCCCTCTCACAATCCAGGACTGCTGGCTCCCAACCGCTCGCCTGTCTGCCTGCCTGATTTCCCCTAACCGCTTCTGCCTGCCAGTCTGATCACCCCCTAACCACTCCCCTGCCAGCCTAATCGACGCCTAACTGCTCCCTGCCAGCCCGATTGCCCCTAACTGCCCTCCCCTGCCGGCCTGATCACCCCTAACTGCTCTCCCCTGCCAGCCTGATAGCCCCCAACTGCCCTCCCCTGCAGGACTGGTCCCCCACAACTACCCTCCCCTGCCGGCCATCTTCTGGCAGCCATCTTTGATCACATGGGGACGGCCATCTTGTGGGTTGGAGTGATGGTCAATTTGCATGTTACTCTTTCATTAGATAGGATTGTGAGACTCTGGATCTTATTTAAATTTTCTGGTTTAGAAAACTATATCCGATAATGTTCTAGAGGGGAAGTGTGAGGGAAGTTGTTTCTTACTGCCAGGTAGTTGTGGAAATGTACATTCCCTGCTTGGCCTGTGTTGACACCTGGGGGAGGGGTGGGGAGAGAGTCCCATGGGTGGGGGGATGGTGTCCATAGGAGTCATGCTCTTTACTAGATGACCAGTGACATCATCTTAGCCTAAGGGAGAGGGGCGCCTCATTACTATCCCCTACTTGATCTCCTCCAACACTGTTATGGAGGAGAGGGTGCCTTTTAACACTGAGGGGGAGTTCAGTCCACATGGCCTCACTGACGCCACCCCAATGGAGGCTGAAGGGGTGCTTTATTGCTGCCAGGTAGGGTCTGAAGTCCAGGCTTACCTGTGATCTCTGCTGACACTGAGGGAGGGGGCTCTGACTGTCAGGCAAGGATGGAAGTCCTGGCTGCACTAGGGGAGAGGGTGTGCCTTGCTCCAGCCCAGCAAGCTCTACAATCCTCACTCAGCCTTGGCTGACAGGGTTGCATTGGGTGGTGTCACTGGAGGCCATGTGGACTGCCACCCCAACTTAGTGCTTACAAACCCCTCCCCCCAGCAGCATTGGTGGACACTAGGTGGGGCGCAATAAGGAGGAACCCCTCTCCCTGGGGCCGGGTTGGTTGGGATAGGGGCAGTTATTCTATCCTGCTGGGCTCTTTCTTTCCTAGTCCTTTGAAAATTGGCTCTTCTGGAGGATTTCTTTTTGTTTTCTGTCTCTGCTCATTGGCACTTATTAGTTACTGCTTCTTCAGCAAAATAAAACCCCAGGGAATTCACTGCCAAGTCTTTCCTCAGGTCCTGAGCTGGCCTGCCTTCTCTCTACCATTTATAGTCTTCTTATGTTTATTTTATAAGTAATGCCTAGAGTTTTAGTCGTACTTCTTTTTTGCCTAACTAGTGAATATATAAGTTGATTCTGACTTTTGGTATTATATGTAATTCTTCAGTGAACATCTATATGACTAAAACCTTAGAATAGATTATTAGGAAAGGAAATACTAACCTGAAGTATGTGACTATATTTAAGATATTTCACATATTTTGCCAAATTGTGTTTCAGAAGGAACATGACCATGTGTACTTTTACCAGCGATGTGTAAAAGTACTCATTTGAAAGATAACCTAGCCAATTGGACTTTACAATTTTCCCAATTGTATACCATTGGTAACTGCATATTGGTATGAGAGTTAAATTTCTATCATGGTTTTAAAAGATATGAAGGATCACCATAATTTATTGTAAACCCAACAAAGAAAAGATATAATAATAAAACGTCACTTTTTGGAGGCACTCTGCTGAACACTTAAAGCTTTATTCTCATAACAACTTATGAGGTATTACTATCTCCATTTTTATGAGCCTTGGAGAGTGGAGGCAATTTGCTGAAGCCATAGTCTTCCCCAGCTCCAAATCCCTTCCAGCAATTCACTGTGGGCAGCAATAGTGAACTGATCTGTATAAATGATTAACAGACTTTTTCAATGTCACAAATGAAGGGCAGAATTAAAACATTTTCTTTGTCAGTTTCAGCAGATGGCATACAAGATAAACCATTCAGTCTCCCGATTCCAATTTCAATATACAGCTATTAATAATTGGTGATGGAAGGAACCATTCCAGGCTGCCAAATTTTCACCTTAATTGCAGACTATTAAAAACCTTCAGATCAATATCTAGTTTTCAGACAAAAATGATTTCTCTCCTAAGAAATGCATTCTAGAAAATAGTGATAAAATCTGAAAACAAACTGAACTCAAATTGAGGTTTGGTTGAGGTTGGCTGTGACTAATGCTCTATTACTCTAAGGGATTAAAAAAAAGATTTTTTTGCTTTTGAAAATTTTTCACTCAAGTCCTTTACAGATAGACCATGATTCCCATTGAAGCTTCAGCTATGATGACGATGCTCTGAATTCCCAGAGGAATGAGGCAGCAAGATATTGCATTTCCAACCTTATCTTCTAATTACAACTTGGATCTGAGCCAAGAGAATTGTAACAATTAAACAGAGTCAAATCCCAGGAAAACCAAGTTTTATTCCTCACACCAAGACTGTCATTAGTGAACCCCTGTAGAGAATCTTGGAGTAAGAAGAATGTCATAAATGAGTGCGGGCGATTTTTATGCAAAGTGGACAGATGTACGGAATTACCGTAGAACAAATATTTATCAAATAATTTGGAAGTCTTGTGTGAGAATATGTCTGCACATATATAAAGACTAGAGGCCCAATGCACCAAATTCGTGCAAGAGTAGGCCTTCCTTCCCCCAGCTGCCGGCACCAGCTTCCCTCTGGCACCTAGGACCTGGGATTCTCTCACAGCCCCGGCTTTATCCAGGAGGTCGTCCAGAAGGACGTCTGGTCTAATTAGCATATTACGCTTTTATTATTATAGATAAATTAGAAGGCGTGAAAGTTTTAGTTCAGCTAATTTACCACAGTTTATTAAGGTGACCCTGAATATGGAGAGATCAGTTATTTCCAGTTGCTATTCTATGGTATCATTTGAACAGCCCAGATTTGGCCTCTCTGCCACCTGTTAAAAGGTATGGAAATGACGAGGTCTTGTTAGACATAAATCATGTTATAATGAAAATCTTGAAATCCAAACTTCAATGCCCATTTTAGTTGCAATGGAATTTTGATAAAACACAGAGCCTAGTACATGTAAAGGATGAATCCATGTTATTAATCAGAATTCCTGCTGCTGTTAATTTCTGTTTTTATATTTAATTTTTGTTAATTAACGAACAGTGTATGTATTTAGAGAAAAGACAATACCTCACTAAATAGCTTTTCATACAAGCAAAAGAGAAAGATTATTTGACAACTGTGGCAAACAGCATGTATTCATTTGAGAAAGTGTTTCAGGAAAATCTTTGGCCTACAGAATATTGAAAAGAGTATTTGTTTATATGTATATAATTTTATTTATTTAAAAAAATTAATCACCCTCTGTTGCTCTGGAAATTATTAAATGCTTCAGGTGAGAAAGCCTGTTATTTGCATTTCTTCATGCATTTTTGAAAAAAATGATATAAGTAACACTTCAGGTGTCCATTTCATGCTAGGATGACATATGTTGTAATCCGTTGTGACTTTGATGTGAAGGTTAACTCAACCCTGATGAAATTTTTTGAAGATAAAAGTAAGAGATATAGTCAAAACATGAAAAATTCGAAAGAATCTAATTAAGTTTTGCTTCCTCCAAAGAGATGACATTTTATGTGCAAGAGCTAGAATAATTTACATTAAATACATATTTGTTTGTTGTATTCAAAACTTTAAATAAAATACTTATTTTTGTAAAAATAAGGAGTTAATATAAAATTTGGAGAGATGATATATACACGTAAAATGACTCACAATAAATTCAGTCGGCAGATTAAACCTGTCCATAATGCATAATACCTGTATATATGTGTATATACACTTTGGAAGATAAAGTTTGATGCTGTGCTTTGAGTTACATATATTTTAATAATTTTGGGGGAATCAAAATATAGGTGAGTGTAGCTGTGGAATTAGCACTCCCCCCCCCCCCCCCCCCACTATTGAGAAAAATAAGTAAAATACTGGAAGAAAATCTTTACAACTTATATATTACACTTAGAATTAAAGAATGCCTACACATTAATAAGAGAAAAAATAATAATCTCATTGAAAAGTATGCAAAGGATATGAAATAATATGAAAAAATAAAAATTTAATTTCAATTGTAATCAGTGAAACATAAATTCTTTTTTAAAAAAATATATTTTTACTAGTAGCCCATTGCGCAATATTGCGGAGTAGGCTGCCCACTGCTTCCGCAGGAGCTGGCAGGAACCGCAGTGCACCACCTGGAGCTGCGCTGCTTCCACCGGAGGCAGGAGGGAGCCCCGCTGATTCCATGGGAGGTGGGAGGGAGTCACGCCACTTCTGCTGGAGCATGGAGGGACTCATGCAGATTCCGTGGGAGGCGGAAGGGACCTGCACTGCTTCTGCGGGAGGCAGGCCCGCCGTCTCCTCTCCAGGCCTGCGCTCAGCTGCGGAGGCTGCAGGCCAGCTCCCTGTCCCTGTCCATGTCTGTTCCAGCCAGAGTGGCCTCCAAGCCTTCTCGCCCTGACCGGAGCCACCTCCAAGCCTTCGAGATCAGGATCACGGACCGCAGGCAAGGCGGCTCCTGGGTCCCGGGGGTGCCGCCCTGCTTGCGGCCTGGCTTTCCGATCGCGATCACCAGCTGGGGGCGGGCAAAGGCTCCCCAGTTCTCTGATTCAGCGCTGAGGGGCAGGGCAAAGGCGGCCCCCAGGGCTCTTGCCTGCCGCCTGGGTTTCCGATCACTTCTTCCATCCTTCCCCTTTCACCTCCCATCATTGTGCCTACGTATGCAAATTAACCGCCAGGTTAACCACCATCTTTCTTGGCAGTTAATTTGCATATCACCCTGATTAGCCAATGGGAAATGTAGCAAAGGTACGGTCAATTACCCTGTTTGTCTTTTATTAGATTAGATTGATTTCAGAGAGGAAGGGAGAGGGAAAGAGAGATAGAAACATCAATGATGAGAGAGAATAATTGATTGACTGCCCCTGCATGCTCCCTACTAGGTATGGAGCCCACAATCCAGGCATGTGCCCTGACTGGGAATGGATCCATGACCTCCTGGTTTATAGGTTGACACTCAACCACTGAGCCATGCCGGCTAGTCAGTGAAACATAAATTTAAAGAAGAATGAAGAAGTATGATATTTTCCTCACTCAATTGGACAGAAAAATACATAATATTTAATGTTGGTTAGTAAAAGTATGGAGACATGGGTACTATTAATGGAAGTAGAAAATTATATAACTTTTTAGAAAACAAATTGATAGTGCATAAATAAAGTATATACCTTTTACCCTCACAATTGGACTTATGGAACTTACCCTATAGAATTATTCATGCAGGTGAACAAACATATATGTATATGGATGTTCATTGCAGCCTGGTTCATAATACCAACACGGGTGATATCTAAATGTTCACTTATAGGTTGATGACAAAATTATGGCCTTATAGACTGCTATGAATTAATTAATCAGATAGCTTTCTATTATTAGGGGAACATATAATTTACTAGAGGCCCAGTGCATGAAATTCATGCACTCGAGGGGTGGAGGTCCCCCAGCCTGGCCTGTGCCCTGCCCTGCAATTGATCACCCCAAAGAGATATGCCAGAGCTGGGGGTCCTGCCTCCGTGCCACACAGAGCCGGGAGGAGGTGGGATGCCCAGGCAGGCTCTGTGCTGCGCATGCCCAGCCCTGCCTACCTGTGCACACCCACTGTGTGCGCAACCATCTTGTGACAGTGTGAGGGCATCACGGCGTGACGACCACTTAGGCTTTTATTAGTAAGGATTGTTCAAACTAGGCTACTTTTGATATTGAAAGAGGAAAGTGTTAATCATTAATCCAAGAAAACGGGATATACCTAGACATATGATTGCTGAAATCCATGTGCACTGATATGGAGAAATGTCCAAAACATACTGCTAGGTAAAAATAAATACTTACAAAGATACATCTTCCCAAGCTAAAACTGCATTTGTATTTGTGTAAATGCATAGAAAGAGACATGGAAAAATACATGCCAGACTGCTAATATCTGTTACTTCTGGGAAGAGTGTGGAACTGGGGAGAAAGATGAAGGTAAACTTGTTCTGTTTCTTTCTTTCTTTCTTTCTTTCTTTCTTTCTTTTTAAAAAATATATTTTATTGATTTTTTTTATAGAGAGGAAGGGAGAGGGACAGAGAGTCAGAAACATCGATCAGCTGCCTCCTGCACACCTCCTACTGGGGATGTGCCCGCAACCAAGGTACATGCCCTTGACCAGAATCGAACCTGGGACCTTTCAGTCCATAGGCTGATGCTCTATCCACTGAGCCAAACCAGTTAGGGCTGTTTATTTCTTTATTAACTGATGTTTACAATGAGCAGTCATTTATATTATTAAAAAATCAAATAGCAATAAAAGCCTTCCAAAATTTAAGATCCTCAAAAAAGTGTCTTTGGATGCATTACCTAATAATGTAGCTTTGTTAGTTGTGATGATTGCTTCAGCTGACATGGTCACCTTCAAGTGAAGATCCTAAGATGTCTAACTACAAAGCAGAAGGCAATGAAATCATTCTCAACAAAAAGCTTTCTCAGTGGCAATGAGCAATGCGCATTTTATTGTTACCAGGGAGATTAGAAAGTCTCAGTACAGGTTCTATATTATGCTAAAGAATTTAATGCAACTTTTTAGTCATTCAATGTTAGTTAGCGACTGATTATAAAGTAATATTCTTATAAACCAACTCCTAATTATAGTGTCTTATACAAAATTCTGTGTTGATGGAAACGGTTTAGACTATATCTGACTTTGCTAGTGGCTTCCTGATGGAAAAAAAATAATAACTAATGGCAGGTTTTCCCCATGGTGATGATTTTGTTTGTCAATTGGTGAGGTCTTTGGAACACCGAGAATGACAGTCATGTTGAACTAGCAGTTTATTTATTTGATTTCTCCCATGTGCCTGGCACTGTTCTAAGGACTAGAGATACAGAAAAAACAAACAACATTAACAATCTCTGCCCTTGTGGAATTTATTTTTCAGTTGTTGGAAATTAGGGGATGGATCAGAGGGTGCTGAGTGGGAAGGATATTTTACTTTTACTTAAAGTGATAAGATAAGGAAAAGACCTGAAGGAGGCGAGTCAGCAAGCCAGGAAGATAATGGGGAAACAAGAGGGGCAGGTGCACAACACCTAAATGTGCCTGCAAACTTTGAGGAACGGCAAGGAGGCCAGTGTGGCCGCCCCAAGTGAATGAGGGAGACAGTAGTAGGAGTTGAAGAATCAAATTCAGAGAGTAAGTAGCCTACTCTTGTAGGGTCTTACGGGTCATTATAAAGACTGACTTTCACTCAAAGCAAGATGAAAAGATAATGAAAGACTTTGAGTAGGAGCGAGATGATTTAATTTGTATTTTAACAGGCTCATTCTTCAAGCTTTTTCCTCTACCAACTGCTTTCATTCATTTGAGAAGCCAGCCCACTCACTACAGTTGTGATTGACTGTTAAATTCTTTCACAGCATGCACTTCCAGGTAAGAGTTGATAAAAAAAGTGTGCTTAAAAATGTACTTATCTTTAGATCTTAATCTCAAATAACCACAGATGAAAAAATCAATTTTATTCAGTCCATGGAGCAAGAAAGTCAACACATTCTACTTATATATACTTAGATTCTAGGGAGAAACTCAAAACAATAGGCATGCTGTATAGCAATCCTATACAATAAAAGCCTAAAATGCAAATTGTCCGACCGGGAGTTTGACCGAGAGTTTGATCACTCACTATGACCACCAGGGGGTGGCACAGAACATGGCTGGCATCAGTGACATGGTGCTGGCAGTAGGAGGCAGTGTAGACACTGCCCACCCTGATGGGTCCCAATGAGAGCGGGACCGCAGCAGGATGGTGGAGCAGGTGAACGGGCTGCGCCAGGCCAAGGTGGGTGCAAGCAGGGGCCTGATTGCCCCACCGATCGCCCTGTAGATGGCAACCAGCAGTGGCGGCGGGGGGAAGAGCTGCCACCCGGCTCCCAGGTGCTGAGGGAGCTGGGCGGGAGCATGGCCCAGATCAATCACCCCACAGATGGGATAGTGAAGCAGGTGAGGGGGCAGCACCAGACAAAGGTGGGGTGTCAGGCAGGGCTGAGGGGCTATGAGGCTGGGGGTGTGAGCTGGGGCCTGATTCCCGCAGGCCACCCTGAGGGACCTCACCCGTTCATGAATTCGTGCACTGGGCCTCTAGTTGAGACATAAAATTTCTTAAATCCATCTCCTTTTTTCCCCTCTCTTTTCTATCTCCACTGCCCCAGCATTGGTTCGGGACAACATCATTTCTTCCAGGGAGGACTGTAATAGTCTCCTCCTAGCTGGTTAGGGTACTTTGAACTAAACTTTCTTCTGTCAAGTACCATAGTTCAGATATCATTTCTTTTCTAAAGTACTACAATAGCTTCCCCTAACCTGTCGTCCTGCCTGCATTCTTGCTTTGCCTTCAGTATATTTTCAGTGTGTTATCAAAGAACTTTTTTTTGTTATAGAAATGCTATTCTCAACTTTAATGTTTCAATGGCTGTGAGGAAGGTTCAGGTTAAAATGGAACTCCTTAGGATGGCGTAGAGGCTTAATGATCTTACCTAGTCCTGCCTACCTCTGTCTAGTCTGCTGACCTCATCTCACTCTATGTATGTCCATCTTTGAAGAACTCTTGATATCCATGCCTTCCCACATGCTATTTTCCTGGTTCATTTCTACTTGTCATTTGAGATTCAGTCCATGTGCTACCTGCCTTTCATATATGCAATCACAGTACATTGTACAATTATTATAACTGTTGATTGGCTTCATAGGTTTGCAAACTATTGGAGAGGGGAGTCTAAATATTATTTGCTTTTGCATTTCCAAGACCTAATATAGCAGGTGATAAACAATTGAACTCTGAAGGAGATAAGGAAAGTATCATGAAGAACAAAGTAAGGAGGGAAGATTGGAATGTAGTGTAAGTATGACCTCTGTCCTGGATTGTAAAGACAAATGGAATAGAGAAGCCAACAATTGACTGAAATGTGTAAGGCAAGATAAACTGATTCAGCACTTTCCCTTGCCCAGAATTTATTAGCTACTTTTAAAAATGAAACAATTTTTAAGTTATGGCTGCTTTTACTATCATTGTCACTAGTTTTTAAATGAAGATTTAAATTTTTATAGTGCATACACTATTCTGTTAGATCTATATTTTAATTTTATTTTTTCCCCTTAAAATTCCAAAGAATATGAAGGCATCACGGTGCCCTCTTGATCAGTTATACTAGAGGAAGAATTGCTTATGTAATAGCTTTTGCTATGTTGATTAAAGATCTTTCAGTTGCTCTGGGAATCCAGAGTAGGTTTGCAAAGGAATTATGGGAGAACTTCTTGTGACAGTTAAAGTCCGTGTCAGTTAAACGAAGTTAGGTATAGAAAACAAAATACATTCATTTAATATAACAAATTGGACCAGCTACAATGGGCCAAGTGCTGACCTAGGTACTGGAGATTCAATTTTAAAGTAAACAAAATTCTGCCCTTATGTAAATTGTATTAGAATGTCTTCAATTTCCATTCTATAAGTGAGCATGGGGTTAGAAATAGTGTGAGACCAAATGATTCAACAGGCCTGGTTTGCTCTTGAAAATGGCAGGGAAGTGGAAGAAAGATGAAAGCTTAGCTTTCGTAATACCCCTGGCCATTTTCCTGTGGAGTCTGAAGTAAACCAAAGGAAACTTCATTCAAACCCGTTTCCCCTGTGGCTGTACTTCCCACATGAAAGAGACCTATTTACTTTCAACATGATGTTTTGCAATTCTGCTTTGCCTGAATTCTTTCTCCCATATATGGTTTTTGGTGTCTGTGTTGGAATTTCCAGAAACCCTTGCTTTTTAAATTTCTCATCATTATGAATTATACCACTTTGTGTTTATGTTAACATATTTGAAAAGAGAATGATACTACTTCTAGTTAAAAGAGTGACATCTTGAGGACATATTAAACTTCTTTAGTTTATATTAAATTCAATGAGAAACTAAAAAATTAAATAACCAATAACTTTTATAACCAAGTTATAAGGTAAATGAATAGTCTGCTCACAGAAATAGGAAATCAGTTGTACATTTTGCCCATTATTCCTTTGTCACTCATAAATATCCAATGTAAAAATCCAACTAACATAGCCAGTTGCTAGGTCATCAGCAAAGTAATAACTGGAAGTTACAAAATGATAAATTAGTAATGGGTACAAAGATTTGGTCAATTCAGTTAGAAGTATCTGAAGTGACTTATTTACTGAATTTAGTCTTCATCTAATTTCTAGGGAAGATATGGAGGAATATTAACAAAAAAATGTTTGAAAAGTATGATTCAGAACAAGGATCATAAATCCAAAAGTGTGCTGGAGTTGGTATTCTTGACCTAAACTTGTATTATGATATATATTTTTTTCTATTCTACTATTACATATTTTATCATCCACCATTTTATATTCTGTTCTTTGTTATTTTTCTATTACTATTAATATTTTATTTCTATTACTAATGTTTTTCTATTACTGTTACTCTTCCTATATATTTTTTCATTACTAGCCTGTTAAGACAGATCAGTGAATTTAAAAAATTGTTCCTAGTTTTACCTCTTCTTTGAAAGAGTGTTTAAGACACACTGTCCATTTATTTATGTCTCATTAATTTCTCAATCCATATCAAACTTTGCTCCCATGACCTTAACAATTGCTCATAGTTATGTTTTATTTAGTTTATTCTTTGGGGTGTGGACGAAAGGGGCCACATGCTAACTTGACAAGCTCAGGGGAGGCCTGCATGGCAGTCTTGCAAACGCAGAGACTTAAAGTAACCACAAAGGATGATCTGAAATTAAACTTTAACTAAAAGCAGTTATGGTGGGTAGTTACCTCCTAGGCCAGTATCTTCACTGACAAGGTCAACCTTTACCTTAACTGAGCTTATCTTTTTGCATCTATAATAACATACCCTTTGAAATGTCTGGGTAACTTGTAACTTCCGCTTTTCTGGACCCCTTGGGGCACAACCTAATGTTCTGGACGCCAGGACAGATACCACAAATTCCTTCATTATCATGTTAATTGTTCCTGTACCCCAAGTATGTGTCTATCATTTTACTTTTTATCCAATCCCAGGGGTTTCCCTGCTTTGCTTTCTCCCGCCTCTCTAGTCTATCACCAATGGATTTCTTGTAACCCATCTATGTCCCTTTCCTTTGATTGCAATGGATAAATACAGATGTCACCCGCCATTCTCCGGAGTATTATCTCAGTTCGTTGAGGGTCTGCTTCCTGGTATATGTTGACAGTTTGGCTAAAATAAACTCACAAAAATTCTTTACAGGTTTCAATGGTTTTTTACGTTAACAGGGGCTTACACTGATAGTTCTCACAGCTTATAGGGCACTTTCACTTAAATAGCCTACATCTACCTCAAAATCTTTATGGGCAAAATTTAATCCATTATCATCACTCCCAACACCCAAACCTGTTCCCATCTCCAGAATTCCTAATCTCAGTCTTCACCATTCATTGGTAAACCCATAAGTCAGAGTCATTCTTGAATCCTACCCTTTTCTCATTTCCCATATCCTAATGGTCAGTGAACCCTATAGGTTTAACTCTATGACTTGTCTTCTAACTCCATATTCACTTCTTTATTACTAGTGATGTTGCCTTAATTTAGGCTTTACATGTGTATTCATACCTCCATGCTTTTGCACAAAAATCCTGTCTTCTTGTATGTAGCCTTCTTTCTTGCTTGCCTGGTAAACTCCAACTTATTTCTAAAATCCCAGATTGTGTCTTCTATTAACCTTTTGTACTTGTCTCCACTACTCTGCTACCCACCAGAGTTAGTCATTCTTCTTTGCTGCTCCCATATCTTTTGTAACATAGTTTTATGTAATACTTATCAATTTAAATTATGGACACCCTAGCCATAGAGTAATAATAAATTATTGTAAAATTTAATAAATTAATCTTTAACAACTCAATTTCTAGGTACTAAGGACATATTTATTGGATAAATTAGTGAATTAATTAATGAAGCTGGGAAATTAGCAAATTGTTTATTCTTGAACAGAAAATGGATACTGACAAAAGATCAGGGACTGTAAATACTTAGGCAGGAAACTAGTGGAGTATAGGTCATGCTTCCATTGTTTCCTTCTCCCGGTAGTAGGACATTTGAAAGATACAGGACTCTCTGGGAAGGTTACTACAGCTAGTGTTGATAAAATGGGCAGTTACTGTTGATGAAATGCTCTTAGATACCTGGTCCATGACTTAATATCCTCATATGATAGGCTCTTGGCTAGGGTGACATGCATAAGGCAAAATGGGGACAAACAAAAGTGTTTTCCCAGAGGTTAGCTGATCTATTCAAGAAAATGTAGAGAGAAAGCAGAACAAACTCCCAGATAAAGCCATGATGCTGATTTCTTTGGAGGACAACAGATAGGACATGGAAAGAAAAATAAGACTGAAGGAACGCTCAGTGATTCACATGAGAAAATAATTACAAGAGGCTGAAAATATTACTTAGAAATTCAAGTACCAAAACAAATGTACTGCACATGGGTTGTAAATAAAATGAATACACATTGCAATGTGTAAACACATACAGGGTGGGGCAAAAGTAGGTTTACAGTTGTTTATATGGAGAATAATATAATAATTAATAGACCAAGAATAAACTCTGTGTTTCACATACAATTGTAAATCTACTTTTGGCCCACCCTGTAAATAAGTGGATGGGAAATACAAAGAATTGTTGTAAATATTTTCATGAAATAGTTTATCTCAAATGTATAAATAACAAAATCTGTGCAGTGGTTCTCAATCTTCTGGCCCTTTAAATACAGTTCCTCATGTGTGACCCAACCATAAAATTATTTTCGTTGCTATTTCATAACTGTAATGTTGCTACTGTTATGAATCGTAATGTAAATATCTGATATGCAGGATGGTCTTAGGCGACCCTTGTGAAAGGGTCGTTCGACTGTCAAAGGGGTCGCGACCCACAGGTTGAGAACCACTGTGGTAGAGGGAATATATAACAGTACTCTATGTTAAGAAGATACACCTTTAAGAAAATCCACAAAGTACATACCTTATAAATGTATAAAAGAGACAGAAATTATGTTGAACTGGCCTTAGAGAAGAAACAGATGATGTGTTCTTTTAAAAAAATATATATTTTTATTGATTCCAGAAAGGAAGGGAAAAGGAGAGAGAGATAGAAACATCAGTGATGAGAAAGAATCATTGATTGGCTGCCTCCTGCATGCCCCCATTGGGGATCTAGCCTGCAACCCAGGAATGTGCCCTTGACTGGAATTGAAACCGGGACCCTTCAGTCCACAGGCCGATGCTTTATCCACTGAGCCAAACCAGCTAGGGCTGGATGATGTGTGCCTGATAGATTTTATGAAACTGGCTCAGAATCAAGATATAGCAGTAATGGGGATATAATCCGGCCATCTGCTGGAAGCCTTAGTCAGCTAAACACAGAGCATCTGACAAGTTCTTGACCTGCTTCAAAAATTCTACCTCCAGAGGGTGAAAGAAAATGCCAAAACTCTTCCTAGAAGCAGCAGTACTAGTATGCTAACATGTTGTATTTTTACAAAAAGGAAAAGAAAGAATGTGTATGATTGTGTGTTTGATATGTTTATATATTCAGTTTCAAAACCTTTGTATGGCCACAGAAGGAACTGGTAACAGTGGTCACTCTGGGAAATGGGGCTGGTGGCTGGGGAACAGGGATATCAGAGATATTTTTCACTGTTTGTTTTACTTTAGAAATTTTGAACTACAGAATTATATTGCTTATTCCAAAAGATAAATTAAAATAATCAAAACCAAAAAAAAGCCAGTAAAAAAAAAATTCTAAAACAACGTTCATGGGATCAGGGAAGGATCCTTTTAAGATGTCACATTTTGCATTAGCCTTTATTAAACCATTTATACTGTATTGCAATAACATATTCTGAGTAGATCTCTTAAGCAACTTGCAAGAGTCACCAGAGAATCTCTGCTCTCTGTGAGATGTAGTGGTAGACACCCAAGGCTCCCTGAACGCTCCTAATGCAGGTTTCCCTCTTCTTCTCATGCCTTTTGCCTCCCTCCACATGGGGGTGGGGGGTGGGGGGTGGGGGGAGGGATATTTACTAAGAATTAGTTGTGTTTGCTCTCAAACCTAATTATGTCCATTGTACTTGATATTTTAAAACTAGAGGCCTGATGCATGAAATTTGTGCACTGGGGGGGGGGGGGGGTAGGGTGGTTGTCCCTCAGGCCAGCCTGCACCTCTCCAATCTGGGACCCCTAGGGGGATGTCTGACTGCTGGTTAGGGCCTAAACTGGCAGTTGGGCATCCCTCTCACAATCTGGGACTGTTGGCTCCTAACCACTCGCCTGCCTGCCAGCCTGATCGCCCCCTAACCACTCCCCTGCTGGCCTGATTGACGCCTAACCACTCCCCTGCTGGCCTGATTGACGCCTAACCGCTTCCCTGCTGGCATGATCACCCCTAACTGCCTTCCCCTGCAGGCTCAGTCACCCCAACTGCCCTCCCCTGCTGACCCGGTCGCCCCCAACTGCCCTCCCCTGCTGGCCATCTTGTGGAGGCCATCTTGTGGCGACATGGGGGTGGCCATCTTGTGATGACATGGGGGTGGCCATCTTGTGGTGGCCATCTTGTGACAACATGGGGCGGCCATCTTGTGATGATGTGAGGGCATGATGGTCACCTAGGCTTTTATTAGTATAGATGTGTAATTTAATTGCATATTAAATGATGAAATATTAAGTGAAAGAGAGTGGTTTCTTTTTTTTTTTTGAGAGTGGTTTCTTGAAAATGTATTTGAATAGTTTAGAAAGATTATACAAATGAGATGCTAAAACCAAGGGCTCTCAGATTAAGTGTGAGCAAGACAATGGTAAAAGACTGGGGGAAATTTACAAAAATAAATGGTGCCAGTGCTTAGATACTTTGACAGGGTTGTTACATTTTCACTCTATTTTAAATAACCTGAAACTAGCCCTAGCTGGTTTGGCTCAGTGGATAGAGCGTCGGCCTATGGACTGAAGTGTCCTGGGTTTCATTCCAGTCAAGGGCGTGTACCTTGATCAGATCCCCAGCCCTGATGGGGCACATGTAGGAGGCAACCAATCAATGTGTCACTCTCACATTGATGTTTCTTTCTCTATAAACATCCTTCCACTCTCTCTAAAAATCAATGGAAAAATATCCTCGGGTAAGGATTAAAATGAAAATAAATAAGTAAATAACCTGAAACTAGAAATTATAAATGAGGTGTCATGGCTGTGCAAGACAGACTATGCCAAATTCCAATCAGCAATGGAAGAAAGGGCCTTGATCCTAGTCTAGAGTTTGGTGAGTGAATGTATAGTTAAGGGTTTAAAGTTAAAGTTAAAATTTCAGTTACCTGTGTGATGTTCCACTTTCATAGTTTTTGTTTCACCAGCTGACCACAGACCTTACTCTGTGCTGGCCTAAGTTCCTGACTCGCCCACAGGACTGTGGACTTCTTTAGAAGAGGGGCCATATCTTGTTATCTGTGTCACTGCTGGGCATCGTATATGGATCTTAGAACACAGTAGATGATCAATAACTGTTGGTTGAGTAATTACTATGCCAACAGAGTTGAAAGTAACATATATTTTTGTTGAGTCCTGTTAACAAAAACTTGAGAAGGGTAGAGTGAAAATGGCATGAGGAAAACTGAATTCAGGAGCTGAGTTAAGAGAATGAATATCCAGGTTAATGGAAGGAGGTAGAAAATCTCATCTTAAGCTCGACCTAATTCTATAGGGGTTTGTTGGTAAGGGGGAAATAAAAGATTTCCCAGGAGGAAATAACTAAGTTTTTTTAAAGTGTTATAACCAGGGTGGAGGAATCTATTTAGATGCACATAAGAAACCAGAATTTCCCAAAGTGTGTCCCATGGAATATAAGATTGCAACATGTTACATTCTGTACTAGACAGAGTGCTTTTTCTTGTTTACTTGTCCTTTATTCTCTTTCTCTCCCTCTGAAGTACAGTTTTCAGGAGAGAACTGGCTCTTCTGGCTGGTCTTGCCCACTGCCCCAAGTCCACCGTCTTAAGCAGTGCCTGCCACATATTACCTGCCTTAGGGATGTTTATCTGATAAGGGTCCAGTGAGCAGCATGGAGAAGCAGGAACCCAGAAACAGCAGGGGCAGAATTTTATAAACAGGATCAGCTGCAAGTCACTGAAACAGGAGGAGGCATTGGTTACCCAAATCCTCACCACCAATGGGGGTATTTGTATTCATAAATTTAAAATAAAATTAGCTCGATTTTTTTGGCCTATTGAAACAGGAATTTTTAGAGGTGAAATAGGCAGGTTTCAGGAATTTTTTAAATTAAGGGGGCCCATGGAAAAAGCACAGGCTGCAAAGCTGCAAAAGGTTACATTTCCATAACACAAGGGAGTTGGGAGAGGCAACAGTTACATTTCCATAAGACAAGGGAATTAGGAGTAGCAAAAGGTACACCTTTACAGAATAAAAGGAAGGAGGAAGAAAGCCCAGATGGAATAGGAGAACAATGACCTTTGAGCTCTGGAGTTACAATAGTGACCAAATCAAAGGGGAATAGCAACCAATCAGAGGGGATATCAAGGAACAAAGCCTTTATAAACCATAAGGAAAAGGGTCTCAGTGGGACTCTTTTCCCCTCCCCATGTGGGAGTCTGTACTTGTTCTTCAATAAATTTCCACCTTTACTATACCATCTTCCATCCGTGGTTTCATTCTTCGACTCCATCAGACAAGAGCCCAGGAGACCATCCTGCCCAGGGAAACACCTCGAGTTTCCAGTCCAAAAATCCGTTTCACTAGAAGGCACTGTGGTAGAGAAGCAAGAATCAGGCATGGATTCCTGGGCAGCCAGTGGTGACGTTATTAGAAACAGAGAAGACATCTCTGGATGGAAGGTCAAAAATGCTCTTTAATTACTTTTATAGAAATTATTGTCTGCTTTGGTTTATATCAAAGAAAAAATGTTTTAGCTGGTGAACACAGTTTC
The DNA here is from genome assembly GCF_028538775.1 of Myotis yumanensis. Taxonomy (NCBI): domain Eukaryota; kingdom Metazoa; phylum Chordata; class Mammalia; order Chiroptera; family Vespertilionidae; genus Myotis; species Myotis yumanensis. Next base: position 179,823,226 of record NW_027223754.1, read on the forward strand.
AATAAATTAAAGATACAAGTTATGAGGCCATTTCATAGTTACTGTAGGAGTTACTATATTATTCTTCTCTAAATCACTCAAATGAAGAGACAGAATCATTATGCAATCATTTCAGTATTCTTAATTAAGGAGATAATATTAATCTCATATTTCTTAAATTGACTAAGTTGTCAAGGTAAAGGACAGAAGAAAGAAAAAAGAGCATTTCATGCCTTTGTATGTACAATGGGGCTCCACTCTGCTAGAATCACTTGAGAATTTTAAGGAACAAATCAATGACAAGATTCCCCCCCCACCCCCCCAACACCTCTCCTCTCCCTCCTCGCCCCCACTTCCCCGCCCTAGGGACAATGAACTCAGAATCTCTGGAGGTGGGGCTCCGGCAGCAGAAAGCTCCCTGGTGATCCTAAGGTGCAGAATGGCTGAGGACAATGAAACCAAGCCCCGCTCGGGACGGGAGAATACGAGTCTGTCTTAGACAAACTGTAGGAGAAGTTGGAACTTAAATTCATGTCCATGTATTCAAATCTGAATGCTTTAAATACAACATTTTATGTGGAACTTCTACATTTTTCTTATGAAGAATTCAATGTACTGATCCAGAAGTTGGTTAAGTAAAATAAGTCCTTCCAAACACTAAGATCTGACCATGAGAGGCAGAATATTATTATGCATTAGAAATGGTCACAATATACCCTATACCAAATCAGACTTTTTATTTTTCGAGTTAAAGATTGTGAGCATGTCAGGCGAGATTGTGAAAATTGTTTCTCTGCAGATTCTTGAAATTAAAGTCATGTTATATCTCTTGAGGTGTTTAAATTGAGTTCTGCCTAGTGAAAGGGAGATAGACCTGATGATTTAAAGAAATTATTTTTAAACCAGAGGTTTATTTATTTTATTTTTAAATCTGTGATTAAGCTTTGCTTGCACGGCATCCACATGTTCCATTTTTAGAAAGATGGCTGACTGGCTACCCAGCTGCCCAGCGTAGCTGTGGATTGTGCCTGTTCCCTGCCAGCTGTGACGCTCCTTCTCTTTATTCAACTCCTCCCTTCCCCTGTCAATCAGCTTTCCCAACACTACTGGAAGTTTTTTATATATATATTTTATTGATTTTTTACAGAGAAGAAGGGAGAGGGATAGAGAGCTAGAAACATCGATCAGCTGCCTCTTGAACGCCCCCCAGTGGGAATGTGCCCGCAACCAAGGTACATGCCCTTGATCGGAATCGAACCCGGGACCCTTGAGTCCGCAGGCTGACGCTCTATCCACTGAACCAAACCGGTTCGGCACTACTGTCAGTTTTCTGGTCACTGTTTTACCCCTTCTCTAGATTGAATACTTAATTATGTGCCAGGAACTCACAATACCCCAACAATAGAGGTACTATTATTATCTCTACTTTCCAGGTGAGGAAAGAGGGTCCTGGAAATGTGGGACAACTTTCCCCAGTCACGTAGCTAGCGAATGGCAAAGCCGCCTTGGATTTTAGGTCGATCTGACCCAAGCTTGTAAGCATTATCCTTGGTCCTTCGTCCTTTAGCTGTGGATGGGTTTCCCTGGTCATACTCTGGGCTGCTGCCCATTGGAGCAGCTCCTGCCTATCCGGTTTGTAAAGTGGGAAGATTCTGTCCTTTCTTAACCCCCACTGTATGGATCAATCCCTCTGATCACAGATACCACACCAGGACAAGTGGCATCCTGGGAAATTCCTCCAAAGGGGAAACCTGGGGTTAGGCTGGAAAATCAAACCATTTCCTGCTGTCACAGCATTCGGTTTTGCTCTAAGGCAGTGGTCGGCAAACTCATTAGTCAACAGAGCCAAATATCAACAGTACAACGATTGAAATTTCTTTTGAGAGCCAAATTTTTTAAACTTAAACTACTAGGTAGGTACATTGTTATTAATTTAATTAGGGTACTCCTACAGCTTAGGAAGAGCCACACTCAAGGGGCCAAAGAACCGCATGTGGCTCACGAGCCGCAGTTTGCCGACGACTACGGCTCTAAGGCACTTTAGTCTCTCTCTGCGGTAATCTTTTCTTATTCCTCCTGGAGAGGTGGTTAGGGCCACCCTCTGGCTGTTATCGTTAGGCTTTCCTTCATGCAATGGATCTGGACATGTTTGCTAAGATTTCTCCCATTAGAATGTCTCAAGAGCCTTCCCCATAATCAGTAGGTCAGGTCTCCCCACAATTTTATCACCATATGTGATGGCTGTTACCATTGCTTCCCTCAGGTGTTACAGTTCCATGAAAAGAAGGTGGCTGGCTTTTATCCAGCATTACAGATATTTCAAGTTAGAACCATTGAGTTATTGAATGACTTTACATATTTTGCTCTAAGAAGCCAAAAGTCACCCACTCAGAACCTGGTTAACTGCTAGGAGAAATAAATGCCATGCTCCTTTTTTTTTTTTTTTTAAAGGAAAGGGTAAAAACGGTGTGACTTGTTCTTAAAACTGACTAACCTGGTAAACTGCTCTCCTAATCCAGTGGTGCTTAATTACAGCATAAAGCTATTTGGAGACTCAGAATGTCTGCTGCAGTTAGACTCCCATCTATTCTCATTTGCATCTGAAGTGAAACTCTTCACCTGGAGCACCATAGATCTTGTCTGAGAGGCTCACTTAGGTGAAGGGTTCTCTAAAGAACTTAATACCTTACAGTAAAAATATTTTGGATGAATAATAAAAGTTATCAATTACATACAGTTAAAATGCTGAGGAAAGTAGAGGTATTTGAACCAGGGTGCTAAATTTGTTTTTGTTGTTGACAATTTCAAATATATTTTAAAGAAATTTAAAGCTCTAGTTGCCCCAAATTAATTTTTTTTTAGAAGTGATAAGCACGTTAAAATCTAGCTGCTGACAAGTATATGTCTGCCTTGGGCCTTATACCAGGCTCTTTAGTTGATAATGTAAGAATTTTTTTTTTATCATCAATAGGTGAGTGGTATAAGTGGATTTCATAAAGAAGATCCTTGAGGAGAATATGGTAGCTAATGTACTGAACAGTTTTTTCCTATGAAGAGCTTAGTAATAAAAGAATTTGTGGATAAGTAGAAAATTTACTGGGCCCCAAGTGTTAAAACTTTGAAACAATGTTTACTGATCTATTCATCATATTAAATTATACATTACACAATGCAGATGTAGAGGAGTAAAATATTAATGGGAGAAATTTCTGTAACAGACTGTATTTTATACTTGTGTTTAAAAATGCTTTATAACTACATATAAGGTACTATACTATGGAACATGTCAAGTCAATGCCATAAATTAAACTGCATTAACCTCAGCTGCACAGACAGATTAGATAATAGTGTGCTGTTTAGGGAGTCAGGGGGATGAAACACTTGGGATTCAGCACACCAGACATAGGGCAGTTTTGTTCCTTTGTTCCAATGTTCCTTCTTCTCAAACATGGCACACCTCATCTTTTGGGGAATCATTTCTCAACTGTGAGTCCACAGGATTCCAATCAGAGTGACTATAGTAACTATCACAGTTGACCTCAGGGACAGGGTATGTGATCCAGGTCTAGCCAGTGAGAATACAAATCCTTTTGGCCTGGAGTTGATTCAGATTTGGCTACATGATCCGTCAGGCCAGTTGGAGTCAAGCCCAGGGCTTCTGGAACTATCAATATGCTTTTTGCAACAGTGAGGTTGCCTACTTCACGGGATGTAAAGACCAATGAAGCCTGTCTTCACAGGTTCCTAATGATTTTTCTTTGAATGCTATACATGAAATATATGACTGGAAATAAACCCAAAACAAAGAAAAGCAGAGCTCTGACATGGAGAGAGACAAATACCTGAGGACACTTGAATACTTGGATTCTGCTCTACTCTAACCTAGTAAGTCCTTGGATCTCCCTGCTATGTGAGCCACCTTCTTTATTTATTTATTTATTTATTTATTTATTTATTTATTTAAGCCCTAGCCGGTTTGGCTCAGTGGATAAAGCGTCAGCCTGCAGACTGAAGAGTCCCAGATTCAATTCCAGTCAAGGGCATGTACCTTGGTTGCCGGCACATCCCCAGTAGGGAGTGTGCAGGAGGCAGCTGATTGATGTTTCTCTCTCATCGATGTTTCTAACTTTCTATCCCTCTCCCTTCCTCTCTGTAAAAAATCAATAAAATATATTAAAAAAAAAAAAAAAAAAAAGAACTACAGATTGGTTGTTGCAGAATAGTCACAGGATATAAAGTGCAGCATAGGGAATGTAGTCAATAATATTCTAATAACTATGTATGGTATCAGATGGCTACTAGATTTATTGGGATGATCACTTAGTAAGTCATATAATCTAATCACTGGAGTGTACACCTGAAACTAATATAATATGTCAAATGTAATTGAAAAATAAAAAATGATTTAAAGTTAAAAAAAGATTGTAGAGGTTATATTTTTAAACGTTCTAACTTTAAATTTATAAGTAAATGAAGGTCCAGCAGAAACACCGAAAATATTCAATGAAGATTATTGACAAACTAGAGGCCCAGCACACGAAATTGTGCAGGTAGAGTTTAGGCCTAGCCTGTAATCAGGGTCATCTTCTGCCCATTTGCCAGTCCCCAGGCCGAACGCCCCATCGGCCACTGGGGTGGGTAGGTTACAGGCGCACCCTGCAGCTTCTGTCAGTACTGCAAGCCCCAGCAGCAGCGGCAGTGGCAGTAGCCAGTGGCAGCGGTGGCACCCACGTGAAAGGCCCTGAGCGGGCAGCATGTTCCATCAGCAGCCGGCCTGGCGCATGCACATGGAGGTGAAGTCACCAGGGCCCGCTTTCCCGCCTGCATGAGCCCCCGAGCAGCCGGGGATGAGCTGGGGATCTCAGTGGCCTGATAGCCTGCCAGGTCCTCCTGCCACCCACCCCAGTTCCCTGGTTCACCATTGCTGATCCATCGGAGCCTGTTGACCGGGGGGGAGGGACCAAGAGGTCAGCCATTCTGCCCGCTCGCCAGTCCCATCCCACCCTGCTGCCACCCACCTGCTTCCCTGTGGTTCTCTGTTCGCCTGTGGGGGAGAGGGGGTGGAAGGGTGGGAGAGGTGGGGAAGAGGTGGTCAATGCACCTCATGGCAACTGGTCGAGCGGTCATTACGCTTATGGTCCCTGGCCTTTTATTATATAAGATGCTTCCATGTGATTACAAAAGTACAAATAAACCATGGGCTGCTGAAGGATCTTAAAAATTTAAATTTCTCAAAGCCAACTGTGAATATTAGGAACCACTTTAATGTTATTTTTCATGTAACTTAATCTAGCCAAAAAGAACCACAAGAGTGAAGGAGAATGCATCTACTAATTTAAAAATAGTTAATCCCTTTTCCTTAAAAATGACTTCAGTATTCCTTAACTAGGATATGTAGATAAAATGTACAAACAGATGCGCATCCAAAACATGGGCCATTTAATTATCATATTCATCTATTAATTTAATTTGTATACTCTAAAGAAATTAATAAGCACTTACCCTATTGAAATGGAAGTTCGGTTAAAATTATAAATTGACATCATTCTAACTTTAATTTTTAAGCAATTATCAGTATTTTTATGTTACCGGAGTTGATCAAGTCATTAGGAAAAATGATCAAATCCATTGTTTGGCACCATGGAGCCCAAACAGCTGGCTGACTTAGATAAGGCTTCCACTCTTCCATAAACTGGCGATTGTGACATGCTGGCATCACTGAGGGGGTTTGGGGACGCTGCATTCATCTTTAAAATTATACTTGGGAAAAATAAAAACCAGATAATCTGTGTTTTGAGTTTTGCTATTTACTTCAGCCATTTACTAATTTATAATTGTGAATCTGGATAATGGGATTACGGGTTGGACTTTTTATGGGCAGTTTTGAAAGGTTTTAGAACAAAAGGAAACTATTCATCTTGTCTTTGGAAAACAGTGGAAATATGTCACAGCATATGGAGATAATATATAAATAGCAAGAGGATTGTGTCAACTTACTATTAGTGGAAAACATAGGGCAGCTTGGCCGGCATGGCTCAGTGGTTGACCATCAACCTATGACTCCAGAGGTCACAGTTTGAATCCTGGTCAGGGCACATGCCCAGATTTTGGGCTCGATCCCCTGTGTGCAGAAGACAGCTGATCAATGATTCTCTGTCATCATTGATGTTTCTGTTTCTCTCTCTTTCTCCCTTCTTCTCTGAAATCAATAAAGATATATTTAAAAAATACATAGGGAATACTTCCTACTCCTTATCTTTGTGAAAAGTATACATATTCAAGTAAAGTTAAGCTGATTGTTAGCTTTAATACCTAAAGAGAACAGGATACAGCAAATACATATACTCTCCTAAAAAATAAGGCTATTGAGTCTCATTTAAAATAATTATGTGAAACTCAAAAATTGGAAAACCATGCCAAGGGCATGAACATTGATCAGAAGAAAATATAAATAGACTTTAAATAAGAAAGACTGAACTCACTCATCTTCATGTTGGAAACTCCAGGATTAGCAACATCATTGGTACATAGACTGGTGACTTGAGCAACTGTAATTATTTGGCAAATGATTGACTACATTCTGTGTTGTTAAAGAGTCATTAAAATTTTGCTCGGCTGAATACATGGTAATTATACATAAACTGTGAACTGGAAAAGCTGTTACTAATAATCATTGAGAATACAAACATGAAAAAGTCCAAATAAAAACAAGTGTGATTATTTGTTCAATAAAAGTGCTGGCAGTGTTTCCTCTGTTCACAGGGTCAGAGTATAAATTAAATAAATGAAAATCTTCAGAAATTATGTGGAAGTGAACATGAAAGGCAGCTCGAATATTAGCATGTTGCTCACTATCCCTAGGCTAAAGCTGTGTCTTTCATTGCTGTGTGGTCTCCATTTGCCCCTTGGGTACAGGCCAAACAGCTTGCTTCAGGTCATACCCTTCCTTAAAAAAAAAATAGTACAGAAGTGAAAAGGGTTAAAGGAAAAGACTCATTCACTCATGTGTGATTATTCTCAAAGACTTTTCTACATACATACAAACATATCAGGGCCCCGACTAGGGTATGGTGAGTGCAACATCTAGGGTGTAAAATTTAAGGAGGCACTGAGGGTGAGTGCTCTACATTTTACTATCTTTAGTCCTGTTCCTGAAACATGCAAATATATGTGTACAAGTTTATATAAATTTACATATAATCCAAAATCAAAATGGGATCTTATTGTATGTGTGTAACTTGTTTGATTCACTCAACAATATATGGAAGGCCTTGTGAGTCTATATAGACCTATGTTATTCTTTCAAATATTCACATAATGTTATAATATGAATGTACTATAACATATTAAATCCTCCCTCTATTAATGGGCACTTATACTATTTCCAGTTTTTGAGTACTGCTAATAATACTGCAATTTCATATATACATTTTTGTGTACTCGTGTATTTTGGTAGGACAGATTATTGTCAATAGTGAAATTGTGCATTCAACAAATATTCACATCGATACTGACAAATTTTCTTCTAAACTGCAGCAATGTCAAATCAAACTTTCTGGGATGATGGAAATGTTCTCTATCTGTGTTGCCCAATATGGTACCCACAGGCCACATGAGGCCATTGAACACTTGAAGTGTTACTAGTAAGACTGAGGAATAGAATTTTAATTTTATTTAATTTTAATCTAAAATTTTCAATGGATTGTCTTTAATTTTCTTGGCTTATGGCCATTGTCTAGGGCCTCCATAAAAATATTGAATAATAATCATGAATAAGCAGACTTTTCTTGTTCTGAGTGTTGAGTGTCTGTCTCACCACATATGTGGCAGTAGTTATTGGTTTCTGATAGAAGGTCTTTACCAAAGTAACAGACCCTGCCAGTGGGCTAACCCCAAAGCCATTCTATGGTCTCTCACTCTAGGTGCTAGAGAGCCAGTTACTTCTTCTGCAGGTGTCTTAAGGGAGAGATTAATCTGAATCCTCTTAAGGGTTAAGTGTCAGTGAGTGTGTGAGTGCAGAACGTGTTGGCGATTCTTCTCCCTACGTCCAGTGTTGTTGCCTAGAGCTGTGGCCGTCCTCCTGATCATAGGCAGCCAGCATGACAATGAAGAGCTGGCACTAAGTGTGGTCAGAACACAAAGCTGGAATGAGCCTGAGTCCTGGGTTATATTTTTGGCTCACTGACCCAGTTCTGAGACCGCTTCTGAAATTCTTGTAAAATAAACACAAAATGTTTTTATAGCTTAAACCACCATTCATAGAGTTTTCTATTACTTTCCACCTCAAGTTAAGAACACTTTTTTCTATTTTCAGTTTTATGAGTATTATTAAAACCAGAAATGAATCACATCCTTTTGAAAATAACTTTCAAATAACAACAGCAAACACTTAAATAGTACCCAATATATGAAAAACAGTGTTTTAAATTTTTACCTTTGCTAATTAATTTAATCTTTATAAACAACCCTATGGGATAATATTATTATCCATTTCTTAAAGATGAGGAAATTGAGACATAGAGTGAATAGGTAAATTGCCTAAGGTCACATAGTAGTAAGAAACAGAGCCAGGATTTGAACTCATAGTTTAGTTCCAGAATCCTGGATCTTAGTCTACCTCCAGTATTCCTCTAGTATTGAAAAATGATGAATGAACTACAGTATATATTTTTCAATTCTGTCTTTAGTTTATTATTATAGTCATATGTCACTCAATGATGGGGGTAGTTCTGAGAAATGCGATGTTAGGCCATTTCTTTGTTGTGTGGACATCATAGAGTGCACTTACAGAACCTTAGATGGTCTAGCGGCTAGATGGTCTAGTAGGCTAGACTCTAGCCTTCTACACTCCTAGTCTATATGGTGTAGGCTATTGCTCATAGGCTAAAAGCCTGTATAGCATGTTATTGTACAAAACAACATGAGTTTAAATCAAGAACAAGATAAAAAGGAATCAAGAGACATGGTAAACACAAGATTTTATAAGGCTGCTGCCTGTTTAACATGACATACTGTTTTATAGCAAAATTTTTTTATAAGTAGAAAGAATACACACTAAAACAATGATAAAAAGGTTAGTATAGTAAATACATAAAGAAGTAACAGTCATTAATTATGATTAGCAAATAGTATGTACTGTATTATATGTGCTACACTTTTATAAGGCTGGCAGTGCAGTGGGTTTGTTTATACCAGCATCACCACAAACACGTGTTGCACTATGACTTTAAAATATTGCTAAAACATCACTAGGCAATAGGAATTTTTTGCTGCATTAGAATCTTATGGGACCATTATATATACACTCCATCGTTGACCAAAAGGTCATCATGAAGTGCATGACTGTAGTTGTCTTTATCATAATAGTGGCCAACAGATCTATTTGACTAAATTAATGGCAAGTGAATATGAATGAAGTGTTTTAACATGTCACTTACATAGTTCACTGTAAAAAGAGCACCAGCAAAATTCAATTGATCAAGCTTCAAAGTAAATGTTAGCTTTTTCCACTCAATTTACTTTCTTAAGTTAAGTTTGGTTTCACAAATTCATTTCTGAGAGTTTCCTTTTTTTTTTTTCCTGGGACTCAAGAGAACAATATCCTTTTCTTATGCTTCCAAAAGCTAGAATTATAATAGATGAATTAAGGCAATTTTTTCCATTTCTTTGACATGTTCTGACTTTGGCCACATTTTCTTTTTTTCCTACCCTTCTTCTTTGATCAAGGACAGTGATGCTTTTGTTTTCTGTTGTCCAAGAATGTAGTATAGAAACAACCAACAAAAAAAGAAAATAAGACCTTACTATACCACCTACTCCTGTTTTTGTGTGTGTGTTTCATCTCATTTGTTCTATCTAGATTGTGCATAGCTCAATATACATGAACAGTGTTTTAAAATCCCGTTGGCACTCCATAAATAAGAAATGGCACTAACAGAGCCTCCTGACAGAGCGGTTGTGTAAGTAAGTGTGAACCTAGATTATCTACAACATGAGGTACAATGGGAATTACTTTTCAGCCCCCAGAAGTTGACAATGGAAAATTACTTTGATACTTGAAAATCTTTAAAGGCACTTGTTCTATTTTTCATCTTTTGTACTTTTTATGTATTCACTGGCATCTGACAATGCTTTTGGAAATACTCTGAAATCAAAATCACTAAGTAGGAGTTGTGCAAAAGCCAATGCTAGTGGCATGACTCCAGTCTAGCCATCATTGTAGGCTCATTTTATTTACCATCACCCAACGAAGACAAGATTTGTGTGTGTGTGTGTGTGTGTGTGTGTGTGTGTTTTTCATCATTGTCATCATCATAATCTTTCTTATCATTATCAAGGTGATAATCCTATATAATAAAGAGCTAATATGCTAATTAGACCGAACAGCAGAACAACTGCCTGAACGACCTTCCAGTCGAAGCTGAGGCTGCGAGGGCTGGCCAAAGCTGCAAGCGGCTGCGAGGGCTGAGCCCCTTGCAAGAATTTCATGCATGAGGCCTCTAGTAGTATTATAAATAATCATAATTATCACTATTATGTACTGTTTCTGTGTATTTGCCATTTCATATAATTTATTTTCTAGCGATTTAAAGATAGTCATTGCTGGATGTGCAATTAAATGTCAAAAATCTATATAATTAATCTATATTCTGGAATAAACACTGTCATCTCAATTCTAAATAAACTTATAAGTCAACAAATATATCTTTGCATTCTTTGACAAATATATACATAAGAGATTATGTAGATGTCATCCATCATGAAAATATGGGGGTTTATTTTAGCAATACCAGACAAAAAGTTGGAAAAATAAAGATGATGTAGGCAGAGTATATATCACATTCACAGAGACAGGGGCAGGGTATTCATCATGTTCACAGCCACAGAAGAAAATAGAAAGAGTAAGAGGGACCATAAACATGAAAACTGTAGAACTGAGTGAGAAGGAATTGAATAAAGGCAAAGAGATTTAGAGACTTGAAAGGAAAATTGGGCACCATTGCTTTGATACAGAAGGAAGTGCAACCAAATCAAGAATAACATAAGAATAAGTAGGATGAAAAATGAGACATTCTAGGGAATTCAGATAAGGAATTTGGGTGTGCTGGGTGTGAGGGTTTTTTGGAAAGGCACATGTTCTGTTTCTTCAATTTCATGCATGCAGGAAACTGAAGGGAAAAACAAAGCAGGGCATACAGTGAAGGGCTCAAAGGTGTTACCTCGTTATTATTATTCCTGAAAGAGGGCCAATTAACTTTCCAGGCTCTTTAGGTTGTCTTTTGTTTCATAATGGAATTTAGGTAAATTGCCTGTGTAACACCCTCACAGACCCATTAAGCTTTGGGAAAAAAAAAACACAAAAAACAAGTAACTTTCCTCTTCTCTATGTCATAGATTCATGGTGGACCAAATTGGACTTCTCTGCATGTTTGTACCATTGTCATGCACAGCATCCTGTGTGAGGAAGTCTAAAATGAACTCTCAAGTACTAAGGAGTGGGTTCAAATTCTGATACTGTGTGCGACTAGGAGTGTCACTTACAGGTTCTGTAAGCTTCTGCTTCCTTATCTGTAAAATTGGGAAAACAGTTGCACCTAAATCAGAGGTTGTCAGATATGAGATAAGCAGAGTGAATGGAACATTGTGAATGTTCAGCAGCTGATATTATTTCTTTATAATGAATCATCTTACAGCCATCAACTCGGTCTTTATCTATCTCTTGTTTGGCTTACTGGCAGAGTACTGTACTGATGGGAATGCTCACTCTGCCTAATGTTAGCTTTTTTTCTGGCCATGATGGGACCATTTACCTTGTTTGTTGGCTTAGAAATAGAGATAATGTTCGTGCATATTGGTGATAATACTAAATTACAACGAATCAGGAAATACTACATATTAAAAGGCACTTATTGTTTGAAACTGCAAGAAAAAAAAATCAATGTGAACTTATGATTCCAGCAAGATGAAGTTCAAAGTGTGAAGGTGCAGAGAGTCAGGCAGGCAGGGGCAGAGAACATGCCTGGGGACCCTTTTCAGCCTAACTGGATCCCTTGCAAATATCTGAAACTAAGAGGCGCATGCTCAAGAAAAGGGTAGGTTACAGGGCTGCCTGCAGCACTGTTTGTGCTGACAATTTAATGTGGTTATTATCTCATTATTCTTCGGATCATCAAGTTAATAAAACAAATGCAGACTGATATGGCTTCTGTGGTTGCTACCACTTAATTTGAAAGACATTTATTAAGAGAGTTGTGTGGGGATAGAAAGAGCAAGAGCTTTTCTGAAAGGTTAGGACCATGTTTCTTCCATTTGTGGATTGTGTATCTGTTATAACTGCAATAGTGTAGCTTTTTAACTCATGAAAAAATGAAAATCTTGCTTTAAAAAGATGATTTATTAAATTACTTAGTTATTTTTGCTTTTAAAGCTATTAACTTCAATTATAAGGAAACTTCAAAATCATTATTCTATCGTATCTGCCTTGTCTATAGATCTGTAATACAGACTTCATGCAGTGAAGTCACTAGTAGTGTCTATTAATCCAGAATCAAGATATATTGATTCCACTGTACTCTTTAGAACACTGCATGGCAGACACATCAAATTAATGTATAGTGATTTCCTTCACTTCAACTATATTTAAAGTCTCACCAATATTTTCTTTCTTCATCTTAGCTACATTAAATAAAAACACAACCAAAAACAGATAGGTAACAAATCCCAAATGCCTACTGTTTACTTTTTATTTTATTAACCGACATATTCACAATAAATCAGAACATAGATATGTCAACCAGAAATCTCTCAGCAGTATCTGTAGCTTTTCAAACTACATATCAAAGTAAAAGGTCTTAGATTATTTTAACATAATTAAGGAATATGAAGAATTTCTTTACCTTAAGCAAATTTAAATGTGATTTTGTGGTTTTGTTTAGTTTTGTTTTTGTTGGGATGTTCTCAGTGGCGTTAAGGAAAATCTGACTTTCTCATTCATCCTTTTGTAATAAAATGACAGACATTTCGAGAGGAGAGGCAGGCTGCCCACTCAGAAGCACCATCCACCCATCAGGAGTAGCACCCAAATTAAGGATCCCAGATATTCCATACAAACAATGACACGAAAAAGAAGCCAGTGCCGCAGAGGTGATCTGGATCCAGGGAGAAATGGAAGATGCCTACAGTAAAACATAAAAAAGTAAGTCTATCATTTATAACACGTGTTCTTTTTGTCGTCTTTGCAGAATTTTTAAAAAATATATTTTATTGATTTTTTACAGAGAGGAAGGGAGACGGATAGAGAGTTAGAAACATCAATGAGAGAGAAACATCGATCAGCTGCCTCCTGCACACCCCCTACTGGGGATGTGCCCACAACCAAGGTACATGCCCTAGACCGGAATCGAACCTGGGACCTTCAGTCCGCAGGCCAACACTCTATCCATGGAGCCAAACCAGCTGGGGCCTTTGCAGAATTTTTAATGCTATTAGAGTTCACTCAACTGCTCTCCTCCTCCAAGGCTGACTCACCACTAATGTTTACTAAGGAAAAGTTGATTCTAGTTCTTGGTCTTAAGCAACATGGTTAAGATTTTTTCTCAGTCTCAATGAAAAAAGTAAATATCAGAGTGGAGAGACTAGATGGCTTGAATTATTTTGGGGGAATGAGTATTGCTCTTCAACTTACTGGCTATTTGATCATGGTCACTTTTGAAATCTCTCTCAACTAGTTTCCTGATCTGTAAAGCTGAAATAATAATAGCACCTATGAGCACTTGATAATTGTCAGATATTAATATAAGTATTGTTTTAAATGAGTATGCTAAAGTAGCCTTCCTACCTATGATTTTCGGGTATAAAATGCCTATGTCTGGTAGATAAAGGACAGTGACATTAACATTGAGCACTCCTGTTGAGCCTGGGAGTGAGCTAGGTGCTGAGAAAAATGAAAACATGGTCCTCACTTAAAATTTAGCTTCGTGCATAAAAATATACACTAGCAAAGCTGTGTTTAGTTATGAAGATTTATTGAGCTGTATACTTAAGGTATGTGTACTTTTATACATATTTTTAATAAGTAAAAATTTAGAACAAAAAATAGACAATTGCTATGGCAATTCTATACAGTGGAGTATGAAAAAAATAAAGACATTTATTGCCTAATTGAAATGAGTAGTGGAATTAACAGCTTCCCTTTTTTGGAACCACTGCACTGATTATGAAGTAGAAGGCATCATGAATCACCACTAACCGGACTACCTTTTTCAAACTGGACTTGGTTCTTAAACTGAAGGCTAATCCATGCCTATTTATAGGACAACTAAAACAGTTGGCTTGCTCTGTGTCTCTGCAATAATTGAACATGGCCTCTCAGAAAGTTTCAAGGAAATATGTTTTACAGAGGAGTAAATTAATCTGTGACCCACCAAAAGCAAGAAAGAGGTATTTCCCCCCTCTAACTCCAGCAAAAAAGTTCTGGGGTAGAACGATTGCTTCTATTCTTGTGATATGCCTGTCCCTGAGCAAGTCATCAAACACAGGGGGCTAGAGCTCTTACTGCCTGGCTTGCGATATCATGGGAAGTGAGAACACTGTGATCAACAGTCCCCAAGACTGCATAGTTGGGGGAGGTTGCTTCCTTGAAGGCAGACAACTCATACCTGTTTACACAGCGTGTAATGAAGTTTAGAGACATTCTCCTGCTTAGTCATAATTTCAAAGTAGAGACAGGGGGTGCTGACTTTTAAAGATAATTGCTGGGGGTGCTGACTTAAAGATAATTGCTACAATTTAGGTAAGACCGCTGAGGACAATAGCTAGGGAGAAGAACGGGTGTGATAAGGAGAGATCTGATATTCGGATGCAGTGTCTATAGAAATGATTAACTCATACATAAGATACAGAGGGACAATGACCTGCTAGAGGGAGGATCCAGGGTGGCTTCCAGATATCCAGCATGAGTGGCTTGGAGGATGTTGGTGTCATTCCTATTGAAAAGGGAGACAGGAGAGAAGTTGAGGCAGAAAAGAAGATAATGAACTTAATTTGGACAAGTCGAGTTGTAGAAAAATAATAATGAGTTGGAAAAACATAAGTAAAACCAGACTGTAAAGTTTTAAAAATACTAGATTTAAAAAAAAATAGAAGATTACATAATTGAAAACATCTACTGAAGGAAAAGAAAGAGGAGTTCAGGAACTGAGTTTCTTTTGACAAAATAAACTCTTTGTGCACTCTGTTATATTTGGGTAACTAAAGCAGCTTTTGCCTTCTATTTAGAATATCTTTGTTCCATTGCATTTTATTATTACTAGGAAAAGCTCTTTAAAGAATATCACTTTTCACATTTAAAAGTAATTCATACCTATTAGACACAAGGTAAAAATAAAAAAATAAAACAAGATATGTATAATGACAAATATTTTGACGTGGTCCCTCCTTCCTAAGATGTTTTCAGTTATTATAAATGCATTTTTCATTATAAAAATAGCCTAACAATATAGAAGAAAAGTTAAGATCACTTCAATCTCACTGTCTTGAAATAGCCATGTCAATATTTTGATGCATCTCTCTCTCTCTCTCTCTCTCTCTCTCTCTCACACACACACACACACAAAAATGTATTTTTTTACTTTTATTTTTAAAATATGTTTTTATTGATTTTTTTTTAAAGAGAGAAGGATATATAGAAACATCTATGGGCTGCCTCCTGCATGAACAAGCCCGCAACCTGGGCATGTGTCCTGACTGGGAATTGAACTGGTGACCTCTTGGTTCATGGGTTGAAGCTCAACCCCTAAGCCATACTGTCTGGGTCACACAAATGTATATAAATGAGGTCATATCACATATGCTCTTTTATCATGAACATCCCTATATTTTTTAACTGTGTTTTTACTTATATTTTTCCTTGTCTTCCTTTTCTTTATTCTTTTATTTTCTTTAGTCTCTCTCCAAAACAACTTATCTTAATGATATATATGTACATATATTTAATAAATCACATATACATATTTTATGTACTGTATGCATACAAAACTATAGAGGAATTGGTCATTGTTTTAAAGTTATTTTTGAAAACTAGGCTCATATTACATACACTTTTCAGTACCTGGCTTTTCCATTTTAACAATATATTGTAAAAATCCCCCCAAGTCAGTTGCTTTAGCTATCATGTAAGAGAATCTTATCTACCTGTGCTTAACTTTCCTAAAAGCAGGGACAGTGTCACATTTGTTTACTGTAAAACCTCATGTCTCACAACATTCAGTAGGGACTTAGGAATGAATATGCTGCCATTATTAATAGTTTAAAGCCAGGCCTCTGAGAACGAAAAGATTTGGGCTGAGCAGTTTGTCAAAACTCATTTATGCAAAGCACAAAACGACAGAACTGAACACCTTGTGTGGTTGATAATGTTATTACTCCCATTTCGCACATGAAAAAAATGAGGTGCGTAGACTTAAAAGATCTTTTCCCAGAGCATGAAATCTGTGCACGGTAAGGTACTCCACCGCAGTCTCACAAATGCCAACCAAATGTGTTATCCCTTGTGTTCTGTCAAGTAAACGGCAACCATGAAAAAATCAATGTGTCCCACTGGGGTAAGAGAGTAACTCAATCTTGAAAACTCATACCACGTTCTCTGCCTGGAGCTTTTTATGCAATGGTCATACGTTTCCTCTTTAGAGCTTTTCTATGGTAGAAAAGTGGACATGAGTAGTGGACGTGAATTTTCACATTCCATTTACAGAGGAGAAGGCTGAGATACAATGAACTTATTTTATCAAACGACATACAGGCATAAAGAAAAGAGACAGAGAAACTAGTTCTATTGATCCCCAGGCTAGAATTCTGCCTTCCAAGAAAAACCCGAATTCTGGAAAGCCCCACTCAGCTTAAGTTTTGTTACAAAGGTGAATCTCAGCACTTGGTTGATTTATGGCTTTAAAGGAAGAAAACCAGGAAATGGGCCTCGTTCGGAGCTGGGAAGGCAGAGCCGGGCTGTGTCTCCCCTGAGCTGGGAGTGCAGTGCAGATGGCCTGCATCAGACTCTCCCAGAAAGCTTGATGACAGGCCGAGCTGGGCCCACCCGCTGAATCAGAATCCGGGGGATGGAGCCTGGAATTTGGGGATGGACTCGATGGGATTCACTTCTAATAAGCGTGGCAGATAACTTCCATGCATACTAATATTTAAGAACAACTGTTACGTTCTTCAAAGGAAGCCCGTGGGCATCTTGGCTTAGTGGGAAAGGCAGCCACTTACTGTGGGTTCTTGGGGAAATTACTTAGATACCCTGATTCTTGGTTTCCACATCTGTAAAATAGGGATCATTAACTTATGGGGTTATCATGACAATTAAAAGTAATAAATGTAGAGAGTCTGGCACCCAGTGATTAACTATAAATTAAGCCAAAACTAATCATCATAAGAATGAAAACTTATGAGGGTATTTTAGAAAACATAAATTCAATGAACTTTGCTTCCAGTTTGGAAAGAATCTTGAAGAAAGGAAGTTAGGAATCCAGTGATACACAGTAGATAAGCTCCAATGAAGGTCAAGATTTTAAAACTCTACATGATGTACAACTTTGTGATTAGACATGTATATACCTTATGAAGTGATCACCCTGATTAGCCTAGTACCTGTCTAACACCACACATAGTTATTGCAATATTATCAACTACATTCCGTATGCTGTACTTTACATCACCCTGACTAATTTTTACAACTGGCATTTTGTACGTCTTAATTCCTTTCACCCTTTTTACCCATTCCTCCAAACCACCTCCCACCTGGCGACCACTGGTTTGTTCTTTGTATCTGTGAGTTTGTTTCTGTTTTGTTTATTTTGTTTTTTAGATTCCACATATAAGTGAAATCATATGGTATTTGTTTTTTCTGTTTGATTTATTATATGTCAATTGTAATTGGAAAATAAATAAATTAAAAACAACAATGTGTATTGCTAAAAGATAAGGAATTGTAAAAAAGATACTCATGCTGCCATATACATCAAAAAATTAATAATTCCTTAATAATATCAAATATACAGTACAGTTCTGTGATTACTTCATGAATATTTCTTTTTATTTTCATTTATTTGTTGATTTTAGAGAGAGAGAAACACCAATTTGTTGTTCCACTTATTTATGCATTAATTTGTTGATTCTTATATTGCCCTGACTGAGGATCAAACCCGAAACCTTGATGTATCAGGATGATGCTTTAACCAACAAGTCTCTTTTCCATTTTTTAAACAGTTAAATTTTTACTTGTCTGATTCATTATTCAAATAAATGCCATGCATTATACATTGTGACTGGTCTAAAAACAAACTAACAAACAAACAAAGCCCCATCTACACGATCACTCCTTCATGGCATTCTCTAGGAGCAGATGGTTGGGTAACAGAATGGGAGAGCAGACCCAGGCGGAGGAGGGCAGTTGTGAAATACATTCAGATGGGCGGTGCTGTTTAGATAATGGTGATAAAACTATGTAGAGTCAGATGCCAAATGGCAAAGCAGTGATGCCAAAACAAACTGGAAAACAGCAGCACAAATACAAACCTCGAGGGAAAAGATTAGGATATGCCAAGTTAGGAAAACAAAACAGGATCTTCACAAAATACAGCTTTGTAAATGCATGATCTGGAAAAAATCATACATTTTCTTTCTTTCTTTTTCTTAAAATCCTCACACAAGGATATTGTTCCATTGATTTTTAGAGAGAGTGGGAGAGAAAGGGAAAGACAAAGAGAAATATTGATGTGGGAGAAACAGATAGATTGGTTGCCTCCTGCAGGAGCCCAGACTAGGGCCCAGGCTAGGGAGGAGCTTGCAACCAAGGTACATGCCCTTGACCTGAATAGAACCTGGGATCCTTCAGTCCGCAGGCTGACGCTCTATCCACTGAACCAAACTGGCTAGGGCCAAAATATCTTCTATGAGAAGGTTTCCTATGTTGTATATTTTGTTTTATGTTCTATTACACATTGTTCTTTAATAAAAAAGAAGTTAATTAATTAGTAGGAAGGAAATAGTAAAACTTACCATTTGTTGAGTGCTTAGCTAGGGCTGAGCGTTTAGCTAACCCCTTTTCATATATTGTTTGAACCCCACCAGAATCCTAGAAGGTACGCACTATTCCGATGCCCAATCTTACTTATGATACAATTGAGGAACAGGTTCAAAATCATCAAGTGGATCAGGGTCAGAGGAGGGATTGGATCCATGCCTCAGTCATGCACTAATTACCACATGTAGAGAAAAGGGGCAACTCCCTGTTATTAGATGAATTTGGGAGGAAAACTCTTCATTCCATCAGTGACTGAAGAAACACCATGTATGTTAGATTCTGTTACACCTCCATTTCTGTATTTGCCCTGCTTTCTATGCCTGAAATCATCCCTTCAGTGACCCAAAGGGTGATGTTACAGCAACAAAATGAGCCATCTGTTAATGAATATTTTGGCTACAAAACTTTATTTTGGATCCACAAGGCGGGAAAAAGACCTGACAGGGTGAAGTTTGGGGCAAAGGTCTGGTAGTGACATCGCTGGTGGGTGAAAACCCTTCACTGCTACCCCCCAGGGTTTCTGCATCACTCCTCAAGTTGATGGTGATGATCTTGGAAATATTATTAGGAAATGATCCCCTCAACTGTCATACTGCTTAATTCTTGTTACCTAGAATCAAAGATAATTTACCTAATGATATAGAGGGAAAAGAAACAAAACATTTTAAAGGATGTTAAAGACGATTTTCATTCTGTGGCTAAGAATACTTAGAATGTTCTTTATTTTTGAAAATGAATAAAAGTGTGCTTACATTTATATTTTCCAAACTTATTCTTAAAGCAAAGTTTTCTGCTTTGATAAAGGTTCCCTATTTAAAAAAAGAAAAGCGTGAACTGGGTAAAAATGGTGAAGGGATTAAGAAGGACAAATTGGTCGTTACAAAAAAGTCACGAGTGTAAGGTACAGTTTAGGGAATACAATAATTGGAATATTAGGGAATATTATAATCACTATGTATGGGGCCAGGTGGATACCAGTAATATCAGGCAGAATACTTTGTAAAGTATATGATTGTCTAACCTCTATGCTACACAGCTGAAACTAATACAAAATAATATTGAATATAAGCTATAATTAAATAATAAAACAAATTTTTAAAAATGTGGAATTTCATAAAGCTTGCATTTTAGTTTAAGAAGCTGAGATAAGGCAACACTTTAAAACAATTTGAATGTAGTGACTAAGGAAGAAGACTTTATTTTACTTGCATAGATATATCAATTATTTATCAAAATCAAAACAAAACATACATGTTTAATAACCACACACAAAAAACAACTTTCTGACATTGTCCTCTGAGATGGGCTTACCAGAAGACTAGCCAGGAGCCACTTTTGTTCCAGTCGTTCAGGAAAAAAACATCTAAAAATTCTTACCCCTATTAACCTCCCAACTTCTAACAATCTGGCTGGCAATTTACTGTTTTTAACCCCGGGCTTATCTTAACCTCATAGGTTTTGGCATTTGGGTAAGGGTGCATAATTTAAGACAGAATATTGACTCAAACATAAAGGAGCCACAAATCATTTAATAAGCAATTAAGTAAAATAAATAGTGATGTAACTTTTGTCATGCAAAAATGGAAGAACAAAGCCCATAAACACAAATGGCAAAGAGACTGCAAAAGAGTCACAAGTTTAGCCAGTTATTCTTTGAGCAAAGGGCAGGTGCCTTGGCAGGTGGTGTGATGCTGAGAGGTCAATGACAGGGCCCACCAGCTTGGCAGAGGGAGTTTCTGACAAGTTGCTTACAGAGTGGCCAGATGTGGTCAGGGAAGAGCTGCTGCAGTTGGTCCCAGAGGAGCCCAATGGTTGAGAGAAGGTGGTGGACAGGAGCTGTGCTAAGGGCTCAGGAACTGGGGAACAGGTCAGGGAAGGAGTGCAAGATGAGCGAAAGCTGATTTCAAGACAGCGGCTATGAATACAGGTGAGGATATCAAGGAATTGCCAAATGCAAGGTGTGGGGTCAACAGGATGACGAAGGCCTCTTGTATTTTGCAAGGCCAGCTTGGCTATTTTAGCATGCTTTCTAAAATTATGTTTTAAGGAAAATTGGTTGCTGAAGTATTGTTATTAACTTCTTCAAAGGACGTTGATTGGTTTCTTTAAGAGACTTCTTTGGTGTGTTAATACTATACCTTTTTCATCTAACTTTTAAACCTAGAAACTTCCATGCACAGAAATTTAGATGTGATTCTCAATATTATTTTTAATTGTTTCTGCCTGTCCTTACATCTTTGTCTTTTGAGCATATGGCAAGCCTCACAATATTGTAAGTTCTGCTTGCTAGGTTGTGGTTGGCAGAATTGTATAAATGGTCCTCCAAGATCCCACACCCCCTAGTCCTCAGAACCTGCAAAAGTGGCGTATTATATGGCATGGTTAATTTTTTAAAAAGGAGCTCATCCAGGTAGGTCTAATCTAATCATAGGAACCCTTAAAAACAGAGCATTCTCCTGTTAGTGGCAGAAGAGGAAGTCAAAGAGTCAAGACACAAGGATTTCACATGTTATTGATGGATCAAGATGAAAGGGCCATGAGATGAGGAGTGTGGGTGGTCTCTGGAAA
Organism: Myotis yumanensis; assembly: GCF_028538775.1. Classification (NCBI taxonomy): domain Eukaryota; kingdom Metazoa; phylum Chordata; class Mammalia; order Chiroptera; family Vespertilionidae; genus Myotis; species Myotis yumanensis. The sequence continues at coordinate 179,844,854 of NW_027223754.1, forward strand.
TTGAGTAGCTTTGCAGGGACAGTCAGCAAGGAGCTGTGTTCACCCAACAGTGAGTGCACTTGGGAGCAGAATCCTCCCCCGGGCCTCCCAGATAAGGACTCGCCCAGCTGACACTTTGACTTTGGCCTTATGGAACCCTAAGCAGAGGATCCAGCCAAGACCACAGGACTTCTGGCCTACACCTAGGAGATAATAAATGGCTGTTGTTGTAAGTTGATACGTTTATGGTAATCTGTCACACAGCAAGAGATATGTGTGCTATCTGTATGTCTATGCAAACAGGACTCCTGGCTGAGTGATGGAATAAATAAACCGCATCTAAGTGTTTATTCTCCATGGCCACGAACCTGTGGCTTTATCTTAAGTTACGTGTTCAATAGCGTACATTCTACTTTCCTGGGCACACTGAGGAATGAATGATGCTGCACTTCCTGGCGTGTCAGCTGGTGCAGGATTCAGCTCCACAGGCGCTGAAGTGAGGTTCACCTGATGCCCTGTGCAGTGAAGTCAGACTGATATTTGCCGCAACTCTCCCTCACTCCTTGGGATCCTTATCATTTACTGGAAGAAGACATAAAAACAAAAATTCGTCACGTGCTGTTAGAGATGGAGGTGTTGAGGATGGAAAAAATACAAACCCTTCACTGTAACACCAGGCGGATTTTCAAGAGGTTGCTGGGGAATGCGGCATTAGCTGCTAATGCACGTGGACTGACGCTCTGTGCCGCAGAGGATGCGCATCTTGCACACTCGTGAGGAAGCTGCCATCTGGATGTGTCTCAGAGACCGGGAGGGGCTAGGCAAGCTATATTAGAAAGGCTGTCCCATCTTCCCTCTAGAACTGGAGCCGTGAAGTGCCTTCTGATCAAGCCTTGGGAAACCTTGATCTAGAACAGAAAAATGACCTGCTTCATGTCTTAGTCATAGGTGTGCAAAGAGGCAAAGCCCTGCCTTGGGTCCTGATAAGTTAATCGTGTGATGTTACCCTTAAATCTGCTTGGACGGGCCCAACCCCAACTTGGCAGAACCAGGTTGGAACAATCTTGAGTTCCAGTCCCTGCTCTTTCCTTTCCTTACCTTTTCCTTTCCTTTCCTTTCCTTTCCTTTCCTTTCCTTTCCTTTCCTTTCCTTTCCTTTCCTTTCCTTTCCTTTCCTTTCCTTTCCTTTCCTTTCCTTTCCTTTCCTTTCCTTTCCTCTTCTTTCCTTTCCTTTCCTCTTCTTTTCTTTCCTTTCCTTTCCTTTTCTTTTCTTTTTCCTTTTCTTCTTTCTGCAAAAAGCTTTATTGTTTCATTTGGTCCGATGCATGGGAGAGGGTTTCAGGGTGGTTAAAAGAATGACTAGTAGTTTCAGGAAGACGCTCAGGTAAAAGCCAGACACCAGGGGATGCAGAGGGGCCTCTCAAAGTCCTCTGGGCTCCACAGGCTCCTAGTCGTGCTTGAGGATGAGCCTTTGGAAGAGATACTCTCCCAGCCCAGCCTGAGGGCCGGCCAGCCTGTGGAGGTGAGTCAAGTGTCGCCCATCTTCTTGATGAGTTTCACCCCCTCACCCCGGAAGTGGTTCTGCAGGAGTCACAGGATGAGGGTCTGCACGGGTAAAACCCAGGGCCTGCAGGTCCAAAAGGGCCTGGTTCAGGCTCCTCTCCAAGGCCAGGGCGGCTTCCATGGCCCTGAGTTTTGCCCACTTATCCTGGGAGGCCTCAGCAGGTCCTGGAAGAGAATGCGGCTGTGGCGCTGGTTTTGCAACTTTAAGAGGCACTCAGCGCCTTCGTACTTCTTCTCCGCCAACTCGCAAAAGAAGCAGCCCACGCCCTGGAGAGCCACATTGTCAGGGTGGAAATAGCCCAGAGAGAGGTAGGTGCGGGAGGCCCACAGATGCAGGCTGGCCAGGCGGGTGACTGCAGCCTCCACCTCGGTGGAATAATTCTGACGAATTTGGGAGCTCATGGTTGTTTGGCAATAAGGAGTTATGGTAGAAAAAAAAGAACACCGGTGTGTTGGCTGGTCCTGGAGGTGGTTCTGAGGTGGTGACTGGATGAGACGCAGGAGAGTGGCCAGGGGCTGGGAGAAAGGGCGTTCCTGGGTCTGTTCTGTCCAAACACTTTTGAAGCAAGAGACAGATCTGGAACCGCTGAGGGCACTGCCTGTTCTTTTCTTCTCCTAGTATATAGTAAAAGGGTAATATGCAAATTGACCCTATCTGCAGAACGACCAGGAATGACCGGTCACTATGACATGCATTAACCACCAGGGGGCAGATGCTCAACACAGGAGCTGCCCCCCTGGTGGTCAGTGTGCTCCCACAGGGGGGGCTCTGCTCACCCACAAGCCAGGCTAACAGCTGTGAGTGAAACAGTGGTGGTGGGAGCCTCTCCGCAGTGCTAAGAATGTCAGACTACCGGCTTAGGCCCGCTTCCCACGGAAAGGAGGCCTAAGCCATCAGTCCAATATCCCCTGAGGGCTCCCGGGCTGCCAGAGGGATGTCTGACTGCCAGCTTAGGCCTGATCCCCTGGAGAGCAGACCTAAGCCAGCAGGTGGACATCTCCTGAGGGCTCCTGGACTGGGAGAGGGTGCAGGTCGGGCTGAGGGACCCTCTCCAAGTGCATGGATTTTCGTGCACTGAGCCTCTAGTTAGACTATAAAAATGTTCTCATTTCAAAAATGGAGAAAGTAATACTTGCCTCATAGGGCCATCCTGACAGCTAAATGGGAGGTACATAGAAAGCCTTTAGCACTGTGCCCGAAGTTGTATGGGCTCCGTGAAACAGCTTATTGGTGTTATTTTTCCTTCCGCCTCTCTGGAGAAGCACACAGTTGTGTGCCTGCAGCACACTGCTTACGCCCCACATGGCTCCTGCAGTTTACAATTGAGTGCTTCTAGCTTCCAGTTAGCAGTGGCTGAGCAGGCTGAGAGTGACAGGACCCCCTGAAGCTGAGAGGTTGTTCGCTTGGTTAAAATGTGCCATGCACTCCCAAATTCAGCACTACTTTAAGGGCAGATAAATGTGTGATAATCTGTGTACATAAACCTATATTTGGAAGTACACACCTACTTGCCAATCATTCTCAATTATAATACAGGGTGATATGGAGAAGGATGGAAGCCTGGCTCATCCTCTAGCAGACTTTTGTAGGTAACTACTATCTTTTCTTTTTAAAATACATTTTTATTGATTTTTAGAAAGAGAGGAAGGGAGAGGTAGAGAGAGCAAGAAACATCAATATGAGAAAGAAATAGATCGCTGTCTCCCCCACACACCCCCAACTGGGGATCGAGCCCACAACATAGGCATGTGCCTGGACTGGGAATTGAACCAATGACCTTTTAGTGCACAGGATGACCTTCAACCAGCTGAGCCACACCAGCCAGGGTGGTAACTTCTGTCTTTAACATATTTTATAGTTTATAAAGTCTTCCATAGCCATTATTATAACAATTATTTCAGGTTATAATACTGCATCATCATCATTATTATTATTATCCCCATTATATGAATGATGACATTATAATTCAGGAATGCAAAGTGACTTGCCGGAAGTTGTTCTTTAAATTCCTAGACAATAAGATTATTATTTTTTCTACATGTCCTCATTAAGGACAACTTATTTCCAAGGAATTATTAATATATTCAATCAAGGAAAAACATTAATTTTTTTTATTCCACTAAGAAACCAAATTGGAGGTTATCACTGCAAGATCCAATGATGTAAAACAATCTAAATTTGTTATCAAGTCAGATAAATTAAGAAAGCTACAAACCTTCAGCATGTTTTGTATGTAAGAATATAATTGAGGAATGGGGTGATAGGATATTTGTGATATTTAGACAGAAGGTAGAAACTTGCAGTGCATTTTCTAGGCTTCTCTATTTCTCCCAGAGTCATTTATGACATAAATCTTTAGAGAGAGACATGTTTTGAAGTTTAGTTTCATTTCCAATTGTATAACTGTGGCCATAGGAAAATAAACTTCTAGCTTGTAAATTCAAAGAGTTCACCAAATTTCTGGAGTCACATTCACTTAGAAGCTCATCTATAACAGCCCCATGTTTCAGTTTTGAAATCACTTCTATACAAAAACGTCTCATCCATTTTTCTTCCTCTGTCCACATTTTGAAACAGGCAGGATCTTGGTAATAAAACCACTCAGGCCCGTCTGGTGTGGTTCAGTGATTGAGCATCAACCCATGAACCAAGAAGTCATGGGTTCAATTCCCAGTCAGGGCACATGCTTGGGTTTCAGGCTTAATCCCCGGTGGGAGGTGTACAGGAGGCAGTCAATTGATGCTTCTATCTCTCTATCTTTCTCCCTTCCCTTCTCTCTCAAAATCAATAAAAACATATTTTAAGAAAACCACTCAGGGCAATGTTTTTATAAACTAGAGGCCTGATGCGTGAAATTTGTGCAAGAGTAGGCCTTCCTTCCCCCGGCTGCTGGCACCAGCTTCTCTCTGGCACCCAGGACCCGGGCTTCCCTCACAGCCCCAACTTCATCCAGAAGGTCGTCTGGAAGGACATCCGGTCTAATTAGCATATTATGCTTTTATTATTATAGATAGTGGAGGAAAAGAAGTCATAAACTGACCCCTGGAGAATGTGTTTGAGGTAAGGGCAAGCTTATACTTTTTCCTTGGTGATACTGTTAGAAATTATAGGTTGGTTACATGATCCAAATATTGGGCATTTCCTTCCCCACCAACCACTCAGCTGTTGCTTTTCCTCCAATAGGTACCTCCTCAGTTGCTCCCCAGGCATCGGTCACCAAAGCACACGGCCTTGGGGAGGTGCCTGTAACTTGCCATAGTTAGCTTTGCATTAACATACATTTCTATTTCTGTAATAACAGTAGCTCCACATGTTGAACCCTGGTTCAGTTTGGAATGCTGCTGCTAAAACTGTGCCAGTGGACTTCTGCCTTGAGGTGGTGAGGTTTGTGTGACCTGACACAATCAATGAAATGGAAAGGAATCTATTGTCTGGGGCAAAGCATAGGTCTTGTAAGATAAGCACGGAAGTAACCATGAACCAGGGGAAACCAGGATATTCTTTCCCTCCAGGTCAGGGAGTGATAGGGAGCAATTCCAGAATATTCTGATGGACAGCATAAAATGAAAACACAGAGGAGGCCACTGTGGGGAAGGCACGCTGGGGTACATGCACAGGTCCTTGGGAAAGGGAAGGAGGAGCTGAGCCATCAGTGGACATTCTGTTCCTTAGTCTCTACTTCTGTTTGTTGTATGCTCTTGGGTTATTAGAGCTCCCGAGTTAATGCAAGGTGTTGGTCTTTGCCTTGTGTTAGGAGAAGAAATGTACCACGTACCGGGTACTGTTTGGGACTGATGAGGATCGGTGAGCTGCTTGACCAGTGCCAAATGTCAGGCAGGAGCCCTGAGCATTTAATGAGACAGGAGCAAGAGGCCAGGACATGCTCAAGTGGGCTGAAGGTCAGGGAGTGCGTCAGTGACTCATCCAGACCAGTCCATGCATAACCGGCTGTGAAATGGGAGTTTTCCTGTTGAGCTCCTGGGGATTATAGGCATATCACATTCTATACTTACAGTGACTTCACCAGGTGGGCCGGCTGCCTCCCCACAGAGAGGTGCCAGTGCTGAGAACTGGCCCTATAACCAACCACCTTCCCTGCTACCCCACTATAGTCCTCCCCAAGTTAACGTAGAAGGGGGTGGTTGGAAGATAAAATGCTGCCTTTAAAAAGGTGCTATTCTTGTGAGGGGAAACTATTCTTTCTCATTGATGCATTATCACCTCCCAAGACAAGGAAGGGAAACCCCCAAATAATTGCCATGAAAGTTTGCAAGGGTGGGGTGAAGGTGGGGTTGGTAGGGGAGGAGGTGCCTGATCTCTCTGGCCTCCCCACCCCCACAGAGTCAGAAACTAAGGATATATCTTCTTTGAAATTTGAGGCCATGGGACCTGCTCAGTGCTGGTTGCTGCTAGGACAGGGAGAAAGGTCAGCAGAGACAGGCTGGACGAACAGGTTGCACAGGCTCAGCAGTGCTCCCACCACGTAGGGTGACAGGGACCTGAGAGTTGAGTTGGGTGGGGCTAGGCTATTTTCTGGAAGAGGAGTTCTCTGAATCAAGAGGCTGTGGTTGAGCGTCAGACTATGAATCAGGAGATCATGGGTTTGATTTCCAGTCAGGGCGCATGCCTGGGTTGTGGGCTCCAACCCCAGGAGGGGTGTGCAAGAGGCAGCCAAGCAATGATTCTCTCTCATCATTGATGTTTCTATCTCTCTCCCTCTCCCTTCCTCTCTGACACACACACACACACACACACACACACACACACACACATACACACTCTAGAGGCCCAGTGCATGGATTCGTGCACTGGTGGGATCCCTGGGCCTGGCCTGTGCCCTCTCGCAATCCGGAACCCCTCCGGGGATGTTGGAGAGCTGGTTTCGGCCCGATCCCCACAGGCCCGATCCAGACAGGTGGGAGCCTGAGCCTGTGTGTTGAGCATCTGTCTCCTGGTGGTCAGTGTGTGTCATAGTGACCGGTTGACCGGTTGTTCGGTCCCATAGGCATATATATATATATATATATATAGAGAGAGAGAGAGAGAGAGAGAGAGAGAGGGAGAGAGAGAAAGAGAGAGAGAGAGAGATGCTGTGGGACTAATGGCCAGTGTTGGGAGCTAAAGGTGGGTAGAGTGGTCTGGCCACGGCCCTCCTCCCAAACTCAGAAACTTTGCAGTGGGAAGTCTGTTTACAGACCTCCTGACACACAGACAGCAATGATGCCAGTTGCTCTAAATCAGAGAGAATCATAGTCTTGCCCAGTCTAATTGGCCCATTTATTCCTTTGCATTCTCACTGCTCCAACGCGGGAGGAGCCACTGGAAGAAGAAAGGGAGGCCTGGTAGGGAAGATTGGAACACTCTCCCTAAGACCCTGGCCCCACCACTCACCTTCTCATACAATAAGCTCAGCCCGAGCTCAGGAGAGAAAAGGAACACTATTTGTTGAAAAATATTTATTGTTGAAATTATTACATAGGTCCCTTCTCCCCCCATTGACCTCTTTCAGCCCCCCCATCAGCCCTCACCACCCCATTGTCTGTGTCCACGGGTTATGCACATATGCATACAAGTTCATTGGTTGATCTCTTCCCACCCACCCTCCCCTATTTGAATCCAGCAACATCGAAGTTTTAAAATAAATGGTACTGTCTATTAAACACTGGAATTAGACTGTTCTAAGAAGCACAAGTGCCTGAAATGTTTTAAGGGAGTTGATCAGCAAGGGGGCAAAGGAGAGCATCTACAGAAATATTGGAGGCAGTTATTGATCAGAAGAAGTGAGATGTGTTTTGTGTGTGCACGAACAAATTGAGGCTCCTGGATCAGCTGGGGCCAGTGTAACCCGGCAGACTTAGGAGTGTAAGAACACAACACACCAGGTCAAATGGGTGCTACCAAGAAAGGAGGGAGAGAAGGGAAAAAAGAAGGGAAATAGATAGGGGATGCAGGCAGGGAACATAGCCCTTTATCTACATCTACTAAGCACAGAGGGCTGTTGAAGCTTGGCATTGGGCCTGAGGAGGTGCCCTTGATGGCACTCGTGTGGAGAGGGGGTTCTTAAGTCTGGTGTGCTTCACCTAATCATTGCATAATGAGCAAAACCAATGGCTGCTCCCTTTCATAATTGTCATCTAAGTGACTTCCTCTAGATTGAACATGCATAGTTCCTTTCATCATCAAAATCTTTCATCATTTTTATCCCCTTTCCCTTGCTTTCTGAAATGTGGTCCCTTTGGCCTTTTTAAAATAAGTATCTTAACAGGAATCATTTTCTTCCACAAAGTAACGGTTTGATTTCATGCCTTGAATGGAAGAAGCAGCAGCTAAATCAATACTACTGAACACATTTGCAAGAGAAAAGAATTTTTAAATAAGTTTTCCCAGGCATACAAGTAGATGAGCTGCTAGGATAGACCATTCCTCCCATTTCTGGAAAACAGAATAGGATTAGATTCTTTCCACTCAAACAGAAAGAGTGTCTATCCTGTTACCCTTTACACTGGGTCTGCCTCAAGTGTAAGGCAACATCTGTAGTTATTAGGACAAAGTACTGCCACTGAGATTGCCTGCTTTTAATTTTTAAAAAAATCTCTCTTTTTTTGAGCAAGGGAATTTTGTCTTCCTTCCTTTCTTCCTTCCTTACTAACTGGCTAAACGTCAAGTTGCCAAAACAGAACTTTACTGGAACAATCAACATAGATGGCTGCTGCCACCAGTTTAAAGGGCCACAAACACATCAACCTGAATGCTGGGAGGAACTTTCTGGAAGAATATAAATTTCACTCCCACCTGATTTTGATTTTGTAAGGAGACCATAACTTCTGGAATTTCGAATAAAGAAGAAAAAGAGTGTTGTTTTTAGTTGGTGCTTTTAGAAGAAACAATACTATGTGTTCTGGCAGCATGAACTCTTAAAGGCTGTGCAGGTGCCTCGTAAATACCCGGCTTCAGCTCATGTCAGGGACACATTTACTGCTTTGATTCTATTAATAACATAGGCTTTTACTATCTGGTAGGACACCATAAGAGAGCTTACATCAGGCACACTTAGCTTACAGGATCTAGGAAAAGCTAACTTTTGGTAACTTGAAAAATAAAGCAATGAGATATATGCGTGGTTGTGGATTAGTGGCTATTCATAAATCTCAGAGGTTTTTTTCATGCACAACCATCTTAAATGAAATGATGAAAGTCGATTTCCAAAAATGGATTTGCCTGAGAATGAGCTATGTCTCCAGTCTTTTTCCCATTTTACAGAAGAAAGGCAAACCTTCACACACACACACACACACACACACACACACACACACACACCAAATCCTATTAGATATACGATGTCTGCTGTGTTGCAAAACTTGCAATAGATAAGGGAGTACTTTACTGATATTATCATTTTGTCTAGAAACTCCATGTGGATGGCGCCTAAAGGGAGCAAAGTAAAGTCTGTCATATTCTGTCTTGACCAAGTTTTCTTACATTAGTTGGATGTCAGAATCTCATAGGAAAATGGCTCCAAACACAAAAGGCAGAGACCCCACTTATTCTTTTTTTCAAATATATTTTATTGATTTTTACAGAGAGGAAGGGAGAGGGATAGAGAGTTAGAAACATCAATGAAAGAGAAGCATCAATCAGCTCACTCTAGCACACCTCCTACTGGGGATGTGCCCTCAACCAAGGTACATGCCCTTGGCTGGAATCCAACCTGGGAACCTTGAGTCCGCAGGCCGACGCTCTATCCGCTGAGCCAAACAGGTTAGGCCCCACTTATTCTTAAATGCATCACAATTTGGGAGTCATTGCTTTAGAAGGTGATTCCCAAATACTGGTCCACCCAGGGGGGAGAGGGAAGTTTATTATGAAGCAATCATCTGGGGGTTCTTGTATTAAAAATAGATCCAGGGATGCCCTCTAGACCTCCTTTCTCTGGAGGTGTGGCTTCAGGTTTATGTTTGTCCATTGCAAGTTGTCCGAGTGATAATAATACACAGCTGGGTTGGGGAAAAAGTAGAGTGGTCATGGGACCAAAGCTACAACTACAAGGGTTGAAAACAGGGATTATTCCTAAACAAGAAACTCTGAGTATGTTCTTTTTTTTTTTTTTTTTTCAACACTATTGAATTCTTAAGGGCCTGATAGGGCAGGATGTGCCTTCTCCACATCTGGCAAAATTGAGATTAAGAGTGAATTCAGCCCTTATGGGTTTGGCTCAGTGGATAGAGCATCAGCCTGTGGACTGAAAGGTCCCAGGTTCAATTCTGATCAAGGGCATGTACCTTGGTTGCGGGCACATCCCCAGTATGAGGTGTGCTAGAGTGAGCTGATTGATGCTTCTCTTTCATCGATGTTTCTAATTCTCTATCCCTCTCCCTTCCTCTCTGTAAAAAATCAATAAAATATATATTTTTAAAAAAAGAGTGAATGCAACTCTATTGCCTGGTGGCAAACGTAGCCCACTAGTTCTGTATTCATGTAACCTTATCCTATCTGAACAGGAGTCAACTGAGGGGTGAGGGGGAAGCACTTGCTAGACTTGTATTGCTACCAGAAGTCTAGACTGACACAGTGGCCAAACCTAATGTTCCTTCCAAAGGTGGAAAAGTTTGGATATAAATGGAGAGAAGGGAAAATAATAGCTATGGGTAGAGGAATGAATAAGTGGGTTATGTAATGAGGGAAATTCAATACTACATTAACATCTTGAAAGAGGCTCAGAAAAAGAGACGAGACTGTCCCTTAGCTCAGTTTATCAGATTTTTATTGCCTACATCACTCCTGCTTTGGGAAGCAGACAAGATTGAATGGAAGCCTGCAGACGTGAGTGGCTGCTCCTGGAGGACACTTTCATATGATGTAATGATGATGGACTGGGTAGTTATTAATGACTGAGTGGGATTATAGAAATGTGCCAGTAGCTTTTGACCTTTATGGTTGCTTTGTTATTAGAGATCTGTGTTCAAAGACCAGGGGTGGACTCGATACTGTGTTTTATAAGAAATATATATTTGGTCTTTGTCCCCATTTCTGGGGCAGAGCTCCTAGAACCATTGGCATTTTGTAAGTGAAACAAGTGATAAGGGTATCTCGATATTCATAACAAACCCCTTTCAACCACACCTGAGTTTATGTTAATTAAGAAACTTTGGGGAAAGCACCTAAGGGTGGGGGCTTATTGCCAGGGGAACTGAATATGTGATTATAGGGTTGAAACTTTCAGTCCCTCCTCCCTGACCTTGGGGAGGGGTAAGGGACTGGAGGTGAAAACAATCACTAATAGCCACTGATTTAATCAATCATGCCTACCTAATGAGGCCTCCATTAAAACCCAAGAGGACAGGGTATGAAGAGCTTTTCTGTTGGTGAACATGTGGAGATTGGATGGAGGGGTGCAGGAAGCTCTGCACCCCTTCCCACATACCTTGCCCAATGCCTCTCTTCCATTTGGCTATTCTTAACTAGAGGCCTGGTGCACAAAATTCATGCATGGGTGTGGTCCCTAGGCCTGGCTGGAGACCAAAGAGTGAGTGTCTGGCATGGAAGGGCAGGTCCCAGCTGACCTCTGGGCCCTGGGAAGCACCTGCACGTCCCCCTCCACCTGAGTCATAGAGCCCCTGCCTGGCTCCCTCAGCACCTGGGAACTGGGTGGTGGCCTCACCCTCACTCCGCCACTGCTGGTCATCATCTGCGGGGTGATCAGTTGGGCGATCAGGCCCCAATCGCACCCACCTTGGCCTGGCGCCACCCACTCACCTGCTTCAACATCCTGTTGCAGTCCCACTCTTGTCGGGGCTCATCAGGGCCGGCAGCACCTCCACTACCGCTCACTTCCAGTGCCGTGTTGCTGATGCCCGCCATGTTCCACGCTGCCCCCTGATGGTCAGTGTGTGTCATAGCGAGCAGTCGAACTCCCGGTCGAACTTCCGGTCAAGGGGACAATTTGCTGATTAGGCTTTTATTATATAGGATTGTATAGGATGGTAATAATCCAGTAAGCTTAATTAAATGTTTCTCTGAGTTCTGTGAGCTGCTCTAGTAAATTGATCGGAACTGAGGAAAGGGTTGTGGAAATCTCCTATCTATAGCTGGTTGGTCAGAAGCACAGGTGACACCCTGGACTTGCAGTTGACATCTGAAGTGTGTGTGGGGGCAGACTTGTGGGACTGTGGAATCTGATGCTATCTCCAGGTGGACAGTGTCAAGATTGAATTGAATTGTAGGACACCCAGCTGGGGAATTGCTTGGTGTGGAGAAAAATCTACACATTGGAATTGGTGTCAGAATTGGAATTGGTGCAGAAACTTAGAAGCAAACCTGTGAATGTTCACTAGCTCTGTTTAAGCCCTTAAAGAGGAACTCTTTCCCCTTTGTCATGATATAGTTGATTAATACCTGGCCTCCTTCCCACTCTTATCCTCCAGTACATGCCCTCCCAGATTCTCTGCCATAAACATAGTATTTTAAAAAATTCTTTTAGTCCGGTTGGTGTGGTTCAGTGGTTGAGCATCAACCTAAGACCTGGGAGGTCATGGTTCGATTCCCGGTCAGGGCATATGTCCTGGTTGCAGCTCAATCCCCAGAGTGGGGCATACAGAGGCAGCTGATCAATGATTCTCTCTCATCTTTAATGTTTCTATCCCTCTCTCCTCTTTCCTCTCTGAAATCAGTAAAAAATATATTTTTAAAATAATAATTTCCTTTTAAAAAAGATTCTTTATAGATATATTATTTCCTTTAAAATGAAATTAGGAATTTTGTTAATTACAGAAACTCTTCCAGGAAGTCTTCCCTGATTTACATTTCTCTGGCCTTCCATACCCCAATAGAAACTTTCCTTGTGTAATTGCTACTTGTACAGAAATGATGTGTTATGTGTTGATGGTTCCTGTAAGACTGTAGGCTGCACCAGATATGGACATGGTTTTATTCATCTCTATATCCCCATCCTTGAACAATATCTGGTAGATAGTGGGTATTAATAAATACCTGCTAAACAAAATCACATTGCTCTTTAGGAACATATGAAAGAAACTTAAGAACATAAACGTTCTTTGTGAAGCAAAAACATTTATGAGCCCTCTTGGAAAGGAAATGTTCATCTAATAAGCTATAAAAACTGATAAACTTGGATTTGTACTTAATTCCTAAAGGGATTGATTTGGTTTATGTTCCTTAAGTAAAAATATTTCTGGCCGAAACTGATTTGGCTCAGTGGCTAGAGCATCAGCCTGCAGACTGAAGGGTCCCAGGTTCGATTCCAGTCAAGGGCATGTGCCTTGGTTGCGGGCACATCCTCAGTGGGAGGTGTGCAGGAAGCAGCTGATCGATGTTTCTCTCTCATCGATGTTTCTAACTCTCTATCCCACTCCCTTCCTCTCTGTAAAAAATCAATAAAATACGTTTTAAAAAAATATTTTTGTTATCCATGACATTAGATCAATCACTTATGTGTGTCTGTATGTGCCTTTTTTTAATATCAGAGAATAGGCCTTATATAGGATATATTAGACAGCAATATTATCTATGATGATCATCATAAAGGCAGTTTGGCGATAAACCCCATAACTCAAAATAAAGAATTTTTAGTAAAAATTACATCATTTGTTAAAATGCACTAAAGCAGCGGTTCTCAACCTGTGGGTCGCGAACAATGAAAATACATCCTGCATATCAGATATTTACATTACGATTCATAACAGTAGCAAAATTATAGTTATGAGGTAGCAACAAAGATAATTTTATGGTTGGGGGTCACCACAACATGAGGAACTGTATTAAAGGGTTGCGGCATTAGGAAGGTTGAGAACCACTGCACTAAAGGAAAGAGAAATAAGAAAGAGGCTAAATAAGACAGTGAACTCGTTAAAAATTTCATCCTAACAATTGGTATAAAATTACATTAAAAAAATGTTAGTCTGATGACCTGAGAAATTCCCTTTGTGGAATATTACTATGAAATGAATGATTTTCAAGAGTGATTTATGGAAATACATTTTGTTCTTTTAAAGTTATAATTTGTATAGTCAAAACTGCAGAAGTTATTGGTAGATGTTATATAATGCCTTTCCTTGGAGATTCAAAGACTAGGTTTGAAACCCCTGTACCTGATGGATTCTAAAAGAGCTTTGGCTTAGACCAGAGCATCTCTTAAGTTTTCTTCCCATCCTCAGACTCTGTGGTAGTGGCTGTATCTTTCCTGTCGGATCATAATAAATTTAAATCAGTAATAAATCCATGTTTATAAAAAGAGAAAATGCTGCAATTTGGTGATGCTGATACAGTTACTATTTCAGGCTCCTAGGTTTCAAATTGCTCTGGAACTGAATCCTATAGAAATTAGAGTGTGCAAATGAAGTTGGTGAGTTGCTGGAACTTGTTCTCATGATATTAAAATTAATCTTATCAGGGAAGGGATGCTGAATGTTAAGTCAGGAGAAAACATTCTCAGATGAGTGTTGGATTTCGTGTTATAACAGCAAAAATCATCACTTGGTGTCAGTTGAATTTGATTGGGAACTTCTTATGATAAAATAAGGTTTTTCTCTTTCTTCCCCATCTTCCTTTCTTTTTTATTCTAGAGGTTATCTTGTTAGATCTTACTTTGGTCATATTTTCATGCTGTTCCTGGTAGGAGCTCATGAAAAAATAGTGGAGTTGCTGAGTCAGTCATAGTGTGAAAAAGTACAGTTATCTCACTTGGTACTTATGAAGGGGACGCGCAAAAAGAAAGAAGAATGATAGTATGAAAACACTGCCTTTTTAAACACAGAGAATACTCTTAAAAATGGCCAGAGTTATAGCCTAGGAGACTGAATGCCTCCTTTATTCCCTGAAGAGGCACAGAGGGGTTATCTCTGCTCACTGGTGACTCATCCCGCTGCGCTGGAAGGTTCGCTCACAGATGAGAGGTAATTTCGTTTCTAGGATGGCTCAGTTTTCTCCTTCAGTTTACTCACAAAGGTGCTAATTCGGGGAAATTGTCATGGTGTTATTTCTTCACTTTAACATCTGTTACCCATGAGCTGGACACAAAACACTAAGTCATTTCTTAGAAGCAGCCAGGGTAATGGATGACAGTGATTTTGAGTCATTGTCATAATAAGTTAAAGTGTAAACCAGTGGCCTGGGTATGAAATAATCAGAACCTCATAAATCTGTGAACTTCTCATGTCCAGGTGAATAAACTGTCATGCTAAGATTAGAAACAATAGTAGCCAATGCTAAAAAAAAAAAAAAAAAAAAAGAAAAGGCAAGCTTTTGCATTAAAAAAGTTAGAAATGAGGAAAATATTACATACATGTTTACATTTTTTCTTAGAAATTTGATTAATATTTATGCCTGGCATTGTTATAAGTTCTTTACATTTATTTACATGTAGATAATAGCATTCCCATTTTACAGAGGTCAAACAAGTGTCATAGGCAAGGAAACTGAGGCATGAGTGCTTAAGCAACAAGTGAGTGAGTCGTGGGTCTAGGATTCTAACTCAAGCAGTCTTATAACTAAAAATAAAATATCTATATGTTTATGCCTATATACAGAGAGAAAAATTCAGGATATATTATCCTATATAATAAAAGCATAGTATGCAAATTTTCTCCTCAACCGAGAGTTCTTCTGGGAGTTTGACCAGGGGATTGGGCCAGCCGGGGGAAGGCAGGGAGTACCCGGCTGGCAGCTAACAGCCACTAGGGACTCTATTAGTGCACAAATTTTGTGCACTGGGTCTCAAGTATATAATAGAAATGTGGTAGTCTTTTAATAAAGACTTTACCTGAAGCCGAAACCGGTTTGGCTCAGTGGATAGAGCGTTGGCCTGCGGACTGAAGGGTCCCGGGTTCGATTCCGGTCAAGGGCATATACCTGGGTTGCGGGCACATCCCCAGTGGGAGATGTGCAGGAGGCAGCTGATCGATGTTTCTCTCTCATCGATGTTTCTGACTCTCTATCTCTCTCCCTTCCTCTCTGTAAAAAATCAATAAAATATATTTAAAAAAAAAAAAAAAGAGTTTACCTGAAAGTACCCTGAGTACATTATTCCAGTTTTGCCTAGCAAGAAAACATTGAAAGCTTAGAATTAAAATCTTCCAGAATCTAGTACTGTGATACTTTAATACTTGCAAGAGTCTCACCTACTCTCGTATTCCCCACAACTCCTCACCCCATATTTTATATGACTTCAAGTGTGAATACTAATCTGAATATTCAAACCAGGATCTAGTAGAGAAGCAACAATAAAAGGTTAAAACCAATGCTTGCTTCCATAGTATATTGCCTGTGAGGAGCTACCAAACACCTAAGAGAAGTTGTAAAATACTACTCTTCAGCTGATCTCTTTCCCACTATGTCATCCTATCTAATAAAAGAGAAACATGGTAATTAGCCGTACTTCCGCTACCCTTCCCATTGGCTAATCAGGGTGATATGCAAATTAACTGCCAGCCAAGATGGCGGCCGGCAGCCAGACAGCTTGAAGCGAACATGAGGCTTGCTTGCTTCAGAGACGGGGGAAGCTAACGTTCCCCGCCTGCCGCTGCCGGCCTCTGAGCTTGCAGTTTGAAACATTGTTAAAAATATAGAAGCTAAACAAAACCCCAGAAACCTGCTTTCAGCCAGCCGGGATCTCAGAGCTGGAGTTGATACAGTGTTTTGATTATAGAACCCAAACAAACCAGATACCTACTTTCAGCAGCCGAGGCCTCAGAGCTGGAGCCAAGCCTCAGAGCTAAAGCTGGCCGAGAATAAAAAAGAAAAAGAAAAAAAGGAGCGGTTGGGAACTTCAGTCAACCGCCAGCCTGAAAACAGCCCTCAGCGCCCCCCTCAGACTGGTCAGGCACCCCAGTGGAGACCCCCACCCTGAAGGGGGTGTGACCAGCTGCAAACAGCCATCAGCCCCTCACCCAGGCTGGCCAGGCACCCAAGCGGGACCCCCACCCTGATCCAGGACACCCTTCAGGGCAAACCAGCTGGCCCCCACCCGTGCACCAGGCCTCTATCCTATATAGTAAAAGGGTAATATGCCTCCCAGCACCGGGATCAGCGTGACAGGAGGCAGCGCCCAAACCCCCGATCACCCTGCAGCTCTGTGTGTGACAGGGGGCGGGGCCACAACCTCCCTATCCGCCCTGCTCTGTTCGTGACAGGGGAAGGCGCCCCAACCACCTGATCAGCCCTGCTCTGTGCCTGATAGCGGGGAGCTCCCCAACCCCCTGATCACCCTGCAGCTCTGTGTGTGATATGGTGCGGCGCCCCAACCCCCTGATCAGCCCTGCTCTGTGTGTGACAGGGTGCAGCACCCCAACCCATCCCCACCACGGGCCCTGCTCTGTGTGTGACAGGGTAGAGCCATAACCTCCCCATCGGCCCTGCCCTGAGTGTGACAGTGGCGATGCCCCAACCCCCTGATTGGCCCTGCTCTGTGGGTGATAGAGGGTGGCACCCCAACCCCCCCCCCCCCCCACGGGCCCTGCTCTGTGTGTGACGGGGTAGAGCCATAACCTCCCCATCGGCCCTGCCCTGAGTGTGACAGGGTGTGGCGCCCCAACTCCCCTATCGGCCCTACTCTGTGAGTGACAGGGGGGAGCTCCTCAACCCCCTGATCGGCCCTGCTCTGTGCGTGACAGGAGGGAGCTCCCCAACCCCCTGATTGACCCTGCTCTGTGCGTGACAGGGTACATAGCCCCAACCCCCCTGATGGGCCCTGCTCTGTGAGTGACAGGGGGCAGCGCCCCAACCCCCTGATTGGCCCTGCTCTGTGCGTGACAGGGGGTGGCGCCGCAACTTCCCTATCGACCCTGCCTTGAGTGTGACGGGGATGGTGCCCCAACCCCCCAATCGGCCCTACCCTGAACGTGACTGAGGGTGGCATCGCAACCTCCCAATCCGCCTGCTCTGTGCATGACAGGGGGCAGCGCCCCAACTCCTCAATCAGCCCTGCTCTGAGCCCGACCAGGGGCTGCACCTAGGGATTGGGCCTGCCCTCTGCCACCCAGGAGCAGGCCTAAGGCAGCAGGTCGTTATCTCCCGAGGGGTCCCAGACTGTGAGATGGCACAGGCCGGGCTGAGGGACCCCCCTCCCCCCTGAGTGCACAAAATTTTGTGCACCGGGCCTCTAGTCTATGCTAATAATAGAGGAATATGCAAATTGTCCAGGATGCTGTAACAGTAACAGTAACGACCGAACAGCAGGCTATGTGTGGTGACAAGGCTGGCAGGGGGGTAAGTGAGGGATGACCAAATGACTAAACAGCAGGCTGTGTGGGGTGACAAGGCTGGTGTGGGGGGGGTTAGTGAGGAACAACCAAATGACTGAACAGTAGGCTGCGTGGGGTAACAAGGCCGGCAGGGGGGGCACTTGGGTGACCAGGTTGGTCGGGGGGGCAATTGGGGGCAACCAGGCCAATAAGTGGGCAGTTGGGGTGACGGGGGGGGGGGCAGTTAGGGGCAATCAGGCCAGCAGGCAGAGGTGGTTAGAGGTGATCAAGCTGGCAGGGGGGGCAGTTAGGGTCAATCAGGCAGGCAGGTGAGCAGTTAGGAGCCAGTGGTCCCAGATTGTGTGAGGGATGTCCGACAGCCGGTTTAGGCCCGTTGCCCTGGATCGGGCCTAAACTGGCTGTCAGACATTCCCCGAGGGGTCCCAGATTGGAGAAGGTGCAGGCTGGGCTGAGGGGACCCCCTTCCATGCACACATTTTGTGCACCGGGCCTCTACTAGTCATATAAAGCCCATCAGTGTTATTGTTATTGTTATGGTTTTTAACTCATATAATATAATGCTGGTCAAAAAAGGTGGCAGTGAAATCTAGCAACTCTTCATCAACACTGGGAAAAAGGTTGATAGAAAATCATCTGTGGTACAGAAAAAAAAAAGTGCTATTTAAAAAATACGGGCTCTGGGTACTTATTCAGCAAACTTGGGCAACTATAAAAATTGAGGATTTTAAGTGCTTGATAAAACTCTCCCATTATTTTATTTTAGTTCCATCTATAGCAAACTGTCCTCTGTTGTTTCACTATTTGTTCGTTTGCTGAAGATAGTAAAAACTTATAACCCTATATTTTTTGTGTCTATTTCTTTTTTTAAAAAAACATTTTTTTAAAATTGATTTCAGAAAGGAAGGGAGAAGGAAAAAGAGATAGAAACATCAATAATGTGAGAGAATCATTGATTGGCTGCCTTCTGTGTTCCCCTTTGTCAGGGATCGAGCCCACAACCTCGGTGTGTTCCCTGACAGGGAATTGAACCATGACCTCCTGGTTCATTCTAGTTTATAAGTTGACATTCAATCACTGAGCCACACTGGCTGGACAAGTGTCTATTTCCTGGCATAAGAAAATCATTCCCTATTGGAACCATGTTACCTACTGAATAGAAATAAAAAATATCCTACTTAACCCTCTATGTTAACTGTGCTAAGAAGAAATTGTTCAACCTCTGAAAAATATATTTCTTTTTTCTGATTAGAAGATCAGAAAATATCCTACAGTATATATCATTTACATAAGGGTTTATTCCTGCTGTTGCCATAGGTGGTTACAATAGGGATGGCCAAATCTTCCAGTCTAAATTTTATATGACAAACACAGAATACTTTTGGTGGGAGCTACATCAAAATCATCTGTCTTTGGCATATAACATTTTTAAATTTAATTTTTATATTTGTTTATTTTATTTACTTATCCCACTGTAAACACTCAAGTCTCCAGCTGTTTCTGTTCTGGGAGGCTTGGGTAGGCTATTTGTTTAAGCTCATTGTGTTAGCATGTGATGATAGGAGGAGATGGTTTCCGTTGATTACTCAGAAACATTTAACCTTTCTCCAAATAGACCCTGATGTCGTGTATGTATCCACATTCCTCTATCCAGTCGTGTACTTTATTGACAGCCCCAGCCTAAGCCAAAAGGGATGAGTCACCGTTGGTTTGGGTATGGACATGTGATGCAATTCTGGCCAAGGAGACAAGCATTATTATTCTCATTTCACTGGACAAGTGACAGGGCTCGATAAGAGCCCGAGTTTCTGACCCCAAGGCCAACCACTGTCTTTCTTCTACACATGAGAGCACCATAGACAGGATGCTTATTTGTTTATTTATGTATTTATTTATTTACCATTTGTGTTGTTATCTATTGCTGCATAACAAAGAATTTTGTTACTTGCAACAATGAGCATCTATTATCTCACCCAGTTTCTTCTGATGGCCAGGAACTCAGAAGTGGTTTAATTGGTGGCCTTGACTCAGCGTTTGTCAAAGGTTGTAGTCAAACTTGGCTCAGCACCAAGCTATTTTGAGACTATTTTCATAAACAAATAGAGAAAATAAAGAAGATACAGAAATTTGGGTTAAACGTTCTCTTAAATTTTCTCTCAGTCTTTTTATAATGTCAGAAATTTCCAGATTGTAATTGGTGAAATCTTTAAGAAAAAGAGATCAGTTATTACAAATTTCTGTATTTGGAATTTATCACACTATATTGCACTTATTTATACAATATGTAATGGACTTTATTATTATAGAATAATGAATCTCCTTTTAGACCAGGGGTTCTCAACACTGGCCATAAATTAGAATAATTTGGGAGCTTTAAAAAACATATTGATCCCTACTAACCTATAATACATGGGCCCCACTCCCATCCAAGTGAATCAGAGCCTTTAGGTACGGGTCAAAAATCATTAGTTTTAAAAAGCTTGCCAGGAGCCCGGCCGGTGTGGCTCAGTAGGTTGAGCATTATTACATGCACTAGGAGGCCATTGGTTTGATTCCGTCAGGGCACATGCCCTGATGGCTCAGTCCCCAGTGTGGGGAGTGCAGGAGGCAGCTAATTAAAGCTTCTCTCTCATCTATGTTTCTATCTCTTCCCTCTCCCTTCTTCTCTCTTTATAAAAAAAAAATAAAGAAAAAGAAAAAATTAATAAATCATATTTAAAAAAATTTTTTTAAAAAAGCTTGACAGGAGACTCTAATGTATATCTAGGATTGAGACCAACTTTTCTCTTAATAAATTCTTGTATTTTTGTTTGTGTTATATACATTTTCAGAAATTAAGAAAAACTATGAATAATTCTCTCTAGATAAATGTTATCTATACATTCACAAAAATATTTGACATGACTTCAAGAGATTGTGCATTCCTGATTTAGACTGTGAGTCCATCAATGGTAGGAACTGTTTGTTTATTTTTATTTAAATCTTTGTGTATTTTTGATATGAACTTTTCTCTGTTATAACATACCTACACTTCAAGAAGTGAGAATTTGAGTCCTGGTATAAAGATAGATATATAGAGCAATGGAGTGGAATTGAGAGTCTAGAAATAAACCCATGCATCTATGGCCAATTAATTTTGGACAAGCGTGCCAAGACAATTTAGTGGGGAAAGAGTAATCTCTTCAAGAAATGATGCTGGAACAACTGGATATATATATGCAAAAGAATTAAGTAGTACCTTTACCTCACACCATATACAAAAGTTAATGCAAAATAAAACAGCTACCTAATATATAAGTTAGAACTATAAAACTTTTAGAAGAAAATATAGGCCTAAATCTCTGTGATCTTGGATTTGGCAATGTATTCATAGATATGACATCAAAAGCAGTAAAAGGAAAAGAAGGTATTTTTGCTTCATTAAAATTTAAAACTATTGTTCATCAAAGGACATTATCAAAAAATGGGAGAAAATACTTGCAAATCTTATATTAAATAAAGGTCTAAAATTCAGAATATCTAAAAATTATTACAATTCAATAATCAAATACTATCTAAAACAAGTACAAAGTATTTTAATAGACATTTCTCTAAAGAAGATAGACAAATGGCCAACAAACACCTGAAAGATATTCAACATCATTGGACATTAGGGAAATGAAACTAAAAACCATAGGAGATACCATTTTACAAATAGGATTGATATACTTTTTTAAAAAACCCCCACAAAAATGGAGACTAACAAGTATTTATGAGGATGTGGAGAAATTAGAACACTTGTACATTGCTGATGACAATGTAAAATGGTGTGTGGTCACAGTGGAAAACAGTTGGAACTCCTCAAAAAGTTAAACATAGAATTACCATATGATCCAGCAACTTTACTCCTAGGTAAATATCCCAGAGTATTCATACACTTATACATGAATCTTCATAGAAGCACTATCTACAGTGGCTAAAAGGTCGATACAACCCAATGTCCATCCACTGACAATGAATAAACAAATATGCGATATATGTATAATGAAATTATCCAGCCATGATAAGAAATGAAGTATTGATATATGCCATAAAAACCTCAAAGAACCTTGAAAACATTATGCAAGTCAAAGAAGTCAGACATAAAGGCCATATATTATATGATTCCATGTATGTGAAGTGTCAGGAATAGGTAAATCTATTGAGGCAGAAGGTAGATTGGTGGTTGCTAGTGACGGGGAGAAGTGGGAATAGGAGTGACTTCTTAGTGGGTTAAAGAATCTCTTCTGGGGTTACGAAAATGTTTTGAAACTAAATAGAGGTTGTGATTGCATAACATTGTGAATGTATGAAATACCACTGAATTGTACACTTTAAAAGGGTTAATTTTACGTTATATTTAATTGAGTTTCACCTCAATTAAAAAAATAACTGAGGCAGTCCCAGGCAAACTGGGGCAAGTTGATCGCCCTGTTCTTCACATGTGAGACAATTTGTATGCAAAATAGCTGGCTCTGAGTTATTTCTTGAAACTAGTTAAAACACTAAGTGCTCAATAAATATTATCTAGTATTAAAAAATGAAAGTGGGAGTTTCAGGCAGTTTGTAAAAACATGATGCAACCTTAACTCTGTGTCCTGGCCCCCCCGCCCCCCCCGTAGTTTCTGACACATGGTACACATTCTCTTCTGACACATGGTACACATTTTCCTCATGTGCTTTAAATTGACCTGACTGGCAAGTCTCATTCTCTAGAGATATTCAGGAATGAACTATATATCTCATCACTTCAGATCTCTGAAGATTGACTGATATGCGTTAGAGGACAATGAAATCTGGGCAATAACTGTTACTCCATACACTATTCCATATAAAACATTGAAATAGCAATGCAACGAAACAACCGATGTGACACAAAGAGCCACGTTTAGCTTTCTATGAGTAATCTTGTACAGTTCATGTTTTCCTCTAGTCCAAACTTAAATAACTTCATAGGTAAACTGGGAGTCTCCTCAACTGTAATAACACACAAGTCCAAGGAAAATGGGGAGAATAGCATCTCTAAATAGAATGGACTTGACTCTAAATAAAGCAATGGTAGCTTTCCAGATCATGAGCTTTGTCAAATTATTTGTGTTGATGCTCACAGACTCTTAAAGTAGGCCAGGATGTATGAACAGGAGCGATACCACTTGTTCATCTGTTAGAGAAAGCATTTTATGGGGAGGGAACTGTGTAACTATTTTTAGAGTTCTGCTCTTATTTTTAGCACTACTGCATGCAACCACGCATTCCTGGATACTAAATTAATGAGCCTTCCACACATAGTCACTACTTTCCTCTGAGATGCTCAAAGTGTGCTTTGCATTCAGTGAGGCTCGTTATAGTTCTCACATGGTTACTGATAGACCTGGATGAGAGGGATAATTACAGTATTTAATTTCGTAATCTCTTATAAAGCAGATATTAAATGACTCAAATGGGATTGGTGATGAGGTTATTTGCAGGTGAATTTCTGCTCATTGCCACTTCTGATGCCACCATCCAGAGTCAATCTATTAAAAGAGCATTAAATGGAATTCTTGGTTTCAATCACCTTATCTTTCTCCCAATCTGTTTCCCAGTCTCTGATCTTATTCATGTCAGTGCATGCTACCACTGGCCACCCAAATGCTCAAGATTGGAACTTGGGAGTCATTGTTGATTCTTCCCTTTCCTTACATCCCCACACCCACATCTCGTCATTTCTTTCCATCTCCTCTGTCCCATCCTAGTCCCAGCTGCCCAGTTCTCTTACCAAGACTCCTGCAACAGCCCCTCCATATTTGCTTTTCTCCCGCAGTCCATTCTCTGCAAGTCAACCACAGCAATCTTTGCAGTGGGGAACCAGCCACTGTGGGTCTCTGCTCAAACCCTCGTTGCCCCTCAGACTCTTTCTGTGGATGTTCCCCCACGTCCCGCGTGGTTCAGGGTTCGGGATCTGGAGAAGGGGCCGTACGCAAATGAAAGAGACGAGACAAGAAATAATAATTTGGAAATATTGGGGGCCAGGCAGGCAAGCCCAATGCAAGAGAAAGGACTTCCACTGGTGCCCAGGCCTCGACAACCTTTTATTCAATTTTGGATACACATCTAACTCTTAGTCAGGCAGGTAATTGCAGTAACAGACAGACTATATTAAAAGTCAGTAAATATTAGAAGGATTTTCTCTGAGACTATTTGATCAGGAATTAACTTGAGCCACCATTGTCTGGAGTAGACAATCAGTGCACAACTCTGGCCCTTGCCGTGGGTTCAAGGTTCACCAGCGTTCCGGGATCCCTGTTTGCACGTCTCTGATAGTGAAGACAATGGGTGGCTTCCTGCATCTTTCCACCTCAGGACCAGTTGTGCTGGTTGTTTCCCCCCAGTATATGCTCCCCTGTCTCCCCAGGGCCAACTCCTTCTCATTTGGCTTTGTATAGTCTGTCTAAAGTAGATCTCCACCCCCAATACACACAGCAGCCATTATTTTCTTTCAGCCCTCATTTGTTTCTTTCATAACATTTCCAATTTTATTACTGTTTGTTTATTGGTTAGCTTTCCCACCTTTAGAATGAAAGCTTCGTAATAGCGGAGCTGGATCTTATTGACTGCAGTGTCTCCAGCTTGGTCCATGAGCATGGTCACTGCTTATGCAGTAAGTGTGTCCCGTCTGGATCTTTCCCACTTCCTTTGCCTCATCTCCCTCAACCCCAGCCCTCAAACCTCTGAAGACTCAGTAGGAGCAGGTAAAATATCTGACAGAGGTTACACTCTCTGATCTGTTTACTGTAAAGATGATTTTTTTATATCTACGCCCCCCCCCCCCCCCCCACTAAATATATGTGTTTGTAGGAAAGATGAGGTTAGGGAAGAGGAGTATGGAAGAATTACACATTTTCTCTCCAATATGTAAAATATAGAAATGAAAAGGTGAAAATGTTTGTAGAACATAAATGTTTTGGGGGGCAGGTCAAAATTTTGGAAGCAAAATATATTTTCTAGGAGTCAATTTGATTGGTACAGAGCAGTGGTTGGCAAACTGTGGCCCCTTGAGTGTGGATCTTCCACAAAATACCATGTGCGGGCACGCAGGTACAGTGTGATTGAAACTTCGTGGCCACACTCAAGGGGCCAAAGAGCCGCATGTGGCTCACGAGCCACAGTTTGCCAACTACTGGTATAGAGTCATTTCATGTAAAGCGGACCTAATAAAAGACATATTAGGGTTAAACATTTGGGAAAAGGCTGTAAATAAAGACCCTTTATGGTTTCTCATAAAGTTTTCCTCTGAGTAAGTAGCTTCAAGAGAGCTCCTCTCTTTTTTTTATAAATCTTCACCCGAGGATATTTTTCCATTGATTTTTAGAGAGAGTAGAAGACAGAGGGAAAGATAGAGAGAAACATTGATGTGAGAGAAATGCATCGATTGGTTGCCTCCTGCACAAGCCCCAACCAGGGCCCAGGCCAGGGAAGAGCCTGCAACCAAGGTACATACCCTTGACCGGAATCAAACCTGGGACCTTTTGGTCCACAGTCTGATGCTCTATCAACTGAGCCAAACCGGCTATGGCAAGAGAGCTCCTCTTTTGAATATATGCATAACTTAGCTATGGTATCTTAAAATTATCTTTTTAAAAAAAATATATTTTATTGATTTTTTACAGAGAGGAAGGGAGTGGGATAGAGAGTTAGAAACATCGATCAGCTGCCTCCTGCACACCTCCTACTGGGGATGTGCCCGCAACCAAGGTACATGCCCTTGACCAGAATCGAACCTGGGAACCTTGAGTTTGCAGGCTGACGCTCTATCCACTGAGCCAAACCAGTTAGGGCTTAAAATTATCTTTAATATCAAAGGTGTTAAAGTCTATACTTGCTGTGGAACTTTCCTGCCGGTACAATTTTTGTTAAGTTTTCCCTACCATCTGGAAAATAAGATTGGCCTTCACGTTCTAGTTTAGAGGCCAATTTTACTTGGGTGATGTGGGCTATTTTATGGATTCATTTACTAACCACTTATTACAAAACCACTTACTGTTATATATGAACGGTTATGGACTGATTTACCCACTGTTTTTTGCCATTCTAAGCCTCTCACTCTCTCCTTCGGAAGAGTGGCTTACATTTTGTATTAAGTGTGCCAGGATAGACATGAGATTTAAACTTAGATCAGCTTATTATTTACTCTACCTCTCAACATACTTTCACCTTTGTTACTCTCTCACCATATGTGGGCTATCTCTTCACTCTGTAATGTGCCTTGTGTTTCAAGCAGTTTCTTGAACACTTTTGGTCTCATCAAAATGCTGTATCATTTTTCCTGGCCAGTGTGGCTCATTTGGTTGGAACGTCTTCCCGTATACCAGTAAGTGATGGGTTTTAATTCCTGGTTGGGGCACATACAGGAGGCAAATGATCAATGTTTCTCTCTCTCTCTCTCTCCCATCTCTAAAAAATCAATACAATCTTTTTTTTTTTTTTTTTTTTTTAAAGAAAACTGTGTCTCTCAAATTCCTTTTCAAAAGAGAACATTTCTCCAGAAAGCTTTTGGGTAGAGCACACCTGGTTTAATCAGGGGATGAACCCATAGGAATGGCAGGATCGTTTCCATGTGGGCTCTTTGGAGGACAGCCCCAAGGAGGTGCTCTCCAAACAGTCAACATGGACGGTCTCTTTTGGCTGGTCAGTCCTCCAGCCGGCAGGGATGTTTATGAAGGTCAAAGGATCTTCAAAAGTTAATAATTGCTTTGTGATCTTTACCCTCTGATTCCTTGAAGAGACTTTGTGGTCTGCTTACCCGCCTAACCAACCTCCTTTTTTGGATGTAAGTATCACTTCATATTTTTTGTTGTACATTACAGGTTAAACTGTTGACCATAACACAAAATAAATAGTGAAAATAGCAGCCATAGCAGAGTAAACAATACATGCTTTAGAACCCACTCAACTTAGGAAAATCAGGTAGAGCACTCTTTGGCAGGGGGCCTTTTGCAATATGGGACACCAATACTCTTTAGACAGGAATATGTGTTTAGCACGGTGTGTTGGCTAGAGAGGCTAGATCTCATTCCAGAGAAGGCGGGACACCTAGACCATGGGTGAGATGGGGTAGAGGATATATGTATATGTATATGTATATGTATATGTATATGTATGTATATGTATATGCATGTATATATGGTACATATATGGATCTTATATTACATATCATATATACACATACATTACCTTTTAAAGGAAAACATTTCAGAGATTTGTAGAAATTTAACAAATCACACTGTCTGCAGCATTATCAAATTGGGTCTACATATATTACTGGAGACATAAATGTCCAGAAAATGCTTAAGTGAATGCCCCCAACAAGTTATAATTAGGTTTAGGTTTCATTTCTCTTGGCAATCAAGTTAGTTGATGGTATTGTCATTTGCAATTTACAACTGAGAAAAAAAATCTAGATACATTATCTAAGGTTTTCCACCGAATCCTACTGCCTCTCAGAATTCAGTGAAACTCAGATATATTGATGATAAAACAATTATTTACAAATTTAATTTATTTTGTCATGTTACTCACAAATCATCTATATGCTGCCTTCTTAGTGCTATGTGATGACTTTTAATTAAAATCCTAAAGCAGAATCAGCAAAATATATTATTATTATTATTTATAGTGCATTGTTGGCTAAGGACTTTATAATAAATGTGTAACCTGAAATTATACATTGTGAATATTTATGGAACTGAGATTTTTAAAAAATCTAAACAAGCTATACTTCAAAAGGCAAATCTAATTTGTAAAAGGGAGACATATCAGATAATCTATTGTAATTTTTAAATAAATGAACTTGTTAAAACATAAATTGGCTATAAAATGTCATAAAATACAGCATATTAAGATACTTTTAAAAAATCTTGCTAGATTTTAAAAAATGAGTTAATATATTGCTTTTAACAAAGAACTTCTGCAGGCAGAAAAGACATTAGAACTTGAAAATTCCCATCATGCTTCATTCTCTGGTGGAATTTTCAGACCCTGATGGAGTTTCTTTCATAACCAGCTTTGGTATTCAATGACTTCTTTTATTATAAAACAGAGCATTCTTGCTTAGCATAGTCCCATTTCCTTTTTTTCCTGCCCTCAGTTTCTGGAGTCACAAACACATTTAAACAATGATCAAGTCATGCTGTAACAGGCACAGGGAATAAATGAACAACTGCAGGAAGAAATTGCTAAGCTTGGATCTGAAATCCCACCATTGGATAAAACATTAGATTAATAATGCTCAGAAGTGTGAGTTGATGGAAAATTGGATATAATTCCACTGTGTTTCACATCTGTTTTTTACTCTTGCTCTTTGCAGAACACATGAATAGTTGGTATTATGGAAAGCATTATGAAACAATTACTTGCCATTTCTAATTATGTAATATTTGCAAAGTGTCCAGAGGCAACTGTGTATACATTTTTTTATCTATTAGGCTATAAAATAATTAGATAAAGATGAAATCTAATTAATTAAATACAACAACTATCTGACTTAAATTTGTTTTACAATTAACCCAACAGTTATCACTGAATCTTCACAACCCAGCAAAAATATGTTGCTCCTTTTTTATTTACCTTAGAGATAAAACATCTTAAGCTTCCTCCATATATTATGTTAATTTCCCCCAGTCTACCCCAATATACCTTTCTCAGCAACAAAAAACAAATTTCTCATTGCAATAATTTACCAAAATGAGAGACTTTTTATAATCATGAGCTGGCTAAAGTTCACCAAACATATGAATGTGATATAAGCAATGCCAAATCCTATATAATAAAAGCCCAATATACTAAGTGTCCGACCGTTCGTTCGACTGTTAAACCACTCGCTATGACACGCACTGACCACCAGGGGACAGATGCTCCGAACAATAGGTTAGCTTGCTGCTGGGGTCTGGCTGATCGGGACTGGGCGAGATGGGCCAGACACGCCCTGGAAGCCCTCCCGTGGTCCCTCCAGCCCTGATTGTGCACCAGTGGTGTCCCTCAGCCTGGCCTGTGGGGATTGGGTTGAAACCGACTCTCTGACAGCCCCTAAGGCAGTGGTTCTCAACCTTCTGGCCCTTTAAATACAGTTCCTCATGTTGTGTCCCTACCATAAAATTATTTTCGTTGCTACTTCATAACTGTAATGTTGCTACTGTTATGAATCATAATGTAAATATCTGATATGCAGGATGGTCTTAGGCGACCCCTGTGAGAGGGTTGTTCAACAGCCAAAGAGGTCGCGACCCACAGGTTGAGAACCGCTGCCCTAAGGGGTCCCGGATTGTGAGAGGGCACAGGCCAGGTCGAGGGACCCCACCAGTGCACGAATCAGTGCACCAGGCCTCTAGTCCTATATAATAAAGAGGGAATATGCAAATTGACCATCACTCTACCACAAAGATGGCGGCACCACAGTGGAGGCCAATTTCCCGTAATGAGCCTTAACGAGCAATCAGCAGGGACCTCAGGTCATGCCCCCTGCCTGGCGGGACTTGACAGGGGATCTCAAGGTGCGTGCCCACCCCCCCCCCCGCCTTAGTGCTGGGTCGGGGGACCTCAGGCTGCCCTCCTTGCCCCGGTCCGGGGGACCTCAGGCCC
Source organism: Myotis yumanensis (assembly GCF_028538775.1). Taxonomy (NCBI): domain Eukaryota; kingdom Metazoa; phylum Chordata; class Mammalia; order Chiroptera; family Vespertilionidae; genus Myotis; species Myotis yumanensis. The sequence goes on from NW_027223754.1 coordinate 179,874,241, forward strand.
CGCCCCCTGCCCAGTGGGGCTTGACTGGGGACCTGAGGCTGTGCTACCCTCCCAGTGCTGGGCCAGGGGACCTGAGGCTACGCCCCCCACCTGGCAGGGCTTGACAGGGGACCTCAGGCTGCGCCCCCTGCCCAGTGGGGCTTGACAAGGGTGGGACTGGCCGAGTCTGGATCTAGCCCAATGTGGGGGGGGGGGGGGGCAGCCGGGTCTAGGTTTCGTGCAATTTTGAGGCACATGTAGGTGGGCGGGGATTTGACTCTGAGTCCCGTGGTGTGCCCCAGACTCTGACAGGAGGAAGATTTTCATATACATTTTACTAATTTTCTTTCATCTCTGACACTTCTATTTTAGAGAAAGGGCAAATAGCAATATTAAAATATTTCCTCTAATTAATCCCCTTTTAATGTGCATGAATTTCATGCACTGGGCCACTAGTATTACTATAAACTCTTTTAATCCAATAATTAGACAAAAGGATTATTCTGCACAGAAAAGGAAATCATCAATAAAATGAAAAGGCAAACTATTAAATATTTGTAATACATATAATATAGGGTATCCCCAACAATGTATTCACACACTTTGAATAATTATAAAGGCAGTGTTTGTTAAAATACATTTCATTTTCAAAATTGAGCTATCAGCTGTTAAAGTTTGTATACATTTTTTGGGACACCCTGTATTTGCAGAATCATATATCTGATGAGGGGTTAATATACAAAATATATGAAGAAGCCATACTGTTCAATAACAAAACAAAAAAACCATTAAAAATAAAAAAATAAGAAACCAAACAATCTTAAAAAATGTCCAGAAGATCTGAATAGACATTTTTTTCTAAAGAAAGCATACAGATGGCCAACAGGTACTTAAAAAGATGCTCAACATCACTAATCATCAGGGAAACCCAAATTAAAACCACAGTGAGATACCACCTCATACCAATTAGAATGGCTATTGTCAAACAAACAAGAAATAAGTGTTGGTGAGGATGTGGAGAAAAGGGAACCCTTGTGCACTGGTGGTGGGAATGTGAACTGGTGGGTGCAGCCTCTGTGGAAAACAGTATGGATTTTCCTCAAAAAATTAAATTGAAAGTGAAGCCCTTGCCAGTGTGGCCCAGTTAGTTGGTGTTGTCTTGTGTGCTGAAAGGTTGCCCGTTCAATTTTCTATCAGAGTACATGCCCATGCCTGGGTTATGGGCAGTGCAGGAGGCAGCTGATTAATGTTTCACTATCACATCAATGTTTCTCTCTCTCCCTCTCCCTCCCTCTTTCCTAAAAATCAGTAAAAAAATCTTTGAAACAATAATAAATTGAGTAGTGAAGGTCTCTAGGCTTCAGTGTCTTCATTTCTAGTTTGGAACTAATAATAGCTACCTTGTAGTATTTTTTAAATATATATATATATTTTATTGACTTTTTACAGAGAGAAAGGGAGAGGGATAGGGAATTAGAAACATCGGTGAGAGAGAAACATCGATCAGCTGCCTCTTGTACACTCCCTACTGGGTATGTGCACACAACCAAGGTACATGCCCTTGGCCGGAATTGAACCTGGGACCCTTGAAACCGCAGGCCAACGCTCTATCCACTGAGCCAAATCAGTTAGGGCTACCTTGTAGTATTTTTGAGTAGATTTAATTAGGTAATCTGCTTGGAGTATTTATCACTTAATACATATTCAATAAATGGTAATTATTAGTGGTATTATAATTAACAAAGTAAATGGCTAATCCAAGAATTATGTTCAGGGGTACTTCAATTTTATTAAAACAAAGGAGTAAAAATTAAACTCTAGGGAAGGTAAAACTTATTCCAATTAGGTCTCAGACCTAGGGACAGTAGGACAAATGAGTTGGTACCACAGCACCAGGGCCAACACCCATAAGGAAAGACCAGGGTACAAAATGTGCTCACCTTCTCCATTCACCCCCAAATCATTAGCAATTGCAATTAGTTATGTGTTTCAAAATTTACCACTTATTTTATATATAAAAAAAGGCAAATGTGCTTTTAATTTAGTATTTTGTTTCCTTTCCAAATGTCTTCAGTGGTGGTCCAACCCAAAACATCAGCTTCAAGTGAATTTGCTGCATTTTCTTAGTCTAGGTTCATCATTATTTTTAAAAGTGGTTGCTCTCCTGATTGACAGGATAGGCGGACCCGTTTTTGCAGCTTAAGCGAACTAACCTGAACAAGGTTACCTACATCCAGGGAGTCATTTTCACAGACAGAGCTGAAATATTTCAACTGATAGTTCTGCACTTCTCCATCCCTCTGCTTTTCTAGCTCGAGAGAAGATCTATTTTTGTCTGGATCCTTTAAATAAGGCGCCGTGTTAGTGACAGGATGAATGGCTCTCACAGGGAACATGACCCTGGCTTCAGTGACAGCCTGTGCTTGCCTCTCCTCCAGGGTGCTTTCCTATCTCTCAGGGGAATGAAGACAAGTGGACACAGGTCTGCTGTGTTGCAGCCCCTTCAAAAATACCAGTGAAATATAAATCAATGGTTTCCATTTCTGAAGCCATTGTAAAAACTCATCGGCCCAAGGGATGAGTACAATTTAAGAAAATAAATTTGCAAAATCCTTTCTTTCAAGAGTCATTTTGCATGAAGATACCCAGAAAATAAAACTGAAATAACTGAAAAACAACAACAAACAAAACAAAGCAAAACCACAACACAAAGAAAAAACAAAAGCATTTGCTACTTCGTTTTAAGATTTCAGATATATCTCTACTTACACCACTTGTTCTGAAATAAAGCTGTTATTCTCCCCAGATGGAAAATAGAGATAGAAATACCTTCTTCTAGCAAAATCTTCCTCTCTGAGTTCTGGATTGCCCTTTTCCAAGAATACTGGTTTAGTGAAGGTGTCAGCCGTCATACTTACAGCCATCACTCACGCAGCAATTGAAATGATGTGCTATGTATTCGTCCAAGCTTAAGGCAGGATGCTCATTGTCTAGCCAAGAAATGAGGCTCTGACACTCTCTTTGGCTGTTAAAGATAAAAATGCTTAAACGTGTGTGATAGCTCACTGCTGTGTAGATTCATGCACAATATACCTTTGCCGACCTTTTCTGAGGTCACGGGAGAATGTGTACACCCTCTGACCACAACCAAAAGCAATTGGGTATAGTTAGCTTTCATTGCCCAAAGGGGGTGACTGCTTTTAGAATAAGCAATATTCTAATTAAAATAGATACTCTGAAAAATAGACAAAGCAGAGTATTGATTTCCACTGTAATTCTTGTTGTGTTCAGCAAAGTAAATAATTCTCATAGTTAGGGCATGTCACTTCTTTAAGGTCTTTATATATTCAAGTATTTTTCTCACATGCTTCCTTCTAAATTAATTGCTTAGTATAGAATTCATACCTATCGAGGTTGAACGTGAATCTAAATTTGTTTTATTCTAGAGAAAGTGGAGAGGAACCATTCCATATTGATTGGCCCACCAGAAAGAACATCTCAATGGAAAGATTTGTTATGATTTACCCAAGGATTTACTTTAGACTTAGCATTGGAATATGTGAAGAAATGACCCAACTCTTGTTTTTTTTTAAATTGGATCCTGGTCTTGTTTTTGCCCTTTCACCTCCGCAGATGCCACCACCTTGTTATTGCTACTTCCCTATTAGACCAGTGCCCACTGGGCTCCTAGATAAAGCAATGTTTCCAGAGGCTCTGTCTTCTGCTTTTAGATGCGTGTAAGTCAGTTATTAACATCAAAATGTCAGAGAGGTCTGGCCAGTGTGGCTCAGTGGTTGAGCATCAACACATGAAACAGGAGGTCAGGGTTTGATTCCCGGTCAGGGCACATGCCCAGGTCATGCAGGAGGCAGCTGGTCAATGATTCTCTTATCATTGATGTTTCTCTCTCATCATTGATGTTTTTCTCTCTCCCACCCCCTTCTTCACTCTGAAATCAATAAAAATATATATATTTTTAAATGTCAGAGAGCTGTTGTGTTAAAAGATGAGAGATTCCAAATGGCAGGTAGCCAGTGGTTGAGTTTTCAAATTGTAGTACTCTAACACTTCCCAAGGAAAATGATTTTCTGTATGCTAATCGTTATTAGTTACTTGGAGTATACCATCTCCAACTCTATTATGAAGGAGCCATCATTCTTATTTTAGAATTAAAGAAACTAAAAATTAAGAACTTTCCCCAGATAATACAAAAATTGTTATGGAGCTCATATTCAAACTGAGGTCTGTCCTTCTCACAGATAGGCTCTTAACGAAGGTACATAGTTCTTAACCACTTGGCATATAGTGAGTAATTGCCATTTCAGGCACTAGGGGAAGACGTACACACAGGGCTGCTTCTCAGCCCTGAACATTGTTGGCTAATAATAACAGTCTACTGAAGTCCTGAGTCACAGTGAACCCAGGTCTCCAAGGCCCTGCTTGCACTCCCTGTAAGGAGTTACTGTTCATTTGGCAATTTGCTTTTATAGCTACAGTAACCTTTATTATATTCTAGTTACTCAAGGTATTTTCTCAATTATTGGTGTCTCTCATTTTTATATTTCTCCTCTCCATCAGTTCCCTTCCCCGCTTGTATGGAAATACTCAAAACTCCCTTCCTTAAAAAACAACCAAGCATCACCAACAAAAATTATTTCCTTGACTCTGATTCTCCTTCATACTATTGCTCCATTGTTTTTTTTATCCCTTTACCCTCTCCCACTTCTTGAATGAGTGGCTGTGTCACTTAACTGTCTATAAATCATTATTTTGCACTCACTTCTGAACTCATTACCATCTGGTTTTCTCTTCCACCACTCACTGAATCTAATTCAACTATGCTTAACAGGTTTCATTGGCTGAGGTCCAGTAGCTCTCTTAATGGAGGAAAATGGGAATGGAAAGAGAGTATATATTTATGGACTACCCACCGTGAGCCATCTTTATGCAGTTAGTTCCACATATATTTTCTCATTTAACCCTCATAGTAACCCTGTGATATTTTAAACCATCAATATTATTATTATTTAAAACTTAGGAAACAGACTCAGAGCATTTAATTAAAATAAGGTAGAGATCTGATGCAAACCCAATTCTGCCTGACTCAGTATCCCATGTTCTTTGATTATGCAAGGAAAGAACGCAATAGAGGGAGGGAGGCAAGAGAAAGCAAGGAAGAATAGAAAGAAAAAGAGGAGGAAAGAACTAAAGGGAAGTAGAGAAAGATTTGAATCCAAGAAAGTTTCTCTGATTAATTTTATTGTTACTATTATCTTTTAATTTCATTGTACAGGACTACCTTACTATGGAACCAAAATTAAGTCCCAGAAATAGGGGGGGAGGGAAACCCAACATTAGTAACAAAAGGTAGTGTAGGGCACGGCTATAGGGTTAAGCCTTGGACTGACCTGTTGGCAAAGCCACAAACAAGTCCCAGCTTAGAGGGCACAGCCCTCTTAAGCATAATTAGGCTTGGCCTTATGACGCTCCCTAAATCTATCTCATCTGGGAAGCTATTGGGCTGAGGGACATGTAGCAAGTGCTGCCAAAACAAGTGAAACTCACAAGAACATTGTAACTATGGTGACCACTACCTTGTTTACCTCTGGCTATAAAATAAAGGCTCAGCTTGCCTCTGGATCTCTCTCTGTGGCCTCAGCCAGGCACAGGAAGATCCACCTAAATCCAGCTTATTCTCTTTGTCCGTCATTTCTTCATCCATTCTCCGCCCTCACTCAGGCTTGTGAACCCTTGGCTGACCTGCTCGACACAAGGTAGCATACCAGTACTTAATGGAAAGAGCACTTGTCCTGGCTTAAACTGTTCTACTGAAAAGAAGGCTACATCTACTTGCTAACCTTGCTCAACTTTCTGAGGTTTTTTTTTTGTTAATGCCTAAGAAACTAGGATATAGAGGTGATAGTGAGTGCATTTGTGGATATGTGTGTGCTATTTAAATTTTCTTGAAATTATTAAAATTCCTCTGGCCTAGAAATCAGGGCAGAATATCAGGACAGATGGCTTGGTAATGAATTTTTCACCTCCTTCAGCTCCCTAGCAATTTGGAAACTGCACTAGGCCAGGCCCCTGTCAGTGCCATTCGGCACTTCAACCTGAAGACTTGTCTGACACCAGGAAGTTGTCATTATCAGCAGCTAACGCCTAACAAGTGTGGAGCACCAAATGTCATGAAAATGGAGAGAACAAAATGTTCTGTTCTGATTGTAACTTCCTAACAAGTTTGGGACTCAACTGAATCTCTGTGTTGAGCTAAAAGTTCAACTTATATCTTCTGTCTAGACATCCTTCTTAGCTTTGGACTCATTTATTTAACTATCTATTAGATATTATGGAGGTACCTCAAAGTATGCATACTCAAAACCGAATTCTTGATACTCCCCAAGAAAACTTCTTGTTCCAGTGCTTCCTATCTTAATGAGTGGTAATAGCATCGAACCAGCCAATGATTCAGACCTGAAATTATTCCTGACTAATCCCCTCCCTCCCTGCACCACATCCAATCACCAAGGAAGGCCTAGTGATTCTACTTCCTAACCATCCCCTGAATCTATCCACTGCTCTCCATCCCCATTGCCATCTTGAACGTTAGGCCACCATGGATTCTGACCCACACTTGAGTACAGCTCCCCTGCTAAAGCTCATCAGCCTTCCCTTTCTGTCTACCCATTTTCTCTATGGAGCTATCCATCAGATCATGCCACCTATCGCTGAAAACCACTCCAGGCTTTTCACTGATTGGGAAATAAAGTATAAACATCTCATCATAGCTTGGAAGGCTATGATCTATCTCTGCAGCATCATTTCCTACAAGTTAGTAATTTAGTCAGCAGATATTTATGGAGTGCCTGTCGCGTGCCAAACCTTCTCTAGGATCTAAAGACACATCAGTGAACAAAACAGTCACTATCCTTAAGAAACTTACATGCTATTGGGAGCAGACAGACAGTAATCCTAGAAACAAACAAATGAATAATATTGGGTACTTACAAATACCAGAAGGGAGATATGTGTGGCAACATGCCTCCTATAAACTTTCCACATTCCACCTAAACTAGGTGCTTCAATAGGCACTTTTGTCATTATAATTTAGCACCCTTTATTTCTTGATTTTATTCCTTGTTTATCTGCTATGCTGGATTGTTTAGATTTGATGACAGTAAGGATTTGTTCTAGATGTTACTATCATATCCCAATGCCTAGTTATTGTCAGGCATGTGTCAGATGTTTAATAAACATTTGTGAAATAAATGAATGTTACTTCCTCAGCATGAATTGATTGCTAAGTTCTTATATCTCATTGGGTAAAAATAAAAAAATATATGGTGAAATAAAAATTCAGATGTAAATAAAAAATATAGGCCTTCAGTAGTTTTTAACTGTTCAGATATTGACCTATATTGAACTTTCAAACACATCAATTGATTAAACTTATTTACTACTGGAGGCCCAGTGCATGACATTCGTTCACTGGGATGGGGAGGGGGCGGTCCCTCGGCCAAGTCTGCGCCCTTTAGCAATCTGGGAACCCTTGGGGGATGTCCGACTGTGCTGCCGTGGAGGTGGGAGAGGATCCCGCTGGTACGCTTGCCAGTCGTCAGCCCCGCTTATGGCTGAGCAGCACTCCCCCTGTGGGAGCGCACTAACCACCAGGGGGCAGCTCCTGCATTGAGTGTCTGCCCCCTGGTGGTTGTTCTGCCATTCAATTGATTTGCATATTACCCTTTTATTAGATAGGATTATTATATAGGATCGACAACAGAACTCTACATAATAGTGATTTCTCACTTTTTTTCCTCCTTTGCTGAGAAAGCCAGATTGAGAAAGAACTTTAGAAAAGTGTTTGATGGAAAATATGCTCTGTAACTAAAACACTGCAAGGAAAAAACATAGATGACTTTTGTGTTGTTTTGGGTGAAGAATAATAATCATTTTATTATAATCAGATAAGCATAATCATTTTAGGCAATTCCATGTTAATACCTTCTGCTTACTCAATACCTTTCCAGATTTATATCTATTAATCCTTTATATTGAATTTCAAGTGCTTCCAAGGATTAATAGATGGTGTTACACCTTCTGAAGGGAATGAAATAACCAGGCTCTGCCATCTCCCAGCTCTGTGCAGAAGAACGTTTAGTCTACCTGTGCTCGCCGTAAATCCAAGCCAATCTCAACACATAGCATCAGCTTGAATAAAGGTTTGGATTGGCTCTTATATGCTTTAAAAAAATAGTTTGTCACACCCTTAAAACAAAATATTTGGTTATAGTTTCCACTATTTTATCCTGTTATGGATGAAAGAAATTTCTGGGAGACTTTGAGTTCTAATTCCTTTATTATTTTTTTCTTAATCTTTTCCTTACAACATCCCATGCTTTTACTATTGTGGTTTAGGGTGTGTATCAGAGTTTCTGTAAGAAACAATAGCTTTCAAACAAATTTTGGCATGCAGAATCTACAAGAATAGTTGTCTTATCAGTTTCTCTTAAAAATAAATAGTGCTCTTTACTCACCATCACTCTTCCCCAAGCTCATGGCTTGCACATAGTCTAATGCATATACATACCTATAGTGTGAAATAGTGGCAGACAGAATGCAGCACAGTGTTGTTGAAAAAACCCTAAGCTTTGGAATTTAAAGCCTCCAGACCAAGATATTTCTCTTGGTGGTATGATGCACCCCCTTCTGTTTATCTATATTTTCATTTCTCAGTTCCATATCTAGAACTTACTTCTTGGACCCCTCAGTTCCAAACCAACCAGGTCTTGGTCTTGGTCTTCACTGTTGCTGGCTTAGCCAGCTTGTTGTCCTTGTAGAAACTCTTACTTGAATACAAACTCACGTATATAAACTCTCACTGCAAATAGAAAACCTTCCACAATGTTTCTCAACTTCTCAGCAATTACAACGTACCCTACATTTTGGGGGGTTTTAATATTATGTAGCCCATGTCCCATTTCATAGCTTAAAACATTCATGAGATATGGACTAGTCAGCAGTGGTCAGCAAACTCATTAGTCAACAGAGCCAAATATCAACAGTACAATTGAAATTTCTTTTGAAAGCCAAATTTTTAAAACTTAAACTATATAGGTAGGTACATTGTTATTAACTTAATTAGGGTACTCCTAAAGCTTAGGAAGAGCCACACTCAAGGGGCCAAAGAGCCGCATGTGGCTCATGAGCCGCAATTTGCCGACCACGGGACTAGTGAGAAGAACCTGGCCTGGAAAAATATCTGGCTGATGAATTCTGTCCACCTACGTGACAGTTGGGCTTCACAAGGACTGTGAAGTCCCAGTTGTTTAGCAAAAGGAAACAAAAAAGGATGTACACAGATCACAAAGAGCAGCAACAACATGAAAAAACACATAGAATACGCCACTGGCCCCACTCCTGGAGAGACATCTTTCCAAATGTGGGAAACAGAAAACAAAACCTTTACTTATGATAACCAGTTGAGTTTCTAATGCTCCTAGCCTTGCAGGTTTATTATGAAAACCAAGTCCAGTTCTCCTAAGGGATAAGAAAGAACCACTTCCTATGGCATGAAGTTATAGAATAGCAAATGTTTAAAGCCCTATAATTTATTCCTGGGGTAGCATTACGTTGTCCTCTTCTGGGTTACGTAAGTCTCCACTGGCCTTTCAAACACAGGAACGCTTTACCCTTGACACAGTTTGGAACCTGGAACTGCCTGTGAAAACATAAATAACTTTATTTTTCCATTTGAAAAGTCCCTAAACACAAATTGATAAGTTCTCAAAGAATTTCAGCACAGGATTTGCAGGCTAGCATTTCAACTGCCAAGGCCTATATTCAAAGTGTTTGAATTGCCAGAAAAAACACAGCTGTTAGTCTATATCTCAGGCAGTCTGCACACCATCTTTCAGGCAGGGGAGATTACTAAGTGGGCTGAAGGTTAGATGCAAGTTTCAGAAGAACAAAACGCAGTACTGGAAGGGCACCTACCCAAACCCAAAATCCACATAAATCCCAAATATTAATACTAACTCAGAATATCAGAAGTTTTAAATTACTGCTTATTTCGAAAGAACTCCCTCTCCACCCCCCGCAAAGTCATAAGCATCCACTAGCCAAGTTTCCTACTGACCTTCAATTCTACTCTTGGTAAATGCTTCTGTGTCTTGTTTTAGCTATTATTTAAAGGCGTCTGATGGCCTAGAAGCTGGCCACCTGGAATGATTTCATGGAGTCGTGGTTGGAGAGTCTCCTGAGTTCAGAGTGGCTACGGCAGAGACAGTCTTGGACATTTTCATAAACTAAATTGAATTCTTGGCACGTTCGGGGCATGGATAGCATGAGTTTTCAGCCCTGCTCCCCCTTAGCTGTATCAATTATGCTTTAATTTCTGCCCTAATAATGTGATAAAGTGGGCCGTTTTTTTTCCATTGCTCTTTAGTGGTGATTTGAGATACCATAAACTGCACAAATAATTAAGGAGTTTGTTTTTTTTAAATGTGTCAAGCATCTTTGGATTTTCTCAGTCTTTTATTATGAGAGTATATGTTCATATGTCTATCCCCCCTGCAGGGTTAGTTCAGATTTTGATGGTCTGGCTGCTTGCTGTAACAATGAGCTTCGGGCTATGTGTACTTTCCTATGCACACACTCTCCTCTCTTCTCCAACCACTGGTGCAACTCCCTGGGGTGTTGGGATATTCTCCTGAGAAAACCAGTGCTCAGTGATAACCCAGAATCTTCTAAACAAAACCAACTGGTTACTCACACTTTCTGTTCAGTGAACATTTACTGAGTATATCTACCTTAGGTCATCCTTACACATATAATGTTAGAATTAATCCTCCCAGGAATTTGTAGATGAAAAAAATGAGTCCAGAGAGTTTAAGTAACTTGCCAATGATGCACAATAAATAAATGGCATGTCCACATGTCAATGCATATTTCTGGAACTATTTTTAGATACTGTTGATCATTTTGAAATACCTTAAGCTGACACAGTGGATGCATATCACAATGAAAGCTATGCATCTTTTTCTGAACCCCTGGGGCTAGTCATGTAATATGGCCCAGCGATGGCTCTAAAGGACCTGCTTTGCACTTTCTCTCTGACATGGGATTCTGTGCACTGCTGGTCATGTAAAAATTTGATCAATAATACATCAAACCAACCTTTCCATTTCAGAAAACATACAACCTTCAATCAATATTAATGACATCAAGTATCAAAGGTCTATTATTCCAAAGGTCTCAAGAGAATTCTAAGCAGCACCTAAACATATACATTTCCTAAGTTAGAATTTAATGAACTTCCTCCTAGCTTCTTGTTACCAGCTACTTTAGTCAATGTAATGAATGGCTTCTCTCAGGACGATTGTTTTTTCAGGATGCAGGTAACATTAAAACTCTCTTGCTGCTAGTTGTAGCTGTAATTTTAACTGGAATCATACCACTGTGATTCAAAACTCAGGGTCTCCTAATGAAAATCATACTGTTTGAGTAGAAACCAGCTAACCCCAAAGTCTTAAAGTGATCACCCCCACGCTGCAGCTGGCCCCAATTATATGTGTCTTGTTCTCCACAATGATGTCCCTCGCTGAGTTCTTACAATTTTTTGAATTGTTGCTAAAACTTTTAAGTGAGTGTATTTCCAGTAAAATTCTATACGTTAGGCTTCTCTTAAAATTTTGTAATATTAGGTAGCAGTGGGCCTGCATTCCAGCCATAGTGAAAAGTGAATGGGTACTTCTTGTAGGTGGGTCTGGTTTCTCCAGTGTGACTCTCTCCCAGCATTGCCCGATGGGCTGTGTTGAGGTCGAAGGTCTGTTGACATTGGTCATTGTGCTTGTATTATTATTTTCTTGTAGTAGGGTTAAAAAGAAAGAAAAAATATTTTTGACTCTTTCAGACATGGGAAACAAAATATAATCTGAGAGGGTTTGTGTTTTAAAAAAAAAAATAGAAGAGAGCAAGTTTCTTTGTGGAAGGAAAGAATGTGCCTTTTTGGTTAATATGCAAATAAAGTATCTCAGCTTCAAGTTCATTGATGTTATTTGCTTGGCCCTGTAAGCATCTGAGAGCCATGATTTAGTCTTATTTTGGTGATCTGAACACAGAGATGGAAAGAAGTTAAATGGCTTCCCAGGATTTATGTTTTTAGGACATAACTAGAATGAAAGTTTCCTCACCTTTTTTTTTTTTTAAATCCTAACCCAAAGATATGTTTGCATTGATTCCAGAGAGAGAGGAAGGGAGAAGGATAGAAAGAGAGAAACATTAATGTGAGAGGGAAACATTGATCAGCTGCCTCCCAGATGCAGCCCGACAGGAGATCGAACCCTAAACCTAGATATGTGTCCTGACTGAGAATCAAACCCTTGACCTTTGGGTGTATGGGACGACTCTCCAACCAACTGAGCCACATGGGCCAGGGCTGGTTTTCTCACCTTTTATTTAGTACAGTGCTTGGCATGTGGGAGATAACAAATATGTGAATGAATTCATAGACAGAAATCTTAAAAAAATCTTAATGTTGTGGAATATTTTTAAAAAGGGACATAAGTTAAGACATCATATTAAAGAAATCTATAAAATAGAAAATGGTCACAAATACTGGAGGGTGCAAGCATTGTGCAATGTGGACTTCAGGGTAGTTAAATCTTTCCTCTTAGAAGGTATTTAACCAGGTCCCTACTAATTATTTCACCTAGGGAGCTTTTATCTTTTCAGGTCTTAAAGAGCAGGCTATTAAACAGTCAACATCTCTTTTGGAAGGTCACACCACGTTTTTTTCAGACTGGTCCCTCTTTTTCATCTGACTCTCACCTTGCCCTGGAAAGGAGAGCCTAGTGGTCAGAGCAGTCCTGCAGGTCAGGTGCTATGCCTGTGGTAAAATGTTAAAGTAGGTCAAGTTTGTCCTTGAGCTTCCTCCCATGACTTGTCGATCTATTTCCTCTCTTTCTGCCCTCTTTTCCTTCCTCCCTTTTTCTTCCCAACATGTGAAGAGGTCATCCATTCTGGATATTCCCATCCATTCCTGATTTTAAATGTTCTCCCCCAGCCCTGGCTGGTGGCTCAGGTGGTTGAGTGTTGTCCCATGCACTGAAAGTTTACCCATTTAGTTCCAGGTCAGGGCATATGCCCGGGTTGTGAGTTCAATCCTCAGTGGGAGTCATGCAGGAGGCAGCTGATTGGATGTTCCCTCTCATATTGATGTTCCTCTGTCTCTAAAAATCAATAAAACTATTTAAAAAGAGAAAGCTTAAGCTGTGATGGAATGGGGAGAGTAAGACATGAAAGAAAAATTAATTATACTGTACTAGGGATCAGACTATGGGCTTGGTTAGCCAATGAGAAAAATAAAACAAAAAATAAGATTTAAAAATGAAATTGTTTTATTCAAGAAAAAAATTCTTGAGTACAAACATGAATTTAAAAGCAGTTGAGATTAAGCCATCATTTTAGATGAGTCAAAGCTCAGAAGGAGGACTGCAAGTGGCCTTAAGAAGGGTCTCAGGATTTGTGCCATCAGCATAAATGTGGCAGTTACAATTAAATGCAGAAGTGAAATGACTAAGAAGAATATAAAAGCTAGAAATGAACAGATGTCCAGGCACTCAGCTTGCTAGGGGGCTAAAATTGGATATATTTTATATTCCATTCCAAGTTTACAAATATTAGGACATTAAAATGCATGAAACATGTGCAAGATGTGTATTCCATCTTGTCATGGTTTTATTACTAAGTTAGAAAGAATTAGGCTTCAGGGCATGTATGTAAATGCACCAACCAGTCTATGCAAATGCTGAGTCAGGGGCCATGGGGAAGGGCAGTGAGATTTCTATTTCCAAAGAGGAGCCTAGGCAACCGTATCCTAAACATCCCTTGTAGGGCTATTCCAAGGTGGCCACCCACTCCCAGAAAGACAGAAGAGTGTGGGGTTGCTGGGTGACACTTCCTTTAGAGGTAGCAGTGGCCACGCCTCACCTGCTTTGTTTTCAGTACCAGCATTACGTTTAGCGGGTGTGTAAAATGTTTGCTCTGTACAGGGAGGATGCTTTTTTTGGACCTAAGGAATTATTACTACAAGGGAGCTATACTATGGTCAGTAAGTACACTATTGAGAATACCAGACTGTCATTATGAGACCTGATTTTCACACATTTTCTGTTGACTCTGGAGCTTTCTGCACAGACTGACTGAGGCCACATGGAAAGAACAAGGTTTTCCTTGGTGCACAAACCTATTGAGTAAGGAATATGAGTGTGTTTAAACTAAGTGATGACTATCTATAATCATGGAGAGTAATCAAAGTAAACATTATTCTTTGAAGGACATAATATGAATTATATGTAGTATATTATTTTTTAAAAATATTTTTATTGATTTCAGAGAAGAAGGGGGGAGCGAGAGAGATAGAGATAAAGATAGATAGATAGATAGAGAGAGAGAGAGAGAGAGAGAAACATCAGTGATGAGAGAGAATCATTGATCATCTGCCTCCTGCACGCCTCCTACTGGAAATCAAGCCTGCAACCCAGGCATGTGCCCTTGACCAGAAACCCAGGACCCTTCAGTCCACAGGCTAACGCTCTACTCACTGAGCCAAACTGGCTAAGGCTATATGTACTATATTATTGAAAGGGAATTCTTCTGCCTCAATGCCAATCATACAGATCTGTGGAAGAATTTCTTCAAAATAACCCTTGAGGATCTATGTTTTAAAATGTATGTGCATGTTTCACAATTGCTTGAGTGTGGGTGTGCTGACAATGGAAATAAAAACTTGGGAATTATTAGAAATGCACTCCCCCAAATCGGCCATTTGCTGTGAATACAGAGACCTTTTGAACTTCACCAAAATAGATGTTTCATGCAGAGAAGGCTGCTGAGACCAACTGCTGGAATTATTAAGTAACCATTAGAGAAATTCCAGGTAGAAAGAGTGCTATGAAAGTACAGAATTTGACGAGACAAATGACCTTTCAGCATTGCTAGGGAATGCATGTGGTGGATTTTCCCCTTAGTTCAATAGACAGCAAATAAAGCAATAAATTCAAACATGCCAACCACTAGGAAATCACTTCTCCTCCTAAAAGGAGTCGTAATAGGAAGCAGAACTCAGATGGTCGAGTTGATAGTGTTCTGCTCCCACGGGGCCCATTCTTCAGTGGTGAGCTTTCCCAAGAGCTCTGTGGCTGATAAACTGCTCACCCCTGGAGTCCTGTCCCAGCCGGCTGACATTAAATGCCCGGACACAGAGCAGACCTGCCCCCTGCATCAGCCTGGCTAAACCTGCTTACGCAGACGGGAAGGGACTCTAGGGCAGTAAATGCAGACCCAGTGTGACACACGGACTTCTGGCATGCACGTCTCTTTTCCTTCCATCAGTTAATTCCTTTAAGCCAGGAGAAATGGAAAATATTCCTAAAGAAGTAGACCTAACCCCTTTCATTCCGGGGAGACCAGAACTTAAGAAAAATGGTTCTTTCTTCACGAAGGAGCAGGTGCTATTTAGACTGTTTAGGACTTTTAAAAAAATATATTTTTATTAATTTCAGAGAGGAAGAGAGAGATAAAAACATCAATGATGAGAGAGAATCACTGATGTGCTGCCTCCTGCATGCCCCCTACTGGGAATCCAGCCTGCAACCCAGGCATGTGCCCTTGACTGGAATCCCTGGGACCTTTCACTCCACAAGTCAACATTCATTCTATCCACTGAGCCAAACCAGGTAGGGTTGTTTAGGGCTCTTTTTATTCTGACAAAAACAAGCACAATAAAAATTCTTGGTATGTTATGTGGCAAAAGTAAGTAAAACAAACAAACATATAAACAAATTAAGTAAATCCTGTCTAAAGGGTACTTTAAACCCAACGTTCCCATTATGCATCAACTTGCCCTTTCACTGAACTATTAAAGTTGCCACCAAGGGAATCATTATTAAGGATACGGTCATAACAGGAGTCTGGGTCCTGGACCAAGTGTTTGTTTTGTTTTCCTTCTCTTTATAACTGCATCGTTCTATATTTTAAGGAAATCTGATTAGGTTAGCTCTGTAGAGTTGGATTTTTCTTTCACCAGGATTGCCTGTTTGAGAACTTTCATGATGATGAATGATTAAGGACTATGTCCTATAAATGATTTAGCTCACCCTGTGAAAGTTCTCTAAATAATAGAAGAAAAGGCTGATAAACTTCAAGTTGTTGAAGGATTAATTCACTACTAAATCTATTACTCTATTCATTATCCACATGTGGCTATCAGACTAATCCCCTTTTCAATGTCTTGCTCAAGGTGTAACCATGTGACTACTTAGTTAGTGAATTATGTTAACACAAATGAAATTTCTGTTAGGAGAAAAAAAATGTTAAAGCCAGAGCCCTAGAAGACACAATGTGAAATAATGTGTTTTCAAAAATGGAAGAAAAATAAAAAGGTAGAAAATTGTATGTCGTCTGTGTTTCATCACAATAAAAAACAACAACACAACAACAACAAGAAAACCAACAACCAATGATCCTATTTCTAATAAGGCTGAGTCTTTGATCCAGGCGGGGAGAGGCCCCCAGGTAAACGGGGGTGGAGTTGATGAGGTCTAGAAAAGCTGGAAGCTCAAAACTGGAGAGAGGCATCTTGGGGTATTGAGCTGGGAACTAGGTTTCTAGTCCTGAATGCTAGTAACATGCTGTTCCACCTCAGGCCATTGTCCTGTATCCCTATGGGTTTACCAGATGAGGAGGGAGAGGGCTTAATTAGCAGATCTCCATGGCAGTTGCTTGCCTAAAACGCCCTGGTCTCAGATGGCACTTGAAATATGTTAAACACCAAAGTCAGAAATCTGTTTAATATTCACTGAAAACATGTTTTGCATTCTCATGTAAGTATATTTGAAATTATACAGTGTAGGCACGCCTATGTTTCTTTCTCTGTATATATATATATATATATATATATATATATATATATATATATATATCTCCAGTGACCAGAATGCTGGAACTACTGGAACGACCAGAACGACCAGTAGCTATTATGCCCACTGCAGCTGGCCAACCACCCTGATCAGGGGTGGAGCTGGCTGGCCAACCTCCCGTGGCCCCTCCCCCAGCCAGCCCAGTGCTGATTGGCCCCCAATTGGGGCGGGCCAGCTGGACCCCACCTGTGCACAAATTCATGCACTGGGCCTCTAGTTTCTAAATAATCATGAATGAAAGAGAGTGTCAATACATTTTCGTTCTAAAAAAAGAATATAGTTTTAGTATAGTTTGGGCAATATTTAATGCACACTTTTACTAAATCCCTATGTAAAACCCCAAATGGAGTATTATTATATTCTTAAGGACGTAATGATCCTACAGGATTTGGTGAAATTTTCCTGAATTTTATTCAAGAAGAGGTCTCATTTGAAATTGGTCAAAGTCTATTTCTTACACAATGATTTTTCTCCTTTTTCTTTCTAATCAAGAAATTGGAATAAACTAATTATGCATTAGTTCCTTTCACTATTTCTGCCTTCTAAGTGCCGGTCACTGTGCTAGGAATTGTGGGGATTAGAGATATAAATAAGACAAGTACTTCCCTCTGAGAATTTGTAATCAACAAGTATAGGCTTGTACTCGTACGCTTTCAAAATTCAGACATTCAAAGAACTAACTAATCAGTTATTTCCATTTTATATATATTTTGTGAGGGTTTTCTTTACTCACCTTATCTTTAAAAAATGTCATTTTTGTGAGACTATACTTACAGAGGAATGCTTTATCATTAGGGAGAGAGTTTGGATGGTGCGGACAGGCGGTTGTTGTCATCTGTCTGGTGATGCTGGGGTTGATGCAGTGCAAACCATGTCTGTTTTGAAACACAGCATGCTCTAATCCTTAGGCATCAGGGTGTGCCTGACGTTCATGTCCGCACTGCTTTTGAAGGCTGCTGTTCAGCATCAAAAAGCACCTTAAGGGAGCACTTGTGTAGGTGTGGGAACATTGCTATCTAACTCTCCAGCGATTGCACTGTGAGTCTTCTTTTCACGCACACGTGAGGGACGTGAGAAATATCAAAGGGCAGAGGGTCTGAGACGCTGCAACACTGGACAGGAGTCCTTTTGCCATAGCCTTGAGGTCCAGATGAAGAATCCCTAATCGAGGATTCCCCACCCCGACGCATTCTACACTGAACTGCATCAGAAATTGGGTAGCATTAACTTGCAACCTTCAGGCAGCAATCTACAAAATGAACAAGTGAAATGGATGGGGACCACACCCGGTTGTAGTGAAAGGCTTGTTTTACTGCTTTTTGTTGGCAAAGAGTCATTTAGAGGGGAAAGGAAATGTGGAGAATTTCCTAACAGCTGAGAATTGTGTGAAGGTAGAATTGGTCACCTGTTTGGTAGTCACCAGCACAGACAAACTGGAATGTGGTAACATGTGGTGCCCCAGCAGCCCCCGAGCTCCTGAACTGACCCTGTTCCTATGAATCGATGAACTAACTTTTTCACCCTTGGAAAGGTCTCTACGGGAGGAGGCTTCAAAGCAGATAAGCGTCGTGCAGATCTCCTGAATTCTGGCCCATGCAATGAGTTCTTGGAGAGTCCAGTTATGCCAGAAATAAAGAAGTTATGTGATCGAACAGGTTTGGAAAGTGCTAGACACTAGACACTAGAAACCCCTGTGGAAGATGCATAATGCATGCTGTCAGTGCATTTTGACCATAGCGGTAGTAAATAAACTTGTTTAAACTTTAACTTGGTATTCCTCAAACACATTTATTCTAAACATTATAGTTCTTATTGTTCTGTAAAACCAGTATTTTAATGTCTGCAATTTGAGGGATGTTCTGTGGTAAAAATAGCGTGGCATTTTTTAAAATTAAATCTTTATTGTTGAAAGTCTTACATATGTCCCATTCTCCCTGCACGCCCCCCCCCCCCCCCACATTGACCCCTTCTAGCTCGCCCCATCCAGCATGACTTTTTGAGTCATGTCAACTTACAACTTGGGTGGCAAGTCTGGCTAAACCACTGATTACTTGGTTGAGATTAAAGAAGCTTCTTACTGTGACAAGCCTCAATGTCCTCATCTGGAAAATGGGGGAATTACTTGCCCATGAAGGATCTTATGGGTATTAAGATAATTCTTGTACAGTACCTAACAGTGCCTAGCCAACAAGTGCTCAATAAATGGTGACTCTTTCTAGCAGTTACTAATATATATTTTTTTATTTGGGCATCTAATCATCTCTCTTGCAGTTGCTAACATAAAAAACATTCAAACCTGTAAAGAATTTTTGTGAGTTTATTTGAGTCAAACTGTCAACAATTGCCAGGAAACAATATCTCAATGGATTAGGATAGTGCTCTGGAGAATGGTGGGTTTTCATCTATTTTTATACATTGCAAATCAAAGGAGGGACTTGGGTGGGTTACACGAAATCCATTGGTGATAGACTAGAGAGGCGGGAGAAAGCAAAGCAGGGAAACATCTGGGATTGGATAAAAAGTAAAATGATAGACACATACTTAGGTGGGTGCAGGAACAATTAACATGATAATGAAGGAATTTGTGGTATCTGTCCTGGTGCCCAGGCACATTAGGTTGTGCCCCAAGGGGTCCAGAAAAAGGGAAGTTACAAGTTACCCAGACATTTCAAGGGTATGTTATTATAGATGCAAAAAGAAAGGCTCAGTTAAGGTAAAGGTTGACCTTGTCAGTGAAGATAACGGCCTAGGATGTAACTACCCACCGTAACTGCTTTTAGTTAAAGTTTAATTTCAGACAATCCTTTGTGGTTACCTTAGGTCTCTGAGTTTGCAAAACCGTCATGCAGACCTTCCCTGAGCTTGTCAGGTTAGCATGTGGCCCCTTTCGTCCACACAGTTTAAAATCTTCTTCCTTTTGTCTGTCTTCCGTAGAGAAAGGAAAAGTGACATTCTGATTGCACCATCTGGTGAAACAGCTGAGGCTTCAGTGCCCAGTGTTTGCTCCTGGGACAGAGGCCTCAGCTGCTCTTACCCCCAACCCCTAATTTCAGGAGGATCTTGGCTTGAATCACTCTTCCTACATGGACTTGCAGCCGAGGGTCACAGTGTTACCAAGGAGTCCTAAGGAGAGTGCTTGAAGGTGGAAGAGCACCTGCTCAAACAATATTTCCCTTCCTCCTTTGAGGTCCCACAACGTTTTATTTGAACCCCAGTTATGGGACTAACATTTTAAGGTTGTGATGGGTTGTGTCCCTAATGCCTCCTCCCCCTACACACATGAAATATTAAATATTCGTTGTCCTGAATGCAAAGATGATCCTTCCAACACATCTGTGATCTGGGTCCCCAGGTTCAGCCTCAGAACTTAGGCTATCCTCTCCATTTTAGTCTTTATAGGAGCAAAATTCTGCTTGAGAAAGCCTAGTACTGCACATCATTTCAATAATGCTTTTCTTTGCAGAACATGACTTCTTCCTGAAATGAGAGATTTAAGAGGAATAATCCATTATTATCATAATGAGTTCAAAAGAATGCCTCACAGTGGACATCCAATTTACTCAGGGACTTGACTTTCAGTGGTCAGTGGTTGAGGTGCAAATTTAAATACATCTTTTGTTGATGATTAGTCAGTGCTCTGTGACAGCACTCTTTTTTTTTTTTTCTTTTCTTTTTTCCCCAAGGGCACTTTCTTTTGGGAAAGCATGACAATTAAGGGCACAGATAGACCTGGTTCAAGTGGCCTTGGGCAAATTACCTTAGCTGATCCTAAAATACTTCATCTGTAATAGGGGTAATGATTCTAGGGGGTATTGTTAAGAGTAGATTTGCAGTCAAATGCTCCACCACTGAGCTAGATAATGGAATACTACTCAGCCATAAGAAAAGATGAAATACTGACATTTGTGACAACATCGATGGAGTTTGGAATATACTAAGCAAAATACGTTGGATAGGAAGAAACAAGAACCATCTGATTTCAAGTATAAGAAACAGAAATTAACAAATGAACAAACAAACAAATAAAAAAATAGCTCACAAACACAGACAACAGTATGGTGGTTACCTGTGGAAAAGGAGGGTGGAGGGAGGTAGAAGAGGGTAAAGGGCATCAAGTATATGGTAACAAGAGGAAACTTGACTTTGGGTGGTGAACACACAATGCAATATACAGA
This sequence comes from Myotis yumanensis, assembly GCF_028538775.1. Taxonomy (NCBI): domain Eukaryota; kingdom Metazoa; phylum Chordata; class Mammalia; order Chiroptera; family Vespertilionidae; genus Myotis; species Myotis yumanensis. The sequence goes on from NW_027223754.1 coordinate 179,895,374, forward strand.
TGATGTATCATAGAATTGTATGCTTGAAACTTATCTTATTAACCAATGTCCCCATAAATTTAATAAAATTTTAAAAAGTAAATGTGAAAATAAAAGTACATGCATACATACTTCTTGACACATTGGAAGGGTTTGATGAAAGTTAGCTATCACCACTTTACTTTTAAGCTTAGTTCTTAACTTTTTAAATATGTCATTTTATTATCTATTGTGAATTAATTAACTAATACACAGAAGCTTCATTCCCATAGGAGTTTACAGTCTGCCGTAAATGCAATGCAGATATGAGTCATTTCATCTAAACACAGGGAAGAAGGTAGTTTTCTTAATGGACTCATGGAATCTTCATATTATTATGAAACACATAAGTTAGTTATCCCACTTTTTCCATCAAAAGAGATCTAGGAAGGGCTAAATTTAAACTTTATTTTAAATTCTATACTAGGCCTTTAAAACATCTTATTCATCAGATTACATTAGTGATTTTAAACTATTATTATTTCCTTGGACTCCATCTGGAAGTTCTTCTATATAATGATCCATAAATAGTTTTGAATAGAGTTTCATGACTAAATGAACTTTGATTTCTAGATGGCAAAATATGTGGACATGTCTTTGCATTGTTTCCCCCAAACAGAAATTTAACAGCAATAGCTAGGAGAGGGAAAAGTTGATGTAGGCAACAATCTAAATATAAGGTGATAAGAGATCAGCTGACAGTGAGGAGGTGGGGAACTGGTAATGCCAGGTTGTGAGAAAGGACTTAGAAGGATGAGCTTTCCTACCACCATCACTGCTAAACAGCACTCTGGATTTCACAGCCCCAAGCTTTCTACTTCATTTGAGGGAAAATGATTTATGTCAATGAAAGCTTTTCATCATTTCTAAATTTAAAAAAATAATGATAAATGATCCATAATCACTCTAATTTTTCTCTAAACCAAAATAGGAGTGGAGCTGTGAACACACCTTTGGTTTTACTGATTTACCTTGTAAATTACATTGTTTGGACCTCTGATAGGGAAGTAAGGAAGGATTGCAGCATCTGGGGTTATCAACCATCAATGTTGGAAAATCCTTTAGGTTAATAGTGCCTAACTTAGTTTCACATTGTAAACTGTATACAAATCCTTTCAATATCTCAGAATAAATTCTTCCTGGGATTCATACCCCCAGAGCAGGGAGATTACTTCACTCCCACGCCCTTTGCAATATCCAGACTTTCCTTATTTTAGTGAAACTAACATATCTTCCAACTCTTCAACTAGAAATCATAGATTGATTCTGACCTCACATATTAAAACAACATGTCTCTTCGTGCTTTTTCATAAAAACAACATGAAAGAGAAATGAAATGAAAGAGAGCAGCAATCTCAAAACATACTTAAGGTGAACCTATATGTTTTGTGTTTTCCTCAAAACTTTCAGAATAGACTTAACATAGCTAGCTTTTCTACAAAGATTAATCAGGTTATTTTATTTTTTCTTTGTTAATATACAAAAAGTTCACTATTTCAAAATCATTTGCTTTTCTAACTACCGGTGCACAAGAAAAATAAACATGTCATAAAGTGGTTTAGTAATACCAGGTGCTAGGGTGACACAGAACAACTAGGCTATGGAACAATTGGAACTCTCATACACTGCTGGTGGGAGTGTAAATTGGTATAACCACTTCAGAAAGCCATTTTTTCAGTGTCTAGCAAAGTTGGTTATATGCATACCCAATGACATAGAAAGGATTAAAAAATGCATAGGCATGTTCACAAAAACATGTATAATTCTTTAAAAAAAAACACATGTCCAAGAATGTTCACAGCAGTGCCATAATAACTAGAAACTGGAAACTATCCAAATGCCTAGCAACATTAGAAAGGGTAAGTAAATTGAAATATATTCATGTAATTGCATAGAGCACAGCAATGAGACTACACAAACTCTAGCTACACACTTAATATGGATGAAGCTCAGAAACAGAATGTTGGGTGAAAGGAGCACTTTACTGTATGATTTCATGGACATAAAATTCACAAACGAAGCCAGGACAGTGATTGCTTTGGGGTGCTAGTGACTAGAAGAGAGAACAAAGGGCACTTCTTCAACTCAGCAGGCTGTCCACGTGTGATTTGTGCCCTGTTCTGAACATGTGTTATACTTCCTTTAAAAGTTTTGTTGAATGCTGTAGCGTTAATGTCAAAATATTGACCAGACGCCATCCAAATAATGCTATGAAATTGGTTGTAACTTTTCCCAGAAAACTCTTAAATGACTGTACATTTATGACTCAAGTTTCATGAGCTTTTCCCCTGACACTGAACATCACCCTGAACACTTTGATGGACTCTTTCCTTTAATGCACCATGAATTAGTCATAGCCACTGGCAAGGATTGTTAATTTTAAAACTTCTGCTTTCCATAAATCCCTAAAAGTCAGGAATAGCATTTGCTCAGTTTTTGCTGAGATAGGAGATAGTAGTGAAGTGCTTCCTAACTCAGCTTTGCTAAAATTGGATTAAACAAGGTGGTCTGTGTAAAGAGTGTAATGCAAACTTAGAGTGATTCAGAGGTTTGATGTGATGTGTTTTATTATTTGAAAACATCTCTCAGTAAAATAGGCAGCATTAAGAGATCAATAAAAAAAAGCAGTCAGAACTGAATTCTCCTTTCAGTGAAAGGATCAGCTATAAGATAAATCTCGAGAAGTATCTGCCCACTCACACACACGTATTCAAAGTGTTTAAACATTTTAAGTAACCATGAAAAGGAGACGGATGTTCTTAGTAAGGAAAAATCACTTACCCTTCCTGTACTTTTTGTACTGTTGACATCGAATCATTAAAAGTCAGGTATTCTTTTTCACAGAACGTTACTTTACATGCGACTCACCATTTCAGTATACTATTAAGGAGAGAGCGTCACACTCTAATGGAGAACTTTCCTGAGCACCAGACTTGGTTCTATCACTAGCTAAAAAGTCTTTGAAAGAAATTTAGAATGATAGAAAATCAGAGATGAGAAATAACCATAGTCCCAACCTGCCATTTTGCAAATAAGAATGCTAAAATGGAAAAATACCAGGTAATCCTAAAGGGTTTGTTAGGCAGTAGATCTAGAACCAGCGCCCAGTTCTTTAAAGCCAGTATGCCATTTTTATAATACTTTGCCCAAAGAGAGCTGCAATCTCAAAACATTACAATTTACATCTGGTTTTATTTTCTAAAATTACTCAAACTTTTTTTATTTTTATAGTTTATTTTTATTTGACTTTGAATAGTTGATATACAATTATCTAAGCTTTTTCTGCACTGTATTAAAGCATATTCTCCTCTATGTCAGAATTTAAGGGCTACATAGTCACACACTCATACATATATAAACAAATATACATATATAATTCTAGTTGAGAAATAGCTCATTTTTTTTGTAGTTGAGATTTCCCATAATTTTGAACTGTGATTTATTCTAGTTTTGAAGATCAGTGCAGAGTTGAGGATCAAGGGAAGGACAAATAGTACAGGAAAAATATGTTTTCTTCCAGATCTCATAAAATTTCTTACTTACATGTCTCATTTTTATCAAAAGTAGAAAAAAAAAGTCCCTATCTATTTCATTGCATAGGATGGTCAATAAAACTTTACTACTTTGACATTGTAAGATGTTTGGTTGCTAACCAAATTAAGAAAATAAAGGCTAACTCTTCTTTTTGGCAGAAGAGACAAAATAATATGAGAAAAAGTTCAAAGTTCAAAATTAAGATTTTCATTGGACCCTTAATATATAATTATTATTTACTAGATGCATAATTTTGTTATGACTAATGACTTGAAGGCTCAGAAATAGTGAAAAGAACAATGGGAGTTGGGTTTGAGATAGCACCCTGGCTCTCTTAGGCAAACCATCTGGTTTCTCCACAGATTTCATGTGACAATGAGGTAAGATTACATCACTGGAAGTTCCTTAGAGAATAGATAGCAGTATACAATTATAAAGTGGTATTATTGTTATTTAACTCATTAAATGTGCTTCCTAAAAGTTTGGCACTGTTTTATAAAGCTGGAAAGTCCTCTTCTATTTTATACTTTCCTCTCTTACATCCGCATTTCTTTAAGATTTTTTTTCGCAAAAGTATTATCCTGGCTGGTCCAACTTCAATACTTAGTAGGAGAAAAGGGTGGACTCTTAGCATATTATAGAAAAAAATAATTAGTTGAAATGAGAAAATTATAGTAATGTTTTAAAAGATCTTATCAAAAACTGGGTGAGAAAAAAATTCAATCTGAGTCACAGATATACCCATAGATAACACATTGTTATCAAACTATTATCTATTTCATCACTGATAGTTTCATGATTAGAAGCACAAGGAGAAATGTACCTTGTGGAATGTATTTTTGTATTTGATTACAATGCTTAAGGAAAGGTGTATACTACTCTAGAACAAATATTTGTATTTTTTATGGACATATAATAGCATACTTTGTACTTAAAGAACTAGATGCATAAAGAATTGCCAATAATTTAAACACACCTACAGACAAGACTAATTCAAAAAAGCTATATTAATACCACAATGGGTTCTACTACTGATATTTGTAGGTCAGCCATTCACTTATTTATTTCACTAATATTTAGTGCCTTGGCAAGGCATTGTGCAATGGGCTATGGCTTTGTGTAGGTGATGAAGGGTATATTATTATTTTTAAAAAATGTTTTTATTGATTTTTAGAAATAGAGTAAGAGAGAGGGATAGAGAGATAGAAACATCGATGAGATAGGAACATCATTGATTGGCTGTCTTCTGCATGCTCCCTACTAGGGATCAAGCCTGCAACCTGGGCATGTGCCCTGACTGGGAATCAAACCGGTGACCTTTTGGTTCCTGAGCCATACCAGCCAGGCATAGTGTATATTATTTACTTGACAACATTTCTTCCTATCCTTTCTTCCTCAATTTTCTCCACGAGTTTCTCATTTCTCTAGTTCTGGGGAAAAATCATGCTTTACAGTACAAAAAGTTAAATGAAGGAAAAAGAGGACATATTGGCAAAGGTCTTAGTAGAAAAAAACTAATATAAAAGGTACAAGAAGAAAGTTATGGCTCTTAGTTTTATTAATTTATTAAAGGACTAGAGGCCTAATGCACAAAATTCGTTCAAGGGAGTTGGCCTTGCAGCTGTGGTGGCCTTGCCTCTGCCCTTGCAGCCCTGGCTTTGTCTGGAAGGTCATCCAGAAGGATGTCCGGTCTAATTAGCATATTATGCTTTTATTATTATAGATTCTATGTATAAAGACTCGATATGGTCAAGATGTCAGTTCTTCTCAACTTGATCTTTAAGTTTAATAAAACCCCAATCAAAATATCGGAAAGTTATTTGGTGACTATTGACAAACTTATTCTAAAGTTAATATAGAAAGGTAAAAGACCCAGAATAGCCAACCAACTTTAAGGCTTACTATGATGTACAGTAATAAAGACAATGTAGTATTACTGAAACAATAGATAAATAGATCAATGGAACAGAATAGAGACCCTAGAAATAGACTCACAAAAATATAGTCAACTGATCTTTGACAAGGAACAAAGACAATAGAATGGAGTAAACATAGGTTTTTCAACAAATGGTGCTTGAATAACTGAATATCTACATGCAAAAAAAGTGAATCTCAACACAGATATTAACCCTCACAAAAATTAACTCAAATGGATCACAGACCTAAATATAAAACGAAAAACTATAAAACTTCTTGAAGATAATATAAAAGAAAATCTAATTAACCTTGGGTTTGGCATTATCCTTTTAGCTGCAACACAAAACGTGGGATCCATGAAAGAAAAATGTCATAAGTTCATGAAAATTAAAATTTAAAACTTCTGCTCTGTGAAAGACTATTAAAAGAATGAAAAGATAAGCCTAGCTTGTGAGAAAATATTTGCAAGATACATATCTGATAAAGGACTAGTATCCAAAATACACATAGAGCTCTTTATACTCAACAATAAGAAAACCAAATTAAAAGATGCTCCAAAGACCTGAAAAGACACTGAGAAGATAGAAGAGGCTAGGCAGTCAGGGATGGGACCATGGTAGGAAAGTAGAATGTGGAAGTTCAAGGCTCTTATAAAGGTGGACATAAGTCAGCTTGATGACTGCATCCTGATCTGAGCAGCTTGATGACTGTGTCCTGTTCTGAGAAAAAATGTAGAGACAAACAAAAGGACCTAGAACTGAACCCAGTTAGGCGGGAGTTGCCAGGGCAACCCAGGTGGGCAGGGATGGAAGTGTGTGTGGGGGTGGGTGGGGGTGGGGGGACGTGAGCTTTCAACTGTGTGGATGTTGCTTAGGCAGAATTCTTTGAAAGGACCAATCAGGAGCTAGCGAAGCATATATCTACCCCTAGACAATGAAGCACATGCTCTTCCTTCTTCTCTCTCTGGAGCATTGGGTTTCTGGCTCTCTTGTGGCAGAGGATATGCTCCCCTGTGCCCATGTGGCTTATGGCCATGTGGGACTCCACACATGGACTAATGGACTTTCATTAGCTTGGGTGCTAAACTACATCCGACTGTAACATGGAATGGGAGCTCTGGACACTGGCCTGCTTTTGGCTCTCCTGGAACCCAAGCTAGGCCCTTTCCAGGACTGGCTTAAAGGGCATGGGACTTTGGAACCTGAGACAAAGAAACTTCACCTGCAAGCCCCTTTGGTCCTCCTCCCTGCTGCTTCCTGCTGCAGGGAGTCTGTCTATCTCTCACTAATCTTTGCTTCTGCTTATTATTTTGCCCTTAAACTCATTCTTTGATTTTGCCAGACAATGAACTCAGACCCGAACACAACACTTTGCTTCCTAGAGCTATGGAGACAAGGACCACCGATCCCTCCACATTTATACAAATTAAGTACAATTAAAAGAGAACCAACTGGTTGAAATCTCCTATATTTTAAAATTTATGATTTTCTGACTTGAAGTGACCAGTGCTTCGGAGAGAAAAAAATATAATTCCCATTCTTGTACCTCAATACCAAGATGGGGTTTGTTTTATTGTTGTTGGTTTGTTTTTTTCTTACATGAATTACTTTGTGTTAAAAATAAATTAGCAAAAAGTAAGTGTCACAGTAGTGACAACCTTTGTAATATCTCAGTGTTCAAGTGGAACCAAAATAGCACTGTGGGGTAAAGCATGCACTCTGTGCTCTTGACTCTCTGCCTATGAGTTTAAGAGTTTCTTAAGGAGGACAGAACAAAGTTCTGGAAGTCACATGGGATGAAATAAATAAAGGAGAGGTTGAAATGGGGCCTGAATAAATAAGTAGGAATTTTATTTCACTGCTAAGCAAAGTCAATTTACATTAGGAGGGCATGGGCCTGGCAGTCAGAAGGTATGACTGCTGAGAACACTTTCTATGATCTTGAGCAAATCACTTAACCTCTCTCTCTGAGTTTTCCATTCTAGAAACCAGGACATGGGAGCTAGGAAACTGGAAACTAGGAACAGTAGTCAGCACTTACGAAGCTATCAGAATATATGTAAAGTAGTTCTTAGTAAAGGTTACTTGGGTTATTTAAATTGGAGAAAAGAAAACTAAAAAAATGCAGGAGATTTTAATTAGATACCTCTGGTGGTTCTATTATGTACTACAAATTAATTTAAATCCACTCCGCCTGCCTCCCCTCCCCCATCCCAATTATATTATTCAAGGATTTCTTTGGGAAGATGATGATGTTCTTGGTTCTTTTTTTAAAATTAAATCTTTATTGTTCAGATTATTACAGTTGTTCCTCTTTGTTCCCCCCATTGCTCCCCTCCACCCGGTTCCCATCCCACCCTCTGCCCTTACCCCCTCCCACTGTCCTTCCTCATCCATAGGTGCACGATTTTTGTCCAGTCTCTTCCTGAACCCCCCACACCCCTTTCCCCCCCGAGAATAGTCAGTCCACTCCCTTTCTATGCCCCTAATTCTATTATATTCACCAGTTTATTCTGATCATCAGATTATATATTCACTTGATTTTTAGATTCACTTGATAGATGTGTATTTGTTCTTCATAATTTGTATCTTTACCTTTTTCTTCTTCTTCCTCTTCTTAAAGGATACCTTTCAACATTTCATATAATACTGGTTTGGTGGTGGTGAACTCCTTTAGCTTTTTCTTATCAGTGAAGCTCTTTATCTGACCTTCAATTCTGAATGATAGCTTTGCTGGGTAAAGTAATCTTGGTTGTAGGTTCTTGCTATTCATCACTTTGAATATTTCTTGCCACTCCCTTCTGGCCTGCATAGTTTCTGTTGAGAAATTAGCTGACAGTTGTATGGGTACTCCCTTGTAGATAACTGTTTTTCACTTGCTGCTTTTAAGATTCTCTCTTTGTCTTTTGCTCTTGGCATTTTAATTATGATGTGTTTTGGTGTGGTCCTCTTTGGATTCCTTTTGTTTGGGGTTCTCTGCGCTTCCTGGACTTGGAAGTCTATTTCTTTCACCAGGTAGGGGAAGTTTTCTGTCATTATTTCTTCAAATAGGTTTTCAATATCTTGCTCTCTCTCTTCTTCTGGCACCCCCATAATTCAGATGTTGGTATGCTTGAAGTTGTCCCAGAGGCTCCTTACACTATCTTCATATTTTTGGATTCTTTTTGTTTTTCCGGTTGGGTGATTTTTGCTTCTTCTTATTTCAAATCTTTGACTTGATTCTTGCGATCCTCTAGTCTGCTGTTGGAACTCTGTATAATATTCTTTATTTCAGTCAGTGTATGTTTAATTTCTAGTTGGTCCTTTTTTATAACCTTGAGGGTCTCACAAGATTTCTTGAGGGTCTCACTACATTTATCAGCAGTTTCTAGAAAATTCTTGAAAAACCTTATAAATGTGCTTTTGAACTCTATATCCAGTAGTTTGCTTTCCTCCATTTCCGTCATTTGTGACCTGTTTCATTGTCTCCGCATTTTGGCTGCTTCCCTGTGTTGATAGAGTGGCTTTCTGTGCTAGGTGTCTTATAGGGCCCAGTGGCTCAGCCTCCCCAATTACCTGAGGTGGACACTCTTGGTGCACCCCTTTGTGGGCTTTGTGCACAGTCTTGTTGTAGTTAAGTCTTGATTGTTGTAGGTATCACTGGGAGGAATTGACCTCCAGGCCAATTGGCTGTGAGAATCAGCTATGTCTGCAGTGGGAGAACTTCTGTGCTGGAGACACCCTTCTGGGGCAAGACTTGCTTCAGTGGGGCTTTAGTGCTCACTGAGTCTGCCCCCTGAGTGTGTCCCTTATGGATATGAGGAGTTGTAATCTGGATGGTCCCACTCTGACCACTGGGTACACTGGCTCTTGGATCTCTAAGGAGGTGCTAATTTAGCTTCTGCCAGAGGCTACCCAGCAGGAGCTACGGAGAGATCTGCAAATTCCTCTTCTTTGTTTGGGATTTGAAGGTGCCCAGATGAGGCCCAGCTGTGAAGCAATGCAAGCTGCTGTGGGGCCTTGGGCCTTCTTTTGGAAGTTCTGGGTCTCTCTGACCCAGCTGCAGTTTGTTAGGTAATTTTCAGATTGCAAAGGGCCAGGCGTTTCATATGCAAAAGCCTCTGCACACAGCTTAGGTGGGGCAGGGTCTCAGGGGATCAATAGGATGGAGCAAGCAGCTATGGCTGCTCCTTAGTCCTACCCTAAGAGGCCCCGCATGTCAGTGTCCTGGTAATCACTGCAAGCACCTCTGAGAGAAAGCTGCCCTTGAGTTCTTCCCGATGCCAGACAGTCCAGTTTCTCCCTGTATGAGTCTGAGTCCCCAGAGACTCCCCCGGAACTGGAGTCAGGGCTGTCGGGAGCTTGTGTCTCCCTCCCGATTGAAAAAGACAACCGTGTCCTCAGTTGCCAGCCCTTTCCACGTGCACCTCCATACCTCTGTACTTTACTTCCGCACCTCCTCTGAGTCTCAGTGTGCTTTTCTCTTTCCTTTTAGTTGTAGAATTTCCACTCAGCCATCCTTCCTGTGGTTCTGGATGGTGTCCATTTTGTCTTTTAGTTGTGTTTTTGAAGTGGTTGTGCGAGGCAGCAATTTCCGGTGTTTACCTATGCCACCATCTTGGTTTCTCCCCCATGTTCTTGGTTCTTAAATCACTGAATTTTGGAGTCAATAACCTCAGATTTAAGTTCTTGTATGTCAACACTATGGAAAAGCCATTTAATCCTGCTGATTTTCCTCATCTTAAAAATCAAGATATCAATGCCTTCCCTGGAGAGTTATTGAGAGGATTAAATGAGGTAATTTATATGGGAACATTCTGTAGCTTTTGGTGGAGCAGAAATAGCCAGACTCTGGAATCAAGGAGACCTTTTTTCAAATTCTCATTTGACCACTATTCATCCTGAAAACCTTGGAGTCACCATTTACAAATCATACAGCTGTTCCTTCACCTGCAGAAGGGGGTAAATTATCTACCTTAAAAGTAGGGTAAGATGAATAATTTCTAAATATTCCTGGTGACATATGTCACCCCAGAAAATTCACTCCTCCAAACAATAATATACTCCCCTGTAGAAATTATAACACTGGTTTATAGTTTATATGTCTTTACCTTTACTAAAAATGTTAGTGTTTTCAAAAGTGGCTATAGCAATTTATGCTCTCACAAATAGTATATAGAGAGTTTCCATTGGTTCACAATCTTGCCAACACTACCATTGTTGTTAGACTCTTAATTTTTGCTAATTTGTTAGGTGAATGTGATTTTAAGGTATATTTTTCTGATTACTCATGAGGTTGAGCATATTTCATAAGTTTCTTGCCCATCCCTGATTTAGCCATTGATAATTTAATATTTGCTTTTGTACATAAATAGTATGACTGACTCAATGTGCAACTTATTCACCCTGAATTTGGCAGAAGTCCCACTAATATGGAGTCAACTTAAAGTAGTCTAGTAGTCCTTTCATAAAAGAGGTTTGTAATCTGTTGCCTGGGAACATGCTGACTGTGTTTTCAAAATGTTGTATACTCAGCATCCAGCAGAGTCAGAACACTGGATAAACCCTAACTGAGGAACATTCTCCAACATCACTCACTACTTATAATCTTCAAAAGTATCAAGATTTTGGAAGTCCAGGAAAGACCAAGGAACTGACAACTAAACTAAATATGTGATTCTGGACTGGATCCTTTTATAAAAGACTAGAGGTCTAGTACATGAAATTTGTGAATGGGTAGGGTCCCTAGGCCTGGCTGGCAATCAGGGCTGATCTGTGGGGCAACCAGTGGGGATATTGGGGGGCCCCAACTGGCACCTGCCTTGGCTGGCCTGGCACTGCCCGCTCGCTGACCCCAGCCCCTGCCACCGCCACTGTCACCTCCCTTTGCAGGGTGACTGGCAGGGCAATCAGGGGACCCTCACTGGCACCCACCTTTGCTGGCCTAGGGCCTGTGGGCTGGGGGCAGCTCCTGCATTGAGTGTCTGCCCCTTGGTGGTCAATGCACATCATAGCGACCAGTCGTTCTGCAGTTTGTTCGATTTGCATGTTAGGCTTTTATTATATCGGATATTATTGGGAAAATTTGCAAAACTCCATTGGGGTTTAGTTGTTATTAATGTGTCAATGTTAATTTCCTATTTTGATGGTTTATCGTGGTTATCTACAGGAAAATAACCTTATTTGAGGAAATTCCCAATGAAATATTTGGGGATTATCAGACATCATGTCAGCAGCTGACTATCAAGTGGATTCAGGAAAAGTTGTTATATAGTTTTTGCAATTTTTCTCTAAGTTTCAGTTTGTTTAAAAAACAATTAATAAAAGAACTGTATACTCAAAGAGGTAACATAAATAAAATCAAGACAACTTATTTTAGTTAAATTTGTACATAGAATTCAAAGCCCAATGCTCAGAAAATACATGTACCTTAACTCAATTAAATCATGTCATAGATGAGTATGAACTGAGAGAATAGAGTAATATATGTTTACTGAGCATTAAATCCAGGGAAAGAAAATGACATACTTAAGTATAGACTATGCAGCCAGACAGACTGAGTTCAATTCCATCCCATCAGTTACTAGCTCTGTTACCCTGAGGAATTCATCTCTCAGAGCATCTGCCAGCTCATTTGTATGATAATAATGTCCATTTTCCAGAATTTGTGTGGATTAAAGAAGATGAGCAACTAGCACAGTGTCTGGTGCATGGCAAGTGCTCAAATGCTATCTACTGTTATTGTTAATGTTTATTTTTATATTCCTACTTTGCCTGTTAGAAAAAATTACCTTGCATCATTATCTGTCTCTTCCCCTGTGTTGACTTTTTGGGCAGAAAAGACCAACAGATTCCTTCTAAGTGATTCTGAACCCAGAAGATGGCATAAAGATAAAAATAATAGTAACAACAAAATCAACATTTCACATACATTATTTCATTTAATCATGTAGTCTATATGGTTAAGAATACTGCTCTTATAGGTGGGGAAACACATGTGCAATATTCAGTAGTTTCATGATCATTATATCTATGATACATAACAACCAAGGTTACGTTACTTTGACTCAAAGCTTTCTTCCTTTTTTTTCCCCAAACATAAGTAAACTTGCCTCTAAAAACCATGTTTATCTGTTCCGGAAGCTTCAGGACAAAGAAATCTGACTTATTATGTTGAATTGAGGAGTAATAGTTTGTGTTAATAATCTAAGTTACTTACTATAATGTAAATTACATTATCAGAGCTTTTACTGAGATAGATTTGATAGGGAAGGCAAAAAGCAAAAAGAAACCAAGGATCTTTGATGATTTACAGAGAGGGAAGATGGGCTTGCTGAATTGGTAAAGAAGCACAAAAAGCCAAAGAATGAAACAAACCTCTTGTTTGATCATTTTCAAAGAGCCAACTTTATCTCCCTCAATTCTGACTTAACTCAGCCTCTGGTCAAAACATTTTTTAAAAAATTTATACAAAATTATTATTATTATTTTTTTACCAATATTCCCTTGAGTCTATGAGTGAGAGAGAGAAAGAGAGAGGGAGAGAGAGAGAGAGAGAGAGAGAGAGAGAAAGAGAATATGTAATTATTTTCCTCTTGATAACTATACTTCATATGCATGGGGACCATGTGTGAAACAGCTCTCTTTTCTAAGCTAAGCAATAGCAGTTGCTTTTCCCATCTGATCCATTTTCCCATAATTGAACACGTTTATCAGTTTCCTTTGGGATTGCTTCCAAACTTCCCTTTTCTTTGCATGTGAACCTCCAGGCTGTCTCCATTATTCTAATGTGATCTACGCTGAATTCCAAATATAAGATATAGAGTGATAACCCAATTTTATTCCTCTATTCATCTCATTCCAATGTGAACAACGTATATGGTTTTGGTTTATCTTCAGATAATATTATTAAGAATCTGTGGGTGTGACTTTGCCATGCTGGGGCAATAAATAACAAATTAAATGGGTAAAAACCCTCCTTTCTAAGAAGCAAAAATAAATCAGATAATGTGATTTTAAAAAACCCACAAAATATAATGAGAAATTTTAAATGGTATATGAAATAGAAGGTTACAGAGTAGAAAACCTTAAAATTAAGAAATTATCCTATATAATAAAGAGCTAATATGCAAATGGTCATCACACTCTCATGCCCTCCAGCCCTCGCATCAGGGCCAGGGGACCTGAGGCCGCACCCCCCCACCCTGGTGCTGGCGCCGAGGGACCTGAGGCCATGGCCCCTCCACCAGTGCGGGACCAGGGGACCTGAGGCTGCGACCCCACCCGGTGAGGCTTGACGAGGGTGGGGCCAGGCAGGTCTGGGTCTCATGTGATTTCAAGGCGCACGGGTGGGTGGGGACTTGACTCTGGGTATTGAGGCACCCCCCAGACTCTAACAGGAGGGAGATTTTCATATACATTTTACTAATTTTCTTTCATCTCTTACACTTCTATTATAGAGAAAGGAAAATCAGCAATATTAAAATCTTTCCTCTAATTAATTCCTTTTTAATGTGCACGAATTTCCTGCACTGGACCATTAGTCTATAATAATAATAGCATAATATGCTAATTAGACCAGACAGCTGAACATCCTTCCGGACATCCCTCTGAACAAAGCCACCATGGTGGGGGCTGAGGCAGAGGCAGTTAAGGACTATCAGGCAGGCAGGCAGAATGGTTAGGGGCGATCAGGCAGAGCAGTTAGGGGTGATCAGGCAGGCAGGCGAGTGGTGAGAGGTGATCAGGCAGTCAGCAGAGTGGTTAGGGGCGATCAGGCAGGCAGGTGAGCAGTTAGGGGTATCAGGCGGGTAGGAAAGTGATTAGGGGTGATGAGGCAGGCAGGCAAGTGGTTGGGGCGATGAGGCAGGCAGGCGAGTGGTTAGGGGCAATGAGGCAGGCAGGTAGAGTGGTTAGGGGCAATGAGGCAGGCAGGTAGAGTGGTTAGGGGCAATCAGGCAGGCAGGCAAGCGAGTGGTTAGGAGCCAGCAGTCCTGGATTACAAGGGGGTGCAGGCTTACCTCGACCCCGTGCATGAATTTCATGCACCAGGCCTCTAGTTAAATATAATATATAATTAGATTTTCTTTTTTACCTATAACAAACAAGGGAATGAATGACATCTGGAACACTTTCTTAAGCCATTGAAAAATAAAATTAGAGCAATATTCATGAAATGGGTTTGTCACAGTCTTTTCTAATTTATTTCACAAAGAAAACTTTTCAACAGTGTAGAAGAATTATTTAAACTTAAATAATTATAATTATAGATTAGATTTAAATAATTATAACAACAATTTCCTAAATAGTAAAAGTATTGACATATTTTTTCCAGCTTTATTGAGGTGTAATTAACATATAACATTGTGTAAATAATATGATCATATTTTAAATTGGAATTTTTCCCCTTTGGAGGATTTAAAATCTTAGGAAGTAAAACAAGAAGTATTTTATTCATATTGTCACAAGGAAGACAGAAGTCTTTTATCCAAGGTTACCCAACATGTGGATCTCCTTTAAACAAGACTTACAATCCAAGACAGAGAAGCTGTGTTGTGGTAAACAGTATGTTGGATGAAGTCATTCCAGTTTTTGAAGATCAAGGTACACAGAGAGATTCCTTGTCCACAGCAAGGATGTCACACAGGCACAAGGAAATCCGGTCTATTCTCTCTGCTAGGGTGAAGCCCAGGGTGAAGATCCTAGACAGTTACTGTTGGACTAATGAGACCTATTTATGGAATTAATGAGCCACATAATGACCATAATAAGGGCTAAGAAAATAATCCCTCTTTCTTTCCTTTTTTGAAGACCAGCAGGCTGAGTGGCCCATGGATGTGTTCTGCAGGACCACTCAGAACACATCCAACATAAAGCATTCCGCTGATAAGGTAAAGAAAAATGATTCCTTCGGTAATTGTTCCTTCGAGCAGATTTATTGTGAATAGAACATTTGTGTTTGCGTGTGTGTTTGGGAGTGTGTTTTCCCCGGCTCATGCAGAAGACAGATTGTTGACAGGAAATGTTTAGTCAAGGGCGAGAATACTTTTGTTTTAGTTACAGATCCTGTCTGCCAGCCAGATGATATGTTCTCCTTCTAATCAGCGCCACGGAAGCTTTTGTGCCTTATAGGAGTGCTGCTAAATATGATGGAACAACCGCATCTTTTAATTTAGTCCCAGTAGGAGAATAAGCCATTCTTCTTTTACTAGGCGACAGACGGCGACTTTTATGTTACCCAAAGCTCAGCTGTGTGAAGCCTTTGAGAGATGCTGCTATCATGTTGGCCTTTCTGGAATCACTTACCAGAGGCAAATGGCTGCCTCCGTTTTGCACAAAGCATTGCTTTTGAATTGGGATGCTCTTTGACTGTCCAGGCAACGTGTACACATTTAAGGCATTCTTTGGCCTTATATTTAATAGGTGTGATGGGACAAAAGTAATTAACATATGAGGGAGCTTTGGGGGGCTTGGCCTGCTCAGTTCCCTACCCTTCCCTGCATACAGAGGAAAGGTCCAATTCCAGGCAATTCTTTGGGCTTTTGTGATGCAAAATTGATGGAATGAGGATGAGACAGACTGACCAAAAGCACAGCAGATGGATTTTTGACTGAAGATTAGAGCACAGTGTCCCTTAGGTGAGGCATATCCTTTGCGAGGAGGCTGTGGGAAGAGATGATGAACCATTTGATGAAAGAAATCAGGACTGACAGGATGTGGAAGCATAAACAATTCTTCTGGGGAAGGACAGTGAGAGGCATCCAGGGGTTTGGTGCATTATGAAATAGGGAGGGAGGATTGTAATAAGTGTTGCTGTTTATGTACTTGTATCCTCTTTAAATATGCTAAAATATGCACATAAACATGGACGACGTCCTGTCTGGATTATACTTCTCTGAATGTAACAGCCACCTGGGACTGAGCCAAGTGACCACGACTTCCTTGGGATTTTATCTGTATGATAGTAGATAATGGGTGGCGTTTTCTTTAGGTTCTTCCTACATCAGACATATTTTGGTACATTGGAAAATTTCCAATGATGAGAGGTTTTTTGTTGGCAGATGAATATCTTTGAACCGATAGAATTATTTATCTACAAGGCCGTTTTAGACACTCATGAAGTATTCTCTTTGTCACCAAAGCAGTACATCTGCTGACAATGCTAGATCATAAAATAAGATTTGTAGTACTGTTGGAGATATAAGACGGTGAGTGATGATGATGGAGTACACCATCTTCAGAGCCTGAAGGTAAACTGGAAAAAATAAAATCAAGTTTCAAGAGATTTATTTGCCAATATAAGTCTAGAGAAAACTTGTCGGGGTGTGTAGAGACAAGTAAATATGCAAGCGAGCTATCAAGTCAAGTCACTTACATCTTTTTTTGTTCAAAATCTTCCTATTGGGTAGAATTCTTATTTATCACTTGCTGAATGTTCTCTCAAATCTCTGGTGTTTTTCTGGGGCCTTGGCTTTAGGCTGTAATAAAAGATTTTCAAAGGAAAACCTAATCATTTCTCAAGAATGATTTCCATTTCTAATCATGTCTCTATATGATTATTCAATTTTCTAACTTTTAAGTCTTCTCTTCTGCCCACTTGTAGGAGTCATAGGTTACTACCACTGATGAGCCTGAATCTTCCCAAAAGAAAGACAATGGGTAGTAATAACCCATTGGTCCAAATCTTCAGCAAGGCTATGCAATCATGTTGGGAAGACCAAGACACACAGATCAAAAGCCCTGACTGTAGACTGGGGTTAGGGGACCTTGGGAAAGGCAGGATGAGAGAAGTCTTTGGAGCACAGCCTTTTGAACTTCCCTAGTTCACACCTGCTGGCTCCCTGCTGTGCAGCTTCTTTTATAGAATTCACTCACACCCATTTTTGTACAAATAGACTGTATTGTTAATCACCATAAGATGCCTTAAGTGGAGAACCATGGTTTCTGATGTGGTCTATGTTATCCTCTAGCTATACAAAGAATTTGGAAAAAGAGAACCATGGAGATACTTTTTCCTGTATGTTCTGAGAGCACATGTATACCAATACTTTGTAGATACTTTAGTGCTTGAAGTAACCCGATGTCTCGAACAATGAAAATACATTCTGCATATCAGATATTTACATTACAATTCATAACAGTAGCAAAATTACAGTTATGAAGAAGCAACGAAAATAATTTTATGGTTGGGGGTCACCACAACATGAGGAACTGTATTAAAGGGTTGAGGCATGCCCAGAAATCGAACCGAGCCAATATGCTCAATTAATATTTGACAAAGGAGGCAAGAACATACAATGGAGACAAGATAGTCTCTTCAATAAATGGTGTTGGGAAAATTGGACAGATACATGCAAAAAATATGAAACTACACCACCAACTTACACCATACACAAAAATAAACTCAAAATGGATAAAGGACTTAAATGTAAGACGGGAAACCATAAAAATACTAGAGGAATCCAAAGACAACAAAATCTCAGACATATGCCGAAGCAATTTCTTCACTGATACAGCTCCTAGGGCATTGGAAACTAAAAAGAAAATAAACAAATGGGACTACATCAAAATAAAAAGCTTCTGCACAGCAAAGAAACCATCAACAAAACAACAAGAAAGCCCACTGCATAGGAGAACATATTTGCCAATGTTACCACCAATAAGGGTTTAATCTCCAACATTTATAGGGAACTCATACAACTTAACAAAAGGAAGATAAACAATCCAATCAAAAAATGGGCGAAGGACCTAAATAGACACTTTTCAAAAGAGGACATTCAGAAAGCCAAGAGACATATGAAAACATGCTCAAAGTCACTAATCATCCGAGAGATGCAAATCAAAACAACAATGAGGTACCATCTCACACCTGTCAGACTGGCTATCATCAACAAATCAACAAACGACAAGTGCTGGTGAGGATGTGGAGAAAAGGGAACCCTCCTGCACTGCTGGTGGGAATGCAGACTGGTGCAGCCACTATGGAAGACAGTATGGAGTGTCCTCAAAAAGTTAAAAATGGAACTCCCATTTGACCCTGTGGTCCCACTTCTAGGAATATATCCCAAGAAACCAGAAACACCAATCAGAAAGGATATAGGCATTCCTATGTTCATAGCAGCACAATTTACCATAGAGAAGATCTGGAAACAGCCTAAGTGCCCATCAGCAGATGAATGGATTAGAAAACTTTGGTACATCTACACGATGGAATACTATGCTGCTGTAAAAAAGTAGGAATTCTTACCATTTGCAACAGCATGGATGGAACTGGAGAGCATTATGCTAAGTGAAATAAGCCAGTCAATGCAAGAAAAATACCACATGATCTCACTCATTTATGGATAATAAAGACCATTATAAACTGATGAACAAAAATAGATACAGAGGCAGAGCAGCATCGAACAGACTGTCAAACTACAGCGTGAAGGCCGAGGAGGGTTGGGGGGTGGGGGGTGGGGGTAACAGATCAATCAAAGGACTTTTATGCATGCATATAAGCATAACTAATGGACACAAGACACTGGTGGGGGGGCGGGTATGGGAGGTTAGGGGAAGGTAAAGGGGAGAAAAAAAAAGGAGACATATGTAGTACTCTTTGTAATACTTTAAGCAATAAAACAATTTTAAAAAAGGGTTGCAGCATTAGGAAGGTTGAGAACCACTGCCCTATGAGGTAGGGGTTTATATTAGTTAGGATAGTAATGCAAGCTGCTCTCCCTGGTTTAACACAATAAACATTTACTTCTGGTTTATGCAAAGTACAAAATGAATGGTCCTATTTGGCGGGAGGACTTTTACAAAGTCATTTGGAAACTCCAACACCTTGGAGTCTGTGGCTCTGCCTGGGGAACCCGCAGTCATCTGCGAACTCCTCTATATTCATCGAGCAGACAAAGAGAGAGTGTGAAGTCACTTGGAAGCTTTGTAATGGGCCAGACCTGAAGGCCTCATTCATCACATCTGCCCCCTCTCCTACAGGTCAGCACCTCTGGCCACACTAAATTGCAAGAGATGCTGGGAAATTCAGCCCTGTGGCCAGAAAGAAAGGGAATTGGATTTGGTGAAAAAACTAGCCAGTCTCTGGCATAGTGTATCCCCACTTTACTGATGAGGAAACTGAGGCACAAATGGGTTAAGTGATATAGAAAGATAACTGCTAACAGGTAGTGAGCTAGAATCTGAACCCAGGAATCTGACTCCAGCATGGTACTCCCATTACTGCAAATGAGTAAAATGAGGCAGGGGAAAGTAACGTGCCTCCTTCCAGTTGCTAAAATGCAGCAGATGCCGGAGTGACATTTCCTTACTCCATGGAATTCGTCCCATTCAGGATGAGAACATGACCCTCTGACTTCAGCGGCTCTCTTCCTACACATCTGTGGGGTAGAGGGGAGCGTGTTTCAATCTCAGAGGGTATTTTAGGGTAAGCCAACTCACACTACCATTTGAGATGCTTGTTTCCAACAGCGTGCAACCAGGGGGGTTAAAGGATTAGAATTAGGGATCATGGTGTCAGACAGGCCATATGGCATGGGGCTAAGAGGTGGAATCTGGTATCACAGCTCCCAAATCCATCAAATCCAGGCCTGGTTCTGCCTCTAGCTGGCTGTGTGACTTACTTATTCTCTCTCTCTGTAGCTTACTCATTTGTAAAATGCTGGAAATGGTAATACCTACCTCATGGGTTGTTATGAGGATTAAATCCTATCTAATAATAGACAAACATGGTAATTGACTGTACCTTCGCTATGCCTCCCATTGGCTAATCAGCGTGATATGCAAATTAACCACCAACAAAGATGGTGGTTAATTTGCATATGTAGGCTCCAAGCACTGGAGCAAAGCCTGACAGCCCAGGGCTGGTGGAACAGCGAGGCCTGATGTTTCCGGGGCTGGCTCTGGACAGAACTCGACCAGAGCAAAGGCCTGGGCCCCGGGTGCCGGAGGCCAGCAGCCAGGGGAAAGGAAGGCCTATTATATGAATCTCTTCATGCAACAGGCCTCTAGTTAATATATGAAAGAGCTTAGCATAGTATCTGACGTATCGAAAACAATTAAAAGAGGTTCATGTTTATTGTTCTTGTTATGTACTTGCACCTGATCGAACTAAAGGCATGAACACATGTTTCTGCTGACATGAAGAAAACTGTCATCTAAGTAAATGGCAACTTTATCTGCTCAGTATCTCATGCTATTGGATTCTGGCATTCCTTATCTCCAAACGCCAATCCATCAGTTAGTCCCGACAGCTCCATCTCCAATGTATTTATTATACTGAGTTCTCTCCATCTTCCACCCTAGTTCAAGCCTCTATCATCTCTTGCCTAGACCATGGCAGGACCTAAAACATTGCTTGCTTCTCCTAGTGTCCCTGCAATCTAATCTCCACACAGAAGCCAGAGAGATCTTTTGAAAATATAACTCAGACCATGTAATTCCTCTGATTAAACCCACTAATGATTTCCTGCCTCATTTAAATAAAATCTCAGGTCCTTCCCTTGGTCTTTGCCTGAGTAAGGGGTAGATAATTCCTGAATAGGTCCTAGTTTGTCCAAGACAATCTTAGATTATACCGTTTCTCTAAGATGATTATTAATAGAACCTCTTTTCATTCTCAACAGTGTCCCAACTTAGAGGGTAAATTATATTATTCCCTTGCTTATGGGTCATGGAGCATCCTCATCCTAAGTAAATTCTATAAATGCTACCTGATAATAAGACGTTTTGGGGGAGTGGGGCAGACTCCCTCCTAAATTACTTAAAGGTCATAAGCTTTAAATACAAAACTTGAAGCAATTTGATGATAATACTGAATTTTGAATTTAGTTTGATTGGCTTTCAGCTGTATTAAAAAAAAATGGTGAGTTACTTGTACCTGGGCAGCTCTGTCTCTGGGCTCTGCTTCTTCACAGAGGGAAGAGGCCATCTCTCCAGCACAGCCTGAGTCAACAGGCTACTCTCCAGGTCAGACTGTTACCATTACCTGTAAGCTCCCTGGTGGACTATGACCTTCCCTTTATCAGACAATGGACGATCCCATCTCCTGGAGAACCTTCAGCCCGCATGGCAATCCCTCCTCCCTCTCTGTACCCCACCTGGAGTGGGGGGAAGCTTTACCCCTGGACTCCCCTTTTTGCCTAGGGAATGTCCCTTTGCTTTTCCATTGAGAACTGGAAATTTAATCTCTCTTGTCTGGTACCTACTCATGTCTTGGGAGGCCCTGTGTTCTTTGGAAGGTCCATTCACTGAGAGAAACAAACCTATTTCTAGTCTTTAGCCGATGTTTATGATCTGGCTTCTGCCTACATATTTGATTTCATTACCTTCTACTCTTCCCTTCAAATAGTCACGCTGCCTGCCTTTTCTTTGTAGAACATCCCAAACATGATCCTGCCACAGGGCCTTTGAACCTGCATTTTCTCCTGCCTGGAATGCTGTTCCCCTGATCTGCTTGACTCAGCTTAAATGTCACTTCTTTGAGAGGCCTTCTTGGGACTAATCTACAGTAACTTTTCAGGTCATTTTCTCATAATCTTGTTTTATTTCCTTCACAATACTTATCTCTATCTAAAATTATTTTGCTGGCCTAATTTTCTTTCTTTCAAACTCTATAATGATGATAACAATAGCCATAATGTTACTAGACTTCCTAGGGGCCTAACAGTCTTCTAAGTACTCCCCATTGATTAATTTTTTAGATTAGTCATTTTATGATATAGGTGTTATTATTATTCCCATTTAATAGGTAAAGAAACTGAGGTTTAGAGAAATTAAGTAACTTGCCTAATGTTATAGTGAGAGAGCCCAGGATTTAAGGCTAGAGAGTGTGGCTCCAGTGTCCAACCTGAACACCAAGTATCGCCCATCAAAGTCCTCCCCAGAGGACAGTACTTGTCTGTCTATGTGCTACTGCATCTACCTCCAGCACTTCTGTAATATTTGGTTTTTGCTGAGTTCTGGCACAAAGCTCCTAACACCATTGAAATTTCCTAAGTATTGAAAGCAGTAAAGGTGTCTTCTGTTATGGTAATGAGTGACTTTTGGAGAGCACCTAAGGGTGGGGGCTGGTTGCCAGAGGACTCAATCACGTGATTAGAGGGTTGGAAGTTTCAGTCCCACCTCCCTGATTTGGGGAGTGGGTTATGGGAAAAGGGCTGGAGATTGAATTCAATTAACGATGTTTAATGATTTAATTAATTGTAACCGTGGATTGAAGCCTCCCTAAAAACCCAAAGGATGGGGTTCTGAAAGCATCGGGTTGTTGAACACCCGGAGGGGTGAGTTGTATGCGCAGAGAGGGCATGGAAGCTCCACACCCCTTTTCACATACCTTGCTCTACGCATCTCTGCCATCTTGCTGTTTTTGAATTAGATCCTTTTACAATAAATTAATAATCTAAGTAAAATGTTTCTCTGAGTTCTGTGAGCTGCTCTAGTAAATGAATCAAACTCAAAGAGGGGTCACTGGGACTTCTGATCTGGAGTCTGTTGGGTTTGTGATTAGTGTCTGGGTATTGTAGGACTGAAGGCTCAACTTGTGAAATCTGGCATTATCTGCAGGTAGATAGTGGCAGAACTGAGTTGAATCGTAGAACACCGAGCTGGTGCCCAAGAATTGCTTGTTGTTGTGGAACCCCGACCCTTCATACACACACTGGAATTGGTGATCAAAACACCAATTGGCTCAATTAATGATGGTTGAACTTGGAGTGAGTAAATGCTATAAAATTCTAACCTTATTTTATTTTTTATAAATAGAGAAGAAGTCTTCACACTTCCCTACCTAATAGAAACAGAAGAACCCAATCTCTTGTTTTAAGAGGAGCTGAAGGCCGGAGCCCAGCCAGGAATCTGAGTGGGGAAAATGTCATGTAGCCCCCATGGCAGATCCTGCACGGAGTCGAGAAATTTCTAAGGGTGGCTTTCTGTGGGGTTCTGACTTAGTCATAAAATAGGCAATCTGGTGCCAGGTTACCAACTCCAAAGGAAAAAAAATCAGACATAGAAGCAAAACATAGATTAAACTAACAAATCCCCTCACACTTTCCCCACCATCAGAGGTGGGCACAGGAAATGAAGCTGTTTTGAATTGAATGTCTGACTACCAGGGACCCTCCTCCCCCAGAGTCTACTGCTCTGCTCCACCTCCTCTGGGCTCCCACAGCTTTCTGTACAAACCTGGATCTCTTCACTCATCACATTATATAGAATTTCACTAGTCATCTGCCTCCCATCTCCTCCAAATGGCAGAGTCCTTTAATAATACAATGTCCAGTCCTTGCCTTATATACCAAGGCTTGGTTAATCACGTATGCTGACTAATGCTAGCTGAGTCAGTCTGACCTGTCTTAGATGATCTCTCTGAGAGTGAAAAAGAGAGTCACACAGGTCTGTGAGTTATTTTCCAGCTCTATGTGCTGTGTCAGTTAGGTGAGGACTGCCTTGTTTTTGTTTTGGAATTGGGCCCTGCTACAGAAAGATGAGTCTTTGCACTGCAATCTGATTGTGTTCCAACTAGTTTTTTGCCCTCTCACTGTCATGTTCCTATTTGTCCCCCATCCCTTCTGCACTGCTGGTTATTTACATGTCTAACATACAAATAAAGGTGAACCCATTCCTATATCAGAGGCCTGTCCCTGCATCTGCTGGGGCCTATTAGAAGCAGATTTGTGTATCTCGATTAAGAGTGAGCTCCTTAGAGATTATTAATCTAGGTTGGCTATGTTCATAAGCTGGGCTTCTTTTCTTTTTAATATATTTTTAAATTGATTTTAGAGAGGAAGGAAGAGGGAGAGAGAGATAGAAACATCAATGATGAGAGAGAATCATTCATTGGCTGCCTCCTGCATGCCCCCCACTGGGGATCGAGCCCACATCCCGGGCATGTGCCCTTGACCGGAATCGAACCTGGGACCCTTCAGTCCACAGGCCGACGCTCTACCCATCGAGCCAAACCAGCTAGGACTGGGCTTCTTTTTTTCTCCTCCTTTATTCCTTTGTGTTGCTGATGTTTGTACAACTGTTGTTCAGGTCTCATTTTTGTGGACATCTTTATGCAGCCAATCACAGAGAAAAGAAAAACCTAGCCTACATATATCAACACCAACACCACTTCCTCACTCCCCAGGGAATTTAGATCTACTTCTCTAGGTGCTGAATGTGAAGGCTGTGATTATATCATTTGTATTAATCTAACATTAACTGTGAATGTGTTGGGAACCTTCAACAAGTTCTATGATTTTCTTAACGATCAGCTTCTTTACCACCAAAAAAAAAGAAAAAAAGAAAAAGAAACTAAACCACTATCTTTCTTGCAGCATTAATCCTAATAGGGGGAAGACCTCCTAGCTGGAGTTGTTTTGGGAGTGGCAGGATATCTTTAATCTTCTCTTCCAGATCCACTGTATAGCCTTCTTCATTTTTCTCTGTTTTCTAGGAGGCTCACCTGTGCAGAGTACATCAGCTG
This sequence comes from Myotis yumanensis, assembly GCF_028538775.1. Lineage (NCBI taxonomy): Eukaryota > Metazoa > Chordata > Mammalia > Chiroptera > Vespertilionidae > Myotis > Myotis yumanensis. The sequence continues at coordinate 179,920,289 of NW_027223754.1, forward strand.
GGCTCCTGCCCTCTGGCTTTCCAGGTATGCTCAGTTAATGGGGAACACTAATAATTCAAAGGAAGGAGGCGTTGTTTTAAACTCGTGTCTTCCTCCACCAAGCGTCACAGCTCCTGTCAATCAACCTTCTTCACACCTCTATCTACCTCTACCCTTCCCCCCACCCCCACCCCCTGTTGCTCTCAGTCTCACTCTGGTTCTCTTTTTCCTCCCTTTCCTTCTTTACCCTTCAGAGTTGGTGGGACAGTAGCCACTTTCGTTAGCACCGGAGTATTGCACTATCCTTTGTGGTTTCCCTACGTCCTGTAATTAGCTTCTTCATTAAACTGTCCTCAAATTACCTAAACTAAATGTGCCATCTGTTTCTTACCAGAACTATGACTGATATGGGAGGGAGATCAGAAATTTGGTTTTGGATATACCAAGTCTGATATATCAAAGGGGAGGTAGCAGTTGGGTATTTGAGTCTGGAATTCAGGAGAGTGACATAGCCTAGAGATAAGAATTTGGAAGTCATTAGTGGAAAGAAGATATTTAGAACTGGGAGACCTGATGAGATCACAGGAGAGTGAGAGAAGCTAGAGAAGAGGACTGAGACCTGAGTCTTGGGCCCTCTAATCTTAAGAGATTGGATAGGTAAAGTGGGAACTAACAAAGGAAATTCAGGAGAAGCAGCAAGGGAGGTCAGAGGACAACCAAGGAAGAGTTCTGAAAGCCAACTGAGGAACAGATAGATATCAGGGAGGAGGGAATGATTTATTGTGTCAAATATTGCTGAAAGCCAGGTACAAATAGGACTAAGAATTGACCACTGCGTTTAGCAATGTGGAGGTCATCATTGACCTCGGCAAGAACAGTTTTGGTAGAGGGGTAGTAACAGTCCGTTTAGAAGTGTGTTTTAAAGAGAATAAGAACTGGAGAGAGCAAGTATAAACACATTTTGAATTTTGCTACAAAGGGAACAGCATGTGGTCAATAACTAGGGAGGAAAGAGAAGTTTTGCTTTTGTGTTCACTTACTTAGTTTTATTAGAATGGGAGAATAACAGCATGTGTGTATGCTGATAAACATGATTCAGGAAATGGGAGAACTGCTGGAGAATGCCCTTGAGTAGGAGAGGGTGGGGTCTGGGAGACAAAGAGAGGGATTGTCTCAGATAGGAGCATATTGCGACAGGAGCACACGATTCATCTGTAGCAACAAGCGACAAGGCAGACTACAGATTCAGAATTTCTCTTCTCATTGAATTTTCTCAGTAAAGTAGGAAGCAAAGTCATCACCTGAGAGGAAGGAGGGGTAGGAAGTTTGAAGAGAAGTTGTAAATAGTTGCTTGCCTACCAGTGTGTAGAAGTTAGCGGCCGAAGGCAATGTACTATGCATGCTGCACGTTAAGAAATCCCTAGAGATTCACTATCATGAATTTAAAATGTGCTCATGCCCAGCTGCGTGGATGTTGATAGTTACAAGAGTAAGCAGAGAGTTGGATTCAACAAAGAGCTAGGGTTTTATTAAACAAACTGGTGTGGCCTCCTGTATAAAATGGGGATAATAATACCAGGAGAGTTGCCATGTGCATTAAATGAGATAACATAAACGCTTATCGCAGTGTCTGGTATGCAGCAAAATGCACAATAAACCTCTGCTAGAGTTGTTGCTATTGTGTCATCTACTGGGGCTGGTAATGGTTGTTTTCATCATATCACATGCTTCCCCTGGCTAATTGCAGTTTGGTTCAACTTTCCTAGCACCTGTCTTCTGTGTCTATGTTGCCTGTGCAGCATTGCACTTTGACTAGGCATAAGCCTGCAAGAAAAGCGGGGGAAGCATTTATATAGCTGTGCAATGCTTCGCCGCCCATTGGAAAGCCCAGCTCCTTCAGTTTGTTAGAGATTTCTGACATTCGATCTTTTTGCTAAATTCTTGGCAATGGCCTTTAGGCAAGTAGGAATGGAGTTGCTTAGATTAGTCTAACTTTGAAGTTTCTCCTCTGTTTCTGACACTAGTCCTCTAAAAATAGGAATTCCAAACGAGCACAGATAGCGCGTATGCCTTGCTTGACCTTTCAAACATCATTTCTTTCATTCTGGATGTTGATCGCACTTGATGAAGTGGTCTATATCGCATTACTTTGGCTACATTTACTATTATTACATCTACTTCAAAGACTCCGCTTTGAAGAAATATAAATTATCCACTGAGTAATACTATTCGGTGTAATATTACACCGAATACATTCCTGAAGAGAATGGACATGATCTCTTTGCTGAGATTTCCTATTTTTTTCATTTGGTTCAGGAGAATTTGTACTTGATTTCTGCAGCATTTTTATGATGGCTGCTTTAAAGCCTTTTTACATAATTCCAGCATCTGATTCATGTCAGTGTTGGTATCATTCAATCCTCTTTTCTCACTCAAGTTGTGATGTTCTTGGTTTGTGGTATGACAGGTGATTTTTCAAAATGAAATTCTGGACACTTGGTCTATGATGTTAGAAGACTCTGATCCTATTTAAATCCTTTATTTTAGCAGGTTTAAGTTTGACACATGGATCTCGGCCTACTTTTATGTGTTGTGATTCCGATGGCCGTTTAATTTTCAGAGCCTTGTTTCAGTCTTCTTGGTTTATCTGGTGCTGAGGGTTCTCACTTGTCCCTGCTGGTGCTGCCTAAGGGGGTGAAGAGGTGTCCCCAGGCCAGTCCACTGGGAGTCCTGTAGTCTGTAGGGGTATAGAGGCATTTCCCCTATCAGTGTTCTCAGGCTGCCCTGGTGTCTCTGGACAGGGAAGGAGAATCATCACCCCGTGGGGACAAAGCCTTCCCAAGTCAGACCATTTCCTATAGCTGAGTCCTTTTGCCAGTTTCATCCTTCCTACTCCTATCCTGGTGTCTTTGGGCAGTAAATCCAGTTTTGTTTATTTGTTTGTTTGTTTGTTTGTTTGTTATCTACTAGAGGCTCGATGCACAAAATTCGTGCAAGGGGCTCGGCCCTCGCAGTCCTGACTTCATCTGGAAGGTTGTCCAGAAAGACGTCTGGTCTAATTAGCATATTACATTTTTGTTATTATAGATTATTTATTCCCTCTATGCCCTCTTCTGCCTCTACCCACCTTCTCCCTTTTCTACACAATGACATTTGTAATTAATATGAAGAAGCCTTGCAGTGTAATTAATTAAGTATATATAAAGCACTTAATATTTTTATTAAAATATTTTTCAAACTCACAGAAAAATTGAATAACGAACAATGAACACTCACCTACCCCTATCTGGATTCATCTACTGTGGAGTTGCCAGATAGAACACAGGACTCCCATTTAAACTTGAGTTTCAGAGAAGTGATGCATAATTTTTAAGTATGAGTGTGCATGTGATATTTGGGATATACTTATACTAAAAAAGTATTTGTTGTCTATCAGAAACTCAAAGTTAACTGGGTATCCTGTGTTTTTATTTGGCAAATCTGACAGCCCTAACTTACTGTTAACATCTGTTCTTAGTTGTGCTATAATCTTTTCTTGAATACAGTTCTTTGCCAAACCATCTGGGGAACATTTGAAAACTAAAAAATCCCAAATAGGTTTTGTATGTGTATATGAAACAGAGTCATATGCATTGGCTTTTTTTTTTTTTTTTTTTTTTACTAGTGCTTGAAACTGCATTTTCCATTTGTTATTATATAGCACAAATTTTCCACTCTTGCCTGGACACTAGGCTAGTTCTAAGTGCACATCATTTATGAAAGCACTTCAACTCTCACGTCAAAAAACCAGTTGCTGTCACCAATGGAACTATAATCCAGTGGCCTATGAACACCATCCTTCTAGAATTAATGCTAAAACCATTTCAGGCTAAGGGCAAGCACTCTATGGAAATTCTTATCGATTAAGCAACTACCATCTGGTAGATTTTCTAGCTTTCCTCATTTTCTTTAGTATGAAAAATCCCATCCAAATTCTCCTTTCTCAGACACATCCATCTTTGTAGGTACTTTAATGCAGGTACTCAGAGGACAATTCCAGGAGGTAGACAGCAGTGGGATTAAAATCCTGCCTTCTGTCATCATGTCTCGTTCAAGAAAGTTAATTAATTTCCTTGTGACTCATTTTTCTCATCTGTAAACTGGAGTAAAATATCTACTTCATGCACTTGTTTCAAGGCTTAGGTGAGCATGGTGCTGGTACAAGTACACTGGCAGTTATCATGTAGCTCTTCACCATAATTTATCAGACTTTTATTGGAGCAATTTTACATTATATGTTCCCTATCTTTTTCTGAAAATAATTTCCACACTGGTTTGAATACTTCTAAACCATAGCTACTTCTCATAACCTTCTTCTTACAATATACCCATGTAGTTAAATACAAAAGCAGAAAGGAGGTTAAAAGAACTGAGGTCTTACTTATATTCTTCGTCTCTATCAACACAGGTAGGATCAGGGACTACCATCTAGATAGAAGAAAAGTGAAAAACAAATTTGGCTTCATCATCAACCATATGATGTGTATGTATGCTTGAGTGTATGTGTGTATGTGCATACGTGTGCAGTGGGGAGGAAAATTGATACTAAAATATATAAACAAACCAAGTTATCCTTGATCTTCTTAAAACTGAACACTTTCAATTCTTTTTATGTAACATTTGCATATCTGTGGTTCCCTTCTTGCATCAGTTCCAGTTTCTCCACATTCCTATAAAGATTTGATGACCCAAACTGGTCACATTGATTTGATAAGGACCTAACTAATCTACACTAATAAAAGAGAAACATGGTAATTAGCATACGACCGCTACCCTTCCCATTGGCTAATCAGCATATCCTTATGCAAATTAACTGTCAGCCAAGATGGCGCCCGGCAGCCATGCACTGAAGTGAACAGGGAGGCTTGCTTGCTCCAGTGACGGCGGACTCCAACGTTCCCCGCCTGAGTTGCCAGCCTCTCAGCTGCAACTCTAAGCAACTATGTTGCAAATATAGAAGCTAAACAAAACCCAAGAAATCGGCTTTCAGTCAGCCAGGTTCAGCCAGCCGGACCGCAACATTGTATCAAATACAGAAGGAAAAACAAAGGCCAGAAACCAGCTTTCAGCAGCCGAGGCCTCAGAGCTAAAGCTGGCCCAGAATAAAAAAAAAGAAAAAGAAAAAAAGGAGCTGTTGGGAGCTTTAGTCACCCGCCAGCCAGAAAACGGCCCTCAGCCCCTCACCCAGACTGGCCAGGCACCCCAGTGGGGACCCCCACCCTGATCCAGGACTCCCTTCAGGGCAAACCAGCCGGCCCCCACCCGTGCACCAGGCCTCTGTTCTATATAGTAAAAGGGTAATATGCCTCCCGGCACCGGGATCAGCGTGACAGGGGGCAGCGCCCAAACCCCCTGATCGCCCTGCGGCTCTGTGTGTGACGGGGGAGCTCCCCAACCCCCTGATCGCCCTGCGGCTCTGTGTGTGACAGGGTGCGGCGCCCCAACCCCCTGATCAGCCCTGCTCTGTGGGTGATAGAGGGTGGCGCCCCAACTCCCTTCCACGGGCCTTGCTCTGTGTGTGACAGGGTAGAGCCATAACCTCCCCATTGGCCCTGCCCTGAGTGTGACAGGGTGCACCGCCCCAACCCCCTGATCCGCCCTGCTCTGTGTGTGACAGGGTGCGGCGCCCCAACCACCCCCCCCCCCCCCACAGGCCCTGCTCTGTGTGTGACAGGGTAGAACCATAACCTCTCCATCGGCCCTGCCCTGAGTGTGACAGGGTGCAGCGCCCCAACCCCCTGATCTGCCCTGCTCTGTGGGTGATAGAGGGTGCGCCCCAACTTCCTTCCACGGGCCTTGCTCTGTGTGTGACAGGGTAGAGCCATAACCTCCCCATTGGCCCTGCCCTGAGTGTGACAGGGTGCAGCGCCCCAATCCCCTGATCTGCCCTGCTCTGTGTGTGACAGGGGGCGGTGCCCCAACTCCCCTATTGGCCCTACTCTGTGAGTGACAGGGGGGAGCTCCTCAATCCCGATAGACCCTGCTCTGTGTGTGACAGGGTATGGAGCCCCAACCCCCCTGATGGGCCCTGCTCTGTGAGTGACAGGGGCAGCACCCCAACCCCCTTATTGGCCCTGCTTTGTGAGTGACAGGGAGCAGCGCCCCAACCCCCTGATCGGCCCTGCTCTGTGCGTGACAGGGGGTGGCGCCGCAACCTCCTCATCGACCCTGCCTTGAGTGTGACAGGGGTGGTGCCCCAACCCTCCAATCGGCCCTACCCTGAGCATGACTGAGGGTGGCATCGCAACCTCCCGATCCGCCCTGCTCTGTGCATGACAGGGGGTGGCGCCCCAACTCCCCAATTGGCCCTGCTCTGAGCCCGACCAGGGGCTGCACCTAGGGATTGGGCCTGCCCTCTGCCACCCGGGAGCAGGCCTAAGCCAGCAGGTCGTTATCTCCCGAGGGGTCCCAGACTGCGAGAGGGCACAGGCCGGGCTGGGGGACTCCCCTCCCCTCCCGAGTGCACAAATTTTTGTGCACTGGGCCTCTAGTATTCAGTATAAAGAAAAGGGCATTTCCCATATAAATAGCAAGGGACTGTGTTTACAAGGGATGTTGCACAATTAAAGATTTGTTAGACAATCAACTATCGAAGAGGGGGGTCACCACAATGCAGAGGTGAGTGTTTAGCATGCTCTGGCTGCTGCACAGAGCCCATCAGTAAGCTTTTAACAGACAATTCCAGGTCAGCCAGATGAACGGGTTTTTTAGTGCTGATTGCATTGATTTTGCCTTTGCTATTATGAGAGAGTCAACCAACAATTTCTTAAAACATAAATCAGTGCACATGCATTGACCCATAAGCCATGAAACAAACAAAATAAAAAAGGTTGTCATTAAATTAATCTCTTGGTATGGATGGGAATGCTTCTCTTATTAAATTCAGAGTTGATTCATTCTAGGAATAATTTTGGTGTAGTGGCTCTCACTTACTATAGATTACTGACTTGCAGTGTTTGCTGCCAAAACACTTTGGCTCATTCTCAAGTCCCAAGAATTGCATACGTTTTTCCACTCCTCATGCTCCAGGGCCATTTACAATATCTCTAGAGGTTTTTCCTTTTCATTTTATTTACTTTTGTCTCAAGTCTCCTAGGAATTTTTATATACTGTTTACACTGTAATATATTAATGATGGTTCATAGCCATATGTTGACTCATGGGATCCTCTCAAAATTGTGAGTCTTTGTTTCTTTACTTGGTTTATATGTTTTATTGTTTTATTTTTATTGAATTTATGCAGGTGACATCAGTTAATAAAATTATGTTTCAGGTGTACAATTCTACAGTACATTATCTGTATATAGTATTGTGTGTTCCCCACTCAAGTCATCTTCTTCCATCACCATTTATCCCCCCTATACCATCTTCTACCTGCACCCACTCCCCTTTCCCTCTGATAATCACCATACTGGTGTCTGTTTCTATGAGTGTGTTTTATTTGCTAATCCCTTCACCTGTTTTTTTACCTAGCCCCTCAGCCCCCCTCACCTCTGACAGCTGTCTGTCTGTAACATGTATCCATGTCTCTGGTTCTATTTTGACCATCAGTTTATTTTGATCATTAGATTACACATATAAGTGAAATCATATGATATTTGTTTTTTTCTAACTGACTTATTTCACTTCGCATAATAGTCTCCAGGTCCATCCAAAGGTCAGATTTCCTTCTCTTTTATGGCCGAGTAGTATTACATTGTGTAAATGCACCACAACTTTTTTATCCACTCATCTACTGATGGGCACTTGGGCTGCTTCCAAATATTGGCTATTGTCCAGTCAATGAAGGAAAAATACCACATGATCTCATTCATGGATAATAAAGACCATTACAAACTTTTGAACAAAAATAGATACAGAGGCAGAGCTGCCTCAAACTGATTGTCAAACTGCAGCGGGAAGGCCAGGGAGGGTTGGGGGGCAGGAGGGAGGGGGGTAAGAGATCAACCGAAGGACTTGTATGCATGCATATAAGCATAACCAATGGACATAAGACACGGGGGGGTAAGGGAGGCCAGGGGATTGTCAAGGGTGGGCGGGGGGAGGACACATATGTAATACCCTTTGTAATACTTTTAGCAATAAAAAAATAATAAAAATAAATAAAAATAAATAAAAAAATATTGGCTATTGTAAATAATGCTGCAGTGAACATAGGGATGCATATATTCTTTAGAATTCGCGTTTCAGGTTTCTTCAGATATATTCCCAGAAGTGAAATTGCAAAGTCATAAGGCAGTTGTATTTTTAATTTTTTGAGGAAACTCCATACTGTTTTCCACAGCAGCTGCACCAATCTGCATTCCCACCAGCAGTGCATGCTCTTTGTTGAAGTTCTCACTAAGTTCCTTGAGCATCCTTATAACCATTTTTTAAACTCTATATCTGGTAAGTTGCTTGCCTCCCTTTCACTTAGCTCTTTTTCTTGAGATTTCTTTTGTTCTTTCACTTGGGGCATGTTTCTTTGTCTCCTATTTTGATTGCCTCTTTGTGTTTGTTTGTATGTATTAGGCCAGTGATGGCGAACCTTTTGAGCTCGGCGTGTCAGCATTTTGAAAAACCCTAACTTAACTCTGGTGCCGTGTCACATATAGAAATTTTTTGATATTTGCAACCATAGTAAAACAAAGACTTATATTTTTGATATTTATTTTATATATTTAAATGCCATTTAACAAAGAAAAATCAACCAAAAAAATGAGTTCTCATGTCATAGGTTCGCCATCACTGTATTCGGCAGATCTGTTATGACTCCAGGATTGGGAGGTTGGCCTTATGCAGTACGTGTCCTGTGGGACCCAGTGGTGCAGCCTCCTTAATCACCTGATCAGGGTGCTCCAGGAATATCCCTTGTGTTGGTTCTGTGGGCCCTGCTATTGTAAGAGTCTTGATTGTTACTGGCCAGCTCATGTGTGGATTGACCCTCAGGCTGCTGACTGTGAGAATCAACCCCAACCATAGCGTATGAGCTGCTGTGCAGGTGCTGACCACATGAAGAGGAATTCACCCTAGCAGGGTCTGGTGCCTGCCAGGATCTCCCTTTGGATAAGACGCTTGTGAGGCAAATTTGATCCTGCTTTGAAGTTGTCTAAAGCTGGCCTCTGAGCGTGTTGGTTCTTAGGCCTCTTGTCCTAACTTCAGCCATCACATCCCTTCTAGAAGGCACGGTGGAGGAAAAGAAGAAAGGGCAGGTTCACCTTTGTTTAAAATAAAAATGTTTGCAAGTCCTATACAGCACTTCTGGTAGGTTCTCACTGACTAGTAGGTACATGCCAGTACCAAGAACAAAAGTAGTTGAAGAGTATAGATTTTTTTTTTTTTTTTACTACATGTGACAATGTGCCCCACTATCATAGAGAAAGGAATCAATAGACAGTGGACAATGAGCAGTCTTCACCAGAGTCCAAATGCTGTGTTGGCATTTCAACTCAGATACAGTGATTTTAAAATGTCAAGTGTGATGTAAACATTGCCCTTTGATAACTATGCACCAAGCACTGTGCATAGTTTATTCAAAGAAATCGTTTGTGCTACATCAAAAAAATCCTCATGAACATCTGGATAGAAGGTACTATGATTAGGTCTCAAGGTTAAAGAACTGTATTTCAAATTGAAGTGCAAAGAGGATACATAATCTAGCCCGAATCACAGTTCATGGTAAGTTGGTAATTAAACCCACACAGTCAAATCCCTAAACCTGTGCGATCATTGTGCTGCCTGGAAAGTAGCATAGGACCTTTGCCTTTCTAAGAGTTTTTCAGCAGAATCATGGAAGAACTCTCAGAGATGCTGTGATGCTGCCTTTATTATTATAACACATGCACATATTTGAAAAAAATTAATATCTCTGCCTTTATTTGTACATGGTATGCAATTTTCAGGAGATGCTCTGAACTCATATAATTTCTTAATGGTGACATACAACTCCTACCTCATCTTTCGTTTATTAAGTGTTTCTTTCTTTTTCTGGTTACTAGAAATATGGAACTATGTAAGGTTTGCTTTAATTAAACCCCGTTGCTGCAGTGCATTTGTTCTTTTGAGGCATTTTAATAATATTGGGACAACTGAGATATATTCGTGATTCTAGATGATCATGTCAGTCTGGTGGGTGGGTCTGTTGTGAAGCATTGTCAGCTCAGACCCAGGATGGATGACAGGCTTTGTAGAGAACAAGATGAACAGGATTTGAAGGATTGATTTCAATCTAGAGAAAGATGTTCTATTGTTTTGATTGTGCAGAAAAAAACAGATCAAAATTTTAGTTAGTATACAGTGACAGGTTTTTAGCAAATTGGAAAATATACCTTAGTCTGACTGAGTATCAAGTTAGTAGAATGTTAACTAATCTCAAAGCAATCTGTGTGTTTTTTTGTTTAATTGATATTTTTTTCTAACTCAATTATTGTATTTCCTTCATATGAAGTCAAAACCTTCTAGTCAAGGCTCCATGATATTAATATTTTATGTCAGTTGATGTATGAAATAGTCTTCCTTTTAAATAACTGATGAAAGGTAGAGATTTAATAAGTATGGCATTCTTTATAATTTCAGACTGTTCTGAAAAGAGATTTTCATAGTTTTCTATTTCCATAAGTCATGTTATAGTTTTCCAGAAAGAGCTGAAAGCAAATGTAATAAATATATCAAAACAACTTTTTAAAATGTTTATACAGAAATTGTCAAGTATATGAAAAGTAGGCATAATACTGTTATGAACTGCCATGTACCCATCCCCCAGCTTTAACAACTGTCAATATAGGGCCAATCTGTTTTATCTCCCCCTCCCCCTCACCCCACCCCCTTCCCTTCTACTTGTTGGATTATTTTGGAGTAAATCTCAAACATTTTATTCATATGTAAATATTTAGATTTTTTTCAGTAGTAAAAGCTAGGAAAAGAGTTGAAAAGTTCATATTAATATTTCCAATTTACATTTTGGTTACAGGATTTTTACTTACTTGATTTATATTGGTATCTTTTTCCTCTTTCATTGAAAACCTTGGTTTCTAAATGAAATAATATACTTTTTTATTTGCTTTATATTATAGTTCCAGAAGGACCATATATTAATAATAACATGATTATGGAGAAGAGTTTTGATTACTGAGAAAACATTTTTGCATTTCTTTTGTCCTTAGAATATATTCCACTATTGAAAGAAAAACCTCTTCTCTGTTAGTTAAGCCACCAGGAGTTTTCCAGCAGAATCATGGAAGAACTCTCAGAGATGCTGTGATGCTCCCTTTATTATTATAACACATGCACATATTTGAAAAAATTAATATCTCTGCCTTTATTTGTACATGGTATGCAATTTTCAGGAAATGCTCTGAACTCATATAATTTCTTATATGAGTTTATTTCAAAAACTATTATTCTCTTTTAGCTTTCTAGTTTGGGGAATTGATTTTAAGTTTTAATTTTTTAGAATGGCATAAAGCATTTATATGTTTCCAAAGTAAAATCTTCAAAATGTTTTAAAAATCTCACTTCCATATCCATCCCCTCACATAATTCCCATTCTTGCCTAAAGGTAACCATTGGTACCAGCTTTTGACTTATCTTAGCATTTTTAAAACAAAGAAGGTGTGTGGGTATATTTGTGTGTGTGTGTGTGTTTATATTGTCTCTCTTTCTTAGCTATAAGATGGCATAGTATGCACAAACTATACACATTGCTTTTCTTATTTAATAATATATCTTTGTGATCATCGTTGCGTAGTATTCATTTTGCTGGTGTGACCTGAGCTTATTCAAATAGCCTGCATTGATGAACATTTGGGTTCTTTTGATAGTACAGAAATGATGTGATAAATAGCATTCTTTACCAACTACAATTTATCTGAATAATATTTTTATGAGGACATTTGGTTTATTTCAGTCAGATCTTTCCTTTTATAAACCAAAGTGTGATAAGGATCCTTGCACATGTAATGCTAGTATTTTATTAGATTGTAAGCTCCCTGAGAACAAAACATTCTATTTCTGCTATGTACATAACACAAAGCTCATTAATTTGAAGGTATTTTGGATTTATTGACTGATTAAAAGACATCAGGAAAAGACATTTATCTTTTTGGAAAACATACACATCAAGGTATTTTCAACACCAACCAAATAAAGATTATTTTCTGCCAAATATATTTATATCTGTGTTTTGTTTATAGGAAAGTGTCTATAAACAGAAATTATTCTCAGCCCTAGCCAGTTTGGCTCAGTGGATAGAGCATCAGCCTTCGGACCAAAGGGTCCCAGGGTTGATTCCTCTCAAGGGCATGTACTTTGGTTGTAGGCTCCTCCCTGGCCTGGGTGTGTGCAGGAGGCGGCCAATGTGTTTCTCTCACATTGATGTTTCTCTCTGTCTTTCCCTTTCTCTTCCACTCTCTCTAAAAGATAAATGGAAAAGTATTTTCGGATGAGAATGAACAAAAATAAATAAATAAATTAAATAAATAAACAGAAATTATTCTCAGATAAATACTGAACAAAGTTAAAAGAAAGAAATTAGAGAAAGAGTAAGTACTATTTTTGAGCAGCACTCAAATGAGACCACAAAAATTAATCAAGGTTTGGGGATTGTGTTAAATTAAACACATTGCATTCTTGTCTCAAGGAGCTTATTTTCTAGTAGTAAGTCCTAAGTGGGCAAACATCTACACTAATAAAAGACAAACATGCAAATTGACCATACCTTCGCTATGCCTTAAGCCATGCCAATCAGAGCGGCTATATGCAAATTAACCCAACCAAGATGGCAGCCGGCAGCCACGGAGCTGGAGCAAGCAGTAGGCTTGGTTGCCCCAGTGATGGAGGAAGCCAAGCTTCCCGCCTGCTGTGGCTGGCTCTGAGCTCCACTCAAGGCAACAAAGTTTCAATTATAGAAGATAAATAAACCCCAGATACCTGCTTTCAGCCGGCCGTGGCCACGGAGCTGGAGTGAGCAGGAGGCTTGGGTTGCCCCTGGTGATGGAGGAAGCCAAGCTTCTCGCCCGCTCTGGCTGGCTCTGAGCTCCGCTCAAGGCTACAAAGTTTCAATTATAGAAGGTAAATAAATCCCAGAATAAAAAAAGAAAAAGAAAAAAAGGAGAGGCTGGGAGCTTCTGTCTCCGGGGGGCTTGGCCAGCCTGCAAACGGCCCTGAGCCCCTCACCCAGACTAGCCAGGCACCCCAGTGGGGACCCCCACCCTGAAGGGGGTGTGACCAGCCTGCAGACACCCATCAGCTCCTCACCCAGGCCGGCCAGGCACCCCAGTGGGTCCCCCACCCTGATCCGGGACACCCTTCAGGGCAAAGCAGCTGGCCCCCACCCATGCACCAGGCCTCTATTTTATATAATAAAAGGGTAATATGCAAATTGACCCTAACAGCAGAACGACTGGGAATGACTGGTCACTATGACACACACTGACCACCAGGGGGCAGATGCTCAATGCAGGAGCTGTCCCCTGGTGGTCAGTGCGCTCCCACAGGGGGAGCTCTGCTCAGCTACAAGCCAGGCTGATGGCTACAAGCACAGCAGTGGTGGTGGGAGCCTCTCCTGCCTCCTCAGCAGCACTAAGGATGTCTGACTGCAGCTTAGGTCTGCTCCTTGCTGGCAAGTGGACATCCCCCAAGGGCTGCCGGGCTGCCAGAGGGATGTCTGACTGGCAGCTTGGGCCCGATCCCCAAGGGAGTGGGCCTAACCCAGCAGGTGCACATCCTCCGAGGGGTCCCAGACTTCAAGAGGGCATAGGCCAGGCTGAGGGACCCCCCTGAGTGCACAAATTTTGTGCACCGGGCCTCTAGTAGATAATAAAAATGTAGAGAAATACACAATATATTTTAGAAAATTGATAATGGTTAGAGGGAAATCCTTCAGAAGGGGAGTAGGATGAGATACAGAGCACACATTGTGGGTATAGCCTTAAATAAGAATGTGGGTTGGTGGATTTGGAGAAGGGGTAATATCTTTTCCCAGGGAAGAGTGCAGTGAAAATGGGTAATGAGAAAGTACTAGAAAGTGTGACATAGCTGATTTGGACAATGAGAAAATAAAGTTGCTAGGGGAATGTAGTTGATACCATGCTTGGTACTTCACTTATGAGAGGTTATTTAACAAGAGCTGTTTTTCCAATACCCTCAGTTAAAGGAAATTTTACTGCCTATCATCTGGCCAAGAGGCTTAAGAACATCCCCGCTCCCCCCTACCCCCTCCCCACCCCCTCCCCGCCCTACATGCTCGCAAAACTGGTTAGAATAAGAATTAGCACTGGACTGGTAGGCAATCCATAGATTGCAAAGTCTAGCCTATGGAGTATGACCTTTTGACATGGACATGCAATGATCTTAAGCATCCCGTTTCCTTTCTTAGAAATTTGGAATTATGAAACTGAGAGAATGAGGCCATTAGCAGACAGTGCAGAGACCAAGAGTACAGAGAGAGATACTATTAGATTGAGTTGGGGCCATGACAAGCTAAAGTTAGGAGAAAGCAAAACCTATGCATAAGCAGAGGGAAATCTTTCAGACAGAAAAGAAAGGATGTGCAAGAAGAGGCAAGGAAGGAAGGAAGGAAGGAAGGAAGGAAGGAAGGAAGGAAGGAAGGAAGGAAGGAAGGAAGAGAGGTGGAGCAGGGTCTTTATAGCAGTCTCATTTCCTCAAAACATTCTAGGCCCACTTCAATCAGCATTTTTCCCTAGAGGAAATTCACTTTGACTTGAATTAGGTAGTTTGAGCCTGTACGGCAGACAGCTGCCATCTCAGTATAGCCAACATCTATCTTCTCTCTTTTGCTAACAGCACACTGATTTTTCTCTAGGAAAACCATTCTTCCACACTGAGGTCCATGAAATTTGGATGCAATTGACCTTGGGTAGTTCATCACTCTTCCCCACCTTACTGCAACTTTATTATTTATAAACGAGAAGACACCAGAGCTGACCTCAGGCCAGAAGAGGAAAAAAGAACACACCCCTAACTGGTATTTGTGTTCTCATTTCTACTCATCCACCTCAGCCTGGCCTATGAATCATTGAGCCCATAATCTGCCTTAGATAACTCTCATGAGAGAGAAATTCGGTTTTCTTTATCTGCTTGAGGATACTTGAGACCCTGAATTCTATGATAATCCCAGAGACTAATTTGCTGAAATTTAATATTTCATTTTCTTTACCTTCATCTACTAGAAATTAATTTATTTTCACAGATAACTGGCAGCAATCAGAACAGAAATTCAATCTTAGAATTTCAAAGTTTTGTCTAAAAGCTTCATGTTAGGGTATAGGCTATATACATGAGTTCTGACAGATTTTATCCTTAAGTAAAACTAAAATGAAGAAATTGGGCTATTACAGTGAAGAGTTTGACAAATATTCTTTTCTTAAGAAGCTTAAGGTTTGAAACATAGGTTAGAGCAACAGGATTACCCTTTATAGTCACCAAAGATTAAAATATACAGTCATCCAGGCTGCGCATAGAATTGAATCAGTCACCTGTTATTGGCTACATCTGTTTCTTTCTTTAAAAAAAAAATATATATATATATATATATATATATTATTGATTTTTTTACAGAGAGGAAGGGAGAGGGATAGAGAGTTAGAGACATAGAGGGATAGAGAGAGAAACACTGATCAGCTGCCTCCTGCACACCCCCTATTGGGGATATGCCTGCAACCAAGGTACAGGCCCTTGACCGGAATTGAACCTGGGCCCCTTCAGTCCACAGGCCGATACTCTTTCCACTGAGCCAAACCAGCTAGGGCTACATCTGTTTCTTTATGACTAGGTCCAGGCCCTTGATTTGGTCCATAACTGCTTTTCATCCCTCTGTGCGAGCTTTCTGCTTAGTTAATTAAATCATTCATTCAACAAGTACTGATGGAGTCATATGCTACGGCTGGATATGCAACTATGAATAAGACACTGCCTCTGTCATCCCAGAGCTAGTATTCTACCAGAGCAGCCAGACAAGCAAACAGAAGATCAGATGCACTGGAGTGAATCCTGCCACAGAGCAGAGCATGAAGAAGTATGGACACAAAAGCAGTGGCAACTCACCCAGTCTGGAGGCCCCCACAAGACTTGCTTCAGAAGATGGTATCTCATTGAGTCCTGTAAACAAGTAGATTGCTCTGTTCATTGGCCCTACATATAAAAAATACTCTTCAGACCCAGTTCAAACCTCAGCCCATCAAATGCTTCTTAACCACCTAGTTAGTACCACTGCTCTCCTCTCCCTACTCAGAGCTGCCATAGCATCCATTCATTCAGCAAATATTTAGTGTCATATTATGTACCAAGAACTAGGCCCTAAGATACAGTAGTGAATAATTAAGTCCCTGCTCTCAGGTACTTACAGTTAAATGGAGCAAGGCAGACAATGTCAAACAAGCAAATATATAATATGGCCAGTGGTGGTAGCTCTTGTGCAGAAAAATAAAACAGGGTAAGAAACAGAGAGTGGGAGTGCTATTTTAAATAAAGTCCCCCCTGCTAAAATGACATCTGAGCAGAAATACATAAAGCGTGAAGAACCGAGAGAAGATTCCAGGCTGAAGGAACATCGAGTGCAAAGGCCATGGGACAAGGAATGTGTTTGGAGTTGAACACTGACTTGATATCACTCATTTTGCTTTTCACTGGATGTTGCCTTGATTCACTATTGTCCTTTCACATTGGTCTGAGCTGTTCTTCCAAGCATGTTTCCAGTTTAGGGAGGCCAGGAACTGTAATTTCAGCCTCTTTATAATGTTGTTACCATTTTCCTAACTACCCAATTCCCTGCACTCAGTCCAGAGTCTTTATGAGGCTTTGAGAAGCATTCACTGCCTTCATGTGGAGTGGGAGTTATTCATGCTCTTGATGAATTATTTATGCTGCCTGATATTAAAGGAGAACACTTCTTAACCACTGAAAGAAAAGGGTGTGTGGTGGGGAGCGGGGGCAACAACACAGAAAGTATACTCAGAGGACTAATTTCAAGGGCCTGTGAGTCTGCTTCTGGCACAAGAACACTTTTGGTGATGTTTCTGCAGACCTGACTGGTAGTTAGGGGCTGGAAACCAAGATTGCATGGATGACTCAAAAAAACCCTGATGTAGTGAATTGTGGGCTGTGGCTTGATTAAGTATTGATCAGTAACTCAGCTCAGGTCTGAAACAGTCTCAGAACTACCTTCTGAATAAGCCATAAAGCAAAAGAATCGTTCACTGAATTAACTGGCGATCTTATTGGGGATGCTGTGAAATCCTCAAGAAGAGCAAATTAAGAAAGTTTGAAAATTCGCTTAAATGTTTGACTTTTAAAAAAGTGACACTCCAAATATTACTAAGGCAAATAAGATTAATTAAGGAACAGATGACCCTGAAACCTCTAGACTTATTCTTATTGGAGGCTCAGAAAGTGCCTGATTCAGATTTCATTAGGTATTTTAGGATATGTTTAGCATGTAAATTCTTTAGCTGCTGAGCTTCAATAGATTTCACCCTGTAGAGTGGCAGTGTGGTCTTCGGACCTATGGAGATTCTGCAACATCAAAACTATTTTCCTAATAGTGCTAAGAAGTTATTCTCTACTTACTGTGTGGAAGTCTGCACTGAGAGTGAGCAAATCTGCTGGTGTTTTTGCAGGAGTCAAGGAGGTAGCACCAGACAGAGGTAGCACCTTCATTGCCAGGTAATCACAGTTTACAAAGATGCAAATCTTAACTTAAGAATGACCTTGATGACTTGTATGCATGCATGTAAGTATAACCAATGGACACAGATACTAGGGGGGTGAGGGTATGTTCCGGGGGGTGTAGGGGACTGGGGAGAGGTCAATGGGGCGTGGGGGGGAGGAGACATATGTGATACTATATGTAATACTTTAAAGAATAAAGAATTTTAAAAAAGAATGACCTTGATGAAGCAGTGAAAATGTATTAAATCTCAGCCCTTGAGTACACATCTTGTTAATATTCTGTGCACATGAAGCACTTGGGCACTCAAAAGTACAGTGGTTGATAAAGGAAAAGCCACTGTTACGTTTGAAGCTGAGCAATGATTTTACTTAAAAGGATGGCTACAAACTATCACTTTATCAATAATGAATAAAGTGGGCCTGTCACGTCAAGAAAAATAACTTGACATTTGATGCCAATAATAAAATTTAATTTTTCAAGTGAAAATTCAAATTTGGAAAATTTGTATCTATCACTGTGAGCTTAAAGCTTCCTAAAACTTAAAAAGGGACTTTTAGGATGAGATTTGTGTTTATAATATGGTAACAGATGTGAGATTTTGATAACATTTAATGAAATGTGTCAACATTTGGAAGATCTGCATAACTCAGTGAATCAATATTTGATCAATGCATGGGTAAAATATTCCTTCAAGGAAATCATAGATTAGTAGGTTTTAATGAAGCACAGTATCTACACGATGGAATACTATGCTGCTGTAAAAAAGAAGGAACTCTTACCATTTGCAACGGCATGGATGGAACTGGAGAGCATTATGCTAAGTGAAATAAGCCAGTCAATGAAGGAAAAATACCACATGATCTCACTCATTCATGGATAATAAACACCATTATAAACTTATGAACAATAATAGATACAGAGGCAGAGCTGCCTCAAACTGATTGTCAGACTGCAGCGGGAAGGCCAGGGAGGGTTGGGGGGCAGGCGGGAGGGGGGTAAGAGATCAACCGAAGGACTTGTATGCATGCATTTAAGCATAACCAATGGAAATAAGACACTGTGGGGTAGGGGAGGCCAGGGGATTGTCAAGGGCGGGGGGGAAAAAAAAGACACATATGTAATACCCTTTGTAATACTTTAAGCAATAAAACAATAAAACAAAAACAAAAAAACAATAAAAATATATTTAAAAAAGAAAAAAGAAAAGAAAAGTTCATTGGTATGGTTTCAGTTTCCACTAACACTAGCACTTGTTAAGTTTTGCTATAGCATCAAAGAAGAACATCCATATTTATCTGGAAGGCTACTATAATATTCCTTCTTTTTCCAACTACATATGTGCAAGGCCAGATTTTCTTCATATACTTCAACCAAAGCCACACATGGCAAAGGATAGACTGCAGAAGCAGGTGTGTGAATCCAACTATCTTCAGTGAATCTAAACATCAAAGATATTTGCACCAACATAAAGAAGAAAACACATGACTCACCTCTTACTAAAATTTTTGTTTTGGAAAACAGTTATTTTTCATTAAAATAGGTTATTTGTGTTTACATATATTGTGTTGTCACTGTCATTTTTTAATTAATAAAAATTTAAATATTAATTTCTAATATGATAAATATCAAAAGATAAAAATTGATATAAACATATTTTTATGGTAAACTCTTTAAAGTCCTCAAAATGTGAGAACTTCTGCTATAGAGGGTCAATGATTGTCATATCCTACATAATAAAAGTGTAGTATATAAATTGTCCCCTTGACTGGGAGTTTGGGAGTTTGACCAGGGGGCAGGGCTGGCCAGGGGAAGGGAGGGAGGCCCTGGCCAGCAGCCGCCAGCTGCTAGGGACCCTACCAGTGCATGAATTTTGTGCACTGGGCCTCTAGTGATGAGATAATCTAATAAGTATCATCAACCCAGAAAACAGTCTCACTTTCCCTTTTTGGCCCAAGTGAATTCATAAATAAGAAGACTCTATACATGTGTGGTAAGTAGTTACAGAGATGCTTTCTTCCAGCTTCAGACCTTGGAATCAGAGGACTGAGTTAGCCTCTGTCTGTGATTAATGATGCTTATAAGGCCGTGCCCCTATTTAATTTAAATTCTCCCTATGCTTTTGCTGCTTCCCTTTTTTGTTTTGTGTATATATTTGTAAAACACATTATGGTTTCATGTTGCATATATTTTTAATTTACATAAATGATATTGTGATATATATCATTTTCTTTTTATCTTAGCACTATATTTAAAAGATCTAGCGTTGTTACTGCATGCTAATAAGAAAAACCGCACAGACAAATCTTCTGGCTGATGTATATTTTTATCATCATCTGCAGCTAGAGATTTTATGGGAGCATTAAAAATTTTCCCCTTTAATGTGACAAACATGAAAAACCGCCTCTAAGTTATAAAATTTATAGAACCAAATACAAAATGACTCAGAGCTCATTTGCTCTCAGAGCTCATTTATTGGCGGTCTGAATGTGTCGTATACTTGTTCACAATATGAGGGTTTCTAATAAATATGAACCAGACTGTAGGGCTTCGAAATCTTAGCTCTGCAACTGTGTGATTTTAGGCAAATTACTTAACCTCTCTGTGTTTCACTCATTATCTGTCAAGTGGGGTTAGTAAAAGTACCTACTTCATGGTGTGGACATGAGGGGAACATGAATTACTCTTTGTTAAGTGCTTAGAACAGTACCTGGAACATAGGAAGCATTGTATATGGGTGTTTGTGAAGTGAAATGAAACTAAATGAGATGAATGAGAAGAATATGCCATCTAAGAACATCAACTTGTCCCTGTGAATCATAATCTGCTTTTTCCATTAGAGTGTTTCTCCCCTTTGTCTTCCCAAGGAAAATGTTTTGGTAATAAAAAGTCACTGAATGATTATGGGTAGAGAGAGGAGGATCTTGCTCTGTTATTTTTATAGGCATTGTTTTTATACCTTGTGGAGAAACTTTAAAAGCCCTGAGAATGACATCACATCCTGAAAAACTTCATAGAAAATATTCTATTAGATTCTTAGTGTAAGGGATTTATGGATCAAAAAGATCCATGTGCATTTAGACTAAGGAAATTAAAGGACTGTACATTTCACATGAAATATACTACATTGCCATGCTCTCCCCCAGGCTATCATCCTCTTTTTGCCCCATCAAGGTTTCTGTGACTTCACTGTGCTCTCCTGGACACGGAAAACAGAATGTCCAGAGCCAGGAGCTGTGAAGTCAAAGCAACTACAACAGCCTCAAGTACTTTCTATGACCAAGTAATGCCTGGTATGATGCATTAAATTGTTCACAGCTTTTATCCTATCACTGATGATGATGTCATTTTTGAAGCACTATCAGGAAAAGATGAGCATTCTTAATGGGATTTGAAGAAGTTATTCAAATGGAAGACCATGTGCATTCAGACTATAAATACAACCACGGGACATATTTCTCAACTTGAAAACCAAGCTCTATTTAACAATTCCAGGCCCTTTTCTCATTATAGGCCATTGTTAACGTCCTTTCCAAGTGTGCTTGTAATCGCTTACTTTTCAGATTGGGTGCCCTGGGATAAAGGCAGATTAACTCTGAGCTGTGAATGTTACAAATGCTCTTATTTTAACCTACAATCAACTCAAATCGAGGCACTCTACAAAATGCAAACATGGTATTTGGTGTGATTTTATTTTATTTATTTATTTTTATTTTTTATTTATTTTATTATTTTATTTTATTTATTTTATTTTATTTTATTTTATTTTATTTTATTTTATTTTATTTTATTTTATTTTATTTTATTTTGCATGAGCAGCATGCAAGGATATGCTGGCTTGGACTTTCTGGATCTTTGCATGGCCAGAAGTCTGACAGAATAATCACTGACGTTCAAATTAGAACCCCAGATGGAAACACAAGCAGGGGCCACCACTGTGCCTTTTTCATGTTCTGAAGCTCAGTTCTGGACAGAAATGTGTTTCCAGTTAAAATGTAATCATCCCCAATTCCTTCTGATCACTGGATCATATTGGAAAGAAACAGCCCGAGGACAAAAATTGCTTTTAATTACCACTGAATGTTGATAGAAATGATCATATCCTTCCTATACATTTGTATTTTTGTAGAACAAACATGAATAAGATAAATATATGGCCTCTTTATACTTTAAGTATATTTTGAGAAAGATCTTTGTTTAACATTACCCTCTTTCAGTTAGAGTTTCTTTGTCAGGATTGGGTTTTCCCAACTTTTTTTCACCATGGTTTGCAGAAAGAGCTAGGTCAGTTTAACACCCTTGCATCGTTGTTTTTAAATATAGGTGCCTTTTTTTTTAATTCAGTAAGATTCAAGAGAGTTTATGTGCTCTTCTGATTAAAGAATTGAAAATTATAAGATACTTTGGATGACATTTATTCTAACCCCACCATATTCCTACCTTTCAAACCATTTAAAAAATGAATGCATTGAGATTATTAGAGAGACAAGTAAAAAAGAATTTAGAAAACCAAAGCACCCTCTATTTCACGCTAAAGCTTTATGGAATATTCAATACCTAAAATTTTAAAGTAGCTTTTATCTTTATATATTATTGAAATGCTATAAATAACAACCATTACTTTTCTCAGCTGGGATGTGGAACATGGATCCTGAAACCCAGTAGTGAATGTTGGCATCGAAATCTTGTTCAAAACAGGAATGAATGGCAGACACAAAGATATCATGCGGCTTCATGTGATTCCTTCTCTAGGTCTCAATTTTAAACAACCCATGTGGCTAAGTAAATGTACTTTTTGACGCTTTTCTGATTATTTCAAGATTTCCATCACAAATTAAGGAAAAAAGTGTCTTAGGAAATTAATTCTATTAGAATACAACATGTCTAAAATTAATCCTATATTTGGGTTTTCCAAGGAGCTATTAGCAATAAAGAGAGGAAATTTATATGCATATCTGGTAAGGTCTCATAAAGCAATGTGTATAACCAATTCACAAAATGCTAATAGCATAAGTTGTGCAGTCAGAATACATAGTTACTAATTCTGCGACTTTGGGTAAATAACTCAACTTCTCTGTGCTAAAATATCTCACCTGATAAGTAGCTAACTACAGTCCCTCCCTCAAAGATTCTGGGGAGAGTTAAATAAGATAAAATGAAGTATTTAGCACACTATCAGAAACATAATTAGCCCTGAATAACAATTATTATTATTATGTTTGGGTATGTACACAAAAAAGAATAAAGCATTGGCCCTTCCTTCAGGAAATTCATGCATTATTTCCCTTACAAAATACAGTTTCTTGTTAGATAAAACCCTAGCTTGATCAATACTATGGAAATAAAGAAAACCAACAACATGAGAAAAACAAAGGCTCTTTATTCAGAGCTTGCTGTAGCAAGGGAGTCAGCCACCATTAACTGCATTCTGTCAGAGACTCAAAGGCAGGCGGAGGTGTGAGAAAGTGTCATAGTAGAACTTTGATACCATAGCTTTGGGTATTTCCTTCATGCCGTTGGCATGAAGAAGCAGTAGGCTGGCTACCTAGAAGCAGGGCATCCTATGTGATTGGTTAGGAATGTGTTCTTGACTTTCTCTAGTTGGTCCTAAATTAGAAGTGGGAGACAAATTAGGGAAGCTGTCGGTTATTAATCAAGTCTTGGCCATTTTGGGCTGAGTGTTACAAAAGTCATTGTTTAGCCTTCTGGATTGTCACTAGAGACAGCAATGTGGCTTCCTTTACATCTGACTTCCTGGGTTGTTTACTGTACATATTGTTTCCTGGGCAGGTGGCTGTAGGTTGTGAGTCAAAGTTCTGTTTTTATATATGGACTAGAGGCCCAGTGCACGAAAATTTGTGCACTGGGGCGGGGGGGGGGGGGGGGGGGGACTCAGCTCAGCCGGCGCCTCTTGCAGTCTGGGAGCCCTTGGGGAATGTCCATCTGCCAGCTTAGGCCTGCTCCCTGGGGGATCTGGCCTAAGCTAGCAGTCTGACATCCCTCTGGCAGCCCGGGAACCTTCAGGGGATGTCGGACTGTGTCCAGGATGGAGCGGGCCTAAGCCACAGTCGGACATCATTAGCGCTGCCGCGGAGGTGAGAGAGGCTCCTGCCACCGCCGCTGTGCTCACAGCCATCAGCCCAGCTTGGGGATGAGTGGAACTCCCTCTGTGGGAGCACAGTGACTACCAGGGGGTAGCTCCTGTGTTGAGCGTCTGCCTCCTGGTGCTCAGTGCGTATCATAGCGACCGGTTGTTCTTGGTCATTCTGCCATTAGGATCAATTTGCATATTACCCTTTTATTATATAGGATTGGCCATTTCCATTTGTATATCCAGTCTCTCAATATTTTTTTAGAGCTTCGTTGTCTTCAAACTCCTTAAGGTACTTTCTGAAATATTATTCAAGATACACATGTTAGAAATTTAATTTAATTGGAAATTTATATAGGTGTACATCATTGAAACTGAGTATTTGAGGCTTACAGATATACTATACTATGTTATCCCAGAGCCAGCAATATACCAAATCTATACGTGCCTGGTTCTATATTTCAACTCATCTTCATACCCCCTCTCTTTTAATATTCTCCCTTGCATTGCGGGGGAGGAGCCTGAGAATTCTATTTCCTAGAATCCACAGCCAGCAGGTTTTAGATGAGATTCCCTGATGAGAGGTTCTTCCTTGAGATATAGAAAGGAAAAGCCATTATTCTCCAGCAGCAGCCATGGGCAGGCAGGTGAGTTGGTGGGTGGTTCATGTGATGTTTTGCCAGTGGCTTCCGAGCATCCTCCTGAGAATCACTAGCTTTGATGAATCAGTAGAGGCGACTCTCCTGATACCCTTGCACTTCTAGACTTCCTCACAGCTCACAGGAGCTTCGGTGACCTTTGCTCTCCTAGCCCTTCTAATGGTTTGGTACCAGTAAGTCTTAAATTGCCAGTGTTAAGCTCTGTTTTGTTCAAAATACCTAAAGTGATCTCTGTTTTTCTGCCCGAACCCTGACTGAATGATCAGATACTGCCAAAACTAGGGGTAAACATATGTGCTGAGACTATTCTGGATAAGACTAGAATACACTCTATTGATAAACAGCCAAGACAATTGAGAGAAAAGGAGTAAATGTTAAGTCTGATCATTAGAGTTGGCTTCTTCAGTAAGGGTATCATTTTTCTTTCTCTTTATTTTCCTAGTGTTTAGCAGAAAGCCTAGCACAAGTTAATCACTCAAAAATGTTGGTTAAGTCAAGATGAATTAAATAATCAGCTGAACAGATAAACAAACAGGAATTTTGGAGCAGACCAGGGCAGAAAAGCAGTTGCTTAAAATAAAAGTAGACATAAAAAGAAAGTAATAAAATTATAAGTAACAGTAAAAATACGTATCTTACTATGCCCTTCTACGAAGAGAAAATTTAAGATCAAAGCATTAATTAGGAATAGTCTTAGAATTTTCTGATTGTGTTTTACTTTTTAATGCTTTTCCTCACATTGCTTCATTTCTATTGCTGTCAACTCCCTCCAAACTACTTTCAAATCCATCCACTTTCTGCTATCTCTATTGTTACTATTCTAATCCAGGAGATGAGGCTTCTGCGGTATCCTCTGAACTGGGCTCGCTGCTTTGACTCCAGCTCCTTTGGATTCACTCTGTAGACCTGCACAGCCCAGAATGGTAGCCAGTAACCACATGTGCTACTGAGCACTGGAAATGCTGCTAATTTAAGTTGAGATGTGCTGTAAGTTTAAAATACACACTGAATTTCAAAGACTTAATATAAAAAAAGATAAGATGTAAATAAATGTTTACATTGATTATATAATGACTAGAGGCCCAGTGCATGAAATTTGTGCACAGAGTGGTGGTGGTGTTGGGGGGAGGGGGGGTATCCCTCAGCCCGGCCTGTATCCTCTCACAATCTGGGACCCCTCGGGGGATGTTGGGTCTAAACCGGCAGTTGGACATCCCTCTCGCAATCTGGGATGCTGTATGCACCATTGACTGTACTTTTCATACAATTGAAAGGTATCTTGCTGTTGTATGGGCAGCTACATTTTTTTACCCTGATTATAAAAAGTAATACATGACATGATCCTTCTAAGGCAGTAGTACCATTTTCCCCATCTTATAGGTGGAACAACTGAAGCAGAGAGAAGTTAAGAATTGGCTTTGTCACACAGTTATAAGTGTCAGAATAAGGGCTGACCACAAAATGTGCAAGCCAGAGTCCATGCATGTCATCGCTGCATCATCCTGTTTTTTCAGTGTTAGAGTAGCCTTGCCAGGTTTTAATTTTTAAATGTAAGAGACAGTTCCCAATATATAGGGTAGGGTCCCTAGGCCTGGCCAGCGATCAGGGCTATCTGTGGGGTGACCGGTGGGTGGGGTGATCAGGGCTCCCCCCCACCGCTGGCACCTGCCTTGGCTGGTGGCCTGGCACTGCCTGCTGGCTAACCCTGCTCCCCCAGTGCCGCCACTGCCAGTCGCCTCCCTCTTGGGGGGCAGATGCTCAACACAGGAGCTGCACCCTGGTGGTCAGTGCACATCATAGCGACCAGTCATTCCGCTGGTTGTTCTGCCATTTGGCGATTTGCATGTTAGGGTTTTATTATATAGGATATGATAGTTTAGATTAGTAGGTTAAATAAAATATATTAGTAAAATTAATTGAATATGTTTCTTCTTACTTTTTATAATGTGATTAATAGAAAATTTAAGTTTCCTATGTGGCTTGCAGTATATTTCTATTGGACATCACTGCTCTAGACAATAGTGATCTTTTAAAATAAAAGTTAGCTCATATAGTTACCCTGCTTTAAACCTTACACATATGATAAAGACCAAAATTTGTAATGTTGCCTTCAAGTTCCTGTCTAACCTGGCCCCTGTCCACTTCTCCAGCCCATATCATGCTCCTCAGTAATTTTGTCCTTTTCATTGTTCCTTAGAGTAACCCCATCTGCAGCAGTTTCTTTCCACATGTTCTCTCCCACCTGAAATGTAACCCATAGTAGACCAACTACTATTTTATCTTATAGCATTATTTTTTTATCCTGTGTAACAGTTATCACCATTTCTAATTATGTATTCATTATTTTGACAGAGATAGTATAGCAGAGTTCCTATTCATTAAATGGTCATGTTAGTATTTCTATTGGGCTTATGCAATTTCAGAGCCAGAAATCTCTTTGTTTTCTATAAAAGAAAGCTGATGTGTTTAAAAGTTTTACTTTTATTGAAAAAAGGGGATATTTTCTTTCTGTGATTTACATCTTTTTAAAAATATATTTTTATTGATTTCAGAGAAGAAGGAAGAGGGAGAGAAAAATAGGAACAACAATGATGAGAGAGAATCATTGATTGGCTGCCTCCTGCACGCCCCCTACTGGGAATCGAGCCTGCAACCCAGGTATGTGCCCTGACCAGGAATCAAACCCTGACCTCCTGGTTCATAGGTCTCATAAGTCAACACTAAACTGTGCCAAGCCAGCTCAGCCAAGGGTTCGAAAGCCTGAGTGAGGGCGGCGAAAGGATGAAGAAATGACAAAGAGAATAAGCTGGGTCTAGGTGGATCTTCCTGTGCCTGGCTGAGGCCACAGAGAGAGATCCAGAGGCAAGCTGAGCCTTTATTTTATAGCCAGAGGTAAACAAGGTAGTGGTCACCATAGTTACAATGTTCTCCTGAGTTTCACTTGTTTTGGCAGCACTTGCTGCACCTCCCACAGCCCATTAGCTACCTAGGAAGGATCTAGGGAGCGTCATAAGGTCAAGCCTAATTATGCTAAGAGGACTGTGCCCTCTCAGCTGGGACTTGTTTGTGGCTTTGCCAACAGGTCAGTCCGAGGCTTAACCCTATAGCCCTACACTAAATCACTGAGCCACACGGGCCAGGCAGTTCTCTGCGGTTAGAGGTGTGCAAGGCACGTTCTCTTACCCACCACAATTACTTTATCAAATAGTAAATATAGATCAGGATTTAAGGATTAGTTTCATATAAAATATCAAACTCCATCTAATTACAATTCCTATTACAATAGGACTTTCATATTATCGTGTCAAAGAAGATTGGACACGTTAC
The DNA here is from genome assembly GCF_028538775.1 of Myotis yumanensis. Classification (NCBI taxonomy): domain Eukaryota; kingdom Metazoa; phylum Chordata; class Mammalia; order Chiroptera; family Vespertilionidae; genus Myotis; species Myotis yumanensis. Next base: position 179,948,046 of record NW_027223754.1, read on the forward strand.
AAAGTAAAACAGTTACTCCTGAAAACAATATATTTCATAAGTTGGGTGCAAAGGAGTTTGGCTGCCTAGGCCCCAGCAATGAACTGATTTTATTTACACCTTGAATCTGTGTTATCAACTTAGGCAGAAACAGAAATACATTAGGCTACCCTTGTTCTCTTTTTATGATAAAAGGAAGCCATCAAATATAACATCAGAGGCCATCTTTTTTTCTGGAACTAAACTCAAGGAAGAATTTGTTACTTGCTTCCCTGTAAAGAACACTCAGATATAATGGGTTATATCTCCAACTATAGGTTTACAAAAGGATCAGAAATGCAGTTCAAGGAGATGGTTCTTGTTTTGATTTTCCCTAATGTAGAGAACTTAACATTAAACTGTAACTCAGTCAATTAATTTCTATGTTTGGCTTTAATAGTATGACTTAAATACCAGGCCTTCAGTTATTCTAAAATAATATCAGGACAGAACTCAGTGAATTCAGAAAAGATAAGAAGCCTCATTAGACTAGGCTTGACATTCCCAATTATCTAATATTGCAAAGAGATCTTTACTAATCCTTGATGGAGGTGAAATTTATAGCAGATTTTTAATCACTGTTTCCTAAGGTGTTGTATGTATATCACTCATGGCCCAAGAGAATGTTAGAAGGAAAACAAAACTTTATTTTATCAATTAAAATGTTATTTTAATGTGTTTTAGGAAATAATGTGACTAGTCCATTCAACTGTGAGTTTATAGATAAGGTTAAGTTAAAAAGTTTTAAAGACAATTATTAAATAACTAGAGGCCCAGTGCACAAAATTCGTGCACGGGGGGTGGGGGGTTCCTCAGCCCAGCCTGTGGCTTCTTACAGTCCAGGACACTTTGGGGGATGTCTACCTGCTGGCTTAGGCCCGATCCTAAGTTGGACATCCTTCTCAGAGTCCAGGATCCCTTTTGCAGTCCAGGACCCCTTGCTCCTTACCGCCTACCTGCTTGCTGCTCTTTAGTGCTGCCGTGGAGGCAGGAGAGGCTCCCACCATCACCACTGTGTTCGCCAGCTGTGAGCCTGATTTCTGGAAGAGCAGTGCTCCCCCTGTGGGAGTGCACTGACCACCAGGGGACAGCTCCTGCATTGAGCATCTGCCCCCTGGTGGTCAGTGCACATCATAGCAACCATTTGTTCTGCTGGTTGTTCCGCTGTTCAGTAGATTTGCATAGTAGGGTTTTATTATATAGGAGGATAGTATTTTGGTAAGCAGGCATGGCAAAAGTCAAATGATAAGGATGTGTGGTAGGCTGGATAATGGCCCCAAAGATATCTACATACTAACCTCAGAATCTGTGAATGTGACCCCACCTATTAAAAGTAACATTACAGCTGTAATTAAGTTAAGGATATTGAGATGGGGAGATTAGCCTGGACTATCTGGGTGGGCCCAATGATGTAATCAAGAGGAGTCTTACAAAACAGAGTCTGGAGAGTCAAAGACAGAGGAGTAGATGTGACAAGGCAAGCAAGAGGTAGAGTGATGCAAGGAGGGGAACACAGCTTCTAGAAGTTAAAGAGACAAAGAATGAATTCTGCTTTGAAGGCTCTAAGAAGGAACCACTGCTGTCAACACCCTGATTTTAACCCTATAAGGTCATTTCTGACTTCTATCTCCAAAACTGTAATGGAATAAATTCCTCTTGTTTTAAGCCACTAAATCTATGATAACTTATGATAGCAGAAATCAGAAACGAATACAGATAGATGGTAATCAAGAGACTGACATTTATAAAACACTAGAGGCCCAGTGCACAAAATCCATGCACAGGTGGGGTCCCTAGTGGCCGTCGGCTGCCGGCCAGGGCCTCCCTTCCCCTGGCTGCCTGCCACCACCACCGGCTGGGTCCTCCCTACCCAGGGTTGGCTGGCTGGCCCTGCCCCCTGGTCGAACTCCCAGTCGAGGGGACAATTTGCATATTAGGCTTTTATTATATGGGATTGCCTTAGCCAGTGTCTGAGTACAGGTATTTCATGTTGTTCATCAAGGGAATAGTCATAAGCTACAGATGCCAGACTGTGCTGTACTTCATGTATTTCTCATTCAGCAAATATCTTTGCAAGTTGTTCATTACCCTTGTATATAATTCATCTGGATCTGGAGGCTTGAAATAATTTTCAAAATTTACTGATAATAATTAGAATAATTAATAGCATTTATTGAGCTTTAAGCAGATCAGGCATTGTTCTAAGCAATATATTGTCTAACCTTATGGAATAGTTTCTGTTTTATCCCCATTTTATAGATGGCCTTGCTGTGTGGACCCAGCTTTTCACCTACAGGCCTGTCTTTGTTTGAGGTCTTGGTTTTCATCATATTTAAGGAGTCCTAGATTTCTCCTCCCATTTCCTCGTCTAACTTGGGCTTCAGTTTTCCCTTACAGTGTTGTTATACCCTACCCTTTAAGTGAAAAGAAGACAGAGCAAAATAAGATTGAAATATTTGTACCTTCCTTCTGCCATCTGATAGCATTAAACCATCTTCCTAGCCAACATGCTGTCAATTCTGAATGTTCTTTAAACAATATTTACTAGTATTGTGCTTGCTAATAATATTCTCAATAGGAAGCTATTTCAAATATAAAATACTTTTAACAACACTAAACAAAAATCATGGAGAAGTAATAAAAGTGACACTCAGTCAAAGCGCCATTCATTTCCTTTCCAGGAATTGAGACTAGTCTGTGCTTTTGACCTTGCTTTTTGAAAAGTGATATAGGTGTTTTCCCTCACTGTGCAATCTTGGAAAGGGTATTTACTTTGGGCTTCAGGTTCCTCTTCTGCAAAATTGGAGTTGCACTGGGAGATCTCTAAGGCTTCTTTCAGTTCTAATTTCAGTAACTTCAAAATATATATTTCTTTTGGGAAAAAGTAATTCAACAGAACTCTGCCTGTTAATATGACATTGGACCCTGATTTACCAGTAAATATTCCAGCGATTATTAACACACATGTGACTTTGATGCTAGACTTATTACTAATCTGACAGGCTACTTATGAAGTGTGCTTCCTTTCGGTGGGTGCGAGTATTTTGTTGTGGTTGCTTGAACAATCTCTCTTGTGCCTATGAGCTTTCTACCACTTGAAGAAAATGAGAAACTGAGTTCTCATTTATTGTTTTAGCTCAATATTCTACTACTACAGTTCTCCAAATTCTGCCTGCTTCAGCCACATCATGATGTTACTATAAAACATCACTGAACTAGCAAGCTCAGATATGCCTAATGTCAAGAATGTTATAGAAGGAATATCTGCATTAGATGTGGTTAGACTAGATCAGTGGTTCTCAACCTTGGCTGCACATTAGAATCACCTGGGAATCTTTTTAAAATCCTGATTTCTGGGCCTCATCCTCTGGAAATTCTGTTTCTTTGTTACTAATGTGGCCCCACCCCATAACAAAGAAACAGAATTTCCGGAGGATGAGGCCCAGAAATCAGGATTTTAAAAAGATTCTCAGGTGATTCTAATGTGCAGCCAAGGTTGAGAACCACTGGACTAGATGATCTCTTAGGATGACCAATTGTCTTCATTTTCCAGGGACTATTCCCAGTTTTAACACTGAGAGTCCTCAAATCCAAGAAATCCTCAATCCTGGGAAAACCAGGTTGGTAGGTTGCCCTTTCTGAGGTCCCTTAAAACCTACGACTCAAGGTCAGTGCTGTTCAGTAGAACTTTCTGCAATTCTGGGAATGTTCTATAGTTACACTATCCAATTCAATAGCCATGTGGCTATTGAGCACCTGAAATGTGAACAGTGCAAGTGAGGAACTGAATTTTTTTTAAATATATATTTTTATTGATTTCAGAGAGGAAGGGAGAGAGAGAGAGAGAGATAGAAACATCAATGATGAGAGAGAGTCGTTGATTGGCTGCCTCCTGCATGCTATGTGCCCTGACCAGGAATTGAACTGTGACCTCCTGTTCATAGGTCAGTGCTCAAACACTGAGCAACACCAGCCGGGCTGAGGAACTGAATTTTTAACTAGTTTACATTTAAGTAGCCACATGTGACAAGTAGCTTCTCTATGTGACAACACAGTTCTTAGGTGATGCCATGAAAATGGTCACTGGTGAGGTGCTTAATGCAGTATCTCTAAGGGAAGTACATTAGTTCCGTCCTTATCTGTGAGGGATTGGTTCCAAGACCCGCAGTGGGTGCCTGAAACTACAGATAGCAACAATTTCTACATGCTATGTTTTTTCTATACACACATACCTATGGTAAAGTTTAATTTATAAATTAAGCTCAGTAAGAGATTAACAAGAACTAATAAAAATGTAATAATTATAACAATAAAATTGTAATGAAACTTGTGTAAATGTGATCTCTTTGTCTCAAAATATTGTGATGTTGTGAGATGATACAATGCCTGTGTGATGAGCTGAAGTGAGGTAAATGATACAGGCAGTGTGATGTAGCATTAGCCTTGAACATAAGTCCTGTGATACCGCAGCAGTTCATCGGGTAACCTAGTCAGCTACTAAATGACTAATGGGTGGGCAGCGTATAAAATGTGGATACATTGGACAAAGGGATGATTTATGAGCTGGAGAATGAAATGGTAATGAAAGGGCGAGGGCTAGGCCCTCCACCTTGCCCCAGGGTAAGGGCTAGGCCCTCCACCTTGCCCCAGGGTAAGGGCTACGCCCTCCACCTTGCCCCAGGGTAAGGGCTACGCCCTCCATCTTGCCCCAGGGTAAGTGCTCCATCTTACCTTGGCCACGTGCTTGGCAAGGAGCTTCTTCCCGGAAGTCTAAGCCTCTGCTAGCCACACCCAGGAACAAGACACCAACTTCCTCCTGGCCAATTGGCAGAGCACAGTCCTTTCTCCTCCCCTTACTCCAACCCCCACTATAAAACCCGTCTCCACACAGAGTTATCTCTCTCTCTGCTTCCTGCTGCTGTGTCGGCAAGGTGGGGGAGCCAAGCTAGCTCGAATAAAGACTCTTATGCTTTTGCATCGGACATGGCTGGCTCCCTGATGTGGTTTCTTGGGGATCCTGAAATCTGGGCATAACAGGTGTAAGATTTCATCACACTATTTGGAATGGTACACAATTTAAAACTTTTGAACTTTTTATATCTAGAATTTTCCATTTAATATTTTCAGGACATGGTTGACTATAGGTACCTGAAACCACAGAAAGCAAAACTGTGGTTAAGGGGGGACTGCTGTACCCTGAGATGTGGTATGATTGCACCCTTGTATGACACTCAGCCCACCAGCTTTTGTCTTGGATCCATTGTTATAATGATAAGGCAGTATAATAAGGTTATCTAGGAATATTGATAAGACCTACCTTTATCACACTCCAGGTCAAAGGGTAGAAGTAGTGATAGCCCTTAGGGAAGTGGTTCTCAACCTTCCTAATGCCACAGCCCTTTAATAAAGTTCCTCATGTTGTGGTGATCCCCAAGCATAAAATTATTTTCGTTGCTACTTCATAACTGTAATTTTGCTACTGTTATGAATCATAATGTAAGTATCTGATATGCAGGATGTATTTTCATTGTTACAAATTGAACATAATTAAAGCATAGTGATTAATCACAAAAACAATATGTAATTTTATATATATATATATACTAGAGGCCCGGTGCACAAAAATTTGTGCACTCGTGGGGGAGAAGGGGTCTCTCAGCCCGGCCTGTGCCCTCTCGCAGTCTGGGACCGCTCGGGAGATAATGACCTGCTGGCTTAGGCCTGCTCCCGGGTGGCAGAGGGCAGGCCCAATCCCTAGGTGCAGCCCCTGGTCGGGCTCAGAGCAGGGCCGATTGGGGAGTTGGGGCGCTGCCCCCTATCACGGACAGAGCAGGGCCCATGAGGGGGTTGGGGAACTCCCCCCTGTCATGCATAGAGCGGGGCTGATCAGGGGGTTGAGGAGCTCCCCCCTGTCACTCACAGAGCAGGGCCAATCAGGGGGTTGAGGAGCTCCCCCCTGTCATTCACAGAGCAGGGCCGATAGGGGAGTTGGGGCACCACCCCCTGTTACACACAGAGCAGGGTGGATCAGGGGATTGGGGAGCTCCCCCCTGTCACTCACAGAGCAGGGCCGATAGGGGAGTTGGGGCACCGCTCCCTGTCACACACAGAGCAGGGCGGATCAGGGGGTTGGGGTGCCGCCACTGTCACACTCAGGGCAGGGCAGATCAGGGGGTTGGGGCGCCGCTACTGTCACACACAGAGCTGCAGGGCGATCAGGGGGTTGGGGAGCTCCCCCCTGTCACACACAGAACAGGGCTGATCAGGGGGTTGAGGAGCTCCCCCTGTCAGGAACAGAGCAGGGCGGATAGGGAAGTTGTGGCCCCGCCCCCTGTCACACACAGAGCCACAGGGCGATCAGGGGGTTTGGGCGCTGCCCCCTGTCACGCTGACCCCGGTGCTGGGAGGCATATTACCCTTTTACTATATAGGATAGAAGCCTGGTGCACGGTGGGGGCCGGCTGGTTTGCCCTGAAGGGTGTCCTGGATCAGGGTGGGGGTCCAGCTTGGGTGCCTGGCCAGCCTGGGTGAGGGGATGATGGCTGTTTGCATCTGGTCACACCCCCTTTAGGATGGGGGTCCCCACTGGGGTGCCTGGCCAGCCTGGCTGAGGGGCTGAGGGCCGTTTTCAGGCTGGTGGGTGACTGAAGCTCCCAACCTGTCCTTTTTTCCTTTTTTTTTTTTATTCTGGGCCAGCTTTAGCTCTGAGGCTCGGCTCCAGCTATGAGACCTCCGCTGCTGAAAGCAGGTTTCTGGCCTTTGTTTACCTTCTGTATTTGAAACAATGTTGCGGTCCTGCTGGCTGAAGCCCGGGGTTTTGTTTAGCTTCTATATTTGTTACAGTGTTTCTAAGAGTGCAGCTGAGAGGCCGGCAAGGCAGGCGGGGAAGCTTGGCTTCCTCCGTCACTGAAGCAAGCAAGCCTCCCTGTTCGCGTCAGCTGCCCGGCTGCCGGCCACCATCTTGGTTGGCAGTTAATTTGCATTTCTCACTGATTAGCCAATGGGAAGGGTAGCGGCCGTATGGCTAATTACCAAGTTTCTCTTTTATTAGGTAGGATGTATTTTTTGATGGTCTTAGGTGACCCCTGTGAAAGGGTCATTCGACCCCCAGAGGGGTCGCGACCCACAGGTTGAGAACCGCTGCCTTAGAGAAATATGTGATGTAAATTGTGTAGTAAGTAAGTCTGCATTTTAGGCAAATAATTTACATCCAAATAAAAACACTAGTGGTTATTATTTCGTGGTTTTGTTCCTGAGACATAAGCAGTTGTGGATTTTAGGTGTACGAAGTGTGAGCCCGTTTTGACCTAGCCTGGTGGTTTAGTGAAGTTAGGGACATTATACCAAATTAAGTTTCAACTTGGCATGAGGACTGATTTAAAATTTTCCTTTCTAAGAGAAACCCAAGGAACTGAAGTTTGCTTTATTATATCAAAGTAAGCAGTCAACAGAGAGAAAAACCACAACATTACCTCCTAAAGGAGAAAGAGTATTTTCTTGGATTGCAGAATGTTGACACCATATATCTGTCTGACATCAAAGCTTGTGGTTATAAATCTTGCAGATAACTGATCATCCGGAATCCACAAAGGCAGAAGTTGAAAGGGAAGTTGGAACATTAGAAGAGCAAAGGCACTCCGCAGCCCCTGCAGGAGTTGAAGCCAGTTATGATGTGACATATATCTTTGCTTTCCTAGGACTTGGCTGTCCATTTAAATGCTAATGTGCAACTCTGGCATATCCTAGGGATTAAAAGTGCTGAAGCAGGCAGCAGCACGGGAAATTTCAGAACATCGTTGAATATTTCGGTATCCATGTGCTAAAGAGTTCAGGTATGCTTTTAAATGTCAGAGAACAAACCACAGCTCTCACTATGCTCTGCTATGAATTCTTTGGCAATGTCTCACTTCTTCAAGAGAGCATGAGTGAAGCTCTGAGTTTTTGAGTGATTTTTATTGTGCTGTTCATAAAGCAAAACAAAAGGTCATCACCTAGAATGTATACGTAGGGTTTTAATTAAAAGAAAACATGTAAAATTCTTCTTGGTTAGAAAAATGTATATCTTAAAGTCTCAATAATCTTCAGCTGTGAGAATTGAAAATTGTTAGGCATCTAAGGTGAATTTCAGGGTTTTGTCTCATTTTCTCATTCTGTATTTATATAGCATGTCAAAGCCGTATTACTATCATAACACAAAGTCAGCAACAGGCAGGCACGCGAGAGGTCAGAATAACTGTTATTGAAATTGATGCCTTGGGAAAAGGAAGAAGCTCTCCAAAGACTGGGCTTCCACAAGGTCAATTATGTAGGAAAGTGTGATTGCTATATGGACAACTGCTACACTCTCCAGAGAGCATGGCTCTTGGCATCCATTCAATACTTATATATAGTCTTTCACTTGTCAGGCTGGTGCTGGCAATGAAATGCTACTACTACTAAAGAATACTCATACTCTGATTGCCCTGTGACTAGTACTATGTAAATGCTTTCTTTATACATATTAACTCATCTAATTCTCCATAATTGGGTGAGCCAATTCCTATTGGTCAATTAATCAATCAATCCTATTGGTTCTGTTTCTCTGGAGAACTCTGACCAAAACACTTGGGAATTCAACCCAGGTTTCCTCCTGAGAGTGGGGCTCAACAATCCGCTTTTTATCAAGCTCTCCAGGAGGTTCCGATATGCACTGAAGCTTGAGAATCACTGTCCTGTAGACACACATCCTTGATTGGCCTGACAGTGAGGAGGGCAGAACTCTAGCCCCGGCAAAGGTGAACTCCTGAGTCCTGACTTCTTTTCAGATATCACAAATGAATGTCACTTCCCTGAAGTAGCCCATTTTGACAGCATACTTTCCCTTCAGTCACAACCAGGACGTCCTCGTTGTCTAATCTTTTAATGGGCTTCAGGGTATAAAAGCACAAATGAAAATATGCTGGATATTTATTGTTGTTCAATCGAAATATATTCCAAAGACTAACGGAAACAGGTAAGAAAGCAGTTCTCAAACACGTCAAGGATCCTACTTGCGTTTACTTTTAGTGTGTGATGGACCTTATCTAAGGCAAGCAAGCTGCCGGGACAATGAAGCAGTGTTACACCACCCGCGTTTAGCAGAGCCTGCTGGAATTCCCCACGCTCCCGCCCCAGGTGCCCTGGTCTCTGTTACTCCTCCCCAGCGATTAAACACGCCGCCCTGCCGCCAGGCTCTTCAAGGACAACCAGAGGCGCAGCAGGAATCTGCATCCTGCTGTTCTGTTACCTGAACACTTACACTGTCCTCAGGGCTGTTCCTGGTTCCCATGAACTGTTGGTGGAGTACGTTTGCCAAGTTCGTCAAAGGTAAGAGTCATTAATGAAAGTTACAGACTTTTTTTTTTTCTTAAGGAAGATCATACGGCAGGAGTTTCATTTCTTTTCTGGAAGGGGCACTTGAACAGATAACAAACCTTTTGTGTCAAACACGGTGTATGTATAGGTAAGGCAGACCTTCAGGTGATCCGTATGCTCTGGAGTTCTTTGCAGACAGAGTGGCAGTCTATTTTTCTCAGTAAGTACACACAGCCATGCCCATACACAAAGGCAAACTTAATTGGTAAATGTTGTTTGTGTTCTGACTGCTCTGCCACCAGCTGTTCTCTATCTCCCTCCCCTCTGGTCTCCCTATTCCCTGATACACAACAATATTAAAATTAGGGCAATTAATAACCCTACAGCATCCTCTAAATGTCAAGTGAAAGACAGAGTCACACATTTCCACTTTAAATAAAAAACTAGAAATGACTAAGCTCAATGAGTAAGGTGTTTTGAGAGCCCAGGATAGGCCTAAAGCTAGGCCTCTTGCTTCCAACAGTTAGCCAAATTGTGAATGAAAAGGAAAAGTTCTTGAAAGAAATTAAAAGTGATACTCCAGTAAACACAAGAATAATAAGAAAGCAAAACAGCTTTATTGCTGATATGGAGAAAGTTTTAGTGGTCTGGATAGATTAAACCAGCCACAACATTCTCCTAAACCAGCCCCCACTCTCTTCAATTCTATGAAGGCTGGGAGAGGCGAGGAAGCTGCAGAAGAAAAATTTGAAACTAACAGAAGTGGGATCATGAGATTCAAGGAAAGAAGCCTCTTCATAATATGGCTCCTAAAAGTGCAAGGTGAAGCAGCAATTGCTGATGTGGAAGCTGTAGCAAGTTATCTGGCTAAGGTAATTAATGAAGGTGGTTACACTAAAAAACAGATTTTCCATGTGAATGAAACAGCCATCTATTGGAGGAAGTTAAGACAATGCTATTGAACTCTTAATAAACTATAGTGTAAGTATAGTGTAAACATAACTTTTATATGCACTAGGAAATCAAAACATTTGTGTGATTAACTTTATTGAGATATTCACTGTATTGTGGTGGTCTGGAACTGAATCTAATTATTTCCAAGGTACTCCTGTAGCCCAAGCTGATATTTGTCATCACTTACAAACATTGGTTAAGAGCTACTATGTACAAGCCAATGTCCGATGGGATGGTACACAGACAAACACCAAAAAACTTAAATCTTCATCACCACCACCATGTATATATTGAGTGCTCTTTCTTGCATGAAATGGATTCGACAGTTGATGCAATGAAATCTAGATGTCTTAGAACACTGTTATGAAACACTCCTAATCTATATAAAGGATTGAACAAAAATCAAACAAGAATTTGCTGAGGGCTTTTGAGTAGAAAGTATTAATTTACTCATTCACTGACATGCTGGATACCGGCCATATGCCAGACTTGAGATAATGCTTGAAATACAATGATGAGCAAGATGAACCCACTTCCTGTCCTTGGGGTGGTAGCAGTCTAGTAGGGCTTTTCACGTAACTTATTTAATTTGATTCTCATAATCACTCTGGAAATGGCCATTACTATTATTATTGTTATTATCCCTGTTTTCAGGAGAAAACTGAAGCCTCTTGATGGGAGAATATCATTCTTAGCATCACACAGTAGATAAAATTGTTTTGTTGCTATAACATATGATGTAATACCATATGTTGGCCTAATTCTTCTCCCAGGATATATCTCTGCTCCTATAATGAAAGTCTGTGGGAAAATGTACTTAATAAACTGCATGAAGTTCAGCTTTTCTGAAACATATCTAGTCTGTGAAATAAGACTGAGTATGAACTTGGAAGTTATTTTTTGTTTTGTTTTGTTTTCAAAATAGAACATTTGGCTTAGGAATTTAGCAGCTGGGTCTTTAGCCTTCTCACCTCTTATTATTTGTTGAATGGTAAGGGTGTGAATTGTATCTTTAATGGCTTCTGGCCTCTTCTTTATAACTTTTTTTTATCCACCTATCCCCCAGAGGAGACTTTACTATGCTAATATGCCTTGTGGATATCCAAGTAGGGGAACAAAGCATGCATTGGTTTTCTTCTCTTTCTACCCATTTATTTTTGTTTCCTATTCTCTCTCTCTCTCTCTCTCTCTCTCTCTCTCTCTTTTTTAGCATTCTGGAAAAACTGTGTTTATTTTTTAAACAGAAGAAAGTAAAAACCTCTATAACCTCATCATCCAGAGAATTGAAAACGTGTTTGACATGCTTACTCTTTTGCATACTCATTTAAGCAATGTCAGCTAAAGGGTCATTTAATAACAGTTTGAGATGATAAAAATGTCTCCAAGGAAAGAAATTCGGAAATGATAGGCAAGGGGATCAATGGTTTTATGTATGCATTCTCCGGTCAAATCATAGCACACATTGGCTTTCTACTCTTAGTTTTAGCCTTGTTCCATTAATCTCCCATGAAGTTATAGTCACTAGAGTGAGATATTTATGTTACATCCACCCCATGAGCTATTGAGGTAGTCCCTTACTCTTGCCAGGTGCCTTTGATACATGATCTGATAAATCCTTGCAACGGTCCCAACAGGCAATACCTGGTATAAGTTAAAGGAAACAGAAATTGCCCTTATAACACTCTCATCCTTTATTTCCTTTAAAAGAACAAGCACAACATGGAAATTTAAACAAATAAAAGATTTACAGATGGGTTAGGTAAATAAATCACCCAACTAAAATCAAGATTTGAACTCATAGCTCTCTGGCACCAAAGTCTGTGATTTTCCACTTACAGTAGCACTTCCCACATTTATACAAACAGATGTGAGTTCCACAAGGTATTAATAATGTTATCCTTCCAAAGGCAACCATGATCAAGTATATTTGGGGAAAAGTAAGTGCACTTGATCCCTTTGGAGATTGACAGGGTATATTTAGCAAATTAAGATTTTAAGAAGTCCTAAAAACAAAAACAACAACATCCTGTTTATTTGGCTTAACATGGCATTTGAGTTTCTAGTCCCTTCCTGATTTAAACACCTGTGGTATGATGAAGACAATTGGACTATGCAGTGCATCAGTCAAAGCAATGAGAAAACTTGGACAACTGCTAGACTTGGATAAAAGAGTTCCCAGTGGAGCCAGGGTTATTGTCTGGGTCAAGATGATCTGCTGAAATCTAGAAGGCAGTATTAATGACAGTCTTAGGAACAGAGAGTCATGTAGGGAAAGGGAAAGTTTCCTTAAAAGGGAGAAAGGTCTAAGGATCCCATTTGGCTGGAAGTACTGTGTAGTTATCATGTGCTATGTGGATAGAAGAGGCTGTAATTTAAAAGAGAATCATCAGATTATAGTTTTATATGCAGTTAAACCAAGTCCTTTCTCATTCTATAGATCAGTGGTTCCCAAACTTATTTGGCCTACCGCCCCCTTTCCAGAAAAAATATTACTCAGCGCCCCCTGGAAACTAATTTTTTTAAAATTTTAATAGCAATTAAACAGAAAGATATATGTATTAATGTTTCTACCTTTTTCGTAAAATATAGTAAAGAAAGGTGTAAATTAGAAACATTGAAGTTTGAAATTATGAAACTATTTATTGAACTCAGAATAGAAAGGTAATACAAAAAAAGTTAAAACAAATGCACCTGTGGCCATCACCGCCCCCCTGGATCGCTGCAGCGCCCACCAGGGGGCGGTAGCGCCCACTTCGGGAATCACTGCTATAGATGAAGACAAACAAGAGAGAGTGACTCATTTTCCTGGGGTGACCAATCATCTCAGTTTTCAGGACTTTCAGTCTAAAATTAGAAGAGTCCTGGAAAAAACTGGAATGTTAGTCACCCTACATTTCAAAAATAAAAAATAAAAAATGATTACTTGCAAATGTTGTTACTAACACTCAGGTACCATGGCCATGTGATATGAACACATTTTAAAAGTTCATTACTTCAAGAGAGTTCTTGTGCATTAGATGTTAATAGTATAGTTTGAGATCTATCAGGGACACACCAAATTTTGATTCTTAGCAAGTCAGAGCAGAGGGCAGTGTAATTAATCTGATATTGGCCCTCTTAGTCATGTAAGCCTGGCCCAAGGAGACCTGTACTAATTTCAGGGCTGAAAGAATAGATACCCCGGAGAGGCAGAAAGCCCCAAGTTTCAGGGCTGTAGCAGCCTCCAGCAAATGGTCAGTCACAGAAGTCCACGCACAATGCAGGTTCAGAGAGATTGACAATCTGCATCCAGTTGGCCTATGTAAGAGTAACAGGGATATGTGCCCTGAATTGGAATTCATGGCAGAACTTCAGTTCTCAGATAGTAGAATCAGCAAAGGCAAAGGAGGTTAACAGTTCTCAAAGGCAAGGCAAGTACAGGAGGCCCATGTAGATATCACGAAAGACTAGGAGACAATGTGTAAACCCAGCACATGAGACCTTACACCCTGATGTAGGGCAAGTAACCAGGTGTTTACTAGTTTAAAATAAGCCAATGAACTCCCTCCAGGACATTTAATATTAGACTTTTCCTTATTGCAAAGAGATCAAAGGCCCCAGGCTCTTTAAAAGCTTCTTGTATTCTTGTCTGAGAAGGGCAAGACTAAACATATAGGTGGGAAGACCATCAGAACCAGCCGGGGAAAGACAAGGAAAGAGGCAATGGGGTCTACCAATTGCCAGGTGCAGTGACTGCTCATTCAGGTTCCTAGGGCTTGGGGTTCTGGGAATCAAAATACAGAGACCCCAACTTTGAAGTCACAGTAGTCTTCTACCCACTCAGTTTTGTGAGGAGTATACAGTTGACCCTTGAACAACATGGCTTTGAACTGCACGGGTCCACTTGTATGTGGATTGTTTTTCAATAAATATTGCAAATGTATTTTTCTTCCTTATGATTTTTTAAATAACATCTTTTCTCCAGCTAATTTTGTTGTAAGAATATATATTTATATAAGATACAACGTAAGATACAAAATATATGTGAATCAACTGTTTATGTTATCCGTGAGGCTTCCAGTCAACAGTAGGCTATTAGTAGTTAAGTTTGGGGGGAGTCAAAAGTCATACACAGATTTTAGACTGCACTAAGAGTCAGTGCCCCTAACCTTATGGTTGTTCAAGGGTCAACTGTATATGGCGCACCCCTAAATACTACTGTGTTTGCATGCACCATCCTCTTCAGAATCCCATCCTAGCTCCCCTGAAGAACAGGTATATGGATAAGATTCCTCCTGAGACAAGGCAATTGGAGAATGTAGGGTTTGGACATAGAGCTCCAAGTCATCTCACATAAGGACAAATGTTAAATGGCTGGTTTATTCCTAGAGAAAGAAATGGTGGGGCTTGGCAAATCTGTCATTCTCATTCTTTCTGACATAGGACCTCTTTTTCTGAGGAGATAGCTGTCTCTTTTTTCCCCAGCTAGATAATGGAAGAATTGCTTTCTGAAAATTTGGTGTTAGAGTTCATAGTCCTGCATCTCTTCTGAACCTACATAAAAATGTCTGGTTTAAAGTAGGCTGATGTTGAATTATGAGTCTGAGAATGTGTTACCACACTCTAAAACCTTGCAAAATGAAAGCTCTTGTAAAGTCCCTGCTAAAATACTACTTTCCCGCCCACCCCCGAAAAAAAAACCAAAGGCATCTTATAGAATGTTTCAAGTGACTGGAGAGAAAACAAAGAGATTAATCACTTTGTGAGCAGCAATTATGGTTGTTTATGATATTGGCGGCTTACTGGACAACCACTTTTCAAAAAGAAATAAAGGTTTCCAGGATTTACATTGCTATGCTTCAGCTAATGACAGTTATTCCCTGGCTTAACTACTTGCTAATTTATATCCTTAAAACAAAGCCCTTACCATTATTTTCTTTAATTGAAAGTCCAGTTTCAAATTTAATGCTCTGTAGTCCATTCCTCTGAAGGGGAAGGCCCAGAAACAAAGAAGTGATATAATGTTCCAAAAAATGACTGCAGATGAAGTTCTCAGGGTAATTTCTTTGGGTAACAACTTATTTAAACCTCTTCCTTACACCCCTAGGCTAACCTTGTTATTCAGATACTCCTTTTAAGGTAGATCATCCTAGGGTTTTGCAGTCTTTTGTGCTCTTCTTATGTGCTTACTCTGAACCATCTCAACAGCCATTACTTAACTGACATCTCTAAACTGATGACACAAAATGTATAGCTACTCCCCAAACTCCCTCTAAACCAGCGGTTCCCAACCAGCGGTTCCCCCCTTTGGGGGTCGAACAACCCTTTCACAGGGGTCGCCTAAGACCATCGGAAAACACATATATAATTACATATTGTTTTTGTGATTAATCACTATGCTTTAATTATGTTCAATTTGTAACAATGAAATTGGGGGTCACCACAACATGAGGAAGTGTATTAAAGGGTTTGTGGCATTAGGAAGGTTGAGAATCACCGCTCTAAACTCTCAACTGCCTCCTTGACACCTGCCCTGAGAAGTTTCACAGGCATCTCCAACTCATCATCTCCAGAACCAACCTGGCCAGCATCTGTTTCTCTTCTATTGTCTATTTCAGGAAATGGCACCACCCCCTATTAGGTGGCCAACACAGAAACGTGGGTATTGTCTTAGGTATCCTCTCCCTGCAAAGTGACCTTCCACACAAGTATTGCTCACAGTCCACAGGGATGGTCCTGACAAATCCACTCCTGCCAAGTGTGGCTCCCGCTTCTCCATCTCACACTGGGTGATCCCTTTAAAGTTCTGTCGTACCACTGAAGCGGTAGGGAGGTCTGAAGTGCGGTGAGAAGGGGTGTCTGCTTGACCATCTAAGTAATGGTGTCAGGAACCAAAACAATACCCCTGTTTGTTTTCTCTCTCTCTCTCTCTCTCTCTCTCTCTCTTTCCAGTTATGTATGATTCATGAGACTGACTAGAAGATGCAACCAAACTACATTCAGAATCATTCCTATCTTCTACTGCAGATGTGCTTCTTGATCAAGATTGTTCTGAATTCTCCAAAAGATACATATTCAGGATATCACTTTGTGCAAATCCAGAATGTCTGAACCCAGTTTAGGCTCAGGCTGGGATAGCGATCATTTGTATAGACAAATAACATGTGCAGCTTCAGGATCTAGACAACTTCTGAATGTCTTCGTTTACCAGGCTTGGGACAATGATTTGAGAAGCTGGTTGAAAACCACTGTTCACTCATGGAATAACAACAGCTCAAGTGGATGTTCTCAGAACATTTTGAAAAGTGTTTGGGCATTTCCTATGGAAGTCAGAAAGAGGCTTCCTCCCCATGGAAATAAGGCTCTTTGCTAAACAAACCTGCTGTTTGAGAAGTGGTGCGTTCCTGCTCTCTGCCCACTAGAAAAGAGGACTATGAACATTTATTTTGTATAATGTGGCCTTGAGGCAGCAACACTTGTCCCTGTGGCCCTGCTGAGCAAGGGCTGAGTCACCTACCAAGCAGAGAAATGTGAGAAGGTCAATTGTACATATTGTTTGGATCTCAGTTGGAGTCATTGCCGACTGCAACCAATTTCCAAGGGATTTTTTTTTTCTCCAATGATCATTCTATGTGTCATACTACTCTCATAAAACAAAAGGTCTGAGAATTTTCTCTGACATTTTTGTGTGGAAGGTAAATTAAGCTTGCAGAGAATTGTGCCTCATTGCAGAAAGAAGGTTTGCCCTTTTGTGTTAACTAGAACGTGTAATCTTCAGTGCCTTAAACATTTCACAGCTTACATATAGAAATATTGGGTTTATGATATTTTCTAATTAATTGAATGAAAAACTGCAGGTGTAACCGACCAATGATTGGCTCTCCTCTGATAACCCCACTTGAATTGCAATGCTTTCAAATAGAGGTCATTCCTTGCTGGGGTCCAACCCCAGCGGGTCCAGGGGTCCCCAAAGGTGTGGACGGAGTCGGCGAAGAATGAATGACATGGAAACTGGTTTCAGCTCATCAGCATAGCGAGGTTCTCCCTCCAGGATCTCCAGCGAGGTTCTCCAGCCGAGTTCTGGTCAGGATCTCCAACCAAGTTCTGGTGCCATGTTCTCTCGCTAGGTTCTCCAGCCAGGTTCAGTCACCAGGTTCTTTAGCCAGGTTCTATCCAGGTTCTTTTGCCATGTTCTGTCTAGGTTCTCCAGTGAAGTTCTGTAGCCAGGTTCTGTCCAGGATCTTTTGCCATGTTCTCTGGCTAGGTTCTGGTTAGGATCTGACGATTATTGTCTTGTTACATCCGTATTTATACCAGCCGATTTTAATCCTGTCAATTTCTATTACAAAGGTTAGGGCGTTTCTTATCTCCATTCCAGGGAATAAAGATTATGTAGCTTAACTACCCGCCTGGCATTTAATTAAGGGGTTGTATCCCCTCCCTAACCTCAGGGAAAAATTCCTACCTGGGGAAACAACCTTTCTCGGAGAGGTGACTTTGGTTAAAACACATAGCGCCAAGAAGGGGAGCAAACATATTAAGAACAGTATGCCATATACGCCAGGTCCCTTGAAACAGCAAGGATGGACCGGCTCCCGGCAATTCCTGTTTCCTTCCCACTCCTTGTATCAAGTTTAGGGAGCAGTGTCAGCATTTCCCCCCTTTCATTCTACTTCTTCCTCTTCTTTTTTTCTTTCACAACCTGAGAGTGGTGGGGTCAAGTTGATGTTTCAGAAGGATCACCCCAGTATCTGAGAGGAGGATGGATGGGAGGAGAGATTGGAGAAGAGAATTAAACTGGGGACAGATGACAAACCTAGGTAAGCTGACAGAACTGGAGTGCCGCATCAGTAAGGCCAGGTGTGGGAGGAGCCAGGACAACTCTGCTCTGTGCAGGTGTGGCTTATGGAGATGGATGGGGTACAAGGGAAGAGGGAGCAGCTGGGATTGAGGTGCCTTTGGGATATTCAGGGAAAGTGCTCAGAGACAACTCTTGAAGGGTCCGGTGTCTACGAAGGGTCTGGGTTGTATTCCCTAAAACAGATCTGAGCTTCCCCATAAATCCCTAAATAGCAAGGGTGGACGGTCGAAGGGCAAGCCAAACAATATGTAAACATCACCTGTTTTATTTCTGGTTTAAATATCTTTTCAACACCTTTGGGTCAATGCTGAGTCATTTTTTTAAAATATATTTTATTGATTTTTTACAGAGAGGAAGGGAGAGAGATAGAGAGTTAGAAACATCGATGAGAGAGAAACATCGATCAGCTGCCTCCTGCACATCTCCCACTGGGGATGTGCCCGCAACCCAGGCACATGCCCCCGACCGGAATCGAACCTGGGACCCTCCAGTCCGCAGGCTGACGCTCTACCCACTGAGCCAAACCGGTTTCGGCAGAGTCATTTTATTTTATTTATTTTCTCTTCATTTTGAAGTCCATGACATCTAATTAATTCTGTTGGTCACTTATTATCTCCATGTTTTTGAGGGGCAAAGAGTAGGCCCATGTGCCCAGAGAGTAGAGAGCATAGAATAGAGGGACTATGCCATGTAAATCTGGAGATATCACAGGCCAAATTATCAGGACCTGATGGGTTGTGTTAAGATTTTTGGTCCTTATCCTAAGAGCAATCAGAAGCATTTTAAAGGTCTTAATAGAGTAAAACAGCCCTGGCTGGTTTTACTCGGTGGTTAGGGCCTCGGCCCGTGGACTGCAGGGTGTTGGGTTCAATTTCCAGTCAAGGAAGAGCATGTACTTCGGTTGCAGGTTTGATCCCTGGCCCTGGTGAGGGCATGTGTGAGAGGCAACCAGTCGATGTGTCTCACATTGATGTTTCTCTCTCCCCACCCCTCCCTTTCACTTTCTCTAAGGATCAATGAAAAAAAATATCTCCCAGTGAGGATTTTAAAAAAAAGGGTGGGGGGCGGTGGAATAATACCTGATGTGATTTTTTTTTTTAAGACCAAGACTGCAAAGGATGGAATTTTTGAGGCAGGAATGAATGTGGGAGAGCTGTTAGAGGCCAAGCAGTAGTTAGGGCAAGAGGATGATAGTGACCTCAACTAATGTGGTGGCATGAGGATGGGAGAAGTGTTAGGAGAAAAAATGGGCAGAACTTGGGGATTGTTTAGATGGGGTTTCATGAAAAAGAGGACTCTAGGATGATTCCAAGATTTCTTCAAGGAGCAACAGAGGGCATGGTGGTCTAGTTGCCTGAGATAGATAAGAGAAGCAGGTTTCCTGGGAGGGAGGGCTACCTTAGATTTCCTCATCCTGTTGACTCTCTGACACCTGCCTGGCAAATTCTAACTGCTGCCACGGTGACCAAACAGTTTATTCTTACCATGGGAGGTAATTTACTAACTGGCTGCATTACACACACATATGACCTACCTTCAGCTGGACCTCCAAACTTTTTGGAAATATTTTACCAATTTCAAATTAAATCCTATTCTGTTCCTGATATTGAGTTTTAAAAACATCTCGCTCTTTTCTTATTTCTGGTCCTATCTTTCCTCCTCAGTTTTAGTAAACTACCTTGCCTCTTAATTTACTTTTAAAATATACAAACCAAATGATGTGATTTTCTTCACATCCTTGCCTCCAGTTTAAAATTTCTCTGAACCTTCAGTCGTTCTCTTGTCTTGCTTCTCTCAATGGGAAGGGCCTATGCCCCTTCCCAGGCGCTCTTCTCTATCTGTTTCTTGATACCACTCATTCCACTCTTCCTGTAACATTGTTTGATAGACTATCCCCAATCTTATATTTCATATTGAAGAAATAGTTTTTTTTCTGAGTCCAGTATTTATACACTCAATGTAGAAAACTTGGAAGATACAGAAAGATGAACACAAAAATCACCTACCATCTCATTTTACAGAAAAAAACAAACACTTTTGATTTCTAATTTATTTTAAACATTCTTTTCCTATGTGTTCCCTTCCCTCGGCCTGAAAACATGCTCAAGTCTTCTCTGTTATAGAGAAGAGTCCCCTCAGTCTTGCTTCCCTTTCAAACTACTCTGAGTCTCCTCTCTCCCTATGTGAAGAGCTTTAAGATGCCCCTGGAGTGAAGAAAAAAAAAGTTGCCTTGGGCTTGGGAGGCTGAGCCAAGATAATAGACAAGACATAGGTAGAACTGACCTACTTATCTAAACCTGTACCTACCTCTTGGGACACGCCCCAGCTGGCTCTTCTTGTATCTTGGATTTTGCCTCATATCTGATTGTGTATTACTCTGACCAACCTGCCATGTCCCCATACCCTCTCTGCCCAAACCTATCCATTATTGTGGCTTCATTAGTTATTTCCACATGAATGACTTCAAGTTAGTATCACTCACCAAGATCTCTCACTGAAAACCAGAATAACATTTCCAACTGCCTCATAGTCACCTTAAAATGGTGTCACACCAGGAAACTCAGCACATCCAAAAATAACTGTATTATATTATCCGCCAAACCTATATCTCCTGCTGTGTTTCCTGTTTCAGTTAGTGCTATCAGAATCTTTTATTCAGCCAAGGTAGACAACAGGGAGTCATTTTTGATTCTTTACTTTTCGCAATTCAACATCAAACTCCATTGACTTAATATTATATTACTTACTTGTATTTTTATTAGTTAGAATATTTAATTAAATATTAGGTACGCTAATAAAAATGAGTGTGAAAGAGAGCTGCATCTATAAAAACTAAGTTGAATACTTTGGAAAGACTTAAGAGTGAGTGGCTGAAAATGTTAACAAATCAAATAAGTATGGGAAAGATGAACCAAAAAGTTGGGGGAAACTTGTAAAAAAAATTTTAAGATTCTGCTTTCTCATTGCCTTATGTTGCAATTTAAAGAAACAGGAACAGAAACACAGGTGTAGCTCATGCCAAAAAATAAATAAATAAAAATAAGAAAGATAAAAAACCCTAATTAGCTGACTTATATCAAAAGAAGGGCCTTGGGACTTTTGCAGGATGAATGTATATACCCTCACGTATCTTAAGTTAAAATATAATATCTTACCACAAGTTTTAAATTATGGGCCATTCTGAGTAGCGTGATGAAATCTCACAAGTCCCCTCCGTCCTGCCTCTGAACATGAATCATCCTCTAACCAGCATATCCACGCTGTATACTCTCAGCCAGTTATTCATATACTCTCAGCCAGTTATTCACTTAACAGCCTTCTCGGTTATCCGATAGTGTGGTTTCCCAGTGCTGTGTTCAAGCAACCCTTATTTTACTTACTAATGACCCCAAAGCACAAGAGTAGTCATGCTGGCAATTTGGATATGCCAAAGAGAAGCTGGTAAGTGCTTCCTTTACGTGAAAAGGTCAAAGTTCTCGACTTAAGGCAATTTATCATCTCAAATTATCACAAGAAGGGTGAGTACAGTACAATAAGATATTTTGGGAGAGGGAGAGAGAACATTTGCCCAATTTTTATTACAGATTATTGTTGTAATTGTTCTATTTTTAGTTACTGTTAATCTCATACTGGGCCTAGTTTATAAACTTTATCATAGGTATATAGGTATAGGGAAAAACACAATATGGGTAGGGCTCAGTACTATCCATGGTTTTAGGCATCCTCTGGGGATCTTTGAACATATCCCTGGTGGACTACTATATCTATTTATCATCTATCATCTATCTTTCCATCCATCCATCTATCTATGGAAAAAGAATTAGAAGAAACATAAAAATGTTGACTGTTTTGGAGTGGCTTGACTTTTTCTGATTAAAGTGTAATGACTTGATTGTGGGTAGTGTCTGGGGGGTGGTCTGAAAGAGAGGAAAGAGTCATTTTTGTGTAATAAGAAAAAGTTAAAATTATAAATAGTGAATTGGGGCTTAAAAATAACTAATAGTTTCTTTAAAAGAGAGATATTTATATACTAGAAACCTGAAATAGCACTGAAAACTGAAAATCATCTGGGCAAGTTAAAGAGAAAGTCTAAATAGTCCAAGGACAAAGTATTATTTACTGTTTGATTTGGTCAGTTTTCTAACGGTAGTAACTATAGCTTTATGACAACATTTTTATGAGCCAAAAATAGGTGTTAAAATGAATCATCAATTTAGAAAGGTAATTATAAAGTAATTCCACCTGTAATATTGATTGCACTGAACGATCCCATTCAGAAGAGTAATGCTACATTCCTTTATTCTAAGTGATTTGTTACTACAATGTTCAAAAAGATACAGTATATAAAGGAATTACACATTTGAGACTCTGCGTTAGTTTTATTAGGAAAATGAAGGAAAGGATGTGTGTTTAGATGTGGTTTTCATTCCCTGACTTCTCTCCTTGGAAGAATTACATTCTGGTTAATCCTGGAGAGAAGAGGCTGAGGCTAATATTTATCAACACAGATTAGCATTTCTATCAGGCAGTTGTACTGGTATATTAAACATTCACACCTCTCCTGTAGACAGGTATTGACCATTTAAGAGACCAAGGCTCAGAGAAATTTCTTAACTTCTGTATAGTCACAGCCAGTAAGGTGGTGGTACCAAGATTCACATGCAAGCCTTTCTGACCCCAAAAACTGCTCTTTCTGATTAGGCCATCTATAATAATAAAAGTATAATATGCTAATTAGACCAGACGTCCTTCCAGATGTCCTTCTGGATGACCTTTGGAATGAAGCTAGGGCTGCAAGGGAAGCCCAGGTCCTGGGTGCCAGAGGGAAGCCAGTGCCAGCAGCCGGAGAAGGAAGGCCTACTCTTGCATGAATTTCATGCATTGGGCCTCTAGTTTACTAGTATAATAATAAAAGCGTAATATGTTAATTAGATTGGATGTCCTTCTGGACATCCTTCCTGACAAAGCCAGAGCTGTGAGGGAAGCCCGGGTCCCAGGTGCCTGCCGATGGCCGGAGGGAACCCCTGGTCCCAGGTGCTGGAGCGAAGCCCAGGTCCCGGTGCCAGAGGGAAGCCAGCGCTGGCAGTCGGGGGAAGGAAGGCCTATGCTTGCACAAATTTCATGCACTGGGCCTCTAGTCTATATATATAAAAGGCTAATATGCAAAGTGTCCCCTCAGGAGTTCGACTGGGAGACCGAGAGTTCGATCACTTGCTATGACTTGTGCTGACCAGCAGGGGGTGGTGCGGAATGAAGGAAGGCCCAGGCTGGCAGCTGGCAGCCAGAGAAGGGAGGCCCCAGCCAGCAGCCAGAAGGCCCCGATCAGCCCTGATAGCTGACCAGACCTAGGGACCCTACCCATGCATGAATTTCGTGCACCGGGCCTCTAGTTATATAACATTCCATGGTGGTAGATGGTGTTATTTTTCAGAATTACAACCGAGGTAAGGTCAGTTTGAGGAAAGGCTGCCGGCAAAGTTTGTTAAAATAAGTGAAAGAGGGAGATAGCCTTCCAGGAGTAGGTTATTATCTACTGACTAGAGGCCCGGTGCACAAGATTCTTGCACTGGGTGGGGGAGGAGGGTCCCTCAGCCTGGCCTGCGCCCTCTCACAGTCTGGGACACCTCAAGGGATGTCTGACTGCTGGAGGAAGCAGGCCTAAGCTGGCAGGCAGACATCCCCCTCGCAGTCCGGGGCTCTCGCAGTTCAGGACTCCTTGCTCCTTACTGCCTTGCCTGCAGAGGAGGCGGGAGAGACTCCCACCACCATCGTTGCGCTTGCCAGCTGTGAGCCCAGCTCACTGCTCCTTAGTGCTGCCTCAGAGGCAAGTGAGGCTCCCGCCTCTGCCGCAGGGCTCACCAGGCATGAGCCCAGCTTCTAGCTGAGCGGCGCTCCCCTCTGGGAGCAAACTGACCACCAGGGGGCAGCTCCTGCATTGAGCATCTGCCCCCTGGTGATCAGTGCGCATCATAACAACCAGTTGTTCTGCCATTCTGTCAATTTGCATATTATGCTTTTATTATATAGATTATATAGAATAGGCAAAGGATGGCAGGTGTTTTTCAGTTATGGTACTACCACTCTCTTGCCTTTTATGGGATGCATTAGTAGGAAAATGTTAGCTTTAGTCAAGACGGCAGTGCTAAAGGTTTTGGGGAAAATAATCACATGTTAAAGACATAAAGTTTAGAATTGTTTAGGCTTTGGCTCAATTCAGAACTAACAGTAGTCAGAAACAAAAGGGCAGTGCAAAACAAAACCTTTGAAAATTTATCATATTGCTATTTTATGCATGCATCAACTTGTGTAAAACATTTTGGGTAATTAAACATTTTTCATATTCTTGTAAAAAAAATGTAAAGGCCCAAAACATCTCCCAGAATGATCCAGGATGACCATAAAAGCCTATTGTTAAACTTGACAGAAATTAGACTATAAAGTAGGCAAAGGTTTGATTTGTTTAAACTGTTCTTCACTGCCTAGAAAATACCACCAGCATCATGAACATTAGTTGCCTGGTAAATGTGGCTTATCTGACTGAATAGTGTATAGGGTGACAAGCCATCCTGGTTTGTCTGTGACTGAGGGGTGTCCCCCAGGACGTGGGACTTTCAGTGCCACTGAAACTGCCACTGGCCTGGGGTCATCCCAGGCAACCGGGATGATTGGCCACCCAGCCATAAGATCAAAATTTCCAGCTTCCGTTTCAAATGCTAAATGTATATAAAAATTTAAAATACTAAGAAAAAAACCCTTCTCTTTTATTTTTAAGCTATAAATTTCTTGTATTTAATTTTTTAAATTACAGATTTATTGGGAAACAAGTGGTTGCTTTTTTAGAAATAAAATAATATAATAAAACATTACCTCCTTTCATAAACCAAAGAATGCTTTTTATAGCTCATAAAGAGTGAATCAGTCATTCTTGCTTTAAAATTAAAAAGTGGACAGAGCATCAGCCCATGGACTATAGCAGTGGTTCTCAACCTTGGCTGCACATTAGAATTACCTGGGAATCTTTTTAAAAACCTGATTTCTGGGCCTCATCCTCCGGAAATTCTGTTTCTTTGTTACTAATGTTGTGGCTTCACCCCATAACAAAGAAACAGAATTTCTGGAGGATGAGGCCCAGAAATCAGGATTTTAAAAAGATTCCCAGGTGATTCTAATGTGCAGCCAAGGTTGAGAACCACTGGTCTAAAGCAGTGGTCAGCAAACTGCGGCTAGCGAACCACATGCTGCTCTTTGGCCCCTTGAGTGGGGCTCTTCCACAAAATACCATGTGCGGGCGCGCATGTACAGTGCAATTGAAACTTCGTGACCCATGCACAGAAGTCAGTATTTTGTGGAAGAGCTACATTCAAGGGGCCAAAGAATCGCATGTGGCTTGGGAGCCGCAGTTTGCTAACCACTGGAAGGGCCCCAGGTTCGATTCCAGTCAAGGGCATGTACCTCAGTTGCAGGGTTGATCCAAAGCCCCAGCTGGGGGCTGCAGGAGGCAATCAATCGATGCATCTCTCTCACATTGTTATTTCTTTCTCTCTCTCTGTCTCTCCCCCTTCCTCCCACTCTCTCTAAAAATCAATAGAAAAATATCCTCAGGTAAGGATTAACAACAACAACAGAAATAGATAAAGCAGCAACAACAATAAAGCACAAAATGAAATGACTCCTGAAAACTAATAGTGCGAGAAGCCATAGTGACCGGAACCAGAGCGATTGCACTGGCAGTGCTGGTGGTGATTCTGATTAGGGCTCTCACCTGGGGTACGGTGGGGAAAAGGGCTCAAAGAAGCTGCTCAGCATCGTTGTATTTGGAGATGCAGCAGGCAGCAGCGAATGCGGAACGGAAATGGTGGGCTGGAATGAGCCCCTCTGCCATATCCTCCTTGACAGAAGGCAAGTTGCAATTGAAGTGGGAAGAACAGGGGGATAGAACCCGAGAAATGTGCACCAAGACGTGAGGATTGTCCTCTCTTTTGTGCTAAAGAGCAGGGCTTCAGGCAATTTTGTTTATTGCATTAGCATTTAATAATAGCTGAATGGTTTTTACAATACATCTTAGAAGGAACATTGCACATGTTTGTGATTCATTTTAATTTAAAATATAAGGTGTTCTATTTTCATCCCTTGCTTTTATGTTGTGCTAATGGTACATAAATGGAAAATGATTAACTTTGTCAAATGAAAGGAGCTGGGTACAAAGCAAGATGGCAATTGTGGTTTTGATTTTTTTTCTAAGAGCATATTTTATATGTACCAACAAAAGAAGGAGTAAATTAAATTTACTGAATGCTGCTAGTGTAAATTACTTTCAGTTTGAAAAATAAAATTTTATTTTATTTTTTATTTCCCATTTCTCTAAAATAAATGTACATCTTTTTTAGAGTAAAATAACAATTTATTGATAAAAATTCTTTTTCAAGGAAAATAAAATACTGATTACTTTCACATTTATTAGAGAAAGTGATAAATTAATAAGCATTTCTTGGCCATTGGATACAAATAAAAGATGCGACATGATCCATACCCTCCAAAAGTATAAAATATATCAGAAAAGGCAGAACGAGCCCGAAGAAAAGAAAATCATAAATATCCTATATAATAAAAGCGTAATGTGCTAATTAGACTGGGTGTCCTTCCAGACGTCCTTCTGGATGAAGCCAGGGCTGCGAGGATCGAGGCAGAGGCAGCTGCAGCAGCAGGGGCTGAGCCTCTTGCACAATTTTCATGCATCGGACCTCTAGTTGTAATTATAAAAGGCAAAGATTTTTTTTGTGATTAAACAGGCCATTCTCATTTATTAATTAAAGTAGTAATTTTAATACTGTTTTGTGCCATATATTACTTCATACATATATTGAAAAAAAATCAGTATTAGAATTTGCCTGTACTTAAGAGTACAAAGTATGTTTCAGAAAATGCCTCCCCCAAAAGCTTTATGCATAGGTTCCCAAAGCAGCATTTAGTCTAAACGAATCCAGTTTTCCCCAAACATTTATGAATGTTCATCCTATTTTCAGTTATTTACATGCTCTCCATTAGTTACTCCTCTCATTGTGTTGAATATTCCTATTTTATCATGTGAATGGAAAACCACACCATGTGGAAGAGAGAAAAGGGACACATTGGCAAAACTCTAAACATCATTTTTGGGTTCTAACTGGATCAGCTTTGGTTTGATTACAATTCTGACCACTTGAGTCAATCATTTTCATTTTGGATGGAGCTAGATCACCCATAATGTGGTGGTTTATCTCTTTACTCAAGTGCGAAATTAAAGTGGATTGTCTCTCTTCTTAAAGGAAGTATAGAATGAAGTTGATGCTTGCCTCTACTTGCTAATAAAAAGTAGCTCCTCTTAAAACAAATCTGTGTAAAAATTAAACTTTAAAGCAAATATAATGAACTAGAGGCCCAGTGCATGAAATTTGTGCACGGTTAGGGTCCCTAGGCCTGGCGGTGATCAGGACCTATCAGGACCTTCCAGCTGCCGGCTGGGGCCTTCCTTTGTTTTGTGCCGCCCCCTGGTGGTCAGTGCACATCATAGCGAGTGATTGAACTCCCAGTCTCCCTGTCAAACTCCCAAGGGGACACTTTGCATATTAGCCTTTTATATATATACTAATGGCCCAGTGCATGAAATTTGTGCATGGGGGGTGTGAGTGTCCCTCAGCCTGGCCTGCACCCTCTCTAATCTGGGACCCCTCGGGGGATATCCAACTGCCGGTTTAGGCCCGATCCTGCAGCCGGACATCCCTCTCACAATCCAGGAACACTGGCTCCTAACCGCTCATCTGCCTGCCTGCTTGAAACCCCTAATCACTCTGCCTGCCGGCCTGATCTTCCCCAACTGCCCGCCCCTTCTGGCCCGATCACCCCTAACTGCCCCCCACTGCCGGCCTGCTTGCCCCCAACTGCCCTCCCCTACTGGCCTGATAGCCTTTAACAGCCTCTGCCTCGGCCCGCCACCATGGCTTTGTCCAGAAGGACGTCCGGAAGGTCTCCTGGTCTAATTAGCATATTACCCTTTTATTAGTATAGATAGATGACCATTGCGTTTTTGTGCTTTTTTTAAAGAATAAAAGTCTCCTTATTTCCTGCACACAAATAAGTGCAAACATAAAAAAGAAGAGGCTGCTCTCTCAATAGATCAACCGAAAATGTTTTTTCACCTTCCCTAAGAATGCAAGCTGGTTATTGTTACTATGGCAACAGATTTAGTATGAAGACTAGAGTTTCTCTGTCCAGCTTGATTACTGAACAGAAGGAAATAGAACACTTCATTTATTATTATTATTTTTCCCTTTAAATGTTTTTTTAATCAATATCTTTATGTTCTGGAATGTTTGGGAATACAGGTTCGGTAATAAGAACCACGTTGCAAAAGAAAGTTTAGCAAGGGAACACTAAGAAAGTGAACTAGGTCTCAGGGCAGAGTTTGCCATCTGTGACCTGCTGGTGGCTGGGCAGTGACTTCCTGGTTGGCCTGGCTGGATTCTGCGTCCCTTCATTTGGCCTTGTTGTTCTCTCTCTGGTAGGAAATGCTGAGTTGATGATAATGTGTGGACAAAAATTCATTCCCCACCAATCAACAAGTGCTTACTGAGTGCAGACTGCATAGCAGGTAGTATTCCAGCACCTGACATAGTGTTTGAACAAGAGGACAAAATTAATGCCATGATGGACTCAGATTCTTGGGAGACAGGCCAAAACCAAACAGGTAAAGACCACACATAGTATCAGATAGGAATTGCTACTATGAAGAAACATAAAGCATAGTAAGATAGTAACAGAAACATTGTTGAAAGAGGAAGGAAATACTGAACAAAAATCTCCAGGGAAATCATAGCATTTAACTAGGCCTGAAGGAAATAGATGACATCCATCATTTAAACAAACAGATATAGGCTGGATAGGAGCCTGTTTGCCAGGTACTGGGATCATTGCTGCGGAAAGTGAGATGTTGATTCAGTTTTAGGGCTTAACATATTGCAGGCCCTGAATACAACTCATGGAGGCCCCAAACTTGAGACCCCAAATTCTTTCAGGACTCTATATTTTATACCTGTCTTGAGTAAATTCCCTAAAGTTTTCCAGATCTGCTTCATTGCTCTAACAATGCCTTTGGGATATTTTAATGTAGTTTCCTGTAGAGAAAGAGCCTACATTTTTCACTCTCTGGCTTACAACTTTATATAGCACGTTCTTTTATAGAATTCATGACTTGGGGAAGTAGTAATGGAAGAAAATATAAATGGATTTGGAAAGAATTGGAACAGGTTTGTGAAGGCAGAGTCATTCCCTGCAACTAAGAGAAGCTTACAGGTTTGAAGTGTGCATTTCGCTAAGGCACCTACAACACAGAGGTCCCACCTGGGTGAAGAGAATCGAGAAAAGGTCCTACTTTAGGAAGGATCACCGCCCCCTCCCTCCCAGGTTGTGCTGGCAACAGATGACCGAGCTGCCCGAATACTGGACCACCTAGTGTGGCAGTTCTTGTGTTCTTATCGGATTGCATTATTCTTTATTGTCTCATAAAGAACCTGGCACTGCCTTGGCAGCTGTGCTGGACACCACGTCGGCATTATGTGTTTATGTTGCCATAAAACGACTGTGATGATTGCAGGAAGCTGACACTGCTTTTTTGTGTATCAGCATTCAGCATGAGCTCAAATGGAACTGTTCGCTTTTTACCTGGATTGAAGATCATATTCTTCAATTGATTCTAAGGTGCTTTATAAATACTGTGTGCAGCAACATAGAAATATTTGTTTTAACAACAACAGCCAGGGTTGAGCAAAGCAGGGAGTTCACACAGAACTCTGGGAAAATCCTGATTCCAGAGACTCTTGCACAGATAAATGTCTAAGGGCACAAGCTGCTATCTCCCTTCTCTAAAGGTTTTTTGATTTGTTTGGGAGTTTTATTGTTTTTTCTTTTGTTTTATTTTGCTTTAAGTGCTTGTTCATCTTCAGATTATCAGGGTCATTTCCTGTTGCCCTTGGGTTAATCTTGCTGTCTCAGATTGGAGCACGGCTCTATTGTGCCAAATGCCCTTGAGAACCTCATCAAACTGGACAGTTAGCAAAGTGAGACCTACAGCAGTTCTGATGAAACATTAGAAAAAAAACAACCCACCAATGAAGCACATGTGAGCTTGTCTGGCTCTGGCCCTGCACTCATATTTTTCTTTTCGTCCTTTGCCAATCGTCCACATGCCCTCATTAATGATTTTCACACTGGGGCATTTTTGGTCCTTTCCAATTCAGAGAATATTGGCAATGGGAGTGCCTTTAGCCTGAGTTCTGGGGATGAGGGAGGGGGAGTGGAACACCCCGTTTCAGCCTATATCTTTCTACAGTACAGCCTGTGCCAAGGCGGGCAGCAGCAGCCCTTTGAAAGGTCTTGGCGGTCAGCTAAGCAGTGGCAGAGCTCGCATTTGCACAACGGATATTATGGTGCGTCCCCTTCGAAGGGTTGTTTCTATCTACATTCTAAATCCTGAGAAATTAAAGTCAAAATGTTAATAAGCTAATAAGCCTGATGGTAATTTTTTTTATATTTGAAAACTGACCTTTCTAAGTTGCAGAATTAACACATTCTCCCTTTCCTTTCTACATTAATTAATTTATTTTGAAAAGCACGGACTATGGACTATGGAGATTGTGCAAATTATAATTTGCACCATCTCAGCATTGCTCCGTGCTTGCTACACGTTTACAGTATTGATCTGCCTCTTTCAAGTTCTTTGTTTTCTTTAGTTTCCAGCCTAACCTAGATATGGGCTCATTTGCCCTTTTTAAAAAAATATATTTTTATTGATTTCAGAGAGGAAGGGAGAGAGAGAGATAGAAACATCAGTGATGACAGAGAATTATTGATTGGCTGCTTCCTGCACACTCCCTACTGGGGATCAAGCCCGCAACCCGGGCATGTGACCTTGACTGGAATTGAACTTGGGATCATTCAGTTTGCAGGCCAACGCTCTATCTACTGAGCCAAACCGGCTAGGGGCTGCCCTTCTTTTTAAAATTTATTCACCTTCCACAATCCAGACCAAGGCTCCACTATATCCTTTAGCTAACAATACTTTACCAGTTCACATTATTTTGGTTGGGTATCTTGACATACTGGGTCATTTCTTAAATTGTTTTCTTACATCCTTGCCTGAGATTCTGTTTCATTAGATTTAATGGCAGAGTCATTTTGGCCTTACATTTGAACAAAAACTGCTCTTGCCCACTGCGCATGCGCACATGTGAATCTGTAGTAAAAGTTAGTGGTGGGGTGAAGGGTGAAGAAGAGGGCAGTTGGAGAGAAAACCTGTTTATTCCTGTGGTATCAGTAGTTTCTCTCAATCCAAGGAAGCATTTGAAATACACCCTCACAACTCTTGCTCTTCTACCCCCAAGGGACTCTGGAACTGAGTTAGGCAATCTCCTACTGAAATTTTCCCAGAAAATGGGGAGGTTCCCCCGAAATTGCTGTACAAACCAGTCTGGGTTTCTCTCCAAATCCAGGCAGTCTTGGGGCTACGTTGGCAAATGAAAGCAAAGAGATTTCTGGAAATAGAAATTTGCTTTGGTAACGCTCATAACCTGCCCAGGCTGATAAAAATGATTACATTTTTAAATCTCCATAAAACCCTGGTCCATGTGGGGAAGAAGGACAAAAAGGGCAGAGAGAAGGGTTCTGTAGACGTTCAACTATTACTGATTCAAAATGTACGGACGTGAGCAGGTCAAGATCTTTCTTTTCATTGATAGCACACTGAAGGTGAATGATCTGTATACAGTAGGCACTCAGAAAATATTAAATTTGAAAATATTTCATCTTTATTGCTTACCAAAAAGCTTTTATTGGGGATAAAATATAGGCGGAAATATTTTGAAGTAGGATTCAGAGCTCTGTAAACCATCATCAGGCAGAGAAATGGACTAACCAGTACTCAGCAAACCCCAAGACAGGGCTGGAATGAGGAACTCAGGATGACGATCCTGCTGAGCATGTTTTTCAGGGGCTACTGCCTGGACGTTGACCTGGCATCTCCACGTTCCACCCCACTTTGGTTCCATGACCCCAGGCTTTGAAGGGTCACTGTGAAAGGTGAACTCAACGGCAGGTGCTATGGTCACTGACGGGGCATGACCCCTCCCACATCTGCCTCGGCCACTGAGTTAAGGAACCTTTCACCCTCCCAGATCCCAGTACCTCTGTGGGTGTCTCAGTCCCTGGTCAGGATCTGCCTGCAGGCTGTTGTCCTTGCTGACCCACACCGAGCAGGAAGCATAAAGTTGGGCAGAAGCTATTTGCCTTCCAACTGCCCCCACATTCCTCAGCCCGCCCTTCTCTGTACTCATGGAAGCATTTCCCCTTAAGGTTCAGCCTGGCCTACTACCAATACCAGTCAAACCAGGGCAGAAGGAAGCTGAGTTTTGCCTTCTCCTACACCTCTCACCCCAATCTCAGCAGATGAGGTCTGGAATTCATCTTGCCCATATAAATGGGAGACCCAGATATCTGAAAATGATTTCTATCCTACCTGTGCCATACTGGCCCCTCCTATACAACTGTGTTTATGCCTTGGACTTATGCTGATCACATCAGTGCCCGGAAGTCCTTCCTTACATCACAGCTCAGTTGGCTAGCTGGGCCCTGCCACCCTGACTCGTTTTTGCTCAGCCTTGTTGCATAATCTTCCAATAGACTGATCACTTGGATCCAAAATGATGCTTTTCACCTGATTTCATGGTTCCCCACTCCCTGGAGTCCTGCTTCTCATTGCTTTGCTGTTCCTTTGGGTATCTACATAGGCTGGACTAAAACTTTATGTGGCCACACCCACTTTTAACTGCATATTTGGTCTATTGGATACTTTCTGGGAGGTCAGAGCCATAGCTGGTTCGGTTTTCACAGCTGTAGTTTCTTTTTCTTCTTCCTGACTACTGGCGTATGCCACCGAGGTCTCAGCATGTGTTCATACATCTGTATGCAGGATATGAGTACAAGCTTTCATTTTCTACTTGTTGGTGCCTCTGTTGTTGGTGGAAGTGGAGTCCTTGGAGTGCCTCAAGGAAAAGGATTTCCTGAGGCCCCGGTGGGAGGATGGGGTTTCATGGAAAGCTCTATTGGTGTAAATGTAAGGGGGTTCCCCTCAAGGGTCCCATCTCTGTCTTGCCATGGAAGAAGTCCAATCTTGTCTTCAGCAGGGCCAGAATGAAGGCCACTGCCCAGAATTTCTGTCCCATATTAAAGTCCAGTCCAGCATCTGGCTAGCTTAGCTTGTGTTCCCAGCTGCAGTCCATTGTGTGTGGGGCTCACACAGCCATGGGTTATGTGGCTGCTTAAAGGATGAGTGTGAGAGCAAGAGAGAGCAAGAGGAAGAAAAAGAGAGGAAACTCTTTGTCTGGGGATTTTAACCAAGAGCTTCTTCAAACTAACAAATTAACTCTCTAAGATTTCGCCTACTTCTGATGGGCCCTACCCCCTAGCCCAGTGGTTGGCAAACTCATTAGTGAACAGAGCCAAATATCAACAGTACAACGATTGAAATTTCTTTTGAGAGCCAAATTTTTTAAACTTAAACTATATTGGTAGGTACATTGTTATTAACTTAATAAGGATACTCCTAAGGCTTAGGAAGAGCCACACTCAAGAGGCCAAAGAGCTGCATGTGGCTCACGAGCCGCAGTTTTCCGACCACGGCCCTAGCCAATTCATTGTTCCCCAGGCTAGACTGACAGGCAAGCACCTTCCCTATGTCACCCTGACTTCAGTGCTCACGTACCCATCTCCCCTTTGTTGGATCCCTTTCCTCGTGATCTGCAGGGAGCGTGAAGCTGCAGCTTCCTGGTGAAGCTGCCCAGATGACATGCCTATAATGCCTGGCCTCCCCTTTGCTCTCTTCCTATTATTAATATTGACAACTAGCTAAGTACAGTGATACTACTTTCTGACACATTTTCCAAAACTCATGCTGCCTCTAGTTGAATGCAGGCCTCTACTATTTGGCTGGCCCCTGGTCCTGACGCTCCTAGCTAAGCCTCTCTTAAAACTATGTATGTCCTGGCAGGACAGAAGGTCCTTCCATGCCAGCATCCTGGTGTAATCCAGGATCTTCACATAACCAGGTGAATCCGGCCAAACTGCATCAAGAATAGTGGTGCTCAATAAATATTTGTTGCTATTGATTTTATTTGATTTGCCAAATCGTGGTGTGCCTTGTTATAAGTTGCACTGTCTCCATGAAAATAAACTGAGCTAAGACAAATAAATTGGGTAATAGCTAATGGCTTTAAAATGGCATAGTTTATGAAAAATATCAACAGTGTTTCTTTATAAAGAGCCTTTCTGGTGCATTTCTTAACTGCTAACAGAGAGATAGAGGGACAGAAAAACAGTGTCAAGAATACAGATAGTCCTCAGGTTATGTCAGACTCTACTGTTCATCGTTTCCCATTTATTTATATATATAAAAAAAGTTCTGTCATTTCAACATATGTACATATGGGCTTTATTTTTTTTATCATTTATTTACCACAAGTAAAGGTCAGGAATTGTTATCTTTCTTTAAAATTTTTTTTTTTTTTTACTGTTTCACTTCATTACTGCTGTGTATGTGCTCCATGTGAGTGACATAGGTGCTTATGTAGGTGGGTTCCAACTTACAGCGAAAATCATGTTATTTTGCACCATAGGAATGGATCTCTGACGGAACCCGAGGACCTACTGTATTAATTACTAACTAGAGGCCTAGTACATAAAATTCATGCACAGGTCGGGTCCCTAGGCCTGGCCAGCGATCAGGGCTGATCTGCGGGGCGACCAGTGGAGCAATCGGGGGACTCCCACTGGCACCCGCCTTGGCCGGTTGATTTGCAAATTAAGCTTTTATTATATAGGATTGGCCCTGGCAAGTTTTGCTCAACGGTTAGAGCATCGGCCCATAGACTGAAGGGTCTCGGGTTCAATTCCCCATCAAGTGCATGTACCTCAGTTGTAGGCTCCATCCCTGGCCCTGGTCAAGGAGCATGCAGGAGGCAACCAATAGATCTCTCTCTTACTCTCCCCACCACTTCTCCTTCTCTTCCACTATCTCTAAAAAAGGGGGAAAAAAATCAATGGAAAAATATCCTCGGGTGAGGATAAAAACAAAAAGAATATTACCAATTGAAAATTATGCAGACATAAAGGCAAAGTATATTTAAATCAATGGAATTTGATTTTCAAAGTTTTATTCAGCCACAGCTAGTCAGTTAAGATCAAAGAAAAGCTTCATTAGACGCTAATTTGTGTATCATAGTTGAAAATTTCTGTTTTCCTTAAACCTTGAACTCCATGTCCTCTTAATGCTGTAAGAGGTCAGAGCCATAGCTGGGTGAGTAAAAGGTAGCTCACTTTCAACCTCATCCTTCATTTTTTTTCTTGTCCTCACAGTGTCTCCACACCCACTGTTCAGCCTTTTTCTCCTGGAGGCAATGGTAAAACGGGGAATGAACTTTGGGTTTGGTGCTTAAAAGGTTGCATTTGTCATTTATCAGCAGCATAGCATATAAATATGTAAATTACTTACCTAAGCATAAAATATATTGTTTAAAGGTATCTGTAAAATCAGGACTGCTGTCTAGCGAGGTGTTTGTAGTGACCAAATGATAACATTAATGTAGAGTACCTTGCAGAATGTTTGGCTCAACCCAAAGTGGTTCCTTCTTCCTTCTTTCCCCTTTTTTCATATTCTCTCTCACAGGAAGGGGAGCCCATCTCCAAGGCTGACCTATTGCCCAGGCTCCCAACCACTCCCTCACACATCTGCCCTCTCTTTATCATGCAAATATCTCCCTCTCCCCAGGGGCCTCCTCTCCTGCCTTTGAGGGGCAGGTATAAATCCCATTCCTGGAAATAACTTCCACCTATTGTTTCCTTAATTTCTAATTTGAAGCCAATAAACTGAAATAAGTAGTGTGTTTGCACCATCATTTTTCTCACTGTATGTCATCTTCTTGATTCTTAATTGCAGAAACTTTTAAGTCCTTCTAGAACAGTGGTTCTCAACCTTGGCTGCACATTAGAATCACCTGGGAATCTTTTTAAAATCCTGATTTCTGGGCCTCATCCTCCAGAAATTCTGTTTCTTTGTTACTAATGTGGCCCCACCCCATAACAAAGAAACAGAATTTCTGGAGGATGAGGCCCAGAAATCAGGATTTTAAAAAGAATCCCAGGTGATCCTAATGTGCAGCCAGGGTTGAGAACCACTGTAAGAAGGAAATTTCCAGAGTGGAATGCTGTCCTTCTGGCTTGGTGGGATTATTAGTAATTATGAAGTATCTCCAAGTCCATAGGAATGTTTTCATATGTATAAAGAGTTAAATATCTTAGAACTATGGCATTGAAAAAGGCTGCCTTAGAGAAAAAAGATACAAGAAATTCAGGTCATAAAATTAGGAAATTATGTAACCTTATATTTCATCATCACTAAAAACCAGTATTTTTGTTTATTTATTTATTTACTTTTAAATATATTTTTATTGATTTCAGAGATGAAAGGAGGGGGAGAGAGAGATAGAAATATCAATGATAAGAGAGAAGCATTGATTGGCTGCCTCCTGCACGCCCCATACTGGGGACCTAGCCCTCAACCTGGACATATGCCCTGACCTCCTGGTTCACATAGGTCGATGCTCAACCACTAAGCCATGCCAGCTGGTCTAAAAACTAATATTTTTGAAGCAAGATATAATTTGTAAGTTGCCCAACATAATGTCATATAGGAAAGGAACTTTAGATATAGATGATAGAAAGAAATAATGGGAGAAATGAAAGAAAGAAAGAAAGAAAGAAAGAAAGAAAGAAAGAAAGAAAGAAAGAAAGAAAAAAAGAAAAGAAAGAAAATGGAATTTTGTTAATGTCCCTTTAAGAAACATGTATTATTATTTTGACCTGTTTTGCATAGACTGAAACTCTTCCAGAAACATCATCCATTATACATTTGGTAAATCAGAGCACTTACACCTAATTGCTCCTTTAGGAGCTAATGACCCCTTGGCTGTTTTGTTTGAAACACCTGATGCCATCATCATGGAAGGAGTGTGCTCAGTCTCAAATGCTGCTTTGTAAATTCACATTTAGTTTTAAATTGAGTGCAATTTCAAGGTGTCTTTTCTAAAAATTCGAATCAATCTAGTATACTGTAAGCATTCCTTATACTTACACATTTGCTAAAATTTGTGAAGGTGACTTTGCTAAATGGATTTTTGTCTTGAAATAGATTTGGCTTGCTGTATATGCAAAATGACTTGTGCAGAATCAACCATGGAAATTCACTGAGTATGCCCTTTGTGCTCATAATGTTGAAAATCACAGCATAACCCGAAGGACCTCATTTAGTTAAGAAAGCAGTGCGTGATTTATAAAAGCACCTTGTAGAAACCTTATCAGGGATCTATGCCCAGCACACGTGTCTGTTATAATTATTGGTGGAGGTAGATTTGTGGGTTGGATTTTCGTTTGCTTTTGAATACATACTTGAAGCTTACACATTTCTTGACCAATTAAAAATGTGTAAGCTTCATATAGCTAAAAAATAACTCTCTGTAAAAATATGAATAATATAAAACTACTCTATTCATAGAACTTGAGAGTGTAGAGCTGGAAGGGACCTGAGAAAATAATATATTTCAATGCCCTTCTTGGACACACAAGCACAGAGAGACCCACTAGAGATCAAGTGACTTGCCAAGGTCTGTTTCTCCTTGAAAACTGCTGACCAAACTAGGATAAGAACCTAGTTTATGAGATACTTTATTCCATGGGGAAGGGGGGGCACATGCACACTCAAGAAAGGGTTTTTAAAGAATTCAAATGTTATTTCATCCAGTTCTTGACAACATAATACAGAAGAAAAAGGATTTAACTTAGAAAACAATTATCTTAAGAAGTTGATATCCACCCTGGCTGGTGTGGCTCAGTTGGGTGGAGTGTCGTCCAGTACACCAAAGGTAGTGGGTTCAATTCCTGGTCAGGGCACATACCCAGGTTTTGGGTACCATCTCTGGGTCAGGGCACGTGAGGGAGGCAACTGATAGATGTTTCTCACATTGATGTTTCTTTCTCCCTTTCTCTCTCTAAAATCATTTTTTTTAAAAAAAGCTGATTTTCTCTCTATATATTGAATATCCCTTTTCAACTGAATTTTGTATTTATTGTCACATTTCTTTTAAATGAAAATGAGTATAGTGGTGCCCCTTATCTGCTGTTTTCTTTTCACAGTTCCCATTACCTGCAGTCAACTGCAGTCTGAAAATAGGAAATAGAAAATTCAAGAAATAAACAATTCATTTTGAGAGCGTGATGAAGTCTCACATCATCCTGCTCCATCCCACCCAACATGAACCAATCCTTTGTCCAGTGTACCTACACTGCAGACACAACCCAGTGTGTCACTCGGTTTTCATATAGGTTATTAGATATTTTGAGAGAGAGGTCACATACACATAACTTTTTTTTGCAATATATTTTACTTGTTCTAATTTATCACTAGTTGTTATTCTTAATCTGTTACTGTGTCTAATTTGTCAATTAAACTTTATCACAAGTTATGTATAAGAAAAAACATAGTATACATAGGGTTTGGTACTACCCACATTTCCAGGCATCTACTTAGAGTCTTGGAATGTATCCCCTGCAGATAAGGGGGGACTATTGTAATTCAGTAATTCTTTTCATTTAGAGTTTCACACAAATGATTTCATTAGTTTCAGTGACATAAGAGAAATTTCTTAGGAAAGTGTGGCACATGAAAATTATAATGGGAAAGTTTATGTACATAATGTAAACATTTGCAAGTATTCTCCATTGATGTATACGTATAGCCAGTGTTAGTTTTGCTAATTACCAACAGCACTTATCTATTCATTATAAGAGATTATCTACTAGTTTAACCTAGCTTTGGTGATACTTATAGCTGAAAATGGTGAAAATGGTAGAACTGAATATAGACTATTCTTTGAGTCTAACTTTCACTCATATCAGTCTGTATTATAATATAGCTCTTATTTCAAAGGATTTGCTTATGGTAATATTTCTCTGAAATATTATGTTTCCTTGTTGAATATTGCCAACCTGCTTTGTCCTCCTGTTATCAAGCCAGGCAGACTTTGGGTTCACACATATTGGTGGCAGACATGACTACCAGCTGCCCTTCTAAAGGGCCTTGAGAAAATCACAAATAAACAAAAAATCCTGGGGCCAGGTTTCGTACTGATAGTTCATTAACAAGAAGGCAGAAGATCATTTGAAAGGGAGGTTAGATGTTATAAACCAAGATGAATCTGGGAAGATAGGATAATCTAATGGCAGATTAGGAGCAGGTAAGAAGCCAGAGCCACTGGAGAGGGCTGTGAGAGACCAGAGGGAGCTGAGAGGGCGGTAAATGTTGAGGTGGTTTTGTACCCATATAAAAATACTGCACTTACGTGCCATATAATATCCATGAACAACTGGCCTGCTCTTGCTGGGCTGGGGTAGGTTGGCCACCCCACACCATCTTGACCACCATAGTGTCTCCTAGGCTTTGGTTCACTATTTATTAAAGAAAATCTATGATGTGTGTGCAAGGTATTAAGACCGCAAAGAGGAATAAGACAAAGTCATTGCTCTTCAATTCAATCTAATGGATGGCAAAGGAAACTCATCTACTATATTGAAAGTGGAAGGTGTTCTCTATATAGTATCTGATAATTGTCATCATCATAGCCAGCTGCCCCTCTAAAGGGCTTTGAGAAAATCACAAGTTAAAAAAAAAAAGATCCAGGGGCCAGATTGGGGACTGGCAGTTCATCATCAGGAAAGCAGAAGATCATTTGAAAGGGAGATTAGATACTATAAACCAAAATGAACCTGGGAAGATAGAACAATCAAGCAACAAATTAGGAGCAGATAAGAGGCCAGAGAAACTGAAGAGGGCTGAGAGAGACCAGAGAGTTGAGAGGGAGGTGGAGACTAGGATGGTTTCAGAGCCCATTTAGAAATGCTGCACTCTATCTGTCATGGAATGGCTATGGACTTTTTTTTTCTCTTGGCAAGTTACATAAGTGATTCTTTACTTATTCAATTTTCAATAAAAGCTTAAGAAAACAGACAACATACAAAGGACTAGAGAAATACCAATGACAACAGCCTTAAAACAAAATGATTTTGTAACAGAAATAAAAGTCTCCACAGCCTGCTCCACATCGTCTTCACCACCGCCATGTCTCCGAGCTTGGGGTTCATCATTCATTCAAAAAATATGAATTGTGATTTTCTTTTGTTATGCCCAGATTTCAGGATCCCCAAGAAACCATACCAGGGAGCCAGCCATGTCTGATGCAAAAGCATAAGAGTCTGTATTCGAGCTAGCTCGGCTCCCCCACCTTGCCGACACAGCAGCAGGAAGCAGAGAGAGAGAGAACTCTGTGTGGAGAGGAGTTTTATAGGGGGTTGGAGTAAGGGGAGGAGAAAGGGCTGTGGGCCTTGCCGATTGGCCAGGCGCAAGTTGGTGTCTTGTTCCTGGGTGTGGCTAGCAGAGGCTTAGACTTCCGGGAAGAAGCTCCTTGCCAAGCACATGGCCAAGGTAAGATGGAGTGTGTAGCACTTACCCTGGGGCAAGATAGAGGGCCTAGCACTTGCAAGATGGAGGGCCTAGCCCTCGCCCTTTCACTTTCTCCTTCTTCTTCTTCCTTTTTAATAAGAGAAAGTTTATTTAGAAAGTCACAGAGCTAGAAGAAGTGAGCCATAGAATAAATGGGCTCAGGAAACAAGTTGCAGAAACAAAAGAAGAATCTTTGGAGCTTAGGAGAAAAAAGAGGCAAGGAAAAATGTACTTGGGAGAAGAGGGTGGGGAAAGGCGTGGGCACGCTCCATAGAGAGAGCCGTCTATTGTGATTTGATTTCTGATCTCTAAAATGTCACAAACCAAAAATTAGACCTCATTCCTATCATTATCAGCTATAATGTAATAATCAACCCTGGTTTTGCTTTCACCCATAATGGCCCTGTAAGGAGATAGTTGCTGCCCCTTATCCTTTAGCTTCCTATCCTTACTTTGCTCTTCTGGTTGACATATCCCCTCAACCCCTACATTCAGAGTAAAAGCTTCCTCAAATGTATCCCAGACTGCCATCAGCAGTAGGAACATGGCTCTTTGTTTGTATGGTAGTTAATATTTACTGAGAAACTATTATTTCGAGGCACTTTGCATACATTATCCTTCTTAATGTGCATAACAACCCCTATGAGGGAGATGGACATAGCCTGGTTTAAAAGGATAATCCAAGATTCAGAGTGGTTAAGAAATATGCCCCAAGATATACAACGGCTACAAGTCACCGCCAGGGTTTGAATTAGGTTGCTCAAGCTCTTTATGTTCTGATGTTTTCCTGTTGTTCAGGTCTAATGTGATGTGTGGCCCATTTTACCAGGCCATTGCTGAATTAACACAGTACCAACTCACTAATCACATAGCTACTTCTTAGTCACACATAATCGTACTCGTTTTTAGCAAGCTGGGCCCAGTAGGTACTTTGATCTTTTGAAAAGGCTGCGCTAAATGCAAAGTAATATGTCTGAGCAATTTAACTCTTAAAAATGAGAACTCGCCCAGCTGGTGTTGCTCAGTGGTTGAGCATTGACCCATGAACCAGGAGGTCACAGTTTGATTCCTGGTCAGGGCACATGCCCTGGGCTCAATCTCAGTAGGGGGCATGCAAGAGGCAGCTGATCAATGATTCTCTCTTGTCATTATTGTTTCTATCTCTCCCTTCCTCTCTCTGAAATCAATAAAATGTTAAAAAAGAAAAAGAGAACTTTTTCTGATGGCTGCTACCTCCTATCCCTTTAGCTCCCTTACTCTAGCATCTCGATTACAATTATTCCTTAACTAGAGGCCCGGTGCACAAAATTCATGCAGGGGGGTGGGGCCCTCAGCCCAGCCTGCACCCTCTCCAACCCGGGACCCCTCGGACATCCCTCTCACAATCCAGGACCACTGGCTCCTAACCGCTCACTTGCCTGCCTGCCTGATCGCCCCTAACTGCACCCCCCCCTGCTGGCCTGGTCGCCCCTTACTGCCTCCCATGCTAGCCAGGTCACCCCCAACTGCCCCCCCCCGCCAGCCTGTCACCCCTCACTGCCCCCCCCCCCCTGCGGGCCTGGTTGCCCCATGCAGCCTGCTGCTCGGTCATTTGGTCGCCCCTCAGTGACCCCCCTGCTGACCTGGTCACTCCAGGCAGCCTGCTGCTCAGTTGTTTGGTTGCCCCTCACTGACCCCCCCCCCCCCCCCCCCGCTGGCCTCATCGCCCCAGGCAGCCTGCTGCTCAGCCGTTTAGTCGCCCCTCACTAACCCCCCTGCTGGCCTGGTCACCCCACCCAGCCTATTCGGTTGTCCATTCAGTTGCGATGGTCGCTTAGGCTTTTATATATATAGATTTTGTTGAATTAAGGAATAATTGCTGCCACTTTTTCACAATCTTCACTACTCTCCTAAATTAGCTTCTCTTTTAACCCAGCTTACATTTCATGAGCTATTATTAAAATAATTCTCTGGCCCCAGTTGAAAACCTGCTTAATTCTCTGGCCTAGTTCTTCTTGTGCTTGCCTGGCTAGACCCCAACCCTTCATGGGCCCACTAGCCATCTCCTTCATGCCCGTACCTACTGGGACTTCTATCACAACTGTCTGCTGGTTGCACTTTAAATGTGTGATCCCAAGCTTCTAATATGCCCTCGTTACTGCCAAAGAGCCCCACTACCTTTCCCTTTTAATTCTTTGAAGTAACTATTTCAGATTTCCTCTCACCCCAAACTTCCTATACTCCCTCCCTCCCCATTCTTAGTTGATGACTTAACATTCATACTTAATTGAAAATATCTGAGCCAACATAGAAGCATGCCTGCATCTTATCTACTCACCTCTCAATCTCTGTGCCCATATTTCCTCTGCCTTCTCTCTTTTTGGAACAGAATAAATGTATCTCCTCCTATCAGAGGTCCATCCTTCTACTCACACTCAGATCCCACCCTCTCTCACCTTTCCAAGGAGTTTTGTCCTTATAGTCCACCCCCTTTATTCGACATCATCAGTCAATGTCATTCCCTGCACTGGGTCATTCCAGACAACAGACAAATAAATTCCATCATCTCCCAAATTATAACAATCAAAACATTCCCTGGACTGTCATGATTCCTTTTGTCATGATTCCTTTCACTATATTTCTCTGTTCTTTCAGAGCAAAACCTTAAAATACCTTTTCAGCTTTCATTCACTTTGGTTACTCCATCAAGCTTGTGCTTAACCATTCACTAGAATCTGCTCTTGTCACCAAAAAAAATCTCATTACTGTATCATAGTCCTGTGTACACTTCTGCTTTCACCTTCCTCTCAGCAACCTCCAACCAATTGTCCAATCCTCCTTGGAAAACTTTTTTTTGTTTTGTTTTTGTTTTTTGTGTTTGTTTTTTTTTGGAGTGGCACCTGGATTTGAACCAGGAAAACTTTTCTTTTTGGCTTTGAAGTCAAACAATCCCCTCATCTAGCTTTGTTTGTTTCTCCTCCTTCACCTGATCTCTAAACATTGGCATATACCAGAGCATAATACTGGACTGTCTTCTAAACCTATATACACTCTATGTGGGTGATCTCTTCCAGCCCAATGCTCTTAAATATCAGCCATATGCACACTTCACCTGCCATCTATCTGGCACCCTTGCCTGAATCCCTAGACTTATTATAATCAACTACTTGTTACCTTCTTTTCTTTTTTCTTTTCTTTTCTTTTCTTTTCTTTTCTTTTCTTTTCCCCTTCCTTCCTTCCTTCCTTCCTTCCTTCCTTCCTTCCTTCCTTCCTTCCTTCCTTCCTTCCTTCCTTCCTTCCTT
This sequence comes from Myotis yumanensis, assembly GCF_028538775.1. NCBI lineage: Eukaryota > Metazoa > Chordata > Mammalia > Chiroptera > Vespertilionidae > Myotis > Myotis yumanensis. The sequence continues at coordinate 179,992,105 of NW_027223754.1, forward strand.
CCTTTTTCCCAGGAATATAGTATGGGTAGAAAATTAGTTTGAAGAGATTTTTTTAAAGGATAGCATAGATTTTCTGTAACACTTTCCAACACCCATTCCTACCTTCTCCCTTGCTAACAGAAACTTCAATTTTGTGTGATTACCAGGGGGCCATGAAAGGGGTTGTGGAGAGTGGCTACAGTGTTTGGACAGGTTCAAGCTTTGGACTAATGAGAAGGGCACAGTCCTCTCATGACCACGTGCAAGGCCCAGCTTGGAGGGCAGAGCCCTCCCAGCACAATTATAGCCAACAGCTGTAGTTGTAAGCTTGAACCTATGGTCCAAACACATGGCCCCACGTGTCTGAGTGATGTGGGCCTGGTAGAGTTCAGGTGCATGTAATTGAGTAGGATCTAACCCACGAGAATGTTGTAAACATTTTGACCACACCCTTACTTTTTCTCGTGGAATCTGGCTATAAAATAAAGACGCAGCTTGTAGTCTGTGACACTGTCTCTCCATCAGAGAGGGCAGCGTCCCACCCAGCCTCAGCTTTATTCTCTTGTCTGTCTTTTCTAATCCTTCACTGCCCCTACTCAGGTTCACCCTTGGCCGTGCTGGCGCGGCACAGGGGTGATTGGACATCCAGGTGAAAATTGATTAGTCACAGCCCAATCATGGTAGCTTAATCCCTACTGTCAGCAATTGGTTTAAAAATAAAAATGCATGCAACACAATATTTTCAATGCCTAGAATAGTGTGTGGTATATTGTATTTGCTGAGTCATTGAATGAGTACTAATTTCTAGTATTAAAAATATACAATAGACATGACATGACCAAATAATAAATTGAAAATACAGTCCCAGGAGGTCTGACTTAGCAGGTAGTATATGTATTATTACAGTTGGCTGTAATTGAGCTCAGATTGGTGATGTGGCACTAGAATGAAGTTAATTCACTAAGTGTCAGCTAGGGTAGCTCTGACTTAAAATAAAAATTCGTAAGAAGCAGTTTCTCAATGCTTTTTCTTTTTTCCTGGAGTCAAGAGGGAAAAGGAGAAAAAAAGATAGGTTTGTTGTTTATATTCCTCAAAACCCAAAACAAAACAAATGATACCCTGGTTCTTTAACATATATTATTCTTAAAATGACATCTAAGTTATACAATTATTTTGCTTAACATCAGGGAGATATTTTTTTAAATTTTGGATGAAGTGTAGCAATTGAATTAATGAGGAGATTGTGCAGCGAACAAAAATCTCTTGGGTTTTAGAACTTATAATTGCAAATTCACAATTTTTTTTAGTATAAGTAAGTCCAAACTACTTGTTAAAATGATATTGGAGATATGATATTTCTTTGGAGAAATGTCTGTTCTAATTCTTTGCCCATTTAAAAATTGGATTATTTGTTCAAATGCAAGAATTCTTTATATATTCTGGATTCAAGTTGTATTTCCATATGAAATTTAGGATCAACTTCTTTTCTGGGGAAAAAAAAAGGGGGAAACTAGAATTTTTATTATATTGCACTGAATCTGTAGATCAATATGGGGAGTACATCTTAACAATGGTATTAAGTCTTCCAATCTATGAACATAAAATATCTTTCATTTACTTAGATCTTTGATTTTTTTCAACAGTGTATTGTAGTTTTCAGAGTACAGGTTTTGCATTTCTTTTGTTAAATTTCTTTCTGAAGTATTTTATCCTTTGTGATACCATTGTAAATGGAATTGTTTCCTTAATCTTCATTTTGGATTGTTCTTCAGTAAAGAATAATTGTTCATTACTAATTGATAGAATTACAATTGTTAATTACTAATGGATAGAAATATAATTGATTTATGTATATTGATTGTGTACCCTGTTACTTTGCTGAACTCATTTATTAATTCTAATAGATTTTTGGTGAACTTCTTAATATTTTCTACGTATAGGCTCATGTCATCTGCAAATAGCTTTACTTCTTCCTTTCCAATCTGGATGCCTTTCTTTTTACTTTCTTGCCCAATTTTCCCTGAGTAGATTGAGCGGAAGAAAGAAAGAACTCATGTTCTACCCACTCAGAGTAGACCTTCCATTACCTTGAACTGGGGGTGGGGGGTGGGAATAAGCCATGGTTCAAATGCCCGAGACTCACTATTCTTAATGAGATCTAGCAGATTTTCTTATACCAGTATTTTTCCATTTTCTGTTTGTCCTTACGACAGTTTCCAAAGGCTTTAAATGGTTGTTGTTTTTATCATTTTCATTAGGTGTAGTTTTTTCACTGGGGAAGGGTCCATAGAGCTCCTCATATCACCGGAGAGAAATGCATCACCCTACTATAGTGCATTAATTTCTTATCGCTGCTGTAACAAATTACCACACCTTTAGGGACTTAAAACAATGCAGATGTATTCTCCTACAGTTCTGGAGGCCAGATGTTTGATTCAGTCACTGGGCTGAGTAAAGTCAAGGGATTGGCAGGGCTGGTGCCCTTTCCGGCTCAAGGGGGAAATCCATTCCCTGCCTCTTCCTGCATCTAGAGGCTGCTGGCATTCCTGAGCTTGGGGCCACATAGCTCCAGCATTTGCTTCCACTGTCACAAAGCCTTCTCTCTGACTCTGACTCCTCCTGTATCCCTTTAAAAAGGGCCTTTGAGCCCTGACTGGTTTGGCTCAGTGGATAGAGCGTCAGCCTGCGGACTCAAGGGTCCTAGGTTCGATTCCAGTCAAGGGCATGTACCTTGGTTGCGGGCACATCTCCAGTAGGGGGTGTGCAGGAGGCAGCTGATCGATGTTTCTGACTCTCTATCCCTTTCCCTTTCTCTCTGTAAAAGATCAATAAAATATATATATTTTTAAAAAAGGGCCTTTGATATTATATCAGACCCACCCAGATACTCCAGGATAATCTCACTTTAAGAATTTTAACTTGATCACATCTGGAATGTTCCTCTTGACATATAAGGTAACATTCTTAGGTTCCCAGGATTAATATATAAACCCTTTGGGGGAAGAGGTAGATGTGTTATTTTTCAGAATTGTACAATTTCATGATTGGAAGGAGCTTTAGTCTCTGTAGATGAAGAAACTGTTGCGCACACAATTGATTTTTATCAAACTAGCTATCTGAAGTCAATTTAAAAGTAATATAGCAATGTAATCATTGTATTCAAGTTTTATTTTTATAGCATCCTTTGCCTTTTTTTAAAAAACGGGTTGCCAAGTGAAATTTATTATGTCAAAATCATTCCTAAAAGACAAGAGACAATATAAAAATAATAACAAAGCAGGGTCTAAAAACACAGATTTTAAAATATTGGTAAATGATGGTTAAGATAAAAATATTAAACATTTTTCATATAATATGGAGAAAATTTTAAAGATTCAATTTAATCTTTGATAATAATAATTGGAGAAGTAAAAGTATAAATTACACACATGCAAACATATATACACACATGTAATTACATAAAAGATAACCAAATACTCAAAATGTAAGACATTTTCATGGAAAACTATAGATATTCTGAAGGGCAATGCTCATGTTTTCACTATTCCCACTCATAGTATACTATTTTTGCCAAATTATTTGTTGCCTATTGCAAGCAAGACCTACAAAAAAAACTTTCCTTAAGCAGGTAGGTGCTAGTGTCTTAAGTACCTGCCACAATATTGCATCCTTTGCCTTTTAAAGATAATGATTGGCTGCACGCAAGATGTTTTCTCCAAGTAATTTAATTCATGTTCATGAACATATGCAACAAAATGTAGTTATTACCTTATGCACTGAGCCATAAACATATGCACACTTAGATAATTTATGGATAATCTGTCCTTCCGTGATTCCAAATGAGAAACCATCCACAATTTCAGAAGGAATCTGGGAAATTTCATTGAAGGAGCTGTGTGTGATGTGGGAGGGTCTCTTTCCAGAAAATATTTTCACTAATTTAATTTATACAGTGTGATCCTCTCCAGCACTCTTCTCTAGGGTTGGTTTTTTCCCATGGCTCCTGAAGGACATTCAGGACATGTTAACATTTCTCTTGTGACATAAAATTACCCATGAAAAGAACTGATTAATGATTGCACACAGTACTTTGGGAGAAAAGTCATCATGAGGGTTGGAACTGTTCCTTTTAACAACAATGTCTGCACTTAGAGTTTTTCAAAGCCATTTCACTAAAGAAAAATAAAAAAGAACCAACTTCCCTCCCTCCCTCACGGATGCCTTTCACAGGCGCATCATCATCATTCAGTAGGAAGCTGAACAATAATCTATTGTCAGTTCTGAGCAGTAGTTACAGGGAAAGAATCTGACGCTTGAAGGGGATGGATTACACTTCCAAACAGACTTGATCTGACCCTCTTGTTAGCATGTAAAATTCCCTTTGTAGTATCAGCTCAGAGAAAGGAAAAAAGGTAGCAGGGGAGGGTGTTTTCTGGGCACAGAATAAGGTTCTGTGGAATAGATCCTTTTTTTATTGTTGAATATTCTTTACTAGACTTACTGATTTACTACTATTCTATAAATCCAGTGCAGGAGTACATCAAACATTTTCTCAAATGACTGAATCTAAAGGTCTTCTTGAAAAGAATCATAAAAGAAATCTCTTTAATCAAGATTGAAGATTAAAGATGTATTCTCAAGTGATGTTTGAGAATGTTTTTGAGGTCTCCGGTTCTGGGGTAGGAATCGTTTATGATTATTTTGCTGAAAGTTCTATCAGCTGCAGAGAACTCTCTGTCCTGGAAATAAACATGGAGAAATAGTGACACAGAGTGCAGCACGTGCTAACAAATTATATAACAAGGTCTCCAATCTCCACTGTGCTCTGTCCTTTAAATAATTTGTACGTTGCCTTTTCAGTGGGAAAGGGCAAACCTCTTAAGGTCCAGTTAATGCTGTTAGGAAATTCAGCCTAGAGAATCACTTGATATATTAACCAAACTATTCTTAATCCATGTTCACAAGACATGGATTTCATAACAATTCCTATGCCTGTGGAAATGAAGTTATACCTATTGTTTACATAAGGGAAATATCATTAATATGGCAGTATTTTGAAATCATAGTTTGTTCACTTAAAAAATATTTAAATCACACACACATTGTTTTGTTAATCTCACCCCAGGGTATTTTTCCATTGATTTATAGAAAGAGTGGAAGGGAGGGGGAGGGGAAGAGACAGACAGTGAGAAACACATCGATTGGTTGCCTCCCACATGAGCCCTGGAATTGAGCCTGCAACTGAGGTATGCACCCTTGACCAGAACCAAACCTGGGACCTTTCAGTCCACGAGCCAATGCTCTGTCTACTGAGCCAAGCCGGCCAGGGCGGGCCTATTAATTTTAACAAACCTAACACACCTGTGTAACCAGCACTCAGATCTGGAGACAACATTCCAAAAGTCCCCTTTATTTAATCTTTCCCTCGCCCCCCCCCCCCCCCAAAAAAAAAGGATTTAATATTGCTTGTTTAGAACTTTGAAAGGCCGAGTAGTCATTTTTGGGAGCACATTTTTTTTCTTAGGCAGTTTAAAGGGACCTAAACGTATTTGTCACACACTTTCAGACAGATGAAAAATACACTAAAAGGGAAATGTATACTTTCTTTTTCATTGTGTAAAGGAGAAGGTACTAATAGAAAAGGGAGAAATAACCAATTTTCTGAAGAGGACTGGATTATTAGTTTTAAAATACACAGACTAAGATTACTGCCTTGAGGGGGCCAGGTGCTCTGCACAGCCCAGGCTGCTGAAGGCCACCACCAGGGGGAGGCAGAGGTAGCACCCCTGGCTCACAGCCTGGCTTGAGGGCTGTCACTTGGCCTGTCTAGGTGGTGAGGTCAAGGCCCAGGCAGGCCTCTGGCAACCAGCAGGCCAGAAAAGCTTCCTGGGCCAAGAAAAGTCCACTGCTCAGATGTAGACAGGAAGGGGACTCCCTGACATTACAGGTACAAGATCAGAGGTGATTTTAGTTGCAGGGTTTTAAATGGTGACGCTCAGACCAGAACACCCCTCTCCTGGCTTCCGGAGCTCATTTTGTTCTTCATTATGATTCAAGTCAGATCGTCTTATTACTTAGCATTACTGAGTTGTGTGGGAAAGATGTTATGGTTCAGAAGACTGGAAAACACAAGTTGAAAACTTAGGGCCAACAGGTTTGAAAACTATTGGTTGAGGGCGTTTGGCAGGGTAGCTGTAGAAGCAAGTCATGTTATTGTTTAAACAGAGCCATCCTGCTAACTTTATCCTCAGTTGGCCAGAAATGGAAAAGAAAAGAGTAAGTGTGAATGAAAAGGTCCTAGCTACAGAGATATGCCCATTAACACTCTGCTCTGGTGTGTATGCGTTTAACATGTATGTTTATGTGTGCGCCTGACACTCTTGGATCTATTATAGCTACTTTAAAGCTATTATTGACTTTTGGTCTACAGGACTCAGTTTTTTCCCATATCAACTGAAAATAATAGAAGGTTCGGTTGCAAGGGCAATGAATGGACACTGGGATGCTGGCCATTTTATTTGCCTTTAGACAGGGGATGTAGGTTACTTGTTTTACAAAAGTGAGTCTGTGGTCTGGATGTGCTTTCGAAATCCAGGCCACATGGTTAAACTTAGTTTTAAACTAAAGGACACACATCTGAAAAATGTAAATGTTAGTTGGATCCTCCTTTACCTTGGACAAACATCAACATTGTTAGAAACTTGTAAAACTTGGCGGATGAGTTAAAGCTGTTTACTTAGCTCCACACTGTCAGGCATTCTCGCTATGGCTGGCTCGCTTTTTTTTCTACTTTAAACAAGCCAAGGTCATTGGTTTAATCTTTAAGTTAACTCTTTAGCTTTAGTCTATGGACCGAGTACCTCTTCCTAGTTTTCTGTTTTGTAAATGAATGTTTCCGAAAATAAGGGAGACCAGTGAAAACTGGTGGAGCTTGGGAGCTTTGTAGACAACGTCAGACCGTATTCACGTTAATAGTGACGGTGAACTTGAAGGGTACTTGTAAGCCTAAGATTTATGATTCTGCGAGTTAACTATTTCTGAAAAGAAAAATCACTTGCTCAGGAACAACTCACATTCATTCCCTGTTGATGGTGGGACAGTCGTGTGCTTTTCATGGGAAGTGTGCTTTCAGTGTGTGTTGAATATAAGGACAGTCATGAAGAGTTCTGGTGGGTCCAATCCAAGCACAAGCCAAGTCTGAGCCAAAGCCAGGTTGGACTTTGAGGGGCGCAAGCCCAGGGAAAAAGTGTCCCAGACGCACCTGATGTGCTACCTGATGTGTTCACATGGCTCAGGGAAGCTGAATTCTGTCACCAGTTCCAACATTTGAGTGCAGGAGGCAAAGGGCTGGCCTCCAAAGTTTGGTCAGAAGCTGGCTGGACCCTGGAATGAAAATGGGAGAGCCTGGCCAGTGTGTTCAGTGGATTGAGCATTGTTCCATGCACCAAGAGATCACTGGTTTGATTCCTGGTCAGGGCACAGGCCCCGGTTGCAGACTCGATTCCCAGTAGGGGGCATGCAAGAGGCAGCCAATCCATGTGTCTCTATCTTTGATGTTTTTATCTCTCTCCCTCTCCCTTTCTCTCTCTAAAAAAATCAATAAAAACATATTTTAAAAAAGAAAAGAAAAAGAAAGAACATGGGAGAGAGAAAGAGAGCAAGTGATGTGAGAGGGCCTGAGGCCATCGCTATAAACTGCCCGAGGGTGTGTTTTTAGTGTTTGCTAACTGTATTTGTGACATACAGGCCAGAGAACAGAAACAGAGCAGATACCCAATGTTACTGGAGAATGAGGTATTTCTCTGTAGTGGATTTTCCAAATACCTGAAACAAACCCTTTGAAATGTATACCTTCATCATTTCCAGGGAAACCTCTTAAATGGATTGTACATTTCCTGAGCTTCTCAAGCAGAGTTTATGAGTTTAATAGACACTTTACTGGGTGTCCATCCCTGATGGTACTGTGCTTCAAGACAGTGAAGCCTTCAGGTGTATGAAGCTCTGGCAGAATTCTTGTCCATACAGGAAGCATGATGTCTTTCCGGACTTCCGCCTTAAAACACAAAAATCTTGTAGGGTTTTTTGTTTGTTTGTTGTATGTTGTCCTCTGCAGTGTGATGGTGTTTCATATTACATCTAACCCTTCTTTATTAGTGCTCTTCCCTTCTCCTCTTCTGCCAACTTATTTCTGACTTATCTGCTTGGGGCTACAAAACCAGATGCTCAGGTCTGTAGAAAGTATGTGTAAGCCCTTACCGGTTTGGCTCAGTGGATAGAGCGTCGGCCTGCGGACTCAAGGGTCCCGGGTTCAATTCCAGTCAAGGGCATGTACCTTGGTTGCAGGCACATCCCCAGTGGGGGGTATCAGGAGGCAGCTGATCGATGTTTCTCTCTCATCTATGTTTCTAACTCTCTATCCCTCTCCCTTCCTCTCTGTAAAAAATCAATAAAATATATTTTTTTAAAAGTATGTGTAAAATAAGAGGAGGGGAGGGTCCTGAAAAAATACCTTATGAATTAAGCATATAAACTTAAGTGTATGGACATGAAACTCCAAACATCTGTTTAAGCTGCTCTCAATCCTCTTGATGCCTTTGTGTTCTGTTTTGTTTGTTTTCATGGTTGAGATGGTCATGGGTCATCTCTGAAGATATGAGATATTTAGCATGATCTGAAATGTGATTTGGCATTATACATTTGCCGTCATGTCTTTTCTAAAACTGTGACTGGTGCAGAGTACAGGCTTCACAAACATTTATTGTATGAATAATATATTAGTGAATATATCCATCAGGCAGGATATACAATTTCTGTCCTACAAAATTCAGCTACATGCCCAGTAGTGCAGATAAGCATTAATTAAGAATGATGTGGATGAAAGCCAATGATACTGATATCATTCTGCGGGGGTCACAAGTTCAAGGTCAAGGGCAACACTGCCCAGCACAACATTTTGTTTTATGTCAGTGCCTGGGGATCATGCACGAACTCTCCAGTTCACTGGCCTCACCACTGTGTTTTGTTTTACACTTGGCCAAGTCATACAGTTAAGTTACCTGCTGGGTGTGCCCTGAGGGTGTTTGGATTTTTAGGTCCCTGAAAATTGAGTTGCTGTCTTATATAATCATTATTGAATATTCTCACCATACAAGGCAGTACTAGATGGTGAGAAACAAGTTCAAATACTGAAATTCTTGATTCCCCTTCAATCCCAAGCCTACTTTTCCCATAGTCTTCCCCAACTCAGCCTTGCCTGCCTTCAAATGCCAAAAACTATCAGGTTGTTCTTTTTTTTCTTTCATGTTTCATGTTCACCCCATCAGCAAATCATACCACCTTTGAAAGATATTGAAAATTTAAGTACTTATCACCCCCCATTTTCTCTACCTTGGTCTAACCTACCACTGCCTTGAGTCCAGACTTTTGTAATAGCCCCTGACTGGCCTATCTACTTCCATGTGTGTTCTCTAAGAGTTCTCCCCACAGGGAGGTCCTTCTACTATGGGAAACAATCACATCAGTTCTCTGTTCAGAATCCTCCATTCCTTTCCTGTCTCATTCAGAATGAAAGCTTCAGTCTCCTTCCTGGCCCCAAAGGCAGTGCTTTCCCTTGGCCCGCTTCTCTGACTATCCTTCTTACCACCCTCCTCTTGTTTCATAAAAACAAACCATCTACACTTGCACCCTATTGTTTCTGGAACACCCCCAACATGCTTGCACCGCATGGCCTTTGCACCTGCTTTTTCTTCCATTTTCACCCTCTCCCACCAGATGACCAAATGACTTACTTCTGAGTGAACCCTCCTTCTGGTGTCTGCTCAAATGTCTCCATTTCAGACAAGCCTTCCACAACGACCCAAGCTCAATCAGCACTCCCACATCATTTTCTAGCCCCTTTGCCCTGCTTTATTTTCTTCACAACAAGTCATTACCTGATAGTAGATATTTATTAGTGTCTCCTCCTTCAAGAATGTAACCTTCCAGCATGGTGGGGCTTTGTTCATTGGTGCATCTTGAATGCGTAGAATGAGGCCTTGTTTTATGGGCTCAATCAACATTTGTTTCATTTTTTAAAAAAAAAAAAGTGAAAGAGGCTAGCCCAGCCGTGGGCAAACTACGGCCCATGGGCCGGATTCGGCCCGTTTGAAATGAATAAAGCTAAAAAAAAAAAGACCGTACCCTTTTATGTAATGATGTTTACTTTGAATTTATATTAGTTCACACAAACACTCCATCCATGCTTTTGTTCCGGCCCTCCGGTCCAGTTTAAGAACCCATTGTGGCCCTCGAGTCAAAAAGTTTGCCCACCCCTGGGCTAGCCGGTTGAGCTTTGATCCTTGCACTGGGGGATTACTGGCTCGATTCCTGGTCAGGGCTCATGCCCGGGTTGCCTGGGCACATGTTGGGGGGCATGTAGGAAGCAGCCAATTGATGTTTCTACCTCTCCCTTCCTCTCTCTCTAAAATCAATTTTAAAATATTAAAAAAATAAGTGAAAGAAAATGGGCAAAGAGATTTATGCATTCAAGAAACATTTCTTTTTTTTTTAATATATTTTTTTATTGATTTTTTACAGAGAGGAAGGGAGAGAGATAGAGAGTTAGAAACATCGATCAGCTGCCTCCTGCACATCTCCTACTGGGGATGTGCCCGCAACCCAGGTACATGCCCTTGACCGGAATCGAACCTGGGACCTTTCAGTCCGCAGGCCGACGCTCTATCCACTGAGCCAAACCGGTTTTGGCAAGAAAGATTTCTTATGTTAGCTACATGTCAGGGACTGTTCTAGGCCCTGAAAATACTTCAGTGCACAAACCAGAATAAACCAGCTCTTGTGGGGGTTGGGTATGGCAATGAATAGAGATGAAGACAACAGATGGGGAGGTAGCCTAGGACAGTGGTTAGGGACGCTGATGTCAGCTCACCTGGGTTTGAGTCTCCTCCCTGCCACTTACCTGACTATCTTGAACAAGTCACTTAAGCCTTTGATGCTTTGTTTTCTCTCCTTCTGAAAAGTTGGGGTGACTTATCTATTGCTTAGTGTTGGAGGATTTTATGATGTAGTGTACATAAAGTGCTTGACACAAGAACTCACTCAATATTGATTGCCATCTGAGCAAATGAAGACATGGACACCAAAGAGTAGTGGCTTTAGAGTTGAATACAATCTATACAAGGTTTTAGGAGAGAACAGAGGTGACCTGGTGTCTGAAGCCATAGTGCTGAGTTTAATACTTTTATGTTCAACAAAAGAAGAGGAAGTCAGTTCAGAAAAGACACATAGAGAAATGTCAAATGGAATTGCTCTGTGAGAAACTCCCTATGGCACAGACAGATGGAAGGAAGACCCACTGTAGTAGCAGCAGAGTGTTCGTATTTGCTGTGGCAGGAAAAGTTAGTGAATTTACTTTGTTGTGTTGAAGGGAAAAAAAAGTATTTACATTGAAAAGGTACATATTACCACTTTTCCTATCTTTCTGAGAAACAAAAAAAGATAGTTCCATAAAACTTATTTTGCTACTATAAAAATTAGAATTGAAACGTAGAATTAAATGGAGTTAATAAGGTTAAAAGATGTTGAAATTCCCGTTAACATTGTTTAAAATATATTTTTATTGATTTCAGAGAGGAAGGGAGAGGGAGAGAGAGATAGAAACATCAGTGATGAGAGAGAATAATGGATCAGCTGCATCCTGCACACCTCCTATTGGAGATTGAGCCCGCAACCTAGGCATGTGCCCTTGACCGGAATTGAACTTCAACCTCCTGGTTCATGGATCAACCCTCAACCACTGAGCCACACCGGCTGGGCTCTGTTAACATTTTTAAATGGCCTGTTTTGTGTTTTGTTTTGTGAAATGCCCTTTTAAAACATCTCGTGGAGACTTGCCATTGGAAATAGCTATTCCATTAAAACAGAGTCACATATGGGAATATCCAGTTTCCTCCAGAAGAGCAGCTCAGTCATAACTGGAAGTAAACTATGGCAGAGTTAAGTTTTTTTTTTCCCCTTCTCAGTACAGTATGTCCAAATTTCCAGCAGAGTTAAAGGAGAATCTAACTCATAAAATACATATGGCCTTACCTATAGATTTCACAGGTCTTGAATAAAAAAGCTAAAGCTTTTGGAGATGTAGTATTCAAAGGGTTCCCTGAAAAGGGTCAAACTCTCATCTGAGTTGTTTGATTAAAGTCAGAATTTACATGTAGGACAAAAATCTTACTATGAGTGTTTAAAAAAAGGAGGAATTAACAAATCTACCGATGATCAGCGTTGGTGAGAATTCTCTTGCATTAGTATGCCCAGGAGAGCTTCACCATTCTTTTTGCCTAAACTTGACTGTCCCTGGGGACCAGCAGGGAGAGGAAAAGCAGCCGTGTCAGGGAGGGCCTCCCGGCTGCTCTTAGTGCTTCTTGCTGCTGAGGGCTGGAAATTCACTTTGGAAAAATGGCAGAATGAACACCTGCAACCTTAGATCATTTTTTCCTGGATCTCAGCCTGACTACCATCAGCCAATCTGCTCCTAACTGTCTGGAGATATGAATAGTCTCCTAAACAGCTTCTTGGAGCAAAAACAGACACAAAAGGGTTGTGTGTGGAGGTGGGGGCCGGGTCTTGGTCTGTCGCAGCCATTTTATGACCTGATTACAAAAGACAAAGTTCGAACGAATAACAGCCAGCCCAGCCCCTCCACTGGTCCATGAGGTCTTGTCCCTTCTTGTCTTCTGAGACACCTGCCTTCTGGGCTTAACCCACGTCAGGAAAGTGTCTGGTCTTGGTGGTGCCTTGGAGCCAAGAGGCCGATGGTATTAGAGATTGTACCATGCCAGTGGAGTTCTGTACAAGTCACCTATTACCTAGGAACTACCTATTAAAAAGAAATAAAGAAAACCCTATATTAAACAGGGCACTCAACTTTAATATCATTGTTAATATTTAAGTTAAATTCAATAATAATGGCAGCTACAGAAAGCAAGACAGCCAGTACATGTGAGTCTCACTAGGTATGTAAGTTACTGGGAAAGTTATTCACCCTCCCTGAGCTTAATTTTCCTCTTTTGTAAAATAAATTATTATAAGAATTAAATAATACACAACTTAGCACAATGTTCCGCATACAGTAAGTGCTTAATAACTATTGACTATTATTGATTTATCCAAGTCTTTCCTTAAATATTTTTTTTAGATAGCCCTCCCTGATCACACTGTCTGAAAGTGTTAGTCGTGTCACTATTTGTTTATCCTGCCTATTTATTTTCTTCACAGATCTTATCACAGTCTAACTCTCTGTGTGTGTGTGCATGTTTGTATGTGTGTGGTCTGTCTTACCTACTGAAAGTAAACTTCATAAGGGCAGGAACTTTGTTGATTCATTGCTAGGTCAAGAATAATACCTGGCACACGGTAGGCACTTAATAAAACTTTATTGAATAAATAAATGAATAATTATATTCCACATACTCATACTTTTAGGCAGACTCATGCTAAAATCACCTGAAATAAAAGACAATTTATTTTCTTTTTAAAGTCAGCACACCATCCCAGTTTTTATCCATTCACACTGTTAAAAAATACTCTCTTATGACAACTAAGTTACTGGCATTAAGAGATAATTTATAACAAATATAAATTTCTTTCCTTTCACTCTCTAATTTATGGATTGGAGAACTGCTGGCCATTATCTTCCAAGCGACCTTTTTTTGTGTGTTAAAGAGCATTAATAAATCCTTCCTTAGCCTCCTTGTTCTTGGACTGAGAAATCTTAGTATCTTTACTTTCTGATGATTAAAAATATATAGTTCTATGTGGTTCTTTTCTGAATCTCATCCAAAATCTTCACATCTCTCTTTGGAAAGCATATTGTATTCCTGACCACTGCAAAGCATAATTGCTGAATTTACCTCCCAAGTTCAATGGCTGTGTTCCTGTTCATAAAGCCAGAAATGGTGTTTTTGTGTTTTATGACATTACATAGCTAACTCTTGGTCAGCACATTATTCCCAATGACCTCGGGAACTTTTTCTGCCCAACTTGCACATATCCAGCCTGTCCTCACCTGATCAAGGAGTTTATTTTAGTACCTAAGTTTCTCCCTTTCCATTGAGCTTTATTCTGTCTTTGGCCACAATTGTGAATTGTGTCCTTCCCTTCCCCGCTCAAAAGAAATGTATGCATTGACGTCTTAACCTGCAGTACCTCAGAATATTTAGGGAGATAGGGCCTTTAAAAAGGCAATTAAGGTATAATGAGGCCACTAGGGTGGGCCCCAATCCAATATGACTGGTGTCCTTATAATAAAGAAGAAGGGATTGGAACACAGAGACACAGAAAGAAAGCCAGGTGAAGACAGGGAGAAGGTGGCTGTTTAGTAGTCAAGCGGAGAGGCCTCAGAAGAAACCAAGCCTACCCTGACCTCAGGGTCCTAGACTCCAGCACTGTAAGAAAATAAATTTATATTGTTTGAGCGACCCATTCTGTGGTACTTTGTTATGGCAGCCCTAGCAAACTAAGCTAGCCCCCTTTCCAATTTATCAAGCATACTTTGAGTTCTGAGCCTGTCTCCCAAGGTGCTATTCCCCAGTTAATGCTGACACCCTGTTCTCTTCTGGCATTAATTCTTCAGGGAAAGTGCCCAAAAGAGAATGGGCATCACGTTTACTGGACCTGATAAGATCATGGGAGGTAAATTAAACTGTAGTCTCGCTTACAGTTCATGGTTGACTAAGCTGAAGGATTTCTGGGAAAGCACCCAGGAGCAGTTAGGTGTGCTGGAGGTCAGCATTACCGATGTCACTGGTAATTAAGGATTTGGGATGAAATGAGCTTATCAAGGGAATGCATCTGTGTAGAGCAGGTAAAACAACTGGCAGCTAAATGACCTACCTCAGTAAACGCAATGGACACTTCCTGCAGAACCTGTCTTTTTTATTTTAATCGTCTGATGGCGCTTGACATGGACAATCTTTCATTTTCTCCTTTTTTGAAACATCCTCTTCCTTTGTCACAATACTCGTTCCTGGCTTTCTTCCTGTTCCTGTGAAGCTCTCCCAATACTTCTCAGTTTCCTTCTTCTTTAGTCACTCTTCCAATGCCATCTTTATTTAGGAATCTGCCCTCACCCAACTTCTCACTCAACACGTCTCTCCCACACCATGTAGCTCGCCATCCCCATCATAGGTGGTACCCTGTGCCCTACACTTTTCCAATAGTTTATCTCTTCTCAGTATTTACATTCTTTGAGACCCATTCTCAACAAGATTCTATTGATAGCTAATATTGTTTTCTAATAAACCAATTCCATTTATGCATTCATTTGTTTATTTCCTTATCAACCACATACAGAGTGTTATATGCCATGCACTATTCAAAGCACTGAACTGCAGTGTTCATGAGCAAATGTGACTCATTTACATTTTACCAGAAGCCTTCAATTCCTCAGTCCAAAAGAGTAAGTAGCAATAATAATAGTTTACATTTTTGTAGCAGTTTACAAAATGCTTATATTATGTATATTATACCATGTGATGCTCATAACAACTCCATGAAGTAGATTGGGAAGGTATCATTTTAATCTCAGGAAATTCAAGCTCCATGATTCTGACAAAAGTGTCTTTCTAAAAATTGGCAGAGCCAAGATTTGAACACAGGTCTTTTGGTCCCAAGCTAATAATGATTCCTTTCTACTCCAGATGCTATGTCAGAGCTAACTGTAATGGTGCTTTGAAGTCTAGAGGGAGAATTGGGGTTTGCATGGTGTTTTGGTTTTCTATTGCTGCTGTAACAAATTACCACAATCTTGGTGGCATAAAACAACATGCATTTATTCTCTTATAGTTCTGGAGGTTGGAAGTCCAAAATGAGTCTCATTGGCTGAAATCAGCATGCCTTCAAGACTGTATTCCCTTCAAAGGCTCTAGGAGCAGAATCTGTTTCCTTGCTTTTTCCAGCTACTGGAGGCTGCCATCATTCCTTGGCTCATGGCCCTTCACACATTGCCTTTTCTACCACTTTTATCATTATATCACCTTCTTCCTCACCTATCAGAGCTCCCTCTAGCCCCTTTTTATAAGTACCTTGTTATTGTATCATTGGAACCACCCAGATAATCCACGATAATCACCCCATCTCTGTATTCTTAATTTAATCACATCTGCAAAGTCCCTTTTTCCATATAAATTCATATTCACTGGTTCCAGAGATTAGGACCTGGATATCTTTGGGGGCCATCATTCAGCCTACCACCCATGATATCCTTTTTAAGTTATAAATTTAGTGGACTACTTTTTTTTTAAAACAAAAAGTCACGCCAGACTGTAGTGACTTTTCCATTTCTCTTCATCCAAATAGGTTCATCAGTCCTTCATTCATTCAGCTGACAAACACAGAGCTCCTATGTGTTGGGCATCATACAAGGTATTGGGCAGTGATAGTGAAAGAATGTAAGAGGTATGATTAAAACCTCTTTGGCCTGAGTGACTCAACAAAGGTTTTCCACACATGGAATTGCGTGAGCTCAGTCTTAATAGCAGCAGGAGTTTGTCAGGCAAATAGCAACTAGAAAGAAATATAGGCAAAGGGACAGAAACTATCCAAAGACCAAAGTGTGAACCCCATAGCATATTCCAGGAACGGCAAGTAGTTTTTCAATACTGCTGACAAACTGTGATGTGTGTGCGTTGTCTGTCAGGCACCTCAGACACCTCAGATAGAGATGGTGAATTATAGGGAATTACATACTTTTTTTCAAGCAATTTATTAATTTATTTTAATAAGCATTTGAGTTTCTCTGAAAAATTCTAATGTTGCTATGTCTCTGTCAAATGCCGCAGTATTTTTCTTATTTCTGCAGTTAGCAATGGAAAGGAAGCTCTACCTCATTGAAAACACACAAAAAGTTTTGAATAGGTTCAATTAAGTTAGAGACTGAACTGGTAAAACAAGCTTAATAAGCACTCTCTATCCCTGAACTGAAGTTTTGCTGTTTCAAGAAAAAATATCTTTGACTTCTAGACATTTACTCTTTAATTCTATCACACATACTGAAGGGAAAGCAGCCAACATGGTGAGCAAAGGAAATTGAAATTTATAAATAACCATTTAAATAAGAAATCAGGTTGGCATAAAATGAGTTCCATTCTAATCTAATTTTTGAATGCAAAGCTCTTGCTCTTTCAGGATCTAGGATCAGGCTTCTGTACTGAAAACATTCGCATTTTACTTAATTTATCTGCCTGTGTGAAATAACTTCAGTCAGTATGTATTAATTTGGCTCATCAAACCACTTGCCTAGAAAAATCAAGTAAAAAAAATGTTGGAAGTGCTCATGACTGTGTGTGTGTGTGTGTATGTGTGTGTGTGTGTGTGTGAGAGAGAGAGAGAGAGAGAGAGAGAGAGAGAGAGAGAGAGGAGAGAGAAACGGGGGAGGGGGAGAAGAGGATGGCCTTAATTTCTCATTCATATTTTGGGAGTTTTTTGTTCTTCATTAAATTTCTCCTTTAAGGTATGTAAACGTTCTTAAATGGAATACATGAATGTCAGAGCTAAACCATTATGTTTGAGTAAGACTATCCATAGGATTATACTTAACTATCTTAACTCACCTGCATAGTCAAGGGTTCCAAATGTACTCGATTTCTTCCTCTCAGACCCACCCTCTTCACTGTGTTCTTTCACTGCCTTTGCCTAGATCACCTCATCCTAAACAAACAAAACAACTCCCTTCTACCACCATCAAAACAATCAAACAACTTCCTTTGAGCTTGTTAATCTCTTTAACCTGACTGGCAATTTTTTAAAACTCTACAGTAACTTTGTGGTTTCTCCTTCTTCTGTACCTGATGCCCCACTGACATTCCATTTAATAATATGTATTCTTAATCAGCAAATGTGCTTTGTGCTTTGCCTCAGTTTTTGTTCTCCTGACTTTTCTGGTGTGATATACCCCCTTCCCCCTCGCCCCCCACTGCCGTTTGACATTCCTACCCTGCATTATACTGGTTCTTGTTACTCTCCTCTGCTTCTTTTGACTCCTGCAAGCCCTTAAAAGTAAGTGTTTCTCAAGGTTCTCTTCTTTCTTTAAAGGCATTACTTTGAGGATCTTAACCAACTTCTCACTAGTCCTTTTTTAATTTAAATTCTTTATTGTTTAAAGTATTACGTATGTCTCCTTTTCCTCCCATTGACCTCTCCTAGGCCACCCCCACCCCCCAGCACATGCCCTCACCCGCTCTACAGTCTGTGTCCATTGATTATGCTTATATGCAAGCATACAAGTCCTTTGGTTGATCTCTTTATCCATTTTTAGTTGTGTGTGTGTGTGTGTGTGAGTGTGTGTGGTGTAAGTTGGTGGTCTGGTTTCATTTTTTTGCATGTATCTGTCCAATTTTTCCAATACCATTTATTGAAGAGACTGTCTTGATTCCATTGTATGCTCTTGCCTCCTTTGTCAAATATTAATTGAGCATAATGGCTTGGGTCAATTTCTGGGTTCTCTGTTCTGTTCCATTGGTCTATATGTCTGTTCTTATGCCAATACCAGGAAGTTTTGAGAGCAGTAGCTTTGTAGTATAGCTTGATATCTGGTATTGTGATCCCTCCAACTTTGTTCTTCTTTCTCAGAATTGCTACAGCTATTTGGGGTCTTTTTTTAATTTCATATGAATTTTTGGAGAATTTGTACTAGGTCTGTGAACTATGCCATTGATATTTTAATGGGAATTGCATTGAACATTTTAATGATGTTGGTCCTACCAATCCATGAACATGGTATAGTCTTTCATTTGTTTATGTCTTCCTCTATCTCTTTTTTCAATGTCCTGTAGTTTTCCGAGTATAGGTCTTTTACGTCCTTAGTTAAGTTTATTCCTAGATATCTTAATTTTTTTGTTGCAATGGTAAATGGGATTTTTTTTTTAGTTACTCTTTCTGTGAGATCATTATTAGTGTATAAAAAGGCTATAGATTTCTGGGTGTTAATTTTGTATCCTGCTACATTGCCAAATTCATTTATTAAGTCTAGATTTTTTTGATGGAATCTTTAGGGTTTTCTATGTACATTATCATGCCATCTGTGAATAATGACAATTTTACTTCTTCTTTTCCAATTTGGATGTCTTTTATTTCTTCTTTTTGTCTGATTTCTATGGAGATATTGCTATGACATATGTCTGATATTTTGTCCTAGGAGCTGTATCAGTAAAGGACATCCCTGTCTTGTTCCTGTTCTTAGAGGAAATGGTTTTTGATTTTGCTCATTGAGTATGATGTTGGCTGTGAGTTTGTCATATAAGGCTTTTATTATGTTGAGGTATGATCCATCTATTCCCACTTTGCTGACAGTTTTTATCAAGAAAGGGCATTGGATTTTGTCAAAAGCTTTTTCTGCATCAACTGATATGACTATGTGATTTTTGTCCTTCAATTTATTTATGTGATGTATAATGTTTATTGATATGCAGATATTGTACCAGCTTTGCATCCCCGGAATAAATCCCACTTGGTCATGGTGTATAATCTTTCTAATATAATACTGGATCCGATTTGCTAGAATTTTGTTGAGGATTTTAGCATTTTAGTTAATTGGGAATATTGGCCTGTAATTCTCTTTCTTTGTAGTGTCTTTATCTGGTTTTGGTGTTAGGGTAATGCTGGCTGCATAGAAAGAGCTTGGAAATGTGCCTTCCTCTTGAATTTTTTGGAATAGTCTGAGGAGGATAGGTTTTAGTTCTTCTTTGAATGTTTGGTAATACTCCTCTGTGAAGCCATCCAGACAAGGGCTTTTGTTTGCTGGAAGTTTATTGATGACTGCTTCAATTTCGTTGGTAGTTATCAGCCTATTCAGGTTTTTTTTATTCTCCCTGGTTGAGTTTTAGAAGCTTTTAATTTTCTAGGAATATGTCTATTTCATCTAGGTTGTCCAGTTTGTTGGAGTAGAGTTGTTCATAGTATTTTTTTTACAATCCTTTGTATGTCTGTGGGGTCAGTTGTTGCTTCACCTCTTTCATTTCTGATTTTGTTTATTTGGGTCATCTCTCTTTGTTTCTTGGTGAGCCTGGCTAGAGGTTCATCAATCTTGTTTATCCTTTCAGAGAACTAGCTCTTTATTTTATTGAATTTTGTACAGTTTTTTTGGTCTCTAGGTCATTTATTTCCATTCTGATCTTTATTATTTCCTTCCTTCTGCTAACTCTGGGCTTTTCTTGTTGCTCTCTTTCTAATTCTTTAAGTTATAGGATTAGATAATTTATTACATCATCAGTCTTGACTGTTAAAAAAAAGATGGTTTCCCAATTTTCCTCAATCTTAGCCTTTGCTTCCACCCCAAACTTCTCATGTCTAAAACCAAACCCAGCATCCTTCCCTGAAACCACTTGTGCTTTGAGACTTACTCCTTATATCTGATTGATGGAGACAATCAATTTACCAACCCAAATTAAAAGCCTTAAAATTTTGTATGGCTTCTTCCTCTCTCCCACCTAATGAGATAGGTGCCAAATTTCATGAAACCTACCTCTCTAAACCGCTCGTATCACTGGCTATCCCATTTGTACAATCTCCACTTTAAACTAGCCTCACATTGCCTTTTTCATGGGCCATTACCATATTTTTCTCTTAATCTCTCCCCCATCCATCACCACCACCCTTCATTCTTTTTTTCTTCTTTTTTTTAAATCCAGCCTTAGCCACTGCCAGGTCTAAGCTCATGTTCAAAAGCCTTGAATAGCCTTGAATTGCCAACTGAAATAAATCTAAATGAAGGTGGCGTTGGACTCCTTCAGTTACACTATCATGTCTAGAGTAGGAATAAGAGGGGTAGTAGATGGTTGCACTGCACATTAATGTCTTCAGAATTGTATCCTATTCTGAAGGTCATATAAGTAACCCAGAGCTCAGAGTACAGTGACCAGGATGGGTAAAGGTTTATGACCACGTGATATAAAAGTGGTTAAATAAATGGAGATATTTTGGCCTTTCGAACCTCAGTAAAGAAGATAGCTGACTTTGATATATGAATAATTGCCATTTGGAAAAGGACTCCTTTTGTGCCATTTGGTCATGAGCGATAGAACTTGAACAAAGAAGTGAAAGCTAAAAGGAAAATGATTTTAGCTCAACTTATAGAGAAAATAGAACTAAATAAAGTTGGGACAGGAATTCTCAAGAGCAGAATCTCTGTTATCAGAGGTTTTCATTTGAACTGGATGCATTTGTAAAAACATTATAGAGCTGATAGAAGAATATAATTCTTTTCAATCATGTGGTTGCTTATTTGTTTATGTAGCTCTTTCTTAGCCCAGCATGCTGCACCAACCCATTTTTCCAACTCTCCCTCTCAATTTTCATACATGTCCATGCTATCTTTACCTGCAATTTCCTTGACTTACAGATTTCCTTTCAAAATCTTATCCATTTTTTTCAATCCTGAGTGATAATTAACTAAAAAAAAAAAGTGATGGTATTACTTCTAAAGGGAGATCTATAGGTAAAGGCCCCCAAATGCATTACCCCAGACAGATATTCTTAAGCAGAAAGACATAGTCAGCTAATTCTTCTTCCAGGCAAGTAATAATAATAATGCCAATGAAAATAATGTATTCCATAAGTTAGGCACTAGATGAAACCCACATATATGGCAGTCTCACATTCCCTTGAAATCAATAGATTTTTGTCAAAATTAAAATGATAACACAAAATTTTATCCATTTTTCAATGGCCAAATCAAATGTTACTTTTCTATCAAAATTTCCCTCCTCACATCTCAGACACCACCAGGAACAGATGAGTTGTTTTACTCCAAAACTTTAATACTTCTTTTATTCATTTCAAGGTGCTCAGTATTCTTACTAATGTTATTTGTATCCATTTCTCCTTTTACCTAATAGGGTGTCAACTTCATGAGGCAGGAATTACTTTTATATTGTTACTAGAGGCCCGATGCACAAACTTTGTGCAGGGGCCTTTTCCCTGGCCCTGCCCGCCACGACCAGGGGCCTCTGCCACCTCTGCTGTGGTCCCCACCCACTGTGGCTTTGTCTGGAAGGAAGGACGTCTGGAAGGACATCCAGTCTAAATTAGCATATTACGCTTTTATTATTATAAATAACCTCTATAGGACCTAGTATGATGGAATTCCCTTATACTAGGGGTCAGATATACTGATGTCAAACTGGTTTTGTAAGAAAGTTTTAAAATGATTCTAATAAGTAGGTAACTTGATTTTTCAAGAAGTTTTGTGACATTCCTACTGAGATATTCAACACATGCTCATAATAGAACATTAAAAGAATTGTACATTTGGTTATATTTTTATGAAATTAAGTGACACTGAATCAGGGCTCTACACCATTAAAATCTGTAAAATTAAGAATATCAGAAAGGTAAACAGTGATCTCTGGCAAGATTTAAGAAAGGGAACATCTTATTATGATATATCAGACGTTTACTCTTTTAGCTCTACCATTTCTTCCTGCTCTTTATAGCAATACAGAACATTCCCATTGGTGCTTATTTCTGTTTGGTAAATTACTGCCAAGAGCCCAGATGTTTCTCAGTGTGAATTTACAGAAACTTGTGTTGTCCAAATTTCAGAAGGGCTGTTAAACTAGATTCGATAAAGCAAGAAAAAACAAAATAAAAAAACAGAACAACTTACGTTGAAAACTAAGCCTAAATTATTTATTATTTCAACTGCTCCCCACCACACTTCATCTTCCCCATCTGCATTCAGCTCTCAAGTGACTCAAATTAGGGGCTAAAAGTCAAATTATGAGTTGAAAACATGACTGTGGCTGCCAGGAAAATCCAAATATATGGGAATCTGGTGAGGCAGTCTGATCAGCTCAGAAGTCTCCTTTACTTATGGTACTTCTTAGGAAGCAATCTTCTAAATCAGTGGTTCTCAACCTTCCTAATGCCACTACCCTTTAATACAGATCCTCATGTTGTGGTGACTCCCAATTTCATTGTTACAAATTGAACATAATTAAAGCATAGTGATTAATCACAAAAACAATATGTAATTATATGTGTGTTTTCCGATGGTCTTAGGTGACCCCTGTGAAAGGGTTGTTCGACCCCCAAAGGGGTTGTGACCCACAGGTTGAGAACCGCTGTTCTAAATCTTTGGACTGTCAGCCATTAAAATCCCCTTAGAAAAAGCCCAAGAGAAAGCCCTTCCATGTGGGTCTTAGGCAAGTGTAATGCTGCTGAGAAGATGAAGTACCGTGACTCCTTGAGTACTTGGGCACCTCAGAAATGAACAAAACTCAATGATTTCCCTCTGCATATATCTTATGGCTTCTGCTACTTGCCCTTCTATCTTCTGACTTCCCCCTTCCCCTCAGCCTAAACAGGAGAAAGTCAGAATGACGTCGTCCACAAAGTCAGCAGGAAGATTATGGGAATTCTCTTTCTCACTTGGATCTGTGCCCTAAAGAAAGAAAAAAATTACGATTAACAAGTTGCAGCAGAGGAAAAATAATAAATAAAATAGATAAGTTGCAACAGAGTCATTCTGCCCAGTTACAAGTTCAATGTCATTCTTTTCTGATAGAGTGAAGAGGAGGCTAAAAGATATTAAAACTTAATGTGGCTCCATTCCCCCTCTTTCTGGTATGAAAATAAATTTCTAGATATAAAAGGAGCACGGTTTGAAATACTAAAAACATTATTTAATTAATTAAAGCAATCTGACATTATTACCTACAACATGCTTTCTAACAACCTGGCATAGGCATTGAGATGTTGCCAGACCATTTGGAAAAGAATTAACTTGGTCTTTAGCAAGAGTGGAGTATTAGGACTGATGATTAAGCATTGATTTTCTTTTCTTATGAACTAGTATCTTGTGCTCCAAAGGCATTCGCTTTGTTTTGTAGGATACTGGCTCTCTGTGGTAACGTGGGTAGGATAAGTGGTAGCTGCTTCAGGCAGAGCTTTGGTATAGAATGCTGCTGACAGCGCAGGGACTCACAGAGCAAGCTTATGTAGGGTATGTGCACACTGACTCATGCTTTATGTCATCTGCACCCTCTTAAGTCTTATTTGTAAATAAGCATTTTTGTAAGAAAGCATTTTTATAATTATTCCAAGTGGGATATTCCTGCCATAAAGATTATAAATCTCATAATCCCTTGCTGAAAATCTGGCTTGTATATCAAGACATCAAAACAATAATCAGATTCTTTATTTTTATGTAAAAAAATTATAATGTAAAATATGTAACATATTCCAAAAAGTACATGTAAAGTATATATAATTTAAAAATTAGTAAATGAACAAACTACCCCCACTGCCAGCTTGAGAAATAGAGCACTAATGATGTCTTGAAGTCACCTGTGTACTCATCCCCATTTCCAGCCTCAATAGGCACCTTTAGCCATTACCCTGAGTTTTATATTTATCAATTTCTTGCTTTTCTTTGAAATTTTACCACTTATGTATATATCTCTAACATGCATGTATATGTGTGTATATACTTGTTTTTAATTTTATATAAAAAAATCAGACTATTTTCCCCAATGACTTGTCTTCCTTAACATGTTTATGAGAGTCATTCATAGAGATGTGTGTAGCTCTAGTTAATCTATTTCTGACTGTTGGATGAATGGAAATGTTATTCTTACTCCTATTGATCAACCTTTGGGTTGTTTCCAGAATTTTGCTATTATAAATGATGTTGCCATGAACATCCTTGCACATATATGTTGGACAGTAATTGCTGGGTTATAGGGTATACATGTCTTAGCTCTGCTGGATCATGCCCCAGTTATTTTTTTTTTTTTAGTTTGGTTTCTAGCAGCATAAAAGAGTTTCTGTTTTTCCATAGCTTCACCAAGACTTGATATTGTCATATTTTATAAGAACATTTGGTGGGTCTTAAATGGTATCTCATTGTATTTTTAATTTGTGTTTGACTGATTACTAATGGTGTTGAGCATATTTTAGGTGTTTAATAGCTACTCAGTTCTGATTTTTGCCCATTTTTCTACTGGAGTGTTTTATTTTCACTTATTAATATATAGGCGTTCCTCTCTTTTTTTATTGTGAAATACAGTATACAAACAAAATTACATGAAAAATTATGTACAATTTAATCATTTTAAGGAAATACTTGTGGAAATATAACCTATGTTAAGAAATAGACATTTTTAGGACCCCAGAAACTCCACATATGTCTCAGATCTCTAATTCAATTCCATCTTTTGCCAGAGAAAACCACTATCTTGATTTTTATGACAATCTTTTCTTTTCTTTTTGATAGTTTTACCATCTATGTATGCATGTCTAAACAATAAGTTTAATGTGGTCCATTTTGAACTTTATACTGCACATATTCTTTTAGATTTGGCTTCTTTAGATCAACATTGTGATTCTTAGCCTGATCTCATGTCCTATCTTGAGGACTTGGGGTACATCTTACTTTAATCCTAGAGCTTTGCCTATAACTCAGATCTACATAGAAATTTAAATAAAACTAAAAAAATAATGCTCACATAGATTCATTTATGTCTTCCATTTTACCCCAATTTACAAATTTCTCTATGTTAATTCTAGATGAGTCAGGAAATTTCACAAAATTGCTAGCTAGTTGCTATGGTAGCAGATTTATTTTCATTTTATTGCTGCCTTATTTCTGAACATTTTATGTTTGGCATAATCATGAATTAACTTTAATGCACCCATGCTTCATATCTACTGTCTCTGAGGCAAGGCCAATTTTTTTTTTATATTCTTTTCTCTTCAATAACAATAGCCTAACATATATCTTAAAAGAACTCTTAGTCTTCTGGATTCATCTATATATATTAAAGCCTAAGTGACCGTAAAGACCAAACAACCAGAATGACCGGTCGACCAGTCGCTATGATGCACACTGACCACCAGGGGGCAGACGCTCAATGCAGGAGTTGCCCCTGGTGATCAGTGCACTCCCATAGCCAACTTCCCACAGTCCCTTCCCCCAGGCCCTGATTGGGGGAGGGGGCTAGCAGGCCAACCTCCCATGGCCAGCTGGCCCCCCATAAGCCTCAATCACTAGTCAGGCCAAGGGACCCCCACCCATGCATGAATTTGTGCACCAGGCCTCTAGTGGAAATATAATATGAAATAGCCAGATAAGTTATAGATCTTCAGATGCTATGCCTAAGCCATAGTACTTAGTAAACACTAATAACTGGGACCCAAGCACATTGGCAATTATATATAAACTAGAGGCCCAGTGCACAAAATTTGTGCACGGGGGATGTGGGGGGGGGGGGGGTCCCCCTCAGCCCGGCCTGCACCCTCTCCAGGGTCAGGGGATTGCCAGTTTAGGCCCGATCCCACAGTCGGACATCCCTCTCACAATCCGGACCGCTGGCTCCTAACCACTCGCCTACCTGCCTAATCACCCCTACCCACTCTGCCTGCCTGCCTGGTCACCCCTAACCACCTCTGCTTGTCTGCTTGATTGCCACTAACCACCTCTGCCTGCCTGCCTGATCACCTCTAACTGCCTCTGCCTGCCTGCCCACCCCTAACCCCTCTGCCTGCCTGATCGCCCCTGTCTCTGCCTCACCCCCGCCACCATGGCTTTGTTCAAAAGGATGTCCAGAAGGACATCCGGAAGACATCCGGTCTGTCTAGTCTACTTAGCATATTACCCTTTTATTACTACAAGTATAGACTATTTTTTTTAATTACTGGTTTTTACCTAGTGTTCTTGTTCTCTGACTCTCCTAAAACACCCTCCGAATTCAATTCAAATTAGTTTAATTCAACAAACAATTACTGAGGGCCTAAGGAATATCCCCTCCTTCAACCATAAAAAAGGAAGAAATAAAAAGAACTAATTTATTCTTTAATGTATTCATAGACAGGCGAGAAGACATATATATAGACGAAAAATTACCACATAGTATAAGGTCAATAATAGAAGCAAGAACAAGATGAAAGTCACACAGAGGAGAGAGTGATAAACTCTATTAGAGTTCATGTGTTAGGAGAAGATATCACAGAAGAAGGAAGTACCCAAACTGGTTTTTAAAGGATGAATAAAAAATGTCCAACCAAGGGAAACAGGATGGGCAGAAGCCTGGAGGTTAAAATGAGTTCAGTGAACTATATGTGATTGAGTGTTGCTAGAGCTTTAAGTACAAAGCAAATGAATGAAGAGAGATGAGGCTCCAGAGAAAGGCCAAGGTAAGATCGCAAAGGACATCGCAAAAGGCTTGTCAAGGAGTTTGAACTTTATTCTACAAGTAATAGGAAGCCATTCAAATATGGGGACATAATCACATCTATGTTTCAGGAATGTTACCGTCAAGATGTTGTGGAACTTAAGTGGTCAGCTGTGTAGTGGGTATTAGAAATCCAGAGATCCAATTCAGGACTGTTACAGCATCAGAGGCTCCACTGTGTCAAAGACTGCCTTTTCCTGTATTGTCACCTTCGTGTGCAACCCCAATCCCATGTTGAAGGTGGCAGTGTTCACATTCCAGGCAGAAAAGTTAATAGAGACACAGTAGAAAAGAGTAAAGTGAGCCCCCCAACTGTTTTTATAAGAAGATCCCCAGAAACTGCCACATGACTCTTCTACCTCCCATTGACCAGAACTTCCTCACCTGCTCACACCTAGCTACAAGGCAAGCAGGGAAGTATAGGGAAAAAAAATGGAGGACAACTGACAGTTTTTTGCCACTGAGAAATAAGATATTGGAAGCAAAGGAGGCCAATAAAAAGAGGACTCCAAGCCCAACAGCATGGCTCAGTAGTTGAGCATTGACCTATGAACCAGGAGGTCACGGTTAGATTCCTGATCAGGGCACCTGCCAGGGTTGCGGGCTCAATCCCCAGTGCGGGGCATGCAGGAGACAGCCAATCAATGATTCTCTCTCATCATTGATGTTTCTATCTCTCTCTCCCTCTCCCTTCCTCTCTGAAATCAATTTTTTTTAAAAAGACTACTGTAGTATTGCAGTGAGATGATGAGGACTGTGGTAAGGCAGTATGCATGAGGGTGAGAGTGAATTGGGAAGCAGAATGGTTTAATAGTTTAAAATCTAATGAATGGAGTGATGGTTCTTTATTTCTAGCTTAAGAGGCTGAATAGATAGAGGTATCTCCATGGGGAATTTATACCATCATAAAACTGATAGGAGGGGGGAAAAAGAAACCAAGAAAAATGTCAAAATAGTATTTTTACTGTGTAAAAACCTCTTGTCTCTGACACTTTCCCTTCCCCCGAGTTTCCTCCAAATGTTTGGACTTTACTTAAAAGCATAAGGGGAGATACAGTTATCCAAATAACAGGATGCTGAGCCTGTTCCTTCTATTCAAGAGAGTGGGATAGGAACACTTCCAGACCTGACTGTCACCAACTAGATGAGTGACTGGGCCTTTGTTTCCTCAACTGTAAAATAAGAAAGGTGCACTAGGTGATGTCTAAGGTCTCACCAGATATAGAATTGTTTGATTCACTAATAAGACCAATCACCCACGCTAATTAACAGCACAAAGTGAACAACCTTGCGTCCCTCCAGCCATGCGTTCCCTGACAATGGAAAAAGTAATTGAGACAATATCTTCAAGTTCAAGTAAACACAATTTCCTGTCTAATTGCTTCATATCCCTTTTCACTTAGCTGTTGGAAACCTAGTTCAGTGTGGTCTGGGGGTATTAAACTTTGGTGAATGTATGAAGTCTCTTATTAAAGTGGAGGGGGTTTTGCCAGATGCATTTCAAGATTACTTTACAAAGTCTTACTTGGGGGGAAAGGATTACTTTTCTCATTATGTACATAAGTCTACATGTGGTAGTTGCAAATATCTCCCTTGAGTTAAGAAGTATTTTCCCTTTTGGTTGGTCAAGTACACAGTGTTTCACCTACTACAAAGGTTTAAAATGACCCTTTCATCACAGAGCAAAGCAATGGCGGCAGCCTGTGATTTTTGGCAGAAGGAACACTTTGGAATTGCTAATTTCCTATTTCCAAATTCAGCTGAAGATTGTAGCCTGAGTCCACAGCGCTTTGCAAGTTTTAACAAGCAGGACCCAGTGACACTGCCAGGTTGTGTAAAATGCCAACGCATCTAAACCAGCAGGATGTTTGCTGAGGATGAGCCTTTTGGAAGGCAGGTTCCAATCCAAGGCCCCAAATGCCTTACAGAGACAGGAAAGAGTCCACGGGACACAATTGGTAGACTCAGGTGTTTGCTTTGGCCCGCGACGCTCTTCTCATCTCCCCTGTGTTCTGTGCCAACTGGCAGCCGTCCTCAAGGTCAGATTCTTTTTAAAAAATCAGCAACTTAAATGAGAACCAGTAATGCTTTCAGCAGGTACGATCCATTTCACTTGGATAGGGTTTCAACTAGTATTTCTTTTGATACAAAAAGTTTGGAAATCTGATATAAATGTTATATTTTAGAGCTCATATCCAGCACCAAGTTTGCATTTCTCGGCCAAAGAAAATATTCCTTACTGAATAAGCATTAGATCCCAATCTACGATGAAAACACATTTTCTAGGTGACCAAAAGAAAACAAATGCAAATAAGGCTATGATGACATAATCAACTTTGTAGCAAGCTACAGTTTTATTTTTCTCAGTTTCCCAACAATCTTCAATGCTGTTGGTTGATTTTTAATTAATCATTTTTTTTGCATTTAACAAACAGACCTTTTAAAGAGAAAAAAAACTATAAATATGTCATACATATTAAATAGCTAGATACCTATCTACCTATATCTATCTACCTGTCTGTCTGTCTGTCTCTCTCTCTGTAAACTGGCAGCTTAATTCCTACAGTTTCTCAGGCAGAAATCCCTGGAGCCATTTTGTTTGCTCCCCTTCTCTGATATCTCATATCTAATCTACCAGTGAATTCTCCCAGCATTTCCTTCAGAAGATATCCAGCATTTGACAGTGTCTCATCACCTCCATTGCTACCCACAGTGGCACCCAGCACCATCAGCTTTCCCTGGATGATGGAAATGGTATCCTCCTCGCCAAAGTGGCCTTAAAACAGAAGTCAGATCCGTCCCTCAGCCCAGGGCCCTCAGATAAGTTTCCTTCTTTCAGAGTGAAGCCACCATCCTCCCCACAACCTGTCAGACCCTGAGACCTCGCTACAGGAAAGGGCACGGGGCTCCTATGACCTGGTTGAGTGTGCCACTGTTCCCAAAGCTCCACGTGTTCACCAACGTGTACTCTCTCTGTACCCTGTTTTTCTGGATTTTATGGCGGCTTCATTTCATAGGCACGGTGGATTGACTCATTGGCCCTTGGTGTTGAGCTCTATCTCCAGCCTCTTCCCAGAGGTGGAGGGGATGGGGAGGGAGAGGGAGAAGAGGAGTGACTGGAAGTTCCAACCAGCTAATCACAGATTTGGCTCTGCTCCCATCCTTTGGTGACCTAAGGACTTTCCCAAGGTCACCTCGTTAACATTAAAAAAAGACACCTTTACTGTGCTCTTCACTTTCAAAATTCCCATGGGTTTTAGGAGCTCTGTGCCAGAACCTGGGATAAAGACCAAATATGTATTTCTTATTGTAAGTCATTGTTACACCTCTCTGGGCCTTCATTTCTTCATCTACAAATTTGAATAATTATAGTTCATACTTTATACGATTGCTGTGAGGATCACTTGAGTTAAGGTATGAAAAGTACTTTAACCACTGGCTGGCCTAGGAACAAATTCTAGAAAGCTAACATAAGCAAGAAGCCCTCTTGACACACATTTTCAAAAGAGCCATATTGCTTCTCTTCCCTATTAGAGAAACTCAGGAGAAATTTTCCAAGCATTTTTTCTTGCACCGTCTGCATCAGAGTCAGTAAGATTCTTGTTTAAAAAAGCAGATTCCTGGGCCCTGCCCTAGACTCCTGAAAGAGCAGCCCAGGAAAATCTCATCCCTAGCTAGTGCCCATGTGATTCTTTCATACTTTAGGGTTTGAGAACCACCACTATAAATTACCCCCGGTAACTCCAACACACCCTTCCTTTCCATCCTTCACCTGTGCTACAGGAAGGAGTTTCAAGTAACTGAATACCACCAAGATTTGCTAACTTTTTCAGTATCATTTGTTAACCTTTTTCAACATCCTAAGTACTCCCACTGACCTAGCCTACCTAACTGGAACTCATTTATAACTGGATAATTTCAAGAATAGATACCAGAGAATCTCAGTAGCCATTTACTTTCAAAGGGATGCAATTAATGGAACTCTGCACATGTAGCAACTTTTAGCTTTCAAAAATCACAACAGAGAGGCTCTTCCCTTGGTGCCTTCTGGGGCTACTTTGGTTTGTGTATCTCCTGGAGGAGGGGCCTGTCTGTAATGTAATCCTGATTCAGGACCCGTCCAGTAGTTTCTAAGACCCACTTTTAAGTCTCCAGGTGATGCTGCATTTATATATAGTGTCTTTTTCAGCTCTGGGTTTGGAGAAATTCCAAAGTCTATATAGATTCCCAAGAGGTAAACCCAAAGTCAAAGGAGCTAGTTCAAAGCACAAAGAAGACAAGAAACTGGAACCTCTGTGCCAACAATACTCGCGCCTTTGCCAAAACTTTTAATTTATAGGACCCATGTTTGGGCAGGGAACAGGAGCAAGGATACCCAAGAAATCTTTCAGAATTATGCCGATTTTCCTTTGGTTTATATGTGTTTCCTCCTGATGCTGACAGTGAGGTTATTCCTAATTTTAGAATCTTCTAAGTTAGTGTTTGCTGTGACATTTTTAGGTTTCTGAGCAAGCTTGTCATTTGGCGTCATTTCTCTAAGGTGAGTTTTGTCTTTGTATGCAATTTACTAACGAACAGGTATGAAAATAAGAGCTGGTTTAATTTAATTGTTAAATTATAGAATGATAAGTTTGGAAGTAAACTTTGCATGTCAACTAGACCATGTCCTGTTGACACAAATACATAAGCTGGGCTATTTAGATCTGCAAAATACATGAAGCAGATGGTACCCGATAAAGGGAGGAAACCTCACCAAGCTCTTGCCTGGAATTCTCCTTTTGCCCGTCTAGCATCCTTGTGAGAATCTGACAATCCATATGGAGCTACTACATAATATTTTTTTTTCTCAATAAGGAAACACTTCATACTTCCTGGCTTCACATGGATGAGGAGGGACAGAAGTAGATTGAGAGAAGTGTGTGTGGGGGGGGGAGTAAATATATTTTCTAACATAGATTTAACCATTTATAATATCGACTATTCTTATCTGTCAATTTTCCATGTTAGAATGAGATGCCTAGGATAATAGAATTTAATCAAAAGGGTGATGTATTTGGAATAATTTTTGTTTTCTTGGCTTTATTACTAATTTTTGTGATAGAAGTATTCAACTTCTTTTTGTCTCAGACTCATCTTTTCTGGTCATAGTGGCTTCAGAGTCAGAGAAATAAAATAACTGTGATTACATTACCAGTCTTGACAGTTGACCTAACAAATGCATTATCTAGTTGATCCTCATATTTTATCGGCAAAAAAGATGCCTGCATTGAAAATGGATTCAGATGTTTTAAAGCCAGATGCTTTAGGATAAAACAACAGCAGTTTCTGTTTTGACAAATAAAAAGCTGTCTTGGGTCTTTAATAATGTAATCAATACTCAAAGGGAGATATGTGAGAGCACAGAGGGAAAGAAGTGAAAAGAAGAACTGAAGGCGGTCATGACTACAAAATTGAGATGACATATGATCTGAACCTTTAAGGATAAGTGGGACTTAACTAGTGGTAAAAAAGGGCAGGGCATTTTAGGCAGAGAAAACAACTATATTAAACAAAGGCTGCCTATGAGGTGGGGAAGAAAGAGTCAAGAATGACCAAAGCACTTGGCTTACGAGTAACTTTATTGGGTTTACTTTAGATGGTACAGGCAAACAGAGATAGTATCTCCAGTATGTTTGGAAAGTGAGCAAAATAATGATCTTGGTTTTGTACATAGTATGTCATGCAGAATACCCAGATGGAGAAGTAAAAGAAGCAGTTGTAAATACAGATGACTGACAGTATCTACTCTATGCCATACAGATATGGATATGGATTACATATATGGACGAGAGGCCCAGTGCATGAATTCATACATGGGTGGGGTCTGGCCAGCCCACCCAGATTGGGGCTGATCGGGCAGGGCCAGCCAGGGGGAGGGGCCATGGTTGGTTGGTTGGCTGGCCCAACCACCTGGTCGAACTCTTGGTTGAACTCCTGGTGGAAATCCTGGTCGAGGGGACAATTACTAATTAGCCTTTTGTTATATAGGATTATATGGAATACACACACACACACACACACACTTACTTGACAGACAACTCATAGCCGAAGGAGGCAATACTTTGAAAAATAATTACTCTTCCTTTAGGAGAACAGTTTGGTCTAGTTTTACGGTTTGAGTCAACTTATAGATTGCATATCATCATTTATAAGTATCAGAATGTATTTAAAAACTAAATTTGGCTTATTTGGATATTTCATTGTGCTGATAAGTCCAAGATTAGGTCTTGATTGCCTTATAGGTGAGTTTGATCTACAAATATTCCTGAGCCAGGTCTTTTGAAGCATGTTTTATTTTTCTGCTTTAGTGAATTCCAAGATGGCATGCTGTTGTACTAGTATAGTAACAGACCGCACATAATGCTTCAATACTGACTGGGCAAATGACAACTGGGGAGTTAATTAGTATTGGTGCATCCTCTGAATTCGCTTCAGTTTACCCTAATGGTAGTAAATCTGCATATCAATGAGCAGTGTAGTATTAAAAAGCTCCCTCATTTATATGATTTTTTTTTTGCATTCAACAGATTCACATATACAAGTGATATCTTGTGTGATTAGTATCTCAAGTCACACTGAGGCATATTCTATTTCTATTTGGTTACCTGAAGCTACAGTGAGTAGTTTGTTTTTGGAACATTCTCACCTACCAGTGTCACTGATTTTCCAATCTTCAGGTACCTAAATCCTCTAACTCTGCATGCCCAAAGGCCAACACTCAAACCTGCCCTTTACATGCACTCAGATCACCTTTTCTGCTTCTCTCTGGTGTCATTTAAACTCCCATTTAAGTCAACACCACATTTTAAGGATTTAGGTTTATTCGTAGTAAATTAATACTTATCAAGGTGTGTGTGTGTGTGTGTGTGTGTGTGCGCGCACATATGCATGTGTGTGCCCCATAATGTAAAATGACTGCTTGCATAAATGCCCTGCCTTCTGCTGTGCTCTGTGAGATGGAGAAAGGGAGACAACCAAGCAGGTGAACAGGTGAACGACTGGGCAGGTGAACGAAGCAAGAAGCCTCTCAGACAACCTTAGTCGTGGCACTAGTAGGTAGGAGTCAGTACATCGGGACTAGAGAATGTCTTCTCACCATCTCCTCCCCAACCCCAGATATCCTCCCACCATGAGCTTGGTAAGACTGGATGAGACCAGCACAGACCTGAAATGCCCCACCCTCTCAGCAAATATTTTCTAAATGCAGCGGCACTTCATGACTGCTCTCTGGAAGAGAGCCACTATTGGCCCTGGTCAAAATATCAAAGAAAGAGAGGTTTGGTCCTAGCCAGTTTTCCTCAATGGATAGTGCATCAGCCTGCAGACTGCAGGGTCCTGGGTTCGATTCCGGTCAAGGACACATGATCGGGTTGTAGGCTCAATCCCTAGTGTGGGGCATGCAGGAGGCAGCCGATCAATGATTCTCTCTCATCATTGATGTTTCTGTCTCTCCCTCTCCCTTCCTCTCTGAAATCAATAAAAATATTTTTAAAATTTTTTTAAAAAGAGGTTTGTTTTTACTTTCTCTCTCCCTCAATGAGTTATTTGTAGACCTTCTCCATATTTATGGAAACAATGTATTGTATTAAGTCAAAGACAATATTTTTTCACCTCTGAAATTGGGATGTATTGATAGTGTTGTAATTTAACCTCATTATTAATGAATGGGGAAGGAGTAAAGGAAAGGCAAAATATTATAGTCATTTGTGCAGCTTTGCCAGGAAGGTGCAATTTAGACAAATGCTCAGTAAAGACTGGGTTACATAAGGAAGGTACTTGCTTGTTAATCACACCTGGGAAGAGATCATTGTCCAGAATAGGCATGGCCCCTGAAAGCCCAGGAAAATTTGAGATACTTAAGCTCCTAAACAAAGGAGTTTGCTCTCTTGCTGGCTTGTGCTCTTATGCTCTTGCTCTCTTCACTCCTGGCTTGCAGAGCTCTCATGCTCCTGCATTTGCACAAAGGACTACAACCAGTGCCGGGGCTGACCAGCAGCCCCTGAATGACGGATGAACGGATTACTCTGACACAGTTTCACTGTGGGGGAGAGGGATAAGGGACAGCCGGGCTGAAGAAGCCAGGCAGTCTTAATTGCACACCTCATTAGGCTTTTATTGGAATTTTTATCTTTAGATACAATCAATAGGGTGAGTTATCTTGGGAGGACACATGTGTTTACATTGTCCTCTATGCAAGGGCATCCAGGGATTAAGCATACGGATTCCAGTAAATACCCGGGGGTCTGAATATGCACACAGATTTGTTTGGAAAAGTCAAGAGATAATTAGGGGCACTGCCTTTGACACTCTCCTAAGTCTCCCCTAAGTCGAAACTCTGATAAACGGGGCAGGTGGCCTTCCACACACTTCACTTTTCTCAGAATGCCCTTTTTACAAATTTTCCAACCAAGTCTCATGTGCTCCCCAACAAACTAGCCTGATGCTACACGGGACCCAGCTCCACCGTGGAACGGAGACTCTGGACACTGGCTTTGCTTTTATCAGGTGTACCGGTTACTAATGTTTATAATGCGGATTTTGTAATCAAAGAAAACACAATAATTTCAAGAGAAACATCAAAAGTGTTTTATTCAAGTAATGTCCATCGCTAGCTACACATTTCCCCCATCTTTCAGGTAATTTGTGGATATCGTCCCAATAGAACTTTTCTTGTTTTGAGGCAAACCATTCAGAGACCCAATTTTCCACTTCTTCTTACATTTTGAAGTGCTGCTCAGAAAGTGTGTGTGCCATCGATTGGAACAAGTGGTGATCTGAAGGAGCAAGGTCTGGTGAATACAGCGGGTGGGATAATACTTCCCAGGCAAGATCTTTTAACGTGTCTTTAACTGGTTTTGAAGTGTGTGATGGTGCATCATCATGAAGCAAAATTATTTTGCTGTGTCTTCTGGCACATTCTTGTCATTTCACAATCAAAGCATGGTTCAAATTGATTATTTGTTGTCAGTATCTATCAGTATTAACCTGGTTTTAGAAGCTCATAATACACCACACCTTCCTGATCCCACCAAACGCACAGCATTGTCTTCTTTCCGAAGCCATCTGGCCTTGCAGTCGATGTTGATGGATGACCTGGATCAGCCCATGATTTTGTGCATTTGGGATTCTCAAAATAAATCCACTTTTCATCGCCAGTCACAATTCGATGCAAAAAGACTTTCATGCCGTTGAAGCAACATTTTACTGATGACTTTTTGGTTTCTATTTGTCTTTCGTTCAGTTGATGTGGCACCCATTTTCCTTCCTTTACAATCTTTCCCATTGCTTGTAAATGATCAGAAATTGTTTGCTGAGCAACGTTTAATCTTTCTGCAAGTTGTTTTTTAGTTTGGCATGCATCTTCATCCAATAATGCTCCTAATTGTTGGTCTTCAAACTTTTTCGGTTGACCTGGACGTTCTTTGTCTTTCACATTGAAATCATCACTTTTAAAGCATTTAAACCAGAGTTCACAAGTATCTTGAGATGGAGCATGTTCACCATAAGCTTTCCGAAGTATATGATAACTTTCAGCAGCACTTTTCTTCAAAATAAAGTAATGAATTACAACTTCCGCAAATGCTCTTTTTTTGGTATGAAATTCGACATGTTTAAGCATAAAAATATCTATGATGTTAACACCTTCAGAAAATTTAACATATGAAGTTTTGAAGCTTGTTGTCAATACAACAAAATAGCATACATATCAAATCGCATATGTATCAACATATGTGTAACTCCGTCTACTGAAAAAAATCCACATTAGTAACCGGTACACCTAGTAGCTCTATTGAACCCCCAGCTGCACATCTTCCAGGACTGGGTTAAGGGAAATGGGACTTTGGAAACCCAAGGATGTATTCCATGCAAATAAAATTCACTCATCCTCCAGTACAAGTCTCAGGAAATACTTTTTCTTGAGATATGGTAATGACTCGACCCCCAGCATCCAGTGAGAAAAGGGATCCCCCATTTTCACCGATAACAGTATCATATAATTAAATGGCATCCTATGACCTTGGTGTTGCCTGCACTAAATTTCTTACATAAGCATTTACTTCTGACAGTTACCTAGGGACACTACCGAACTGAGACCACTTTAAATTAAATTCTCTTCCTGAGGTTTTTGCATCGTGCAGGTGGTGTGAATTGAGACATCATATCTATGTGAGTAATGGCTGTGGTTCACCATCTCAGGGGAGATTTTTCTTTTCTTTCTCCTCCCAGTGTAAAGGTTGACAAACGCAAGTTGTCACTTGGGGATTCCAGCTCTATGCCAGGATCTCTTATTAGATTTTCTATCTGGACATTTTTCCCTCAAAAGGATTTAAGAAATTTGATATTGGAACTGGAAAGGTTCACCAGGGACAAAAGGAAAATCTCAGTTTCCTACTTCTGAGCAGCAGCACTGCCTTCCTCAGGTCTTTGCTTGTGTCTCAGAGCCTGCCACCACCTTCAAGAAGAGCTAGGTAATCACCCTCCAGATGAATGATTCACGATGCAATTTGTAGGTATAATGGGATTTGTTAATTTGTAATTTCATCAAGGTGTAATTTGTGAGCAAAGATTGTGGTAAAGCTATAATTACCACTCTGGTGATTTTGTTCATTGCTTTTGCAAATACTTATAAAGGTATCTATTCTGTGCCCTGGGGAAGGTACAAAGATGCCCCAGAAATGATGTCTGATCTCACTAGAAGCCAGATGCATGAAATTTATGCAAGAGTAAGCCTTCCTTCCCCTGGCTGCCAGCACCAGCTTCCCTCTGGCACCCGGGACCCAGCCTTCCCTCGAAGCCGTGGCAGCTTGCCTTGGTCCTCACAGCCCCAACTTCTTCCGGAAGGTCGTCTGGAAGGATGTCTGGTCTAATTAGCATATTATGCTTTTATTATTAAAGGTAAGTCATGTGCACATTAACTATAATGCAATGTAGACAGTGATGATGCCAGGGAGGAGGAATGAAAAATATGCCCCCTGGATATTCAGGAGAGAAAGAAATAATTTCTAGTTTGTGGAGAATAAAAAATACTTTATGAAAAATATGGGTATAATAGTAATAATAAAAATAATGATTACCATTTAAAATGCTCTACTCATATTACTTTACCTAATCCGTCATGAAATAGATATTAATTCCACTTTATAGTTGAGTACACTGGTTTTGAAGAGAAGATGGATTTTTTGAGGCTGACGCAGTGTTGGGAACAGTTACTTGGTGAGAATATCAGAACAAAGGCATACGTGGGAAAGCAAGAGGCACATACAGAAATACTATAGCACATGGTTTAATTTGGTTGGAGCATGGGATATGTATAGGCAAGTAATAAGAGATAAAACTGAATATTTCGTTTTAAGTATGTAATGGAGGAATAAATGGGAGTTGTCATGGAGACGGAATAAAATAACCTGGCAGATGGTTTATTGCAAGGTAACACAGGAGGAAGATTTTTCCAAGATGAAGAAATGTTTTGGGACAAGTGATGCTAAGAGAAGAATTAGTAAATACAAGAGAATATTGGACATAGAGGTTCTGTCCTAAGGAGCTTAATTAGAAAAGTACTAACACTAGCTGTGTTAGTAGAGAAAAGGTTTGGGAGAAGGCCTAAGCAAGGTGTGAGATGTAATCAATGGTGGCATTGATGAAAAGGTGCTCAACATTACTAATCATCAGAGAAATGTAAATCAAAATCCCAGTATCATCTCATACCTGTAAGGATGGCTTTTATAAAAAAGATAAGTGTTGGTGAGGATGTGGAGAAAAGAAAACTCTGTATACTGTTGATGGGAATGTAGGCAAAACCTACAATCAAAATGATGAATTTTGATATACTTCTCTCTGTATTTTTGATAATAAATAGGGCAAAATTAGTAAGAATACTAATGATTTGAATAAGTGTTTACAATTAATCTAATTGAGACATATAAAACACTATACACAACAAGTTCAAAGTATGCACTCCTTTAAAAAAAATATGAAAATTTTACAAAATGGACCATACACTGGCCATGAGGTAAACTCAATAAATTTCAAAGAACATAAATTATTCAGATTATCTTCTCTGACCACAGAAGAATTTAGCTAGAAATCACTAACAACAACAAAAAAAAAACACACAAAGAAACTAAAATCTTCATATGTTTGGAAATTAACCAATAGCTACCTGTAAAAAACTATGTAAATTTTAAAAGTGTATTGAAATAAATGATAATACTACATACTAAAATTTATGGAGTAAAAACTAAAGCCACGCCTACTGGGAAATACCTTAACTGCCTATGTCAGGAAATAAAAATAGGCTACAAAGCACTTAACTAAGTATCCATTTCAAGTACTCACAAAAATAACAACAAATTGAACCCCCAAAAGCAAAAAAGAATGTATAATAAAGAGAAAATATACAAATAGTCATATAATGAAGAGGATCAAAAGCCATAGCTGATTCTTTAAAAAGACTGAGAAGATTAATGAAGAAATAAAAACATCAAAGAGACAAATAAATAGTAACAGTTATGAAAAGGGTAGATGACATCACAGATTCCACCAACATTAAAAAAAAATATTAAGAGGGTATTTTGAAAAAGTTGGGGTAAAAACACAGCTTTCCAAAAAGCAAACAAAAAAAGAAATAGAAAATATGATCATCTCTGTAACTACTAAAGAAATTGAACTTTAAATCTCCCCAGAAAGTAAAGTCCAGAACCACAATGTTTTATCCGGAAACTCTACCTAGGATATAAGGAAGTAATAATGCCAATCATTCACAAATTCTTCCAGGTGGCGGAAAAAGAGAAAACATTTACAAACTTGTTTTATGAGACCAGCATAATCTTCATACCAAAACTTGACAAGGATATTACCAGAAAGGAAGATTACAGATAATTCAGTCTTTCCAAATAGATCTATAGATTCAGTACAATCCCAATCAAAATCCAAGATGGTATTTTTTTTAAATTAACAAGATTGTAAAATTCATATGGAAATCAAAGAACCTAGATTAGTCATGATAAACAAGGTGCGGCAAAAGTAGGTTTACAATTGTTCGTATGGAAAATAATACAATAATTGATAAATAATAATACAAGAATAAACTTTCACAGTATGCACAACTATAAACCTACTTTTGTCCCATCCTGTATTGAAAGAACAAATTTGGAAGATCTATACTATACTCTAAATTACAATAATTAAGACAGTGTTATGGTAATAGCACAAGGATAGAGAAATAGATTAATAAAGCAGAATAAAGACCCAAACATATGGTCACATGATTCACAACCAAGACACCACTTCAATGAGGGAAATGCAGGAATTATTGGATAATCACTTGAAAAAGAACTAAACCTTGAACCTGTTAATCATACATAAAAATTAAGGTGCATCATAAATGTGAAAGAATAAACACAGTAAAACTTCTAAGAGGAGAAAATAGTCTAAATTTTCATGACCCTGAGATAAACATTTTTTTTTTAAAACCGGACATAAAATCATTAAGCAAAAAATATTGATAAATTGGACTTCATTAACATTAAGAACCTCTACTCATAAAATGCACTATCCAGAGAGTGAAAAGACAAATCACAGTCTGGGAGAATGTATTTGTTATACATAAATCCAGCAAAGAACTCTGATCTGGAGTATATAAAAACTCCTATAAATCAACCCCACCCCCCACATACACACACCACAAGCACACCACACACACACTTACAAATAGAAGCAAGGAACTCCTGAAATGTCCTGTGGTTAATCTAATTACCGATCCATTAGGATCAAATAAATGCCTACTACACATAATGCATACTGAGAACATATTCCATCCTTGGCCTGGGTTCAAGGCCCTCACAGTCTGGTCTCCTCTATCCCTCGGGCTCTACCTCACACTGCACACCAGGTCATCTCTCTGCCTTGGACATTTAATATGCCTGCACCACGTCTACCCTGGCATTTTGATGCTTCCCAGAAAACTACATTCAGCACTGGTTAGCCACAATAGACAATTAATATGCATTTGATGAGTAAAATGCATGTAAAAAATAAGTTAATGAATGCCTTCCTTCCTGTTCTCTGCCTTTTGAAATCCTACCTATCCTTTGAGGTCTACTCATATTTCACCTCTTCTGTGAAGTCTTTGCTAACCATAACAGCAAAAGTCATTTTTTCATGAGTTCTTCTAATTCTTAATAAAACCATTCCTTTGATTCTCATCACATTCCATCCTGCATTATTTTAGCATATTCACAGATACTATTGTCCTATCAAAAGGAACGTGCCTGACACTTGTTTATATTATTACAGAGTATCTGTCCAATTGCCTTGTAAAGAGTGGTGCCCAGTATTTTTCAGGGATGGTATAGTGTAACTGACAAGTGCAATCTCTAAAGTTAGACAGACCTGAACTCTGGTCCTGGTTCTGCCGCTTCAGAGATGTGTGACTCTGGGCAACTACCTGACTGCAATCGGCATTGATTTCCTCATCTGTGAGAGGCAGATAAAAACATATCCTCAAAAGGATGAAATGAGATCATATACAGAGAGTACTTAACACAAATAGGAAACATGATAAATGATAGCTAATAGTAGCAGTAGTAGTAGCATTCACTATTGATTATGGCTGACTCTGAACTGTAAAAGCATTTACCCAGAAATCTAAGGGAGAAACAAACATGAGCACAGGACGACAACAACAAAACCAAGAATAATACACCAGCGAGGGAAAACTTTAAACACATCAAAATGCCCAGCTTGTCTTTCTTCTACTGCAGACTATTCTACATGTGATCAGAGGTCTTTCAGAGAGTTCTGTTTCCCAACACTGCATGACTTTTCTCATTCCATCTCAGGTGTCGGATTTCTCACCTCCTCCTAATATACAGGGACTCAAATGACACAGAGTTACTTCATTCATTCAGATAATCCACCCCAGTGGTTTCTTTTCTGCTCCTAGTGAAGGTTAGAGGTGTTCTCTTGCAAAAGACTTAACTTGAACCTCAGCGTCCTTAATATCCTCAGAAGCCTCCTAATTTCTTCTGTTCTCTCATTAGCACATGAGGAGAAAAGCTGCTAACCAACTTAAATTCAATTTACCGACTTAAATTTGCTTATACTTCAAGTTGTCAAGAGACTAATGAAAGCAGCTTCATTTATGTAGATGGTATCAAGAGATTTCTCAAGAATTAACAAATCCACCCGTAGTGAACTGTACCCCTTTACCACCAAGTGCCATCATCAATAAGTGAATAATGAGACCTGGCCAGTGTGGTTCAGTTGGTTGGGCACCAAGAGGTTGCTGGTTCAATTCCCAGTCAGGGCACATGCCCAGATTGCAGTCTCGATCCCCAGTAGGGGAAGTGCAGCCAATCAATGTTTCACTCTAACATCGATGTTTGGTGTTTCTCTTTCTCTCTCTCCCTTCCTCATTCTCTAAAAATCAATAAAAATATTATACATATATATGTAATGAATAATGAGAACAGTAGCTACAAGTGATCAAATTTGTTATGTGTGTGGTAACCAGAGAAGAGAAGCAAGGTTTAGGTCCCTCCTTGCCTGTTGTGCTTCCACAGTGAGCTTGACTGGGCTCCATACAGTCTTATATTTGTGCTTGAAGACCTGGGTAAGGCTCATGTTCAGGCTTCTAATAATTCTCTTTCATACTCTAATCCAGTGCTTCTCACAGTGTTCCTATGGGTCTCTAGTGTTTCATAAGCTGTACAGAAGGTTCATTCAACTGTAATATTGAGTAATGATTGCCTTTACCCTGTTTACAGAGGAGGAAAAGTTGGTGGATAGTATTTCCTCAATTCAAATTGTTATCGATAATTTTTTACAAGTCTTTGGCTCCAGATAACACTTTTCTGCTGAAGATTGCCAGTAGATGACAGGGAAAAAAAATGAAATGGCAAATTCATATCTATAGGGAAACTGAAAACCAACCATTTGTTCTTTGTTCAATAGTTTGTTGGGTGTTTTATTTTGTTTTAAGACCTGTGAGCTGTTGGTTGTGAGTTTATATGGTGTACAAATAATAAAAGGTAGATTTCTTTTTGCTAGTAAAAATATATTAAAATAGTGTGCAGCTGAAATACAAAAATATGTTGATTTGTATTTTCTAAAATATTCTACAAAGATATGGTGTCTGCAAATAAGATCATATGTTCTGAATCTCTGCCTCCTAAACAAGTCTGAGATACCCTGTCTTAGAATAATATTATAAGCCATGCCAGATGCTCAGATCTTAGAGCATCAGCCCAAGGACCAAAGGGTCGGTGGTTTGATTCCTGGCCAAGGGCACGTACATGGGTTGTAGGTTCAATTCCTGGCCCCACATCGGGACTAATATGGGAGGCAACCAATTGATATGTCTCTCTTACATCAATGTTTCTCTCTCTCACTCCCTCCCTCCCTTCCACCCTCCCTTCTATTCTCCCTGAAAGTCAATTGGGGGGAAAAATTCTCGGGTGAGGATTAACAACAACAAAAAGTTAGAAAAGATTGATAGATGAAGGCTAAGTCTAAAGTAAAGGCTAAGTCTATGTATAAAGTAACTATGCAATTCTTTATGAGCCATTGCTAAAATTGACATGAATGCCTGAGGATTGAAACCACTATTTGACACTTGGTATCACACATGTAGATCTAGGATCTTAGCATGTGTTGAAATATCATTTTTGATTGGGAAGTCCAGTGTAGGTACTTGGACAAACTGTCTGAAACTTGAACCTCCCAGTAAATGGTCTTTTATTCTCTCTGTGAACACCTCTAGTAGGACCTTAACGTGACCCTGACTTCAAGGTAAAATAATAACATCTATGTTCAAGGCTGTGTTAGTTACAAGTGGATTGGTGTGAAGGAAATGAATGAACCCAGTACATTTTTAGACTAGCAAGATATTTACAATAGGAATTTATTCTGTATTTGTGCAGGTACACATGTGAGACTATATTTCTATATATACAAACTCCTTGAGTCTTAGATAGTGGGACATGTCATGTTTTAAATTATAATCCTCAAATGCATATTACTCAATTTGGAAACTACCACCCATGACCTGAGAGGGAAGGAAAATTCTCTTTATATACACAGCCTTCGTTCACACAAGACATTTTATTTATATTACTGATTTAATAAAATCCCCCAGTGAGCAAATGTTCTCCATATGTGGAAACAGCAGGCTAGAATCCATAAAGCCAGTTCTTTGTGCTTTTCAGCTTTTAAAAAATTATGTATATATAATATTTTGCCTGTTTTTTTAGAAATGGCTGAATTTTGCCACTTTAAATTTGTTCTTGGTTAGGATAAAAGATCACAATATAAAACTCAGTTTTCAGAATCCTATTAGACCCTATATTTACTCTTAGGGGGCTTCAGTTTCTCAAGCAACATTTGTTTTCCCAACTGAGGAAAGAGTGAACAGAACAGTGACACAGGTCCAGACGCTGGGGGAGAGAGGGATTGGAGACAGGACAAAGCTGGTTCAGAAGTAGGTAAGCGGTTAGGCAGTGACTGTGGAAGGACTTAGGAAGATAGTGGACAAGAATTGTAGCAGAGAAACAGAGAGTACAGTGAAGGGGGTCTTTGTAATAAATGGATGTAAGACCAAATCCTGGCTGTGCCATCTATTGGCT
Source organism: Myotis yumanensis (assembly GCF_028538775.1). Classification (NCBI taxonomy): domain Eukaryota; kingdom Metazoa; phylum Chordata; class Mammalia; order Chiroptera; family Vespertilionidae; genus Myotis; species Myotis yumanensis. The sequence continues at coordinate 180,036,965 of NW_027223754.1, forward strand.
CTATAACCTTGGAAGAGGTATTTATCTCTCTGAACTTCCGTCTCCTCAATTTGGAAAATGGGGAATTCCCATGCTCCGGAGTTGTGTTGAAAGGACCTATGTGAGACCCTGTAAATAGTGTTTCTGCATTTCCCTTTCAGCTCTTGCTTGATCCTCTCTTCCCTTAGCTAGAGATAGCCGTGATGACGATGCTCTTGATGGTGGAAGTCTACGCATCCCAAACCGATCCTTCCTTTTTTAGCCCTTTTACTATGGAGAATTTCAAATGTCTACAGAAAAAAAAAAAGACATAATGTATAATGAACCTCCATGTACATTACCCAGCTTCAAATATTACAAGTCATGGCCCATCTTTTTCATCTACATCCACTCCCTGCTCTCTGTGTTATTCGATTTTTTGTTTGTTTTTTGTTTTATTTTAATTGATTTCAGGGAAGAAGGGAGAGGGAGAGAGAAACAGAAACATCCCGCATGCCCCACACCCGGGACCAAGCCTGCAACCCAGGCACATGCCCCAACTGGGTACTGAACCGTGACCTCCGGGTTCACAGGTAGATGCTCAACCACGGAGCCACGCTGGTCATTTTATCTATAAACTAGTAGCCCATCCTGTGATACAGCGTGCAGTAGGCCGCCCGCTGCTCCCGTTCCCGCAACACGCCACCGGGAGCCACGCTGCTTCCACAGGAGCTGTGTGGCTTCCGCGGGAGGTGGAAGCCAGCCCCCTGTGCCCACAGGAGCCGGGAGGGAGCCCCACCGTTTTCCGGGGAGGCAGGAGGGAGCCACACTGCTTCTGCGGCAGGCGGGCCTGCCGTTTCATCTCTGGGCCTGCGCTCGGCCGCAGGCCGCGGAGGCTGTGGGCCAGCCCCCCGTCCCTGTCCATGTCTGCTCTGGCTCCGGGAGGCTTGCCAGGCCCCTCTCTCTGTCTCCATCTCTGCTCCCGGCCTCACCTGCACACACAACCTCCTCCTGTCCGGTCATGACCCATTATGGCATCCCAGCCTAATTTGCATATTTCCTCTTTATATATAGATGTTTCACTATGTATCTCTAAACAATAGGATTCTCTTTAAAATAAAGAAAAAGATGATGCCCAGATAGCAGTGTGGTGCTAGCCAAAGGGAAAGTGGGTAGGGAGTGGCTAGGAGGGGTCAAAAATGGGGAGAGGGGGGGAAATGGGGATGCAAAGAGACTTTGCTTGAGGCAATGGGTACAGGATGCAGTGTGCAGGTGATGTTTTGTTGAGTTTTACCCTTGGAACCACTATGATTTTGTAAACCAGTGTCACCCCAATAAAGTCAATTAAAATAAATAAATAAAATGGTTAAAATAAAATAAAAATAGGTGATGCCATAACATACCTAAAATATTTGTTATTCCTTAATATTATTAAATACCCAGTGTGCTTAAATTTCCAATGTCTTATAAATTTTTTATAGTTTACTTGAATTAGAATATAAATTATAGCCACAAAGTACAAGTTTTGTCTTTTAAATCTCTTAGTCTATTAGTTAACATGCTCTTCTGTTTTCTGCATTTTATGTAAATTAGAGGATTCATCAGGTTCAGGTTGATTTTGTTGTTGTTGTTGTTCTATTATTATTACCTATGTCAGGAAGTTACATCAACCACATAAATAAACCAAGTAATTTTTCCAAACTGAACAATTCTTAGAAAAGGTCTGAACAAACCAATATATTAATCTTCCTTCCATGAAAACAGTAAATAGTTACTTCTGGAAAACGTCTATGTAAAAGGTGTGCAAAAATACTTTGTATTTATAGATAATAAAGAGTTAAGGCTTATGCTCAGAAATTATAAACTGTTTTTCATCTGCATGAATCTCAGGCAAACCATGTGATACAGGGGAAAATTCTTTGGCAACTGAGATTATCTGCCACATTGCAGAAATCTTGCATCTCTGGCTCCTTCCACTAAATGCCAGCACCAAATCTTAATGACTTCTATTAATGTCTCCTCATAGTGACAAAATGCTCCCTATGGTTCACTTCACCCCTATTGCAAACCACACGCTTAGTTCAAGTAACAGAAAAAGAGGAAACTGGTTTTCGTTGCATATATGCTATAATTTGGGGGAAGGAAATAAGAAAAATATCCTGAATGGGGTATGACTATTAAAACATTTACAAAGTTAAAGCTTTCCAAAGTGTTTCTCAGTTGACAGAATTTTGTTTGTCCAAACTATGCTGGAAAATGTGAATAGGCTCTCTGATAAAACACATGTGGTCATAATGACTTCATGCTAATATATGTAGTTCAAATACAGACATTTTAACAGCTAGGAAACCAGACAGAATTAGGGAAACTGGAATAGTGGAAAGAAATAAAAAATCCATTTCCAGTTCTTTTCTAAGCATAAGTATAAATTTATAAATCTCTCATTACTTTATTTTTGCTTTTCTTTCTTTACATTTATTTAAATTATAGTTTACTAAAAATCTCTTTATGCTCTATGTACATAATTGGCCCATAACACTGATAAGAAATTGCACTTCATCTCTGAAGAGAAAGTATACCTTCCTCTAGCTTACTTGCCTCATTATGTGATACACTTCTTGTCTTTTGATTTATTAAAATACTTTGTTCATTGTTAGTTTTATTTAAATACTATTTATAGTTCTAAGATGGAAGTCATTTTCTAATCTAAATTGGAAGATGTTTTATCATTATTCCTTGAAGTAGGAATTGTTTATTTATAATACCTTGCTTTTTCCTGGTACATAGTAGATTCTCATTTAAATATTTAAATTAACTTACCCATCCAGTAATCATTATCATATATCATATCATTGTGTGTAGTGATGTACTTTTGTATGTGTTAATTTTATTCTCATGCCTCATTATCATAAACATTAAGTATAGATCGTTTACTCAAAGTGGAATCTATATTAAGTGATTTATTTTAAATCATACTGCTGACATAACTAGGAGAAGAATTTATGTCTCCTGGCTTCAATTTCACTATTTCTATCAGTAGGTTTCTTTTTGCCTTAAAAGTATATATTTTCTGTTTCTGCTTCCTGGCTATTTCCATGTGTCAAAACAAAACAAAAAAAACAATACAAGAATTGTTTAAAATCAACATTCAAAAATAGTGATGAACTTTCCAATATTTATTGCATACTAGTTTTGACCCTCAGAAATCCAAAATAGGATATCAAACATCCCGGTGACAAAGTTTGTCTGGTGGGAGATCTGGTTCCCCTAAAAGCAAGTTCCCTTATTTCATCTCTGCAAACGACAAAGCAGGTGCAGCATCAACGTAGTCATTGTTTAGAGACTGAAACTTTGTAACTATGGAGACGTTACCTCACAGTGTTCTGACCGGCAGCGTTGGCCAGATGTGAGAACTGTAGTCATAAAGATAGCTATGCTGGGTTACCACCCTGCCTCATGAGCTGCTTCGAGTGAACGCTTCACACCTTCACCTTGGTTTGTCTGACAGCCTTAGCCAATAGCAGTATTGGCTATGTCAGGACTTACATATTCCCATTCGAATCCTGGTCCTGGCATCAGCATGGTAGAGAAATCATTAAGCCTGGCAAGTGCTTTAAGGTAGTTAGATTAACAGATGAGGTCACTTGACATAGAAAACCTGGCGTGAACCTCAGCTATAGTCGTGGCCTAATGTCATGATCTGTTTTCCCAGGAAAGAAGAGACTCTTCTTCCGGCCAAGATAAAAGACACACAAGCCACTCAAGAAACATCGACAGCTCTGCAGAGTCAAGGTCCTGAGCAGGAAGATAAAATGGAGAAAGACACCTCGTAAGAATGGCACAAAGGAGAGGCGGGAAGGGGCTGTGTTAGAGGATAGTGATGGAGCACTTGGCCTCTTGTTTCAAGACAGCTAATAAAATAGTTAGGACTGGAATTGATTCCACATGTTTTCTAAGATTAACTATAACATGCAGTTATTTCCCACCCACTGTTTTATGAGGTTGAGTCCTTGAGGAATATAAAAATATACCTGGACAGATGTCCATCATATCAGACCTGGTTGAGGTTCCAAAGCTCATACCTAACACGTTAAAACAATTGGCAGATAATTTCCTTAGAATCACTTTACTGATCCAGGGACAAAGAATTACCAAAGAATTTTGGTTTAGGAAATGCCTGTGAGGCTATGAAATAAAAATTACAACTCCCTATTGTGACCACTAATGTAAATCATTCTATCAACTGAAGCATTAGCATTGATTTTCCAATGTTTTCTACAAAAAAAAAAAGTGACCCATTGTATTGAATATACACAATTTAAAGCCAATGTTACTTTGGACCGAGATGTCCTGTGTTTATTGCTCGGTTCAAGTTCATTTTTAAAATATTTTATCTATTAAAATAAACAGTTTAAATCACTTCTCAGGTGAACTGCGCATGGCTGTTGTCAGTATTACCAGTGCAACATCTCCCAAAATCACACTGAAATGCTGGCATTGAACTTTTGTAACTGCCTCTGGTTTAGTGCTAATCAGTTACAGAAGGAGCAAAATAGCAAGAAGGGGGTTGGAAAATTTTGCATGCAAAGCAGTAGGGGAAGCTAACTACGCACTAGGATAAACCTCTCATCTTCCAAGAAGTCTGCTCGGCCTGTGAGTGCAGGGTTTTCAGACAATGGGCTGCATCACGCACATCTTTGCCTGAAATATTTCAGCTCTTCCAAAGGTGTATGCAGCCAGTAGACGTTTCTTATTCAAATAGAAAAAGAACACCCTGTGGTCCTAGGGCAGATTTCTTTGATTGCAACCTTTGCCAAGGCTTATTGGGAATCTTTCGTGGAATTAAATTTATGTGGGAGCACTATTGTTTTACTGGAGGAAAATAAATACAGAGCTTATAAGATGAACATGCTGAAAGATATAGCCAGCTTGTCTGTAATGAAACCCAGATGTGAGGATCTTGGAAAGAGAGTAGTATTTTTCCTGCTTATTCTAGCCAGTGTGGGGAGAAGTCACGTCGTAAGGGCCTGTTTCAGGTTGGAAAGAGATGGGATGTTTGTAATTTGACAACTGATCTCTATAGTCTCCACCCACAGTCAAACTCGAGTGTATCTTCATGGGCTTGAGCTTTTCAGACAAAGATGAGTGCTCGGGTTGTCAGCAGAATGACACTGCTCAAGCTTAATAAGTACAGGGCCAGGAATAATACAATTTTCCAAGCCGATGCCTTCAATTATAAAAAATAATAATAATTTGCCTGAGATGCCTGTGCCTTCTGAGAGGTACAGAGTTAGGGAAGTCTGCTTTTGAGAAACACTCTCCAGATTAATATTTCTGATGAAGGAACTTACAAATTATAAAACAAAAGGATTATGCATACCTGTTGGTAAACAGAGATATTGAGACTGACAGCAGCAAGATGGCAGATTAGGAAGCTCCAGGCCCTTGTACCCTTTTGGAAACATTAAAAAACACACACACACAATACAAACAAACAAACAAAAAGACGGCATCAGAAAACTGGCTAAAATAACTTTATAGAAACTCTGGAAAACAAAGAGATCAAAATAGAGATAATCCATTGAGGTAAAATACTTAGTTCCTAAATTGTAGTGGATATGTGACCACCAGAAAGGGGGTCACTAAAAGCTGGCTGCTGCTTTGGCTCAGTGGATAGAGCGTCGGCCTGCGGACTGAAGGGTCCCAGGTTTGATTCCGGTCAAGGGCATGTACCTTGGTTGCGGGCACACTGCGGGTGTGCAAGAGGCAGCTGATCGATGTTTCTCTCTCATTGCTGTTTCTAACTCTCTATCCCTCTCCTTTACTCTCTATAGGAAATCAATAAAAATTAAAAAAAAAAAAACTGGCTGCTCATTTATCCAATGGTCCAGAGAGCCAAAAGGTTTTGGACCCCAGAACTTTGTTCACAACTCAAGCATTAAACACACACACACACACACACACACACACACACACACACACACAGCTTTTAGTTTATTGAGGAGAGTCTCAATGGGATACATTAAATGGGATTGTCATAAACCTTTTCATGAGTCATGCCAGGAGGATACTGTTTTACTAGTACTTGTAAAATAATTGTACTTTAAAAAATGTTTGTGCGTTAGTTAAGAAATGCTTTTATATTTATGAAAAAGAAAGAAAGGAAAAGCTTTGTTCATAGTAATGTTTGCTTATAAAAATAGTACCTGGAAATTAAGTCTTTCTTTTCCTGCTATTTCCTTCAACATTCATACACACACGCGCGTGCACACACACACACACACACACAAAATACACATGCATACATACATACATATATACACGTGTGCTGTATTTATGGCTATTAATTTTCATAGAGTATTTGAAAGTAAACATTAACTCTAGAATCTTAATGTAGGAAAATTAATTCAACAGCAGAAGTCAAAGGAAAAGGATATAGTAAACAATATATTAAACAAGAATTATAATATTTTTATGTCAGTAGGAAAGGAAACTAGGATATAATGAGTGATAAATGTGGGATACAAATGGTTTATAGAGTCTCAATTATGTGTAAAAATATGCATTAAAAAGCCTACAATTCTTTTTTTAAAATATATCTTATTGATTTTTTACAGAGAGGAAGGGAGAGGAATAGAGAGTTAGAAACATCGATCAGCTGCCTCCTACACACTCCCTGCTAGGGATGTGCCCGCAACCAAGGTACATGCCCTTGGCCAGAATCAAACTTGGGACCCTTGAGTCCGCAGGCCAATGCTCTATCCACTGAGCCAAACCAGTTAGGGCAAGCCTACAATTCTTGGTTGGTTTTTATTTTCTTTCTATGTTTACACTTTTTTAAAACCATCTATAGTGGGAATTTAGTGATTCTTACATTTAAAAAAAATTGAGAAAATTTCTTAACACTAAAGTGTTCTATTTAGGTTGTTAACACTAGAGCTATAAGATGTTCTTGTGCTTATTTTAGATGCATAATACCTTTGAAAACCAGAACTCTAGGTAATAATGATAATTTATGCTTCTTGTGTTCATGGTCTATTCATTTTGACTTGCTTACTTTGTTTATTATACTCATTTTTGTCCACAGAAGAGAAACTACATATGCCAACCTCTCAAGGGCACACCACTCTTCAGTACGTTTCCCAAGTACTGAAAATTCCTATAGCACAGCACAGCCATTGTCACTGTCATCAACCAGTGAAACACCTCTCTGTTGCTATCTGTCTAACTTTGAGATTAGTGGAGTGGCTATATTAAGGGGATCAAAGTCTTCTAAATCAGGTATAGGGGACCAATCAGAAAGCACCTTGGGTAAGCAAAGCCTGTACTGATTATTTTTAGACTATTTTAAAATTATATAGTTCAATAAGTTTTCTATGTGTCTAGAAACCAGAATGATGTTTTATTATCTGTGTTCAACAATGCTAATTTGTTAATGTCATATGACTATGCTCACTATTGATCCTCACACTGGAGTCATATTCCAGTTCCATAAATGTATGTGGCCAAGTATATCATCCCCATGATTAAAATATTGAGTTAACCAACTTACACCATACACAAAAACAAACTCAAAATGGATAAAGGACTTAAACATAAGACGGGAAACCATAAAAATATTAGAGAAATCCACAGGCAGCAAAATCTCAGACATATGCCGAAGCAATTTCTTCACCGATACAGTTTCTAGGGCAATGGAAACTAAAGAGAAAATAAATGGGACTACATTAAAATAAAAGGCTTTGCATAGCAAAAGAAACCATCAACAAAACAACAAGAAAGCCCACTGCATGGGGAGAACATATTTGCCAATGTTATCACCGATAAGGGTTTAATCTCCAACATTTATAGGGAACTCATACAACTTAACAAAAGGAAGATAAGCAACCCAATCAAAAAATGGGCAACAGATCTAAATAGATACTTTTTGAAAGAAGACATAAGGAAGGCCAAGAGACATATGAAAATATGCTCAAAGTCACTAATCATCTGAAAGATGCAAATCAAAACGACAGTGCGGTACCATCTCACACCTGTCAGACTGGCTATCATCAACAAATCAACAAATGACAAGTGCTGGTGAGGATGTGGAGAAAAAGGAACCCTCATGCACTGCTGGTGGGAATGCAGACTGGTGTAGCCACTGTGGAGAACAGCATGGAGTTTCCTCAAAAAACTAAAAATGGAACTCCCATTTGACCCAGTGATCCCACTTCTAGGAATATATCCCAAGAAACTAGAAACACCAATTAGAAAGGACATATGCACCCCTATGTTCATAGCAGCACAATTCACCATAGCTAAGATCTGGAAACAGCCTAAGTGCCCATCAGTAGATGAATGGATTAGAAAACTGTGGTACATCTACACAATGGAATACTATGCTGCAGTAAAAAAGAAGGAACTCCTACCATTTGCAACAGCATGAATGGCCCTGAAGAGCATTATGCTAAGCGAAATAAGCCAGTCAGAGGAAGATAAATATCACATGATCTCATTCATTTATGGAATATAATGAATAACATAAACTGATCCAGAAACAGAAGCATTGATCAGACCATCAAACCTCAGAGGAAAGGTAGGGGAGGGTGGGGGTAAGGGGGAGAGAACAAACAAAGGACTTGTATGCATGCATATAAGCCTAACCAATGGACACAGACACCAGAGGAGTGAGGGCATGAGTGGGAGTGGGGGTGGGGAGAGACAATGGGGCAATAAGGACACATGTAATACCTTAATAAAAAAAAAATTAAAATACCTTGAGTTCCCATAATGGTTCATAGGTTGACTGCTTATATGTTCTAGAATTGCTAGATAATTATAAAATTCTAATGCATAACATGGCCTGCCCTTCCTCTTAATGCTACCAGAAAGATTGTCATGCCTTGGGTATTTTGTGCCTTTAGGAGATTTAGGACTTTGGTAAGGAAAAAACAGATAGGTAAGAGAAAGAAGAAAAATAAAGTAGGTAAAATTGTCGAGAAAAAAAGGAAAAAGCAATAAAGCATTTGGAGGAGAGGAAAACAAGAACAGGACTATGGTAGGAAGAAGTAAAGTTGTAACAGTTGCCAACAATGCACTCAGCAATTGCAGGCTGCAGGGTCTTTGTTCCTCACCATGTACAGGAAACTTTGAGGGTGTGTTCTAGTTTCCTAGAAAGACGACTGAACTTGGAAACAGAAGACCAAGGTCCAAACTACCCCTCTACTCCCTACAGTGTGAAACATTAGGCATTTAGCATCTCTAAGTCCCATTTTCCACAACAGCAAAAATGGGGATTAAAATATCAACTTGACAGGGCTATCCTAAGGATGATTAAAGGAGATATGAAGGATTTATGAAAATCACCTAGCACATAGTAGGTACTCAATAAAAATCAGTTGTGAATCTGAACCTATCTCTAAGCACCTTCTCATAGAATGGACTAGATTGGGGCCTATATTTCCATTACTCATCTATTAACAAGTTTTAAAACTGGAAACACAAACACACTGACTCCCTAATGCCTCCATTTCCCTCTACCATTCTGTGCACATTTACAGCCTGGCTGCTGCTTAGCTATGTTTGATTTTGTTTGTGGTATTTGCCTACGCCTTTGACACAGAGGTATCTAGGGTTTTGACCTACTGCCATTGTTGTCATATTCCCTGTGCTTCATTGTTTGCACACCTAAGGTACATTTTTTCAAAGAAGCCTCCTAAGTTCACACTGACCTTTAGCAATAACCAGATCCATATGTTTAAAAGTGAAAGTACAGGTTTAGATCTAGGGAGGGAATATTTTCTATCCTTTAGCACTGTATCATCATGACATGTGTTCTATATTTGGGTCAAACTGGGAAAGCTCCCACTATTAGTGGGGAAAAGAAACAAAAAATATAGTGGCTTTCCCTTGCAAGATGAGCATTGAGCTAGGAAGTAGGCTTCTCCTTCAGTTACTGTTGGTTCTGCTGCTATTGGTAGAAGTCTGAGTTTGCTGCGACTTGTTGCATTTGGTTCATTTCGATCTGTTTCTCCTGATGAAATAATGACTGGGACTAAAAATCTTCTTTCCTTTTAGAATACAAAGGTTCTCCCCCCCCCCCCCCCCCCGAGGATGAGCTTTCAAAGGGCTGCTATATATTCTCTATTCCCAAAGGAATTTTAAAAAATTAAGTAAATACTTGACTGAGAATAAACAAATTTAATTCCAAACATTTCTTCTGAACAAAATACTTTGAGGAATCCTCTTTAGAAACTATGAGTTTAAACCTTTCCAGCTTTCACCTCACTTTGGTTTTGTTAAAGATACACAAATATAAATTAAACTCTTGATTGTGTTAATTTGTTGATAATTTTGGACCCAGGGTCACAATAATAACTATCATTTATTGAGTACCAGCTAAATACCAGATATTGCTAGACACTTATCTACATTACCTTCAATTCTCACATCACCCTAACAAGGTAGTAGTAGTTTTCATTTTTATGTTCATGAAAACGGAAAATTGGAAAGTCTAACTCAGTTGGCTTAGTAAGTGACAGATTGGGGATACAATTGCAGGTCCTTCTAAATCCAGGACATATTCCTCTGTCTACTTTGTCATCATGCCTCTCTGTACTGTTACTTACCCTTGGAACTTACATTATTAGATGTACTCTGCATGGTTCTTTCTCTGCAAAATTACAAAGCCTATTTTGTGTTTGAATCTTAGCATGAGGATTTTCAAGGGGCTTATTTCCAAGAGGGCACTAGAATCTGAGTGAGCATTACTTTATCTGTCTAATCAAGAATTTTAGTTGATGAGAGGACACATATCTTTATCCGGCAAAATTGCTAACCATTGGTAGGAAAGGACTCATTTGAAGATTTAATTTATGGATATGATTTGGAAGAATAAAGATGTACTTATATATGACATATCCAAATTTGAGATACTCAAATGTCTTACCTGCTCAAAAATTTATGATGCTTCTGGTACAAGTAACTAATCTGTTGAATAGTCATTATGTTGATGATGTAATTGATAGTTTAAAACAATCTCTAGGAATTGAGTATCACTAAAAACAATCTCTTCCTGGTTATTTTGTAGCCTTTGGTTTAAAGTTTTTAATTATCTTTAATCTTCATTTAGATTGACAGTGACAGTAAAATGTATAAAGAATATAGTTTTATAGAAGCAAAGAATAAAGATAGTGACTTTGGGTTCTTTTAATATCCTGTTATTTACTTCTCTCTTTGTTGCTTCCCTCGTTGGTTTAGAAAAAGTCAGCAGCTTCACAGCTCCAAAGAAAAAGACTCTGCTCATCCCTCCTTCGGAGCCAGCTGTGATAGGGGAAGGGGAGGATTATTTCCTATCTTTGTTTGGTGATTCAAAGAAACCTATTGCATACTCATTCAATACCAAGAAAATTTGGAAGCACTTTTCTATGATTCTTGAAGAAGTGGGCTCATCTAGTTCCAGGTACATATTCTATTTTAATTATTTTATATCTTCTATTGGGATAGGAGTAATAAGTCAGTAGGAAGCAAAGTTTTAATCTGTTGTGCTGTGCCATGATTTCATCTAAGAAATTAGATAAAATATAATTGTTTCATGTTATGAGCAATTAAAAGAAATTAATATAACTTTCTAAGAAACTGAATAATGAATGCTAATTCTTCAAAGATACTAGAGGAAACAGCAATACATAATCCCTACAAATAAAGTCAACTCAATTACTGTATTCAAGGACTTTATTATTGGCAAGTAATTCAGGTGGACTTGGTATCTTTTTTTCTTCTACTAGGTTCTTGAGTTCAATACAGAAAGAGAAATGTAGACTTTTTATATTGAATTTATTGGGGTGACATTGGTTAATATAATTATATAGGTTTCAGGTATATAGTTCTATAATTCAACATCTGCATATTGTATTGTGTTCACCACCCAATGTCAAGTCTCCTTCCATCACTGTTTGTTTACCTTTCCCACCCCCCTTCCCCTCTTATAATCACCACTAGAGGCCCAGTGCACAACATTCATGCACTGGGGGGTGGGGGGTGCCTCAGCCCAGCCTGTGCCCTCTTGCAGTCTGGGACCCCACAGGGAGTAGGCCTAAGCCGGCAGGCAGACATCCCCCAAGGGGTCCTTAACGCTGACGCAGAGGTGAGAGAGGCTCCCACCACTGCCCCTGTGTTTGCCAGCCATGAGCCCAGCTTCTGGCTGAGTGGTGCTCCCCCTGTGGGAGCGCACTGACCACCAGGGGGCAACTGCTGCGTTGAGTATTTGCCACCTGGTGGTCAGTGCATGTCGTAGAGACTGATTGTTCCACCATTAGTCAATTTGCATATTAGCCTTTTATTATATAGGATACTGTTGTCTATGTCTATGAGGTATTTTTCTTTGCTTAATCTCTTCCCCCTTTTCACCCAGCCCGCAACCCCCTTTCTGACAATTGTCAGTCTGTTCTCTGTATCTATGAGTGTGTTTCTATTTTGTTTGTTGGTTCATTTTGAAATAAAAAACAAACAATCCAATCAATAAATGGCAAAGGATTTAAACAAACACCTCTTCAAAGAGGACATATATGGCCAATAGACATATGAAAAGATGCTCAATGTCACTAATCATCAGAGAAATGCAAATTAAAACCACAATGAGACATCACTTTTACTATCTGAATGGCTATCATCAGTAAAGCAACAAGTGTCTGTGAGGATGTGGAAAAAAGTAAACCCTTGTGCACTGTTGGAGGGAATGCAGACTGGTGCAGCCACTGTGGAAAGCAGTATGAAGTTACCTCAAAAAAATTAAAAATGGAACTGCCTCATGACCTAGTGATTCCACTTCTGGGTATATAGTCAAGGAAACACAAAACACGAATTTGAAAGAACATGTGCACCCCTAATGTTCATTGCAGCATTATTTACAATAGCCAAGATATGGAAGCAACCCAAGTGCCCATCAATAGACAAGTAGGTAAAAAAGTTGTGGTAGCCGAAACCGGTTTGGCTCAGTGGATAGAGCGTCGGCCTGCGGACTGAAGGGTCCCGGGTTCGATTCCGGTCAAGGGCATGTACATTGGTTGCGGGCACATCCTCAGTGGGAGATGTGCAGGAGGCAGCTGGTCGATGTTTCTCTCTCATCGATGTTTCTAACTCTCTATCCCTCTCCCTTCCTCTCTGTAAAAAAAATCAATAAAATATATTTAAAAAAAAAAAAGTTGTGGTACATATATACAATGGACAAAAATCATTTAATTCACTCATATGTGGAATTTAAAGAACAAAAACAAAGTAGAAACATTGACTGATAGATACAGAGATCAGATTGATGGTTGCCAAGGAGAGGGATTGGGAGGTTGGCTGAAAAAGGATTTGGAAGTACCAATTGGTAGTTAACAAAATAGTCGTGGGGATGTGAAGCACAGCATAGGGAATATAGGCAATAATATTGTAATAACTATGGGTGATGCCAGGTGGGTACCAGAAATATCAGGGGGACTACTTTGTAATCAACATATTGTGTGGATTAGTAGTTGTATATGATTGTCTCTAACCACTATGCTGTGCACCTGAAACTAATACAATGTAATATTGAATGTAAACTGTCATTGAAAAAATTGTAGATATAGGTATAATCTTTAAAAAGTACCTGGCACATAGTAAGTATTGGTTATTATAATTGGTAGGGGTATATCTCATTTTTTAAATGATGTCTCTAATCCACCAAAGTGATTGTGACCCACACTCTAAGAAACACTAATTTATAAATGTTCAGCTTGGTCCCTGGTACATATTAAGCCCTTAACACGTTAGAAAGAAAAAATACCATCTTATCTCTGTAAAATATTTTGTTTGCTGAATCCTTTTAAGAATACAGTTGCTAGTCATCTTCATAGTAACTTTATCAGAAATAAACTAAAATATTTAACTTTCCTCTTGATGTATTTCAGTTTCGTGTCTCCGTGGTTTTTTGAACAGTAGGATTTAACTAATGATAATTGCACCTTCTTATGGCACTTATACCTCGACACCTAAAGCACCTTTTAAGTTTTCTTTATTTTATGGGAAAGAGATGATTTTATTGCACAGATAAGCAAACAGAACTAAGCGATCAAGGCATTTGCTATGGAAATACACTATCTCCACATAGAACGTGTCCAATAGCACATAGACAGTTTAGGAATAACTTCCAAAGCATATTTATTACTCAGCTCTTCAAGTGAACTAAAGACACGCTTATCTGAAGGCACCTTATAATCTTTATATTTTTCTAGTGCTTTTGGAGACATTAAAATAGCAGAAGTGAATGATTTATTTGTGAAGCTCATTAACTCTTCCCCTAACAAAGAACTGGAGATTGGGAATCACATTCTCCAGCAAAATATGAACGGAAAACCAGACTCTCTGTACCATTTCCCTCCCAATATCACAATTCAGGCCAATTCCACAGTAACAGTGAGTATAAGATATCAATACTACAAACTAAAATTGTACAGGAAAATCTCAATAACCCAGGTCAGATTGCGGCTCAGCACCAGTGGTTTCTTCATCACTTGCTCTCTGTGTAAAATGGGGTGTATTGTTGGTGGTGGCCCATTGAGCCACGTCGTCCATCTCTGTGTGTAAGTTAATTAATACCCATAGTTAAAATAATTCCATAGCTTTCTTCAATTTGTTGTAGAATACCTTGTGCTTTTATGACTTAACTACTAAAATGAAATCCCTAAGTTCCTAAAATTAAGCAAACATAATCCTTAAAAGAAAAGTTAAGAGAGTGTTTGCCTAGAGAACAGAAAACTAGTTGATACTGGAGGGTTTTTCGTCTTTCTTGTGTTTTCCTTTAAACCACTATATTGTTGCACAGCGTGGCATTAGATATTATATACTCATTATATGTTAAGATCTCATATGTTGAGAAAGATAACATTGCAATCACCCTCTGACATTTACAAAACTGTTGAACTCCAATGGCATTTTAAATTAACAAACTATTTTCTTACAGGTCTGGACAGCAGCATCTGACAGAAAGCATCAGCCACCATCAGATTTTCTTTGGAAGGAAAAAGACAAGTTTACAACAAGCCCAAATTGTACAACCATCCTGTGCAAACCTAATGGTGAGGTCGGTATCTGGTTATTAGCAATGCTTTTTAAATGGATAACCTCCTTATGTTCTCCTCTCCTTAGCTCGCTCGATTATTTTTCCTTCCTTAAATCTTGGATAGAACCATCACTGACTGTCATAAAAAATCAGCAAATTAACAGCACCCTCTTCCCAGTGCTAATGTGCCAAAGAGCTGCTTATACTTGGCAAAAAGAATTTTGATATCCAAAATTTGAAGCTACTTCAGATTTCAGAGTTAAGGATGGATTTTATTTATGGTATTTTGCATGAAGAGCAGGATAAGAAAGGAAGAAACTCTGTACAGGCCCTTTCTATCCATGTATGTATTTTTCAGATGTTTGTTGAGATTCTTCTCTGTTCTAAGAGTTGCAATACCACAGGACATCTGCTCTCAAGAACTAGAATTCTAATGAAATAAACTACAATCTAATTTGTCTGACTATACTATATTCACTATAAAATTATGTGTATTAGTAATAGCTTAGTAACCAATTCTGAATATTTGACAATTTTATATTTTCACTCTCCCCTTTTCCTTGGTATAATATTAGCATAAATACATACCCAAGGACTAACAGTAAAGTAAGGTATCTTTTTTTACAAAAGAAAAAATCTTACTTCTCTTATAAAACTACTAGAGGCCTGGTGCACGGTCCCTCAGCCTGGCCTGCGGGATCAGACCGAAACTGGCTCTCCGACATCCCCTGAGGGGGTCCCAGATTATGAGAGGGTGCAGGCCAGGTTGAGGGGCCCCACCGGTGCACGATTGGGGCCGGGAGGAACGCAGGAGTTTTGCCAGCTGGGAGGGACCACAGGAAGGCTCCAGGGCATGTCTGGCCCATCTTGCTCAGTCCCAATCAGCTGGACCCCAGCAGCAAGCTAACCTACTGGTTAGAGCATCTTCCCCCTGGTGGTCAGTGCACGTCAAAGCAACTGGTCAACTTGTCAACTGTCTGCCCCCTGGTGATCAGTGCACATCATAGCGAGCGGTTGAGTGGACACTTAGCATATTAGGCTTTTGTTATATAGGATTCTTTAGATTTTTAAAAAAATACCTGCCTTTTTTTCTTAGCCCCAGTCTAACTTACTATGTCATACAACTACTAATCTACACAATATGTTGATTAAAACCTATTTCTGAGTTTCTTCTTGCTAGATTATACCTGATGACATAGACTTGCTAATTTATTAAGAGTCATTTAACCATTTGTCACAACTTTTTGCAGCAAGGATTCAAGATCTAGAAAAGGGGCCGTGCACAAACGAATACACTAGACAAGAAATATGAATTTAGAAGGCATGGGGGGGTGGGCAGGCTGGAAACCTCCCTCTAGCAGGGAAGCTCTCTGACTTTTGGGTCCCTCTTGCTTTTATTCACTTGAATACACATTTGCCCTTTAGGAATACAAACAGGCATATCAAAGGTGAAGTTTGGTAAATAGTAAAAGGATTATCAGGTTAGGGAATTGCCTTCAACCATTTGGCCAACAGCAGGGCAATATTATGCTGATTTTCAGCCCTGCTGAATATCACATTAATATGCTAACTACTTGTTTGTCTTAGCCTCCGGCAGGGCTTGGAAAATTAAATGGCTTGCTCAAGGTCGCATGATTGGTAAAATGGCAAAACTAAAATAAAACCAGATATTCCAACTCCAAGAATTTTTCTATTGCACTAAAAATAGCCTATAAGGTTCATATGGCCAACATTCCAGTGATGTAATTATTTTATTTTATCACATTAATAGAGACCCGATGCACAAAATTTGTGCAAGGGGCTCAGCTCTTGCAGCCGCAGCTGCCTCAACCCTTGCAGCCCCAGCTTCATCCAGAAGGTTATCCAGACAGTCATTCTGCTCTTCGGTCTTATTAGCATATTAGTATTAGCTCTTTATTATATAGGATCATTGTCATCAAATAGTTTTAAGTCCTTATGGTATAGAGAGAAATAAAATATTGCTCTTGTCAAAAAAATCTTATAATCTAATTGAGGGAGATTGCACTAAAACAAAATCATAATGTATTTTCAACAAAAATGTCTGTGAGCTACTAAAAGAGGAGAATCCCTAATTGATTACCTGAAGCAAAAGTGGAGTTTTCCTGTTGTGATCCATGAAATTGAACTTTTTAGAAAAGATTTTATCTTTTTCTTTCTCTGCCATTGGCCTAACCTACCTGAATTTGCCTGACATTGCCTTTATGTCTAGTTAATTTTCCAATCCAATCAGTGCAATCTACTCAATCCAATCAGTTTTTCAATGGTAACAGCATAAACTAAAACTTCTAATTTAATGAACTAAAAACAGATTAAAAGAACAAGTAGACTATTAGGGCACACTTCAGTATTTAATTTTCTCATGTTGAACACAGACATAATTATTAGTCCCTACATATGATTTTCCTGAAAAAATTTGCACATATATGTTGTATAGGTACCACATATTCAAGAAACCAAAACAAACTCCAGCTTTAGTAGTCATAGGTCCCCTAAATAGTCTCACTCAGTATCTAGTCTAGAGAATGTGGTATCCTCTCTTGTCTCTGGCTCTGGTTCTACTGCTCATTTTCCCATCTCAAATTATAGTCTTAAATATTTAGCATTTTAACTTATTAATATTACTAGAGACCCAGTGCACAAATTCGTGCATGGGTGGGGTCCCTCAGCCTGGCTGGTGATTGGGGCCAATTGGGGCCATCTCACCCAGTCCTGAGAGGGGCCAATTATAGGGGCCAGCTGGCCAGGGGTAGGGACCGCTGGAGGTTGGATGGCAGTGGGAGATTGGCTGTTGGAGCACACTGACCACCAGGGGGGCAGCCCTTCATTGAGAGTCTGCCCCCTGGTGGTCAGTGAGCATCATAGTGACCGGTAAACCAGTTGTTCTGTCATAACGGTTGCTTAGGCTTTTATATATATTGATAACTACTTTTTACTTAGTATCTTAACTAAATCTCAGAACACCCTCATATAGCAGTTTCCTACTACTAGCCTCCTTATTTTGTGCCGGAGGACTCAGGTACATAACAAGTAACTACCTGGCCTGAGGATATACAACTTGTGATTTTCGGAATTGGAAACTAAGGCCAGGATGTTTTGCTACATTCTTATGATGTTTCACTAGCCCATGCACAATAGGTAAGTGACATTATACCGTTTGACTTTGAAATTTTATTGCAATAAGCCCATGTCATTTTTAAAAAACTCTAACTCCTGCCCAACTGGCATGGCTCAGTGGTTGAACATCGACCTATGAACTAGGAGGCTGGATTTCTAATCAGGGCACATGCCTGAGTTTTGGGCTCAATCCCCAGTGTGGGGGCGAGCAGGAGGCAGCCGATCAATGATTCTCTCTCATCATTAATGTTTCTCCCTCTTCCTTCCTCTCTGAAATCAATAAAAAATATATATTTTTAAATCTAACTCCCATAGTATTTGATATTAATGAATCATTTCTGTTAGGCCATTGCCTGGTGCACTCCTATTCACTGGAAGCAAGCGTGGGAGAAATTAGAGACTGACATTGAATTTCAGAGAAGCTCAGTAGTAAATGCAACACCTCAAAAGCACATGTTTCATTGGCCAAAAGCTACAACTACAGCTAAAGAAAAACTTAATCAATCTGATACTGATATCTCAAACTACCAGATGGAAGTAGTTCCAGTTTTTCTTAAGAGGTAAAAGTTGCTCTTTTGTGTGTGTGTGTGTGTGTGTGTGTGTGTGTGTGTGTGTTGTTTGTTTGTTTGTTTGTTTAATTGAGCCCTTCCCACAATTGGTAACTGAGCAGGGAGGAATAACTGGGTCATAAGTAAATATATGATGAATAGGTAAATCAATAATGTCCAAAAAAATTATTGAAAAGGACCATAAAACCCATAATAGTTTTAAAACATAAAAACACTCATGGTACAGCCTTAGCTGGTTTGGCTCAGTGGATAGAGCATCGGCCTGTGCACTGAAGGGCCCCGGGTTCAATTCTGGTCAAGGGCGCATGTCCAGGTTGCAGGCTTGATCCCCAGTTGGGGACGTGCAGGAGGCAACCGATCACTGATTCTCTCTCATCATTGATGTTTCTATCTCTTTCTCCCTCTCCCTTCCTCTCTAAAATGAATAAAAATATATTTTAAAAAACAAACAAAACACTCATGGTACAATAAAAGCTGGCAATTTCCCATAGGCAGTGAAGACCCGCCCCTACCACCCCTCGCCCCCACCACCCTGGCCATTTCACTTCTCGATGGCACTGCTGTTAGAGGCAGAGCTGTGAAGGGGTGAAGAGATGAAGTTATCACCACATCTTTAGCAGTGCAGAGGTAAAGGGAGGAGTGCCACAGCTGGTAGCTTCATCTTGGGTAAAGAGCTGGCTGTGACTGAAGGTGCAGATTTGTTACTCAGTTGTGGGCAAATGCTTCTGAGGTTGTGATGAAAGTGCTGCCCACAAGGTCTAGAAAAGCTATATTGTCTTGTCTTAAAACATGTCTGTCTTCAGTTGAGCTTTCTTTACTAATATCACTGCATACAATGCCCTTTTAGTTCAATTTGGGTTTAATTTTCCTTTTACAGAGAAAAAGAAATCCCACCAACTCTTTTCATGAATCGCAGCCCTTGGTGCCACAGTCCTGATAACCCTGCACATCCCCACTGTCCTCTGATTGAACCTCACAATCCCAGCATGTATGAAAGCAGTTTAAATAGTCTTCCCAGGCCTCAGTCAGCCATGCCTAATCCTAATGCAGCCCTGGTAAGTCAAATGGATACTTATTCCAGCAGAGAGTAAGAGCGGTGTGTGTGTGTGTGTGTGTGTGTGTGTAGAACTGGTAAAAAGGGGTTAAGTTGTAAAATACACTAAGTATTAAAAACAAGTCATATCCTCAAACACAGTTGCCTACTAAAGGAAATATTGTAAACCATCCACTTACATTTGCTCCAGCACTGTGTCTTTATTGTTTAAATAACAGCAAAATAGCAGGCCAGCAAAAATACATAGTTCTTGAAGTTTGGTCAAAAGGACATATTGTTTTTTATTAGGCAGGATAAACTGGTCCTACAAGTTATGCTATGCTAAAAAAATATTCATCTTTTCCAAACATACTCTAATTTAATCCCAAATTCTTTTTTTTAACTGAAGTGTCTTACTTAAATTCTCTCAATAAAGCTTTTATTAAATTCTCTCAAACACTTGTGTTATTAACCCAGAATCTGTGAATGGATTTCAGGAAGCCCAGGAATCTATTAAATGTGGTGAAAAAATGTGTTCCTGCGTCATGTTTTCTGCAAAGAAAGGCACGGGGGGTTCATCAGAAGCTCCCGCAAGTTAAGAATTGATTAGAAGAACACAATGCCAGATCTGAAGCTGTGGAGAAAGGCTGTTTCATACAGTAGCCCTACGTTGGTGAGTTATCATAATTTGCAAACTTTTAGTTAGCAGAGGGTTCTTTGTGAAATGAAATCTTGGGCAGAGTCCCAATGTATGAAATGGATAAAAGCCCAAGTGGAAGAGGAGGCAGTGATTCCCATTATACCCTTCTTCTTCTTCTTCCCTCTTTCCCTGTGATCCCTGAGGCACCTCTCTGGGATCATAATATTCTGTATACAACAGTATAAAAACCAGTTCGAATGCTAACATTTTATTGGGACACAGCACCTCAAAATAATACCTTTCAGCAGTGGAATGATAGAAATTTTGTAAATTTTATCCCGTTTCATAAAATTAAGTATTCCATATCTTTGTGCCCCAGTCCCTTTATCTGTAAAGTAAGAGATTTGGGTCTGAAATATGAAGAGCTCTTTCAGCAATATGTCTTAAACACATACTATGTACATAAATAATGCATATTATCGTATACACACATGCATATCTTCAGTACACGATGACTTAGATTTGAGTTTCTGAAGAAGCACATTAATTTATGTTTTTCTCCAATTAATGATAGCCTTCATTCTATTACTCATTCTGGACAACTTGTTTTCCAAATTAATTTGACTTTTAATTTTTTTTTCTAATTTTCTTTTTTTAAATTATAGTTTACATTCAATATTATTTTGTATTTAAACTTTCTGGATTCACCTTTCTATAGTGGTGGCAACTCACCTTGATTGTTCAATAATTTTTGCTATTCAACACAAGACATTTCATTGTATGTGTATATTCTATAATAGTTGCTTTGTTACTTTCAGGGCCTCTGTTCATCATTATATACTTTTTTCATTTTTTATTTATTAAATTTTCAATGTGAACAGCTATATGTCAGAAGTGTAAGAACTTTTCTTTGATTTCAACTATGAAAGGTGGCCATAAAGAGGCAGATATTATGAATAATCAGTTGATGATTCACCGTATTATAGCAATCCTTAAATCATCAGTTCATTTCTTTGAAAGAATATGTAACTGATCCTTCAAGGGAAAGTTACCTAGACTGTTAATTATCCAGTCTCTTTTTAATTTGCCTACCATTGAACTATTTGCTATCATTAGTGCACTTCTCAATAACTGACAATGAAAAAAGAGATAAAACAAAAATCCATCAGTTTTACTCATAGGTTCTTCAATCCTGCTCCTTTCCCCCTACACTAAAAAATAGGTTAGTTTGCTGAGTCATGGAAGAACCTTAGTTGCATGTGACTCATCTACCTGGACATCATTGCCTTGTGTTTAAGTGTGCCTCTCAAGTACATTATAGAGGAGCCTAGTGACTTAACAGTAAGGATAGTTTTAAAGAAGCATCTACACATTGTATGCCTAATCTTTATCAAGGAAACTTGTGTTTTTAAACATGTTAAACTATAGAAAGTATGGAAGAAGTCTGATATGAAATTGGAATAAGTCATTCTGGTTCTCGTTTTTATATTTTAATTCTCTATAAATGGATCCATGAAACATATAATTGATGTGTTTTTAATCACACAAATGACAATAAATATAATGCATATCACATAATAGTTGTTTAATACATGTTTGATGAAGCACAGGCAGAAAAGGAGACACTGCAGGTTTTCAAGCAGGCAACCCACAGAGTTAGATCTGTCTTTTAAAGAGAATTTTGGAAGCAGTATTGAAAATGAAGTGGAGTGAGAATTATTCTAAAATCTAGGAGGAAAGAAAGAAGGAGGGGAAAATAGAGGAAAGAAAAGAAAAGGAAGACCAAAGCAGGTTAGGAAAAGAGATTGGTGACAAATTGGTTCTATAGAATTGTAATTTGACTCCCAAAGGACAGGTGACAGAGAAATTGGGGCAGAAATAATATTTAAGAAATGACAAAAAGACATCAAGCCATAGAATCAAGAAGAATAAATCTCAGCCAGCATATTTAAACCACACTAATGCCTATTATAACAAAACTTCAGAAAACCAAATAATAGAAATCAGAAATCAATGGAATGATATCTTCAATGTGCTAAGAGAACTACTATCCTAGAGTTCTATACAAAGCAAAAATATACTTCAAAAAGTGTAAGTGAGCCCAGCTAGTGTGGCTCAGAGATTGAGTGTTGGATCATGAACCAGGAGGTCACAGTTCCATTCTGCGTCGGCACATGCTACCGTTGTGGGCTAGGTCCCCAGTGGGGACATGTAGGAGGCAGCCAATCAATGTTTCTTTCTATCTTTCTTCCTCTCTCTAAAATCAATTTTATATATATAAAATAAAATAAAAAGTGAACAAAGACACTTTCAGGTAAACAAAAACTAAGAGAATTCAACAACAAAGTCACACTAAAGAAATTTTTCAAGTAGAAAGGAAATAACCCTAGAAGGATGCACAGACATACTGGAAGATGTGAAGAGAAATGCAGAGTCAAAGCATAGAAAAGCATAAATGAATATTTACTGTACAAAATAATACTAATATTGTCTTGCAGGTTTTACAATTTATATAGAATTTTACATTCATGACAACCCTATCCCATCCCGTATAGCTCAGTAGACTAAGCAACCTACCATGCACCAAGTGGTCACTGGTTTGATTCCCAGTTAGGGCACATGCATGGGTTGTGGGCTCAATCCCCAGTACAGGGTATGTAGAAGGTAGCCGATCAATGCTTCTCTCTCATTGATGTTTCTCTCTCCCTCTCCCTTCCTAACAAATCAATAAAAACATATTTAAATTAGTTTCCCAGGGCTACTGTGACAAAGTACCATAAACTTGGTGGCTTAAAACAACAGAAATGTATTGTCTCACATTTCTGGAGACTAGACATCTGGGGGAAAAAAGGTGTCAGCAGAGCCACCCCCTCTCTGAAGGTTCTTGCCTATTCCCAGTTTCTAGTAGTTGCCAGCATTGCTTGGTTTTTCGTGGTCTGTAGATGCATCACTATAATTTCTACCTCCATGTTCACCTGGCCTTCTCATTTGTGTGTTTTCATATATCCCTCTTTTTATAAGGATGGCAGTCACTGGGTTAGGGCCCACCCTAATTTTATATGATCTCATCTTAACTTGATTACATCTGCAAAGACCCAATTTCCAAATAAAATCACATTTACTGTTCAAGGGGTTAAGACTTCAAAATATATTTGGGGTAGACATAGTTTAACCTGTAACAACAGTAATAGCACAAATGTTCAGAGGGGAGTAAATGGAGTTAAAGTACTCAACATTTCATGACTTTTTCAATAAGTTGTAAAAGTAATCATTTATATTAGACTTTAGTAAATCAAGGATAATGCATGTTGGAACCTAGGATAGACACTAAAAGAATAGTATACAATTGTCATGTTCATGATATGTATCATATGTTCATTATCATTCAGTATAAAATATATTCTAATTTTCAATATATTCTTCTTTGATACATGGGTTCTTTGGGGATAATATATCCCAAAAAAGTGGGTTTACTTAAGGAATGCAAAGTTGGTTTAAGCTTTGAAAATTAATCAAATTAATCATCTTAGAATAAAAAGGAAAATGATATGACTGTCTCAATAGATACAGAGAAAGCGTTTGATAAAATTTAATATCCATCCATAAGGAGAGAACCTTAGAAAATTAGTATTTGAAAGAATTTCCTTAATCTGACAAATAGTATCTACAAAAGTCCTAAAGCAAACTATCATATTTAATGGTCTGTAGTGTATATTTTCCCCTTAAAATCCAGATCAAGACAATTCTCCTTATGATGACTTCTGCTCAGCACTGCACTAGAAGTCTGAGTGAAAAAAAGGCAAGAAAATGAATATATAAATATCCCATTACCCCATAATCCAGCAATTCCATTCCCAGGAATTATATATGACTGAAAAATATGTACATATGCTTACCAAAAGACAAATACAATAATGATCATAGCAACTGTATTTGAAATAGCCAAAAACTAGAAGCAACCAATTGTTTGTCAGCAATATGATGGATAAATAAATTATGATATATTAATACAATCTTTTGAGCAATGAAAATGAATGAACTACTGCTACATGTAGTGACATCAATGACTCTTATAAGCATAATATTGAGTGAAAGATGCCAAGCAAAAAGAATTGAATATTGTATGTTTCCTTTTATATAATATTTAAAAGCATACAAAACCATGGTGTTAAAGGTCAGAATAGCAGTTACCTCTGGGAGAGGGAAGGAAGTAGCTTTTGGAGGTTACACAAAAACTGCTTCTAGAACACTGACAGTGTTTCATTTCTTGACCTGAGTGGTGTTTACATGAATCACTGTTTTCATCATGCTGTATAATTATGACTTGTGATCTTCCCTGCATGTATATTATACTTAAGTAAAAGTTTATTTTTAGAAACTTGATGACAAGAAAAGGAAAATTAGAAAGAGAAGACAGCACAGTGATAGTAATGAGCACTGACAGCTTATACCCTGAAGAGGAAGGAGAAAGAAAACCTAAAAAAATATAGGGTGTCCCCCGAAAAATTTATACACACTTGAATAACTAATAGTTCTAGATTCTATTTTATTTTGAAAATGAAATAGATTTTAATAAACACTGCCTTTATAATTATTCAAGGTGTGTGTATATATTTTTTGGGACACCCTGTAGATCGATGAACTCAAAATGAATATTATTAATATGAGGCTTATTTAGCAAAGGAGAAAAATAGCCTTACCCGAAATAAGTCTGAGCCTATTGTTATATTGCAGTGTATTGGAAATTAATTTTAATAGAGTTCATCTTAGCTCAGTTATTTCCAGGGTCCTCTGTGGCAGAAGTGGCTAATTACTGCTCCTAAGTCATTGTTCCTTTAGACACAAGACCCACAGGCCCAGGGACACCTAGACACATGACTGCCAAGAATGAGGCCCGTTTTTCTCAGTCTCTCCTGCAGTTAGGCAGGATTATGTCTACGTTCTGTACAATGGAATGTGAACTGAAATCATGTATATAGCATCTTACCATGCCCTTGGAGTGCATGTGCCCCTGTGTCTCCTCTGGACCCCAACAACAGGAGCTGGAGTTGCCATCTTTCAACCCAGAGATGAGGCCATGTGTTGAGGATGAAAATGACATTCTACATGGCACTCCTGTGTTGGCACTTCTCCAGATTGTTAGTGAGAGAGAAATACCCTTGTTTAAGCTGTCATTAAGTTGTGTTTGAACCAGATGGCCCACACAGGGTCACTACCATTTAGTTACACTTAATAGGCTACTGGTTAAAACGAAAACAAAAGTCTCATCCAGGAAGGGCATTTTAAAGTCAGTTGGGTAAATTTAAATGTAGACTGAATATTGGATATCAATAAGTCGTGTTCTTTTCTTAGTTGTGCTGGTTGTGTTGTAGTTATATTGGTTGTTCTTAGATTCATACAGATATCTATAATTAGTGTCTAGTGGTTTAGTGATATAAGCATAGGTAGATAATACGAATATGGCAAAATACTAATTCTTGAATCTGGATGATAGGTATACAGATTTGGTTGTATTATTCTTTCATATTTTGTGTATGTTTGAAACTTTTCACAATAAGAATTTAAAAAAATAAAGTTATTACTTTTTTATTTTTAGGATTTTTTTTTTGCTGATCCTCACCTGAGGATATTTTTCCATTGATTTTCAGAGAGTGGAAGGGAGTTGGAGAGACAAAGAGAGAGAAACATCAGTGTATGGGAGAGACACATCAATTATTGCCTCTCACACACTCCCCAACTAGGACCAGGGATGGAGCCTGCATCTGAAGTACATGCCCTTGACCGGGAATCGAACCTGGGACCCTTCAGTCCACAAGTCAATGCTCAAACAGGCTAGGGCAAGAAAATTATTTTTGATAGAGTGTAGTATGCACTTGGAGGTACTAGTGCACAGAGCCAAGCACTGGCCACAGTATGAAAGAGTAGCTCTTGGGAAGGGTCGATACCTTTCACAAAGCAGATGTGTTTGCATTGTGTTGCCACTATTGTTCCTAGACCTAGAGAGAATGCACTTTCCTCTTGCTGAGATTAGTCTTTTGATAACGTTGTCAGTCTTCTTCTGTAATTCAAGTTAAATGACAGAAATTCGTCTGAAGATAGTATTCTACAGACATTGCTTTAAACTAACACTGGGGTGTGTGCACTATTTGGTGCACTTTATTTGCACATGGTCTAATATACTTTGCTTGTCATCTGTGATCCATAGTGTACCCTGCAGTGAGATTCATTTTAATTGTGGACTCTACTGTTGCTACTGTCTTCCATGCCAATGTCATTATAGTAATGAAAATAATGTTCCTTTGTATCTGAGGGTTGCTGAGCCACACTACAAAAGCCAACCTGTTAGAGAATCAATGAAACTAGAACATAGATAGCATTAGGTAGGAATGAGACCTTTAAAATCTCATCAATGTAAACTCTCTCTCAAGGTCACAATTATGGAATTTTACATTAGCGAGACTGTGGTCGGTTCCTCATCACACTTCAATAGAACTGGCTTATCTGTTCCTGGGATCAAAGTATTTTTTCCTCATGAGAACATGTTCCCAATCCATAATGGTAACATAGGGAAGAAATACAAGTTTGAAATCAATTTTTTATATGTCCTCCATATTATAGTATCTGTTCTGTGTATTGATGGTTCTACCCGTATTGCATTATTAAACTTATCAGATTAAGAATTTTGAATATTGTATGTTACATCTTTATGACTGGGTAGATTTTTAGTTAATGTTGTAACTAGAAATTGTATGAATTGATATATAGAAATTTTAAACAAAAATAAAATCTGACTAACCTTAGAAAAGAAAAGGACAATTACTTGGACCTCTTACAATCAGACTGAATCGAAAATAATGACTTGAAGAAGCACTGCAAATTGCCAGGTGTTTCTGCCCATTATTTTATTATTAAATAATAGCATCCAAAAAATTAGGAACTTTTTTTATAAAGGAAAATTATATTACATCATATATTTAAGGGTAATGATTTTTTTTATTCTGTTGCTTGCTTGCAGAAATTTTAGATTATAATATCTTATATTTCTGAAGACATTTCTTTTGGTAAAGAATAAACAAGTGAAAACCATTGATGTCGTCTTGAAGCTGTAATACAGGTGTCTTTAATGCTCATACAAAGAATTTCAAGATATTAGTCCTTTATGATTGGATCTTTGATTTCAAAACATTTCAACCTTATAAAACAGAAACATTTTAAATCAATTACCCTTTAGTTATAAAAGATTATAATCTCATTTATAGAAATGTATATGTATATAATTAATAAGCCATTTTGTCACACAAGTAAGAAATGTTGTTCAGGAAGTCAGAGTGCCCACATTAATGTTACCAGGTTTGAATGTCTCAGGCTCAAATAATGCAAGAAGTTGCCATCACCCACCCTCTGATATTGAAACAAACACCACCACTACTACTAATCCTGTCGTTAAATTTCAAGAAATTACAGATGGGAAATTTTATAAATGTTATTAACTTTATAGTACTTTACTGTAGAACAAGTTTTCAGGATGTATTCAAAGCTTCCTCCTCAGGCTAGTCAGTCTGGAAGGACAAACATAAAATATTTACAAGGTCTGTTTCATGCCAACAAATTGCTCCAGAAGATGGGAAGTGATGGGCTAGATTTTTCCTATATCTAAGCCACTGTCTGTGGTAAGGAAAGTGTCTTGGCAGCCTACCTATATGCCAGGTCCATAACTTACTATTCAGAAAGTTTACACCATCATGTGCCAAACAGCATCCTGACTCATTGGATTCGGAAACTCAGTAGTGGCTAAGGAATAACCGTGCTAACCAGAAACACTGCATTTTTTGTTCATCTTCCTTGCAGTTCACATTCTTACATCCAGCTTCTGGTTAATTGTTTCTTTGTAACCAAATACTGACAGTCCACCTTGATCATTCTTCCTCTGAGTTGCAGAGACAACGAAAGGATTCGGTATGGCCGAGAAGCTTTTACTGTAGTTGTTTGTTTTGTGTGGTTTTTCCAGAGAAGCTCATTGTTGTCTGTACTTAAGGTATTATTTTGCTTTCTCGTTTTTTATTTTACAAGAATAAAAAAGCATCTCATTTCTGGGGTAGAAGTAATTTGTACTTGGGAACATTTGATGGAGCATTTTTTTGGTTTGATACACTAGTCTTCTATGTCAAAATTACATTTAAACTAAGTGACTTTCAATCCTTGCTTAAGTATACAGAGGCGAGGAGGCCCCATCTCTGTCACCTCATTCATCACCGGGGCGGAGTGGCTAACACGGCAGGCTCAGCAGCATCTGCCCCTATCTACACACCATCTCGTGCAGCCCTCCCGATGCAGCCCGGTTCCTCTGCCTCCCTCCACTAGCTACTTCATCATTATGGCAGCTGTAAGTGTAGAAAGTAGAAAGCACTAGAGAAATTTTGCTGGTAAAAATTATTCTGCAACCTCAGTTTTTAAAATATACCTTATGTCTTGAAATATGTCATTGTAATAGCTCATTGAAAACTTGGACTTAATAAACAAATAATACCTTGGGAGGGGTTTTTAACCTACTTGGTTTAAGTTACCATTAAATAATGTTCTTTTTTTAAAAAATTGATTTCAGAGAGGAAGAGAGAACTAGAAACATCAATGATGAGAGAATCATTGATTGGCTGCCTCCTGCACATCCTACACCACGGATCGAGCCCACAACCCAGGCATGTGTCCTTGGCTGGAATCGAACCCGGGACCCCATCCACCACTTGACCACCACCACCCAGCCTCTGCTCCCCCTCCCTCTGGCCATGACCACACTGTTGTCTGTGTCCATTGCCTCTGAATATATGTTCTTTGGCTAATCTCTTCACCTTCTTGTATCCAGTCCCCTCCCCCGCCTCCCACATGCTCCTCCCGTTTGACCTGTCAGTCTGTTCCAAGTATTCATGTCTCTGGTTCTGTTCTGTTCATCAGTTTATGTTGCTTTTGGAGCCAGTTTTTGTCTCCCCTGTTGTATGATAAACTTTCTAAGGCTGCGAAATAAGGAAATGTCACGCCTTTCCTTTTTGCCCTACATTCTCATTCTGTCCTTGTTGATGGATAAGTAAGAGTGCTTGAAATCCAGAGTCCCTTTAAATACTCAAAAGCACAATTCTGCAACTATGCCAATACATTTTAATTCCCATGAGCCACAGATTACTTATAGCATAATAGAAATTATTCTGGTTAGCGAGACTGCAGATGCTCTGTAGTTATGGATCTTTTAAATGGCAATGAAAGGAAAGATTAGGAACTTTGGCTTCTGCTATTTCGTTGATAAATGGCCTTCTAGTGTTTAACTAGTCACTTCCAACATTGCCTCATCATTTTTTTATGATAATATCAACAACTAAGTAATTGAGGAAGATCTCAATGGCTTTCCATTTTACAAGGGGTGTGTTTAAACTCTTTCCCCAAGAGCTGATGACAAGGTGATTTTTTGGTCAAGGATTCCTTTGGGAGAGTATCCTTCTCTAGTTAACATTTTTTGCTGCCCTAGTCCATGACTGATACACTTTATGTTTTCTTGCTCCTTTTTCTGACTAGGCTTTAGTTCATTCCTTGGTTTAAGAATAAAGCTACAGCCACCTGATCTCTAACTTGTTAGTATCCTAGACTCTGCTGGCACAAATGACTTAATTGTAATGCTCCACACAGCCCACTGATCTTTTAATGGTCCCTACCTACATCTGTGTACCAACCTTTCCGTTTTTCTCAGATTGCTCAGATATCTAATTTCTTTTGGCTCACCTCTTTCTAGAGTTTTTCCTAATCGTCATCATCTATTTTCCGAAGGTCACCTACTTTTTTACAAGTTCACTCTCTCCATTTCTATAGCATTGTTAGCCTTTAACTTCCAACTTCCTAAAAATGGTTACAAACTCCCCATTCTTCTGAGAAGCTTTTTTCTCAGGCACTTCTTTTTGTTTATTATGTTTTTATTGATTGGAGAGAGAGAGAGAGAGAGAGAGAGAGAGATCAATTGGCTATCTCCTGTGCACACCCTACTGGGGATCGAGCCTGCAATCCGAGCATGTGCCCTGATTAGGTATTGAACTGGCAACCTCTTGGTGCATGGGACAACATTCAACCGACTGGGCCACACCAGCCAGGGCATCTCAGACACTTCTTAATAGGATATTGGGACTATAAAGGGGTTTTTTCCAACCACCTCTTTTTAGAGCAAAAGAAACTGAAGTCTGTAGAGATAAGTTACCAAAATTCACCTAGTAATCAACCACAGAGCCAAAGCAAACCCCAACATCGTTTAACTACAAAGAGTTAGAAAATCCAGCCTTGGCCCTACTGATGTAATCTCCCAGAGGTTAGAGTTGTATCTGCACTGGTACCCATTTCCTCCAGTGTAGCCCTGAACAGGATATAGTTGAAATGTAAAGTATGGTATGTGAAATCTGCCACAGACATTAGCAACCAGCACTTCTGCAATTCAATTACCCTTCACTTCCTGTAATCAGAAGGGAATGTACCAAATATCTAATCTAGATATGAGTTGGAAAGGGGTCGTTTTATTATACACAAAACAAGGATTTTTGTTGTTGTTGGTTTAGGTTGGAAAGATATTTTTAATCCTCTCATTAAGTATTGAATAATAATTTTGGCAAAGATTTTTAGCTTTTGTTAAAAACTATTACTGCATTATTACTTTGCTTCACTACTGTGGTAAAAAATTTGTTCATTGATCCCCTGTGTGGGAGATTTGTTGGTAGGTTTGATTTTTTTTTTAACCCACCCTGTTTTGAAAAGTTTCAGGCCTCTTGAAATGACTTACTTCTGTCTTCTGAGAGCTTCCATCCCCATCTGGTGGTATCTTTAGGACTGACCATCAATGTGCCCTCCGAATATTTCCTCAGCCTTTACTGGGAGCAAAATCTTACTTCATCTGTCAGTGAACAACTTCTGTATTGCAGTCAGCTCCTGAGTCTGGTGTGTCTGTTCATAGAAAATTGTTCAGAGATTAAGTCATCATTCGGTTCTCATTGGAATTCATGACCATTTGTTGGTAACTTGTAATGCTATGCACTTGTGTAGCATTTCACGGTTTTCACATGATCTTGTTTGAGCCTATGAGGTAGATAAGGCTGACATTATCTCCATTTTATGCTTGAAGACACTAGCTCAGAGATACTCAGTGACTAAACTAAAGTCACTTAGTAAATGGCAGAACTAAGACTAGAATTCTAGGTTCAAGCCAATGCTCTTCCATTCCATTCTGTCCACCAAGCATTGGCATTTGCTTGTCTTTGTCTTTATTGCTCCATTCACGACTTGCCTAAAAGGAAGAACACCAGACATTTAGAAGTAGGGCTAGAAAAAGGTATGTTTATTGACGCACCAAAAAAAGACCCACTTGGCTACCATGAAATCTTAAGATTACTTCAAACAGCAAAATATATTCAGATCCTATTTCCAAAATAGCTAATTTAACAGAGTGGCAGTCATTGGTACAAAAACAAACAAACAAAAAAGCAAAGTTCAATCTCTGGGGTATTTGACTGCTCCTCACATTTCTGTGCTACGACTGATTAAAACCATGTTGGATTAAAACCATACTTGGATTCACAGCTCTCATATCCTCTCTCTACTCAGTACCAAAGAATTGTGGGAGCTCTGCTGTGAGTAATGCACAGCATAGGTGAGTGCTGCCATGGAATGCTGCAGAAACAGAACTTTCCACAAGTTAGAGTCAGAGAACTCTGGAAAATCCAGGTAGTTTCCCTTTGTGTCTGCTACCGGTCATGAATTCTCGGGCTTGCTAGGAAACAATGACAAATTGAGGATAGATTATAAAGAGGGAAGAAAGAGCAGGACAGAATGGGACTTGGAACATATCATCGCCACTATTCTTAAGAGTATGCAATTGCATACTGCTAAGAATGCACCAAAATTGCAAACACCAGATATTAAATTCATAGTCAGTAGAAGTTCATCTACCTAGGAACCACCCTTGTATTGTATTTGGCACTCCTAATAAAGTGCTGAATGCTTTTCCTCTAAGATGAGGAACAAGACAAGAATGCCTACTATCACCACTTCTATTCAACATAGAATTGGAAGTCCTACCCACAGCAGTCATACAAGAAAAAGAAACAGAAGGCAACCAAATTAAAAAGGAAGAAGTAAAACTCTCATTATTTGCAGATGGCCTAATACTATATATAAAAACGCTAAAGTTTTTACCAAAAAAACTATTAGAACTAATAAGTGAATTCAATAATGTTGCAGAATACAGAATCAATATGCAGAAATCTGGTGTGTTTCTATAAACCAATTAAGTATGATCAGAAGGAGAAATTAAGAAAACAATGCCATTTATAATTGTATCAATATAGGAATCAATTCAACCAAAGAGGTGAAAGATCTGTACTCTGAAAATGATAGGATATTGAAGAAAGAAATTGAAGAAGATACAAAAAATGGAAGAATAAACCTTGCTCATGGATTGAAAGAATTAATATTTTTAAAATGACCTTACTACCTAAAGCAATATACAAATTCACTTCAAGCTCTAGTAAAATGCTAATGGCATTCTTCTAAAAATTAGAATAACAAATCCTACAATTTATATGGAACTGCAAAAGACCCTGAATAGCCAAATAAATCTGGAGAAAAAACAAAGTGGGAAGTATCACTCACCTTGATATCAAACTATACTGCAAAGCTACAATATACAGGGTGTCCCAAAAAATGCACACACACTTTAACAGCTGATAGCTCAATCTTGAAAATAAAAATGTATTTTGATAAACACTGCATTTATAATTATTTAAAATGTGTATGCATTTTGGGGGACACCCTGTATATACATATGCAATGGAATATTATTCAGCAATAATAAAGAATGAAATC
The DNA here is from genome assembly GCF_028538775.1 of Myotis yumanensis. Taxonomy (NCBI): domain Eukaryota; kingdom Metazoa; phylum Chordata; class Mammalia; order Chiroptera; family Vespertilionidae; genus Myotis; species Myotis yumanensis. The sequence continues at coordinate 180,070,249 of NW_027223754.1, forward strand.
TTACCATTTGTGACAACATGGGTGGACCTAGATGGTATTATGCTAAGTGAAATATGACAGACAGAAAAAAACAAATACTGTATAATTTTAGTTATATGTGGAATGTAAAAATGAACAAACAAACAAACAGATGAATAAACAAAATAGAAATAGAGCCCTGACAAATGTGGCTCAGTTGGTTGTAGTGTTGTCTTGTTCACCAGAAGGTGGCAGGTTTGATTCCCACTCAGGGCACATACCCAGGGAAGAGGCAATCAATCATTATTTCTCTCTCACATCAATCTCTCTTTCTCTCTCTCTCTCTGATCAATTTTAAAATTTTAAATTAAAAAAATAAATAGATCCATAGATATAGAAAACAAGATGTTGTTTGCCAAAGGGGAGACTAGTAGGGAGATGGAAATAAGTTTAAAAATAAAGAAAGGATATGAACATTTAGAAATTGGTCATTGAACTGGTTGCCTCAGAACCATATTGATCTTCATATTTAAGACCAGAAATATACATTATGCACAGGAGTCAAAGAGCTCTGCACATCATAAATTACTATTAAAACTGTAACCTAAACAAGTGCACATCTTTCAGAATTGAGTGAGAAGGATTTAAAAAAATTAATAATTCTTTCATCTTGGCAAAAGTTGAGGTATCACAGAAATAATTTTCTCCCTCCTGTTATTGTTCTGCATCTCTAAGTATGTTCAAGATTTGCTACTTCCAAGTCTTAGTTTAAGATAAGTGTGATGGAAAGACTCTGAACATCTCTACTTTACACTGCTATAACAATACAATTTCACCATATTAACAGTGTGCATTATTGCATTGCCATTTTATTTTTTTGTTCAGGACAATGATACCCAAGTATAGAAAACATAAGGATTCCTGACATGACGTAGCCAGCCTTCATCACACAGGACAGGAAGCCAGTAGCAAGCAAGAAAGTGATTTCTTTTAGAAAACATAATTCCTCAGGACTTTACTATAACCAGTTCTTAAAGAAGATGATAGACTTTGTGGACAAGGTAAAACATTTTTTTTCAGCTGTTAAAAAGAAAAACATTAGTCAAAAGCAAAACCAACACAGTCTTCATTTTATGCACATCAAGTTCCCCAATCAATAATTTCAGTCTTTTATACCCTGCCCAACTGTTGGTCTACAACTTCTGTCATTTCTGCAGATGCACTTTCCAAAAGCACCTGTTTCAGGAATTTTAAATCTTATGGTCTGTGGATTCACTACACTTGGAATCTGTCCCCTTAACACATGGATTAATTTAGTTTCCTGATGACTGGCAATAATAAGTGAAGTTTCTATGGAGTAACTAGTTGGGAGTTTTTAAACCTCAAATCCAGCCAAGATAATATCATCTTCCAGTTTGTGATAGTAGGTACATGGGATTTTCCCCATAGATAGGAAATGAACACCAAAGGGCCAAGAATGCTTTAATTAAATAATCTGATAGAGTTCCTTTTAAAAAAAGCATTCTCATTTTTATCTTACTCTATACTTATAGAAAGTATAGAATTTGAGAAAATAACAAAATATGCTCATTTTTAATGTTAACCCTTACTGAAGTCAGAAGGTATGATTGTTTCAGTTTCTAAGCACAAATCCTTTCTATACCTTGTAACCCTGCCTAATTTAATATAATTTATTTTGAGTTGATATATGTGTATTATATAGCATATGCAAGAAGATGTGGCATATACAGTCTTGAAATGTGAGGAGTGAGAAAAGTGAGGATTTTCCCCCAATATCTGTTTTTAAAAATAAAGAAAAGCAAATTAACCCCAAAATCAACAGTGACCATTGAGTTTTATGTTAATACAAAGAAACACCAAGAGCTAAAGATACTTTATTTTTAAAAATATCATATGTCAAGAGACTCAAATATATACTTGTATACCAATGTTCATATCAACATTATTCAGAGCAGCCAAATTGTGGTAACAACCCACGTGTTTATCAACAGATGAATGGATTTTTTAAATCTGGTGTATACATATAACAGATTATTCATCCAATAAAAAGTAAAATTCTAATATACGCTACAACATGGATTATTCTTGAAAATATTATACTAAGTGATATAAGCCAGATACAAAAAAAAACCACACACAAATATTCTATGGTTCCATTTCTCTGAGGTATCCAGAATAGGCAAATTTATAGAAATGGGAAGTATAATAGAATTTACTAGAGAAGATAGACTAGGGCATCATTGTTTAATCTCTATTCAGGATGATGAAAAGGTACTGGTTATAGCAAGTAATGATGGTTATACAATACTGTGAATGTACTTAATGCTCCTTAATTGCTTACTTAAAAAATAGTTAAAATAGTAGGAAAAATCTCAATAACAGCTAATTATTATTTTTGAAATAATAAAAAAAGTCATATGCCAGTCCAAAGCACCTGAGAATACATATGTTGCTTGACAACATAATTTGTCATATACATTCTGGTTTTATATAAAAGGGATTCACATTAATTCCTGCATAATGATGTAGCTTAAATATTTTCTAGTCACCAGGTCACACTGATCACAGTATTTCTCTTCTTTGGACACTTCAGAGTAGACTTTCACATTTTCAAAAAACTGTCAATAACACCTTATGCCACTTTAAACCATTAAGTATGATCTTTGAATCACATGTTGGCTAAATTATGTAGGCTGTTCTGGCTTTTTCATGGTTACTATAGAAACTGTGTAGTCATGGTGTTGTGTGGAGACTACAAGGGCATCTGAGAGTGTACAATAAAAGTTAACTTATTCAATGGTTTATAATTTCTTCCAGCTGTCTCCATTTGTGATTATCGTGTTCACATTGGGAATATAAACATACAACTGAAAGGGCTCTGTTAACCATAGCCAATAAACAATCTCACCCGTGACAGACTTCCCTCCCAACCTCCTTCCCGCAAAGATCTGTAATAGAAACACATGAAGAAGTGGCATGTATGGTTCAGGTGTTTCCAATTAGTTCCCTCATAAGCAGAGGTTTCCTAAATCCAAAACATATTTCAGCTCAAGTCGTGTTCCTTATATTTGAAGATTGTGTAGTTCCAGGAGAATTTCATCTACATATCTATGATTCATTGACACTTCATCAATAACATATTTCCTCTGAGTTCTTCTCCATGATCATTTCCTCTCTGGGTGGTCAAAAATATGGTACACTTCAGTCTTGCTCTGCTTTTGTGAAGCTCACTCTTAGAAAGTGTGCAACCTTTTGCCCTTGGAAGAAAAAGAGAAATAAATGCTCACTGCAGGGACTTGTAGTAGATTCCTTGTCAGTTAGGTCACCTCAGAGTGTTCTAGCACAATGCCTCCTCTATCTTCCTCCTCAAGGATTGGTGGTCTCTCTAGAATGGCACAGCTGGGGAAAGATAGACCCATCTCTGATAGTATAAATCATTACTTGTGTAAATGGTAATACTCAAGCAAGACTATTGAGGGATTACAAAAAAAGAATTTGGGTTTGGGGCATGTTGTTTTCCTAAGGTTCTGGGAGTGAAAGTTCTAAGATTGATCCTTTGGGCCTCAGCAGCCTTAGAGAGCACTGAGTTTTAGTTTATGGTCCCAGAAATATAACACTTCATTATTGCCCTCTGCAAATTAGCATCAACACTCTTTATAATTACTGTACATCAATTGTGAGGATTGTTTCACAGAGCATTTGAAAAATGAGCTTTGTTAAATAATATTCACTGTTAGGGAAACAAATTCATCTACAGATCGATGGACTAGATGAATTACAGTGCAAAAGAAATCCAAAACTTACCTACTGCTGAATACCCCTCAAAAGAGGTAAACATTTCAAGCAGATTCATATTCTCTCTCTCTCTCTCTCTCTCTCTCTCTCCATCTCTCTCTCTCTCTCTCTCTCTCTCTCTCTCTCCAACTCTCTCTCTTACACCCACACACATACTTTATGGTTTTGGCAGGAAATAGTAAAAGATACACGACAGGATAAACATTGTTTTGATGATGTAGTGTTTTTGGTTAATTGTCAATGAGCTTTGCAGAGGAATCCAAATTTTCAGATCAGCATCAGGGCAAGAGTTCTATTATGAGTTAAACTCCTTACTATTATTGGCATTTCACCTCAAGTTCAAGTCTAACCATCTGAATAAATTTAAAATGTGTAATAATTATATGATTTTGTACATAAGAATCATATAAATTGTGACCACTCAATTATCTTTGTTTATGAAAATACTGACTTGAAATATATCTTTATAGATATATTCACAATACATTTATAATTTTTAGAATACATTATATGAGAAAGCAGATACAAGTAGAAATTTTGTTTTATTTTTAGAGGAGTTTTACTTACTATTTTATGTTTCTTAGGCTAAAGACAGTATCAGTATGTTGAATGCCATGAAATTCCTACTTGTTTATATTTTACCACAGTATGAGAAAACATAAAGCTTTCAGAATTGCTTGAAGCAATAGTGTCTGTTCTAAATAGGTTGTGTATGCATCTGTATTGTGGTCCTGAGAAAGAGGGTAAAAGTTTTCTTATGAGAGGTCAAAATGATTGCCAAGTAACCAAATTTAGCCTGAATATCTATAGATTGGAAAGGTAGTAATAATAATGTTCTCTGCCTTCTACCTGCATCACCCATCATATTTTATATTAGTCAACTAATAATTAACTTGAGTTCAGGTCCAGGAGAAACATAGCAACCATGAGCAGAAATATCATAGGAACTGTTTTTTCAAGTCCAGGAACTACAAGAGGTTTGGGATGAGGGAGGGGTGGGGAAGATATCCACTATCAACATGGCTCATTCACAGTGCGGGAAAATTGGTGCTGGCTACATGTTTATATTCACATGGACCTCTCCATAAGGCAGCTTGGGCTCTCTCATGCAAGGTATCTAGGTTCCTACAGCAAGTGGCCTAAGAAACAGGAAAGAGAAGCTACTTGTTTTTAAGATCTGGACACAGAAACTGACATAGCATCATCTGCCCTGTTCTATTAGGCAGTTACAGAGCCTAGATCTAAGGGGAGAGAACATAGATTTCTACTTCTCTATAGGATGCCTGTCAAAGAATGTTATGGGCTTTAAAACAACATCACTATGTGTACATCACCAGGAAAATACATGCTGTTTTTCAACTTGATCTTGTCTTTTAATCTCAACTAGGAATGTCTGTGCCAATCTTGGAAAATAAAGTATATCCCTGAGTTCAGTTGATAGACCCATTGAATTCTGATGTTTCAAAGAATCACAACAAAGCTGTGACCTTCTTATCTCTATTTGGGGTATATTGTGAGTGTATATTATTAGTCTATATTAAAGCAAAGGAAAGCTGTTTAAAATATTGCCCTGAAGCAATAATTGGCTTCAGAGATTATAAATGACCTCTTAATTTCTTGTACCACCTTTCTAGGCCCCTCAACATCTTCCCTCTGCCTTAACTCACCAAAACTTATTGTGGATTCACTGGAGATATATCTTGAAGGGCTTGTAATTGTCTGTTTAGTTTATATTTTGCAAACTTATTTTCCCCTGTTGTGCATTTTTAACCACCAAATATTTTTTGAGCATATATTATTATATGCTAAGCACTAGAAATTAAAAAATACTTGGTACATTATGGGAGTCCTAGACCAGTGGGAAACATATTTGTAGCAAAATAATCAAGGAAATACTACAATAAAGCCAATACAAAGTCTTGCGGGGTTTTCAGAGAATGAAAAATTTCTGATAGGTGCCGTGGAGCTGATATTAAGAAAAAATTTAGGGTGCTTCAGGCAAATGGAGAAAAGAAAGGCTGATCAGTACATGTAGCAACTAAAGGAGAGGCCTGGGTGGTTTGGAGAAAAAGGTCATTTATAGTGTGAGTTTACACTATTGAATGAAACAAGGGGCAGGAAATGAGGCTTGAACCGTAGACTAGGCCAAACCATGAGCTTTGTGTTCTGGAGCCAAGTACTTGAACTTGCCCTCATATGTTATAGAAGAGAAATAGCAACTCCAGATTCCCCTCTGGAATCTGGCAGTACCTTAACTAGATAGCAAGAGATGGAGATAGAATTTGTTCCACCATAATGTGGTTATTTTTTCAAAAAACCTCAACTTTGCCAAACTTGCTTTATGTACGACTTGCTTAAGAAAAAAAAAAAACTTCAGTGAGGAAAGAAAAGTAGTATTTCTAGCTACACATATAAAGTTACAAAACCTATAAATCATTGGGCAATACATTATTTAATCACAACTAGCGTCAGCTTCCAAGTAAAGGTCTGTCTTTGCTATCAGCATCAGCCTCTTAAAATTATTACCTTCGTCATCCACTGTTAGAACAAAGTATACAATCAAAGAAGAGAGCCATGGTTTATACGATGGGTTCCCCACCCCCTGTTCAAAATTCAATGTTAAGCCAGTATCAATCTGGACAGTGTAATTCACGTTCCCTAATTAATAAATGACATATTCTCCAATCTCCATTATGAAAATATGCTATTGGGAAATTGCCATGTTCAAGGAGCTTTCTCAGGAAGTGAGGAAGGTATCCTACGAAGGGGAAAGATGAATTGAAAAGTTGAATTATTCTAAACACATGTTACAAAATTTCAGGCAAAAACTTCTTGGGGGCTGGAGAGATATTCCAATTTTAAAAAGATTTTTGGAAAATGTGCTAATAAGATTGATCACTATGCTTTTGAAACCTGTCCCACTAGTTTTGCCAAAGTGACTATCTGCACCACCGAGCTCACGTTACTTACTGCTCAAGATCCCACAATGACTCTTACTCCCTATAGTTTGAAATCTAAACTGAATTCTAAGGAGTCTTCTGGTTGATATCTGATCACAGTATGTCGCCTACATTTCTACAATTACTGCCTCAGTCAGTATCTTATTTTTATGTAAATTGTCAATTTCCTAAATGTTCCTAAGGACTTCTACCCCCATCATGGAAAAGACCTCATCTTTCCCAATAGCTTTGTGGATTGTGGATTGTCACTAATGACCTGCTGAATTCTCCAGGAGCCATTCTTTTCTGGCCTTCTTCGTGTACTGTCCTTTCTCCGTATTACATTACCACCTAGAATTCCTCCACAACCTAAAGCACTTCCTACACAAGGCTGTAGGTGTCCAGCACACATTGCCTTGAAGCAATAGAGAGGATTTATTTTTTTAATATATTTTATTGATTTTTTACAGAGAGGAAGGGAGAGGGATAGAGAGTTGGAAACATTGATGAGAGAGAAATATCAATCAGCCGCCTCCTGCACACCCCCTACTGGGGATGCACCTGCAACCAAGGTACACGCCCTTGACCAGAATCAAACCTGGGACCCTTCAGTCCACAGGCCAACGTTCTATCCACTGAGCCAAACCGGTTAGGACATGGATTTATGTCCTTTAGTCTACAGCATAGCAAGTAACTTAGAATTGAACATGTGACACCTCTGTTTTGAAGTCTTTTAGGCATTCTCAACTCTGGGAATTTCTCAAGGACTTTTCCCTCACAAAAGGCATGTGGCCCCATCAATCTTCCTTCTTAGCCCTATTTCTTTTGCTTCATAGTCCAGTTCTGACTCTCCTCTCAACCCACCACCACCACATTTGATCTTCTGGTTACTTCTTTTATGCAAAGTTCATCTTTCTAGATTTTTTTTGTTGTTGTTAGAGTGAATCTTCCAAAAGGAACACTGATTTTAGATTTATTAAGTAACATCTTCTGCACAATACATTGTATCCATTGGCATCTTATCTAACCAGCATTTGACTTTATCAGTATAAAATGCTGAAATGTTATTTGGTCATGTTCCCTAATAGTCTCACATAGAAATTATTTTGATAGAAAGAAGAGGAAGAAAGTTATTGAGCACCTACCTTGTACCAGCCACTGAACTAGATACTTTAAGTTTTCATTTTATCCTCAGGCAACATTGGGCCCCCAACACCAGCCTGCAGCTAGAGTTTAGTCACAGTTGCTCCATCCAAATGCAGCCAAGTGCTCTAGGGTTCACCTTGGGCATCGGTCGATTTCACACTCACAAAGACATGCAACTTTGCCTTAGGTACTCTGGAGTAATGCTGGTCAAAAATTAATCTCTGGAACAGTTGTGTTGTATCACCTGGGAGCTTCTTAGAAATCCATCACCTTAGCATCCATTCTATACCTGCTGAACTAGAATCCACAGTTTTAATTCTATCCCTAGGTGGTTAGTAAGCACACCGAAGAGAAGCACTAGTCTAGAGAACTCAGGATGTCACCGAACCCCAAGCAGCTTCACAAGTACTTGCTGATGAAGGTCTGTGTTCATCTAGGACTGCTGGCTCAGCACGAGAGGGTGTGGACGACACTATATCCCCAGAAGAAACGGCATAGCTTGATGCTGCAAAAGTAAAGATAAAGGAAAGGCTTTAGTTCTGATTTTAAGCTACTTGCCCAAACTTATAAAGTTATTTTCTGTTTGTAGTGTCCTCGCATACTCCCATAATATAAGGTTTCCTTTTTTTTTTAAAGCAATTTTTAATTTTATTAAAAATTTTTTTTTGCAAATTACCAAGCTAATATAAGGTTTCCTTTTTGCCAAATTTATTTGTAAGCTCTTCACTTGTGACTTTTATGAATTTATTCACTTCATCTACATAATAGATTCATTACTTTTCTTCATTGGCAACTAAAGAATATACACCTTGTTAAGATTTGTAATTTCAAGTGTTTCAGAAATGATGTCCTTGAAGGAGGTATTATGGTTTACACTTGACTTAGTAGGAAAATTGTGTAAATATAAACCCTTTTTGAACTTGCCAAATGGAGTTTTTGCTAGTTCTTCTGCAGGTAACAAAAAATACTGTAGAGATCTGTGGTGACCCATAATGTTCTTTGCTAGCTGCAGATTTGTTTGCTTATGTCTTGCTATCTAAAAACAGTGATTGGGAAAGAAGATGGGATAGTGTTACAGAAGAATTACTGGCCTGGTAAAGGCCTATTCAGAACCTTAAATGTTGAACAAATTGGGGATCGGGATTATGGAGCTCAAAAGATATTCGTGGAACTGGCTTTTACTTAAACTCAAATAGTTTCAAAAGAAACTAACCTTTCTTGTTTCCTTTAGATTTTATCAGCAAGGTTTTTAGAGTCTCTCCTTGGTATAAAAATAAATCTTTCTAATATGTTACTTCAAATTAAACTAATAAACTTATAGCTACAGCATAAAGAATTGGAAAGCTATAGAAGTAAGTATAATTGAAATTAGTACATGCAATCTTTATAATCTGGTTTTATATCCTTTTTAATAAATATCATTAAATTTTCTTTTATAATTTTACCATAAGCATAAGCATAGTTCATGTTGCTTCAGTCTTCATAAAATGGACTTGGGTCAAATCTCATTATTTATCTATTCATTTATGGGACATTTATTTTCTAATGTAAATGGTGCTTTAAGAAACATATTCAAAATTGGTAGTTACAAAATAGTCATGGGGCTGTAAAGTACAGCATGGAGAATATAATCAATAATATTGTAATAACAGCCAGGGGAACACTTTGTAAAGTATGTGATTGTCTCACCACTATGCTGTTTATCTGAAATTAGTACAAAATAATATTGAATGTAAACTACAATTGAAAAATTAAAAAAGAAATATGTTCATGCATATTGTTTTTCTACACATTGGATTATTTAGTATTTAAAGATGTTACTGACTATATTTATAATAATAATAATAATGAATAATTTAGAGAGAAGAATTTAATTGAAAATGCTAATTGAAAAAAATATGACTATTTTCTAAATCTGATTTTCCCATTCTCAACTTCAAATCATTCATTTTTTTTAATTAATTCTCACTCAAGGATACTCTTCCGTCAATTTTTAGAGAGAGTGGAAGGAAAGGGGAGAGACAGATGGAGTGGTTGCTAAAGTAACTATCTCAGTAACTTAAACACTTTCACTTTTTTCTGTTACTGTGCAAGTTTCAGGTTAATCCCCTTCCTGGCTGAACTTTGCTCTGTGTGAGAACGTACAGCCTTTAGGATTAGTCAGTCCAATTACAGTCCTATTCAGCTCTTCAGACTATATATGTCAGGAAAGAATTGTTTTAACCACGAGGTTAAATGGATAGAATTCTAATGCATAAATTTGGCAGAGCTACTACCAAGGAACTTTAGCTTCACCCATTAACTATTCATTCTTAGAGGACCACACGGATCTTTCTTATACCCACTTGATTCTCTGCTGTTTGTCTTTCCTTTTTAAGTGGTATGTCAAAAATCTAAGGGGGAAGCTTTCTCAAACAAATGATGAACAAACGCTCTGAAGTTAAGAAACGACTAGTAAATTGTGTGGCAACAGTTTTGCAAAGATATTTCACTGCTTTGAAAACCTTAAAGACACTTTACGAAACTAGATGGGTAGTGTAAGTGAACACACATCCTAAGGTGCAGTGTGGTCTGGCAGCCTTCCCTTGCATGAACACAGAACTTCTGGGCCTCAGAGCGCTGCTGGCAAATGATAATTAATTTAATTGTGAACAGCTGTTTCCTAAGCCCGTGCTTCTTCAAGTGAGGAGACTGAACATAAACACAGCCACCCAGCTAAGGCATGGGAGTTCGGGAACACACTATGCTTGCTCTGGAGACATGAGAGGGGCATCTTCTAGAAAAATTGAAATTGTGATAGAGGCCACTTCCTGGGTTTTTTGGGGGGGATGTTTTGTTATTGTTTTTTGTTTGTTTTGGGGAGGAGACACTTGTATTGTATTGCTAATTTTCACTTGGGAACATTAGCAAAAGATCTATCCAAAATGTTACTGATTTCATTCATAAGAAAAAGGGATACCCCCAACTCATTGGTAAAAGTATCATGAGTCAATAGCTAAATCAATACTAATAGTTCCTTATTGGGGCAGTTACATTCTGTTATGTCCTAGGTTTTAATTTTTTTATTCTATGAAAATAGATTGCTTTAGAACTTTAAGATGAATGATCTCTGACAACTGTAAAATAACTACTAGGAAATGTAAAGTTAAAGATGGTGAAGACTGTTGAGGCTAATGTGACTTGGGATCAATATGCAGTATTATTTAGTCTCAAAATGTTACCTTCCATTGATTCTAATCAAATTCGATCAATTTATCACTTAACTCATAACCTTCACGTTTACTGCTGACAACACATTTTATAGCTTAAAGTTTAGAATATGAGGAATTCTTTTTTGTTGTTTGGTTTCACCTCCATTTTATTCTCATAAGAGCCATTTTCCAAATTATTTCACTTCTATCCAATCATCTAAAAGCAGCTATCTTTCATTACCACAAGAGAAAATACTAATGAGGAGATTTGGGTTTAAAAAAAAAAAAAAGCTATTGCTTGACTTAGGGCCTTTAAATAGAAAGCAAGAGTAATTTACTTTCAATCTTCTTTAGATAGATAGATAGATAGATAGATAGATAGATAGATAGGAAACAATATATTGATATATGTTGGTCACTTAAGTATGTATTCACTGACCTATTAAATGAACTAGGTGGTTACTTAAGTTCTGACTTGAAGAAGTTTTGAAAAATCTGACTGTTGAGAATCTCTTTACTGTCACACCAGATATCTTTTTAGGGTTTAAAGGATTTCTGTTGGGATTACGTGATTATGTGGGATTTAGGCACAGGTTGGCCATGACGAGTTCTTGATTTTACACGACCATCCTGATTTTAAATCACTGTTCTATTGTCTTGGAATCATCAAAATGTCTCCCCGCAAAAATGAAGCATTGGTGCTCAAACCCTATGTCCAGGTTGCACAGACATCTGGAAGTGACTTATAAATGTCAGCTCAACTTTTGGTTTAGAATATACTTTGGTCATTGTACACATGCTCTGAAAGAGTAATATGTGAAGCTATTTGCAGGCATTACATTCACCATAAAATGACAGAGTGCCTGCTCTGTCACTGTCGTTGAGGGGGTAGCCTCTCTAACTTCTCCCCCAGCACGACACTTGAAGGATTATTTGAGGGATTTCAAATTCTAGGTTTCCTCCCATCTGTTTCTTCTTTTCCCATCTTTTCCATTTGCTCCCATGGGCTGGCAGAGAGCCTCAACCATACTTCCATCCCAGTCACTGGCAGCCCTAAACAATATCTGTGCAGCCACTGGTGGTGACAGGTACTGGCTTTAGCAGAACAGATTCTAGATGTGACAGGTCAATAGTGCCTACATTAGCCTAGTGGTTTATTACACTGTCTCTTTAGCTCATCTAAAGAAGTTACCAGATCAACCAAAGGACTTGTATGCATGCATATAAGCAAACGCATGGACACAATCAGTAGGGGGAGTGCAGGGGGAGAAGGGAACGAGAGGGGAGAGGTCAATGGGGGGGAAAGGAATTATATGTAATACTTTAAACAATAAAGAATTAAGAAAGAGCCCTAACCGGTTTGGCTCAGTGGATAGAGCATTGGCCTGCGAACTAAAGGGTCCCAGGTTCGATTCCGGTCAAGGGCATGTACCTTGGTTTCGGGCACATCCCCAGTAAGGGGTGTGCAGGAGGCAGCTGATAGATGTTTCTCTCTCATTGATGTTTCTAACTCTCTATCCCTCTCCCTTCCTCTCTGTAAAAAAAAATCAATAAAATATATTTTTAAAAAAGAATAAGAAAGAAAGAGAGAGAGAAAGAAAGAAAGAAGTTAAAAAAATGAGTCTGTTAAAGCCTTGGCTTTTAAAGGCCATTATTATTATTGTTGTTATTATTATTATTAACTAGAGGCCCAGTGCACGGATTCGTGCACTGGTGGGGTCCCTCAGCCTGGCCAGCACCCTCTCGCAATCCAGGACCCCTTGGGGGATGTTGGACTGCCAGTTTCGGCCCGATCCCCGCAGGCCAGGCCGAGGGACCCCACCGGTGCACAAATCTGTGCACTGGGCCTCTAGTATGCATATAAGATCTTTGGTTAATCTCTTCCCACCCTCCCCTCTCCCCCCTTCCCTCTGAGATTCATCAGTCTGTTTCATGTTTCCATGCCTGTGCGTTGAGCATCTGCCTCCTGGTAGTCAGGGTATTTCATAGCTACCAGTTGAATGGTTGGGTGGTCGCTTAGGCTTTTATATATATAGATGTTTCCTGCCCCCTTGCTTTTAATAATTGAGAACAGGGCTCTAAGAGCTTCCGTAACCAAGTGCAGCGGACTCAGAAGGGCATACTCTCATCCATAGCAGCATCTCTCAAAAGCCTTGGGACACTGGCATGGGTTAGGAAGGACAGACCAACAGTGTCTTGGGTGCACTGTCCCTTTTTCAGGGAATGAGGAGAAGACTTTGGCCTGCAAAGCTCTTCCCAGGGGTTCCCTTATTCTAGCATAAATTCCTCTGCTGACAAAATGATATGGTTGACATTGTGGCACAGAAAGTGGATTGCAAACCTGTCTTGACCTTGGAATCCTTGATGCAAGTACATTTAGGTAGAAGGGGCTGATCTGGTTGAAGAGGAGCCTTACCACCCAAGCTGCTCCCCTCCATCAACAGCTTAGCAAGGGACTCTGCTGGGTCACTTGGACCCACTGCACTGAATCTTTGTCCATAAAATGGTATGGTTCACAGACCCCTGGAAGAACATTTCCCAAATCGAATTCTCCAATGAATGCCAGACTGGTTGCACAATAACCAGTTGGGGAGTTGGTCAGATTTCAGATTTCCAGGCCTGATTAAACTCAGTTGTGGGATTTGTATATTTACCAAGGTCCCCAGGTAATTCTGATGCACGGACAAGTTTGGGAACCATGGTCATGGCCTGGACAAAAACCTGCACCTGTGCTCCTGAAGGTGAGGGATAAGGACCACCTGCAGCAGAATCACCTGCACATCGGGACATGGAAAGCTACACTGAGAAATGGGCAGTGGGAGCTACTTCAGTTGAGGCAAACAAGGGTTCAGGCCTTCACAGTATTGTAAGCAGGATGCTGTTGGATCTGAAAACATTTCTATGTGAGTCAAAATTCCTATCCACAGTTTCTCTGATAGTTTCTGAACTTAGAGTAGGGCCAGTGCCCTTGTAGGAGGCCCACCAGTATTTATGCTCTATTTGCTTGCTTTCTCTTCCCCCATCCAAGAATCCTTTATCTAGATTTAGGGTTAGAAACATTGGCTCAAACTGACTAATGTTCTTAGAAACCTCTCATTGTATTCTTGGATCTCTGTCAAAAATAAAGTTCTTTTCCTCTGTGGTCTGCTGACACCGTTTTCCCCAGGATATGAAGGTGGAAAACTCCCACTGCTTGAGGTAGAGAAAGGACCTCAGACAGAGTACACGCAAATGTAGAGGAAATACATACTGGTTTGGTAACTTTATGTTTCTTGAGCTGGTGTTAGGAACACAGTTATGTTCAGCTTATAAAAACACATTGATTTGTACATGAGTACACTTATGATTGTGTACTTTTCTGTCTATTATACTTTAATAAATGTCATGATGAAAATTGGTTACTATTCCAAAACTTTATTGTGGTCATAGGTCAATTGACAGGTCAGTAGAGACAAAGATAGAGATACAGATATATTCTAAACAAAAATTGGTAATAGTTGTCTCAGTATTGTAATTACAAGTGATTTTTTTCTTCATTTATATCCTTCAGATTATCTATCACAAACACCTTTAAATGTTTAAATTTCCTGAATGTTTCTGTTCTCAACGAGGACAATAATTAACAGCAAAAGCAATTTCCCCACCATGCTACCGGGAGATGACCTTCGGGGCTGCCCCAGAAGTGAATTTTGAGCATAACTTTGTGGTTGTGGAGTTCATTTGCACAGGGACAATTTCCACCTCTGGATATATCTGTACACACTTGCTGAAGTGAAAAGCAAACTTAAAAGAACTTAAAAGAGAGAGGATGCTTTTCAGAGACCCTTGCAAAGTCAGAACTGCGTAAGTGTTTATATAAGAAGCCACTTAATGTCTACTTGACTGATGAGCCCTTAAATTGCAATAAGACTGCAGCTGAATAGAAAGTAAAGTGTTTTTAAAGATGAAGAGAGACAATATTCCTGTACGCTCTCCCTGGGGGGCAGCATTATACACCATCCATGCCAACAAGTCATCCGGAGGTCCTTCTGAGTGGCATTTCCAAGGCTGGCTTGAGAGAAATTGGAAGCAGGCCCAATTGTCTCTGCTGACCAACCAGTTTCCCTCTAGGAGCTCCAAGCCCCCCCACCCCCCCATCCCCCCTCAGCCTCTTCCTTCTGCCACCCCACCCCCAGCCCAACCACACACACCCTTTGGCTTCCTGTTCTTTTCCCTTTCTTGCTTTCAGCTGGATGACATTAAATTCAACCTTTTCCAATCTTTTCAACAAATGCACATAAAGCAGCGACTCCGAGGGATGACGTGGTGTTGCCTGAAGAGGGTTTCACATGTTCCCTGAGTCCTTCCCTTTGTAAACGGGAAATTCTGAAGACGAGGTTGTTCGGGCTGGTGGCAGGGTGGATATTTCTGGGCACAAAGGAGCCATCTTTGCCTCACCTCAGTGTTGTACTAAGAGGCGTGTTACCCCACAAAGCCAGCTCCATTCCTGTCTCCTTTGCTCTTATCAGTTCACAGGAATGCCAGGTGCCTGAGGGTTGGGAAAGCATTCCTCTGCAGTCTCCCCTGGTGATAAGCTCAGTGAGGTGGTTTTGGCATTGGCTTCCAGGTGAGGGGGCTCTCACCACCACCACCCCACTTCTGCCCCCTCTGCAAACAAGTAGGGGATTGGCAAAGGTTTAGTAACCCACTCTCCCCTCCCAGACCAGGCTGCTGCCTTCTGATCTACAGCCCAGCATGGAAACACTGTCCTTGGTTGAACCCTGTGCCCCAACCACATCCATCTGGTCCTTCAACAGTAAGTCCTGCCTTGAAGCAATGGGTGCTTAACTTCTCTGTGCCTCAGTGTCCTCATTTATAAAATGGGAAGAACAACCTGGATTATCTTATAGCATCATTATGACGATTAAATAAGTTAAAACGCAGTGCCTTGCGAATAGTATTTAATGCACCTTAGCTGTTTAAGCACCTAAAACCATTCTTTTCAGAGAATTCCCCGTGAGATAGGGCAAAAATTCCCAGTTAACACCTTATTAGTATTTTGTATTAGGACCTACCTCGAGTGTCCTAGCTAACATGCATGTGCTCACTACACCCAGGCACCCTTTACCTGCACCGTTTCCCGAAAGCCTCATGGCAATCCTCCGAAGCAGGTGCTACTGTTCTCCCCACTCGACAGATGACAAAACTGAGGCACAGGGAGGTTAACTAATTGCCCAAGGATACACAGCTACTAAATGGCAGAACTAGGATTAGAATATGGCAACCTGGCTCCCTGGGCCATGTCTTAGTGATTGTGCTATGTCACACCGCATGGCCTACTGTGTGCCTTGGGCCAGAAGATGCAAACACAGCTGGCGGTCTGAGAGATGGTCTGGCTGTCACAGGCCTGCTTCCTGCCCTGCTCCAAGCTTGCACTCAAATGATGGCCCATTGACTGAAAGTTTGACGTCTTGAGCGCTTTTGAAATTTCAAATATTTTAACATCCACATCTATAAATACTTCCCTTGGACAATCAGGAATAAAAACGGCATAGCTTTTTAATAGAGAATACTTTTAACAGTTGCAGGGAGGTAAAAATAATTTCCCCTCTATTGTGTTAGGTTCTGTGGCTGAGTCCGCCCCCTGTAATAAAAAAACAAATTAATAGGAGGGTATAAACAGCAACAATTTTAAGTATGTATGTACAGGAGCCTCATAAAGAATATGAAACTCAAAAAGCAACCTCACAATCGAGATCATATACCATGAGCTAAGGAAAGGAATAGGGCGAAGGGGCTTCAAAGAGATGAAGAGAGATGTTTGGTAAACAAAGGTTGCCTTGCCTGGCAGATGAGTCTCTCCGGTGAAAAGTTGCCTCTGATAGTAGCTCTCTTCCCGGTCCAGGTCCCCTTTCTTATGTAAATGTCCCTTTTACTCTGTTTTCAGAACTTCTCCTGTGTCTGCAGTTTCTCAAAATAATCCTTATGCCAAAGAGGCAGATTTTGAGGTGGCATACTGTGCGCGCTCTCACAATTCATGTGTCCTAGGAATTGGGCTACGTGCTTTACAATGATTCTATCACTTAATTTTTAGAAAAACTGTGAGATGGATATTGTGACTCCACCCACTTTACAGATGGGCCTCCGAGAGGTTACGTAACTTGCCAGAAGTCACATAAGCCACATAAGCGGTGATAGCACCTACCTGGTAGAGGGGTTGTGAGGACTAAATGGGACAATGCACACAAGCAAGTCTTAGAATAGAGACCGGTGCATTGTTTGTGTCGTTCCCAGACTGCTCAAAGATTCTTTGCCTCACTCTTTTGGGAGAGACCATTCTGACTCTGTCAACATGAAAATGAACAGCTAAGACAGCCACACACATTACCAGCTGGGAGGAAGATGTTAAAATCAACTGCCTGTGAGAAATGTCTACATTCATCCGTTCTCCTTTTAAATGAAATTAACTTTTGGCTGCGCAACATACTCCATTTAATGTGTCTTAAAACTAGGAAATTTATAAACTATAGTCAGAACCACATCAGATATTTCTTTTTTCTTTCATGTAATAACGTTCTTATTTAAAAGTTTGGGGAAAATTATATTTTCTGTCTTGAAATAGGTCGGTTCCAACAGAACAGACACTTTGCTGACACTTTTTCCTTTTCTATCCTCTGCCCACCTAATGGCTCCAGCAGCATCCCCCTCACCGCCACCTCTCCAAAGCCAGCCAGACCACTGTTCCTGGTTCCGGTTGGGGATGTAAACGTGGCTTCCAACATCCCCAGCAAATACCTGACCAAGGAAGTTACTAGAGAAGCAAGCCTTCCTCTTCATAATATTGACCACCTCTCGCAGTGTAACTCGAGTGTGTGGTCAGGTTAAAAGACTCCTTCCCCCTCAGGGGTGAGGCTGAAGGGCGAGAGTGCAGAGGAAGAATGCCCTGTCCTGCCACAATCTGAGTTACCCTTTCTCAGTGAGGGGAGAGCCAGCGCACAAAGCCAGGGCAGACATTGAGTTTGGCTCCTTATTCCCTTTTATGGGAAACTGTCTCTAAACTCCCAAGGTTTTCAGAGGATTGGCAAACACACTTGTAAAGGTCTTTATTCTCCCTGCCCTCTCCTCCCCTGAGATCCTTTAAGCTGATCTCTCTGCTCAGTAGACTCAATCTGAAGTCACTGCCTTCACATCTGCCCACCAGCTCTGAGAGATGAGGAGAGGCCGTGCCAGTGAGTGGCATGGATGGTGTGTTAGTCACTCCGTTGTCACCCCATGTCAAGGGAGAGGGCCAGTCCTAAGGTTAAGAGGATGGCCAAACACATGACACCCAACATTGGACAGGTGTGATCAACAGCATCTATTAGCCACATACACTCTCAGCCTAGGGCAGTGATGGCGAACCTTTTGAGCTCGGCATGTCAGCATTTTGAAAAACCCTAACTTAACTCTGGTGCCGTGTCACATATAGAAATTTTTTGATATTTGCAACCATAGTAAAACAAAGACATATTTTTGATATTTATTTTATATATTTAAATGCCATTTAATAAAGAAAAATCAACCAAAAAAATGAGTTCGCGTGTCACCTCTGACATGCGTGTCATAGGTTCGCCATCACTGGCCTAGGGGAAGAGGGTAGAGCAGCCCACACAGGGTTGCACTCAGGGGCAGAGTGAACAGCCAGAGGCTGTGGGGGCAGGGGGCCAGGCTTTGTAGTATCAAGAGGGTGGGGTGCCCCCTGATTCCCACAGGAGGATGTGATTGGCTTGTTTGAATAATTCCACAGGCTGGCAAGGAGCTAAAAATCCATTAGCCAAGGATAAGCAGAAACTGTGTCTGGTCCCCTTGATAAGGATTGTTGTTTGGCTAAGGGGCCTTATCTTGGAGAGCAACGTGGGGAGGAGAGCTTACATGTAGGCCATTCAAGGCCCTCCCAATTTTACCCGCTGTCAAAGCAGCCTGTTATAGTAATTGTAGGGCTTATACAACAGACAGTGAGTACAAAAGGGAGTCTGTGAAAAATAGCTTTTGGCATACACGGCTAGATGAGGAGTGGGTTGAAAACTTGAGAGACAAAGTCTATCATGCAAGCCCGGATGTTGCTCTCAAAGCTAGAAATAGAGTGTGATGTTCAAGAGCCCTCCACAGAAGCAAAGCTCTGTTCTCAAGTGTCCAAATACTCAAGTATTAGTTCGCTTTACTTTTTCTCTATTTTCATAAGATTCATGGGACTTGTGTTTGCTTTCTATTAAACTTAGGTAATTATTTGGGAGAAAATATATGGTTGGGAATATATAAGATACATACATATATGGAAAGCACACAAACTATAAAGCCTTATATGAATGGAAGGTTACCGTTTAAGCATATCAAGAATGACAGCAAGATGCCCAGCCGGTGGTGGCTCAGTGTTTGAGTGCCCACCTGTGAACTGACAGATCATGGTTCTATTCCCAGTCAAGGGTACATGCCTGAGTTGTGGGCTCGATCCCCAGTGGGGGGCATGCAGGAGGCAGCCAATCAATGATTCTCTCTCTCATTGATGTTTCTATCTCTCTCCCCCTCTCTGAAATCAATAAAAATATATTTTAAAAAAAGAATGACAGCAAAAGCTCCCATTTTCACTGAGAATTTGCTGTGTGCTTTACATACACCGCCCCTTGGTTCTCTCATGCCTGCCCTGCAGGGTTCATAGTATCCTCATAAGGAAAAAGACCATAGGGCAGACAGTTACCAAGTGACAGAGCAAGAATTTTCCCTCAAGCCTGCATAGATCTAAATTTTAAAAAATTTTGAAGTTTTACTAATATGTGTCTAGTCTGTGAGAATAATACTGTACCTTTAAACTTATATTAAAGTTAGGGAGACCAGTTATTCATTTAGGCATTCAACAGAACATGTTTGACTCTCTACTGTGTGCCAGGCATTGTCCCCACTGGTGAGAAGTACCTTAACTTCATGATTCAAAGAATAGTGTGGAAGTATGGGATGTTCACTTTTGACCAGGAAGGAGTCATATGCTGGGAAAACTAAAAAGTAATGAACAAAATATATGTAACAATTTTTTTAGCTACTGGACAGCAGGCAGTAGAGGGCAGTGACCCTTAAAGACGGGAAATAAAGAAAGGGGAGCCCTAGCTCAGTGCCCAGTCTCCAGGCCTCAGCATAGAGAGAGGGAACCCAAACAAGTCCCGGCAGCCTCCCTGAGCTGAAGGGACAGAGTTGAGAATTTGGAGAGATCAAGCCAACTGAGCTGATCGCAGAAGAAGGAGTTGCACAGAGAGAATTTTCTGGAGATTCCTTGAGGGTTCCCCTTGAGTCTTCAGCTGAGTACTGATCGCTGCATGCAGGTGAAGAAACAAGACGAAGAAAGGACACCTCAAGACACAGGCAGGGCCATTGCTGGGCCTCACACAGGATGGAAGTACTTTGTGTTCCCACCAGCCAGAGGAAAAACCTCGTCACATGCAGGGAAGACAAAACAGTCCTGCCTCAGGAGTGTGCCTGAAAGCTGCTCTGGTCCTACTCAAAAGCAAGCCTCAAACTATTTTCAATTAACTGCAGAAAAGGGCTCAAAAATATTTCAAGGAATATTGTAATGGCCAATAAGCAACAAGGTAAAATGTACCATATCTGACATCCAATCAAAAATTACTCAATGTGCCAAAAGGCAGCTGTTCTTGGTGTGCTTAAATAGTGGCTTTGCATTGATAGAAGGTTTTATGATTCCTCATGTGCTTTGTCCCTGATGAGGAGAAAACAATAATCATTCAAGAGAAACAGTCCCAGAAATAACACATGTGATAGAATGCATAGACACGGGCGTTAAAACAATTATAATAAAATTATAATAAATATATTCCATATGTTTAAGATGGAAGATAAAAGATTGAGCTTATTAAGAGGAGACATGGATGATATGGGAAAAAATCCAAATTAAACTTTACCACATGAAAAATACGATGGGTGGTATTTTGGGTGTCCCAGGACCACCCACATGTTGGATGATTCACTAGAAGGGCTTACAAGGCTCATTATCACCGAGGCAGCGTAATCAAGCCAGGGTCTATTATAGCACAATAATACAGAGCAGAGCCAGCGGGGGACAGTCACATCAGGTGGCCTCTGGAGGAATCCAGGCACGGGCTTCCTGGTGCATTTCAGAGCTGGCCTGGCTCCACAGGAAGGCCTAGTCTGTTGCTTGGCCACACACACACACATCTCCAAAAAGGCCATATGGAACCATGGAACCTCAGAAGATCAATGGGAGGGTGAGAGAAGGGTTTATGTTCGGGCTCTCTTCTGTTTCCTGTCCAAGTGGGCTGCACAGCCCCTCCCCTGTTCTCTGGGCTGTTTCCCAGTCTGTTAAGACAGCTGCTATGAAAGCCAGATCTCCTATCCCATCACTTGTACTGCCTCTGAACCCAGAAATGGCCACAGGAGCCAGAGCCTTTGTGACAGACTTGGTCAGACAGGATGCACAAGTGGTCCTCACCCAGGATGGGCTGAGATAGCAGGTGAGGGAAAGTGGCCAGGGCGCCTCACTGAGCAAGGTGCCAAGGCCTGAGGAGCAAGTGGGGCACAGTGAGTCACGGAGATGCATAAATGAGTATGGTACACCCCACCTGACCTGGTCCCACTGCAGGCCATCATTTCCTCATTTCCTACAGTCCTTAAGAATGAACCTACCATTTCTAATATGAGGGTTTCACGGACATTGCTTTGAACTCTGTTGACTTTGCCTACCAGATGTGACATGCAAGACACCTTCTCTGGAATTTCCCAGTGGAATTTTATTTCGTATAAAGCTTTTTCCTCATTAAATTCCTCTTCACATATCAGAAGGGTGGCATGTCACCACTGAAACCAGTGAAATAATGCACAAAAGGAAAATTAATAAGCTCATCTCCCTACTTAGTTCCCTTCTGTGTCATAAACCAATATTTGCAGTCTGACTTACAGGTATGTGCTTTGTAAGCATGGAGAAAGATGTGAGAGTTCCAGGCCTTCTGTCCTTATTATTTACAAGGAATCATGCCACATAGTTAGTCCACAATTTGGTTTTCTTAACTATAGAGCAGAGACTTCTCCCCAAATAGATACAGTGCTAACTCATTCAAGTATAACCTTCAAGTTAATCCTGAGACAGACTACAATTTTTATTTTTATTTGCAAAAATATTCTGTTTCATTGAAACTATCTTTAGGTTCTCTTCCTCACATATGTAGCACAATGCTTAAACAGGCAGTCTCTGATGTCAGAATGCTTGAGTATAATTCCTAACTCCACCACTGAGAAGCTATATGACTTAGGACAAGTTTCTTCATCTCTCTATGCTTCAGTATCCTTATCTGTAAAAGGGATTATAGTACTTACCTCCTGGATGGTGATGGAGTGATGAATGAGTTCATACAATGCAATTCTATGTGCGTAGCACATAAGAGGCACTTGGAGGAACAAAGTTGGAGGCATTATGTTCCCTGATTTCAAACTATACTACAAAAACTATGATAGTGGCATAAAAACAGATAGAGATTAATAGAAGATAGAAATAAATCTACACATATATGGTCAACTAATTTATAACAGAGAAGTCAAGCACATACAATGGAGGAAAAACAGCCTTTTCTGAACAGCAGCATGCCAAGGAATGAAACTGGACCACTATCTTACACCAAACATAGAAATTAACTCAGATGGGTTAACGACTTAAACATAGACCTGAAACCATAAAACTCTTAGAATAAGAAGCACTCAGTAGGTGTTCACTATTACTGTTATAACTATTAGCATCTCATAGTGCCTGTATAAACAAGCGCATCCATTTAACAAAGTAACAAAAGTGAATTGAGCCCTACTATGAGTCATGTGTATAAGGACAATCGAGACAGGGTCTCTGCCCCAGAAAAATGGTAAAGAAGATAAATATAGGGAGTGGGAAATTACAATATCACATGATAGATGGTCTAATAACAGTAGAAACCAGCAGCTGTGGGGCTCGGTGGTGGAAATGAGTAATTGTATCTCAGGAAACACTTCAGTTCTGAGATGGATCTTGAAAGATGAATAATAGGAATTTGCAAGTCAGAGTGGTGGCATTAGAGTGGGTGTTCCACGTCGAGGGAGCAGTATATGCAAAAATGAAGCTATCCCTCTAGGCAACTGGCAAACATGTTCCATGGGGAGATAGTAAGATAGCACAATTTTCTTCCCATTTTCCAAAATGTCCTATCTCAGGAGTTCAAGCCAGAGCATTTGGTCATCAGCCAAGCATTTTATAAAATGTTTTGATTCCAGTGACTCATAACCACCATAGACTAATCAACTACTATGACTCATCTCAACCCTCTTGTAAGAACATCTCTGCAAAGCATATATTTCTGCATGAAGCATGCCTTCAAGTGAGTAACTAAATACCCTTGTTAAGGACTATACCAGACAGTCACTAAGGATAATTCTCACACTTACTAGATTCTGTGCTTCAACATTGATTTCTTTACTGCCAGGGAATTTTTCAGGGAGCAAGAAATTGACATTGAACCTAAGTAAATGTACAAATGAGCAAATGGGGCAAGGAGTCTCATACTTCTACTTTTTGATGTGGGCAAAAAAGAGGTACTGTAAAACAAATGCCGCAATGGCACAATTTAAAAGCCAAAGACACACAAATACTTATTAACACTGATGATTCTTTTCTGTCTTCATGATTTCATATAGTCAGAAGGGATGGAGAATTTGAGAAAAGTCGGTTCATCTAAACTACCTCTTTTGTTTTATCATATAAAATCAGACTTTTCTCAGTTTTTAGAGTGAATAGACCCTACCACTGTTAAGCGGGTGTCTTATAAGAAAATCACAAGGAATAAAAAATATTTTTTAAAAATATATGTTGTCTTAGCTTTCTTAAACTTCAAGACTCAGAAAGCATTCAAAACTAGATGAGTTTATTATGTAACTGTTTTAACGATAGCATAAAAATTTGAATAAAACCTAAATGCCTATTAATAGGGGAATATATTAATAGAGTAATACAATGTGGAATAATCAATCAACATGAAACACTATGAAGGAGTTGAAGCAGTTCTATGTATATTTACATCAACCTCTAAAATATGATGCTGAGGAAAAAATGCAGGTTAGAGAGTATGTACATAATCCATTATTTATATACTTAATGTGCATGTAATATATACAATACTAGAGGCCCAGTGCATGGATTTGTTCACTGGTGGGGTCCCTCAGCCTGGCCTGCACCTTCTCTCAATCTGGGACCCCTTGGGGGATGGGGCCAAAACCAGCAGTCTGACATCTCCCGAAAGATACAGTAGTATGTGAAGCGGCAAGCGGCCAAGAAGAGCCGAAGCCCAGGCTGGGCGCTGCGCTGCTCCCGCTCATCTGGCCCCACTGTGCCTGCTGTCTAGGTAGCACTGCGCACGGAGGCAGGAGAGGCTCCCGCTGCTGGAGCTGTACTCACCAGCTGTGAGACATTGTCTGGCTCAGGTCAGTCAACTGAGTGGCACTCCTGCTGTGGGAGCGCACTGACCACCGGGGGCAGCTCCTGCATTGAGCATCTGCCCCCTGGTGGTCAGTGCACATCATAGAGACCTGTCAAATGGTCAACCAGTAGACCAGTGGAATAGTTGCTTAGGGTTTTATATATATAGGTTGTAAGTATTATATAAACATATAATTAATTATTTATATGTTATATATAAAATATAGATTGGAAGTATATAAATCAGCTCAATATAGTGGTTGCTCTGCAAAACAGAGAAGGGATTGGCAAATGATATGTGGGGAGCATGAAGATTAAAGTAGACTTAGCTTTATCTTTTTTCTTTAGTCATTATTTTTCATATCTGTAGATATGTTTATTTAATTTTTTAATCTTTATAAGTGAGAGTATTACAGGTGTCCTCCTCCTCCCCCCCCCGCCCCGCCCCTGTTGACCCCCTCCACCCAGTTCCAGCATGCCCCAGATCTTTACCACCCTATTGTCTGTGTCCATAGGTAATGCATATATGCATATAAGTTCTTTGGTTAATCTCTTCCCTGCCCCCCTTCCTCCCTTCCCTCTGAGATTCATCAGTCTGTTCCATGTTTCCATGCCTCTGGTTCTATTTTATTCATCAGTTTATTTTGTTCATTAGATTCCTTGTTCATTTATTTTGATTTTTAGATTCAATTGTTGATAACTATGTATGTATTGCCATTTTTTTGTTCATATTTTCTTCTTCTTCTTCTTCATCTCCTCCTCCTCCTTCCCCTCCCCCTCCTCCTCCTCCTTCTTCCTCTTCTCCTTCTTCTTCTTCTTCTTCTTCTTCTTCTTCTTCTTCTTCTTCTTCTTCTTCTTCTTCTTCTTCTTCTAGAATACACTTAAACATTTCATGTAATACTGGTTTGGTGGTGATTAATTCCTTTACCTTTTTCTTGTCTGTGAAGCTCTTTATCTGACCTTCAATTCTAAATGATAGCTTTTCTGGGTAGAGTAATCTTGGTTGTAGGTCCTTGTTATTCATCACTTCGAATATTTCTTACCACTCTCTCTGGCCTGCAAAATTTCTGTTGAGAAATCAGCTGATAGTCATATGAGTGCTCCTTTGTAGATAACTAACTGCTTTTCTCTTGCTGCATTTAAAATTCTCTCTTTGTCTTTAATCTTTGGCATTTTAATTATGATATGTTTTGGTGTGGGCCTCTTTGGGCTCACCTTATTTGGGATTCTCTGAGCTTCCTGGATTTATATACCTATTTCCTTCACCAAGTAAGGGAAGTTTCTGTCATTTTTTCTTGCCCTCTCTCTCCTCCTTCCAGTACCCCCACTTGAATTTGTCCCAGAAGCTCCTTACACTATCTTCAGATGTTTTTTTTTCTTTTTGCTCTTCTAAATGGATGTTCTTTGCTTCCTAATATTCCAAATTGTTGATTTAATGCTTGGCGTCATCTATTCTACTATTGATTCCCTGTAAATTATTCTTCATTTTAGTGTATCCTTGATTTCTGACTGGTTCTTTTTTACGGTTTCTCTTTTTCTTTCATGCTGTTGAAGTTCTCACTAAGTTCCTTGAACATCCTTATAACCATTGTTTTAAACTCTGTATCTGATAATTTGCTTGTGTCTATTTCATTTAGTTCTTTTTCTGCAGATTTTTCCTGTTTTGTTTTGTTTTTCATTTGGGGCCTGTTTCTTTGTCTCTGCATTTTGGCTGCTTCCCTATGTTTGTTTCTCTGTATTAGGTAGAGCTGCTACATCTCCCAGACTTGGTAGAGTGGCCTTGTACATTAGGTATCCTGTAAGGCCCAGTTGCACAGCCTCCCTAGTCACCCAAGCTGGGCACTCCAGGTGCACCCATGTGTGGGCTGCATGCACTGTCCTATTGTAATTGAGTCTTTATTGCTGTTGGCGTCATTGGGAGGGATTGACCCCCAGGCCAATTGGCTGCAAGAACCAGCTGCTCTACAGTAGAGGAGCTGTTGTGCTGGACTTGCTTCAGTGGGCCTTTTGATGCTCACCCAGTCTTCCCCTTGAGTGTGTCCCTTGTAAGGTGGTAGGATTGTAATCTGATGTGATCTGAAGCTGTCCACTGGGTGGGTGCACTAACTCTGGGGTCTCCTTGGAGGTACAAGGTCAGCCATCACCTATGCCCTGTCTGGGGGTCATGCAGCACAGGCTACAGAGTTATCTGCAGACAGCTGTTACTTTTACTGGGCTTGGAGGTACCCAGAAGAGGCCAAGCTGTGCACCATGGTGGGCTGCCACTAGTGCTAGGCCTGCGCCTACTTAGCAAGAGGCAAGGGGTATGAAGATGCCAGATGCTGCTTGTTTAGGTGATTTTAGAAAAGTCTGAATCACAAAGCAAGAAAGGCCAGTTTTATGGAAAAGCCACTGGAAACACCTTAGATAGGTCTACAAGTTGGGTGGGGCAGGATCTCAGAGAATCACCAGGGAGGACAAACAGTGTGAGCCAGGTTGATGAAGACTCAGATATGGCACCCTCCTGTAGGCTGAGGGGCGGAGAGGGCAGAGGGAGAGGTTGGAGCGCTGAAGGAATATTTGAGTAAATCATGTATGGGCTCTTTAAGAGGAACTGCCTGGGACTTCAGTAGCCTTCTGTCTCATTCAGCCACAATCCCTGCTGGTTTTCACAGCTAGAAATTATGGGGACTTGTCTTCTTGGCACTGTAACCCTGGGCTGAGGGGCCTTGTGTGGGGCTGAAACCCCTTGCTCCTCAGGGGTGGGGGGAACCTCCTGATTTTTATCTGGCATACCTAGATGTGGAACCAGTCCATTCAGCATTTCTGCCCCTCCTACCAGTCTTCATGTGGCATTTTCTTTATATCATTAATTGTAGAACTTCCATTCAGCTAGATTTCAGGTGGTTCTGCATGATGGTTATTCTGTAGTTTAGTTGTATATTTTTAAAGTTTTTATTGATTTTAGAGAGGGGGGAAGGGAGAAGGATATAAAGAGAGAAACATCTATGAGAGAGAAACATTGATCAGTGGCCCCCTGCATGTCCCATACTGGGGATCGAGGCTGCAACCCTGGGCATATGCCCTGCCCAGGAATTGATTTGGTGACCTCTTGGTTCATGGGTCAACACTCAACCACTGAACAACACCAGTGGGGCTAGTTGTATTTTTGATGTACTAGTAGTTGCGGGAGGATTTGAGTACCACATTTACCTACACCACCATCTTGATCAGAAATTTAATTTAATGAACTTAGCTTTATCTTTGAGGTTAAAAAAAGACAAAATAGGGTGGCATCAGGGTTGGATGAAAAGGACTTATATTCTGTCTTCAGCTACTCACTAGCTAAGTGACATCAGGAAAATCACTTAGCCTTCCTAGAAAGATGAAGTATATCATTACTCAGTGCTTTCCTTCAGAAAACAAAGTCTGAGAAACTGCCGTAGCCACAGTAGTCTAAGGAGACACAAGAACTAAATGTAATGTGGTATCCTGGACAAGATCCTAGAATAGGAAATAGACATAAGGCAAAACACAAAGAAACTGTAATACAAACTATGGACTCTAGTTACTAACAATGTATCAGTACATTAATTGTGGCAAATGTACCATCTATATATATATATATATATATATATATATATATATATATATATATAAAACCCTAATATGAAAATAGACCAAACAGCAGAACAACCAAACAACCAAACAACCAGTCGCTATGACGTGCACTGACCACCAAAGGGCATGCGAAATATGGTGGGTGTCGGCCGAGGCAGGATGGTGAGCAGGTGAACAAGGGTGCCAGACCAAGGCGGGGCGCCGGTCATCGGGGCAAGCCTCTGGTGGTTACTGAAAATTCTTTGCTCCCGCATGCTAGAGTCCCGCCCAAAACTGGTACCTGCTGCCAGCCCTGCTCTCACCTGCAGCCAGCACCAGAGTCACTGCTTGCACCCGCTGCCGGCACCCAGCACCTGTCCTGATGGCTCGGTGCCATCAGCGGGTGCAAGTGACGGCCGCCGGCCCATATCGTCCCTGAGGACTTCTCCACCTCCCCCTGCCCCTGAGGGGCAATCTCGCACCTGCTGCTGACACCGATCCCAATCACTCCATGCTGTCAGCAGATGCAAGTGGGGCTGGCGCTGTCACACATCAACACGTGGGAGGGGTGGCAGGAGCAGGGCTGCTGGCAGACAGGGGACTGGGAGCCACGGCAGGAGGGGCCGGGTGAGGGCTCAGAGGATGGGCCAAGACCCACCCCTGTGCCCACTGCAGCGTAGCAGCCCACAGTTCCTTTCAAGGTGCACGAATATGTGCACTGGGCCCCTAGTACTAATATAAAATATTAAGAATAGGAAAAACTGGATATAGGGCATATAAATCCTCTGTGCTATCTGAAACTTTTCTGCAAACCCAAAGCACTTCCAAAAATAATTTTTTTTAAAGTAATGTACAGTACAGGAAACAAACAAAAAAATTCTTGGAGAATCATTCTAAATTAAGATACTCAGGATTTGCCTTAAAATAATCCAGTTGGGGGTGAAAGAGTTGAGGAGGATAAAAAGTGGGAGAAAGTATAGGTAAAACAAGATTGGCCAAATGGTAATAATTGATTAAGCTGAGATTGTGGGTATGGCAGGGAGTCACTATATTTTTCTGAGGTAAAAGCTATGTTTTTATATTCCTAATAATAGGAACCCCTGATCAGCATTTATTTATGTAACATTGGGATGATAAATGAGGTATGATTTTTTTGGTCAAGAGTAGTCACATGTTTCTCGGTGAACATTTGGTATTCAGGAGCAGAGAGGGACATCTGACTCTAATACACTAAACCTTCCCACTCAGCAGGTCATGGTCATGAAGCTTTCAAACCACACAAAGAACTCCTTCTACCTCAAAGAACATGGATGTTCATTTACTCTGGAATTTTGTAGGCATCCCAGAAGATCCTGTAGAAGTCGATTTGATTTTTAATTCATCAGAAATTTTATATCTTGCATCTTACCTAAATTAAGACACTCTAACACATTTCCTAAAGCATACATATTTTATAGGTTTTATTTTAACCTTTATAGTTAAATTGAGATAAAAATATTACTATGAGGTAGTGATGCCTAATGATTCTACCCTAAGGAGAAAATATTTCTGTTTATGTGACTTCTGTCTGGACAGCTATAAATTTCTCAGTTGTTGAACTTTCATGTTTTGTTTTTTTTTTATATAAGAGACTTCTCAAGTAGCATTTTTACATGTTGCAAAATGATTTATTACTGGTATGAGTACAGCAACTTGCTTCCTAATTTAGGTAAGAGCATGTCTTCTAAATCAATATATTTTATTATGGAAACTATTTTCTTACGTGTCCTTTAAAAAAAAAAAAAAGACATGACCTAAAGTAAATTTATTCTAAACATTCAGTTAATGCGTGTTTCCTCTACAGGGAATAATGAAATTAATAAAATTTAGCACTGTAGTCTTTTGTCAAATGCTTTGGTGAATTATTACAAGATAATGCATAAATGACCTTTGAGTGACGGAACCAGCAGAAGCTGGGAGGCAGAATAATGTAGGGGTGTTCTGTGCAAAATGTATTCCACATAACTCTAGTTCTGTGAAGTGTTAATAGATGTCATTTGCTGAGGTGGGGAAACGTACTGAGGATAAGGAAGTTTAGAAAACATTGTATTAATTAAGTTCTTACTATAGGACTTTAAACATGCTGACATATTATGAATCTTAAAGAAGGGGGGAGAGCCTACAGAATTTCTTAGATTGATTTAACCACAAAACCCTTTTTTTAAATGCTGAGATGCCTTTCAGCACTGCATTTGTAATGGAGAGAGTAAGGGCGCAGCTTGGGGAAGGGTAGTGAGCATGTGTGTGAAGGTATGAAAAATTCATCCTGCACTGAAATTCTGATCCTGTTGCTTACAAATAGGATGTTGGGCGAGTGATCCACTCTCAGCTTCATCTTACTCTGCATGATAAAAATGCTTAATTTGCATGCTTCATATAAGGATGACAAACAATTTAGATGAGTTGTGTTTTAGTTATGATGCAAAAGACGATAGCAGGCAATAGTTCTTACAATAACAAGTAGGAAAAATGGATAAACAAGTTAATTAATTAATTAATGGCTGCAAAGAAATATGAAGGAATTACATTCCAGACAGGGGAGAGCCTTTTCCTCCCTGGTTACATTTGCCTGATGATTTGGTAGACAACTGAGCTTGTAAGAAAGGGGAGTCTTCTTCGGAAGCAAAGGAGAATCTAACGGAGTCTAAAATAGCCACATGAGCATGAGCGATATCTTGGACTCTAGAGGAACCTCCAAAAGAATAAACGGTCTCACCCCGGCCGGTTTGTCTCAGTAGTTAGTGTGTCGGACCTCTGACCAAAGGGTTACAGGTTTGATTCTCAGTCAAGGGCATGTACCTTGGTTTCAGGTTCAATTCCAAGCCCTGGTCGGGGCACATGGGGGAGATGGGAGAGACAACCAGTCCACGTTGATCTCTCTCTCTCTCTCTCTCTCTCTCTCTCTCTTCCTTACCCCCTCCTCCTTCCCTTCCACTCTCTAAAGATCAATGGAAAAAATACCCTCAAGTGAGGATTAAAAAAAGAAGCAGCAGCAGCAGTCTTACCCACAAGCTTTTGATCAGTTTGTGAAGCTGGAACACTGGGTTGAAAGGTAGAAATCTCATAGAGATTAAATCCCAAAGTTAGCTAGAGAAAACAGCCTGTTGGACACAGGACAGATCTCATTCTCTTTGAAACCAGATGGGGACCAAATAAACCTGAAATTGTAACCTATTCCCCTGCTTTTTAATGTTTTTATTGCTTTATAGAGAGGAAGGGAGGGGGAGAGATAAAAACAGCATCTGCTCCCTCTCACATGCCCCCTTCTGGTGATGGAGCCCACAACCCGGGCATGTGCCCTGACCAGGAATTGGACCAGCAACCTCTTGGTGCATGGAATGACACTCAACCAACTAAGCCACACCTGCCAGGGCTAACTCAATTTTTTTTAAAATATATTTTATTGATTTTTTTACAGAGAGGAAGGGAGAGGGATAGAGACTAAGAAACATCAATGAGAGAGAAACACCGATCAGCTGCCTCCTGCACACCCCCTACTGGAGATGTGCCCGCAACCAAGGTACATGCCCTTGACCGGAATCGAACCTGAGACCCTTGAGTCCACAGGCCGATGCTCTAGCTACAGAGCCAAACCGGTTAGGGCAAACTCAATTTTTAATGGAACTAAAATGACTAGCCCAGCAATCTGTGTGTATAAAAGCCTTCCAGATGCTTCTAATGCAAACTAAAGTTTGAGCCCCTCTGTGCTAGACCTGGAAAGATAGTGGAGAGGGAAATCCTCCCAGTGGTAGGGCTCTGAGTGGTAGAATGTGTGTTACTCACTATTGGTGGAGGGAGAAGTGACCCAAGGTGAGAACATACCTAAATTTCCTGGCAGTGGCCAATGCCCTGATTTTCTGGTTAGGAAACTGGGAAGAAAAGAGATAAGGAGGCCTGTGGATAAACATCTGGGTGACAGCGTGAAGTGTGAAGACTTTCGTGTGTTACATGTGGATGCTGACCAGGAAGCATCTACCATGGTAAAAATCCTGAACAACGGCCCTGACCGGTTTGGCTCAGTGGATAGAGCATCGGCCTGCGGACTGAGGGGTCCCGGGTTCAATTCCGGTCAAGGGCATGTATCTTGGTTGTGGGCACATCCCCAGTAGGGGGTGTGCAGGAGGCAGCTGATCGATGTTTCTAACTCTCTATCCCTCTCCCTTCCTCTCTGTAAAAAATCAACAAAATATATTTTTTAAAGAATCCTGAACAACGAAGGAGGTAAAATGACTTGACATTAGCCAGTCTTTGTCATCAGTTACCCAGTGCAGACGTGACGGACACATAAACAGCGTGGACATGATGGCAGAAACAGAAGCCATGTGTGAGCGCAAGAGCATGAACTCCACTTAACAATGCCAATCTAGCCACTGCTGCCATTAAAGATCCAACTTGTTGGCAACAGAGACCAGCACTGAACCCCCAAAACAGCACTATTCGTGGAGGAAATCAACCAGTCACTTAATAGCAAGCTGACTCTATGGAATCTCTCCATCCTGGGAAAGCCAGCCATTCCTCCTCTAGACACGTATTCCAGGATGTGCTTGCCTTTCCTCAGCCAGCACCACTCTCAGGAGTGTATGGAAAGCCTCAGCCACAGGCCTGGAAACACCGCAAGGCATCTCACCAGGAGACCTCCTCCACCATGAAGGCAGCTTGGGAGTGAGCCCATGACCAATGATCACTTCACATGTGCACCATACACACGTAGCTGGCTTCATAGGATGCTAGAACAGCCTATGCTTAGGTAACAAAAAAAAACAACCCTATTGTCATGTTTACTCATTCGAATGGCATATTTTGCCATGGGGATAAAAGAAGTGGAGAATATTGATATGCAGAGAGAACTGAATGAAGTAACAACCTAGAGAGAAGCAGGCATAAAAGAATGGAACAGATTGTGTCCTGACAGAGCGCTAGTTTCCAGTTCTCATGTTAGCCACAGCCCCTGAGACATGTATTTCCTGACAGGAAGTCCCCCCATTTTTTGTACATAGGCATGCCTGATTTGATTTGTTATCTTGTCGAATACAATAAGTACACCTTTCTATTAACATGAAGAATTTCCAATAAATAATACAGTTATCCCAAAATGGAAAGAACTTATTTTATCAATGTGTAGAAGAGACTTCATCGATTATAAACAGGCCCCTTCCCACCCTAAGATCCTCTGACAACTGTCAGGCAAGGTATGATTTGGAAAATATAATTATTTCACTAGTTGGAAAATAAACAACAATGAATCCCCAAGTGTTCCCTAACATTCCAAAAGAAGATGTAAAAGAATGTATAACATTATCGGGGGGGGAGGGGGGGGAATAAACAGATTCTATATTTAGAATTAGTTAAAAATCTGTAACAGAAGTTTAAATTAATGAACAAAGAAAAAAATCTAGAAGTTAAGTATTTGGGGTATGGAACATAAAAACAAAAATAGCTAAAGTAGCTCTCTAAAGTACATAATTATTTACGGTCTGAAATAAAAGTTGAAAAAGATCTCAAAAAAAAAATTTAGGCAAAATTCTCTGTTTTGCTTTCTCTTGATATCACTGCCAACAATGCCCTCTAGCGGTAAATCAGGTAGGCACTCAAGAAGGAGGGGGGGGGGGGCGGCGAGGGGCAGAGAATGAAATA
The DNA here is from genome assembly GCF_028538775.1 of Myotis yumanensis. NCBI lineage: Eukaryota > Metazoa > Chordata > Mammalia > Chiroptera > Vespertilionidae > Myotis > Myotis yumanensis. The sequence continues at coordinate 180,104,025 of NW_027223754.1, forward strand.
TAATTAAGCAGGCCTGTGAAACTCATTGCTAAGATATTCATGAAAATATGAACTTTTACACTTCCAGTTAGTAATTGAATGTTTTACTTGGCAAGAAAATGAATCGCTACAAAGTATCTCAGCATATACCTTGAAGCATGAGCATTTTCAAAGCCGATTTTCCCCTGTGGTTTTCCTGAGCCTATGCCAAGCAGCACATGAAAATAACCAAACTAACCATCTGCAAAGTCTTATGGGGGCATTTCGGGGTCACAGTTTCCACTCCGTACCTTACAGAAAATCAGATTCGCTTTTATTGAAGATGAAATCAATCTCCTAAATACTTCTGCTTTTAAACCTAATTACCTCCAAGAATTATAGTTTTAGACAACAATGATGACTCTTGTTACCACTTTCAAGATCTTATCTGAGTTCTGAACTCATCAACCAGACAAAGTCTCTTTGCTTAAAAATTCTTCAAACTACAGCTCTCAGCGCTGGGGTAAGCCAGTCAAAACAACAGTTACAGTTACAGGAATGGAATTTCTCCAACTCTGGCTCAACAAAGAGCTCCCCAAAGGAACTTCAGCTGAAGGAAACGAAAGAAGACAACGTATACAGCGCACTCCACTTTAATTCAAACCAGCCAATTGCTGGCTTGAGTCTCTGGCTCAGGATTTCTTTGTCTCTGCAAATGTTCTCCTTTCTCTCCCCTCCAAGCCTCCTTCCCTCATACTGTCTAGGCATCCTATACTCCCTTCAGTAATTGATTATGGGTGTGATTTGGAGAGACATTCTTAAGACCCTTTTATGATAACTCTATTTGCATGGGAATATTTGCTCCGAATAAGACTAAGGCATTAATATACTACTCGGTTCCAGGAATTCATCTATTTAAATAGAAACACATCCTCCGATAGCTATGCTGTAAGTTGACAAGAGCCATCAATATTAATAACAATTCCCTTAGAAAGGCTGAGATGACCACATTCTATAACTGCTAAATAGTTCCTGTTTCTGCACTCCTCAAATTGAATCCAAATACGAAGTAATAAGTCTTCCGAGGACTTCATCAACCTTAGACAAAGTCTCAGGAGGCAATCTTACCTTCAATACTACTTTCTCCATTACCACTTCTGCTGCACCAGAAAGAACTCAGCTTTTGGAGTCAGATTGACTGGCCTAGGTACAAACCCCAGCATTGCCACTGGCTTGGCTGTGTTGCTCAGTAAGTCATTTACACAAACGAGTTAAGGCGTTCTGGGGGGACTCACAGAGGAACTGGCTGACAGTTTCGTTACACCCAGCACTAGGACAAATGAAAAGACAAAAATGAGTAGATCCCAAGATGATAGCATATAGTACTGTGCTCTACCAAGTCTGCTCTCTGGAATGATTCCTAACTTATTTGACCACGGAACACTATTTTTTTTCCCTCAGGGCATTTCAGAAAACAAAGGTCTAAACATCTTTTTGGGGTATGGTTGTCAGCGTAAGAAACATTCAAGCCTTTAGAGAATTTTTATGAGTTTATTAGAGGCAAACTGATGGCACTTACCAGTAAGCAAACTCTGAATGGGTTGAGAAAGTGCCCTGGAAAATGGCAGTTGGACCACTTATTTTATACATCAGAGTCGAGGGGAAGGTGTAAGGGGGCTACATGAAATGCATTAGTGATAGATTAGGGAGGCAGGGGAAATCAAATGAGGAAATCTCTGATATTGGATAAAAAGTAAAACATAGGCACATACTGCTTTTTCCTTGGTGGGTATAGCATAGTTAACAATCCACATTTACAGCACAGAGAGATGGTATGCAGGGGAAAACGATAACAATGAGGGGTTCTGTGTTCTCGTGTTCTGGTGGGAGATTGTGCCCCTGGGGGACCTGGGAAAGGGGGATCACTCTGACATTCCAAAGGTATGTTATCTGAGATATGAAAAGACAATAGACAGGCTCAGTTAAGCTAAAATTTTACCTTTGTCAAGAAAGATACCGGCCTCGGACATGACTCACTTTCAGTTAGGAAGTTTTAATTTCAGACCATCCAATGTGGTTACTTTTGGTCTCTGAGCTTCCAAGGCCTGACATGCAGGCCTTCCCTAAGCTTGTCAGGGTTAGCAGGTGGCCCCTTTTAATCCACATGGTATAGAATATTCTCTAGAATTTTTCAAATTCAAATTCTAGCCCTTAAATTTCCTCAGTTGCACTAGCCACATTTCACATGCTCCATAGCCCATATGACAATGGTTACCACATTGAACAGGGCATTCCATCATTTCAGAGCATTCTACTGGACAGCACTAGTCTAGAATTTTTCTTATAATCTTGTAATCATATTCAATCTTCAGCCCTTAAAAACACTCACAAAAATAGTAACTTTACAGTAGACAAAACTGTTAAGCAATCCCTTAACCAAATAATCAAAGATAACCCAAGTAATGGTCCAGATAGGCATCACACACCTGCTGCAGTGCACACTGAGACGACCACAACATCTCGTCAGCGGCATTCCTGCCAACAATACATAACCTGAATGTAATCATTAGGAAACATCAAACAAATACAAATTTAAGGATATCCTACAAAGGATATCCGGCCTGTGTTCTTTATATATCAAGGTCCTAAAAGAAAAGAGAGTTAAGGAACTATACCAGATCAAAAGAAACTAAAGAGACATGGCAACTAAATTAAATGCATGATCCTTGAATAAATCCTTGATCAGAGAGAACAACAACTATACAGGAAATTATTGAGGCAAATTGAATATGGACGATGGGTGAGATAACAGTATTATAAAAACATTTCTTGATTTTGACTGTTATAACATAGTCCTACAAGAGAAAGTCCCTCATCGTAGGAAGTATTACACTAAAGTATTTAAGAGCAAAGAAGCATTCTCTGGGTTTCAAGTACCAAGGAGAAAGCATCCCTTCCACTGAAGGTGGCTGAAACTCTTGGAGAGGATGCCTGGAGCAAATATATTGGGGAAGACAGACAGACTCTGAGAACCACTAAACTGAGGGTAAATTTCCCTTTTCTTAAAATACAGTGTCTCCCAACCTGAACTCAGAGGAAACCTGAAATTCAGAAGTTTGTAATAGATGCAGACAGAAAATGCTCCAAGATATGCCCTCTCTTTCTTATCTGAGGAGCATGAAAATAGCCTGTCCTGGGTCAGAAAGTTTGAAGGAAATCGCTTAGGGGTGTTCCCCCATCTCGGGGCCCAGCCTCTCGGTAACACCACAGTGGCACAGAAATGATAGACAATAGCTGAGCAATTTAGAGGTTTTCCTCTAAAACTTGGAGGGAGGAGAACCCTTCTCTCTGGCCAGAGGTACCATGGATTCAAGGGTGAAAGTAAATCCTGTTGCTCTTTTCTCTCTGGCCTCTCATTGCTTGGGCCAGGTAACAGACACAGTTGCAGGACGTGCGTAACAGACCAGGAGAACTAAAGTCATGACTATCTAGTTGGAAGACCAGGAAGAGGGTGCCTGGGAGCAGGAAATATTTCACTGGGAGAAATCATAAAGATAAGGTACTTCAAGAAACTGATACCATAAAATCATGTATGAACTCCTGTACTCATCCCGGAGCTGTGCATCCATGGATCTGACCTGACAGGATGGACCACTGCTCGAGTCCCAGACTGGTCACTGGGTGTTACAGACATGAGACAAACCCAAGTAACAAGCAAAGGTTTTAAAAACTGAACTGACTAAAATCACAGACAACAGAAGGCAGGGTAAGGAGCTTGCAACCCCGTAAACTGTTCAATTGCCTGCTAAAACAAATGAACAAGCAAACATTCCCCATAGGATTTAAACAAGACCTTGAATCCCATAACATAATATCTAAAATGTCCAAGATCAAATTCAATGAAGAACCAAGAAAATCTTGATATTGTTTAAGAGAAAAGGCAATCAAACAACCGCAAATATAGATGTTGAAATTAGACAAAGACTTTTCTTAAAAATATATTTGTATTGATTTCAGAAAGGAAGGGGGGAGAGAGAGAGAGAGAGACAGAGAGACAGAGACAGAGAGACAGAGAGAAACATCAATGATGAGAGAGAATCATTGATCTACTGCTTCCTGCACGTACCCCATGGGGGATCAAGCCCGCAACCTAGGCATGTGCCTTGGCCTGGAATTGAACACTGACCTCCAGGTTCACATGTGGATGCTCAACCATTGAGTCACACCTGCCAGGCAGACAAAGACTTTTAAATAGTTATTAAATATTCTCTGAAAATTAAGTATTAAAACTCTTGAAACAAATGTAAAAATAGAAATCTTAGGAGAAAAACAAGATATAAAAAAGAAACAAAGGAAATGTTAGAACTGAAAAAATACATTAACTGAAATAAAAAACTTATTGGATGTGTTCACTAAATGAACTTCAAGATACCAATAAAATGATCCAATCTGAACAATAAGGATTTAGAAAGATTATTTTATGGCCAGAGTCTAAAGGACCATGGAAAAATACAAAAAGTTATAACATGGACGTCACTAGGTCTCAAAAGAAGAAGAACAACAACAACAAAATCATACAAATTTGCATGTACACCAAAAGGAAAAAAGAGTCAATGTTACTGATAATATTTCTCTTAATAATAATAGTAATACATTAAGTAGAAGAGTAAAAGAGCAGGATGGCTATAACTTCCTCTCAAATTGTTCAGAAAAATATGTATATAGATAGACATGAGGACAGATAGAATGATATATAGCAAATGTGGCAAAAAGTAGACAATTGGTGATTTGGATAAAAGGTATAAAGCAACCCTTTATACCATTTCGGCAGCTTTCCTAAAAGTTAGAAATTATACCAAAATAAACGTTGCCATAGAGGTATATAAAAATGCATTTGCAATAAAATATATTTTTAAATTACTTCCAAAAATCTCACATGACATATGATATGCCAACATTTTTGTTATCCCCCACACTCAATGATCTCTCTCCTACATCTGAGCTTGAGACGTCCCATACAATAAACTTAGAATGACAAATATGTCCAACTTGTGTGCTTGCTCTAATCACTGCAGGAACTAGAAGCACTGACCTGAGAAGGCTTCCCAAGTCCAGGCTCATGGAGAAAGAATTCTGCTATTTGATTAGTGATGTCTACCATAGGTGCAGTTTAGCATACTTACAGGATGATGTCAAGAATAGCATGATACAATTTCTATCATCTTTTTACTGTTTTACCACATTTCTTCTTGAAGTCACTGCTCAAAGCTCTAATAGTCAATGACATTTTTATTAATTGGTATACATGTACTTTAACCCATCAACATAGTCCTAAGTAGCTCTTTTACAGAGAGCATATAATGTTACTTTTACATCAAATCTTATTTCACTTACTCTCTTTTTGTGTTTCCTCACCCTTTCTTTTTCTATTTTTAAAAATCTTTATTTGATTTTGCTTAAGCAACTAAAATAGTCTCAACTCTTTCCTTACCTCATCTTTCCACATTGTAGGTCATCCTACCCACAGTGGTTTCCTGAAGCACAGATTAGATCACTTGTTGACTGCCTGGAAGTAATAGTCTATCCTAAGCATGGTAGACAGATGCTATAAGGATTCAATGCCCACCCTCATAAGTTCAGGTCCAGAGAAAAAGACCAACATGTAAACAGACAATTATAATGCATTGAAAAATTCCTACCACAGTTTTCTTACCTATAAAATAAAAACAATAATTGTTCACACTTCCCAGAGTGTGGGATGGATTAAATGGATTATAGTTAATAGCGTCTTTAGTATATGGTCTGCCACATAGTAATCATACAATAAGCATTGGACATTAACACAATTAACTCCCAAGTGCCAAGTACAGTGTTATGAACTATGATTATTCCAATTTTTGAGGAGTGAATTTAAATCACCTTGTCAAGCCACCCAATGAGTCAAGGAATCTTGAACAAAGCCCAAACTCTGAAGTCTGCTTACCCAGATCTTCCATAAGGGATTATAATTTTCCAAGTAAAATAAACTGTGTCCTTTTCATTTTATCATCCATTTCCAATACACTTCAAAGGTGTTTCTATGATGAATTTCAGGTGAAGATGATTCCCATTTTCTTCTCAACCATGCAGTTTTTACAGAGGCGCACAATGACATAATCCCCACAACCTCTTTTACGGTGGTGTGCCCTATCATTCTTACCAGCCCTAACAGGTCAGACATGTTGTTCCTTTTCTAATAGTCATACATATTTATTGGCATAAATACATAAAATGAAATCTTCAGTTTAATTCAAATTAAATTGTGAATATTATACATAAAAAGTAAATGGCTACAACCAAAGGGCAGACAGGAAATTAAGATCCCAAACTCCTGAAATCCCAAGGATTTGAAAAATAAAATGGCATTATGCTTTTCTGAATCCCAAAGATCATCTCTAAAAGAGTCCCCAAGAAAGCCTGGAGGATACGGATAAGAATCAAAGACTGTCATCCATTCCTAAACATGCCCAGAAAAATATGTTCTCTCCAAGCTGCCAAGAAAAATGCAAAACAGAGGTTTTGTTTTTTTAACCTCACGTTATGGCTTTTCAGATGTGTCCTCCAGAAGCATTTAAAAAATAGACAGGCTGCCCTTATAAATGGGAAGACATCAGATTCTGGCAGTGCAGTGGGTGGAAACAACGGAACGCAAACACCTGTGTTCTGACGTGGGCATCCCATGTAACTGGCTGCATGATTCTGCACAAGGTACTTAATCATTTTGGACTCTGGCTTCCAAACCTATAAAGGGTCAGGATAATGACATCTACTCTTGCCTGTCTCAGTAAGTCGCTGTGAAGGACAATAGCTAGCATTTAAGCAGCAATCTAGAAACTATTTTTTCCTCACAAATATTATTTTAGTTACCACAACCCTGTGAACTAGGTATTATTGTTATTGTCTTTATTATATGATTTTGATGAATGAGGATGCTGAAGTTCACAGAATCTTTATCCAATCTGCCCAAGGTCAGAGTAAGTGGTAAAGCGTGACTCAACCCACATCTCCTAACTCTACACCTTTGCTTGACCCACCTGGATTATCATTGTTTGCCTTCCATTCATCACATTCTCAGGGCTGAGCATCATCTCTGGTACACAGTAGTTACTCAGTAAGTATCTGATGAACTCAGGGGAACCAATATATTATTGTGTCAGCCAGATAGACACTAAATTCTATAGAGTATGAGGAAAGTTTCTGGATATTTATGGATCACATAACCAAAGGGGAGTGAACTCGACATGACTACATCTATGAATTTGCCTAATTTATTCAGGAATCCATCTTTCTCCCCATCTTCTAGTTGTCCTTTTCTCTGTGTTGGTTTTGTTATCAAATGCCTCTCCTCAAATGATGGAAAAGATTGCTGATCTACCAGAGTTCACTTCCATTCTCTTCCTAGCAGCCAGAGTTATTTTGCTTTACTCTTTTGAAGTTAAATCTTTTTAAGCTGAATTTTTCTCCTGCTTCAATTCTTTCTTATGGCTCTCTATTACTCCTAAAATAAAATTCAAGATCTCCCAGGTGACCCAAAGGTCTTCATGTTCTAAGGCTACCTCACCAGACTAAATTTCACATCACTCTCTCTTTATTCTCTGTTCCAGAAACCCAAGCTTTATTCCAGTTTCACACATCAGGTTTCCTCACAATTCATGTCCTTTCCACAGGCTGTTGACTTCCCTGGACACACCCATAGTGTCTTGGCAGCAGGTGTCTAGACATTTTTAGAACTCAGCTCTGATGTTTTCTTGACCCCATATTAGGATAGATTCCCCCAGTTAAACTTATTCAAAGCACCTTGCATCTCCTCAGAGTAGTCATCTCCATGGTGATTGTGTAATCATTATAATTATTGCTTACTCTGGGATCTCTCCTGGTAAAATGTAAGCTCCATAAGGGCTGACACTTATTGTCTCGGTCACCAGTGTAGTCCCAGCACCTAGCCCAGTGCCCAGCATAAAGAAAGCACTCTTTATTTATTTTTTCTCAATAAATGAATAAATTTGGTGAGGGACCAGAGAAAGCTGATAAAATTGGTTTTAGACAGAAAGAATCTGAAATCATGACAAGGCAGGAAGTTAGAAAATGTGTAATAGACAGTTGTAAATATGGGCATTCCATGATGAAGAGTCCAATGTTCCATGGGACTAATGTCCTTCTAAATATCAAACCCGTATGTTGCCTCCCCAAGTGAAGGTTTATTTCCATTAGGTGTTGTGAGTTGATGAGGCTGGGAGTATACTAGTAAAAGACCTGGTTCATTCTGGAAGTACTTACTGTCTAAAAATGTAGTGCCTTGGAACAGACTGATGAATCTCAGAGGGTGGGTGGGGAGAGGTCAACCAAAGAAGTTATATGCAGATATGCATAACCCATGGACACAGCCAATATTGTGGTGAAGGCCTTGAGGTGGGGGGTGGGGGGTGGGGGGCGAGGTGGAAGGGGAGAAAGGGACATCTGTACTACATTCAACAATAAAAATAAATGTTTAAAAATTAATAATGTAGTGCTTTACACAGATCATTCATCTAAGAAATTGAAGTCAAATTTAGAGATTCAAACAGCCCCTCCAACGGGTACATTTTCTCCCATCCTTTCCCTTGGTAAACAGCTTTTAGAGACACTAGAAGCACAGAATTTCTTCCTGAGAAGAGCCCAATGTTCCATGTCCTTTAAAACATCCTCTTCTCTTCCAGACCCACTCTCTGCTAAACACAAAGGTTTTGCTTGTTTGGGGTTATTATGAGCTTAAAATGTACTTCTCACAGAGTAGTCTAAAGGGTGTTTCTGGTCTTTCCTTCCTGAGGTGTGTGCAAGGGAACGAAAAAAACAAACTATACCACAGCTACCCTCCCATTCAAAACAGTCCAACAATCATTTTTCTTAATATGTAGCAGCAAGTGGATAGAGTCCTAGAACATTCAGGTATGTCACTGCTTACACAAAGAAAAATGAGACTGATGTTTTCAAAGCCAATTTTGGTAATCAAATACAGATATTTGGCTAATTTTAAAAAAATATCAAATGTCCCAACTTAAAGGAAAAAATGATGGGGTGGAGAGAAAAGCACAAGAGAAAGGAAACAGCTGTGCTTTAGCTTTACTCCAAAGTTCAACCAAGTTCTTACTAAATTCAGAGTGTATGTTGTCAACAGCAAATGAAACAAACCTTAGGACAAGGAAAGGAAAGCAGAGGAGAACTCCTTAGAAGGGAGGGCTTGGGCTAGGAGGAACAGATTGAGGCCTTCTTTGAAGCTGAGTTTGGACTTCAACATCTTTTTATAGTCTATCCTCCAATAACTTCTCCATGCAGAAGCCACATGTTGCCTACTACACTTTCAAAGAGCAACAGAAAGTAAAGCTTTAAACTGAGGTGAGAGGTGGGTCACTTGTCCACTCACCTTCTCCATGTTGAACCATTGTCTTCATCCCCTTCTCCTGGCTCTTTTGCTGAACGGGGATGGGGGCAGCTAAAAGCTGCCTGACGATTGGACAACCACCATAGGCACATCAGATGTGTGCACAGCCTGACGCTCAGAAATGGAGGGAAAGTAGCAGACACGGGCTAACCGGGGCTCATACAGGACTAGAGGGCCCCTGCATCTGATTTCTTAGTGCACCCTGACTGGTCCTTCATTTTTCCAAACCCTCCCTTTGTCTGCTCATGAAAACCTAAAATCCCAGGCTTAAAAAGCAAATTTTGTGGAAGAAAAGGCACATTGGTTAAATCTTTAAAATTGTCTAAATTATTGATACGATAGTCTTTTTCAGGAAACAAGTTTTGACATGTGTGTGAAGGTAAGGAAGAAAGGAATGAGGGCCAGGGACTTGCGAAGGGCCAAGCGAACAAGCACAGAAGACCAGGCAAGGAGTAAAGACCAACTCTTTTTTTTTTGTCTCTGCAATTGAATCCAAAGGATGGTACTACCTAAGTGTGGCTATGCTCTAAGATGTCAATGTAACAGATAAACAATTACACCCCATTTGCACGTAATTGAGATTAAAGTGTCTAGATGGGCCCCAGCCAGTTTGGCTCAGGGGATAGAGCTTCAGCCCTCAGGCTGAAGCGTCTCAGGTTCCATGCATGTCAAGGGTATGGACCTCGGTTGCAGGCTCCATCCCCAGCCCTGGTCGGGGCTCGTGCTAGAGGCAGCCAATTGATGTGTCTCTCTCACATTGATGTTTCTCTCGCTCTGTCTCTCCTCCTCCCTTTTACTCTCTCTAAAAATCAATGGAAAAAAAATATCCTCGGGTGAGGATTTAAACAAAAAAAAATGTGTAGGTGGTACAATGATTGCTATATAAGGAAGTGGCTTCCTATGGTAATTGCAACTCCAGGCCCAATCCCACAAAAAGATAACATTTCTCCTGATTTCACACATTAAAATAATGCCAACAAGAGTATCCTGGAAGTGTATCATGCATCATATACATACTGCTATGGACTGAATTGTATACTTCCCCACTCTCCCAATTCATATGTTAAATCCCAAATCCCCTATGTGATAGCACTGGAGAAGGGACCTTTGGGAGGTAAATAGGGGTAGATGTAGTCATGAGGGTGGGCCCCTAATCTGATAGGATTCGTGTTCTTCACACTCCGGTGTCGGGTGAATTTCCCGCCAAAATATAAGATGGCGCGGGCAATTATTTAGGTTTCCCGCGCAAAATCAGAGTTAGTTTAAAATGCCTATATCTTTTGAAGTATGGGTTCGATTGAAATGGGTATGAAACGGTTCGCATACGCAGGTAGGTATCTTTGAAACAAATATTTGGTAATACGCAGTTACAATCGGCCCGAGTTACACGTTTCCCGCACTCCACCGCAAATCTATATGAACCGAGTTAAGACTAACGGCTCCCGCGGAGTACGCGCAATTCACGCGAGCCGACTTAACTCGTTTCCCGCAACCCAAGTGTTCAAGAAGACCAGAGAGCCCTAGCCGGTTTGACTCAGTGGATAGAGCGTTGGCCTGTGGACTGAAGGGTCTCAGGTTCAATTCCAGTCAAGGGCTCATGTCCGGGTTGTAGGCTCAATTCCCAGTAGGGGGCATGCAAGAGGCAGCCGATCAATGATTCTCATCATTGATGTTTCTATCTCCCTCTCTCTTCCTCTCTTAAATCAATAAAAAAAATTTTTTTTTAAAGAAGAAGAAGACATGACAGACAGTTTACTGCCTCTCTTTCCCCCATGTAAGGACACAGTAGGACAGCAGCCATCTGCAAGAGGGTCCTCGACAGGAACCTAATGACCTGGCACCTTGCCTTTGGATTTCCCAGCCTCCAGAACTGTGAAAATTAGGTTTCTGTTACCTAAGCCTCCCAGTCTGTAGTGTTTTGTCATGTCAGGCTAAAAGAAGACTAATACACATACTACCATGTATCATATACATATACCATGTTCACATCCCTCTTACAGGAATAATAACAAGAATGTTCATCGCAACAGTTGGTAGTAGCAAAGAAAAGGAACAAAATTCTATTATTTTCCTAGGGCTGCCATAACAACATACCACAAACATATAAAAGTATTTCTGGGTGGCTTAAAACAACAGAAATGTATTATCTCATAGTTCTGGAAGCTACAAGTCTGAAATCATAGCAGGACCACGTTCCCTCTGACACTGATAAGGGAATCCTTTTAACTCTTCCCAGTTCCCAGCATCTGGTGGTTTGATGGCAATCTTGGGCATTCCTTGGCTTGTAGATGCAGCACTCTCTAGCCTTCCATCTTCACATGGCATTCTCCCTGTATGTCTTCATATCTTCCCTCTGGCAATGTCTGCCTCTGTATCTAAATATTCTCTTTTTGTAAGGACATTAGTTATGTTAGATTCGGGCCTATCCTAATTACCTAACTTTAACCTGATTACCTCTGTAAAGACCCTATTTCTAAATAAATTGATATTCTGAGGTACTAGGGTTTAAGACTTCAACATGTCTTTTTAAATACTCACCCAAGGATATGCTGAGAGAGAGAGAGAGAAAGAGAGAGAGAGAGAGAGAGAGAGAGAGAGAGAGAACATCAATGTGAGAGGGAAACATTGATTGGTTGCCTTCTGTATGTCCCTGACTGGGGATCAAACCTGCAACCCATGTATGTGCCCTGACTAGAAATAAAACTGGCAACCTTTCAAGTGCATGGACGATGCTCAATCAACTGAGCCACTCAGGCTGGGCAAGACTCCAACATATCTTTTGAGGGGGCTGAAGGGGACACCATTCAACCCTTAACATTTGCTTTTAAAGAGTTTATAAATTCTAGCACATTGGAAGCACTTGAAAACTAGTGACACAATTGATTTATGTTCTGGTATTAAACAAATGTGAATTTGGGAGTCTATCGTTCTGTAGCCTTGGCCAAATCACTTAAGCTAAAAAAATAAAAATAAAAATAAAAACAAAAAACAAACGTAGCTTCCTCTTTTAAAAATAGGACAAATAACCTCACACTCTGTCTCGCACTCTGTATCTCACAGAGTGAAAGTACATAGAATATTGCAGGCAGGAAGTTTCCTTCCTCTCCCTGCCTCAGTTTTAAGGCATCACTAAACAATCAAAAATCAGAGAACAATCTCCCCCAGAATATGCCTTTACAAAGGGGAAAAAATGGTAATATTTCCTGGAGAAACCCAGGAAATACACACCTTTACCAAGTAATGAAGGAAAGATCACCAGTGAAAAGAGATATCTGATATGTCTTTTTGAAATGATGTCTGGGGTACGGCCAAAAATGTAGAAGCTCAATCTAATCTTGAAAAAAAAAAGACATCAGATAAGCCCCAAATGAGAGGCATTCTTCAAAATAATAGACCAGAACTCATCAGCAGTGTCAAACCCACTAAAGACAAGGAAAGAATGAGGAATTGTTAGAGACCGGAGAAGACTAAAGAGACAACAACATTTGTATAGCATCCTGAAATAAGAAAAGGAGGAGAAAATTTAGTGAAATTTGAATAAAGTTTATTCAATGGTATTGTAGCTATGGTAGTTTCCTAGTCTCTATGGTAGTTTCCTAATCTTGATAAAATTACACAATGGTAATATAAGTTATTAACATTAGGAGAAGACAGGTGAAGGGTATACAGGGACTGCCTATTTTATACTTGCAGCTTTTTAAAAATTTTAAACTCATTCTCAAATAAAGAGTTTAAAAAGAAGTATCAGAGGACAGATTTTTATCCTTTTTTTTATAGAAAGAAAAGGAGGGGATAGATTTCCATGGCTATGAATTGTGTTCTCCCAAAATCCATATGTTGAAGCCCTAACCCCCAAAGTGACGGTATTTGGAAATGGGGCCTTTGAGGGATAATTAGAGTTAGATGAGGTCATGAGGGTGGGTCCCTAAGAAGAGGAAGATAGCTCGCTCTCTTTCTCTCTCCTCACCACCCCCGCCCCCAAGCATGTGCAAAAAAAGAGGTCCTGTGAGCCCACAGCAAGATGGCAGCCACCACAAGCCAGGAGGAGAGCTCTCCTCAGAACCCCTCTATCCTGGCCACCTGATTATGGACTTCGAGCCTCCAGAACTGTGAGAAAATAAATTCATTATTTAAGCTATCCAGTCTGTCGTATTTTGCTATGGCAGCCCAAGCTGACTAACAAACCAGTTAAGCTACTAATTGTCATTTTATATACCAAAGTGACTTTCCCTGTAGTTCAAATCTAAAATAATGTTCTATATAGTTCACTATTTCCTAAAGTAGTGCCTTTTATTGGGTGTAGCTGTGTTCCCATAAATAATGGACACTTACTTGACTCTAAATAAGTCTCCTAGATCTGTCCTTGATATTTACTAAATTCTCATTAAGTGGTAATTCTACTAACCATAGAACTTAGGCCACTTGACGTACCGCACAAAAGTACTTAAAGGGAGATGTGTTTAAGTGAGGCAGCATAATTTTAAGGAGTAATTATAAAAAATAAATGTCAACTGAATCTTGTTATAAATTCACTTTTATAAAAACAAAAGTAGTTTGAATTTTAACCAAAATTTATGAGCTGCACATCAGCTATGAAACTCAAGTCGTATGTCAATACAGAAAGAAAACCCAAGTTAGTAAGTATGTACTTTATAGTTGTGCCAATAGTGAATGCATACACTCCCATCTTCATATTATATGGGTCATATAACCTCCTTGTCCACAAGCAAGGGCATTGATAACAGGTTAGAGTCCATCCCTCAGTCAGTGGATCAGAAAGCCAGCATTGCCATCTACCGCCAATAACTAATTTATCAATCACCCCTGAATCTCAGAGATGTGCTGACCTATCTGCAGCGAAGCTTGATGTGTTCATAAGCGTTTTGTCTTGTATCCAATCGACCCTAAACTTTGACATTTTTACCAAATTTGTGTGCAGAGCAGAAATGTGAGCTTCCATAGATAGGCCGATTTATAAGTACTACTAAATAAATGGGACTGCGGGGGGGGGGGGTGGGGGGCAGGGAGACAACCCTATTGGAGACATATTCTAATGGCACCAATATCCAACATTCATTTTTCCACCTTTGTGGTATGGTGACTGTAGGACCAACCATGGGAAAAAGGTGTGGGTCCTGCACCATTAACTGGGAAAAGGGGGCACAATTCGCAGAACAGCTGCAACACTTGGCATTTCTGTAAGAGTCTGGATTATTTATCTCATGCTTACACAAGGACAGACTACTGAAGCTTTTTCTAAATACATTTTTCACCATAATAATGGACTCCATTTCCATTTCTGCCTCGCCAACTGAGAGAGACCTGAGAGCCACAGAATAATTCATGATCGTTATCTGTATGTTTCTACATAAGTGCTTATTATGAAGAATGCAGCTGAAATGCCCATATTAGCATTTACAGCAGGAGATATACACCTCCCTTATCTCTCTTTTGTGGTTTACCAGTTATCTTCTTACCTCCCAGTGACTCAAAGCTGTACTAGCAGCTAACCTCTCAGTGTACCTCTTTCCTCCTCAAGATGAGCAGCTCTAAAAATATGAACCAATGGAAGTAGCAGCCAAGATGTACAGTTTTCAACTTACAGAGTTGGTTGGAACTTTTAAAAAAAATCTTTCTTCATCTGGACTTAATAAGGACAAGTAAATGAATTGGTAAGAGAAATGTAACATTGAAGAACTTAATAGAAAAAGGAAATACTGTAAAAATGCAATAAATAGACAGATACCACAATAAATAAAAGTATATTGAAGAGATGATTATCAAGAAGGCCATGGTTATAATTGCATTAATACTTGGCCTGAGAAATTAGAAGCTCTAATTAAGTCAGAGGGAAGCAAGTTGAGAAGAGAAAGGCTGATGTAAGATTGTTACAAGTACATGACAGCAGGTCCTCAAAAAAATGTTGTTTTTTTCAAGGTCAGTTTTGTTACAATGATGATGAGAGTGGTGGGGATCAATTCTGGCTGGGGCCACTGTCTGTGTGGAGTTTGCATGTTTTACCCATGTCTGTGTGGGGCTCTGGTTTCCTCCCACATCCCAAAGATATGCATATTAGGTGAAATGGCATGTTTGAATGGTTTCAGTCTGAGTGTAGATGTGTGTGATGCACCCTACAATGGAAGGCTGTCTGTCCAGGGAGCAGTCTCACCAGGCCCCTTGAGCTGCTGGAGAAGCTCTGCCCACCTGAGACCCTGGACTGGAATAAGCAAGTTGGAAAACAATCATATTACTTGTTTTTGTTAATCTTTCTGAAAGGTATGTGTAGCTCACATTTATTTCAATGCCTACTATTAGAAGTATTTTGAGTCTTTATTTTGAAGTTTGATGATATTTTTGTGACCAGACATATGCCATAGGAAATTCTATCTTGTTTATATCCATAAGCCTATGGTAAAATTGGTTTTGTGCTACATCCTTTTGCTTCAAGTTGCAGTTTTCAATAACCTATCCACAAAGTTGAGAACTTACTGTAGTCAGTGTTCAGATCAGTCCATTTTGATTATTCATACCACATACTATTAAAACATTAGAAAAACTTTTTCGATGATTAAAACTTTTTTCTTACATTGGTATCTGTTAACGCAGAGTATAATGACTGTAAAACAAGTCTCATTTTAGCATTGATTTTAAAGCATAAACTGGTTTGTATTACCAGGGAAGTGAGAATAATATTTAAGATGGTACTGAAAACAGATGATCACATTGGCTTTCCAGTAATGATTAAAATAGCTGGAATCAGCTTTAACCGGTTTGGCTCAGTGGATAGAGCGTCGGCCTGCAGACTCAAGGGTCCCAGGTTCGATTCCGGTCAAGGGCATGTACCTTGGTTGCGGGCACATCCCCAGTAGGGGGTGTGCAGGAGGCAGCTGATGGACGTTTCTCTCATCGATGTTTCTAACTCTCTATCCCTCTTACTTCCTCTCTGTAAAAAAATCAATAAAATATATTTAAAAAAATAAAATAGCTGGAATCACAAAGTGACTTACAACCAGATGTTAGTGAAAAATATCCTAAAGGTCGCCTTTCCGGCTTTGCCACTGGGCATACCCCAAGAGCTGTTTCAGGCGCGTTGCCCATAAACCATTTGGCAGCAGGTGGCGCTCTTCTGTTAAAATCCGACGTACTTTTTAAAAAGCTCTCAAGACAGCAAATCCTCTAGCTTCCGATTAACCGTAGTTAAAAGTATTGTTTTCAAATAACAAGAGTCCACTTTTGGGCTTTTCGTGTTATTTAGAGAAGGATGTCAAAGTAGAACATTTATAAAATATAGTTTAATGAGATCTTTGATTTTAACACATGCTCAGTCTCTTCTGAATAAATGTATTTGTTTAACAGAGTCATTTCACCAATATTTACTGAGGACCAGGTGTGAGACACCAACACATACTTCTAGCAGTCACCCTCAGATATTGTCACAGGAAGGCTTGGAACCTTAGCATATGCTGCGTGCGCCTTAAGGGCAGAACAGTTTAAAACAAAGTGAAGGGAATAAAAACCACCCCTATTGATCACGCCCCACTCAAAAGTCAAGAATTCACAGTGTTATAAATCACACCTAAAATGTTTGGCACAAACAACTAAAGCAGTCCCCACGCTCAGTTTACTTCCCGAAGAGAGAAATGATTTGGTAACATGCGAATATTCATACGCAGCAATATCTGCTCGTTTCTCTTGCGCGCAATCCGTGGCCTTCTCGACAGGATTTTCGGTCTGTCTACAACTCCACAACCTCGGGTGGCGTTCCGAAGGTCCCTTCCCCCCTCTCTCATCTTCGCCACCACCGCCTTCCTCTTCAACTTGAATCAGGGTCAAGTCCCTGAACATGTTCAATTGCTACAAGAACAACGACGGGGCATGTGTCCGCATCGCCGCTTCATACTGGCTAAGTGTTGCATTTTTTTAAAAAATGAGATGTAAACCAGGAGGAATGGTACATCTTACATTTTCTGAATCCTCCTTGTTTCGGTTTCAAGCTAACGAGGTCTTACTAATGATTATGCAAAAACAAAAAAACAAACAAACAAAAAAAAGGCCTTTTTTGAACACGCCAAGTCGCAAGTCATTGGACAGGGCTCTCGCTGCGTGTCCAGGTTTCACGTGGTGCCTCTGCGAGCCACTCAGCGCGTCTGCTCAGGCGAACCTCGTAACACCTTCGGTTCTTTCTTTCTGTAGAAAGCAAAAGATCCAGCCTAAAAGGGCTGGGCTCCAGCTTCCAAAACTGATCTTTGCCGGAGGCTGCGGGAATCCGGGAAGATCGCCGCAGGACTCAAGGATTAAAGGGTTCCCGAGTTCAAGCGCCTCCGGCCGCCACCGCCGCTCCGCGATCGCCACCCGGCTGTCCCCGCCCGTCGGCCCCGGATCGCTACCCGGCTGTCCCCGCCTGCCCCCCAGGATCGCCACCCCACTGACCCCGCCTGCCCCCCAGGATCGCCACCTCACTGTCCCCGCCTGTCCCCCAGGATCGCCACCTCACTGTCCCCGCCTGCAGTCCCAGGATCGCCACCTCACTGTCCCCGCCTTCCCCCCAGGATCGCCACCTCACTGTCCCCGCCTGTCCCCCAGGATCGCCACCCCACTGTCCCCGCCTGTCCCCCAGGATCGCCACCCCACTGTCCCCACCTGCCCCCAGGATCGCCACCCCCACTGTCCCCGCCTGCAGTCCCAGGATCGCCACCCCACTGTCCCCGCCTGCCCCCCAGGATCGCCATCTCACTGTCCTCGCCTGTCCCCCAGGATCGCCACCTCACTGTCCCTGCCTGCCGCCCCAGGATCGCCACCCCACTGTCCCCGCCTGCCGCCCAGGATCGCCACCCCACTGTCCCCGCCTGCCGCCCAGGATCGCCACCTCACTGTCCCCGCCTGTCCCCCAGGATCGCCACCTCACTGTCCCCGCCTGCAGTCCCAGGATCGCCACCTCACTGTCCCCGCCTGTCCCCCAGGATCGCCACCTCACTGTCCCCGCCTGCCGCCCCAGGATCGCCACCCCACTGTCCCCGCCTGCCGCCCAGGATCGCCACCCCCACTGTCCCCGCCTGCCGCCCAGGATCGCCATTCACTGTCCCCGCCCGCCAGCCCCGGATGGCCACCCCACAGTCCCCGCCCGCCAGCCCCAAGGCCCGCGCGCCGGCGAGGGGGAGGGGCGCGCGCGGCGAGGTCGCCGCAGGGTTGAGCAATCGGGCTGTGCACACTACGAGGTGACGCGGCCAATCGGAGGCCGCCTCGGCCGTGACGCGCACGCCCCGAGCCCGTAGTATTTATAGATCGTATTTAAAGAGCCCTTGGGAGTCTCCCGGGCTCGGCTGGGCGGCGGCGGCTGCTGCGGGGCTGCCGTGGGGCCGGCGCGCGGGAGGTGGCGGGGCGGCCGCTGCCAGTCCCGTCCCTGTCGGGGTGCTGGGCGTGGGGGCGCGTGCAGGCACGTGCCACGGCGACTGGCCTCCCCGCCCCCCTTCCCAGCGCCGTTCCTGGAAACAAGGAGGAAATGCTGCAGCCTCGACCATCGTTTTTTGCTTAAAACAAAGCTAGGGACTTGGAATGCAAGAAGAAGAAGAAGAAAAAAAGCTGGGGCGGGAAGGAGGGGTGGGGGAGCAGAAGGTTTGAACGGACCCCGCCCCAGCCCCACATTTGAGCCACCGGCCGGCGCCGTTTCCTGGTGCTGGGCTGCGCGTAGCGGCGGCCTTCCTGGGGGGAGGGGAGAACAATACCGCCTGAAAAGCCAAAAGTCGTGGAATTTGGGGGCGGGGTTGTTGGACCAGTTCGAGTGTATTCGTGGAAAGTAAATTGCAAGATAGTGGCAGTGATTATCTTGGCGTTTGGTAAATTGATCTTCAGACTTTCCAGCCAGCGAACTGCACACTGCAATGCGAAAGCAGGAAACTGGCATTACGTCAGGACAGAGACGAGACCCAAACTGCAACGGTTGCTTCTGCAGGCTGGCTTTCTTCCTATCTCACTCCCCCCGCCCCCCCAACACACACCACCACCACCAACAACCACCCCTTCCCCCCCCCCCCCCCCCCCCCCCCGCCCTCTTGGAGAGGCATAGTTGGCCGCGGGCTCCGGCACTGGGTGCTGTCCCAGAGCGGTGCTCCCTGGCTTCCTGCAGAGGCGTCGCTGCCGGGGTGCGGGGGTGCGGGGCCCGGAGCCCCAGCCCTGGGCCACCACCACACGTTGTCCTCCCTGACGAGCTTCTTAGGAGCCATAACGAACTCCTTTTAAAGATCGCCCCGCGCTTAGATAGATTCACTGAATTCCAGGCGGGGGTGGAGAACGCACAAGTGCTCAGCTGCTGTCTCCCTCAGCGCGAGCTCACGTCCGCCTCGGGAAAGCAGGTGGCGAAGGAGGAGAAATCCCAGCAGAGTGTAGACTGGACGGGTTCGCCACACCTTGCTGGGCATCTCATTTCTCAGTGTTGAGGGACGCGGTCCCCAGAAACGTGTTCTCTGTTAGGGACCCGTCTCCTGAGGCCTTGTCACTGCTCAGAAATTTTTTGAGGACCAAGGGAGAACACTGCCAGAGAACATTGTGAATGAGTACATTTTGCCTCTTGGAAAATGTTGAGTTTTGACACTAGCCTCACCTGCGCTGCTGCCCCCCTCACCCCAGGTTCAGCTCATTACAAGGTAACCTTCGTGACCTGTTCTAGGCTGGAGCCCCACCCCACCGCTGGGCAAAGCTTAACACACACACAAAAACTGGTGACAAGAGCTAATGATTACTGACTGTTCTGTGCTAGGTAGGCAGGTGCTGAGGGCTTTATCTTGTTTAATAATGAGGTGAGGTGAGTACTATTACCCCGTTTTACAGCTAGGAAATAGATTCTGGGAATCAATGTGTCCACCAGCTAGGCAGTCTGACTCCAAAGACCACACTGTTCACCGCTCTGTGCACTCTCTCTGAGGGAGAGGGGAGATGACCTTGATCAAGGGACCTGCCAGGCTCATCTCACATCACACCAAGGAGGCAAGGGTGTTCCTGCATCCGCCCTGTCCTGCCAGCTACAATAGACCAAGCTCTGGTTAAACATGATGGGTGTCCGGGAGCATGTCTAATGCTCTCACATAAGAGAGACTGTTCCGGGAAACCCAAGTTACATCGGCTAATTTTCTCATGGCCCGTGTTTGCATCAGTATCTTATAAAGTTATTTAATGATTAAACTTTATATAGCACTTCATTCCTAGCTCAGGTCATTGGGTAATACCAGATCCTGTTCCCCCCATTAAAGATATAGGGAACCTAAAGAACTGCTTCTGTCTACCAGCTCTTAAAACCTTCTCCCCTGGGCAGCCATATCCCCTCCATCAATCCCCTTCAGTGAATCCGGTCGCCCTCAAAACAAAGCTACTCAAAACTGGGCCCAGACCTAGGTTTCTAACACTCTCTTACGTGCACTCCACCCTTCTTAAATTATTTTAGTTTCTTTGATGGTTGCAAATTCTTTTGTTGTTTCTCTGAGCGCTAGCATGGGCTTGCCTTAGAATGCTGTTATGCTATGTCATCTCACATCTCACCCTCCTGTTCCTTCTTCTGACTACCAGCTCCTATTTCAGTTTTCATGGTATGTCACTTCCTCCAGAAAGCTTTTTTTTAAATATATTTTTATTGATTTCAGAGAGGAAGGGAGAGGGAGAGAGAGAGATAGAAACATCAATGATGAGAGAAAATCATGGATCGGCTGTCTCCTGCATGCCCCACACTGGAGACTGAGCCTGCAACCCGGGCATGTGCCCTGACTGGGAATAGAACTCTGACCTCCTAGTTCATAGGTCAATGTTCAACCACTGAGCACACCGGCTGGGCTCCAGAAAGCTCTTTGACCTCCACCCAACTCCACTATGGGTGCTCCTCCAGCTTGCTCAGCGAACTGTTGTCCCAGCACAGCACCTATGCACTGGGTACTGTCTTTTAAATGTGCTGAATAGGTGTCCTTAATTCATGTGGAAGGGGGAGACATCAGACTCACTGCGGTGTTTCACCAAACTGCACCCCAAACACCACCCACGCTCACCTCTCCCAACCCACCATGAGTACGTCCTGAGCTAAAAGTCATGACACAGTGAGCACACAGCACTGATACTATGGGCTGTTTCCCCCGAGTGTGTTGGGTAGAAGAGAGGTTGACTGCTGCATTAGACTGGGGGCTCCACAAGAATGGGGATCCTTTCTCTCCTGTCCGCCATCACTTCCCTGGTGCCTGGCACAGTGAAGCACAGAGAAGGAGACACTTAGGCATTTTGCAAATGATTTGTATCTTAGAAGTGACTTCAGTAAGAATAGAATGCATCTCCTGGGTCATGATGACCTGTAAAATGGATCTCATATCACGGGTCATGGTCAAAGAAAGGTGAAAAACAATGCCTTAGAAGATTTGGCACAATAGCTTCGGGGTGAGGCAGGAGGATCAAGATGCAGGTATCCCCACTTTTCACTTTATGTCATTGTGTCATTTTGCTGCTATGAATATGAAGGACCTGCAGCAGTAGCTGTTTTCACTAACTGAAAGAATCCAAAGAGGATTTTCACTATTATATAGAAAGAAAGAAAGAAAGAAAGAAAGAAAGAAAGAAAGAAAGAAAGAAAGAAAGAAAGAAAGAAAGAAGAAAGAAAGAAGAAAGAAAGAAAAAGAAAGAAAAAGAAAGAAAGAAAGAAAGAAAGAAAGAAAGAAAGAAAGAAAGAAAGAAAGGAAGGAAGGAAGGAAGGAAGGAAGGAAGAGAAGAAAGAAAGAAAGAAAGAAAGAAAGAAAGAAAGAAAGAAAGAAAGAAAGAAAGAAAGGAAGGAAGGAAGGAAGGAAGGAAGGAAGAAAGAAAAAGGCATTCAGTGTCTGTTTTGCACAGCTGTTAGGCAGGCAGAGTGCACCCTGAGCAGCGGAGTGGCCCTGCCAAGCTCCTTCCCTGGACTGCACTCTGAGCCTCACCATCAGACCACCATAGCTTTGAACTCTGTCTGTGGGCATCTGTGTGCTACCTGCATTTATGTTGTGTATCCGTCAGCAAGATGTGCCCTATGGAATCAGAACAGCCTAACGGAGTTCACCAGAGTGTTATACTTAGCGTAAAACTGAACATAATTAAGCATTTTTGGTACAGTTTGGTTATTTTGGGTGTTCTAGGAACACTCAAAAGTACTTTATCTGAATTAATGGTAATTGCTTCGTTGCTTTACCAGTGGTTCTCAACCTTCTGGCCCTTTAAATACAGTTCCTCATGTTGTGACCCAACCATAAAATTATTTTCGTTGCTACTTTATAACTATAATGTTGCTACTGTTATGAATCGTAATGTAAATATCTGATATGCAGGATGGTCTTAGGTGATCCCTGTGAAAGGGTCGTTCGACTGCCAAAGGGGTCGCGGCCCACAGGTTGAGAACCGCTGCTTTACACCATTGGCTTACAAAAGATTTCTTAGGAAGGTTCTCCTTTCGGATGGCCGGAGAAACCTATCTCAGAGAAATGTCTCAGGTGAAGTTAAGACTAGATAACGACGGGCGTACCTCGTTTCATTGCACTTTGCTTTAATGCACTTCACGGGTGTTGTGTTTTTCTACAAACTGAAGGCAAGACCCTCCGCCAGCAAAAAGATGACAACTCACTTAATTGTGATGCTCGTTTTATTATGGCGGTCTGGAACCGAACCCACAGTATCTTCCAGGTATGCCTGTATTTTGATACGGGGTTCAAAGAGAAGGAAATTGAGGATAAGTCACAGTTTCTAAGTTGGGCTGCAAGGGCACATGGGAGTATAGTTCTGTTCACTTGAACCAATATCTCTTGATGGAAGCACAGAATCAAGGCGAAGGAGGAAGGGTGGAGGTGGGAGAGACTCACAGACACGTATGTTGATGAAATATAGTAAATGTAGCCATAAAGTAGGCACAAGATGCTACGCACGCCCAGAGGGAGCCCAGCCTGGGCCTTCACGCGGCTTTCCAGAGGAGACATCCTTGAGCCGAGTTTTGAAGGAGAGTTAAAGCCAGCTGGAGTGGACAGGTGGAAGGAAACCATACACCAAAGATCAGAGAGGTGGGGCAGCAGATGCTTGTGTGTGAGTGGGTGCATGAGCCAATGTTATGAGCAATTTGGTGTTCCTAGCACATTGGGAAACCAGAGGTGAAGTTGGCAGGGGTAAGGAGACAGGGTGTGAAAAGCATTGTCATGCTAAGGAGCTTAGCTCCTATGTGAGATGAAGAGCCACTGAAGGGGTTTTTAAGAAGATTTGCGCCTGGCCCGCATGGCTCAGTGGTTGAGCGCCAACCTATGAACCAGGAGGTCACAGTTCAATTCCCGATTAGGGCACATGCCCGGGTTGCAGGCTCAATCCCAGTGTAGGACGTGCAGGAGGCAGCCGATCAATGATTCTCTCTCATCATTGATGTTTCTATCTCTCTCTCCCTCTCCCTTCCTCTCTGAAATCAGTAAAAATATATTTTTTAAAAAATAAAAAAATAAACTCCCTATTTTAGTATTGCTATGTGAACGAACACACAGGATTGGTAGGTAGCATTTATTTTAAAAGAACAGTGTCAATAAATGTTCAGAACAGCTTTGTAACTACAAGTATCTTGACATATGGTCGAGCATCTAACGTATTGTGCTGGCAATCTGCCATACTGTTTTTTGTTTGTTTGTTTGTTTGTTTGTTTGTTTTTAAATCTTTTCTGGCAACTGAATGTTAAGTTTACTAATTCTCGATCTCATTTTATCACCAAAGTATTTTAGGTTTTAAAGAAGTAAGTGTAGCCCAGCCAGCCTGGCTAAGTTCAACCTATGAACCAGAAGGTTGTGGTTTGATTCCTAGTCAGGGCACATGCAGGTTGTGGGCTCCATCCACAGTAGGGGGCATGCAGGAGGCAGCCGATCAGTGATTCTCTCTCATCATTGATGTTTCTATCTCTCTCTCCCACTTTCTTCTTCTCTGAAATCAATAAAAAAAAAAGTTTAAAAAAAAATAAAGAAGTAAGCGTAGCATTTGGAAACAGTCTTCCATTGTTTTGCCATCTTTAATCCTAGCCTAGTTTGTTTTAGAAACCAAAATAATGACTTAGATTATTCTTTAAAACACTAAGTTACCTCACAGAAAGTAGACAGGGACCCAAGAGCCAATGGGTTTTTGGGTTTCTTTTCCCCTCTTTGGCATGTAGCCTAGCTTTAAAGAATAAGTGTTACTGATGGAAATTCAAATCCGTCATACATGTTAAGTATGTTCTATATAGTTATTCCTAAAACTTGCTATAACTTGCTAATACAGCTAGCTAGATGCCTATGTGAATGAATTATTCTATGTCTGGAAATACCTGCAACTGGTAGCCTGCAGGCCTCCCCACTAATGGTTTTCCCCATAATAAATAATAGCTGGAGTATTTCTTTCTCAAATGAAATATTTAAATATTAATTCACCGCAGGAGTTCTATCATTCAATAGAGTCCCATTTTCTTGGTGTTTTCACATTGTGGCCACTCTCTCAGCTGATCTGGCTAGCTATTTTAGAACCAAAAGGTAGAACCAGTTCTCACTTAAGTGATTGTTGTTGCAAATCTTATGTTCTTATTTATTTAATTTTTACTATGGTGTTACTGTCTTGGTGGTTAGGTCTTCTAAGTATAACTTGTCTATTTAATTTTTAAAGCAAATAACTCTAAGTTGCATAGTAAGATCATTTAGCTCTCTTAATGGCTAAATAAAACCAGCTCCCTTCTCACCATTTTTATGCCCTATTTCCTAGCTCTTTAATAAGCCTTTGTGCTATGTTCAGTTCCCTTTCTAGTTTCTCCATATCCTTTTAAAGATGGGAATCCTCAGTCAGACTGAATGTGAGCTTCTATAATGGGTTTGACCAACCCTAAGTATATTGGAAAGTTACATCATGGTTTTGGGGTGTCATATTTCAGTGAATATACTGTAAGATCACATTAGCTCTTTTTAAGCCGCAGGTCTCCATTGCTGACACACTCACAATCATGTAACCTGAGCACCCAGGTAGTACTGTAATACTTCCTTTTCAGTTAAAGCATCATGAAAGTTGTTATGGTGGCTATAAGTACCATTCAAGAAAAACACCCTTCAAAATAGATCATTGTCGCCCTGGCTGCTATGGCTCAGTAATTAGAACATCAGCCCATGCACTGAAGGGTCACAAGTTCGATTCCCAGTCAAGTGCATGTACCTGAATTGCAGGTTTGATCCCCAGTCCTGGTTGAGGCACGTGCCGGAGGCAACCAATTGATATGTTTCTCTTATATCAATGTTTCTCTCTCTCTCTCTCCCTCTCTCTCTCTCTCTCCCTCCCTCCTTTCAACTCTCTCTGAAAAGCAATGGAAAAAATATCCTCCAGTGAGGATTAACAACAACAAAATAGATCAGCATCAGCATCATAGTCTACATTTAAGGCTATTTTCCCTTCTAAAAGTGCAAAATCTTTTGCAATAAGTTGTCTAGCACCAATTAATTACATGGTTTCAAGGTAAAAATGTACACTTGTTATCCTGTATGTAGTTTTAGACCCCCAAAAGCAAAACTTCTCATGCAGGGCTTCCCTTTTAATCCAGGAATCTCAGATACTTTCCCCATTAGTTGTTGCGGGGGCGGGGGGGGGTCCCCCCTTTTGCAGGGTTTTGACTTCTTACAGGCTCTGCTGAAGACTTCTCATGACAATAAAATTGGTACATCTTAGAAAGTTGCTAGTAGAAATACTATTTTTCACATGATTCAGTCACTCCTTTTCCTCCAACTTCTAGTTAGTCATGCCTAATATCACTTTTAAATAGTGCTATCAATGTGCACACCCTGATCAATACTTTCTTATTTCAGGCAATGTTTAATTTGCATGCAATATTTGGCTTTCTCTTTGGAGTTTATTAGATTACAAATAGACAAAGAATGCCCATCTAAATGTACAATGCAAATCCATTTAACTAGGCTCAGAAGTTATTTCCGTCACTGTATTGATTGACAATATTGTGATATCGTCCATTTAATTTTTGTCCGTAGAAGACTATCATTCACTTCATGTCTATATTGGCCAGGTTTCGTGTGCAGAAAGTAAGATCTGCTCAAGCTAGTTTAAGCAGGAAAGGATTTATTATAGGGTATTACATGGCTGAAGAAACAGACTTGAGGGTGAGCTTTCAGGACAACTCACAAAGCCACACCACAGAACTGGACCACCAAGGAAGCTGTTGCCTCCTCTCCAGTCAGGAAGTTGCAGCCTCCAGAACACACCACCGCTGCCACGATCAGGGCGTTACTGCCATGGCTGCTGGCTCCAGAGCCAATTCATACTTTTTTACAATGTAAACCAGCAAAACCAATGTCCCACCCCCACGCTTGACAGCCACGAAACTAGTGACTGGACAGTGGGGGTGCTGTACTAATGCTTCATAGAAAAGCCCACTGGGCTTGCCAGCAGAGGCAACAGACCTATGATTTGCTCTCACGAAAGTGCATCTCATTGGCTGAGCCTGAATAAATTCTGGAACCCAGCTGTAAGCACTCTGGGAGACTTTCCTGCCTCTGCAGAATTAAAGGGGCATGAAAGGGATGATAGAATGTTGAGCACCAATCTACAAAAGCCGTCACAACCACAGTCAAATGGCATCTTAAATTCATCAGAATGGAAACAAGTCATGCCTCCAAGGCTTGAGTGATAAGTGGAAAAACTTTTTTTCCCCCATTGAGTTTTAGCAAGAGTGGAAGGGGAGGAGGAGTAGGAGAGAGAGAGAGAGAGAGAGAGAGAGAGAGAGAGAGAGAGAAGAAGAAGAAGAAGAAGAAGAAGAAGAAGAAGAAGAAGAAGAAGAAGAAGAAAGAGAGAGAGAGAGAGAGAGAAAGGAGGAGGAGGAGGAGGAGGAGGAGGAGAAGGGGGAGGAGGAGAAACCATGCTGTGAGAGATACATTGATTGGTTGCCTCCTGCATGCATCCCAAGGGGTTTGCCCCTCAACCCTTCAGTCCAAGGGCTGCCACTCCAACCACTGAGCCAAATCAGCCAGGGCTAGTGGAAATGCTTTGAAAAAAATAAAACAACCACCATTTTCAAAGATAAATTATAAATCAATTTTGTTATTGATGAGGGGAGAAGCCCTTCTTTGTAACTCTTAATATAAATACACTTCCAAAAAGATTTTGATATATAATTAAATATTACCATAGCATACAACTCTCTGTGATAACTATTAATGAATCAATTCTGTCCCCATGCAAAAATATATGAGCATCTGCTATATGCATTATCACATTGCCTTTTCCTACAAACAACTCACATTATAGTAGGAAATAGAAACAAATATGAAAAAATAAGTTATCCAATTGAAAAAATTCTAAGTTCAAATATCTCCTATTTATCAGATGTGTAACATTGCCATATATGTATATACAAAGAAAAATTACTTATAATGTGGGTGGTTGTCTACTTCAACAAACAGTAAAGAAGTATCTATATCAAGGGAACTAAGTCAAATGAATTCTTTTTTAAATTGCCATATACAGTAAGTATATTTGTGCACGGCTGATATGGCTCAGTGGTTGAGCGTCCACCTATAAACCAGACGGTCACTGTTCAATTCCGGACAGGGCACATGCCCAGGTTGCGGGCTTGGTCCCTGGTAGGGGGCGTGCAGGAGGCAGCTGATCAATGATTCTCATTATTGATGTTTCTATCTCTCTCCCTCTCTCTTCCTCTCTGAAATCAATAAAATATATATATATATATTTTAAATTGCCATATATATTTGAGCGAGAAAAAATGGTTAGAATTTAGGCCTTTCAACTATAGCTAGTAGGTAGTTGTAATAATAAAAGCAATAGAAGAATTATGAGGGGATATAGTTAATAATTAATAATCAAATACTGTTGATTGCAGTTAACTGTAAAACATTTGACCATCTGCATTGTAGGGGCTAATTTTAACCTAAAGACAAAATTTTCATCTGAACCAATTTTAAAAACTGTCATCAAGTTTCCTACAATGAAGACAAAAAAAATTGGTGGAAATCATAAAATCTCCAGTAACTATAGACTCATTGTTTTGTTTGATGCCATAATGTATTTTTAGCATCATATAGTTAACTCTAACAACATACTCTTGATTGAAGTAGTTAAATCTAGTATTTCTAATGTAATTATATAACATTTCAAGCTATAAATCCCTTTTAATGTTCAGTTCAATGAGTTTTGACAAATGCACAAAGTCTTGTAATGACAACTACAGTCAAGATACACAGTGTTCCCAGCAGCCAGAAAGCTCCCCAGTGAGTCTGCAGTCCGTTTCCTTCTCCCACAGCTCCTGGAAGCTCTGAGCTGTTTTCAGCTTTGCTTTTCCAGAATATATTATATTAGCAAATGCAATCATGTAGTAGTGGTCTTTTGCTTCTGGTTTCCTTCTTTATAAATGTCATATTTTATTTTCAATATTATATTTTCACTATAAATTTTATATTTTTAAATAAAATATATGCCCTGTCAAGCGTGGCTCAGGTGGTTGGGTTCCTGGCTCTGTCCCCAGTACGGGGCATGCAGGAGGCAGTCCATCAGTATTTCACTCTCATATCAATGTTTTTCTCTCTCTCCCTCGCCCTTCCTCTCTCGCCAAAAAAATCAATTAAAAATGCTTTTAATTCATTTGTAAATGTATAGGTGGAGTTATAGAGTGCGTTCATTATCGTTGGCCTTACTTAAGAACTAAATCTTTCCCACTCAGAAAACTTTTATATTTTAGGCAGTTAACAAAATCTAGTTAATAAGATTTTTTTGGTTGTTGCTGTGCTAGAAGTAAAAAACTGAACTAAAAAAACAACAACAAAAAATGGCCTTGCATATTTTAGAGCAACTGTTACACGTTTGTAAGGTAACCTATAGGAAAACAATTTCCTTGTAACCCTTTGAAAGAATTAAAATGCAAAGTGGCTGGTACACTTTGTTGTGGTTACAGTAATGTCTACAAAAACCCTGCTTTTTTCACTTGTAAGAATTTCAGTTTTGCACTGTGAATTTGCCTTGATACTAACTGCAAACAACTATAGCTATTACCTCTTCCGTTCTGACTGCAAGTTCAAAGTCTATCAAATTTATAGTCTTAGCGCAAGGTGAAACACACCTTTAAGAAAAAGCCTATTTGTTGTATTTCTTGTTAGAGAGTTTTTAAATGTACTTTTGGGACATCTTAAAATTTTATTTCAACTTTAGTTGCACACAAGCATATGCTTAGAAGAAGGAGGAAAACAATATTTGAGCTAGAACCATTCTTTTGGACTTTTTGTATATTGCTAATTCTCTGAATACTTTCAGGGTCATCAATGACAATTCTTAAAAAGTTTTATTAAAATATAATTTTTATTTTATAAAATTCACTCCTTCCTAGTGTACAATTCAGTGATTTTTCATATACTTCCAGAGCTGTGTAACCATCATTATAATCTAATTTTAGAACATTTTCTTCACCCCCAAAAGAAACCTTAAGCCTATTAGCAGTCACTCCTCATCCCTCACCCCCTCAGCCATAGGCAACCACTAATTTACTTTCTGAATGACAATGATTTCTAACTTGGTTAGGCTTTTTTTTTTTTTTTAAACCCTGTGGCTTAAAGAGGCCACATTTTCATTTTATTTATGTTAAATTCTGTCGCTTTAGACATTAAATTGGACAATTCATTGTCACCTTTGTTAGAATGCCTAGATCAGTTTGGGTTTTTCAAAAAATAGTGTTGTTGGTTTTTAAATAGATCTTTCTTTTCTTCCTTCTTTGTAGTTTTTAAAACTCTTTGAATCCTTTGAACATGTAGCTAAGGGACAGTTGGTGTTCAGGAAAGTAAATATTAGCATGAGTGGTTCCAAAAACCCCTTCCTTTAGCAATTAACAAGGAGTTTACATAACTAAAAATATTTCAGTAACATGCATTTTCTCAACAAGTTACTTAGTGAAAGTAAACAACAAAAAATTTAAAATATATGAACAGCAGCATTTTTGTTGTGTGTTGTTTTTTTAAAAAGTTTAGGTCTGTTTAGCGGTTAAAGGAAAACCTGTTGAGTAGGGTGGAGAGATATTGCCTAACTGCTACTTTGTATTCTTTTACTAGTGACCTCAGGTCTCCCCTGAATTTTTACTACTGGTAAAGAAAACAGTGTTTCCAGTTTTCTCTGCAACAAAGATCTCATTGGCTCAAGACAAATGTGTAATTATTAGAAAAAGAGTGCTTTAGAGATATGCACTTCTCAGAATAGTAGACTCAACAGGAAGAAGGAACCAGAAAACATATTCCATTTGTGGTTATGTGGCCTAATTTGACATCATAAAATTGACTTAGTATTTCAGAAGGAAACGTTGCTGTTACGCTTACTGAGATATATTTGTTAAATTTGTATTTGTCAGCTTATGTATTAGTTATTTATGCCGTGTAACAAATACTCCCCCCACCCCAACATTTAGTGTCATAAAACAACAATAAACCTGTGTTATTTCTCACAGTATTAATCCATAGTCTAGGAATTAGGGAACGGTTTGGCTGGGCAGTTCAGGCTTGGTCTTCTTAGGATGTTCTCCCAGGTGTCTCCTGAGGATAACATTATGTAAAGGCTCCCCTGGGGCTCAAGATGAACCAATTGCATGGTTGGAAAATTGGTGGTGGCTGTTGGCAGGAAATCTGTTTCATTCCACATATGGTGCTCCACATAGCTACTTGAATATCCAACATGGAATCCAACTTCTTCCAGAGTGAATAATACAGTGGTTCTCAACCTTGGCTGCACATTAGAATCACCTGGGAATCTTTTTAAAATCCTGATTTCTGGGTCTCATCCTCCGGAAATTCTGTTTCTTTGTTACTAATGTTGTGGCCCCAACCCATAACAACGAAACAGAATTTCCAGAGGATGAGCCCCAGAAATCAGGATTTTAAAAAGATTCCTATGTGATTCTAATGTGCAGCCAAGGTTGAGAACCACTGGAATAATACAAGAGGACAAGGCATAGCTGAAGAGTGTCCTCACCTCAGAAATAATTATTTCTTGCTTTATTGTTCACAAAGATCAGCCTAGATTCATTGTGGAGAAGACAACACAATGGCATCAACACCAAGGCGGTGAGACTCCCTGAGACCCCTTTCAGAGGTTAGCTACCCAGCCTTCTACCCCAGAGCCTTGCAGATAAAGTTTTAAACATTATCAAAATGCAAACGCATTAATTTCTTTTCAAATATAAAGGTAAATGGATTTATATCTCCCCAATGAACAGGAGACGTCTGATGAAAATACCCACCTATGTTCTGTTCAAA
Organism: Myotis yumanensis; assembly: GCF_028538775.1. NCBI lineage: Eukaryota > Metazoa > Chordata > Mammalia > Chiroptera > Vespertilionidae > Myotis > Myotis yumanensis. Next base: position 180,135,714 of record NW_027223754.1, read on the forward strand.
GGCAGTTAATCATCTATTCATTGAGAAAAAACTATATGGCCAGAACTGTGCTAGCAACACATGTTAAGAGATGTGGCAGATGTGACAAAGTCATCTCAGAATTGTATCCTCAATCAGAATTGAGGGTTATCTTTGTAATATCTTTTCAAAATGATGTCCTCTGCCAGAAGTTAGGCATGAAATTCAACCCCAGTCATCAGGGTTATGCCTGTACCTCCCAAGTTCTTTGCGGGGGAATTCTGATTTTCTCTTGGTCCTGAAAGAAAGCAGAATGCCACCTAATAGAAACAGGAACATATTGTCCCTTTATATTAGCACCAGATAAAGCATGGCACATCTCATTTTCACAGAGAAATCTAGAATTTAGCTATGCTTTGCTTTGAATATTGGGATGGATCCAGCATGCTCAAATACATTGGGATTTCCCTTTTTCTATATTTTCTCACAAGTGTAAACAGTATGGCCCAGCTGGCATGGCTCAGTGGTTGAGCGTCAATCTATGAACCAGGAGGTCACAGTTCAGGGCACATGGCTGGGTTGAGGCTCCATCCCCAGTGTGGGGTGTGCAGGAGGCAGCCAATCAATAATTCTCTCTCATCATTGATGTTTCTATCTATCTCTCCATTTCCCTCTCCCTTTCTGAAATCAATAAATTCTATATAATAAAAGCCTAATATGCAAATCGACCAAACAGCAGAACAACTGGTGGAACAACCGGTCACTATGATGTGTACTGACCACCAGAGGGCAGATGCTCAACACAGAAACTGCCCCCAGCCCGCAGGCCCCAGGCCAGCCAAGGCAGGTGCCAGCCGGCGGGGGGGGGGGGGGGGGGGGGGGGAGGGGGGGGGCTTAATCACACTGCCAGTTGCCCCATAGATCAGCCCTGATCACCGGCCAGGCCTAGGGACCCTACCCGTACACGAATTTTGTGCACTGGGCCTCTAGTATCCTACATAATAAAAGGGTAATATGCAAATTGACCCTAACAGCAGAATGACCACTCAACTATGAGGCACACTGACCACCTCTCTGTCCCTTTCCCCAGCCAGCAGGCTCCGATCGCCCAATGGTGAATGGGGAGCCTGGGATAGGTGGCGGGGGATGCAGGTGGCACCAGGCCAAGGCCCCTGCCCCACCCATTGCCCCCCCCCGACACAGAGGGCAACCTGAAGTGGGGGCAGGGCCAGTGAGCAGGCAGAACAGCCAACCTCTCGGTTCCTCCCTCCAGCTGGTAGACTCCAATCACCCGATGGCAAATGGGGAACTGACGGTGGGTGGCCGGGCCACTGCGGGCAGCTGGGGAAGATGGCCCTGATCGCAGGCCAGGCTTAGGGACTGTACCTGTGCATGAATTTTGTGCGCCAGGCCTCTAGTAAATATATATTTTTAAAAAGAGTAAAGAGTCTGGAAGGTATGGATCAAACTGTTAACAGGGCACAGAGATAGTAACTGGTTATCTACTTTAAAGGGTTAACTTTCTTCTTGAAACAGCAACCCTCTCTATCTGTTAAACCTCTTGTCTTCTTGCTCTGTCTGCCAGTTGTTCCAGATGGATGCTGCTGTCATCTTTTTAATCTTCCTCTCTCGCTTCAGGGATTGCTACCCAAGAGCCCTGGCCACAGGGATTAGTTCAGAGATTTGCCTGTGACCCACGCCAGACTAGTTAGGGTACTTTCTGAGGGTTTTTCTTCCTTTAAGAGGAGAAGAAAGACCTCTTTCCTCCCCAGTCACAAAACGATTCTTAAACTTCTGGTGGCCAATTCCATTTCAAGTGGTAAGGACTTAGTCTGAGAGAAAGAAGTGAACATACACAAAAAAAGTGGTGATGAGACAAAGCTAGTCTCGAGTGTCTGCTTCCCAGAGTCCTCAGGGCCAGTTCATACACTTGCCCTTCCAACGGCTTGGCTATGGGAGCAAATAAATATCCCTATTTGTTTAAGATGGGTCAAAGTGGTTTCTGTCAGATATATGCAGAAGCCCTAACAAGTACCTTGTATGAAGGAGTTGGGGAATTCCACTTTCAACTTTGTACACTAATTATATTCATCAAAATATTTTTGGCTACAAATTAATAACAACTCTATTTGAGCTAGCATAAACAAAGAGGGAGTTTATTACATCATGTTCCCAAATGTAGGAAGGGCATGGAGAAGCCGGCCTTAGGAATATCTAGAAGCAAGGATCTAAATGCCATCAAAATTCTCTTCTATTTTTGTTTCTGGATCTCAGCATTATTTCTCAACTGTGGGCTTACTTTTCTCACTTAGTGGGAATGACCATTGCTCACAGATTCTAGGGTGACATCTTCACAGCATCTGAAAAGAACGTTCTTCTTCCCTCATTTTGAGTTAGCAAAACTCTCAGGGGAGGATTCTGATTGGCCTGGTTTTGGTCACATGCCCATTGCTGCACCAATTTCTGGGGCCAAGAATGTAGGTACTATCATTGCCCACATTGGTTCGCATGCCCTCTCCTTGATCCTGTGGCCAGGAATGTGGAGTCATGTAAAAACATGGCAGTTCCTATCTCAAAGCAATGACTAGAATGAGGGGAAAAGAGTTGTTCTTCAAAGAAACTGGTTCTGATATGGTAGTGGGGAATTCTACTAAGTAGGGCAGTAGATACCTAATATTTGTGTCTGTGTTCCACATTCTATATTGTTCATCTATTTTATAACAAATAGATAACACTTTGAACACATATTAATCTATATTATATATTTGCTGTTAGTTTTAAATGCTTTCCTCCTGAAGTAATATCAAATTTATAAGAAACCTCAGAAATCATCTGGTTTGACTACTACTAATGCAAACTATTCTCTTATGCTGTCCTGGACCAGGGACTTAAATATTGTGATATCTCCAATGACGTGAAGAATGAGTAAAGGTTCATTTCTCTTGAAAACAGAGTTGGGATATAAGAACACGGTTGACTAAGCCAGAAGCTATCAATCTATCTGCAATTTTTGGATTACCTTGGGGAAATTGCTGTCTCTCTGATTTCCTTTTCTTATTATAAAATGAAAGTAACATAGTAATACTATAATGCTTTAAACATACTACAGTGGGGGAGGAGCATGGGAGGGCTCCAATACCTTATAAACACAACCTACAAAGTATCAGTCTTAATCATCTTTGTGTACTGTTATGAGAATGACATCTATTCAGTTAAGGTATAAAATTAGCCTGAAATGCTGAATCATAGTTTAAATTCAACGGGTATGTAATTTAGTATTTATTGAACACCAACTTGTTCCAGATGCTTTACAGGGTACAAAATGTGGCCTGTGTTCTCAGGACTCTTGAGTCCTTCAGGGAGAGTTCTGTTTGCTGTTCAGGGACACTGCAGTCTTCTGTCAGGGAAGTGCTTTCCCCCGGAGTCCACTGACATGTTAAAGGTGTAAGTGGTATTCACAATTGTGAACATTGGAAAGGAAATCGATCGACTACCTCTGTCGTGTGTTTAGAAGGCCGTGACATTAAGTATAAAGCACTAAGGAGGTAAAAAGCATATAAAGGGAAACATTAAAGAGAGCAATTTACGCAACATTATGTTTGTCCTGCTTGAATACTCAGGCCTAATAATAATAATAATAATACATGGCAATCTGTGATTAGGTAAGAAAAGCTGTTTCACCCCTGAAATTCCAGAGGGACTTCTGCACATTTAAGACAAGCTTCTTAGAAATGGCCTGGATCTCTGTTTTGTGGTGCCTCGGAGGCAGTTGGCAGCTGCAGGATGAAGCTGAACATCCCTTTCCCAGCCACTGGCTGCCAGAACCTCACTGAAATGGATGCTGAACGCAAGCTTCATACTTTTTATGAGAAGCATGCGGCCCCGAAGTTGCTGCTGACGCTCTGGGTGAAGAGTGGAAGGGTTATGTGGTTCGGATCAGTGGTGGGAATGAAAGCGGGGCGTTTTGACCCACGGCTGTGTCTGCCTGCTACTGAGAAAGGGACGTTCCTGTTACAGACCAAGGAGGACTGGACACAGAAAGTGCAAGTCTGTTCGGGGCTGCACTGTGGGTGCCAATCTCAGTGTCCTCACCTTGGTCATCGTAAAAAGGGGAGAGAAGGACATTTCTGGTCTCACTGATACTATTGTGCCTCGTCACTTGGGGCCCAAAAGGGCTAGCAGACTTGGCAGTTTTCAGTCTCTCTAAAGAATACAATGTCTGCCAGTATGTTGTGAGAAAGCCCCTAAACAAAGAAGGTAAGAAACCTGGGGCCAAATTACCCAAGACTCAGCATCCTGTTACTCCACGTGTCCTGCAACACAAACATTAGCGCATTGCTCTGAAGAAACAACATGCTCAGAAAAGAAGAGGCCACAGAATATGCCAAACTTTAAGCTAAAAGAATGAAGGAGACCAAAGAAAAATGCCGGGGACAGATTGCCAAGAGCCATAGCTGTCGACTCTGACAGCATCTACCTCTAAGTCTGAGTCCAGTCAAAAACAAGATTTTCTAAAGGTAACTAAGTAAGAACAAATATAAAAAGAAAGAGAGAGAGAGAAATGGCCTGGGTCTGGGGTGAGATGGGCACTGGCTGGTGAGGGATTTGCCAAGTGCAGTCTTCCAGTGTGGCACAGTGGGGAAGAACATGGACCCATGACTCAAGCATGACCCATGTGCATTTCAACCCTATTCTTCTACCTGCTGGCTGTGTGCCTTTTGACCTGTGTTAGCCTTCAGAGACCTCAGTGTCTGCATCTAAACTCAAATATCCTATATAATAAAGAGGTGATATGCAAATTGACCATCACTCCAACACACAAGATGGCCGCCCCCATGTGGTCAAAGATGGCCTCCACAAGTTGGCCGGCAGGGGAGAGCAGTTGGGGGCAATCAGGCCAGCAGAGGAGGGCAGTTGGGAGGGACCAGGCCAGCAGGGGAGGGCAGTTAGGAGGAACCAGGCCTGCAGGGGAGGGCAGTTGGGGGCAATCGGGTCGGCAGGGGAGCAGTTAGGTGTTGATCAGGCTGGCAGGGGAATGGTTAGAGGGTGATCAGGCAGGCAGGCAGGCAGGCAGGAGAGCGGTTGGTATCCAGCAGTCCCAGATTGTGAGAGGGATGTTCTACTGCCGGTTTAGGCCTGATCCCTGGAGAGGGTGCAGGCTAGGCTGAGGGACACACACCCCCGCACACACCCATGCACAAATTTTGTGCACCGGGCCTCTAGTCCTATATAATAAAAGGCTAATATGCAAATTGTCCCCTCAACCAGGAGTTTGACCACGAGTTCGACCAGGGTGCAGGGCCAGCTGGCCAACTGCCCGTGGCCCCTACCCTTGGCCAGCAGGCCCCAATCGGGGTGGGCTGGCCAGACCCCACCCATGCACAAATTCATGCACTGGACCTCTAGTATATACATATATATTTAAGTATATAAAAATAAATTTAAATATATGTATGTATTCCATAACAACTAATTGCAGATTTAATTATGTGAACTATAATGCCTGGCATATAGTAGGCACTAATAGATACTGGTTGAATTTATTTTTGTTATTCTGTCATGAGATAGCCGAACCTCACTGAGGATCACATGGTTTCAAGAGCAAGCAGCAGGGTTGTAAAGATAGTGAGATTGGGGAAATGCATCATTGACAGAGCACTCCTGGGGTATAGGCTTCAGGCAGGCATGATAGCCTTCCTTCCCATGGGGGGGAAAGAGGAGTTTAGACTTCCTTCAGTTTCCCTGCCTTGATCATTCTATGTTACCAGATGGTCTTCTGCACACACCTAAGGTCCTTTGACCTGCAACCTAGAAAACCAGTGCTTAATCTGGATGGAGCCTGTCCCCACCGCTCACCCCAGACCTCTGGTCTCCATCAGCTGTGAGATACTACTTAGCGCACTGTTGATGTAATGCTTCAGCTGCCACAGGTTTGTACTTTGAATAAGATTAAAATCAATAGAATGTGAAGCTGGGGTGATAACATGAATTATGGTTCATTGGCAGAATGTGTTTCCCAAAGATCACGCAGAGTTTGTGGGGTGCAGTTTCTTTAATCTAGCAGCAGGTTGACTGATCGTTGCTTTCCAGAAACTGTTCGCCAGCTTTGACACGTCAGCCATGGCACCATGGGAGCAAGCAGTCCAACATTGCTAAGTAAACTGGCAAGAGAGGGCTGTGTTAAACAGTGTGGCAATGTTTTCATTTAAATGAGAATTGTAGCTGGCAAATGGAACCGAATCTCCAGGTCTTCCTTCCTTTGAGCAGCCGCATGCAGAAGGGAGCTGTGAGGAAGAGAAATGGAACAAGACAGGAAGCCAGGTTAAGGGGATATTTCATCCGCTCCAGGTGAGGCTGATGAAGTGCCCTTGTCTCATGGAGAGCACCTCATCTTTCCTAAGTCCATTCGTTTTTAACCATTTAAGGTAGCATACATCACGTGTATTTATTCATCAGTGTGTATTTCCTGAGAACAAGAATTGCCTTTATATAAACAGTACAGTGATCAAATTGAGGAAATCAATACAGTATTGCTAGAATATTTTAATCTATAGACCACGTCTGAATTTTGTCAATTTATTTCAATACTGAACTTTATAGCATGTTCTCTCTTCAGTACACGATTCCACTCTGATCACACATTGCATGTAATTACCACTTCTCTTCATTCTCCTCTCACCTGAAACAGCTCTTCAACTTTCCTTTGTTTTTGACATTGATATTGTTGTTTCACAGATGTTCATTTTTATGGAATATTCCTCTATTTGGTCTTGATTGATGTTTCCACATGATTAGATTCAGGTTATGCATCATTACATAAGTGATGCCATGCCCTTCTCAAGGTATTCGATCCCTGATGGACATATGATGTCCACCTCCTTTCACTGACAATTTAATTTTGGTTATATGGTCAAGGTGAAGTCTTTTTTCTCCCTTGTACAGTTACTGGTTTTCCTCTTGTGACTAATACACAATCTATGGGGTCATGTCTACTTTTTATTTATTTACTTATTATTTTTTAAATATAGTTTTATTGATTTCAGAGAGGAAGGGAGAGTGAGATATTATTAAATAATAATATAGAAACATCAATGATGAGAGAGAATCATTGATCGGCTGCCTCCTGCACACCCCCCACTGGGGATCGAGCCCACAACCCAGGTATGTACCCTGACCAGGAGTCTAACCATGACCTCCTGGTTCATAAGTTGAAGCTTAACCACTGAGTCACACCAGCTGGGCCATGTCTTCTTTTTAAACCAGTGTTTGCACCAAATGTCAGGACCAATCTAGAATTAAAATTTTTTTCTAAGTATGTAATAATTCCTGCCATATTTGTTGCAAAAAATATATCCATGTACAACATTGATATGAAATAGAAAGCCAGTAGAATATGATTGAGACTAGATACTCTGGAGTTAGATGGCTTTGGTTTGAATCCCAATCCCCTCACTTTCCTGATGGAAAACTTTGGGGTGTTACCTCCCTGTGCTCAGTTTTATCATCTATAAAATCTGAAAGATAAAAATGCTGCCCTCACATATGGGGTTGTTGCAGGATTAAATGAGCTGATAATATGTGTCTGGCACATAGTCAGCGCACAATTAACGTTGGTTTTATATGTAATATATATTTTATATACAATATATACTTTTTTCAGGGTAGTAAATAAAATCCAAATAATGAGGTAACATTTTTAGCTACAGGTACTATTCTTCCACTACCAGATCCAAAAGTAAACTTAGCCAATATAATTTTCAAAAATCCCTAATGCAAGTGCTTTTACTTTCTTATTCTCTTTTCTTTTCTTTTCTTTCTTTCTTTCTCTCTCTCTCTCTCTCTCTCTCTCTCTTTTTCTTCCTTTCTTCCTCTTTCTTTTCTTTCTTTCTTCCTTTCTTCCTCTTTCTCTCTTTTCTTTCTTTCTTCCTTTCTTCCTCTTTCTCTCTTTCTTTTCCTTCCTTCCTTCCTTCCTTCCTTCCTTCCTTCCTTCCTTCCTTCCTTCCTTCCTTCCTTCCTTCCTTCCTTCCTTCCTTCCTTCCTTCCTTCCTTCCTTCCTTTTCTTTCCTCCCCCCCCCCCCTCCTTTCCTTTTCTTTTAGGAAAGCTGGCTGATACCTTTATTGCTTTAAGTTTAGAGGGAGGGGCGCTCAGGAGCTCTTGGTGGGGCGGGCCCTTCCTCTTCACCTTGACCTGCTTCTGGCTGCGCATGATGGAGCTGGCCCTGCCAATGGTGTCCAGGCGCAGATCCGGACGGTACTTGTTCTTGCGGATCAGGTGCGGGATGCCACTCAGGGTGACCGGGGCGTTCTTGTTGATGGTGGTCCGCACGGAGGAGGCGGCCGGCTTTCGCTGGCCAGATCTTCGCTGCATGATGACCACCACGCCTTTGCCGTTGGCCGCCAGCTCCATGCCCACCGTTGAAAGGAGTTGCGGGCCTTCAGGTTAGTGGGTTCGGTGCTGTATGTCTGCTTGTTCCTCCTAACAGGCGGGCAGACATGCGGCAGCTCCTCACGCTCCGTTTCTTGAACAAATTTGTAACAAGCTCCTACAACGTGCCAAGCACAGATGTAGGTATGGGGCCTACAGCGATGAGCCAGGCAGCTCTGGTGATGATATTCTAGGACATGGGTCAGACACAAGTAGTCTATAAATTAAGACAATTTCAAGTAGAACCCAGTGCCCTGAAGAAAACAGAACAGGCCCTTGCAATAGAGAGAACCTGGGGAGGCGATGGGGGTGACTTGGTCAGGGAAAGCCTTTTTGGTGACACATACTTAATGTCTCTTCATTGCTCATCTAACAAAAATTTTTATAGACTTATGACTTGAAATGAAACAAAGTGGACAAATCTTTCCCAGTACATTAAGCTCTCTATAAACAAGATAGCACCACAGTTATGTTTTCACAGAACATGTATCAGTGAAACTGATTTCAAATAGCGATCTTCTTAATTGAAAACCAGCCCCTTTATTGCCCTGGCCGGTGTGGCTCCGTTGGTTGGCGTCATTCCAGGCACCTGAAGGTTGCCCACTCCCTGATAGGGGGCATGCAGGAGGCAGCCAAATGATGTTTCACTCTCACATTGATGTTTCTCTCTCCCTCTCCTTTCCTCTCTAAAAAAAAAAATTAATAAAAATATTTAAACTTTCCTTTAAAAAAAAAACCTGCCCCTTTACCATCATCTCTTCTTAATTAAGCTGCTGGTGGTATTGAGTACACAGTTCTATTTAGACACTAGTTGCATAAATGCTTCTTTCTTCCCTCATGTATATTCCATCCTAGCTTTTATGTATGCAAGTTGTCCCTTCAAATATGCTGCTTGGTGTCCCAAAGTAACAAGTTGAAACTTACCTCAGAGCACACATCACCATTCCTTCATTTCTCCAGTCTCTCATTGGCCCCCTCCAGTGCTACACTGCTCAGAGTTAGTAACATCCCCAGGTTGCTGTTCCTGCCTTCTGAGATCTTACTCAGGGTTTCTCATGTGGCCCCCTTGGACATGAGGAATTCTGGACTAGACAGTCAGCCAGTCTTTCATTTGTAACTGGGACGTACCACTTATCAGCTGTGTGAATTTGGGAGGGCTGTTAACCTCTCTGAAATGCAGGGTAATTGTGAGGTTTGGATGAAATTAAGAGAGATTATGTGTATGTGAAAACCTAATATAGTATTACAGAGAAAGGGGAACTCTCCCCTCTTTTCCCTCTTACTAGTAGTTATTATAGCTGGTCTAATAAATCGACAGAGACAGACTAACCAGAGATAGTCATCTATGATTATCTAAATTCTTTCAGACAGTTGAGGGAAGGTCAAAGGTTCTTCCTGAATCTTTTGTTTCCTAAAATTAACCAGTTTAAAATAATCAATATCTCAGTATCTAATGAACAAAATAAACTGATGAACAAAATAGATCCAGAGACATAAAAGCATAGAACAGACTTCGGAATTTCGGAATCTCAGAGGGAAGTGAGTGTGTGTGTGTGTGTGTGTGTGTGTGTGTGTGTGTGTGGTGCGGGGGAGGGGGGGGGGGCGGCAAAGACCGTGTATGCAAAGGACACAGACAATAAGGTGGTGGAAGGCCTGGGGCTGGGAGTGGAGGTGGGCTGGAAGAGGTCAGTGGGGGAAAGAAGGAGGCATGTAATACTTTCAACAGTAAAGTTTAATTTAAAAAAATAGAAAAAAATTAAATAAAGGCATATTTGGGGGGGCAAACTCTGCTCCCCCTCAGTACCTTGCCTAGAGTTCAGGGGCTCATCAAATGTGAAGTCCTCCTCCCCCACACATACCTCTGGTGACCTGTGCAGAGCTAATGAGTCTCTCCCAGGAGTCCCTGAAACTGGCCCAGCTCCCTTCAGGAGAGAATTTTTATCCTGGGAGGACAGCAAATACCTGGATGATGAGATAGTTTCCAAAACTACCTCAACAGGCTAGTCCAGGATTTTAAACCTAGGAGCCATAGACCCTAACGCACAGGAACCCTGGGGGTAAGGGTGGGTGGGGGAATTGGAGAAAGCTGGGTGGTGAGAAGCATGAAAAGCAAGCTTTGTCCATTCTGATTTGTGTGATCTGTGTCCTGGTAGACACAGCAGGCATTCTTGTCCTTTCTAGGTCTGCTCCATAAAAGTTCTGCTCCTAGTTTGTTGTTGTTGTTGTTGTTTGAAGATTTTTTTTAGAGAGAGAGGAAGGGAGAGAGAGAGAGAGAGAGAGAGAGAGAGAGAGAAACATCGATGTGAGAGCAAAACATGGATTGGCTGCCTCCTGCATGCCCCCCACCCTGAAACCCAGGCATGTATCCTGACCTGGAATCAAACCAGCAACCTTTTTGGTGCATTGGATGATGCCCAACCAACTGAGCCACACCACCTTGCTCCTAGTTTTATGGTGGTTTTTTTTTAATCCTCACCTGAGGATATTTTTCCATTGATTTCTAGAGAGTAGAAGAGAGAGAGAAAGAAAGAGAGAGAGAGAGAGGGAGAGAAACATCAATGTAAGAGAGACATATTGAATGGTTGCCTCCTGTAAGCGCCCCAACTGGGGCTGGGGATAGAACCTGCAACCGATGTATGTACCCTTGACCAGGAATCAAACCTGAGACCCTTTTATCCATGAACTGACACTCTAATTACGGAGCCAAACTGGCCAGGGCCTGCTCCTAGTTTTTGATGAAGTATTTACACAGCATTGTCATTTAATGCCTAACAGGTTAGAATTTAGTGGTTTTATCATAATTCTTAGTTCACACTTGCATGCCTGCCAGTTGCATACCTTCTAATAACTAATATTTAGTAAGACATCATAGGATAGGGTGGGAATTTAGCAGTTGCTAGAATGATTTTGTTGTTGCTGTTAAAACTAGATGTTTGGTTCTGATGATAAAAATAACATTTTCAAAACTGGTAAAATTAGAAATGTCATGGAAGAAACATGCAGATCAATAGAGAATTTTTGTAAGTTTTTTTTTGGTTTTTGAGCCAAACTGATGACATATGCCAGGGAGCGAATTCTCAAATGCTCCAGAGAACAAGTTTTGCAGCTTCTTTTCTGCATCTAAAATTAAGGCGGGATCATACATGAAGGTGGGAGAAAGCAAGGCAGGGGTTGGATTACACTAGGATAGTTGACAAGATTATGTGCTCTCTTGAGGGTTAATTTCCTCTTCAAGGGGTATTACTTCTGGCATTTCAAAAGTGTGTTAACCCACCTTCTCAAGAACTATAGTCAGGGCTGGTTTAAAAGCTTTCCCTAAAGGAATTACAGGTATGGGGCATGACTACCCACCATGACCTTCCCAGTTAGGAATTTATGATCAGATCACCCGGTGATGTCACTTTCCATAGGACCTCCTTATTTATCTTCCACAGAACACAAGCAAAGTGATTACAGAGCATTGCAGAGCCGTATTCCAGAACACTCTTTCTGCTTTAGAATCTCCTGCTACTTCATGGGCCTTCCCGCAGTACTACCTCAGAATCCCGAAGGGTGGGACCAGGAATCAACATTTAATGAACTGAAGTCCCATAACTAAGGTTCTGACTATATATTTAATTTTTCTTGCCCTTCAACTACTATTTTTATTCATCCAAAAATATAAAAGCTGTTAAGATTCTGAAAATGTATGTTTTATAAAGTTTCTATAAAACAATGTGCAAACTTGTAGTTAATACTTTGCCAGATAAAAAGCTTTCTACATACAATAGGGTGAGTGAGTACAACGTACAAAATAAACATTGATCAACTAGGCTGGTAGGTGCCAATTTACATAAATCTGCAAATAAACCCCGCCCCCTTTTATGTAGAGACTCCTGGTTTTTCAAGCCCAGAGGGGTGCTTGCGAGACTGCTTGCCTTAGCTCTTTTGTTTTGGTTTCAGTTCTCCTGTACACACACCTTGTTTGGATACTGGTGGCAGAGTCCATGCCCCACCCCAGTTCCAGGCATCCGGGTTTTACTGCCCCAGCCCCAGTGTTTGTTTGGGGTCCTGTGGCTTTGAGAGAGGTGTGGCTTCCAGGATAGACTAGCTTATTTATACCTGTAGATATGGCTTTGTCTCCCTGGATTTAGGGCACCATGTATGATGTGTGTGTGTGTTTCATTACTGACACTATTACACATGTTCCCATTTCACCCCCTCCCTTTGCCCACGCCCACCTACCCCCCACCCCCCTTCCCTCTGACTATCACCACACTGTTGTTTGTGTCTATCTATGTGCTGTGTATGATGTTTTGAGCATCAGGTCTCACTGCTCCAAACTCCCCCTCCCCACCCAGTAATTGACTATGTCAGAATTTATTTTTTCCCCCAAGCAAAGTTACATAAAAGAAAGCACTAAGAAAATGGGCTTTGGGGGCAGAAAGATCTGACTTCAAAGTCTGGCCCCTCCCTTCCAACCATGTGACCTTAGTTCTCATTTTCTCATATGAAAAGCACAATTTCTAACAGGAGAGCAAGGATTAAATGCTGTAATGTATATAAAGTGCATGGCACATAGTAGTCTTAATAAATGGTGTTATAATTATTACTCTTTCACCTAAACTTTGAGCACCTACTCAAATGTAATCCTGAGAAGGGAAGAAGGATGGGATGTTTGGAACAGAGGAGTGGTGTTTGTTTTGGAGGGGAATGGAGCCAGCCCAATGGTGCTGGTCTCTTGATTGGGATTGGATGGCCATACCCAGGTCCAGGCTCCTTACCAACGCAGCAATGACTTCCCAGACATTACTGAAGGACACCTAAGGGTTGAAGAGAATAAATCGGAGGATCTAAAGCAAAGCTCTAAGCAATTGTGCCAGATTGAAAATTTTGCTTTCTGCAACATATACACATTTATCTATATATATAAAAGCCTAAGCGACCCAACGACCAAATGACTGAACAAGCAAACAACTGGTTGACCGGTCGCTATGATGTGCAGTGACCACCAGGGGGCAGATGCTCAACACAGGAGCAGGCACAGCTGGGCTAGGATGAGCAGGAGCTGGGTGGTGCAGGCGGGGCTTGGGCTCCTCTCCGGCCTCCTGCCTCTTCATGCACTACTACATCCCTCAGGGGATATTGGACTGCCGGTTTCCCTCGATCTCTCAGCCTTGCCTGCAGGGATTGGGCCAAAACCTGCAGTCTCACATCCCACGAGGGGTCCCAGATTGCGAGAGGGTGCAGGCCAGGCTGAGGGGCCCCAATGGTGCACAGATCCGGGCCTCCAGTTTTTATATAAAAACGATGGTTTTCCCTCCCCAAATCTTCATGTTAAATTGATACTCTAAGAGGTTGCCCTATGTTTATTCTGCAGCCTCCCATGCCCCTGGGGGAGTACACACACAGTGTTTGAGAAGCAGCTATCTAAAGTCTAAAGAACAAATCCCACATTCCTTCTAGGGCCTTCGGGTCCAAGTGCTGTTTACTTCTCTAACCTCTGTCCCTTCCAAACGCCTCCCAAACGTATGAGGTCCTTCGCTGCCTGCGCCTTTACTCCTGTGGCTTCACCGATTCTGAAGGGCCTTCCTTCCCACTGTCCTCTTCCTTCTTACATTATGTATTTTTAGAGAAAAAAAATTTTAAGATAAAGTTTTTGTTTTTGCTTTTTTAATTTTGCAGATGGAGCCAGTGTTAGAAAAGTGAGATATGAGATGATGTTTCAAAACTGGTTCATTTTTGTTTTCATGTTTTTAGTTTGTCAGATCAGACTAAACTCATTTCTCCAGTGGTTATTCTCAAAAGTTTCACCTTTAAATAGAAAAGTAATGATGTGAAAAGCGTGTGTGCGCACGCGCGCGCGCGCGCACACACACACACACACACACGGAGACACACTGTTGAGAGAGGAAAGAAGTGGAACCATTATAAAAATCCACTGCTCCTGGAATCTTGCTATATTTGGCCTTAAATTGACAATAAGTACTGAAAATTATTGGATGCCACAGTTCAGTTCCTTTAATTGCAGATACTAGAAATAACAACGTCCAACCAAAACAGAAAAAAACAAACAACCCATATCTACTTTCAGACTAGTTTGCTCATAAAGTGTATTACTCTATGCCTGGAGGTCTGCATTCCCTTTTATCTACCAGTCTTTAATGAGTCTATATATAATGCTAGGGTATATCAATATCTTAAAGAAATATATGACCAGAGATTTAAGTTTATTTTTAAATTTTTATTCTTTTTCTTACTTATCCATAGCCTTTAGGGCCTGTTTGAGAGTCTGGTTTGAGAATTATTTATTGAGCTTCCATTATGTGTCAGGCCTGTGCATACTGAAGGATTGCAGTCCCTAATCTCTAGTAATTGACAGTCTGATCAGAGAGAGTTATAAAGACCTATATACAATACAGCTCATTTATTAAGTCCAAGGACCTAAAGCAGCAGTTCTCAACCTATGGGTCACGACCCCTTTGGGGGTCGAACGACCCTTTCACAGGGGTCACCTAAATACATCCTGCGTATCAGATATTTACATTACGATTCATAACAGTAGCAAAATTACAGTTATGAAGTAGCAACGAAAATAATTTTATGGTTGGGGGTCACCACAGCATGAGGAACTGTATTAAAGGGTCGCGGCATTAGGAAGGTTGAGAACCACTGACCTAGAGCATTCACTAATTGACTTAATTAGCAGGTGCCTCATCTTTATTAATGAAACTGTAAGCATATTTTCTTCTCTGCAAATTCACTTGAAAATGCATATCTGTATAAGTATTCACACACTGATGAGTATGACGAGGCAACAAACAGGATGGAGAATTTGAGTGTTAGAGTAGTATTTTTCATTGGGAAATATATGAGATAAATTATTACTCATGGTATATACTTAGCTTTAAAAGAGATATTTATTTATTTTAGGTAAATACTGTAATAATCCTTTCCCACGAAAGTGAAGACAATATTTCCAAATTAAAAAAAGACAGGAAAAAATTTAAAAACCATGTATGTTTTCTTCAGAAATTTCACCTGAATTTAACCTTATTGCATTACCTAATGTTTTCAAAAGTAGAAACTCTCAGCCTTTTCAGGGCTGTTTTCTGAGGATACTTGTTAGTAAATAGGCAAGGAATTTTGAATAATGTTACTTCCCACTAAGCATGGGTCATTTCTAGGTGGTTCCGGGTATTGCTGAATTTCAAAATGGTTTTCCTTTTGTCTTAGTGAACATCAAATGGTAAACCTCCATGAACAGAGATCAGAAGGGCCTCTGCTTGAAAATTGATCAAAGAGAATTCACGATGTTAGAAGAAAGGTGCAAGGTAAATATCAAAATTTTCACCCCTGAAAAACCAGACATGTAAGCATGCAATAAGTAGTAAGGAAGGCCAGTAATCCACCTAGAAAATCAGGGGGAAAATCGCCACAGAAATGGTTTAGGAGGTGATCAGACACAAGAGGTATGTCCAGTGGGAGATTTTTGCTTCCGGGAACCACTGCATGCAAATACTTCAGGAAGAAAATAAGAAATCTTTTATGAGATCTGATTTCTCTGGGGGGAAATATGGTGGGTGTTCTTTAGCATTTATACTTTTTCACCTATACAGAAAAGGTCTGCGGAGTGGTCATTTATTTACCAAAACTGATTCAGCCTTCACATATAAAATGACTGCATTATACAGATTCTTACAGTGGCTGACCATACTTGGGTTAGAGTCAAGTATTCATATTCACACTTCTGGTTGTTGAAAGGAAAAAGGAAGCTTTAATGGTAATGATGAGGTAGTCCATTTTAAAGCTATATTTGAAATCACATGCTACCAGTAAAGTGGAATTGTGACCTCACAAGATCGACCTCCAATAAATGAAATCTTCACTAAGTTATGGAAGATTTGGGGGGAAATCTTGCTGCTCTTGTTCTCCCACAGTGCTCACTGAATGAACTCCTATTATACAATGTTCTATACTTCACTTCATTCTTAAGTCTCACCATCCATTAATCTTTTTGAGGGCACAATGGTGTCTTATTCATGAACAGATTTCCAGTAGTTAATAAACAACCCAGTATGTGTTAAGTTCTTAAAAAAATAGTTGTTAAAGGAATACATGGACATCCATTCAAGTGTAATGTAGTGACCGATGGATAGGAAGTGCTACATTTTCTGTATGATGAGACACCACGTTAGGAAAATTCGCTCTCCTCTAGAAGCCTAGATTTTTACTACCAGTCTGCAAAATCAATGTGAATCGCTAATATTATTGTGGATACAATTTAAGCTATCTGTAAGACCGGTTTCAATGCTTCAAAGCATTATAATAGTTCCTTATACATTATAAAGGGAGAAAAGGTGGTACATTTAATCTTTTTATATGATTCCAAGATATGAATACCCTCACATATTCTTTTTTTTAAAAAAAAAGTTGCAGGTGCCATTGGGCAATTTTTCTGAAGTATATTTTTATACTCTGGTCCAGTAAATTAAAAAATGTTTTCAAGACTATCTGAAAAAAGAAATATATATTTATTTTTATACTGTGCCCCAGTGCTATACTGGATAAATGCTTTATTTCATCAACATAATCTTGTGAAGTGGCTATTATATTCCTATTTTATAGGGAAAGAATGCATTTATGGGTAAGGAAATCATTATTTTTAACCTCCCAAGGAATGGAAAATATCTGGACTGGATGATGTCTAGAGCACAGCTGTGTTCAATCCTGAAATGTAGCATTACAAGATGGCCTCGGGAGCATATGAAGTAGATGAAAATACTGCTCCCCAAGGAATAGCCACATGTCATAGCATCTACATTGATAAAGGAATACAGTATTGTTGAGTGTACTCCCCCAGGGTCTTTTAAATTAATTGGAATAGAACTGAGAAATTTTAAACCTTGTGGGTGAGGTTGCTAGTGAAGAATAGGTAAGTCAGTTATCTTTGAGACCAAGCTGCCTGATTGGGTCGGTCATAGAAAAACGCTATAGTAACCCAGCTCACCTCATCATTCCCACACTCCCATCCTCTATCCCACCCAACTCTGTCCAGCTACTAACTCATCAGCCTATTGTCTTTTCATCATAGCACTTATTGTATGACATTATAGTTTGTCTACTACAAATTCCACTAGAATGCAATGCTTTCAGAAAGGGACATTGTATATCTTGTTCTTCTCAGATGTCACCATACCCCAAACAGTGTCTAGAATATAGGAGGTGCTTAATAACTATTTGTTAGATGAATGAATATATGTGGAGTATTTAGAGACTCTAAAATCTGCTTACTCTACATGGACCTAAGGAAGTTTCAAGGAGTTCTACTGTTCAAGCATTGCTTTGAGTAAAGTGATAAATAAATCAGGGGGATCTGATTATAAAGTAAATGTGCTATTTGGGCAAAGATAATACCAACCAAGGGCAGCATTAACATTTTAATAAGTACTACTTTGGCAGATGAGCAGGTTTTTATCTAATAAAAAGCAAAGCCCCGGGGGATGGGGACAAGTTAGTTAGAGTGAGACAGGGTGGCTCAGAGCAGGGACTGCGAAGTAAGGGTCCAGAGGAGCTACGTTCCTATAACCTGACCGTGACAAAGGATGCAGAAGAACTAAATGGCTGCATTTGATGTCTTTAAATGTTTGCCTAGGACTTGATGATGTCTGAGGGCTGTTTATCCTCACTTCCTTTCCTTTCGCCTTTGTTTTCTCAGCACGTTTTCATAGTCATCTCTATTATCCAGGAAAGGATGGTCTCTATGTATTTCAGTTTCTTTTTCCTGAAAAAAAGATACTATGTTATTTGTATAATGCCATCTGAGTTCTAAAACTTTTTTCTGATGTTCACTTATAATCTTCTTTCTATAGGTTAAGCTAATTCTTTTTTTTTCTCACTATCTCTAGTGGAAAGAAAATGTCTTTAGCATTTAATTCATAGGATATCTCTTCTTATTTTCAGAGACCCTCAAATTCTGTACTCAATAGGCCAGCTGAGGAGAAAAAAAAAATCAGCTTTATTTGCTTTAATGCGGGGCATGGGGTGAGAGAGAGTTTATTGGAAGGACTTCAACCAGTATTTATAAGCCAAATTTAGTCAAACCACTTTGTTTAGACACTTCACCTCAGTTTTCTCCAGTTAAAATATTCCAGTACTTTAAGCCTTTCCTATGTAGCCTCTTTCACAAACCTTTAATTAGTTTTGTGGTTCTTTCATAAGGTCATCTCAATTCTTCTTTTCTCCCTAATAATATGAAAACTTTCCAACCAGTAGGTTTCTTTTCAGTTTCTGAATTCTAAACATGCATATATGTCCTTGCAGAAGAAAATTATGCATCTTTAAATAATTTGTTATTTTTACCTATAACTCTATTATGCCAAGCAGCTTATGTCAGAATGTGTGTCCTAGACCAAGATTGTAAAAAATTCAGTAAAAATAAGAAAAATGAAGTAAGAACAGAAAAACAAAGATTTAAAATGTATTATAGGAAAAACTGTATATGGTTAATTAGGGATAAAGAATTTGAAACTTTAGACATAAACAACCCAAAAGTTATCAAAAGCCTAGACTTGCCTAGTCGGTGTGGCTCAGTTAGTTGAGCTTCAACCCATGAACTAGGAGGTCAAGGTTCTATTCCCCATCAGGGCACGTGCCTGGGTTGTGGGCTCTATCCCCATGTAAGAGGCAGCCGATGAATGATTCTCTCTCATCATTGATGTTTCTATCTCTCTCTCCCTCTCCCTTCCTCTCTGAAACAATAAAATATATTCTTTAAAAAATTATCTTTGATGGAGGGTTTTGTGTGTAGAAAAAACTATTTAGAATTTTTTAAATTAAATGTACAAATTCTAAACAGTAGTTTTGTATAAAGGTCTTAGGTTCCATTTACAATAATATTCTAAGTCTAGTAAATATTTTCAATCATATTTAAGGGCCATCAACTAATGTTTTCTCTCATTTACATGTAAATGAACTTCTTTGAACATCTTAAACTCTATTTACAAATTTAAAATACTCATTTTCTTCTAATACTATGATTGTATGATTTAACAAACAAAACCCTCCTGGTACCAAATAGACCATACATCTAATAAAAGAAACTCCTAAGTATAATGAACTTTAAGATCTCTTAACTATTCTAATATGGATGTCAACTGTATAAAATTTCAAATTACATCACAAGTCTAAATCCATTACATATTACATGTTTTGAATTATAACTAAAAAAAAACTGATCTGTTAACTCTAATAGACCAAATTCCAGCCATTGAAAGTACCCAAACTAATAAGTATATACAGATTTCCTAACACAAAATATATTAACACCATGAAAAACTTTCCAAATCTTGCAGTTGAAAGATGCTGAGCCACTGAAGAAGCGATTATGTCATCCTTCACAGTTTGGGGGGTCCCCTCCCATGTAATTTTTGCATTGTCTTCCAGGTTGCTGAAGCTTCATGAGGACCAGACGGTGCAGGCTGAGACAACACTGCATCCTTGTTTGTGACACCGAAGGGGCATTCTGACACAATGAGCTCTATTTATGGCCTTGCTCTGAGAGTTCACGGTTTACAATAAAAGGTGGCCACATAGCCAAAGATCTTAGAGGTGAGTCATTTTATTACCTAATTTTCAAATCATATTAGGATCTGTAATACTCACTCTTGAAACTTCTTTATATGATTGGACTTTGTCTTAGACCAGTGGTCAGCAAACTCATTAGTCAACAGAGCCAAATATCAATAGTACAACGATTGATATTTCTTTTGAGAGCCAAATTTTTTAAACTTAAACTATATAGGTAGGTACACTGTTATTAACTTAATTAGGGTACTCCTAAGGCTTAGGAAGAGCCACACTCAAGGGGCCAAAGAGCCACGTGTGGCTCACGAGCCGCAGTTTGCTGACCACGGTCTTAGACTATTGAGGTATTTAAATGTCTTTTTAGTCAAACTCTTGCATTCTGTGCATACACTTTTAATGTTTTAGAAACACCCAAAGCTTATAATGTTAAAATAATAATACATTACATTCTAACTGTGTCTCATGGATTTGTCTGATTATTTTATCATAAGTTCTAAGAGCATCAAAGACACCTTACAAATCCTCTTCTAAAATGTACCCCAAGGAAATATTTATAGATATGCAAAGGAATTCAACCACAGGGATTTCATCACAGTATTATTTTTAGTAGAGAGTGACCTAAATGTCAAACAAAGTCTCTTTTGTTATTTAAAAATTCCTTAAAGGCAGGAACCAAAGTTTGTGTGTCTCTCTTTTCATCTGGAATCAACCTTATGGCTCTGCACATAGAAGGTATTTAATAAATGCTTGTTAATGAAATCATCTCTTAAACACACTCCCCTGCAGCAACTGTGTCGTTGGGAGTGAGGTTTGGAAGGACTTTATATTCTGAAACATCTTCATGAGCCATTTTTAAAAATGAATAATGGATGCATGTGCACTAGGTCTTATGTCAAGCACTATACAAACTCACAACTTGACCCCTCTCTTTATAACAGTAAGACATGGCCCCTAAGACCCTCTTATGTAAAATTTTAGATCTGCCACTCCTTTGTAAGATACAGTTTTAAAAAGAGAAAAAGGAAAAGAAACATTTTGATATGTTGTCATATTTGTCCTTCAATGGGAGTATAGATTATGGGAAAGAGAGAGGGAACCAGCTGAGAAATGCCTCTGCTTTGTTATCAATTAATCATATACAAATCCTAATATTTTCCAAAGATTGTACAATAAATGTGGATTTCTTTTGTAATAAAGCAAAATAGGCTTTAAAATTATACTTAAATAATATTATACTCTTCTCTTAACTTTTTTCACCAATCCTCTAAAACAGCAGTTCTCAATCTTGGCTACACATTAGAATTACCAGGGAATCTTTTTAAAATCCTGATTTCTGGGCCCCATTCTCCGGAAATTCTGTTTCTTTGTTATGGGGTGGGGCCACAACATTAGTAACAAAGAAACAGAATTTCTGGAGGATGAGGCCCAGAAATCAGGATTTTAAAAAGATTCCCAGGTGATTCTAAGGTGCAGCCAAGGTTGAGAACCACTGCTCTAAAAGCTCTTGTTGGTCAGTGGTAGGGGAGTAGATCCTATTGTAGTTGCTTTGGAGGCTGGGGCCCTGCTGGACAGAGTGCTGAAATTCATTGTCATTGACAACTTGACCTATACCACACTGAGTGCACCTGGGAACTCAGAGAGCAAAACGGGGAGTCCAGAAAGTATCCCAAAGCTTCTGTGGCAGGCTGTTCTGGCTCCTGGGAGCCCTGGTCCCCTGCTTGAAATAAAAATGCTCACAGGTTTGCAAATCCAGCCTTTTTCCAAGAGTTTCAGTAAATAGTCGAAGTTCTACTTTCTGAGGTGAGGCAGACAGATAACCAGCTAACAAGATGTGGACTATAAAAGGGGTGTAGATAATGTTATTGTCAACATTGAATAAAAGGAAAGAAAGGTCAGCAGCCCCGAAGAGGAAAAGAGACAAATGGGAGGAGTCACAGAACTTGCCTGTCTACAGTGGGTGGCATTGCTGGGAGTCACTCCATCCTTGGTAGTAGTCCTGGAAGGCTTGCTGGAGGAGATAAGGATTCAGTAGCTGCTTATCTCAAACACACGTATCATAGAAATTAGTACAATACCAAAGTATGCTGCCCCACCCCACCCCCCACCCCCTAAAAATGTAAATGAGAAAACAGGATATATGTTTCTGGGGTCTCACTGGGAACCTCAACATTGATGAATTAACAGCACCTTGGACAATCATCTTAGAATATGGTTATGTGATGGTCTCCTGATCCAGCCCCCATTTTAATCCCATGGCTTGCATGCTACACTCCCATCTCCCTCTCAAGAAGGAGTACCCTGCCTCCAGATTGTGCCTGTGCTGCTCCCTCAGTTGAAATGTAAGAATAGCAGTAGAAAAGGTAAATGACACCCATGTTCTAATCCTGGCTCGCTCGGCTCTCTGAGCTTATTGCCTCATAGTTAAAAGGAAGGTAATAATGCACCCTTCCTACCAGGGTGGAAGGAGATCATGTCTGGGAAAGAACTAGGTCTAGTGCTCATCTTACTATGTGATTGAAAGATAAATCAGTATATTTTTCAAAATCTATGGACAGTCACAAATGAGTTTTGTTGTGGTTTGATTATTTTCCTTCTTTAGTCTTGCCACAGGTCTCCCTTCAGCTCTTTTTCAACGCTGGACAAGAGAAATTTTAGGCATAATAACCATAATTAAGTTAAAATTCAACCTAAATGTAGTGCTAAGAACGATGTACTGTACTATTGATCATGAAAATATAGAGATTTTAGATTTACGGTCCTCCCATGTGGCTTTAGCATGTGGGGCTGTCAACGTAAGAAACGCCCAAACCTGTAGAAAATTTTTATGAGTTTATTTGAGCCAAACTAATCACATATGCCAGGGAGCAAGATCTCAAATGCTCCAGAGAATAACAGGTTTGCAGCTCCTCTTATATGCATTTGAAATGAAGGAGGGGAAGATTGGAGAAAGCAAGGCAGGGATTGGATTACAGGGTAGTTAACAAGATTACGTGCTCTCTTAGGAGGTAATACCCCCTTTGAAGGGTATCCTGGCATTTCAAAGGTGTGTTAACCTAGATGCACAAGAACAATGGACAGGGCTGGCTTATAACCTTCCACTAAATAAGTTACAGGCCTGGGAAGTGACCACCCACCATGATCTGCCCAGTTAGGAATTTATGATCAGTAACCTTGTGAGATTTGCTTTCATACAACCCCTGTTCTTTTACCCACGGGGCTTTGGACTTTAAGTAAGATCAAATAAAGTATTCTTTCTAAACCAAGCTTTTCCCCTTTCCCTCTTGTCTACAATTTACTGCTCACGCAGGTCTTACCTCTGCAAGGACAAGGCCTTTCTTTGCTGCTCTGAACTATCTAACCTGACTTTTTGAGTGTGACCGTTAGCATTGACTAGCCGTGAAACTCCAACAGAGATTTTGCCATGAAATAATATTCATCATACAGTCCCCATTTACTGAGCACTTTATATTTGTCTAATTTTTACAACAACCTGCAAGGCAGCTATACTTATCCCAACATTACAAATGGAGGCAATCGGCTAAAAGGGATGAAGTAACAATGGTAGGGCTTGGATTCAATGCATGAAGTTTCCATGACTCCAACCTACCTTCCAAATATGCTTATTACTTATTCATTTGGGTTTTTTAATTTGGGGGTTGATTAATTTGTGTGTCCCCTTCCATAAAGTATTAATGGCCATACCTCTGAATGCAGGGTTATATTACAATGCTCTTTGCATGCATTGGTTCCCTTCACTTCTAAGTTACAGGCCGTCACCTGTTGAACGAAGCTAATGCTCTCCCGTTCTTCAATGCTGTCATTGTATCCTTCCAGAACAAAGCTAAGAATGCTAAGTACTCCCTGTACACACTTATTAAATGAACTGAATTAATGAGGAAAAGAGGAGATCATAATGAAAACCCCCATATCACTGCTATCCCTCAACATTGGAACCCAAGAACCTAAGTCAATATTGCATTAATATTGACTCAACAAGTCTAGCTCAGTGTCACCAATTTTCCAACTGAAGGACTTGAGTTATTTGTTTTTCACGATGAGGCCAATGCAGAGCTAACTCAAATTCATGCTTCTCAAATGTTTTTAAAAAACATAAATTTGAAAGTTGATATTTAGTAATAGCCAAAAACATTGAAAAGGTGGCAATAACAACCAATGTGTTTTTGTCACCCAGTTTTTAAAAATAGCTCACTTATGTGTTACTTGTTTAGACATTCAGATATTACTAAATATATTCTCTTACTAAAATGTGAACTGCCAAGAGTCAGCCCACAGGCATATTTTTATAGGCAAGTTACATATCCCTGAAAAATCATCGTAGAATACACAATAACGCCTACGTCCCTAAGGCCAAGGTCCACAAGCAGCTTCTACGGACCTGTGTGCCACAGGAGGCAGCAGTCTTTCCTAACTGAAAGGAACCCATAAAAATCTCAAAGGAAAGGAAAACATCTTTTTAAAAACACGAAGCATCAAGCCATCAGTTACATCAGAAGGGAAAACACAGGCTAAAAATATATCCCATGTTCTTTCCAATTCTGTTTATTATACTCATAAATGAAAGTGTCCTGTATAATTTATTCACGCATAGACCTTAAACCTTTACTCATATTTATTCAAAGGCAACAGGGCTAGAGGTTCCTGATAGTACTATAGCTTCGCCATTTGTGCCCATATGATTCAGTTCCTGTGGACTTGGTTCGTATCCACAAAAATCATGCCTGTGAATTACAGATGGGGCTCAGAGAAATTGCATCATCAGTCAAACATCAAACATTTAATGAGTGTTCATTGCACTCATTGTGCTAGGCACCGTGGCCATATTAAACATAAAAAGTATAATTCTTCTGTTAAAAATGAGTTAAATTGAATCCAGGTGTTGGTATAAACAGATAACTGATTTCTTTTTTTATTATTTTATTTTTATTTTTTAAATATATTTTATTGATTTTTTACAGAGAGGAAGGGAGAGGAATAGAGAGCTAGAAACATCAATGAGAGAGAAACATCAATCAGCTGCCTCCTGCACACCTCCTACTGGGGATGTGCCCGCAACTAAGGTACATGCCCTTGACCGGAATCGAACCTGGGACCCTTGAGTCCGCAGGCCAACGCTCTATCCGCTGAGCCAAGCCAATTAGGGCTACAGTAACTGATTTCTATAGTCCTTTATATAAAAAAAATCTTTTAAATCTAAATTGAAAACATTTTCAGTCAATATTTTGAGATAAGTCTTTGAAATTATGAAGTTCTCTCTACTATTGCTTCTACCACCTCGTGTATTATTGTGTAGAGTAGCAGTCACCAAAATGCATTCCAGTTTGAACTGAGTGAAACAAAGTGACAAGGATTTCTGAGAGCCTTTAATATAGAAATGATTCCCCAAACATATTCGACAGTCAGTTTTGTGGTTGTTGTTTTTAGTTTGTTTGTTTGCTTTTTTATAAACATCTAATGATAACTATGTTTATGCCTGCGTTTGTCTTCTCAGGAGTCTGGGAGTTCAAAGAGAAGTGTGTGTGTGTGTGTGTGTGTGTGTGTGTGTGTGTGTGTTTTCTACTTGTTATCTAAAACATAATGAAATTCTCTGTGTGCCAAAAATGTCTGCGATCCTTAGATGAAAACTGGTGTACCAGAGGAAAGGGATATTCTGATCACTTTCAGTCACATGCTTTCAGTCTCATTGCCCATGGGCAGCCCTGGCAGGCTCACTCTCAGCATCCCTCTCGCACTTTTCTCCGAGTGTCCAGGTGAGGTGGCTGTTGCTCTCAGCTCTTTCCCTTCAGGCTGTGAGAATTAAACCACAGCAGCTGCACACCAGTGCTTTCTCTACCACCAGGAAAACCCCCGAGACCGTTCAGATCTCCAGAAATATGGAGGTGCGGGTGGTGCTTCGCAGGGGGTGGGCTGCAATTCATTCTATTCTGCATAAATTTCAGTGTCTTCTCTTGAAAGTTCAGTCCGCCCAGCCTATGGTTTGGGAGAACTGGGAATGTTTCTATTATTGTTCCCATCAACAGCCGTGCTTTTGTTACTTACAGTACACAGGATGTTTCTTCTTGTCTTGCAATAGGGGGAATGAAGTGTGAGGAACAATCAGGAACAGTAAAAATATGCCCCTCGTTTTTCTAGGATAATGCTTAGGAAATGCAACAGTCATCCAAGACAAAGGTGAATGAAGTGATAGCAGTCTCATTTTTAGGGGTGCACCGGAAGTCTTGCTTTGGGTTCTTTATGTCCGTATGGTTACGAGAAGAGTTGCCATTGTATCTTATTTTATTTATTTACTAGTATCATTTTGCTACAATTGTATCCTCTTTTGCAATTTTTACTTTTTTCCCCCCTGGAATTTAAAGACATTTCATAATTGCCAGGAGAAAATGAGACTACTTTAAAGAGCTGGAAACCAACTGCATCTCATGCATGATCCCAGCAAAAACAACCAACCACAAGCCAACCAGGGGAAGGCTAGCAGAATTCGATGTCTGCCATGGGTCATCCAACAATATGGCAGGAAAGAGGGAAAGAGGGAAAGAGGAGGGCCTGGATTACTCACTTCTCTGTGTCCCTTAGAGGCCCCTGGAGCCCTTCAACTTCAGCAGATCATTATTTGCACCTTCTTCATTAAGAAAACAGAGGTCAGGCGCTGGGGGCTTCCTTCACTCTGCTGCCCTTCTCCATGCAGTCCCTTGGATCTCTGAAGAGAAAGGGACTTCTTGTCCAGATAAGACTCCTCATCTATGCGTGATCTCATCTTCCCCAATCTTCATTACGACCAGGGATTGAGCCCACAAGCTGGGCATGTGCCCTAGCCAGGAATCGAACCAGCGACCTTTTGGTGCACAGCCATGTGCCCTATCAGGGAATCAAACCGGCAACTTTTGGGCGCAAAGGAAGACACTTAACCAACTTAGCTGCACCAACCAGAGCCCTTCCACAAAATCTCAATCACCTTTGCTGGCTTGACTTCTTTTTGACCTACAAACATGTTCTATTTTCTCCATTTCCATTTTAATTTCCCCTTTGTTTTTCTTCCTTTGTTACCAAGCTGTCCCTTTTAAATCCAGGTCTGCTTCTTCTACTCTCCTAAAGTGGTTTTCCTGAAGGTCTCCAGTAGCCTTCCTACGCACAACTCCATTGGCCTTTTCTGTGTTCTTATGCTTTTTGATCTTACCAGCATCTGACACTGTGGATCATGTCCTTCCAACTGAAATTCTCCTCTCTCAAATTTTATCCTCTGGGTTACTGCATTTTCAGCTTTGGGGAGACCATTCAGCTTTTTCCTTTCTCTCATTTCCTACATGAACTTAACACATTAAGCGCCCAGCCTGTTTTGTCTTCCGCACCGAAAGTATAGTGTCAGACAACGGGGACTGACTGGGCGCTTAACGTGTTAATCAGTGAAAAAAAGATCAGACTTTGGAACCAGATTGACTGGGTTGAATCCTTGTTCTACTGCTTTCTAGAACTGTGACCTCAGGCAAATTGCTTAACTCCCTGCGTTTCTTCATCTGAATTAATCAAGTACCCATTATTTACCCAACCTAAATATTGTGTCAGTTAAATGAGATGTTTACAAAACACCTTGTAGATTACCTGACATATCATAGACACACAAATAATTTTTCTGCATTTTGCTTCCAGATAGTCTCTACTATCTTAGCATTTTCTTTCTCCATGTTGCTGTTATTGTTACCACCCTAGTTTCATGGCTTGTTATCATTTGAGAGATCATTGCAACTTTTGGAAAAAAATAATTTCTTGCCTGCACTATGTCTTAGCCTCCTGTTCATCCTACTACTAGAATTTTTTCTGGAGCACTGACCCAATCCTGTGATGTCACATGGCATACAGGATAGATTACAAGCTCCCCATATTGGTATTCAAGTTACTCCAAAACCTGGTCTTTTTAACCTTTTAAAACTGTTACTATATATGCAGCCCCTTGAGCTCAGTGCTTTAACCAGATGGGACTCTTAAAGAGACAGTCTTTACTTTACCACCTTCTTACCTTTGCTCACTCCATGCTCTTGGCCAGCTAGTCGTGTCCAAGGACTTGTTAGGTCATGTGGTCATCGGGCCTATTAGCTGCAGCTTAAAGAAACAATACTGAGAGGAAACCAAATGGAGGTAAACTTTATTTAATACAGAATTTATGTGCCAGGAACATTTTCAAGTGTTTTAGAAGTATTAACTCAATCTTTATAATAATGCTTTGAGTTTGGTACTATTATAATGCTAATTCAAGAGCTTAGGAAACTGAAGCATACACAAAAAAGTTATGTTTGTGCCCAAGATCACAATAAGGAGCTAATAAATAGCAAAGCCACGTTTTAATGCAGATGGCCTAGCGAGTTAAGGGTCATTGCTCTCTCCTACAGATTTGCTGGGGCAGTGCCCAAAGGTAGGCAGTTCTAACTGAGGTCACCAGTCCAAGTCAAGCTAGACACCAACAGGCAGGACCAAGATGTAAAGCCAAATGGGTCAGGAATGAGATGCATTGATGTGTGAGGAGGTTCAAGGTTGACATTGCAAGATGAGCAGACAGGAATTACATGAACAAAGTTCAGGGGTTCACGACCGCTTTTAATGCAGTGCCTGTGACTTCTGTTCTGGTCAAGTTGGGAATGGTTCATGGCTCCAACACAGGCAAGTCTATCCTGCTAAAATTGTTTGTGTGTCCCTGTCCTGCATGAGAGGAGACCTTCCATAGCAGGGGATCATGTGCTCCTCACCTTTGTAGCCTCCATATCTAACATAGATTATTTAGTTACCAAGTATTTAGCAAGTGCCTACATGTGGTAGGGAGTATAGGGTTAAAGGGCATCTCACCCTCTCTCCCCTCGGAGTTGCTTTTGTGCCTCATCTCTGATTTGATCTGTAAATTGTATTTCAACCAGACATCTGATTGCCAAGAGTTTCCTCCACAGTCTGCAGATGCTACACAAATCACCTGAAACTGCAGGGCTGTCTGGAAGTGAATTAGGGCTGAGACTCAAAGAAATGACTCCAGGGAGTTTTAATTAGAACTGCAAATGCATCACAGAGATTCTTTGCCATTTGATGAATCAAATCGGATCCCAATAAACTTGCTACCCTTGGCTCAATTACAAGTGTTGTGTCTTATCCTTCTCTCTATTCTCCCTGGTGTCTTGCACAGACTCTTTAAACAATAAAGAATTTATTGCCTTTTTCCCCCCATTGACCTCTCCCCGGCCACTCCCAGCCCCAGCACAGACTCTTAATATAGTAGGTTTTCTATGTATCTGGGATGATAAGAAATGGTAGTGAAAATTTTGTATCTGAACACATTCTCTTTTTTTTTGTCTTTGAAGTATAAAGTTGTTTTCCTCACGGGCAATGTTGGCTGTTACAACACCAAATAGTCCGGGTTAAATGTCACAAGTCTCCAACTCGAGAATTTAACAAGAGCAAAAACCAAAAAAATTAGTATGAGATAAATGTTTCTATTTTAAAAGGTCACACAAAGTAAAATTCACTCTGTTCATTATTGACCATCAACCTGGACACTGAATGTTTTGCTTCCACTTGGGATAAAAATAGAGGTTTTTATTGCCATTTCTCCTAAATCATGTAATTATAGGGATTTGGAAATTACTGGATCTACTCTTTGACCTTCAGGCAAAACTATGTTTAAAAACTTCCCTGAGCAGCTGAGAGTTTGTCCTGTTTTTAGTTACCCTTCGAGCACATTGCACAACCATTACCAGTAACCTATTGTATGTCGTGTTTAATAGCTCGAGTCTGATGTCTAATCTAATCTTCTCTCTGACATTTCTCTCTCTTCCTCTCTTCAGTGGAGCTTGAGAATGAGCAGGTAACTGCAATCACTTCACGAAGTCATTTCCCTTTCTCAAGAAAAGACATAAAAAATGTAGGAAATGGAGTTAGTGAATTGTATACCCTTGCGTGTGGGGCTTTCCTGGGTATGGAAGATGCTTATATAAATATAGAGAAGAATTAATTGGATATATTCTGTAACGGAACTAGGAATACAAATATTTGAGATTGAGTCCCAGTTCTAACTCTTACTAGCTATGTGGCTTTAAAGGAATAGAATAGAATCTTTATGAGATTAAATTTCTTTATGTGTAAAATGGGATCATGATAACCCAACTGAGTGATTTGCATACTTTGTGAAATACTCTGCATAAAGCATGTCTGTTGGTGTCCCAGGGATAAACCCCCAAATCCTTTTCCATTTCTACTTTAGACTTGTAGATGAGAAAATTGTTTATCTTACATTAAAAAGTTCTAAAACATGTTTCTTTGAGGATGAGAGCCTGTCCATTTAGCCAAAATGCAATATTACTCAATTATCACAGAAAAATGGGAAATTATACTTGTGTGCCTACCTTCTTTGTGAGGTTGCAAGCTCTTCAGCGATAATGGATTCTTTACAACTTCCAAGGTCTATAACAATGAACAGTATAGGTATTTAGCAACTATTCATGGAATTCAAAAATTGCCTGACTGAATTATTTATACTTTAAATGTTAGCTAGTTACCTAAAAGGAGACTTGATGTACCATTAATTACTATTAACTCCTTCTCATCTTCAAGTGTAAAGAAAGATGTTTTCCTTCCTGTCACCCACATATACCCATATAAAGATCCTTAACTTGGCAACAAATCAGACCCAAATTGAATAAGCTAGCATATCCCACAAACTTATCTTTGTGTAAAAGATGAGTATATTCATCCTGAAAGAGGGAAACAAATCAGTGATTTCATAAATCACTAAGGTTACTTATTAGACAAAGAAGCAAGTAAGATATTTAAAAAGAGACATGGTTGAAAGAAGCAAAGAACATGTAAATGGCAGATATTTTACTCCAGGGACTTGGCTCAAGCATCTGAAAATTTTGGGGCCAATTATGTGAACTCTGGAGACTGTAGGGAGGGTAGTTAGAGCTATGTGGGTGCTGGAAAAGAATATGTCTTTTCTTTACACAGCTTCCAGAACCAGTTCTCATGAATGCCTAAAATATTTGGTGTGGTGTTTTATAAAATCATGTCAGGAGGTTTTCTCCCCTTACTTTAAGAGAAACTATTGTCCTCTTGAGCCTCTTTTCAAAAATGATTTGTTTCATGTTAGTGTACATTGTTGGATATTTGTAGCAACTTCAGAAATTCTTTTAATTCTTTTAAGTGTGATTTCAATCTTTTCCATTTAAAATACAAATTCACCCAAAGGGGTGTAAATGAGAATGTTTTTCCTGTTCTTTTTTGTTGACCTTTCATGGTCTGGGGGAGGGAATGCAGATTCTCTCCAATAGATCCTTGGAATTGAGCATCTTGCATATTTGGCCTAGATGGGCTAATGGTCAAAGAACATGGACGATAACAGAACCCACCAACTAGACAATGTTTTTAGAGTGGCCACAGCCTATTCATGGCACTTGGGCTATACAACTGCATCAGTAATAGAGACTCTTTGCTACTCATGATGGATGCCACCCTATCATTCCTCACAGTACAGTACTCCAGGCCCTTGAAGGAAAGCTTCTATCCATCTCAGGTACAAAGAATACTGACACAGTTAAAGTATGTGACTTAAATGACAGGTATTGTGCAGAGGAAAGATACATCCTGAGGGTCACTCTTTACAGCAAGAGGAACCCTGTGATTGAAGCCTGTGGTCCAGAACCTTCAGCCTCTTTTGAAAGTCCTAGATGCCATTGTACTTGGTGCAAACCAGAGTTATGAAGTCAGAGTTGACCGTGGAACTGGAAATGAATTTGGAATCTACATCTTACGTTTGAAAGGATGTCATATTAAATTTACTGCCTATCCTAGTAGGAGAAACAATATAAAAAAGCCTTCTGTCAAAGCGTTTGTTGTAGCCATTTTTTGATTTGCTCTGGGAATTATCCTCTCAGTATGGACTGAATTGAACTGAAGTTACATCAATAATTTAAAAAATTGATCATGGTAGTAGTTGTCAGAAAACAACTTTCAGTTTTTGCATCACTTAGGTGAATATCAGGTTACTATGCTTGTTGGAAAATGGTCATCAGATTAAGGATGACAAGGGCAGAGGCATGGTTCTTGGGGTTTGGAAGCAGTTTTCCCCCTAACAGATGGGTGATGTCTTTTCTGATGCCTTCATGAGAAGAGGAAATTATTGAAGCAGAGGAAATGTAGGGGTGACCTCTAGGTAGATAAGAGAGAAAAGCTTTGTCTCCATTCTGTCTAGATGATAAGGAATCTAGGTGTCTGGGAAAGTGAGTCCTACTGACGGGGGTTAACAAAAGCCTTTTTCCAAGTGGATGCAAGGAGGTAGCTAGGAAGAGTGGACCAGCACTTCAGAGAGAAGTGTAAGACAAAAGTCTCTCAACTACTTTGTTAGCTAGATTCTCTAACTATTTTTTATCTTTCTTTGTAATTGTTTAGCCTCTCCATAAAAGCTTATTTGACAGTTACAGATATGTTAGGCTCTAAAGATTATAAAGAGAAAAAATGGGTGAGAGTCTCAGAGATGATGCCACAAAGCTCCAACACAAAATGGTGGCAAAAAGCAATAATCAGCAAGGCACTCCTGAGAAGGGAGAGAGAACTGCGTGAGCCATTCTTCTAATCCTCTGCACTGGCCCTTAGAAGGTGCTGAGTTTTACTACATTAAGGAAAGTGATTTTACCTTGCAGGGGGGATTGGAGCACTTAGCCCAGCTATGAATGAGATGTTTCCATAAGCCAGTGAGGTTGCATAGGGAGATGGGAGATCTGGGGACCAGCTTGGGGAATCCATGAGACTTTGTATTTGAGTACATTTTAACTTAAAGTGAAATGAAGACATTTAGGAACAAAAGGTAGAAAAATCCACCATAACACCAGAATGTTTGTTGCTAGTGGGCAAATATTTGCCGGTAAGGAAAACACCATGTAATAGAGAGGAGAGATTGCTTAAAAAATTCTGGTGAACTGACCAGCACAAAGATCATGAGGTTAGACTAGGAGTTGAATACTATCATTTAAGTCAAGAGAAGGGTAGCTGGTATGTAAGGCAGCCTCTAAGATGGCCCCCAAGGACCCACAACTTCCTGGTAATCATACTTTTGTATAGTACTTTCTTGCATTGTACCAAGGTTGGGTTATGTGACCAATCGCATAAGACAGAAAGTGACAATATGTCACTTCTGAGATTAGTTAATCAAAAAATTTCAGATTCTATCTTGGGAGATTACCTATTTATCTACCTACTTACCTATCGACCTTCCTATCTATCTCTATCGAGTGGATTACTTTTTCTGGGGGAAGTCATGTCATGAGCAGCCCAATGGAAAGGTCCCTGTGGTAAGGAACTAAAGCTACTTGCCAAAAGTCACATGAATGAGCTTGAAAGCACATCCTTTAGCCCCAGTCAAGTTTTCAGAGACTGTGGCCCTTGCCAATATTTTGACTGCAACCTCATGCAAGAGCCAGAACCAGAACCATCCAGCTAATCCAGATCCCTCAAAAACTATGTGAAATGATAATATTAGCTGTTTTAAGCTGTTAAATGTTTGGGTGACTTGCTACACAAGGTTAGATAATGAAGGATGGCAGTATAGAGCCAAGAAGTCCAGGAGGAATGTTAAATAGAGAAAAGAAACTCAGATCTTACCAACAACCCAGCTCATTCTCTGAACATCTGATAGCAGAGCTTTTGGTTGGACTCTAGTTGAAGGATAAGATGGTGGATTAGCTTGTCCTCATCAACTCTTCTAACCAAGCAGGGAAGAAAATGCCTACTCTGGACCATAGAAATGCAGCTGTAGAGGACCAAGTGGAGTCAGGGTCCAAGCTAAGAGACACTTTCAGGAATCTATTAAGAGTAGGAGGAAGTACCTACAAACACGGAGGAAGAATGGGTT
Organism: Myotis yumanensis; assembly: GCF_028538775.1. NCBI lineage: Eukaryota > Metazoa > Chordata > Mammalia > Chiroptera > Vespertilionidae > Myotis > Myotis yumanensis. The sequence goes on from NW_027223754.1 coordinate 180,169,556, forward strand.
AGTGGAGAAACTTGCTTCCCACAAAACTTCCACTTCAAAGAGGAGAGGAGAATAACCATTTAAGACAAGAAGGGGATCAATTTGTTTTTTTTTACCAGCAGAGTCAAAGGTCATTTGGGAAGGAGGGGCCTGAGAGCCAGGTGTTTATGGTGATCCTCTCCAAAAAAATTTTCTGCCTCCTGGGAAAAAAAGCATATTAGTCCATGAACAGCCTTATGCCAGAGTGGAGCATACCCAGGAAAGGGAACTTTAAAATCCTGATTCTAAGAATTCATTTTTATCTGAGAAATTTATATAAGTCAACATTTCTATATGTCAAATTCCCATATGGGTGAGATGAACAAAACAGCAAGTTGGTTTACATGACTTGCTCTGTTTAGTACATTCAGCTAAATAGAAGGTGCCATGGAAATGCTGGGGAAAAAATTAACTTTAGAAGAAATTCCCTAACTCAATTCTGTAGAAGCGTGTGGCATGCTCTTGGAAAACTAGCACAATTCTGATAAAATAGGAACTGGTTGAGGGCATGTCAGCTAGTGATTGCATCCTGAGGGGTCTAATGGATCCTCAGGAAACAGGAGTGGATGGTCATGGTAGAAAGACTGCCTTTGAGATCTCAGTCAATAGACACTAGTTTAGGAAAGTCTCCCATAATGGAGTGAGAGGAGCAGAGTCTTCCTGAACTCTTCCTTCTTGAGGATGGTGATAAAACAGTGAGAAGTAAATTGGAGGGAAGGGGGAAAAGACGTTGAAGGTTAAACTGTGGAGCAGACTATTCTGCCAGTTCCAGCTCCAACCAGAAGCAATCCCAGCAGCAGATAAGAGAAATTGAGAATTGAGTCACTAAATAATAATCTGTAGGCTATTCCAAGAGAGAAAACAATAATGGAAAAGTGCAGGGACAAGTGTTCTTCCAGCACCAAAATGTAATTTCTAGATTTATTTTTATTAGGGAAAATGGCATTATGTTACAAACTCCTCGTCAATTTTTCTCTTTTGCTGGCCAATAATTTACTTAGGAAAAGTAATTAGTTAATTATATTATAGAACACTATGAATGACACAATATTAAGTGGGAAATAAAAAGTAGGTTACGTTTTGTACAGCAAAGGAAATCATCTACAAAATGAAAAGACACCCCACTATATAGGAGAACACATTTGTCAGTGATACATCTGATAAGGAGTTAATATGCCAGAAGCCGGTCCATCCTTGCTGCTTGACACAGTCGCTGCAGGAAAGAAACATCTGCACAGCATATGTTTCAAGGGACCTGGCATATATAGCATATTGTTCTTAATATGTTTGCTCTCCTTAGCGCCATGTGTTTTAGCCAAGGTCACCTCTCCGAGAAAGGTTGTTTCCCCAGGTTGGGATTTTTCCCTGAGGTTAGGGAGGGGATACAACCCCTTAACTAAGTGCCAGGCGGGTAGTTAATCACTTTAACTACAAACAATCACGCTTAAGCTACATAATCTTTACTCCCTGGAATGGAGATAAGAAACGCCCTAACCTTTGCAATAGAAATTGACAGGATTAAAATCAACTGGTATAAATACAGATGTAACAAGACAATAAACACCAGAACTTGGCCAGAACTTCGCTGGAGATCCTAACCAGAACTTCGCTGGAGATCCTGACCAGAACTTTGGCTGGAGATCCTGGCTAGAGGTCCTGACTAGGCTGCTGATCAACTGAAGGCTGTCTCCGTGTCATTCCTTCTTCGCCAACTCTGTCCACACCTTTGGGGACCCCTGGACCCGCTGGGGTTGGACCCCAGCATTAATATCCAAAATGTATAAAGAACTTATAAAACTCAACACCAAAAAACCCAAACAATCCAATTTTAAAAATGGGCAAAGGACTTGAATAGAATAGACACTTCTCCAAAGAGGACATACAGATGGCCAATAGACATATGAAAAGATGTTCAGCAGAGAAGTGCACATTAAAAGCACAATGAGATATCACCTCACACCTGTCAGAATGGCTATCATCAATAAATCAACAAACAACAAGTGTTGGTGAGGTTGTGGGAAAGGGGAATCCTCATGCACTGCTGGTAGAAATGCAGATTGGTGCAGCCACTGTGAAAAGCAGTGTGGAGATGCCTCAACAAATTAAAAATGGAAGTGCCTTAGGACCCAGCAGTTTCACTTCGTGGAATTTATCCTAAGAAACCTGAAACACTAATTCAAAAGATCATGTGCACGCTTATGTTCACTGCAGCGTTCTTTACAATAGCCAAGATTTGGAAGCAGTCTAAGTGTCCATCAGTAGATAAGTGGATCCAAGAGCTGTGGTACATTTACATTTCGTACAAATACTACTTAGACATAAAAATGTTACCCTTTGCGACAGCCTGGATGGACCTGGAGAACATTATGTTAAGTGAAATAAGCCAGTCAGAGAATGACAGGTACCATATGATTTCAATCATATGTGGAATTTAATGAACAAACTGAACTAACAAGCAAAATAGAGGCAGACCCATAGATAGAGAGCAGGCTGACAGCTTATGGGGTGGGGATAGGGGAGGGGGAGCGAGGAGAAAAGATTGAGCAAAAAAGAAAAAAGAAATAACTCATGGACACAGACAACAGTGTAGTGATTGGTGAGGGGAGGGGGGTAGATGTGGAGGTGGGTATAGGGGGAATAAATGATGGGAAAAAATAAAGAGGAAAAAAGTAGGTTACAAACAGCATGTGCAATGTAATTCTACTTTTGATTTTAAAAAGCATATATGCTATATGAAAAGATACTCAATATCATTAGTAATTAAGGAAATAAGTGCAAATTGAAATTGCAAATGACGTACCACTGTACATCTATTAGAATATCTACTGTTGTTTTTTTTCATGGAACAATACCAGGTAGAGCAATTAGAACTCTCATTCATTGCTGGTGGGCATGCAACAGAAAACAGTTTAGCAGTTTTACTTTATAATTTTTTTAACTGTATAAAGTTAAGAAAAATTTATACTTTATTTTGTGTAATTTATAAAATATAAAGTTTTACTTTATGAAGTTAAACACACTATATGATTTAGTAATCTTACTTGTAGGTGTTTACCCAGAGAAATGAAAACTATGCTTGTAAAAACAAACTTGTCATCTATGTTTATAGTGGCTTTATTTATAATTGCTAAAACCCAAATGTTCTTCAGTTGGTGCATGAATAAACTGTAGTATATACAGTGAATTATTACTCAGCAATAAAAAGGAACAAACAACTATTACATGGAATAACATGGAGGAAGCCCAGTGAGTAAGAGAAAGAAGGCTACATAATACATGATTTCATTTCTAAGGACTCTGGAAAAGGCAGAATGACAGGGTAGAAAATGTATCAAGGATTGTCAGGGACTGGAATGGAATGGAAGGAGAGGTTGACATTGGGGGACACAGGAAATATACTATATCTTGGTTGCTTGGAGTACACTTTACTAGTGATCTGTAATTCATTTTTAAAACTTTTCTTTTTTTTGTATTGTAATGATTACATATTTTGTTTTATAAATTCCAAGGAGTAGAAAGAAAAAGTTAATAATGCTTTTCAGTGTTCAGTTCTATAAGTTTTGACAAATGCATATGGTTGCCTAACCACTACCTGGATCTAGCTCTCTAAATACCATTTTCCACAAAACAGAATTACAGATCCCTAGGGGGAAATGTTGATTCCAAAACTCAGGCAGAAAAAGTACAAAATGAGTCTGGAATAGCTCACTGCATCTGAAAGTCAGGCTTTACTCAAAGAATAAAAGAATGATGGGGCTATGTCAAAAGGGCACAGCAGCTAGCTGTAGAGGGTTTCCCACTGACCAAACCTTGGATAATTTAAACATCAAAATCAATAATAATAGTAATGGATTACAACCCATTGAGTAAATAAAAAATCCATAAGCCTGTACTGACATACATATACATACATACATACATACATACATACAGGAAAGCTCTACCTTACAGTAAAAAGTCAACTAATTCAATAGGAAATAAATATTTTCTGTTTGATAATAGGAAATACACAATGAAGTATTTAGGAAGAAAGGGATATGATGTCTCCAATTTATACTTACGTGTATCTATCTATGCAGTATAGATAAAATGATAAAGCAAATAGGGCAATACGTAAAATTTGGTGAATCTGGGTAAAGGATATGTGGGAGATCCGTGTGCTTTCATAACTTTTGAAATTTTAAAATTATGTCAAAATAAGAAGTAGAATAGAATGTTTGGGATGTGCTAGAGTTGTTTTGTATCAGTCATCTGCTCCCAGTGAGCAAGCAGAGATGCAATTAGAGTTTTTAAGAACTGTTTAGGGGAAATAGCATTCACAAGAACTCTGGATGCTTCTCAAATCTGATGGAATCTTTAGTCAGCACAAATGATATTATATGTAGCTGTGCATCCCTATGGAAACTTGGGGAGGCCCATATTTAACTGGGAATATGTTGGGTTGCTGCTTTATTTATATAGCCTTCTTCATAACTTTCCATGTCCTTTAATATTAAAAACATTTTAAGGGGATTTATTGACTCAGCATAGTCACTCTCCACAACTTAAATTCCGTATTGCATGGTATTTTGCTTGACCTAGAGTGTGTAGGACAGAAATAAGATCAGAGGAAGTGTGGAAATATTAATCAGCTGAGAAAAGACTGCATGGGTGTCAAAGTTGGAAATCTCTGCAAAATATCCTCCTTCCCCACTTCTGGACTGAGTTCCTGAAGGGACCCTTTATGGATTTTTCTTATCCCTAAGTACCATCACCTGCTTCTCTATTTTTCTGATGCTTTGTATCACCTCAAGCAGTAAGAAATAATCAGTATCTAAAATAACTTAAAATAATTCTGCATTGAAAAATTGACATTAGCATGGTGTAATGGTAATAGCACAGAATTTGCTGTCAAATACCTGGATTAAAGTTTGTCAAGCCACCCTATCTCTCTATGAATCTATTTCTGCATTTAAAAAATTACATAGCTTTAAGTTTTTGAAGGTAGGATAAGAGTTTTTATATAACAAATAAAACAAAAAAAAACAATAAACATAAAGGAAAGACTGAGAAATTGGACTATATTAAAAGTAAGCACTGTTCATCAGAAGGCACCATGAAGTATGTAAAAAAAACAAGCTGTAGGCCAGAAAAAAATCTCTATAATATAAATAAATGACAAAAGACTCATATCCAAAATATATAGAGAACTCATATTCAAAATATATAAAGAACTACCAATTGATGAGAAAAAGACATATAACCCAACAGAAAAATGGGCAAGAGATTTCAATAGCCATTCCCCTCCCCCTCTGTCCCCCCTCCTCCAATAAAAACCCAAATGGCCAATAAACACATGAAAAGGTGCTTAATTCCATTGGTAGTAATCAAGAAAAATGCAAATTTCATTTAGGATAAATTCCCAGAAGTGGAATTGCTAGGTCTTAAGGCAGTTCCATTTTTAATTTTTGAGGTAACTCCATACCACTTTAAATTCAATAAAGAGGAAGAAAGAAATAAAATACAAATTAAAGGGAGAGAGTACTCCACACCCACCATGAAGGGTAAAATTAAAGACCAGCAATAGCAATATGCCAGCGAGTGCAAGAACAAGAACTCCCAGATGCTGTTGATGGGGTGTAAATTGGTATAACTGAATGAAAACCATCTAGTATTACCTAGGTAGTGCATATTCTGTGACTCCCTAGCTCCACTTCCAGGTGTATCTACCCTAAATTGTGTACATGTGCACTCCAGGACATGTGAAAGAACGTTCACAAAAGCATTATTTGCATTAACCTAACCTGGAAGCAATCCAAATTTCCATCAATAATAAATGGATAAGTAAATTCTGGAATATTCATTCAATGCAAATACTTCGTTGCAATGAAAATGAAGGAACTATAGATGGAAACATTGATAAGCCTTCAAAACACTATCTTGAGTGAAAGAATTCAGGCACAAAAGAATATACAATTCTATTTAAATCAAGTTAAACACAAACAAAAATTACAGTTTTTAGTGGTGCATATATGCGTGATAAAACTATAAAAGTTGGGATGATAGCTGGGATGAGGAGGGACTGAGGGGCCTTTTGGGATCTGACAATGGTTCTTGATTTGGAGGTGGTTACACAGGTGACTACCTTAATTCCATATTTTTGTGTACTTTATTACATATGTGTTACATTTCATAATAAACAGGTTAGATTTTAAGGACTTAATTCTATCAGTCCTGTCTACAGCAAATGTCCACTATGAGTCAAATAAGAATTGTAAAGGCATTTTAAAACTATAATGTACCATAAGTTTATACTGTTGCTATTTCTATTAATAAAATTAGGCAAATAGAACCAAAAAGCTGTGATTAACAATGACAATCCTAGAGTAGTATATCCTCAACGAAGAAATCACATTTCTAATAGGGCATAATGGCTACCAGCCGAAGCTCTGTTAAAATAAATCCATCCTGTCTAGACCAACTCAGCATCAAAAGTAAAAACAGATGACTTAGCTATTTCCTTTTCTTTTTAAATACAACTAGTAATGCTCATTGATATGAGTTTGGGGTTAAATATGTGAGGATTAAGTCAGAAAACTCAAGGTAAGAATTGAAAACCAAAAAGGAAAACTCTTATTGAAAACCTAAAAGCATAATCTAAATTATTATGTTTCTTCTGGCTTCTTGTGTATAGCTGGTGTTTATTTTAAACAGTTACTCTTTGTTATTTTTAATAACAACACTTATAATAAGATTAATAATAATAAATAGTAACTATGTATACTGATTTTCAGAGAATGATTTATTTAATATGTTCACTCTTTGAGCTTAGTATTTTTTTAGTAAGGATTTTTTCTTTAATTCTCTGTACCCTTACATGTCTAGAATATGCTACCTATTACTATTAATAAATTATTAATAAATTATTTTCATACTGCTCTTCTCTCTTCGGCGATACAGTGATATGCATAAAGACAGGAGTGTTTATGAACTGTGTGTCTGTATGTCTCCTTCGATTTTATACTATAACCCTAGGATTACTCCTCAACTTTCCCTTTCCCCTCCTGATTGTACTTTTGTCCTGTCTTTTAAAAATCTCTAGCTTCTGTCTATTCTTCTTTCTCATTGGAAATGGTTTTAGTATCATCCCCTCCTAACAGCTATTAAAATGACCTTTGAACAGGCTCTTCTGCTTCTAACCCCTCTCTCCATACTTCATTCTTCACATGAAACACTTTCCAAAGCACAAGACTTGATCAGATCACTCCCTCTTCTTGAAATTTTGATGGCTTATTCCAGCTCTACTTTTTCTGCTGCCACCAGTCCCTCCCTGCCATGTCCGTGTGGGCCCCAGAGATACCTTATGCTACCAAGACACTGAACCTTTAGGCATGCGCCGAACTCAGCCTTCCTGTGTCTGTGCAGGTTTCCCGTTTCTTTCTACTGGCACGCAGTAGGCATACTCAATGTGTTCATCGACAGCAAAACTGTGAGACCTTTATGGAGATACAACTGCCTCCCCCAGACAGTCGATTACTTTCTACTTTGGGCTCCCAAAGCAACTTGTTCATATCTTGATTGTTAGTTAGTGCTCAATAACGTGTACCTCTTCTTGTTATTTCTCTAATCCAGCAGTTCTCAACCTGTGGGTCGCGACCCCTTTGGGGGTTGAACGACCCTTTCACAGGGGTCGCCTAAGACCATCGGAAAACACATATATAATTACATATTGTTTTTGTGATTAATCACTATGCTTTAATTATGTTCAATTTGTAACAATGAAATTGGGGTCACCACAACATATAAGGAACTGTATTAAAGGGTTGCGGCGTTAGGAAGGTTCAGAACCACTGCGTCTAATCCTTATGAACCATAAACACAACTGTTGCAGATGAATAAGGAAACTCCTTTGAGGGACCTGGCAATGGCTGCTGCTAGAGGAAAGCTGACCCTTTCATTTCAGCCTTCCAACCGCATGGATAGTCAGTAAATAAAACCCCGACGTTCCCTCTGTACCAGATACTGCGCGAGGTGCTGGGACACAATGAGTCATAATCCCATTTTTCATTGTGCTCTACACCTGGTGAAATAATAGACCTACCAGGACGGGGTGTGAGCAAAGTGTTTTCCCATTTGCCTCACTTATAAGAGGTGCCTGGAATATCCCATGCAGAAAGGATCAGCTTTTCTTTTCTTTTTTTTAATCTTAGCTTTTAAAATAGCCCCTTTCATCATAAATTGCTCATAAAAGCGTTTCTCAGCTACTCTGTCACTTGATCTGAGCATTTCAAAGTATCCCCTGAAGAATCTAATTCGAAGAAAGAAATCTTCAGTTGTGATGATGTGAAATTGATCCTCAGGCACATGTTCTCCTTACTCAGACAGCGGTTGTAACCACCATCCTATTAAGTGGCGCCAATTATGTTGGAGAGCCTATCATGTGACCATGGTGCTAGCTAGCCCCTTGAATGAGATCCTTCAGATTTACAGGCCTCGTAGAAAGTAAATAATCACAGATCATCAAGGAAGCCTTACTTTTCACAATTAGTTCTAAGGGTGGATATAGAAGATATGATGTAAGGTATTCCTTTTGTTTAAAGAAAATAATTTTTTTTCTTTCTAATGCAAACAACTTTATGTCTAGCCCTAACAAAAAAACTTTAAGTAAAGGTTTTATGTTAATTATTAAACACACACGCACACACACACACACTAAATTCTCATCTCCCAGACCAGGTTTAAAGTGAAAGTTAAACATTCTGGTTAATTATATACCTATGCATGTCACTCATGCGTGATTAGGTTTCTAAGACTTAGAGTTGATAAAAATCTATAAAAGAGAATAAATCTGTTGATATAATTTAGGCTAGCCTCATATATTTCCCTACATTACTTAAAATTCTCTTCATTTTGTCACATTTCCTAAATTTGAGCCAATTTTTTTTTTATTTCAGTTACCCAGTTCTGCATTGAAAATATGGATGCTCCAAGGAGCCCAGTCATTCTCACCTTAGAACCATTCAGATTCGTTTTCCCCCTGAGACATCTTAGTGAAAATTAGTGTCAGATAGATTTCCCCCCTAGAATCTAGCTGAAAATAGAGGCAGTCGATATTGGGAGTTTTAATGAATAATGAACTAAAAGAAGCAGTGGTGTAGAGGGTAGATTGGATGGTTTCTAGTGAGGGGCTTTTAGGTACCAAAGGAAAATATGAGAACGTCCAATACTTAGAAGAAATGTGATTAGTTAGCTTGTTTTAGCAGCAAGCAGCAGAAAATTTCAGTTAAAATTAGTTTATACAGAAGTCAGGCAGGCTACACGCATGTAGAGCTGAGCTCCACTTTTCTGTCATCTCTTGCCTTTGCCTTTCTCTGCATGTTGGCTTCATCTTCAACCCAGTAGAAAGAAGGTTTTAACAATTCCAGGGGCCAATTGCAGATATCACAATACCCAGAGGAAGATGGCACTGTCTCTTCCTGTGTGTCACTGTAGGATGGCTCAACCGTTCCCCAAAGCCCCCAAGTGAACTTCCCCATTATGTCATATTGGTTGGAATTATGCCACAAGCAAAAATTATCCACAAATCAATCTCTGGCTGGGGAAGGAGAAAGTTGTAGAGAGCACCTGGGAAGGCACATGAGCATTTCTTTAACTATTGTCAGCTGAATCCAGTGGCATAGGCAAAGCCACGTCCTGGAAACACGCTTTGCCAAAAGGCAGGAGTGTTGTCAGCTTGACCTTCAGCCCAGGTGCCAGGGGGTGGGTTTTGTTACTTAAATCCAACCAAGCACCAGGAATGAATACGACCTGGGCCCACCCAAGAATGCACATAATCTCCTTTGTCTTGACTTTTAGTAAAACTTCCAGTTTTTTGCTGTATAAAATAAACACGCTGTATTGGCTCTGAGTCCCTGTCCCTGTCTCTCCATCAGAGGACAGTGGTCCCACTCGGCCCCAGCTTTTTCCTTCCACCTCTATGTCTGTCTCTTTCTTTTATTGTCTCAATCCCCAGCCGCCCCTACTCAGGAACGGACTGCTCTCTAGCCGTGCTGGATGCGGAGAAGAGAGAAATATTCACAGAAAGTCATGATTGTCTCAGATCAATCAGAATTTAGCCCCTGGAGCTAAAGGTAGGGACAATATCCCTTAAATCACCCAGCCCCATGGAGGAGCATGGATACCTAAACAAAAGGGAAGTTGTGTTAGGACAGAAAAACCAAGAAAATTGGTTATTTTTTGTGCCACGAGTGTCTGTCACAAGGAGTGAAGGATGTATGATTCTATGAAGTGGAAGAGAAAGGGGGAAAGTACAAGGAGAAGGTTCCAAACACAAAATTCATAAGCTTCAAGCTTTTGCCTGGAGCTCAACTCTAACTTTAAACTCATAGTTAATTAGTATCCATTATCATGGTATACCAGTCACTAGAGATTTTCTATTTACCAAGTACATGTTAATAGAAACAGTCTATTAATAGAATTATTGAGTGTACTAACGAGGACATCATGCTTCCTTTTCCCCACCCAAGCTAAAGGAAAACAATTAATTTTTGCTATAACTGTTTCACAGACAAAATACATGTGTCTTGTAGTTTAATAAAAAAATCATTTGATATATGCATGGGTGTCTACTGTTTTGTGATTTGATGCTAATAAGGGATTATAAAATTGTTTAATATTTAGATGCATAGTCATTAGTTGTACTTTCTAGTATTCTGATATCATGATTGCTATTTACTTATTTATTTGTTTATGTATTCAAATAATATTTGTCATCTATATAGTTCATGCCAGGCACTAGGCAAAACTCTAAGAATACACAGTGTGGCAAAAACTGAAAGAATTTTCATGAACAAATAGATGTTTTACTCAGTAAGCTTAGAAGATTTAAGCTCTTGAGGGATGTTCATATTTTAAAAATTATCCAATTGAAAACAGATCTTGTACAAACTAAGAGAGAAAGAAAAAAGAAACAAATAAGCTAAATTTTCTTCAGAGAGCAAAATAGTTTGGTACATAACTAATATTGTTTTAAGAAATTTTTTCTAAACTTCTTGTGGAGGCAAGTTTGCATTTGGGAGGAAGCTGTTGGGAAATATACGGTTCACTCAGTCCCTGTTGCCTTATCTCCATGGACGGTAAACACTTTTTGTGCCCACACTGATGATTTCATCTACCATCACACCTTTGCAAATAGCTATCTCATTATCAAATGCATGTAGAAAAACTGAAGGAGGAAAACCCATAGACTCTAACAAATATACGTCTGTCCAGCTAATGAAGCATATACTTAAAAATATTTGTTTTGTAAAATGTAGGAATTTTGACTGTCAAGACCTTGGAGGTAGGAACTGTTTTTTTATAATTAGATAATTCATGCCACTCCTTAGTGTTCACTACAGTATTTTCAATTCAGCATTTGGTTGAATATTTTATACTGAGAAAAATGAATAGAATTTGTTTTTCATTGTTCATTTAAAAAAAAACTTACATTTGACATCTGCTCCTTGCTTATTTGGGGGAAAAATGCAAAATAAGACCCTAAAGGTAGAAACAAAAATATAATTTTGGAACTACTGTCAATTAGAAATGCACTCAAATAGCAATTTCTATTTATGTGTAAAAATCTCAAAGTTGCCTGGGATTAAAGCAGGAAAAATTATGGAAAGTCACAGGAAAGTTAAGTGCATCCTTTATATCTGATTCAGTTCAATCCAATCTGATTAAGTAAATACATTGCAAAAGCCCAGATGGAAGTTAATGAGGGCATGACTAAAGACACTAGCAATGAAAATAGAAAGACAATTGAGCAACATTGCTTCATAGGATAAAATACAAACTCCTTCGCATGACACGAAAGTTCCTTCATGATCATGCTTCTGATCGCCTCTTCTGCTTCATCTTTTGCCAAACTACCCCTTGTTCCAGCCATTGAACACTGTCTGGGATTTCTCCACATCCTTCCCATCTCCCTGCCTTTCCCCCCAACATTTCATTTTGAATATATTCTTAAAGGTTTAAAGCATATTACAGTGAGCACCCATATGTCCACTACCTAGATTTTATTATTGTACTTCTTTTTATCATATATCTACTCACCCCTCTACCCCTCTATCCATCGAAGTAAATTGCAGTCACCTGTAGTCTTTCCCCCTAAATACTTCACTAGAGATCAGTACTGGTTTAAATGGCCTTTTATTTTCCTACTGTGGTAAATTTTACATATAGTAAAATATGCAAATCTTTAGTGCACCATTTACTGTATTTTGACAAATGCTGGGTAACATAAACCCCTATTGAGATATAGCAATTCACCATCATCCCAGGAATTTTCTCTATGCTTTTTCCCAGTCAATGCCAGCCTGGCCTTCCAGAGGCAACCACTGCTCAATTTTTTTTTCCCCCATCAGAGATGAGATTTGTCTTTCCTGTCATTTAACTTCATGTAAATAGAATTATACAGTATGTATACATGTACTCTCATGCTGTTTTTGAATGTAGCTGAGTGTATCAATAGCTCATTCCTTTTTACTTGTATGGATATGTCACAGTTTGATTATCCATTCCCCTGATGACAGACATCTGGGCTAGTTCCAGTATTTGGCTATTACATAGAAAGCTGCTATGAACATTCTTGTATAAGACTTTCTTTGGAGATATGTTTTCATTTCTTTTGGTAAATATTAGTGGAGTTGCTGGGTCCTAGCAACTTATATATTATGTATATATTTTATAAGTAGTAGCCAAATCTCTTTCCAAATCGCTTTTCTGCCAGCATATGAGAGTTCTGCTTGCCCCACATTTCCATCAACATTTGGTGTTCTCAGTCTTTTTCGTTTTAGACATTCTGGTGGGTATGTAGTGGCATCTCATTATGGTTTAATTTGCATTTACCTGGTGACTAATGATGTTGAGCTCTTTCCCATGTGCTTATTACATATTTGCATTCTTCCATTTGTGACCTATCTGTCCAAATCTTTGTCTTTTTATTATTGAGTTATAGGAGTGCTTTATATATCCTGGTTATAGGTCTTCTGTCAGACATAAGTTTTTAAAATGTTTTCTCTAGTCTGTGGCTTTCCTATATATTTTCTTAATGGTATCCTTTGGTGAACAGAAGTTTTTAATTTTATAAAGTCTTGTTTCTCAAATTTTTTTAATGGCTAATGCTTTTCATTCCCTGTCTAAAACTTGCCTATTTCCAAGACACAAAGATATTCTTCTATTTTTTTCTCTTGAAAGCTTTATGGTTTTAGCTTTCATATTTAGATCTATAATCTAAGTTGATTTACTTTTTGCATACAGTGTGAGGTAGAGGCTGAGATTTATTTTTCACATAGCTATTTAAGAATGATTTATTGAAAAAAATGTTTTCCCATAGGATAGCTTTGGTGCTTTGTCAATCAAATGGTCCTTTAAGTGCAGACCTCTTTGGGGGCTCTCAGTTCTGTTTTATTGATCTTTCTTAATATTTATGCCAATACTATAATTTACTGATTATTGTAACTTTATAGTAAGTCTTGAAATCATGTAGTACAGATGCTCCAATTTTTTAAAGTTTCCTTTGTATTCCAGGTCCTTTGTGTTTCTATTAAAATTTCACAATCAGCTTGTTGATTTCTACAAAAAGGCCCTTCCTAGATTATAATTGGGTGGCATTGATCTGGAGATCAAAAGGCAGTTTCTATTAATTTTTTAGGACTCAATTCAAATAGCACTTCTTTTAAGTGTTAACATAAAAACATTCAAACCTGTAAATAATTTTTGTGAGTTTATTTGAGCCAATCTGTCGACAATTGTCGGGAAGCAGAACCTCAACGAATTGAGATAATGCTCCGGAGAATGGCGGGTTACAGCTATATTTATATATTGCAAACAGAGGAAAGGGATGTAGGTGGGTTACATGAAATTCATTGGTGATAGACTAGAGAGGCGGGAGAAAGCAAAGCGGGGGTGGGGGGAGCGGAGAGGGGAGAAACACCTGGGATTGGATAAAAAGTAAAATGATAGACAAATACTTAGGTGGGTGCAGGAACAATTAACATAACAATGAAGGAATTTGTAGTAGCTGTCCTGGCGTCCAGGCACATTAGGTTGTGCCCCAAGGGGTCCAGAAAAAAGGGAAGTTACAAGTTACCCAGACATTTCAAGGGTATGTTATTATAGATGCAAAAAGACAGATAGGCTCAGTTAAGGTAAAGGTTGACCTTGTCAGTGGAGATACTGGCCTAGGATGTAACTACCTACCATAACTGCTTTCAGTTAAAGTTTCATTTCAGGCCATCCTTTGTGGTTACTTTAGGTCTGAGTTTGCAAGACCGCCATGCAGGCCTTCCCTGAGCTTGTCAGGTTAGCATGTGGCCCCTTTAGTCCATTTAAGTCTCCCCAGTCAGTCCTCTCTACAGGTAGGATTAATTGCTTATTCCTTCTTCTGAGTATACCACTGGTTATACATACTTCAGTAGAGCTTATCATACTGTATTATGATTGTTTTTGGTTATATATATTTCTTTCAATATTTTATTCGGTGTTATTTGCCATCACCTGGTATGGTAACTAGCACATAGTAAAATCATCCTTGATTTTTATCCATCAAGCTCTTTATTGTGCATCTACTATACACCAGAGGTTGCATGTGGGGGACACAGAAAAAACCATGTACACAGATAAGTGAATAAAATAATTGCAGTAATGCTGACATAAAGACAGAAAAACCAGGGGAAGGGATAGAGGGGGTTAGAGAGCATGTGCAATGACCTGACCTCAGGTGGTCAAGGAAAGACTGAGGAAGGGACATCTGACCTAAGACATAAATGACAGATATGGAGCATCCTGGGGGGGATGAGCTCTTCTGTGGGGAAGAGCATATGAGGCAGAAGAATCAGGAAGTGCAAAAGCCCCGAGGTGAATCAAGCTTAGAACCAGGAAGGGACAATTATTGAGCAATTAAGCGTGTCTAGCTGAGAAAGGTGTCTGGGAAAGCTTCAGAGCTGAGGCTTGAGAAAATGAGTAGGTGTTACCGTGGGAGAGAAATCAGAGGGAAAATATTCTAGGCAGAGGGAATTATGTATGGCAAGAAGAAATATACAGGCAAAGGGGAGAATGGAAGGAGATGAGGTTACAGAGATAGGCAGAAGCCAAACAATGTAGGTCTGTGGACCATACAAAGGATTTTATTCTGATGGCAAAAGAAAGTTATTAAAGTCAGAAGTCGGTACAGCTTGGCCCGTGTTGCTCAGTGGTTGAACATTGACCTATGAACCAGGAACTCACGGTTCAATTCCTGGTCAGGGCACATGCCTGGGTTTGCAGGCTTCATCCCCATTGGAGGGCATGCAGGAAGCAGCCAATCAATGATTCTCTCGTAACATTCATGTTTCTATATTTCTCTCCTTCCTTTCTCTCTCTGAAATCAATAAAAATATACTTTTAGAAAGAAAAAAGAAGTCAGTACAGTATATGCTTTGTGAAGACCGCTGTGGGTCCTAAGCGGCAAATAGACAGGTAGGTGGGGCAAGAGTGAAAGAAAGTCCTGAGAACAGTTGGGAGACTGTTGCAGCTGACTGGGTGGGAGATAAGGGAGGTTTTGACCAAAGTTCTTTAATGGAATTGATGAAAAGCTGTCACCTGTGGGCTATATTGGAGGTGTCACAGACAGGTCTTGTCTATGAATAAGTATGCGTCACAAGGAGAACAGGATGAAGGATAAATGCCACTTTTTCTGGCCTGGGTGTGTCATGTGGCCATTTACCGAGATGACATTTGGACAGACGGAATGGGAAGGGGGAGAGGCCAGGAATCGGGAGCTCCATTGTGGAAGTGTTCAGTTTGAGATGCCTGTTATTTATCCAAGAAGAGCTGTTCAGTAGGTCCCTGGATATATGAGTCTGGAAATCAGAGGAAAGGTCAGAACTGGATATACTTGGGCGTCATAAACATATGGCAGGTATCCAAGATCATGGGCCCGGATGAGGTCACTAGAGAGAAAAAGAGTTCTGAGGAGCAAAGGATATTGGGAAAGAGGAACTGTTGCGATAGGATAATATCAGGAGCACATGATGTCAGGAAAGCTTAGAGAAGGAAATGTTTCAGTAAAGAATAAGTAAGCAAACAAATGAAATGATAGGTGGAAAGTTGACCTGTAGGAATTTTTCAAAATGAAATTATTTGGTGGCTTTAATAAACTACATTTCAGTAGAGTGGTATTCACAAAACATTGATGGTAGCGATTACAGGGGCAAAAAGGAGACAGGTAACATGGACAACTTCAAAATTTTGTCCTGAAGATGATAAAAAAAATCTGTAGTGCTAAAGACAACTTAAAGTCAGAATTTGTTTTAATCATTTATTTGTTAACATGGATGACATTAAGTAATGTTTGTATGCAGATAGAAATAACCATGGATTGGCTGTGTCCTGCATACCTCCTATTGAGGATTGAGCCTGGAACCCAAGCATGTGCCCTGACCAGGAATCAAACCAGTGATCTCTTGGTTCATGAGTTGACTCTCAACCACTGAGCCACACCAGCCAGGAATAAGACTGATATATTTTTTGAACTCCTCAGTGTCAAGCATAATTATTAGGATCAATATAGTATTACTAATATTTATTAATATGCAATCTCTAATTAGTAAATCTATCATTGCCATTTTTTTGTTGTTGTTAATCCTCCCCAAGGATATTTTTCTCCATTGATTTTTTAGAGAGAGTGGAAGTACGGATTGGGGGGTGGGGGGAAGAGAGAGAGCGAGAGAGAGAGAGAGAGAGAGATCAATTGGTTGCCTCCAACAAGAGCCCAGACCAGGGCCAGGGATATGCAACCCTTTGGTGCCCAGGCCAGTGCTCTAACCACTGAGAACCACCAGCCAGGGCCATTTCCATTTTCTATCAGTATATTCTTGTTGACATTTGCTGCAATGCCATGAAATATTGGCATTCACTGAAATGCCAATGCTATTGATTAAAAAAGTCAATCTTCATACATGACCCTAGAATTCCTAGCATCTAGTCAATTAATACATCCATCAGCTGGAACCCTTTGCCTGGGAAGGTGGAGTGTTCTAAAAAATTGTGTTAATATAGCTTGTTTTTATTTATTTTAAACTGTTATACTACATAAGAATAAATGGCTATTTTCTATTTGACTTATGGACATATAAACAAAAAAGAGTGGGGGAAATCCTTGTTAAAATGATTCCTTGGTTAAAATTAAAAACAAAAAAAGGAGGCCTTGACCTTAGACAGGAGAAAGGACATTTATAAATTCCATTTTAAGAGGAAGGAGGGCTGAGTACATGGGTACTACTGTAGATAGGATGGTAGATTTGGTGGTAAAATAAATAAATAAAATAAATAAATAAAGGAATGAAAAAATGGTAAGGGATTCCTTAAGACTTGAGAATTGATTAGATGTTGGAAATGGAAGAGAAGTAAAAAGCACTTAAAGGATTCCAGCATTATAGGTGAACGTATATGTGTGTGTGTGGGGGGGAGGTGCTGCTGACATACCATTGATCAGTGTGTTTATTCATTCATTCATTCACTCACTCGCTCAACAAGAGGGAGCATGAACAGGACAGACACTATCCTGGTCCTCAAGGAGCTTTAGGTTGAGTTTACAATGATAGTTCTTGAAGACTCCATATTTTATGATACATTATAAGTAAATGTATGACTAATGTTCTGTGGCCATGAGTAAGAACAAGGGCTGTTTGTTGCTCCTGAGATGTGTTCTTCTCAGATAGTTTGAAATACTCTTTTTCAATGGTAAGAATTGCTTTTTATGATGATTGCATCATAGCATTTGAAGTCAGTTGATCATAAATCTTTGTCTTTAGACAGTTACAGGATAGGTTGGTGCCAGGCTATTCTTTGAAGGGTTTTCTTCTGACCTGTTACCTTTAACCTTATACATACTTATGATTATATTTTCTCTTTAGATATGCTTAAACAATTACATCTCTTCAAGTTACTATAGTATTCAAAGTTGAGATACAGTAGAGTTTAGTGATTAAGAGTATGGACTCTAAAGTTAAATTGCCCAAATTTGAAGAACAACTTTACCATATACAAATCGAGTGATCTTAGGGACATTACTGAGCCTTTCTAAGCCTCAGTCTCCTCCTCTGAGGGAATAATACAAAGAACAAGATATACACACATAAATGAGTACCTGTATAAGTGATGAAATATCAATAAACTCTGTGGATTATCCAAATATCAGTTCTTGGTTTTGATATTGTGATAGTGGTATAAGATGTTAACATTGGGTGAGGCTAGAGGAAATATACATGGAATTTCTCTATATATTTCTTTACAACTTTCCATGAATGTATAGATATTTCAAAATAAAAAAGTTAGAAAACTGTGAATAGTAATAGTACCTACTTCATAGAGTTTCAGGAGGATTAAATGATTCCATATGCATATGTAAAGGGCTTAGAATAGTGCTGGTGTACATTAAGCATTATACAATATTAGCCATCATTTAAAGGTGATTTTCATATATGCTCTGATTCATTTTTGTATTTTAACTCCCTGTATGTTTCTCTTATTTAATAATTCTTGGGAGAACTATCTCTGCTATGGATATAACGTAGTAATATATATGTATATGTACTATATTTACATTTATAATTTAGTATAGTGTTGGGCATTGTTAAAGAGAAAACCACAGACCCAAAATAGAGTCATTTATGCTAAGGCCCATAACACTGAACCTAGACTTAATACTTGATCTCATTGCAGTTTCAAACTTCTCCAGGAATATAATCTTAGTCAGTCTGGAATTTTCTGGTCGGAACCCCTGAGGTAATCTGTTGCGATGGCCCTCTCCATCCACTCCCCCACCTACACACCCCCACACACAAACACACAAAGTAAGCTGAATCAATTTGCCTGATAAGACCTCAACCTTTCCCCAAGGCAGCGGTTCTCAACCTGTGGGTCGCGACCCCTTTGGGGGTGGAACGACCCTTTCACAGGGGTCGCCTAAGACCATCAGAAAACACATATATAATTACATATTGTTTTTGTGATTAATCACTATGCTTTAATTATGTTCAATTTGTAACAATGAAAATACATCCTGCATATCAGATATTTACATTACGATTCATAACAGTAGCAAAATTACAGTTATGAAGTAGCAACAAAAATAATTTTATGGTTGGGGGTCACCAACCATAAAGCATTAGGAAGGTTGAGAACCACTGCCCTAAGGGAAAGTAACCTTGCCTGAAACAATACTTTCTTTTCTTGTTAATAACTTTCTTGCCCCTTCCCCTTTCCAACTATAAAAGCCTTCCTTATTGTATAGCTTCTCAGAGCTTTCTACTTGCTAGATGGGAAGCTACCCAATTCATAAATCGCCCAACAAAGCCAATTAGATCTTCAAATTTACTGGAAAGAATTTTTGTTCTTTAAGCACCCAACCAACTTCCTACAAATGTTCCTTTAACATTCTCCTAATGTTAACATCTTAGTAATCATGGTACATTTTTCAAAACTATTAACTAAGCTATAGACTTTATTTGATTTCATCAGTTTTCTTTTGTTTTCTCCCCACTAACACCTTTCTCTGTTCCAGAATTCAGTCCAGGAAACCAGATGACATTAAGTTGTCCTGTCTTCTTAGTCTCTTTCTATGTGCAACAATGCTCACTCTTTTTCTTGGTTTTTATGATCTTGTTAATTTTTAATAGTACCAGTCAGGTATTTTATAGAATATCCTTCAGCTTAGGTTTTTCTGATATTTTCTCATGATTAGAATATGATTATGGATTTGGGGAAGAATTCCACAGAGGTGAAGTGCCATTGTCATTGTATCATATCATAACATACATTACACCCACATGACTTATCACTGATGGTATTAACCTTGATTGATTGGTTAAGGTGATGTATTCCAGATTTCCCCACTGTAAAGTTATGACTTTTTCTTTCCAGACCTTCTTTCTTTTCTATACTTTGAAAGCAAGTTATTAAGTCTAGCCAATACCCAAAGTACAGGAAATTATGCCCTACCTCCTGGGGCAAAAGTATCTAAATATATTATTTGCAATTTCTTGCAAAAAAAGATGTGTCCCTCATCCACAACGTATTTAGTTATTCAGTCATTTATTTATATCAATATGGATGTTATTTTATTCTTTGAATTATAAACCAATATTATTATAATTTATTTTGTTGCTCAAATTGTTTCAGTCATTGTGTGCCTTAGTCTTTGGGAGTTCTTTTAGGTTAACTCCTATGCCTTTTTGAATATTTTTTATTTTTAACCATCCTTTGGAAGCATAAATGATGAAATATATGAAAATATGTTATCTATAAATTAAACACATTGACATCCTCTAGAACCTTCATTTGTGTGGGCAGGAAATTTCATGGAATTCTACAGTAAAGCTTCCTTATATCATTTGAAATTTTGTTAAAGCATAGGGTTCCTTGAAAATTTTCACATATTGTTCCACTACAGAAAAAGAACTTGTAAACAACTGATAGAACATTGGGTGTTCCCTATGTTTTTCACCCTCTGCTTCTTACTAAAGTGAGAAACCTGTTAAAAGAATCCTTTCATGATTTTATTTTCCTATGAAAAATAATAGTACAGTAAATAGATCTGCTTGGTTGAGAGGAGAGGAAGGGCCTCATGATCTTGTTATCTTATTGCTTCACAAATTCCACAATAGCATTGCCAACTGCTCTAAGAATGCCTTTCTGAATATTTATCCCACAGGTTCTTACAGAGGCTTTTCTGAGCCATCAGGCATTCATGAACATGACTATACTGGCAGTCAGGTGATTTTCTGGAAAGAAATGCAAATGCAGTGAAGATCTTTGTATCATCTATAAGTAGGTCAGAAAGAAGTCAGGAAGCTGAGCTGGAAGAGGAACAAATGATTTTATTGAGAAACCTACACAATTAGTGGATTTTTAATTTTAAAATACTTCTAAAAATATAACTGTATAATATAGCCGTATAAAGTGCCTACTTTGCACTAAGCACTAGAACACTTTCACATTTTTTTTAATATATATTTTATTGATTTTTTACAGAGAGGAAGGGAGAGAGATAGAGAGCTAGAAACATCGATGAGAGAGAAACATCGATCAGCTGCCTCCTGCACATCTCCCACTGGGGATGTGCCCGCAACCAAGGTACATGCCCTTGACCGGAATCGAACCTGGGACCTTTCAGTCCGCAGGCCAACGCTCTATCCACTGAGCCAAACTGGTTTCGGCCACTTTCACATTTAATTCCTATGAACTTAAAGGTTAAGTCTTTACACAAGGTCATATTTTAGGATTTCCATGGCAAGTGATGGAAAATCCAAAACTGCAGTGGCACATATAGAGTTTATTCCTTTCTTGTGTAAAAGTCTGTGGGGTGAGCTGTTACAGTGCTTCAAGGTATGCATGGCCTTGACCTCCTGGGCCAAAATGGAAGCACAGGTGCTCTAAATAGGAGGAAGGAAGAAGAGGTCAAAGAAGGTACGCATGCTGCTCTTTAGGAAGATTCTCAGAAGCTTCCCTATGACACTTCTGTTTACAGCCTTTGGTCAGAACTTAGACATGTACTAGTAGACATGTCTAGCTGCATAATAGACTGGAAATGTAATAGTTCTTTTTCTCAATGGCTTTGTGCCCAGCTAAGTTTTTTATCTCTACGGAAGGGGAAGGCAGACATTAGGGATGAATGGAAGTCTCTGCAGTAGTCATAAGGGTAAAGATAGGGTTTGAACTCAGATATGTCTTACCCTCGTGTTCTTCCTAAACCAGATCTTTTCATGGAGAAAGTCTAGAAAATGTGTTGAATTGGCCCCCACTTTTTGCATTACCAAGTTGACGGAAAGAAAGGAACATGCATGTGACAGGATAAAAAGAAGCTGAAGAATCATAAAGTGGGCTTTCAAGCTTCCTTTACATGGATAAAGAATAATTTTCATAAGTATTTGATCCTCCTGAAAAGAAAGGACAGTACTTTTGAGGATCACCTCTCCATAATCCTAGACCAGACCAGTGCTGTCCAATACAGCAGCCACTAGCTAGCTACATGTGGCTACCGAGCCCTTGAAATATGACTAGTTAGAATTAAGCTGTACCATAAGTTTAAAACACATCCTGAATTTCTAAGACTTAGTACAAAGAATGAAATATATCTCAATAATACTTATATTAATGACATGTTGAGATAACATAAAATATATTACTAAATTAATTTCACATATTTGTTTTTACTTCTTAAACATGGCTACTAGATTTAAAATTACATGTGTGACTTGCATTGTGGATTATGCTTATTTCTATTGGAAATCAATTTTTCTAGAAGACAAAAGATTGTCCTACAGTTTTTCAGAATGCTCATAGGATCTCTGAGAAAGTTTTCTCCAATGATTTTTACAAGAGTAATATAGTAGATTTGGCTCAAATAAATGACCCCAGGTTCTTTCTGGGGTCTCTCTCCCAACTTCTATGAAGTGTGAATGATTGACTATCCCCTTGGTAACTAGTATGGATTGACTGCAACACTTGGCTTGTACTGAGCGTTGCTAGCCCATGCTTCTGAGGCATATGACCATTGACTGTTCTTACTAGAAGGATGAAATGGTTTATTGAGATTACATTTTTCTAAATTCTCACCCCAGGACATGCTTTTTGTAAATTGATTTTAGAGAGGGGGGAAAGGAGAGGGGAGGGAAGAGAGAGAGAGTGAGAGAAACATTGATTGGTTGCATCCCGCACACACCCTGACTGTGGGGATCAAACTCGCAACCCGGGTACGTGTCCTTACTGGAATTGAATCTATGATCTTTTGGTGCATGGGATGAGGCTCCAACCAACTGAGGCACACTGGCCGGGGCTTGAGATTACTTTTTGAAAGTACCTCTCGGGTTTATTCACATCCACAAAGGGAAATACTCCTGGGCTGGACTCAGTAATAACAGCTAGTCAGTGTAGCCTACTGGAAGAACCTCATGATTTCTCAAAGATCACTGAAACCGAGTCCTCATGCATATTTGCAAGTTCTGTAGTAATTTAGTAAGTTTCTGGCCAGCTCAGAAATACTGAATTAATTAAAGCAATTAGATGCTCTCTAGTTATTCCCTTATCTATCTTTAGCTTTAGGTTCCCTTTAGCAGTGATTGATTACAGTTTCAATTTGAAAGTTGTGTTCACTATGTAGAAAAAGGAAGAAAGATTAAGGAGTTTTGGATTTTTTGGTCCATTAATATTTATTATGTACTGTCAGCAGCTAGTATATCTCTTCCTTGTTTTTCTATTCTGAATATATTATATACACACATTTATATAAATATAGTATCTTCTTACTCTGAATATTACATATATAGAGAACCAATTTTGATGTGCTAGCATTTTCATCAAATTTCATCTCATTTCAGATTTCAAATATTCTATCTGTCCATGCTACCATTGAAATAATATTTTATTAACCTCACATTATTTAGTTCCTGCATTGTTTGCTTGAACTATTTGCAAATTATACTAAAATCAATGAAAATAATGCATAACCTATGGATTTTAAAATATATCTTTGAAAAAGGATTTTATAAAGCTTTTTTGTTTAACAAATACTGTCCTTGATGGAAACAATAAAAAAAAAAGTGTATTAATGATAAAGGTGAGTAAAAGGAAATGGTACAAGTGAGGAGAGAGAGTTGCTTACTCAGGGTGGATTAGTTTATTTTTTAAAAGTGGCAAAGTGGTTGGTTTTAGGTATCTTAAGATATTTAATTTTTGCAGAGTAGACCACTATTGCTTTGTTGACCTTTCTTCTGGGGACATTCTGGAAATTTGTCTGCCTCACACTTCAACCTGGTGGTTCTGGTGGGAACAGCCACCGTAGAACCCAAACCAATGACATGATGCAGGTCAAAAAATGAGAGTTTTCCCCCAAAGCTTTCCTAATTGGACTTAAGGGAAGAATCAGGTCTTCTTTAAAGAAGGCAAACCTGAAAAGGGTATGCCTCTCCATTGTTGGGTTTGATAGCATACCACTGACATGCAAAGAGGAACAGATGCATAGCATGGGCAGAGAACTCTGAGAGTGTTTGGGCATCTGATTTCATTAATATCTAAAGCACAGATTCATCCTACCATTAATGACAATTTAGTATGTAAACCAATATAGTCCCCTTTGCCTAAGTGAATGGGTTGTTTTTCTGTCACTTGACAACCGAAAGAGTCCTAGCTAATACATTATCCTTTGGGTATCTGGCCACCAGTGAATCTTAACTCTGGTAGTCACACCTTGTGTAGTATCCTCATCTTATCTAATAAAAGAGAAACATGCAAATCGACCGAACCTCCACTACAGCAACAAGCCACGCCCACAAGCCAATCAGGAGTGAGTATGCAAATAAACCCAACCAATATGGCGGCAGCCACGGAGCTGGAGCGAACAGGAGGCTTGGGTTGCCCCTGGCGATGGAGGAAGCCAAGCTTTCTGCTTGCCCTGGCCGCTGTGGGCTCCGCTCAAGGCTACAAAGTTTCAATTATAGAAGATAAATAAATCCCAGATACCTGCTTCCAGCTGCTGTGGCCTCCGCTCAAGGAGAGTCTGGGAGCCTGGGTTGCCCAAAGCTGTGGCCAGCCGGCTAACAGCCCTCAGCCCCTCAACCAGGCTGGCCACACCATCATGGGGTGAGGGTCCCCGCTGAGGGGCTTGGCCAGCCTGCAAACAGCCCTCAGCCTCTCACCCAGGCTGGCCAGGCACCCCCAGTGAGGACCCTCACCCCATGGGGGCGTGGCCGGCCAGCAAACCACCACCACAGGCCCCTCGCCCAGGCTGCTCCACTCCCCAAGGGAACCCCCACCCTAATCCGGGACACCCTTCAGGGCAAACCAGCCAGCCCCCACCTGTGCACCAGGCCTCTATCTATACTAATAAAAGGGTAATGTTCTAATTAGACTGGGAGACCTTCCAGGAGACCTTCCGGATGTTCTTCTGGACAAAGCCATGGTGGCAGGGCCGAGGTAGAGGCAGTTAGAGGCCAAGAGGGGAGGGCAGTTGTGGGTGATCAGGCTGGTGGGGGGCGGGGCCATTGGGGGTAAGCAGACCAGCAGGGGGGCCAGTTGGGGGCAAGAAGGCCATCAGTGGGGGTCAGTTGGAGGTGATCAGGACAGCAGGGGGGCGGGGCAGTTTGGAGTGAGCAGGCCAGCAGGGGGGCAGTTGGGGGCGAGCAGGCCAGTGGGGAGGGAAAGAGGGGGCAAGCAGGCCAGCAGGGGGAACAGTTGGGGGTTATCAGGCTGGTGGGGGGCATTTAGGGGCAAGCAGGCTGGCGGCGGGGGGCAGTTGGGGGCAAGTAGGCTGGCAGGCAAAGTGGTTAGGGGTAATCAAGCAGGCAGGCAGGCAGGTGAGCATTAGGAGCCAGCAGTCCCGGATTGCGAGAGGGATGTCCGACTGCCGGTTTAGGCCCGATCCCTGTAAACCGGCAGTAGGACATCCTTCGAGGGGTCCCAGATTGGAGAGGGTGCAGGCCGGGCTGAGGAACACGCCCTCCCCTCCCATGCATGAATTTCGTGCACTGAGCCACTAGTAGATTAAATAAAGATATGGTCCATAAAGTCTTGTGGAAGTGATGGGTGTGACTCTGTAACTAGGCCATAGAAAGTCTATCTTGTCTCTTATATTGCTTGCAGAGGAAGAAGCCAGCTCCCATGTTGTAAGAACACTCAAGTAGTCTCCAGATGAGTCCCACTTGGAGAGGAACTAAGGCCACTTGCCAACAGCCAGTGCCAACTTGTCACCACATGAGTGAGCCACCTTGAAAACAGATCCTCCCGCTCCAGAAAAGCCTTCAGATGACTGCAACTTCATGAGAGACCTGATTTAGTAATACCTGCCAGGCCACCCCAAATCCTGGGCTCAAAGAAACTGTCAGATAATGAATGTTTATAGTTGTTTCAAGTCACTGGTTTGGGAGCATTTGTTACCCAAAGGAAATATGTTATTTATGTAACAAC
This sequence comes from Myotis yumanensis, assembly GCF_028538775.1. Taxonomy (NCBI): domain Eukaryota; kingdom Metazoa; phylum Chordata; class Mammalia; order Chiroptera; family Vespertilionidae; genus Myotis; species Myotis yumanensis. The sequence goes on from NW_027223754.1 coordinate 180,195,539, forward strand.
AGATAACCCATACAGCCTTGTAGGAACATTGAAAAGGGGGAAAAGGTGCGTGAGAAGCCTAAAATGATGCTTTCCCAGAGAGATGGTGAGTGACTAAGTTGGCAGCAATTGATACTCAGTATTCCTATCTCCTATCTGTTTTGCATGCTTACCTGGGTTATATATATATTATTACTAACCATCACAGAAGCTGATAGCCCAATATAAAAGTAAGATACCAAATCAATTCACTTGAATTCCACTTCATAACAAAGAATAATCTGTTAGTTTAAATTAGATTCTATATTGACGCTTACTTAAACATATTAAATCCCAGATATTATTACTCATAGAAAAATAAATATTAGACATTTAAATACATCTTTCCTAGTAGTTAATACATTAAACATAAGACTTTCTCTCAGATAAGTGAGCGATTGAGGATTTCCAATATTATCATCTAAAGACAACTCTATTACATTTTCTAATTGAATTCTCTATTTGAATATTGGAGATTAAACGTGATGTAGAATAATACATGAATACAATACATATTTTTTGATGTGGTACTTTTAACCATGTTAAATATCATTAAATGTTTACTATTTTTTCTGCTGTTATTCTCCAAGTTTTCTAGTTTTGATAATTATTACATACTTCTAATGAAGTCAGTTCAACTCCTTACTCAAATGATAACTCAGCAAATCATTGCAGGTGGCTCTGCCTTTGGTCTCGATGTGAGGCAGAGGGCTGAAAACCAGCAGATGCATGTTTGTTCATGGCCCCAGAGTTAACTGTTGTATGACTTCATGTACCTTCTCTGCACTTGATTTCCCTCAACTATAAATAAGTGCCTTGAACATGCACAGTCCTAAAATTCTACAGAATTGGGAAAATCACTGAATATTGAGTCTTCAGTTATCTACCTTGTAAACTGTCCGGTCAGAAAAATCACCAACATTTGCACATGTAAGGTAATAGATTTATAATTGCATTCATGTTCTTGATATCTATAATTTTGTTTTGTATGATGATTTCACTGTTGGAAAGATTTGGAAAATGGAACATTATCCATAGGTAAAATTAATGTTTTAAAATGCTGTTAAGAAGAAGTATATAAAGCCAGGAATGGGTCCAAATTATAAAAATGACAATACATTATATTTGAAAAACTCTATTTTTCAAGAAATTATGACTTAAAATACAACTGAGTTACATGTTAGATAATATGTGTGAATAATCTACACATATTATCCACAATAATCTTTTCCTTATGTTCTTCCTAATTCTTTGAGTGTACAATGAAAAAGTTCTGGAATGCTAAATTGTCCCAATACTATAGCTTGAGATCTATAATATTATATATATATATATATATATATATATATATATATATATATATTTCTATAGCACACACTATATATAACTCTCAAGTTAGCCAGCACTTTATTTATGAAGATGCTGAAAAATATTTACCTAAATCAGCAATGACAGGTGAAATCATGACCAGTAGAGGTTTACTGTTCAGTACTTGATGTGACAGGAACCAACACTTACCTAGTTTCAAGATGCCAATGCATTGCATTATATGTTCCATTTCATTAGAGCCACACAGCAAACCTACCAAAGAACTGCCACCATCCCCATTTTCAAAACCAAGAAAGAAAGGCAAAACAAAAATAATTATGCATTTTGACATATCAAGAGAGAGGAGGAACTGAGAATTGAACATATAGCTCTACAAATATCGTTCAACCCTTTTGTTAAGCTATGGAATCTTTTCTTAAGGCAGACATTTGTGGGCCTGTGGAAAATAGAAAACAGGTAAATTCCTGGATGCACTGGTTGAGCAGCTGGTTTGGCTGCTTCCTTAGTCTTCCTGCCTGTGCCCCCACTGCCGTATTATACCCTCAATTTGAAAACTGCTGGATTATGCCCTTATGCCTTGTCATTCTAGTGTTTTTTTAATCGACAATATTCAGTGTCGATTTGGTACACCTACTTAGTGTACCAAACTATTCTCCAGTAACAATAATATTTGACAAACCAGAGCAATACACTTACGTAAGATAATATTTGTCGAACTTTAGATATTATTATATAAGGTAGCTAAGATGAGGAGGAGGAGGATGCTAGGACTTACTCTACATAAAACCAGTGCATTTACTTAGTTTCAATGTTAAATAATAGCGTATGTGCAGGCCTTTTAAGGTACTGAGCCAGTTGTATTGCTCTCTCCTGAAAAGCACCAGAGAGGTTATTTTATAGGTGTGTTACAGGTGTGTTAGCCTTGTATTTTTGCCATGTAGCCCTGCTAACTCAACAGAGATTGACATGACCTGAAGACTCATGGCCTACGATGACGCCTGGCAGAGAGGAGTGCCCGTGCTTCTATCTTACAGAGTTAGAGTGTGAAACATCCAGGGAGAGTCAGCATTGAGGAAATGCAGAAGTAGGGAGAAGGAAGACAGGAAACAGAAGCCATGAGTAAGCAAAGCTATGAGGCAGAAAGAGAGTAGTCAGTAGCAAGAGTTGGAAAAATAAGCAGGTAGAGGGAAACAGAGACAGGACAGCTGACTCATGTGCACAGCAAGAAGCCCAGGGCTCCCATGAAGTCACCAAAGGGTAGCTTATCCTTCTAGACTGGAGCTATTACTCAGTTGTTGCTGAGCAGCTATAATGAAAAGTTAGTGTTCCACGTGCCTACCGATGCCAACTTTATCTATCTTTTCTTTTTTTTTTTTTAAAGAAATTAGTTATTTCTTTTAAATATATTTTATTGATTTTTTACAGAGAGGAAGGGAGAGGAATAGAGAGTTAGAAACATCGATCAGCTGCCTCCTGCACAGCTCCTACTGGGGATGTGCCCGCAACCAAGGTACATGCCCTTGACCGGAATCAAACCTGGGATCTTTCAGTCCGCAGGCTGACGCTCTTTATCTATCTTTTCTACTTCCCCGTATCATATCCTTTTAATAAACCTAAATTAATTGAGCCAAATGATATCTCTGTTCTTTGCACCCTGAAAGAATCTAATTAACACAATAATGAAAGCTTGCACAGCGCCTGGAACTTAAGAAGAGCGCCTTATATCACAGCTATTATGGTTTTAAAAGAGGTCCTATGAGCAAAAGCACAAACTGCAGACTACCACTCAAATCCAAGCGTCACAGTTTGTTTGAAAGCTTTTTTTCTCTCCTGCTTTAAAGGTCTGTGGGGGTTTTTTTTAGTTCTAGGAGAAGGCCCAAATTGGGTAAGTTTAGGTGTGGAAATAAAACACATGTTCTAACAGTTTGGGAGGGATGGATGAATCTCTTGGGATATGAGGTTTCACAAAATATTTCAAATTATTTTTCAAATATTATAGGCTTGCAAAAACAAAATGAGTTTCTAAAAGAATTTCTCTTTTTAGCATTCAAATGGCCTTAAGGGAATAGTAATATACATATTTCTAACCATCTTACATAACTCAGTATTACTTCCTAGGAATTGATTGACGTTAAAGTTTTGAACTCAAAGGTATTTCTGGACAGTGAAACTGTCTCCTCAGAAATTAGTTGAATTAGATGTTTTCTTAAAAGGGTTTCAAAGCTTGGCTTCAAACTTTACCAAATTTTGTTCCTTTCTTTGTCTGACAAAAAAGAAGTAATCTCTAAAAAAATCTCCCTGCCAGTTGTGAACAATAAGTGTAATTTGAATTGCAGAAAATTAATGGGCAACAAAGGAGAAGCCAACTATATTCTTCTAGGTGTTTAAAAAAAGGCTCTGATTAAAATTCAGTGTCACTTTCTATTCTTTTCTTTTTTAAAAATATATTTTTATTGATTTCATAGAGGAAGGGAGAGGGAGAGAGAGATAGAAACATCAATGATGAGAGAGAATCATTGATCAGTTGCCTCCTGCATGTCCCGCACTGGGGATCAAGCCCGCAACCCAGGCATGTGCCCTGACCGGGTATCACACTGTGACCTCCTGGTTCATAGACTGATGCTCAACCACTGAGCCACACAAGCTGGGTCAGTGTTATTTTCAATATAGGGTGGATAGAGTAATGGTGCCTGCCTGAGTTGTTCGCTATAAAAATATTTCTTCCATAGCAGTGAAATCTAAGCATTTTTCTTAAAAAAAAAGAAGATTTTATAAAAGTCAAGTGAAAAATAAACTGTTTAAAACCATCCATTGTGATTTAGTCATGCACGTTTTATCAACACAGCCCGAAGTATCACTGGTAATGCTCTCTTGAAAAGTCTCTGATTTTCTCCAATTGGCTAGTTGGCCACTCTCACTATTAGTGAGTCATATGATCTTATTCATTTCTGGCTGAAATCAGTTGACTGTGGAGCAGGAATGCCAGACACTATGAAGGGTTGCAATTCTGGATTCTTTCAGCCTAATAAGTATGTCAATTGTCTGAAAGAATGGCTCTGATTTAACGGTTACATAGTCAAGAATTCTTAAAATAAGATTTTTCTTTTTCCAACCCTGGCATGACTCTGACCCTGAACAGAGTGTACTTGGGTCACTCTGGAGATGTGGCCACTGCCCAAGTGTTCCTTGGACAGATGAAACAGAGACGGAAGAGCTGTAAATGACTGGCTGTGAGTCCAGGGATGGCTCTAGCCTTTCACCGAGCTCAAGCACAGAGCTGGAGGGCAATAATAAGAGCTAGAATTTACTGAACACCTACCAAGTGTGCCATGTTTTATCAATATTATTTCTAATTCTTACACAAACCTATGAAAGCCAGCCCCCCACTATGTTTTCCATTTTACAGATAAGGAAACCAGAAATCAAATAGGTGAAGTCACTTACTCAAGAGTTCACAGATTTAAAATTACTGGACTGTACCATCTTCACAATTTTTATATAAAATTTATTTTAAAATTAAAAGATTTCTTTTGTGAATGGAATACCTCAGAAGAAAATTCATTAAAGAAATAAATTTCTAAAACAAAGAATCTGGGTAAAAATCACTGGACCTGAGAATAAACCCAGTTCTGTTTGTTTGTTTGTTTGTTTTTTAATTGATTGAGGTCAACATTGGTTAATAACATTATATAAATTTTAGGTGTACAACTTTATAATATGACATCTCTATTCTCTATTGTATACTCATCATCCAAAACCTAGTCTCCTTTACCTTCTTCCTCCTCCCCTCACCCCCCTTCCCTTCTGGTAATCACCATTCTGTTGTCTATATCTATGAGTTTGCCTGTTTTTTGTTTATGTGTTCATTCTTTTGTTGTTTTTTTTTAAACATGTTTTTATTGATTTCAGAGAGGAAGGGGGGAGAGAGAGAGATAGAAACATCAATGATGAGAGAGAATAACTGATTGGCTGCCTCCTACATGCCCCCCACTGGGGATTGAGCCTGCAACCCAGGTATATACCCTTGACCAGAATCGAACCTGGGACCCTTTAGTCCACAGGCCGACGCTCTATCCACTGAGCAAAACCAGCTAGGGCTCCTTTTTTTGCTTTTTGTTCTAGATCCCACATATGAGTGATATTATATGGTTCTTGTCCTTTTTCATCTGATTTATTTCACTTAGTACTCTCAAGATCCACCCATGTTGTCACAAATGGCAATATTCCATCTTTTTATGGATGAATAGTATTCTGTTGTATATATATATACCAAATCTTTTTTATTTAATGTAAATTTTTTTAATTGATTTGGCGGGGGAGGGAGAGAGAGAGAGAGCGCTATCAATTCATTGTTCAACTTATTTATGCATTCATTGGATGATTCTTGTATGTGCCCTGACTGGGGATCAAACCCACAACCTTGGCATAACGGGATGATGCTCTGACCAACTGAACTACCCAACTAGGGCTGTACCACTTTTTTAAAAAACCCAAATATCTCAAAGGACACTCCAGTTGTTTCCATATTTTAGCTATTGTGAATAATGCTGCAATGAACAAAGGGATATATGTGTACACATATGTATCTTTACAAGTGTTTTCAAATTTATCTTTATAATAGACCTTTACCCTTTATATTTTAAGAAAGATTCTTTATCCATTGTCCATCTCCTCCTCCTTTAACCCTTAATCTCCATTTCCAGATATAAAATGTAATCCTAATAGGATAGGAAATCTTCCATCACTTCAAGAAGAAAATTTGTATCTCTTAGGGTGACCTACCCAATTACAACCAGCTCATTGGCTTCTGCCCAGCTATTTAAAGCTTATTATACTCTTAGGTGGTAAAAGGGGATTTCCTGGCACCTTTCAAATTACTTTTCTATGTCCGTAACCACCCCTATTTCTGCTGAGCCACTATCCTGAGCCCATCTTTTACAGGCCATGCAACAGTGACCCTGTGCCACTCCTGCTGTTCTGCACACGTGAGTCATCACCACAAATCGTTCTCTCTTTGCAGGTTCCACATTACCTATGAATGGGACTCACAACAATGTATTGATGTTTTTCTAACTTTAGGACCGCCACAGACTATATGTCCATTAAACACAAAGAAACAGTTATTCAGTTCAATAAGTATGTATTGAACACCAGACACCGAGCAAGACTGGGTTGGAACAGGGGCTGAAGACATTCAGAGGATAAGCGACATAGAAAACACATAGGCACGTAGATCTGAGAAAGTCAGTGCAATAGAACACTGAACCTCTTAGACTAAAACATGCCTGAGGGCAGAGTGTTTGTTTTGTTTTATTTTTACACTGATGTACCCCAAGTGCTTGGGATAGTGACTGGGGACTGACATTTGATAATAGACAGTTGATTAATGTATAATAGACATTTGATTGTCTATTTGTTGTGTGGATGAATGAATAAACAAGATATGACTCTTGTTCTCAAGAAGCTTACACTCTAGTACACAAGAAATAAATCTATGTAATAATAAGTGTTCCTATAGGAATAAGCAGATGGGAGCAAAGGCACCACGTTTAGTCTTGAGATGGTTTTAGAAAGTTGGGGACCTCCCCAAGTTGCTACAGGCTCCAGTAAGGCTGGGAGACTGATTGCTAAAACAAGTTATTTCTACCTCCTATCCAAATGGTTCCCAAATCAAAATTTTCATCTAAGTCAGTTTCCTGCTAGTGTGTCTGTAACTTTAATTTTCTTTCATGGCTGGGCATATCTTTAATATGTCTGTTTCCATTGTATTGTTTGTCAGTGGAGTCCAAATATAAATATCTCTACATAATTTTAATATAATCTAGTTTATCACTGGTGTAGGCACTTTCCTTTCTGATCAAATATTAAAGTGAAGTAGAGAAGAGGGAAGAGAGTAGTGTAGGTCCTTAGGAATGACAAAACCAGAGAAAGGGAGTTTATGGATTACTCAGTTCCTAAGGAGACCTAATATCTGAAAATGGCTCTAAATACTTAAAGGAAAGTTTTACCATTAGAGAACAGACCAGAAGTTAAAAGTAAAGTTGCCAAAGACTTTCACCACATCATTCTACTATAAACATGTGAATGAGAAAGTTAAGAAGGATCAGACTCAGTTGCTAGTTATGCTTCTATTTCTTATTGTCATAAAATAATCTGTGTGCTACCTTGAAAATCCCTTGGCTTAGGCTTTAAAAAATTGTTTTTACAGTAAAGAAAATTATCTTCTAAAGTGAAATCAAATAATGCTATTGAATTTCACATCATAGGAGTCCTGTTCCCAAGTAAGCACAGTAGAACATTTCAACTACAAGAGTACCTCTGACTCTAAACATATTGTTAGCTCCCACAGATTCCTGCAAGAGCAATGCACAGATGGTGGATTATATTGAGATTCTTGAAGGGCTCTCCACATGTTGACAATATTAGTTTATGCACGTGATTAACATTGCTTAATTTGCAAAGAACAAAAAAAAACAAGAACATTTAGTGATAAAATAGAATGCCATTTGGACTAATATTGTTTTCATCATAGAAAATGCAAAGTTTGGGGTAAATATGTTTATTTCTGTTAACGGTATGGAAGCTTTGCAACAAAGACTGGCTGAATATAAATAGAGACTAATGATGGTCAGACATTATGTATAATATTGAAGCGCTATTCTACAAAAGCCTGAATTTCTTGGGTAACAAAACTTTTAATATAGAAACTACATAGATAATTTCTGAAGTTAACTCAAGAAATTAAAATTGATGGATCTTGCACTGAAATAGAGATGCCTGAAATCATTCAATCTATTCTTCCAGTAGAAAGGCAAAATATTCATTTTTTCATTTTCTTCATGCTTTAGACTAGAATTATTCTCTAAAAAGAGTTGGCACTGTTTCACATACCCATAACATTTTTCTAACTCTACATGTAACATTCATTTCTCTCATTCTTTCAGTTCAAGTAGCAGTGTTTCTAATGAAAAAATTTCATACTAAATGTATAACAAAATGACTTTGTGTTTCTCCTTTCACACACTGAGGAAATCATGCAGGAAAGGAAAATAAATCGCTCTCTTTTGGGGTGAAAGCATTCATATTTGATAAGTGATTTGAAAGTAAAATGAGATTTTACATCAACATTTTACATTTTTAATGGACTTGTCTTTATTGGCATTCTTTTCAGGACAGAGTTATTACTAAAAGAAATATGCACATAGAAAAATATGTATGACAAAGTATATTTATAGATAATTTGTGCTAGAGAAATGAAGAAATCTTGCAAAGTGAATATGAGAAAGAACCTAGTAATAAAAAGGTTCTAGGAGAGTATTATTAAAGACAAAAAACCCAAAAATGTTTTGCTTTATGTGAGCATAGGACTACAATTTATAAATACTATCCAGAGATATGAAGAAGAAGGGGAAATAGCCAACTAGTTAGAGAGGGAAAAAAATACAACAGAAAATGCTTTCATAAATTTCTGGTTTTAGAATGTCGTCTGTATCTTCATATGGCCCCCTGGATGGCTGTCAAGTCAGAGCTGGATTAGAAATGCGGTTACGGGATCTAAGATAAACTTTCTTTTACATTCCTGCTCCACCCCTGAAATTCTTTTCTACTGCATTTAAACATTGGTTGGCCATTAACTCAGCCTTTTTAAATGTATTTAGAGGCCCTGGGCTCTAGTGAAATCTTATAAAACTGTTTATAACATATTCCACAGTGGAGAAAAAGCAAACTGACAAACGCCCCATGCCTTCACTCCCACCTCTGGCTTTGCACCCTTCTGGCTAGAACTTTCTACAAAAACAGTGAAACTCTATTTCAGTGTTAACTGCTCTTGAGAACAGGCACAATACATGACCACCTTAGAGGATAACCAATTACAGATGTACTGTATAGCATTTTGTTGGAAGGCATAGGATTTATATTCAGGGGATAATCTTGGCATATACTATATGCCAGGTACTAAACTACTCTCTGTCTCTATGGATGATGCAAAGATGAATAGAACACAGTTATGTCTTCAAGGGGCTTACAATCAGGTAGGGAATGCAAAATATTACAAGCAACTATAATAAAGATATATTTGCTAAGAAGCTTTGATTGCCTCATTTACTCATAGCCTCCTTAAAGAAAAACAGCTTAAGATAGTTTCTTTATGCATATGGTATGCATATTCTTCCCAATGCTTTGAAGATTGAATCTGAGACCAACACCGAAACCCAGAAGTGGTCTGAGGCACAAGCTCTTCCAGAGAATGGAGTTCAAAACCGAGTCCTTCAGTGGCTCGCTTGATTACGTTCACCTTCCGGAAGTTTGAATGTGAGACATGCAGAGAGAGTCAGTTTGTTTGTAACATGGCTAGAGTTGAAGAAGCAGAGATAGAAGGTTATGAAGTTGCTGTGACAGCAGGAAAGTAGAATAAGGAGCGAGCAAGGATGTGTTATTGGAGTTGAAAGAATGGGTTTGGCCAGCTGAGCAGGTGGCTAGAACTTGTCAGCCTGGAGGGTCCCAAGCACTGCTATGTCCTGGATTCAGGTTCTGTTCTCTGCTGATTTGACTGTTGACACTATTCTTCCTTTTAATTACTATGGAGCTTCACAATACATTCCTAGTAGCTATGGGCTAACCTGGGTGTGCCTATGCTTTGCTCACGGAGAGGATCCCACCAAACACTACAAAATAGTAGGAGGGATCAAAGGTTAAGTGCTTGGCAGCACAATCCTTATCCTGCAATTTCAACATCAGACACTTAGAAGATCCACAGATATTTGAATGAATATTGAATAGGGAAATGGGTTAAGTATAATGAGGGTTAAGAGTGGAAATTATTTCTTGCTGTGAGAACTGGAGATAAGCTTTTATGAAGACACACGTGAGCAGAGGGTGCTTAGTTAGGAGTGAAGGGCTGGACTTCTGCAAACATGTGCTCTAAACATGGGACTTTTAAACTGTTTAAAAAGTATTATGTTGTCATGAAAGTTTTTAAGGTTACGATGAAAATACCCTGGAGAGAACATTATGAAAATAATAGTTAAAGGGTTGCATCTTTGAAGCTATTCACTCCCCCCATAAACCCAAGGAATAGGTCTTACACCTCGGCCTATCCCTCTTCCCCATTACAACCTGTCCTAGCAAAAGCTTGAGGATTAGGGAAGATTCGGACATGGAAACAAGAATTCCAGGCAGTGTACAAAGTCATAATAGTGGGACAAATAGGGAAGTAAAGACGTTTAGCTTCAAGTAAAGCATCTGAAGGGGAATATTAGTGGGGAAAGAGGTTGGGAATCTAGATTCAGGTTTGCACTTCATTCTGTAGGTATTTATCCTGTAGGCATTTATGAATTCTAAACAAGGGAGGAATGCCAGCATTGTGCTTCAAGAGGATTACTCTGAAAATGACTCAGTGCAAAAGCCCAGGTGGAAGGTAATGTGGATTACTGTCACTGTAAAACTACATGTACTTTTGAGTGTTACTATCCATTATTTGTGTGTCTTGCATTTATACACATCTTCATTATTTATTTATTTATATATAATAGCTCCTTATGATATGTAACACAGCAACACTATGCACTCTTCTTTTAATTTATAGCAACGAGATTGCATGCAAGATGCAAAATCCCCTAACAGCTTGTTTCTTCAACAGCACATAAGGAAAAATAATAACCACTCCACACATTGTTTACTACTTTGGGCAGTGGAGTTACCGAAACCTAGCCAGTCCCAAATTCTTTTTACAAAGTAATAATTTTTTCTCAGGTGCTCTGAAAATTCTTAGATTTGAAAGAAAACCAAAAGCAGCCCACCTTGGGATGTTGAGTTTCATATGTTAATGTCTCAGTGCCTAACACTGCACCTTTGGGAATTTTATAAATCCACATTTCACACTGTGAACGCACATGCATGAAGCAGCCTGCCTCTGACCACCTGAAAGCAAACTCATGATGAATGGTTTTCAAATGTTCCTTCCACTCTAGAACTATTTGAAGAAGATGGGCCAACTGTCTATTGATAATGTCATCAAGGCTCTTCTTTATTTGGTAGGATTTTGGATTTTCCTTAGAAAAACGACCTGCCCAATGACTCTCGGTCTTCCCGAAACACAAACAATTGAAGGTAATCACATTCATCACATCCTCCTGTGGGAACTAGCTGCCACTCCCACTCAAGAAAGCACATAAGAACCCATGTCAGCCTGAGAAACATGTGCTAGGAATAACTCTGAACATGAATTAAAATTTTTAAAGCCAACTTAAGAATGAAATACTTTAGTATTAGTCACAAATGATTTGTGTATCTCCTCACAATTAAACACATCACAACACCTTGCTTCGGTGAGAACTGCTAGACTGATGATGTTATCACCACCAAGCATTACTCAGTGTCAGCAAAGTACACACACACACACACACCTTACTCCCCCACCATCCATACATGTGCACATTCCCAGTCTTAACTAGACATAGACTATTACATTTCCTCATTCTAACCTCTGTTTTCAAGCTCTATCAACAATTATAAACAATTGCATAGAATTTTGCTCTTTTATTTTAAAAAAATTATTGATTGATTTTAGGAAGAGAGAGAGGAAGGGAGAGACAGAGAAACACCAATGTGTTCCACTTATTTATGCATTCATTGCTTTATTTTTGTATGTGCCCTGACTAGGGATTAAACCCACAACCTTTGCGTATTGGGATGATGCTCTAACCAACTAAGTGACCTAGACAGGGCCATGCTCTTTAATTTTATGTGTGAGTACAGTGAATTACAAAAAATTTTGATTTTGAAAATTAGTTTGGTTACTGAGGACTTACTTTGTCTGTGTTCCTGAAACTGATTTCAGGGTAATAGATATTCTAAACCAGCAATTTTCAGCCTTTTGATTCATTCACACTGGACAGCTATTGTTGTGTTGGCTGTTTATTTGACAGACTAAGGGAAAAGAGGTCAGTACTCCTGACTAAATAGTCAGGTTTTGCATGTTTTAAAAATTCTTGCGGCACACAGGTTTAAAATTACTATTCTAAACCATCAAGAGAAAACAAGAAATATGCAAAATATGTTCAAAGGTAGTTAAATGCCTTCTCTCATATAACATCATGAGAATTTGCACACTGATCACAATTTTATCTATTAACAAAACACATTTGGGTAGTCCTGCCATTAACTTTTAAAAAACAGTACAGCCCTAGCTGGTTTGGCTCAGTGAATAGAGGGTTGGCCTGCAGACTGAGGGGTACTGGGTTTGATTCCAGTCAAGGGCACATGCCCGGGTTGTGGGCTGGATCTCCAGTATGGAGTGTGCAGGAGGCAGCCAATCAATGATTCTCTCTCATCATTGATGTTTCTCTCTTTCTCTGCTTCTCCCTTCCTCTCTGAAATCAATAAAAATATATTTTTGAAAAAAAGATTCTCTCTTTAAAACAAACAAAACAAAACAAAACAAAACAAAACAAAACAAACAAACAAAAGAAAAACAGTACAAGCTGCATACCATTCTGCAGCCAGGAGAAACAGCGGGCTGAGGATCCATTTGTCCGAGCTTGTGCAGATAACAGCATGTTTCAGGATGATTTTCTGGAAATATGTATTTATATTTTAACATATTTTCTTGGTTGGCCACATTCTTATTTATTCTGACACACCGTCAATGTGCATTTTAGGATTCCCTTACTTTCTCATTCAACAAATGTTCTTGAGAATCTACTATGTGTTCTAATGTTAGGAATCCAACAGGAATAGAACACAAATCCTAGCTCTTGTACAGCTTAGTTTCCAGTTGAGGAAAGACAGATCTTGAGCAAATAAATAAGCGAAAAACGTATTGTGCGACAGATGGTGATACTTTCCATGGAGACAAGAATGCAGGTAAAGGGAAACAAGAGTTCTGGAGTGAAAATTACAGTTCAATAAGGTGATCAGGAGCCTCACTGAAGAAGTGGCATTTCAGCAAAGACCTGAAGGAAGTGGGGGAGAGAATTCCGTAGTTATCTGAGGGAAAGAGCCTTCAAGTGAGTGTCTGCTGGTCTCTCCAGGGGGCAAGAGGAGGCCAGTGTGGCAACAAAAGAGCAAGCAAGGGGAAGAGGAGGAGGACACATGATTAGGAAGCCAAGGGGGTCCCTGGTGGGCCATTGTGAGGGGTTTGCCTTAGAATGCAACAGGAACCTATTGGAGAAGTGACAAGGTTTGATTGTGACTGACTTGAACATCAGTAGATGGGATACAATATAAATATGATGTCACTTAGTGATGACGTCTATAGAGCCAAGGTGTTTTATGGAGCTGAGCTAAGATTTAGTGTCTGAGGAGTTTTATAGTTTTGGTATTTGTCCTGAAATAAGGAAAGGAAGGAGGGAGGGAGCAAGGGAGGAATAAAGGAATGAAGGAAGAAAAAGAAAAGAAACCAAGTATTGTTGAGACATTAAGAGTAGTAACTTTCTGCTCGGGTGGTATGACTCAGTGGTTGAGTGTCGACCTATGAACTAGGAGGTCATGGTTAAATGCACATGCCCAGGTTTCGGGCTTGATCCCCAGTAGGGGGTGTTCAGGAGACAGTTGATGAATGTTTCTCACATCATTGATGTTTCTCTCTCTCTCTCTCTCTCTCTCTCTCTCCCCCTCTCCCTCTCCCTCTCCCTCTCCCTCTCTCTTCCTCTATGAGATCAATAAAAATATATTTAAAAAAAAGTAGTAACTTTACAACATTATCCATGCTCCTGACAAACCTGGTAAATTAAAACAATCTGAAGAACATATAGTGTATTTATAGTTACAAAAAAATACATGATAATTCTTTGGTTTTGCTCACAACTTTCCTTTAAGCCAACACAAACTGCTACTCTGCCAGTTAAACTATCTGCAAAATGCACAAAATTTGTATTTGGAAACATTTCATTGGCATCCTGGAAGTTCAATTAATTAATGTCTGTAAAGTACTTTGAGATCATCAAGAACACAAAATTGACCTAAAAACAAGGGTTTTCAATGATTGCAAAGAAGTCCATTATTTGGGGCATCTGTTTTACCTCTATACATTATCTTAGCAATCATTTCTCCTGATCACCATTATCAATCGATGCTATCTCACAGAGACTCAGAAGAGCTGGTCTTGAGAAGTAAAATGATAAATTTAGGAAAAGCTAATTATTGCATTGGTCTCTATTAAATTTGGCCTTATTTTATTAGCAAAAAAATAAAAAATAAACAAATTTCTGTTGAACAGTTCTCAAAGTATAGTCCAGGCACCCTTGGGGATTTCAAGACATTTGTTACTACAGTTGATCTTAGTCAAATGTCTTGAAGCAATCAAGACATTTTTAGGTCTGCAAGGTCAAAGCTGTATTCATAATAATACCAAGATGTTATTTTCTTTTTTCACTTTCATTTCTCTTATGAGTGTACAGTGATGTTTTCTAGAGGCTCTGTGTGCTATCTAAACAGACGCAGGAGAAGATGTGAGACTAACTTCTCTTTTCAAGCCAGACATGAAAGAGATTTGCAAACCTGTTAAAGCAATGCTATTCTTCTCACTACTTGTTAAACTATACATATTTTCATAAAGATGTTCTTCGTGTTAAGATGTAGTGAGTTTATTTTTGTTATTTTAAGTGAATTAAATAAGGAAGTCAATACACATTAAGTGTGTGAAAGGATCCTGAAATCCACTACTTTTGATAATCTTTGAACCATTACTTTTGAATGTACACTCCAAGAGGGCAGAGATTTTTGTGTTTTGTGAATCAATGAACAAATATTCCAAAGAGTACTTAGCATATAGTAACTGCTTAATAAACACTTGTTGAATGACTGAATGAAAGAGTTATTATTATTAAGATGTTAGATGAACTAACATGGGCTTCTTAAGGGCAAATGGTAATATTTATGTTTGTTGAGGTTTGTGCCTACATAGAATTATCTTATGCAGACATTACAATTATTTATGAAAGGGATTCAGAATAAAATGAAATAATCATTTATATTTCCATTTGCAACTTCTCCACACATTCACAGACCGCTAATATACGAATTATGACTCTATCAGTGAAAACAAAGACGTTCCTCTGAGTTTTCAGCATGTGAAAGACTGGTCTTCTATTCTTTTTGGTACATTCACAAACGCCTACATCTTGGCTTTCAAGGGACACTTGACAAGGCAAACTATCTTCCACAGAGACTAGAAGAATTTAGCAAAAGAGTGACTTGCTTCTTTCAGTTGAGGACATATGGATTCCAAATTAGATGTCTGATCCCAAAGGGACCTAATGCCTCTTCTAGACGCTAAAATGTTAAATTGATGTGCACAAATAAAGCTCTATTTGAATGCACTTTACCATGAATGGAACAGAAGCACTTTACAACGTATTTAATAACTGGGATTAAGGAGAAAAGTCAGAAACTAGGAAAATCAGGCTTGTAAGCAATGGGTTGTCCAATGAGCACCTCCTTGGCGAATTAGAAGGAAGGGGTTTTAAAAAATACTTGTGATTTCTAATATTTCTAAAAAAAAGAAAAGCATTCAGTGAAGACTTTAATTTACTTGCAAAGTCCTTACTTAGAGTAGATTATTAGTCCTATTATTTTCTTTAGAGCAGCAAACCCACAGATTTTTATTAAGTGACTCCTACGCGCCTAGGTCTCTCTGGATATGGAGGATTCAGTGTTCCCTGGCTCATGAAATTTATATTTCAGGGAGGAAACAGACAAGCAAATACAGAAACAACCACAATAAGTTCAGGTATGATAAGCAGGATTAAACAAGTGTCTGTGTGCAGGAGTGGTTTGTTGGAGAGTAGAAGGATAGGGTGGGGAGTGCTGATTTAGGCTAGGTGTTGGGGACTCTTTCCTGAAGTGGTGGTATTATTCTGACACCTGAAAGGCAAGGAGGAGCATCCTCAGCTGAGGAAATTGGTTGTTCAAGGCCCTGAGGAGGGAATGAACGTGGTACATAAAGGGAAGAAAAAGGTGGCTAGTGTAGTTGGAGCCTAGTGAGGAAAGGGATCATACGTAATGTGTTCAGAAGTAGGGAAAAACTGCAGCATGAAATGAGTTAAATGCATTTTAATTTTCTTCTGAGAGCAATGAAAAGCCTTTAGAGAGCTTGAACTAGTCACATGATCCAATTTGCATTTTGAGAAGACTCAGTCTGGATGCCCATGGGAAATGGATTGTAGGGAAGTCAGTGTAGAGCCAGGGATCCATTAATGGATGACTATCCCCCTGGGAGAGGGACAATGGATGGTGGCTTGGGATGTAGTGGTAGCAGTGAAGAAGAGAAATGGGCAGATATGGATTGATTTGTTCTTTGTTGAAAGTAGTGTATGGAACTTGTTTGGCTCCTTGAAGGCGTTTAACAAATAGTAACTTATGTCATTGCTCCATTTTTACATGCACAGCTTGCAGAGACTCATGGATTTGTGCTAACTCACATGACTAGTAAATTTAGCCAGTGTACAATTCCCACTGCCACCAGGTACTGTTATACCATTCACAAAACTCATCCCCCGAGGCCTCTCCCCCTTCCAATCTTTTCTGCGTTTGTTACCGTTCTAATCTTCCTCAAGCATTGCTTTCATTGTGTTTACCTTGCTGATAAGGACATTATATGTACTTGTGTAGTTATGGAGTAATTGCAGTGGACTGTGCTTGTATGGGTGGGTGGGGTTCACACACTTAAGATATGGCTCTCGCCTCTAGGATTTTAGAATTTACTTGGGGAGACATAAGTAACCCGTATGGAATAATAGATGGAGAAAAAAAGATGGCATGGTTAACAAAGCTTTCATAAAGGAGGTCGGACTTGTTCTAGATCTTGAAAGAGAGGCAGGAAGACGCTGGGTGAAAAAGGAGCAAAGACACAGTAACCTAGTTTTGTACCACAGAGAGGAGGATTGCTTGAGGAGGAGAGAGTACCTGCTTTGGGGAGGTGGGAGACAAAGTCACAGGGCAGCATAGTGCCAGACAATGGATGCTATCAAAAGGTAGGTACCGCCCTAGCC
Organism: Myotis yumanensis; assembly: GCF_028538775.1. NCBI lineage: Eukaryota > Metazoa > Chordata > Mammalia > Chiroptera > Vespertilionidae > Myotis > Myotis yumanensis. The sequence continues at coordinate 180,212,878 of NW_027223754.1, forward strand.
GGCTTGGCTCAGTGGATGGAGCATCAGCCTGTGGACTGAAAGGTCCCAGGTTCGATTCCGGCCAAGGGCACATGCCTGGGTTTCGGGCTCGATCCCCAGTGGGGGGTGTGCAGGAGGCAGCTGATCAATGATTCTCTCTCATTGATGTTTCTATCTCTCTCTCCTTCTTCCTTCCTCTCTGAAATATATATATATATAGAGAGAGAGAGAGAGAGAGAGAGAGAGCGAGCGAGCGTGAGCGAGCGCTAGGTACCAAGAATTTGGCCTTGATTCAGTTGGATACAAAGAGTTATTAAGATTTGTAAACAAGATTCACTCTTAGTGAAGGCTTAGCTAAGACCAGCGATCATTCCTCACTAAATTTCTAAGGTATTTATCATCATCTTTAGGTACTAAGCTTATTAATTCTTTGTACTTTTAAAATATATAATCTGTATGAGTGCAGCCTATATGGAGAAGGTACAGAGGAGATGTTTGATGATGATGAAAGACATGTATAAGGAAGATTAATTTGGCAACAGCATATGGCCTGCATTGAAGAGAAGAAAGCCAGGATGTAGGAAAGTCATGAGGAAGTTGTTCCAGAAGTGCAGGTGTGAAGGAAAGAATGTGGAAGAGGCAGATAAGAGAAAATGCTTAGGAAATATAATTAAAGGGAGCTGTAATCGATTTGAATGCAGAGTGGATTAAAAATTAATTTCAGTTTTTGAATATGAAGTTTTGAAGGACCATCATGCCCTTCAGGTAAGATGGGAGAGGGTATTAATTTGGGAGAACTAAGAAGGGGAATTTGGCTTTGGACAGGCATTTGCCATGAGGACAGGGTATTCATTTAGAAATGATCTAGGAATTGGGCTAGATGAGAATGAAGTGACTTTTAGAGACTGCTGAAGGTTTGTTATATGCTGGGTAAGTGAATTAAATAACACCTAGTTAGTAGTACGAATTTCCCACGTGAGAAAACCGACTTCGAGCCCATGAAAGTATCCAGAGGTAGTTCCTCCTGTTTAACTTTCCCTGACTGTTGCGGAGCCTTATTCAAGCTCATAAGAGCTTTAATAGGCAAAATTTAGCTACATGGGCAAAGCAGCTGCCTGCTCCCCGTGGTGGCCTGCGAGAAGAATCTACCCGCTCCTGGGATGGGGTCTCTTTTTTACAGGGGGATAATAGTAAAAAGCATATGGTGGGTAGTCACGTAGATCACTACAAAGAACAATGCACTACTAAGTTAACAGATAACATCACGCAGTTCTCCACACTCAACACATTCGTTAACCTCCTTGCTAGGGCCTGACGATTATCTTTGGGCCGCATGCTGGCTTTCTGGGAAGTCAGTCAAACCTGAGGCTACAGGGAGTTAAACAGTCACAGAAAGCTAAACAGAGTCTCCAACATTTCCCAGATGCCTTTAGTGCTGGAGCCATATTAAATCTATAAAGTGAGTTCTACTATAGCACCCAAAGGCAATGATCTCTAAACGAGGCACAAATAAGGCTGGCCACCAATTAGGTGTCCCCTCAGGAAACTTGGGTCCCATAAAGGCCTTTCTTGTTGAACAGTGAATGACAAGTGTATTCAGAGCCTCTCTCTTGGGATGTTTTATTTTTATTTTATTTTTTTAAATATATTTTATTGATTTTTTACAGAGAGGAAGGGAGAGGGATAGAGAGTTAGAAACATCTATGAGAGGAAAACATCGATCAGCTGCCTCCTGCACACTCCCCACTGGGGATGCACCCGCAACCAAGGTACATGCCCTTGACCAGAATCGAACCTGGGACCCTTGAGTCCGCAGGCCAACGCTCTATCCGCTGAGCCAAACTGGTCAGGGCGATCTCTTGGGATGTTTTAGATGTAAGTCACAGAGAGTCGTCACTAGAAGCAAAGGTAGCAGAAGCTGAGACCACTATGAGAAAGAAGCAGAGAGATGCTGATTCAGAAGAACTGCAATATTCTTCTAGTCTGGGCAATAGATGCGTGTTAATGAGGGGATGAGCAAGGCATCCCAGCCTGCTGCTGGATTGCAAGGACTGCAGTTGATTCTTGGAATGAGCAGTAGTTCTGGCTGATGCTATGACTTTCTGAAATGTCCTTATTTCCTTAAAATGAACATGTCCTGGCATTTTACATATCGTAAGAGCCCAACTAACACAAGGGTATTCCTGTGGTTTGCTTTGATTATATCTGCAGAAGAGGGTACCTTATAAAGGAAAGGGTCAGGGTGATCTTTATAAAGCAAGATCAAAAGCATGTGGGCATGTGCACATGTGTGTGTGGCTGCCTTCCCAGAAGAGTGTAATGGGAGAGGGTAGAAATACAGTTGCATCTTAGAGCAAGCCTGGAACCCCTGGGTTCATACTTTTTGTTACCCTTCTCACTCTTTTCCCATCGTGAGCACAGTCCAGGACTGTGTGCATGTCCTGGGGGAGAGCAACGAAAGGGAGAGCCAGGAAGACTGCTCAATGGAGCCACCAGGCATGAGGAAGAGAAAGCCCCCAAAAGCAGAAAGTGCAGCTTCCCAGAGGAGAAGAGAGGAATTTGAGTACTGTACCTAGATCAGTGGTTCTCAACCTTGGCGGCACATTAGAATCACCTGGGAATCTTTTTAAAATCCTGATTTCTGGGCCTCATCCTCCGGAAATTCTGTTTCTTTGTTACTAATGTTGTGACCCCACCCCATAAAGAAACAGAATTTCCGGAGGATGAGGCCCAGAAATCAGGATTTTAAAAAGATTCCCAGGTGATTCTAATGTGCAGCCAAGGTTGAGAACCACTGATCTAGATGAAAGTTTCCCAATGTACAGACTGCTGACCACAGGTTTAAGATCACATGATTTGATAAAAATGAAGATTTCTGGTTCACCTTAGACCACCTGAATGGGATATTTGGATGAGGGGCCTAGGAACTTGCATTTTTCTAAGTATGTCAAATGCTTCATGAAGTGCTTACCTTTGAAATCCACTGCTCTAAGCCCACTGTAAAGGACATGTTAGGGAGGCTGCTGGCTTCTGAGAAAGCACCCAGGACTGACTGGCGGAAAGGCTTGACATAGCTTATGTGTGCATTGCTGTAGACGGGAAAGGAAGGAAGCATAAAGTGATCTGCAAATGAAGCTGGATGATAACTGAGACCACATGAATGTATTAGGTTTCTGCTAATGCCAGAATTTTCATAATCAGCATAAAAGTGCAATATAAAGCTTCTCCCTCCCCTCTGTATTTGTTCTTTTAAGATTTATGGAGGACTAACTATAGGGAGAACATTGTATTAACAGCTGAAAGAGAGGACAAAAGCTCACCACGTACTTGAAGTTGGACAAAATAAATCTGTGATTCATATTTAAGTGACTACAAAGCAACATACAAGTAAGTGAAAATTCATTCACTTAACAAAAACTCACTGTGTCCATTATGTGCCGACTCTTTTCTGGACTTCCCAGGGTGTGGTTTTTCAGGTGGTGGCCTGGGTGAGCTTAAAGGCAGATTTTGTAAGAAGGTGAAAACAGAGATTAGAGAGAGTTTAAGGCACTTGTTCTAAGTACAGATTTAGAGTCACAGATTTCAGGAGGGTACGTAATGTCAACATTGCACAAATATTTATCGAGTGCCTATTGTATTGTAGGCACTGGCAATACAGCTCTAAGTAAAAAAGATCCCCCCCACACCCCCCACAAAATACCTGCCCTCATGGAGCTTATGTTCTGGTGGGAGAAATGAAAGAAAAAACAGCTTACATAGTATATTAGAAGGTGATAATTGCTCTAGAGAAAAAGCAGGGAGAGAGAGAGATTTGGGGAAAGGAGGGAGAGATCCAATATCATACATGATCTTTTGGGAAGAACTGGTTAGAACACATTTGAACAAAGATTTGTAAGTAGGTGTTGGAGGGAGCTTTGGGGATTTATAGTGCATGTGTGTTCTGCTTCCTGTCTTCTGCCTCTTCCACCTGGTGCCAATTGGTAAGAGAGGGTCACCCAAACAAGCTTTGCAGATCACAGCCCACAGGAGTAGAAAGGATGACAGGTGGTGTGAGGTTGATGAACAGTCATAATAGTCGGGGCTTAAAATAATTGTCTTATTCGTGTTTTAGGATGTGGGCCATTTACCTTTCTAGCTGGTTTATCCACAGCAGATTCTGGGTTACTGCTAGCAGGTTTAATTGTCCCATTGTCCAATGTGTGAACTCCCTGAACGTTAACTGATGAATCTCAATCTTCTAATTAATGTTTGAGTAATTCTCCTCGGGTCCAAACTATCAAGGCCATTTCTACGTAAAAATAATGAGCCTTCGATGGTGCCCTCAGGGGCAATGGGAGTATCGGAGGTCCCTGCTTAGAGTGACCTGTGAGGAAACATCAAAAGCAAGACAACAGACCCTAGGAGCGATAAAAAGGTTCGCCGGGTTTGTTAGGGCTTGGGGCTAGGTTCCCAGCTCCAGCGAGGCGGGTGATAACCCAGCGGAGATCTGAAAGCCCTGGGGTGGGGGCCGTCTGCCCCGTCTCCCCCGCCCCCCGGACCCCCGCGTTGGGCGACTGCCTGTTTATTTACGTGCAGTCAATGGTAGTAAGTGAATGTGAACAAGCGTAGGCAGATCCCGAGGGACGGCGGGATCTTCGCAGCTTCTCCGTGCAGAAGCGATAAGGGTGAGGCACGCTCGCGGACTGTGTGCGTGTGGCTGACCGCAGGCGGCTGGGGTCCGAATCTGCGGCTGCGGGTTGGGCTCTGCGGCGAGAGCCTGGGGGCGGGGCGGGCCGCCGCGTGGGTCCACCAGTAACCCCCCCGCCCCGCCGGCCGGTCGGCCTCCCCCCTACCCCCCTCCGCCGCCCCGGCCGCCCCTTCCTCCGCGGCCCGGTCCCGCTCCTCCTCCCCGCCTCGCTCTCTTCCCTCTTCCCACACCGCTCTCTGCCGCTCCCTCCCCGCACGCCCGCCCGCCGGAGACGAATCGAGCGCCGAGCGCATCGATAGCCCCGCCCTCAGCGGCCGCCAGGCCCGGGGCCCATCGGTGCGCTCGGCGCTCGATTTCCCTAGGCGGCGGCCGCGGCGGCGGAGGCAGAGCGGCGCGGTGGCGGCGGCGGCGGCGGCTGCTCGGCCAGCACTCCGGGCCCCCGCCATTTCCGACTGGGCGCGAGCGCGGTGCGGGCACTGAAGGCGGCGGCGGGGGCCAGAGGCGCGGCGGCTCCCAGGTGCGGGAGCGAGGTACGGAGCGGACCTCCCCTCCAGGGCCCCTGCCCTGGACCCGACCCTCCGCGCCCGCGCCGGGCGGGGCCGGCGGCGAGTGAATGAATCAGGGGTCCCGGCGGGGCGGAGAGGGTCGCGGGAGCCGGGAGGGCGGGGGCCGGGGGCGGGGGGCGGGGGTCTGCGGCGCGGGGGCGCGTCGACGCGGGGAAGGAGGACTAGGCGGTGCGGGGCTGAGGAGGGTGAGGCTCGAGGCGGTCGCCGCTGGTACTGCTTCCTGGACGGGGAACCCCTTCCTTCCTCCTCCCCGAGAGCCGGGGAGGCGGCCGGGCAGACACTCGCGGGCCGGGCGGGCTGCCCCGCGGGGCGGCGGGTGCGGTGGCCGTCCCTCCCCGCGCGCGGCCTCCCCTCCCCCTCGGCGCCCTCCTCTCCCGCTCCCTCCGCTCCCGCACCTCTCCTCCCCGCCCCGCGCCCGGCTGGCCTCGGGGCTGCCTTCTCCGCTGCACGGAGCATCTCGAGGACGAAGGAATAAACTTCTCCCCGAGCGCGGACCCGGCGGCTGGTGGCCCCTTGTCACCGTGGAAGCGGGGAGAGGAGTCGGGGGAGGTCACGTTCGGGAAGAGCCTAGGAAAGTGCTCGGAGACCCCTGTTGGAGGTTATTGTGTTTGGGGAGAAAAAAAAGGCATCTGCAGCCGAGTTCCTGACGGCTCCCCTCCCCCAGGCCTGGCTGTGACATTGCCGTGGCCACAAAGGAGGAGGTAGGGACGGTGGTGGAAGAACAGGTGGCCCACACCCTGCAGTGGACAGCCCGTGACTTCAGGAAAAAGTTCATCCCAGGAGGTCTGCTCTGTTTTGCTTTGTCAAGTTAAAAACACAACGCAGAAAACCCGCAGAGCAGAAGCGGGGCTTTCCCCTTGTGTAGGCAGTCGTAGCCGGCACCGTCCTCGAAGTTTAATTGACCGGCTCTTGTCCTTTCCCTTACCTCTTCGATGTTACCCGCGTCCTGGCAGGTTTGACCCTCACCTTAAGAGGTAGTACTCTTAAACGGCACCAAAAAAATTTTTGCCTTAAAACTGAGCTACAGGAGTTCATTGTAGCAATCTTCCAGCCCACTGCCTGGAATACCCTAAGGCAGGTGCATGCTATAGCTGAAGTCCTAAATGAACCTTACATCTTAATGTCCATCAAAACAAGGGGTTAAAAACGGAGAGGTGTTTGCTCATTTTTACCCAATGTTACATTTGTAATGGAAACATTCATTTAAAAAGAAAGTGTAAAGGTGCAGAATCTGTTCCTAATAGTCATCTCAGAATCAACCATACGAGAGATGTCACTCTTAGGCCCCAAATGCTGACTCCAACAGAGACTTCCAGGATGGTTGATAGTAGTGCTGCTTGCTTTGAGACTAGCCATCCGCAGGCATACTTGGTTTTAAGAGGTAGGAGATGAGATGATAAATTAAAGTGATTTTTTCTTCCCTTGACTAGATCTTGTGCTCTGATCACATTTCCACCCCTTGCTAGCTTTTGTAGCTTTGGGTGAGGGGGCTCCTTCTGGCATGTGATCTTCGGTAAGCTTCCTTGGGAACCCAGTTTTCTCTCCTGGACTTAAATATTACTTGACTTTATAATCCAGTTAAAGCAGTCCCCCGTCCCCAGAAACAACCACTCATCAACAAGTAGACCAGAAGGTGTGTTTCAGGGTTCACAAGTTCTAATCCAGTCTCTGTCCGCGGGATCTCCTAGGCTAGCAAACTGTTTTGGTGTAAGGGTCCCTTTATATTCTTAAAAGTTATTGGAGATCCCATCGTGTGGTATGTCAATATTTACCATCACAGAAACAAAAACGGAGACTTTTAAACAGTTCTTAATTCATTTAAAAATAGAAACAAGAAGCCCATTACTTGGTAACATAAATAGCTTTTTTTAACTAAAAATAATTTTTTCAAAACAAAAACAAAAGTTAGTGAGAAGGGGGGCATTGTTTAACACGTTTGCAAATCTTAATTATATGACACTAGGAGACATCTGGATCCTCATACCTGCTTCTGCATTCAGATCACACATCTGGGAAACTCCACCGTACACTTGTGAAAGAACAAGAGTGGAAGGGGTAATTGATAATGTAGAATTTTTATGAAAATCGTTTTTAACCTCTTGGACCCTCTTCCCCCCCAAAGCCTTGGGAAGCCTAATGGGTTCCTGGACCACTTTTGGAGAGCTAGGCTATCCAAATTATTTTGCAGGGATACATTATGGTGTGATTCTCCTCACCTATTCCATTTGCTATAGTCTGTATTTGGAATAAAAAGTGGGAGCAAACAGAATGAGATACATGTTTGAAGTGGCTCCCATGGTGACCCTAGACAAGAGCAAGTAAGGCTATGGTGGCACTGCGCAGGCCAGGGATCTGTAATATAACAGTCTCTGATAACAACAGTTACCTAGCCTGTATGCTCTCTGAGAGGGCTCAGGAATAGGGTAAGGAGGTGGTTAGTATATTATCATTTGGAAAACCATATTATCTTTTATTTTCCTGTGACTATTTGGTGGATAATTTTTGGCTTTCAGTAATTAGGGTGCTGTGTGTATATAGTGTTTATATCTGCACATTCATTAATTTGGGACTACTTATAATAAATTGTGCATTTACTGCCATTCTTTCCATGGTTCCTTATTTGTAATAATATCATGTAGTTATTGAGGGAGAGAAGATAAAATTAAATTCATTTTATTTCAAAAAGTTTGAAACAACTGACTAAAAAATATTTTCTGTCTTGTACTGATTACCTTACAAATTGTCAAAATTTATTGCAACTGTTGGGAGATGATGAGATGCAAAGAGTAAAAGTCATGTGGATTCCTGAGAACTATTCACTCACATCTTTTAAAAAATTTCTTATTAAAAGCAGTGCTTATTTTTATATTTTATATAATTATATTTTTTCTTGTGCAAAGTACTATTTTCAGCACTAATATAGATTTATATGTTGTGATTGATGATTAAATTAACTGTGCTTAAAATTTCAAAATTCTCAAAGTTCTCTTAGTTTTTATACCATTATTTTTCCCAGCAGATATTTTACAGATTAAATTGTTCATCAATTATTGTCTTGCCCTAGTCGGTTTGACTCAGTGGATAAAGCGGCAGCCTGCAGATTGAAGGGTCCTGGGTTTGATTCCAGTCAAGGGCACATGCCCCAGCTTGCGGGCACGATCGATCCCCAGTAGGGGGTGTGCAGGAGGCAGCCGATCAATGATTCTCTCTCATCATTGATGTTTCTATCTTTCTCTCCGTCTCCCTTCCTCTCTGAAATCTATCTATCTATCTATCTATCTATCTATCTTTATTATTTTAGTTCACAATTTTATTTCCTTAATTATTTTTAACTGATTTTTATATTCTCACTTTTTATTTTCTCACTATACAGTGAGATTTATTTGACAATTCTTCCACCCCCTTCCACTCCCACCCCACTGTCTGATTCTTTCTAACTACTCAGAACTATATGATGATTCTTTTTAAAAGTTTTCTGTAGCTCTTGGCTCCAACAAAGACACTCCGCATATCCAGTTGTAACTCTTAGGGGCCATAGCCAACTAGGAGAGATAGCTGTCAACAGTGTTATGTGGGTGTGTCCACAGGGTATAGAGCATTGTGCTAGACACTTGTACTGAGTAAAGTCATGGCATGTTCCTTTGAGAGCCATTAACTGCTATAGAACAGCAGACTGGCTGTTTAGATAGAGCAACCTGAATATATGATAAAAGAACTTTGTACTCTGAATGCATCTTTCTGAAATGTTGAATGGGCAAGTTTGTAAATATAGTGTGATTCATTACAATACACATCCGTACTCAACTGAAGTTTTTATTGAATTTTGTGAGATATTTTGAAATAATTTTCCATATAAAGGTGAGTTTGTGTTAAAAGGTATTGATAGAGTGTTTGGCTTCTATTAAACTCATTGTGACACTTGTTCTAATTTAGTTACATTTTCATTATTTTTATTATAAGGCCTGCTGAAAATGACTGAATATAAACTTGTGGTAGTTGGAGCTGGTGGCGTAGGCAAGAGTGCCTTGACGATACAGCTAATTCAGAATCACTTTGTGGATGAATATGATCCTACAATAGAGGTAAATCTTGTTTTAATATTATGCATATTGATTTGTGCAGGCCCATCCTTTGGGTGCAAAAAAAGTTGCATTATAAGACAATTATACTGAAAATAACTTTATTAAGTTATCAGAAATGTATTTAGGCTTTAAAGCTTTATTCTGAAGTTATACATAACCACAGATTTGGAGAGCCCTTCTTCTCTTGGGTAATCTCAAGTTTCATGACATTCCTTCTGTGTTTGTATGTGTGCATTTTAGAGTTTTGTGAGAGAGTGAAATGTGAATATACAATTTACCTATACCTAACAGTCATTTAAAAAAAAATGTGGCTATTATTTTTATGGGTTTTTTGTTTTTGTTTTTGTTTTTTTGATGTCACATATTAGATTTGAATTGTACTCGTGAAGTATAATCATTTGAAGGCTGGTTAAAAAATGTAATTAGTATCTCCCTGTTTCCTCTTCATATTGAAGTAGTGGAGAATCTACAGCTACCTGATGCATTTTTATAAGCTCATTCTTTGCATATATAGGTAACTGTATATCTCAGATATATATAAGGGTACCACAACCAACCCTTTGCTTTGCAGCGCTTTTTTAATTTACTCAAGGAAATGTTAGAATTTTTTTTATTACAAATTAATAGTTTTCAGACTTTTATTTTAATGAAAAATCGCCAAACTAAAGGCCAACAACAAATGATAGAATAAAGGCCTGAAGGAGACCTTAAGAGGTCAGGTAGGCCAAAACCGGTTTGGCTCAGTGGATAGAGCGTCGGCCTGCGGACTGAAAGGTCCCAGGTTTGATTCCGGTCAAGGGCATGTACCTTGGTTGCGGGCACATCCCCCGTAGGAGATGTGCAGGAGGCGGCTGATCGATGTTTCTCTCTCATCGATGTTTCTAACTCTCTATCTCTCTCCTTTCCTCTCTGTAAAAAATTAATAAAATATATTAAAAAAAAAAAAAAAAAAAAAAGAGGTCAGGTAGTATCAAGCAGATAAGGATCAATTTAATCCCAAAGTCCTGTAGGAGGGAATGGCACAACTGTCTTGTTAACTCATTTCCAGAATTACTATATTTTATGCATAATCTGAAACTTCATGTTAAGTTTCACATCAGTGGAGATGGAAAGAAGTATACTGCCTCATCTTTGAAATAGACTTATACTGTTGGATTATTTCTTAGACTTCTTTACCCCGGGTAAAGCAATCCAACCTCCTAGCTTTTATTCTAGGTCTGATATACCAATTGTTTAAATCAACTTTGAAAAGTTTACCAGAACTTTGCGTCCCAAGCTGTGTAATGTCTTTGACTGCACTGATGTAGGTTCTGAGGGCTTTGGTGGCCTTGAGAAGATGTTTATGCAATTTAGAACTGAGGATTGATTAGATAAGTCTTATAAGGAAATTTATATATATATAAAAGCCTAATATGCAAAGTGTCCCCTTGGGAGTTCTACTGACCGGGAGTTTGATCACTTGCTATGATGTGTGCTGACCATGACCACCAGGGGGCGGCGTGGACCGAAGGAAGGCCCTGGCCAGCGGCCAGCAGCCAGGGATGGGAGGCCCCAGCTGGCAGCTGGCAACCGGCAGCCAACAGCCACTAGGGACCCAACCTGTGCACGAATTCGTGCACTGGGCCTCTATGTTAAATATTTTTGGTACTACAGGGGAAAAAATGAAGAAATAAACGTGTATTTGCAAAGATTTGGTTTAGACAGAGAAGCAACTTTTGTTTGGCTTTCACGTTTAAGAATTTGCAGTAAAAGGGAAGAACCCTACTGAAGTGAACCACCTATATAACAGTCTCTATGTATTTGCTCTCGATAACTCTGTTCAATGCTGTATGATGGTTCTGTTTTGTTTTCTTTTTGTCTTCAAGGAGGATTAAATAGTTAACTCATTTCTAAAGCCAAGGCTACTTGGCATACTTCACCATTTAAATCAGAAATGAAAGGAAGTTTTAAATAGAATTCAGGTTAAGCGTGGAACTGTTCCTGGGATTTTGGAAGATGGTTTTAGCAGAAGTAGCCTCATCTTCTCTGAAAATCTGAGGAATTTCATGACACTGTTTCCTACCAGAGGTCATGAATGCTATATGTATTATAATGTGATAAAATAGGTTAGGAAACCTTTTGGTCACAACTGTTAAAGTGCAATATAAATAGAATAGAACTAAATCTAAAAGTTCATCCTTTATTTTGGGGGAAGTAGAAAATGTTTATAAACTCAAACCCATAATTCTGATTATGATTTCTGTCAAACCAGAAGACTTGACTCTGGGAACATTGATTACCTATGGACTTTGAAATTGAGGTTCCTCACTAGTTTAGCCACCTAGGGAAAGGTATCATACAGAAATTGTCTCTGAGGCAACTAACACACTCAGCGGTTCTCAACCTGTGGGTCGCGACCCCTTTGGTGGTCCAACGACCCTTTCACAGGGGTCGCCTAAGACCATCCTGCATCTCAGATATTTACATTACGATTCATAACAGTAGCAACATTACAGTTATGAAGTAGCAACGAAAATAATTTTATGGTTGGGTCACAACATGAGGAACTGTATTTAAAGGGCCAGAAGGTTGAGAATCACTGCGATTCTTGGTGTATAGTTCAACTACAAGAAAGGCAAAAGAATTAATTAGTTTATTCTAATAAGCAATTAAGCAAAAATGCTAACTTGATGTTTTTGTAAAAAGTTTAAAAGGAGGATGGGGATATCACTACTGCTGTTAGGTTTTGATTGGTGAATAATGTAGATCAGAGAAAATGAGAGAGGACATAGACTGCACATTTGTAATTCTCATCAGTTTTCCTGCATTAAAACAAATAGAAAGAAATTGCAAAAAAATTTTAAATTAAGTAATACCATATTTTCTAGTGGTTTAAAATTTGCAAAGATTTACATATGAGATAGATAAGGAAGGTGGTCATTGTTTCTTTTTATAGATAAAAATGGTCTCTGAGAGGTGGTAACTTGCCTAAAGAGTCTTTCCTAGTATGGTGGCATTTTAAGTTTTCTGAGACTAAGTTAACCCTTTGCACTCCGAACCATTCTGGACATTGGCTACCAGCTACTCGACGCTACTTTGCGGCGGAAACGTGCATTTACAGACCCTCGTATTATTTAGTATAATTTTGGAACCAAGTAACGTATTATAATGATATTGGACTTATATGAATTGGGTGACATCGAGGAATGTATATTTGCAAAAAAAACAATATTTTATTGTTTATAATTTTGTACAGTATGATAAGTTTTGTAACACTCCCCAATATGCATTGCAGGCTGATTAGTGCATGTTTGACAGTAATAAGTGGTTTGACGCCTGCCACCAGGTGTTTTCCTGTTAGAACACACAATGCAGTCCCGTTTTCTTTGTCCCACATCGGGAATATGTAGTTTATTGTTTAATCCGACACAAAACCCGCTGACATTTCTTGTATATATCTTAGTAATTTTACGATATTTTGATTTAATTTCTTGTGCCATTTCAAGATAAAACTTCAGGGAAACATGCATGTCTCAAAAAGTTGCATTGAAATAACTCAATTCCCCGTAATCACTAATAAACTGCAATGTCCCCTGAGAGGGGACATCCGAGTGATATGCTAGAATTCCGATGTCCCCGGAGAGGGGACAGCGGAGTGCAAAGGGTTAAATGGAATTTCCACTCTATCCATGTATAACTCTTTAAGCAAAGAAATAGTTATTATTGGAAGCTGATTCATATCAGTATACTAAAATTTGATCTTAAATACTATCTCATGGCACCTTAATGATACAGAATTAGATAGGAATGACACATTTGTGGAGCATGTTTATATTTGAGGCTATGCACATGATAGTCACCTTCTATTCTGAAAGATTTTACCTTTATCTTTTATGAAGTCCATCAAAGAGTTGTAGAGATGATGAAATACCTCATTAGTGGAGCAAGATTACTAAAAACTCAAAGCAATCCCCTAAGCATAATACCGGGCTAGAAATAATGTATGTTTTTATAGTTTAGCGATCCCTTGCTATTATGAAAACATGTTCTCTAAGATGTATTTAGCAAGGGAAAATTTGATAGAAAAAGAAAAATTTTGTCTTAAAAATAAACAAGTAGTTATAGACATTGAAATCAGAATGATCAGTTGATCAATTAGCAAATATATATTACATGTATCTAATGGATATAGTATACTACTAAAAATAGATACAGAAAGAAGTATTTTTTCTAAGCTCTTAATTTCATTGACATCTGCATGCTTCTGTTAGTGTTACATATAATTCTATAATTCAGTCCAAGTTTTATGCCCTTCTTTGATGAAATAGTTTCCTCCGCAGGAAGAATGGATTCATAATTGGATTGATTTGTGCTATCTTTAGTGCTCTGAGCTATAATCACCAAGATTTATCAGTTTCTGTTTTTTTTTTATACATAAACTTTATTTATGGAATTTATTTTACTAACTGAATAAGATTTAAATTATAGAGAGAAAATTTGTAATATTAAATTGTATTGAAAAGTGGTGTTAAAAAGCATTATGTAAACTTGCAAGCTGTTCTTTTTCTGGCTTTTCTATGTATCAGTAGTCATCAGTGAGGAGTGACTTTGCCTTTAGGGAAAATTTGGCAATATCTGGAGATGTTTTGTTGTCACAACTTGAGGGGGGAACTGCTGGCACCTATGGTGGGTAATGCACAGGACAGCCCCACAACAAATAATTAATTACCTGGCCCAAAATGTCAGTCGTGCTGAGGTTGAGATCCTATATGGATAGCCTTAAACATTCTTAAATTGTTAAACTCAAGTCCCTGAATAAGGTGTATGTTAGATTTTCTAACATTAGATTTAAGCTTTACCTTTTCTAAACCAGTAATACGTTATTTATTTACTTATATATACGTGTGTGTGTGTGTGTGTGTGTGTGTGCATACTCTAGCTTCCTATTAAAACATTCTGTTTTCAAAATAAGGTAATAGCAGTTTTGTAAATGAAGTTCTCTTCAAGGCTGTGACCAGCTCTTCCCCCCCCTTGTAAATGAGTGCCCTCTACTGGTCAATTTATTTGCTTTTATAATGAATAACAGTAAAATACCTCCTAAATTTGGAGATTTTTCCTATTTGTGTGTGTGGGTATGATCATTTTATAAGTATATTTTATTTAAAAGTTTTATTTGTTTGTTTAAAAATCTAAAGTATCATAATTTACTCCCTGCTAATTAAGATTACTCTGTGGACTAGTTTAGCCTGACTAAGTATGTGGGTGAATGTTTTTGACTAAGAAAGGAAATGTAGCCTAGTAAGAAAAAAGAGGGGAGGTTATTTTGCTTGAGGGAATAAAAAGTGGCACAGTGGCTCTGAATTTCTTTACATGCATGCAGGAGTGATGTGTTAATTGGGTGTGAGGAAGGGTCTATTCACAAGTGGCAAATTGTGGAAGTTCATATTTTGTAGATTTTTATAGGATTGTGGAATAGTTGTGATCACCTGAATTTTAGAACAAACACAAAATTCAGGTTCTGTATTTAGGTCAATTTAAGAATAAGTGTTTACTTAATAATAACTATTTATTAGACCTAAATGTTAAAAATTATTGGACATGTGTTATTCTTATTTGAGTTTTTATAAATACAAAGCTTTAAAGAAATACAAATGAAAGTTGATAATGGCAGTAAGTGAAAGGAAAAAAATGTTAATGGGTTAGCATCTCTTAAGAGGATTCTGGTTTAAACAATGCAATCAATTCTTTAAATTCCGTAAATATTTTTCAGTGCCCACTTTGTACCATATAGTCTTCCTAGGGGCTGGAGACACATAAAGGAGCAAAGGGACCAAATCACTGTCTTCATAGGACTTATTAGTCTTAGATGTATTTTGAAGAGCAATGTTTCTAGACAGTGATTCTACTTTACATATAACTTAATTTAGAGGCTTTATGCTTTAGGAGGGCAGTAGATTTCTTTCAGCTCTTAACGATATTATTTATTATAGTTTCTAGGTTTATGGAACAGTTATAATATTGTGATCTTAAATTAGAGAGAGCCCTAGCCTTTTTGGCTCAGTGGTTAGAGTGTCGGCCTACAGACTGAAGGGTCGTGGGTTTGATTTTGGTCAAAGGCATGCACGTACCTTCGTTGTAGGCTCCATCCCTGGCCCAGGTTGGGGTGTGGCCCAGGTTGGGGTGCATCCAGGAAGCAACCATTGATGTGTCTCTCACATCGATGTTTCTCTGTCCTCCTCCCTTCCACACTCTCTCTAAATCAATGGGATAAATATTCTCCGCTAAGGATTAACAAAAACTTGTAGATATGGGTAACAAAAATAAAATATTTGAGAGGATTAAATAGGGACATAGTGCTTATCTTACATAATTTTTCAACTTTTTATTTTGAAAACTTTCCAATTTATGGAAAAGTAGTAAAAAGTTAGTATAATGAATACCAGTTACTCTTAAAATAGACATACTTGCTTTATATATGTGTGTGTATGGCTACTTTCACACTACAGTGTGAGTTGAGTAGTTTCACTAGAGACCAATTACTATCTGGCCTTTTATAGAAAAAGTTTGTCAACCCTATTCTAACAAGAAGAGCATTCCCTTATATAATCACAATGCAGTGGCGAAATTTAGGAGATTCAACATTGATATAAAAAAAATTATCTCATATATAGCCCATAATCTAATTTTGTCAGTTCCCAGAATGTTCTTTTTTAACAATTCCTTTACTTTTTTCTGATCTAGGATAAAAAAATTAGTTGTCATGTCTCAAAATCTCTTAATCTACGACAGTTTCTCAGCTTTTCTTAGTCATTCACAACAATGGTACTGTTTAAAGAATTCAAACCAGTTATTTTGTCTGATTTTTCCCTCATGATCAGATTCGGTTTAAACAGGTTTGGCTGGAGGATACTACATGATGTTATGCCCTCCTCTGTGCATCAAATCAGTAGGCACAAGTTTGTCCCATTATTGATGATGTTAACATGATTATTAGGTTAAGGTTATGTCTGTTTTCTCTCTGTAAAGCTATCTTTGCTTCCTTTATAATTGATAATGTACTCTGTGGGGAGACACTTTGAGAATACCCTGTTCTCCAACATATTTGCACCCAGTGAGATGTAGCATACACTGATAATTCTCACCAGAAAAAATTACTACCATAGTGGATGTAAAACGGTAGTTAATTTTCTGACTCTGTCATTATTTCTACATTTATTGGTTAACATCTACCATCAATAACGGCTCTCTATTTTCTTGTCACTCTCCTTTTTCATTTGTTTGGTTTGTCATATTTGTACTAGTATGAACTCATGTATTATTTTTTTATTCAATGTGTTAAAGTCTAATCCTATATTTATAGTGATTCTCAAATTTGGTTTTTATATAACCAGTGGAATCCCTTTCAAACTGGCCTCTATCCTTTTGGCATGTTTCCATCAGTTTTTGAGCTCTTCCTTACTCTGTCACAGTTTGTTCCAGGTTCACCTTGTTCTTTCCATGGCCACACCCTGGATTCAGTCACTGTCCAAAGAACCCGAATTCCTTTTAGTGGGGAATTATATTTAAAAAAACCTGGATGTTAGGTACATTTATTGCAATTGAGGAGTCACTGCTTCTAGACCTTTCCCAATGGACAGAGCTAAGAAATATCTTGTATTTAAAAATCATGAGTTCATTCTTCCTCACCTCCTTCCATATTTTCATTCTACCTTGTATAAATTTTAATGTTAAACGTTAGACATGTCGATATGAAAATGATAATGTTGGTCCTAAATTCTTTTCTTGGAGTATTATGTAAATAACACAAATTAAGTGACTTAACATTAAGTTAGCTTCTTTATTTGTATAACTAGAGGTCTGGTGCACGGATTCGTGCACCAGTAGGGTCCCTTGGCCTGGCCTGCGGGGATCAGTGGACCTCTGCGCCGCTGCAGCCTGGCCTTACCTGCCACCTCGTGTTGGGCTCCAGCCCGTTATCTGCATTGATCCCGCACAGCATGAAGTAGTGCGGGAAGTGGTAGGTGGTCAGGGAGGAGCCTGAGCCCGCGCTGGGCACTGTGCCGCTCCCACTCACCCTGGCCCTGCTGTGCCCGGTAGGCTTGCTGCCGCTCCACTGAGGTCTCTGCGCCCGTCCTAGCGCTATACCAGTGTACCCATGACCACGTCATCGCAGCCTCACGGAGAAGTGGCTGCGGGCTCGCACCCAGTCAGTCTCGATGGTGGGACTGGGAGCCATGAGCTAGGTGCCTGTTGATCAGCTGAGCAGCGCTCCCACCGTGGGAGCGCAATGACCACCAGGAGGCAGCTCCTGTGTTGAGTGTCTGCCCCCTGGTGGTCAGTGTGCATCATAGCTACCGGTTGAGCGGTTGTTTAGGCTTTTATATATATACACTAGAGGCCCAGTGCACGAAATTTGTGCACATGGTGGGGGGTGGTCCCTCAGCCCGGACTGCACCCTCTCCAGCCGAGACCCTTCAGGGGATGTCTGACTGCCGGTTTAGGCCTGATCTCTGCGTCGGATATCCCTCTCGCAATCCAGGACCACTGGCTCCTAACCGCTCACCTGCCTGCCTGCCTGATTGCCCCTAACCCTTCTGCCTGCCTGCCTGATCTCCCCTAACCGCCTCTGCCTGCTGGCTTGATCACCCCTAACTGCCCTCTCCTGCTGGCCTGATCACCCCTAACTGCCCTCCCCTGCTGGCCTGGTCACCCCTAACAGCCTCTGCCTCGGCCCCCCGCCACCGTGGCCTTGTCTGGAAGGACGTCCGGATGGATGTCTGGAAGACATCGGTCTAATTAGCATATTACCCTTTTATTAGTATAGATAGATTGGGATTAAATATTTTTCTCCATTGAGGAAAGTAAGGATCCTTTAATTTTCAAAATATTCTTAAACCATTTAGGAAAATATTTAGGAAAAGATTGAGCTATTTGACTACATAAAAAATTAAGACATCTTTAACAAAAATACAAGACAAATGGAAGTCTGTGAAAACTATTTGCATCATATATCAACCAGGAAGCTCTATTATATAACTTTTAGAAAAAAGCAAACATCAAAAGGGAAAAGGGGAGGATAAGGATATAAATAGCCAACCTATCCACCAAAAATAAAGAAATAAATGACATATAACATAAAAAGATGTCATTAATGTAGAAATCAAGTTCAAACAAATAACATTTTTACTTTTATATTGGCTAAGATTAAAATGATAACAGTGCTAGGAAGGGTATGGAGAAGTGTGTACTATTTATGCTATAAGTGGGAGTATGTAATCTTACAACTTTCTGGAGGTGTTTGGCAGTATGTATTAAAATGTAAGCTGCATGTCCTTTGACCACTTCTAGGTCAATTCCAATTCTAGGAATTTATTGCAAGGATTCAATCAGTTGGGTAAGTGTTTAAGATGAATACACAGGGATGCTTATTGCGGTATTTATGATTTTTAAAAGTGGAAATAATCTACAAATCTACCAGGGAATGGATGAAGTAATTTATGGCTTATCTATACAAATTATATTATATATAGTTGTTGAAAAGCATTTGATAGATCTACGTGTACTGATGTTGCAAAATGTCTATTACATAAGTTACACCTCATAATGATAGCACATCATGTAGAGTATGATTCCATTTATCTAAAACAATGAATATGAACATAAAGTATTATAGGACATATGTCAAACTTTCATTTTTTGTGGTATTTGGTTTTTAAAAATGAATATTTACTGTTCGAAAGATAAAAGTAAATATTCACTTTTGTGGGAGAAAAGTCCCTCATGTATTAGATACAATTAGATTATTTCATATTTACTGTTTTCCTCCCTTTTAAAGCCTCAACAAATTGGTAATGGTGATGTATCTTGGGTAAAGAAATTAGTATCAGGCCAATTAAAGAATAACATAGATATATAATACAAAACATGAAAAGTCTGTTGGCATCTGTAATTATTAGAATTTGATCCATGATTGTATAGGCCTCACATTCTGACGTTGGCACCAAGTAACAGTTTATGGGACAATACCACATGACTTCAACAGGTGACAGATGTGTGCTTATAATATCTTTTTTTTTAAATCTCTTGTGCATATTTTCCTTGAATTTATTGAGATTTTTGGACCAGTTTTATCTCTGGGCAGTGGTACAAATTCTGTTCTCTCTAATCTTAAACTAAGATCCAACATTCTCATTATTTCAAGCATTTGTCATTGTAAAGATGTCTTTTTTCTTTATCTTTTTAATAAATGTCAATAAAAAATTGTGTCATGATAACGAGCTGTTTTAGCACCTTGCACTCTAGTCAAAACAGAAATCCTCATGATCCTCAGAGACTTAGTTTTCCTTCCCTGGAACTTGTCCTTCTCCATTATATTTACTTTGAAATACAGTGATTGGTTTTGCAAAATATATTCCAAGTGTAAATGTCCAGTGATCTTATAAGGTCAGGATACTATGGTTGTTTTATACATATAGTTAGTTCCTAGTAGCCAGTGGTCTGCCCCCTACCTTTTTGGCTTATAATAACATTTGCAATGTGTAATATATAAAATAATAGTTAAGTTTTATAGTACTTGTCATTTTATGAGGGGATTTTCATGTTATGAAATTCTAATCTGTATTCAGAGACATGTGTGTTATTTACCCACTTTTACAACTGAAGGGATAGTGGTTAAGAGTAGATGAGAGATAAGTAATTTGCCCACGCTCATACCACAAATGAAGTTCGGTGACTGCCCATAGATTGAAGATTCAGGAGTATATCTCTAGCCTAGACTTCTGTCCTGAGCATCAGACCTATATATCAAGCTGCCTACAGCTCATAGCCACCAGAACAATCCACAAATATGGGGAATTCAACATGCTCCAAACTGACTCCTCTTTTCCTCTACTCTTCCTTTTGTTTCCATCCCTAATCAGTTAGCTCTGCCATTTAAAAAAATTGAGATATAATGCACATAGCATAAAATTCATCCTTTTAAAGTATACAGTTGAATGGTTTTTAGTATATTCACAAAGTAATGCAACCATCACTACTATGTAATTCCGTAACATTTTCATCCATAACATTTCTTCTTTCAGAAAGAAGCCCCATAACCCCACTCTGTCCTACCAGCCCCGGCAACAACTAATCTACTTCCTGCCTCTGTGGATTTACCTATTCTGAACATTTCATGTAATTGGAATCATACAATATGTGGTCCTTTTGTCTGGCTTTTTTAAAATGTAGGATAATGTTTTCAAGGTTCATCTTTGCTGTCATCACATACTTCGTTCCTTTTATGGCTGAATAATATTTGGTTGTGTGGATATATCATATTTTGTTTATCCACCAGCTGATGGACATTTGGATTGTTTCCTCTTCTGGTCTATTTTGAATAGTGCTACTGTAAACATTCATGTACAATCTTTTGTGTGAATGTATTTTCAGTTTTCTTGGGTATACCTAGAAGTGGAATTGCTGGGTCATATGGTAGCTTTATTTTTAACTTTTTGAGATGTCAGACTATTTTGCACAGTGGCTGCACCATTTATATTCCCACCAGCAGTGTGAAGTTCTGCCAATTTTACCCATTAAATATTTCTCAAAACTATTTATTTATTTATTTATTTATTTATTTATTTATTTATTATATGTACATATTATTGATTTCAAAGAGGAAGGGAGAGGAGAGAGAGAGAAACACCAATGATGAGAGAGAATAATTGATTGGCTGCCTTCTTCATGCCCCTCACTGGGGATTGATCCCACAACCTGGGGCATGTCCAGGAATTGAACCGTGACCTCCTAGTTCATAGGCCCATGCTCAACCCCTGAGTCACACCAGTTGGGCATCTCAAAACTATTTAATCTTCACCTATATAACTGTTGCTGCCTTAGGTCAGATTCTATCATTTCTTATAATAGTTTCCTAACTCATCTCCCAGCCACCAATCTGGCCCTTTTCTATAATTTTCCATAATACTAATGCTGACAGTGAACCTGGTATATCTGATCCTCCCCTCCTACTTAAAAACCGTTTATTTCATTGATTTAGTCTAAGATGAAGTTTAAAACTTAATATGGCATTCAAGACCTTCCATAAGTTGGCCTCTGTGTGATTGTCCAGTTTTCTCTTCATCTGTGTACCTGTAATCCCTCCAAGCTAAAGTTGTATTGAACTTCTTGTGCCATGTATTCAACATACTGTTTCATGTTTTTGTGCATTCTCTTTGTTCCTTCCTGCCTGGAGTGGCCCTCCCCTCCCCTGTCTTTCTTAATTCATACAAGCAAAGATGATCTCGCCTTCCTGTGTGTCACTGTTGCACTTTGCCCTGCATATAGTATTGCAATATTGCATTGTATTTTAGTTATCTGTTTACATTCATATCTTTTCCACAGGCCTAGCTCCTTGCGGTCAGAGACTTTGTACTGTCTGGCACAGTATATGACACTTAAAAGACTTTTAGTAATTGTTCTATGATGTGAGGGAGAAAGTAGGTTGGTGGGGATGAATTAATAAACCTGTGTTTATATATCTCAAATTTTTTTTTTTTATTAAATCTTTATTGTTCAGATTATTACATTTGTTCCTCTTTTTTCCCCCCATAACTCCCCTCCTTCCAGCTCCCACCCCACCCTCCACCCTCACTCCCCACCCACTGTGTTCATCCATAGGTGCATGATTTTTGTCCAGTCACTTCCCGCATCTCCCACACCCCTTTTCCCCCCAAGAATAGTCATTCTATTCCCTTTCTATGACCCTGATTCTATTATAATCACCAGTTCATTCTGTACATCAGGTTATTTATTCACTTGATTCTTAGATTCATTTGTTGATAGATGCATGTTTGTTGTTCATAATTTGTATCTTTACCTTTTTCTTCTTCTTCCTCTTCTTAAAGGATACCTTTCAGCATTTCATATAATACTGGTTTGGCGGTGATGAACTCCTTTAGCTTTTCCTTATCTGTGAAGCTCTTTATCTGACCTTCAATTCTGAATGATAGCTTTGCTGGATAAAGTAATCTTGGTTGTAGGTTCTTGGTATTCAGCACTTTGAATATTTCTTGCCATTCCCTTCTGGCCTGCAAAGTTTCTGTTGAGAAATCAGCTGACAGTCGTATGGGTATTCCCTTGTAGGTAATTGAGCCTCTTTCTCTTGCTGCTTTTAAGATTTTCTCTTTGTCTTTTGCTCTTGGCATTTTAATGATGATGTGTCTTGGTGTGGTCCTCTTTGGATTCCTTTTGTTTGGGGTTCTCTGCGCTTCTTGGACCTGTAAGTCCATTTCTTTCTCCAGATGGGGGAAGTTTTCTGCCATTATTTCTTGAAATAGGTTTTCAATATCTTGCTGTCTCTCATCTTCTGGCACTCCAATAATTCTGATATTAGACCGCTTAAAGCTGTCCCAGAGGCTCCTTACACTATCTTCACACTTTCGGATTCTTTTTTCATTTTGCTTTTCCAATTGGGTGTTTTTTGTGGAATCTTTGGTTTGATTCTTGTGCTCCTCTGGTCTGCTATTGGGTATAATATTCTTTATTTCAGTCCGTGTATGCTTACTTTCTAATTTCTTTATCGTAGCATCGAGGGTCTCATTAGTTTTCGTGAGGCTCTGCACAAATTTATGGCAAGCCCTCAAAATTGCGATTCTTAGCTCCATATCCTCCATTTCTGTCATGTTTTTTTGTCTCCGCATCTTTTATGCTTTCTTGGTGCACCCCTTTGTGGTCTCTGTGCACAGTCTTGTTCTAGCCAAGCCTTAATTGTTGTAGTTAACACTAGAGGGATTTGACCACCAGGCCGACTGGCTGTAGGAATCAGCTGCATGGAAAACGTCTGCCTTCTGGGGAGGCGCTAATCCAGCCTTTGCCTGAGGCGATCGGCAAATGGCTGTGCGCAGGGTTTGGGCGGGGCGGGGTCAACAGGGCGGGCGGAGGGAGCAGTTATGGCCTCGCTCAGTCCTGTTCCCAGAGGCTCTGCTTCTCAGAACCCCGGCAGCCGCTGCAAACCTCGGAGAGAAAGCTGCCCTCAGGTTCCAACTGACGCCGGATAATCCCGCTTCTCCCGTTTGAGTCTGGGTCCCTAGAGACTCGCCCGGATCCGGAGCCCAGAGTCTGAGACTCACTCCCGACAGAAAACGACAACCGCGCCCTCAGCCACCAGCCCGCTTTGCGCGCGCACCTCGGTACCTTTGTATTTTCCACACTGCGCCGCCTCTGAGCCTCGATTTGCTGTTCTCTTTCCTTCTAGTTGTAGAGTCTCTCTTCAGCCAGCCTTCCTGTGGTTCTGGGTGATGTCCGTTCCGTCTTTTAGTTGTATTTTTGAAATGGTTGTTTGCGGCAGCGGTCTCCGGTGTTTACCTACGCCGCCATCTTGGTCGTTCTCCTATATCTCAAATTTTTTGCTTCTTCCCTATTATAATTCAAACCAGGCTATTGTACATGTTTCTGTGAGAAATTAGCTGTCTATGACAACCTTTGGTGGCTTATAATCAATAGTGTGGAACATATTCTATGATGAATTCAAATATCTTTTAGAAGTTACACTTGAACATTAGAGAGTAAAGGTTTCTCATTTTTTCCTATAGGTATTAAGAATACGTGAAAAGTATTCCAATGCTTGACGCATTGAGAAAATATTATAAACATTTCAAGAGTAAATCCCCAAATATTACTTTAGCTGATATTTCCAGCAGTCCTGTTCATATTTACAAGAGCTTGAGGATGGAGATTAAATCGGATAATACTTGTAATATGTTTATCACAGTTTTGACATACAAGTAAGGGCTCAGTAAATGTTATAATTATTATTAACTAGTAGCCCGATGCACGAAATTCGTGCACGGGGGTGGGGAGGTGAGGGGTGGGGCCAGACCCCTCAGCCCGACCTGCACCCTCTGTCATGTTCCGGGACCCCGGCCGCTCCGGGCCTAGGCACAGGCCTACAGGCTTGGGGCGGCCTGGCTCCTGAGGCCCCATTTTATCAAGAGAACAAAGTCGGCGTTAGTTACAGCCCTCACCGAACCCAGTACAGTGCATCTGTGTGTACAACTGCCTCATTCATGTGCCTGCTTCGCCCTACTGAATTACTAACATCTTGAGGACGTAGCTCTGTCTTATCCTGCTTCACCTTCAGTGCCTGGCCTGGTGCCAGGGATCTGAGAGGGTTTGCTGAGAGTGAGTGAGTGAGTAAGTGAATGAGTAAGTGAATGAGCAAGCAGCTACGGGGTGGGAATTTCTGCCCCGTTGCCATGGCGACATGGCAGAAGTTTCTGCCCCGCTCCCAGCAGTGGCCCGGCTCCCCTCTCCTGGCTGCTTATTTCCCGCCCTGCTCCCAGCAGCCCGGCACCCCTCTCCTGGCTTCTTAGTTCCCGCCCTGCTCCCAGCGGCCCAGCGCCCCTCTCCCAGCTGCTTAGTTCCCACCCTGCTCCCGGCAACCCAGGCCCCCAGCCACTCCTTCAGCAGAGGCCAGGGCAGGCAGGAAGCTTGGCTTTCTCCATCGCGGGGGCAACCAAGCCTCCTGCTTGCTCCAGCTCCGAGACTGCTGGCCGCCATCTTGGTTGGGTTTATTTGCATATAGTCGCTCTGATTGGCTGGTGGGCGTGGCTTGGGGCGTAGCGAAGGTATGGTCAATTTTCATGTTTGTCTTTTATTAGATAGGATAATAATAGGGTTACCTTTAGTAAAAGTTATTAACTTCTTTTAGGGGTTTTTGTTTACTATAGTATGTCTTCCCATGTCAGGGTTACTGCCTGAATTAGAAAACTAAGTTGACAATGTTAAAAGATAACATACTGAGTAACTGGTTATTAATTATAATAGAAAAATGGTAAAACAATGTCTTGGTCAATGAATTTAATCTCAGTTTGAATCATTTAGTCTTAACTTTCAAATTCCTCTAATGGAGCTACAGATAAGTTTCTATACATAAAACAACACTTGAAGGCATGTTAATAAACTGGTACAAGTCGTAGCAAAAACAATGAAAATTTTAAGTGGGCAAAGGACATAGAAGATGGGAATAAATATTAAAATAAAACTATACAATATTATTAGTCCTCAAAGAAATGAATATAACAATAAGAATTTTCAGCCTGACAGGTGTTTAAAGAAAAAGAAAAATATAAAACCCATGTTGTGAGTGGTGATTAAATGGGTACACTCTTAATGCTGTATGAAAAAGTAATATAATGAACATGTATGCACCAACCAGATTTTTCATATCGTAGCATTCTGCCACTTTTGGTTTAGATACTTTTTCTTTTTTAAGATGTAAAACTTAATACAATTGAAGGCCCCTGCAAGTGTTTTTAAATCTCTGTATGTATTGTTTGGTTTATATTTTTACATTAAAGGTTTTATATTATCTAAAATTTGATTGACTACATTCACTAAAATACTCAATATATTATAATTTAAAAATTTATAACTTAATTTTTAAATATAATTTAAACTATTAAACTTGTATTTTGATAAGACAGTTTTATAGTGTCTGCACTTATTTACATTGAATGGATTCATTTATTAACGGACAGTTCTAATTATTTGCTATTTTCAAAACTTACACATAGAGTATATAATGGTAAGCATAACAGATGTGAGCTTAACCATCATGGAGTTTAAAACCTAATAGGGGATACAGATTTAAACAATTACACAAGTAAGTACCTAGTTACAGATCAAAGTACATGATATGAAGGAAATATAGAGGTGCTAAATTAAGAGAATGCTAAGTCCTTTGGATTTTATTTTGGAGAATGAAGGGATACTATTCAAGGACTTTAAGCAAGTGAGTGACATTTAAAGTGAGTGACATTTAAAAAATAATTACTAGCTGCTGTATGGAGAATGTATCATTTAAGAGTAACCACAGGGATCCCTGCTAGGAAGCAGTTGCAGGAGATTGCATAAGACAAAATGGTATTAGGGACTAGGGTACTGGTGCTGGTGGGTGCTTGGATTTAGAGTGTATTTTGAACATAGATCAATGGTGTAAGATTGTAGGTTGGTGTTAAATACCTATGTAATTTTTCTTTGTAAGATATTTTAGGATGCCTGCCATGTTAAGTGTATTTCTATTGTAACTATCATTTCAAAGGAAATAAATCATATTTCCTTAGCATAATTTATCAAAAGTGGCATTACTGTGTCAAATGCTATGAGCATTTGTGTGGTTCTTGATAACTACTGGAATTGCTTTCCAAAAGGATTGTGCCTGTTTATTGTATCCCTATAAATGTTTAAGTTCTATCTATGATTAGCTTCTGCCAGTATAGTATATTTCATTTAGAAAAGGTTTTGTTTTTAGTACTTACATAAGCATAACAATAGTACTGTGAGAGCGAGAGAAAATATATGGAATAACTTTCTTGCATTTAATATTTTATTATGTTGCGTTAAAGTGACTTTATTTTATCCTAGTTTCCAAAAGATGTTAGTAATCTGTGTACCTGATCTAAAAGTTTATTTGTATTTGAATGGCTGGACATAATACTAATTAAGAATGTTAGGTTTTGATCCTTTTCTTGCTCTATTCCTAACTAGTTTCTTTTTAGAATCTGTGGTTTTTAAAATTGGTTGGACTTGAGTAACCTGTACTTTCTCAGGGAGATGGTTTATATTTTAAGTATAAAAGGGATAAATAATATGTATTGAGAATACTCCATACTTGTGAAAAGGCATTTTATTAGCATGGAGCAGGATTGGCAAACTTTTCTATAAAGAGCCATATGGGTCTGTCACATAATCTTTGTTTTATTTTTAAATAACCATTTAAAAACGTAAAAACTATTCTTAGTTCATGGGCCAGACATAAACAGGTGGGCAGGATTTAGCCTGTGAGCAATAGTTTGCTGAACTCTTATTTAGACTCTAGTCTTGGAAAGACCTTACACTGATGATTAAATTTTTTTCTACTTCCATATACTTCTTCCTAATGTCTAACCTGAAGTTGGAACAGAATCTTTAGTATTTATATACTGTTTTTGTTGTGCTTGTTTTCTGCTTTGTTATTAAACCTGTCAGTTCTTTTTTTCAGATCATGCTTTGCCTTTTAACATCTTTGTTCTTAAGTTTTTACCAAGTGGCACTGCCTTTTTATATAGCTCAGTGACTACTTAAAAATTAACCTTGGCAATAATGAAGTTTTAACCTTCACCTATTATTTTTAATAAGATTCTACTCGTTGTTTTTATGTAGGTTGTAGATTACTTTTTTCAATAACTGAATATGACACAGAATTTAGCTGTTAATTATTTTAGGTTTTAGAAGGGAAAAGGTCATAGAAATGAGATAGATGGGTGAATAGGGAGGGGCTGCTTTCCCAGTCTTTTCGATGGAATATTCATCATGGAAATGTGTTACGAAATACATAAAGAAACTACAAATATGCCACATTAAATACTTTTGAAACACAAAGTATTTGAAAATTTTGTAAATGGGACTTTATTGAGCTACATTTTGGCGGCATTATATATGTGGGCAGATGGTGAGTAATCTCCCAGCCACACCTTAGGTCTAGACTTGTGTGGCTCCAGTCTTTTAATTTTATTGTTGGTAAACATTTTATATTTAAAGACTAAGGAAACTATCAGCTCTAAGGTTAACTTAGGTTAGTATTGGTAAGTGAAGAACATGAGGTGACAGCAACAGGTAAGGAAATCTTTTTGATCTCTAGCCATACCTGGGTAATGAATGGGTTGATTCTAAGACACTGTACTTTGCTCTCAATTCATGCTCTTTATTATACTTCAAAAACACTGGTTTTTAACATATTATGGGAGTTCTTTCAAGTAGTTAATTAAGGGAGTAGGCGAAAATAATAAAATGTCAACCAAATGTTTGCATTTTTTGTAAAGAGCTTCCTGCTTAGAAAATAAATATCCATCCTTTTTTTCTGACTGGTGAAATAATTTTTATTATAGACAGTATGGAAAATGCAGTTTACTTTAAAAGATAAGCATTAGATCATAGTCTAACATGGTAGTCTTTCACACTTTTAAAAATGAAAAGCCACAGAAGGAATACATTTAATAGCATCGAGTACAAAAAAAGATAACAGCCTTTATTAACATTTTTATGTAATACCATAAGTTTTTAAATATATGTACGGGTACAGCTATACTGATATATACATATATTTTATTGGGATCATGTTACATATGCAGGGTGGGCAAAAGTAGGTTTACAGTTCATATGGAAAATGATACAAAAATAAATAATTCCAGAATAAACTTGCACACTGACAACTGTAAACCTACTTTTGCCCATCCCTGAGATACATATCTGTATTCTACTGTGAACATTTAAAAAATATTTTATCAAAAACATGACCGTTAATGACCATTCTCTTTTTTAATGATGGAATGGTCTATAAAGTAATCCATCAAATAAAGACACTTTACTGCTAAGCCCTCATGTAGAACAATGAGAAACAGTGCCCTTGGTGTATACTTTATACCTATCATCAGCCTGCCTCTTATTCCATGACTTCACATTGCACCATTCCGTTTTCCTTATTTATTTATTTTTTTAGGCTTATTTTGGCAGAGTGTGTGAAATCCTTTAGGCATGAGTATAAATCAAAAGTCAAAGAAAATCAGATTTTCATTTTAAGATTCTGTTGATGTTACCCACCCCCTTTCCTTACTCAATCTTAGCGTTGCCTAGGTTTTTTAAGATAGCCAGCCATCTATTCTCCCCCACAGAATTTGCCGATAGAAGTCGTATTCGTTAGAGTTATCATAATATCCACCTGGCTGTGAGATAGTGTTCCCAGGATTTCAGAAATGGATAAGGGCATTAAATCCTCAGTGTAGACCATTTTCTTTGTATTCCTTTGACTATAAGTAAAATAGATGCATGACATTTATTTGTAAGCGGATTGATTTTTTTTTCCTTGCCATCTAAACCATCCTGAATAACAGAGTTGGTAGAGCTATTCCATTTTTGTAAAAACTATTTTTTATAAGAGTTTGGGTCTTTTTATTACTTATATGTGCACTTCCATTGTTGAATCTCTTTGTATCAGCCTTTTAAAAATTGTGGTAATATATATAACATAAGATTTACTATTGCAGCCATTTTTAAGTGTACAATCCAGTGACATGAAGTAAATTCACAGTGTTGGGCAGCCATTAATTCTGTTTTCATTATCCCAAACTAAAACTCTGTATCTACTGGACAATAACTCTCTAACCCCTCCTGCCCCAGCCTCAGGTGACCTCTATTCTACTTTTTGTCTCTGTGACTTGACTTATTTTAGGGTCCTCATGTAAGTGAAATAATAGTTATTTGTCTTTTTGTGTCTGGCTTATTTCACTTAGCCTACTGTTTTCAAGGTTCAGCCATGTTGTACCATATATCAGAATTTTCATTTTTATGACTGAGTATTATTTTATTGTATTTATATATCACATTTTGTTTATCTACTCATCCTATATAATAAAAGCCTAATATGCTAAGTGTCCGGTCATCTGGTGACCGGTCGACTGTTAAGCCAATCAAAGTGTAATATGCTAATGATATGCTAAGGCTGCTCAACCGCTTGCTATGACATGCACTGACCACCAGGGGGCAGACACTCCGACCGGTAGGTTAGCTTGCTGCTGGGGTCTGGCTGATTGGGACTGGGCGAGATGGGGCTGGACATGCCCTGGAGCTCTTCCACAGTCCCTCCCCGGCCAGATCGTGCATTGGTGGGGTCCCTCTGCCTGGCCTGCACCCTCTCGCAATCCAGGACCCCTTGGGGGATCACGGAGAGCCAGTTTCAGCCCAATCCCACAGGCCACTCCCCTCGGGAGGGCGCCAGATGCGGGGCTCATGGCTGGCGAGTGCTGCTGTTGTGGTGGCAGCGTGCAAGCCTCTCCCAATTGGGACTGATTGGACGCGAGCCTGCAGCAGGCGCAGTGGGGCCGGGATGAGCGGGAGCAGCAGATAGGAGCTGCAGGCGGCATTGGACTGCGGGTTTCGGCCCAATTCCCGCAGGCCACCCCGAGGGACCCCACTCATGCACAAATTCGTGCACCAGGCCTCTAGTCTGTTAATAAACACTTGAGTTGTTTCTACATCTTGGCTATTGTAAATAATGTTGCTCTGATTCCCTGCTTTCTATGCTTTTGGTTATATACCAAGGATTGGAATTACTGGATCATATGGTAATCTTATGTTTTACTTTTTGAGGAACTACCAAATTGTTTTCCACAATGGCTGCACCATTTTACTTTCCCACCAGTGGTGGCCAGGGATCTAGTTTCTTCACATCCTTGCTAACACTTATTATTTTACTTTTTTTAAAAAAAAAAATAATAGCCATTCTAATGGTTGTGAAGCTGTAACTCATTGTGGTTTTGATATGCATTTCCCTGATGATGTTGAACATATTTCCCTATGCATATTGGTCATTTGTCTATCTTTTTTGGAGAGATGTCTATTCAAGTCATTTTCCCAGTTGTGACAGGTTCTTTTTCTTGAGTTGTGTCTAACACTTTTTTAAAAGTAAAAGGTACCGTAATAATCTAGACTGTGTTTCTCCCTTCTCAGGATTCCTACAGGAAACAAGTAGTAATTGATGGAGAAACCTGTCTCTTGGATATTCTCGACACAGCAGGTCAAGAGGAGTACAGTGCAATGAGGGACCAGTACATGAGGACTGGGGAGGGCTTTCTTTGTGTATTTGCCATAAATAATACTAAATCATTTGAAGATATTCACCATTATAGGTGGGTTTAAATTGAACATAGTAAATTGACATTGAGGACTAATTGTATCTTCCATTTATTGAATCTTTGCTAATCACCATACATAAATTATCTAATTTAAATTTTAGAATAATTATGAGGTAGGTAATATCCCTGTTTTACAGATGAAGTTCTTGAGAATTAGATAAGTTGAGTAACTTGTTCCAGCTTGCATAGATGGTGGTGCTGGGATTGGAACCTAGGCCTGTTTGACTCCAAAAACTGTGCTTTTAACCACTCTACACCAGGGAAACAAGGCTGTAAGCTAGAGCTATCATAAAAATGAAAACCATCAACAAAAAATAGGAAAATGTAATTGAGGCAGTGTCACTTAAGTAGCCTTAAAAATAATCAAGTATATTTAGTGCGGAATTTCTTGGAATCGGATATTAGCTATTTAAGAGGAGGAAAACACACCCACAACTTTGAAGTTGTAAAAGACAGGTATTAGAACAATTACAGTTTTTAAAGAAACTGATAAATCAGCCTAAAACTGACTTTTTTTTTAAAAAAAAGATAATCACTATTAAGTATAGTTTATATTGTTTCTTTGAGGATTTACAGTTTTCATAAAATACATATTCAGCAAATATCCCATTCATTGGTTATGTTTTAACAGTGAGTTAGACTAGTAAAGAGGTTTAACATTTCTTACAGCATGCTTTCTCTGTAGTCTAGTAATAAAGGAAAAGAAATTTGGGTGCTTGGTAATATTTTTGTAGAAAAATTGATGTTTTATTTCATGCTGCATCTTTGAAATTCACTTAAAATTTAGAAGGAATTTAATTTTACCACAAATTTTAGTGCTTATGCACATCTTATTGAAAAAGAAGGACTTTTACAGAATAAACAGGGTAGTACACATAGAAATAAAAATCTTTCTACTTGTTGCTCTTTTTTGTGAGAAAAATGTGAAAATTAATGTTATAATTCATGGTCTTATAAAAACATTTTTAATTCTATACAAACATTTAACAGCATATAGAGTATATGTTTCTAAGATTATAATTTTAAAAATTAGGCATATCTTTTTTGTGGTCTAGAATTTTCAATATTTTCTGTTTTTTCATGTGACCTAACTGCATATATGAACCTATTAGGTTGTAGTTTTAGTATATTTCTAGGTATTACATCTTGTAAGAGACATAGAAGTTCTCTCTTTAAGATGGGGAAAAACAATACTGAAGAGGAGACACAAAATTTGGTGTGATGGGAACCAGGAATTAAATTAAAAGTCTTCGCTAGGCCATATTTTATAAGAAAGGTGTGTACAATTTTTGTATTTCTAATACCTGTCATGCAACTCTTTTTTCCTCCCCAGAGAACAAATAAAAAGAGTCAAAGACTCTGAAGATGTACCTATGGTCCTAGTAGGAAATAAATGTGATTTGCCTTCTAGAACAGTAGACACAAAACAGGCTCAGGACTTAGCAAGAAGTTACGGAATTCCTTTTATTGAAACATCAGCAAAGACAAGACAGGTAGGTAAAACTGTAATAAATACAAATCTATTCTCTTATCTATATCAAGTGATTTTAATTAACCATAGTGTACTAATATATCTCCTAATAACATCATTTTGGGGGCAGGAAGGCTAAACATAAATAAATGTACATACCTGAGAGCATAACTATTCTATTATTGAGTGTAATTTATCAGTTTTTCCTACTGCTATACTAAAATAGGAAGTAAAACTAATTATTTGGAAAATGCTCCTTTAAGGATATGAAAGGGCAGTACTTCTTAATCCAGTCTCCATGCTATTACTTTTGGCTTTGGTTTCTTTCCACATGGAACATTCTCTTCAACTCAGCACATCTTACATTCAAGAAATGTGGGAATTTTTTATTTATTATTATTTTTTTTGCTGTGATGTTTATAAAATGAAAGAACGGGAACAAATATTGAGTTCCCTGTTTTGGAAGTGCTTTTAAGAGTCTTATGTCATATGTTTCTAGGTTAAATTTTGTTGTATTTGAAGTATTTGACTTTGGTAGAGTTTTTGTAAGGATATATTTTAGGAGAAAGTTTTCAGTAAAGCAAGAGACTATTTAGAAAATAAATAGAAATTCGCAGTTATTCGTTTACTGGGTTGTTCTGACAAAAATTAATGCCAGTTTGATCTTTTGTTTTTAAAATTACCTATAATTTATTTATTTATTTATTTATTAGTTTATTAATTTTTTTGTTAATCCTCACCCTGGAATATATTTTCCATCGATTTTTAGAAAGGGTAGGAGGGAGGAAGGAGGAGAGAGGGAGAGGCAGAGGGAGGAGGGGGAGAGAGAGAGGGAAGGAGAGGGAGAGGGAGAGAGAAACATCGATGTGAAAATGAGACATGGATTGGTTGCCTCTTGCACACACCCTGACTGGGGCCGGAATCAAACCTGCAACCCAGATATGTGCCCTTGATCAGGAATCGAACCCATGACCCTCTGGTGCTTGGGCTGATGCTCTAACCACTGACCAACACTGGCCAGGGCCCAAAATTACCTAAATTTTAAAAGTAACTTTTCTCTAGTTAAAATAAAATAATTTCAGTGTATTATTTAACCTACCTGTATGAAATAGAGTTTAATATATAAAAAAAGTCCTATTTTAAGTCTTTGATTTATAAGTTAAAGAAAGACTTGATATACACTTGATATACAGCACTACACTTTACTTTAGAGGAATTAAGATCTTATTCACATTGCTTCCCAGGTCCAGAGGCTGAGAAGTTTGGTTTTTGTCTTCTTTTTATTGATTGTCTCTGACTGGATTCCTTGTTTTCAGTTAGAGGGGAGGTACTCAAAAAACATGATTATAATATTCATAACTTTTTCCCCATCATTTTCTTATGAAAAATTTACAAATATAAAATTAAAGGAATTTTATTGAAAACACTTGCAAACCTACTACCATTAACAATTTATTAATTAACAAATATTGAGTTCCTGTAGTGGTTTGCTCTAGTTGTAACTTTTAAAAGATACTTTGTGAACTAGTTAACATTTTAGTTTAAATTTTATAAAGAAAAAAACCTAGGAGACTGCCTAATGTAAAGAATTGCAAATAGAGCAGTGTTTCTCATACTTTAATATGCATAGGAATCAACGGGTGTTTATTCAAATCTAGATTCTAATTCAGTGCGTCTAGGTTGGGACCTCTGATTCTGAGTATATCCAACTGACTCTCAGGTGATGCTAACTTTGGTACCTGGACTGTAGTTGTAGTAGAAAGGCAATAGAAGACAGTAAAAGGAAGTCTTATTATTCCCACAATGCTGCCTTCCACTTCTCATTTGATGAACCTAAAATAGCTGTCTTCTTTGTTTGTTCTGTGGTTACTATTTTAGAAGTATTAGTTCATTCTTAGAGTTTGATATTAGTGCTTTAATATACCACAGCATTCATAATTAATCAGAAAACTACCTGGTTTCCTTTTAAAATAGATTTTTAGGCTTTATGCTATTTTTGAGGGGGGGGAGGAAGGTAAGGAAGTTGTATGTAGTGTTTTTGATATGGAGGTGGATTAACTTAAATTTGCTTTGTAGACATTTATGTGGATCATCCAATGAAAATATAGAGTGATGTAAAGGAATTCTTTACTTCTTAGCCTTCTAGTGCTCACCTTATGTTTATATACTGTTTTATTGGTATCTTTATATAATTTATGTTGCTAAACTATAACAGATACTTAGTTTATGATCTTTGTTTTATTACATAGACTTGTTGATTTGCCTTTCAGAAGTTTATTCATCTTCTTCTGTTTAAATTAATTTGATATTTGCATGCTTTTGGAAGACTTTATAAAGCTCTATTCAAGTACTAATTGTGGAAATTATAAAATGAAATGTAAATCTTACAAATTTTGTATTCATTTTTTGTGTGAAAATTTGAAGCCCTATTTTCTGCAGAGTATTTTATTTGTTACTTATTTGCTATTATTTGTTATTTGAACAAAATAAATATGCATATCCTTGTTGTATTTTATCAACAACTACTTATTTTCATGCCCTAGATTTTGGCCTTGAGCAGGAACCTAAAACAAACACCAAAAAGCATTGTATTTAAGGTAGTAGGAACAGGACATTCATTTAGAGCTTCTCATACGTCAGGGGCTGGCACAGTTTCTCTGTTAAGGGCCAGATAATAAGCATTGTGAGCCACAAGCGGTATCTGTTGCATTTTTTCTCTTATGTAACCCTTTAAAAATGCAAAAATCATTCTTAGCTTTTGGGCAGTACAAAAAAAGAATGTGGCTACATTTGGCCTTCTGGTTGTAGTGTACAGATGCCCAAATTCTTCGGGGAACTGTATTGTTTGGTTATACATTAGAAGTTAGGGCAGACTTTTCAACTTAAAATTACTAATGTTAGCCTGTAAAAATCTAAAGTAAAACTTATGCATTCTGTGAAAGGGAAGTAGGAGGGGGGAAAACAGGGAAATTTCTCCTAATACTTCTTTAAGATAAGGGTTGCAGAATATATATTTCAGCAACTTTAAAATGCCCAATATATGGCTAGGGTATAGTGAATTATATTTCTTTATAATCATTTTAATCCACATCTGAAAGGCTAAAGTAATGTTTATTTTCTGCTAGTGTGCATTGTGTGTGGTCCCCATGCTCCTAACTGTGTAAAGACTGCTACCTGGTTTACATTTATCTGGGCAGTTAGCAGTTGCCAGATTTTCCTGGCTTCTTTGGGCAGTGAATGGCAGTGTGGGCAAAGGCTGTTGAAACCAAAACATTGACACCGTGGTAGTCAGCTGTGTGTTTTCCAGTATGCTACAATCAAAAGTGGGAGGTTCAGTAAAGTGGATGACAGAAGCAGAAGTCTCAGCATATTTGCTACTCCTGATTCAATTTTTTGTTTGTTTGTGTGTTGTTTTTTTGTTTTTTGTTTTGTTTTTTGTTTGTTTTTGCTTTTTGGAGGTCTCAATGTGAGCATAATGTGAAAATTAGTTTTATGAACTTAAAAATGTTGAGTGATCCTGGTTTTTATTGGTAATTTCTGGATACTGAAAATTAGTTGTTTTAAGACCTGCATTAAAGAAAGTTTTGATCAAATCATTTTAACAAAACAAAACAAACAAAAAACCTATGTATCATACTTTTATTTATTAGTAGTTGAATTTGTGTACATGAGGTCAATATTTTGAACATTAGCTTTTTATGAGTTAAAAATAGAACAGTTACTGAGCACCTCCGGTACACCATACTTAGCTTCCTGATTAGTGGTATTACTGCATTTCAGTTTTCAAGGCTGTAGTTTGCAAAGTTTTTTGAGAAATTTGGCAATGCACAGTTCCTTTTCAGAACACACCTTGTTCCTCCCATTCCTCGCCCCCAAAAAGGCTAATATCTTGCATGTGACTGTAGTTAGGGTGATAGAATGTTATTTCCTTGAGTTTGCAAGAATTTTTGCAGGTAATAAGCCATTCAGTAGGAACAAATACTTGCTTAAAATGAAATCTTAGTTGAAAGTATTATAGACACTAGGATATGGAATGATGCTGTTAACAGTTCTTTAGTATGGAGTACTCTATTGCCTTAGTCTCACAAGTATGTTTTCAGATAGTAGCTGAGCTGAAAATGTCAAATATCTTGCTTTTTCAAAAATATTTACGTTTAAACTTGTACACATTTGTTCCTTCATAAATATTCCCGTTCTTAATGAACTTAAAAATGTTGAGTGATCCTGGTTTTTATTGGTAATTTCTGGATACTGAAAATTAGTTGTTATAAGACCTCCATTAAAGAAAGTTTAATTATTAAGTGCCAGTTAATGCTTAGCAACTAGCCACAGCTATAATTTCTTTAAAAATTACCTGCAAATTTTGGAATGTGAAACCATTGTTCTGTGTCAGTGCCAGTGGTTTAAGGTGCATAAAGGATAAATAATAATCACTTGATGTCAGTATGACCTTAAAGCATATAACCAAGAAATAAGAAGTATATAAGTCTGAGAAAATATGGTAAATAACTGATTCCTTAAAATATAATTTAAATTTTCTATTAGTCAAATTTAATGAAAAAGTCATTTTGGAATAACTTTTTCTGTGTTAATCATTTTAGCAACTGAGGTGCTAATACTGAATATTTTGGTGGTGGGTAGCAATCTCTTCTTTTTAATCATTGGCTTCCAATTCTCTCTCTGCATTGCTGGAAACAAAATTATATATTCTGGCATTGGTGATGGGGATGTGCACACTTATAAAGTAGACTCTTTCAGACTGATTTTAGAAATAAGTTACAATCAAACTTTGCTTCTGCTAAATTAGTAGAGGACCAAAACCCTGTTTTTCTCCTCTCATAAAATGTTTGAGTACCTCTACATTGACCTTGTAACTTTCAAAAACAGGAGTAGTAAATCTTTACATTCTTAACAAATATGAGCTTTTACCTGGTTTGTTTTATTTATTTATATATATATATATGTATATTTTTAAATTCTTGCATTTATTTTCAAATTTAAAAAGTATTTTTATGATTTAAAAATAGAATAGTTACTGAGCAGATTTAAAAAGTATGTTAAATATATTAAATGCTAGCTCATGCTTTACATTTTACATGCTTTACAAAAGTCATTTTAATGCCTTAAATTATTTATATTATTTAGCAGTGAGAATTTCTAATATATAATTTTTTAAGGACTTAGGAGTAAAAGTAAATCCTCTCCTTGAGAAATAATGGTAAATATAAAATATTAAAAATCTTATATACAGGTACAAGTGGTAATGTAATTTAAAGTACAACATATTTAATGATTTCAGAAAATTATTGGATATTTTTATTTTGTAGTTAGCTAGTAGTTGATTAAATTGATTCCATTAAAAATAAGGTACACATTTTCTAGGGCTATAGTGATTTGTATATTAGATAGCTGAATAAAAATGTAAGTAACTTTTGAGATGTACATTTTAATATATAATTAAAATATTATTTAAATGCCCACTTCTTAACTGAAACTTAATTTTATGAATTTTAAGTTAAAGCTTTACTTTAATGGTAAATTACCAAACTCTACCAAAGCAGTTGATATATTTTTGAGATAAAAATTAATGAATTGAGGTACCTTCTTTTCCTTTATTACAAGCAATGGATATGCAGTGACTTTGGCATAAAGAAATTAAGCCTTATCTGTCAATTTACTGCAATTAATACTAAAATGGCTGATTCTCTGTGCCTGATTTAATTTAAAACTACAAATCATACATTTGGCATGTATTAGCTTTTTAGGTGATAAGTCCATTTGGTTACATTTGGTTCATAGAAAGACTAATATAACCAGTTTTAGAGAGTTAAAATATTCCAATCTCCATAGTAATTCATTCTTAAAAATTAAAATAAAAAAAACACTAAGCTTGAAGTTAAATGTGCAATAAAGCAGACCAGCTTTCTTAAACACTTCATTCTTTGAGAAGAATACACACAAGTATTACATCTTTTAAGTTAATTTGCACTACATGTAGATGAATATTTGTGTGAGTTTCTCTTTTAGATGTAAGCTTCTACTTTGATGATATATTTTTCAGGACAAAGCAGCAGTACAGTTAACTAAACATTTTGTCCCACTTGGCTAATGCCTAATTTTCTGGACTGGAAAATATATTGTTGATCTCCATATATAATTGTGTTTGTCGCCATAATTTTCTTCCCATAGCCTTAAGCAAAAGTCCTTTTCGCTTATTTAGAATATTTGAATTAGAATGCTAGAAAGTATAAGGTCTATATAACTGGATAATGTTCTAAAAATTATTTTTAAGACTTATAAATATAAAGAATGCACTGCTGCTGTTTTTTGTGTATCTTAAACAATTCTCAATGTTTAGAATTTAAATAATGTAGTTATCCATCCACAAAAGTCCCAGTTTCAGCTTCACTTGTCCATCCTAGAAATTCATTGGACAGTGTTGTAATTGAAGATAGAACTTAAGATTCCAGTCTCTTGACCTGACTGTATTTTGAGGTGTGTGTGGGGTGGTTTTTTTTAAAAAAACAACAACAAAGGTTAAAATCCTTTTTGTACCACTTTTCTCATCCCCATGTGGGGTTGGAGTGGGAGGGGTGGGGGTCAGTGCTATATAAAACATTTGTTTTCCCTAAGTCAAAGAAATAATTTAAATCTAACTTTAGGTTTTGATTAATTCTGTGACTAGCAAACTAAAATGATTGCACTAATACCTGTACTTAAGTTTTTCAGAATCTCCCCTAATTGCTAATTTGAATTTTCTAAAAAAAAAAAAATCTAATTACATTACAAAACAAAACTGACTTTAAAGAACAAACCAGGATTCAAGCCATATTTTAAAATTGCATCCCCAGTTTTATACAAGCAATCTGATGTCTGTTTTAAAAAGAAATTTTTAAGTAAAGCTCATAATTTCAAACTTCTTGCACATGGCTGTTCCAATAAATTACTATTACCAATGAAACAGACTTTAAAGAAGTTGTGTTTTACAATGCAGAGAGTGGAGGATGCTTTTTATACATTGGTGAGAGAGATCCGACAATACAGATTGAAAAAAATCAGCAAAGAAGAAAAGACTCCTGGCTGTGTGAAAATTAAAAAATGCATTATAATGTAATCTGGTAAGTTCAGCATATTAATTTTGGCAGAAAGTAGATGTCTTTTAAATGGAAAAAAGGAGCAACCACTTTAGGACTACCTAGTTGTGGGCTTTTAATTTGAAATATTAAAAGAAACCTCAGGGGAGGAGGGTAAAGGGGTAGATGAAAAATGTGAAGGGGAATAAGAGGTAAAAAGAGAAACTAAAAAAATTTTTTCTTGGAAGAATTCAAAGTAAAAAAAAAATGTATCTTTTCTTGAAAAAAAAGAACCCTGTAGTAAGTTTCCATAATTAGCACTCTGGTGTCGGGTGAATTTCCCGCCAAAATATAAGATGGCGCGGGCAATTATTTAGGTTTCCCGCGCAAAATCAGAGTTAGTTTAAAATGCCTATATCTTTTGAAGTATGGGTTCGATTGAAATGGGTATGAAACGGTTCACATACGCAGGTAGGTATCTTTGAAACAAATATTTGGTAATACGCAGTTACAATCGGCCCGAATTTACACGTTTCCCGCACTCCACCGCAAATCTATATGAACCGAGTTAAGACGGCTCCCACTGAGTACGCGCAATTCACGCGAGCCGACTTAACTCGTTTCCCGCAACCCAAGTGTTAGTATATTGGAATTTTTAGTTTAATGGGTTTTAATTATAATTGAGGCAGTTTTGATGGCTATAGACTACATTTGTCACAGGGTCTAGGAAGAAAAAAATAGAAGAAACTGTATTATATAGAATTTATAATAAGGTTGAATGTCCCAGAAGGTAGAAGCCCTTTGCTAATAATTCTACTCACTGGCATCAACATCTCTTTTCACCCAAGTTAGAAAGTGGGAAGTCTTCAGGTGACTCCTGCTTCCTTCCTTTTACCCCCATTTGGAGACAACCACAAATTCCGATGATGTCACATTCTAACTTTTACCACATCATTAGTTCAGTCCCCTTTCGTTTCCTGCTGGGACTATTATAACCTCTTATATGGTTTACCTGTTGCTGTCTTCATTCACGGTGCAACCAGAGAGATATACTTAAATATCATTCTCTTATTTTTAAATCCAGTCACTGACTTCCTATTAACTATGGGATAAAATCTCAAATTTCATAACATCCTATATAATAAAAGGCTAATATGCAAATTGACCAAACAGTAGAACAACCAGTTGCTATGATGTGCACTGGCCTCCAGGGAGCAGACAATCAGTGCAGGAGCTGCCCCTTGGTGGTTAGTGCACTCCCACAGGGGGATCACCGCTCAGCTAGAAGCCGGGTGAGCGCAGCAGCAATGGCGGGAGCCTCTCCCGTCTCCACGGCAGCACTAAGGATGTCCGACTGCCAGCGGGGAGCCGGCCTAAGCTGTCAGTCAGACATCCCCTGAGGGCTCCTGGACTGTGAGAGGGCGAAGGCTGGGCTTAGGGACCCCCCCTGAGTGCACCGGGCCTCTAGTGTTATATATGGCTCTTCACACCTTCTTACCCCTAGCCTTATCTCGAAAAACTCCTTGGAAATTACTTTGTCCTTATATAAATGAACACCATGTATTTTCTTACTGTCCCTTGAGTCTTGACTGTTGCTCTTGTTTGGAATACTAGTATTCTTATCCCCTAGTCTTATAAATTAGCTAGTACTTTTTTGTGATTCTGTAATCTGTCTTCTAAGAATCTTTCTTTAAACCTTTAGACTGAGTATAATGCCCTTCCTGTGTATTCCCAGTATACTTTTCATAATTATATGCTTACCATATTACTTGAAATAACCTTTTATATTTGGTTCCTGTCCAGTAGAATCTTAGCAAGAATCACATTTTTTTTTTTCACTTTTACATGTCCATGCATAATGAGGTTCCTGTTGGATTTTATTGCATGTGATTTTTCAATTTCCTTTCTAAATCCATATTATATTGGTCTTGCTCAGAAAACCTATCACTCAGTAGTTGCTATAAATTTTATGCCAAAGCTTTATTTAGATTTTGATGTATATTATTTGTAATATATAATGTTCTGTGAGAACATCAAATAAAATTATAGGATATCATTTATTGTGCTGATTAAACTAAAGGTAGGTAGTCTTTATTATATAAATTTGAGGTCAGAAATAATGTAGCTCCCAAAAGTATGAAATATACATTTGAATAGTAGATTCCATACCAGAATATATCATGTGTTCTAGTACTAATATAAATTCAGAAGAAGAAATAAAGCATGCCTGACATTAATTTTTATTGAGATTTATGAACTCTTGATATTTTTAGTATCATCTAAAGCAGTACCGTAATTTGGAAGGTGTGATAAAATTGAACATTGCAATGCAATTTGAAAAGTCAAACTTTTTAAATTACAGTAGCCATGAGCTCGATATAAGTATAATTTTCTATTTTAATTAAATTTAATTTTGTTTTAATTTTTTATTTTCTCCTATTATCTTACTATTAGGTGATTTTAAAAGTAGAACTATTTAGAATAAAATAAATTTTATGCTTTAAATCTTTATTTAAACAAGGTGGAATCATACTTTTCTAAAGTTTCTCATTGTGCAAACTATATTCATTGACTGTGTAGTGTGAATGTCAAATAATTGTTGGGCATGATGAATTTAATTCATGTCTTTTCAGTGGACATGGATAGCATTTATGTAAAGAAAAAAGTGTATTTGTAATATTTAACATTTTAAATAAGAATATTTTTATAAAACTTGATAAATAGGTACAAATTAGTTTTTCTTAGTCCTAAAATAGATGAGTTTAAATAAAATAATTACTGGATGTTACTTTTGTCATATATGTGCGTATGAGAATAAACTAGTTTCCATATGAAAAGCATTTACTGCTCTGTTTTGATTAATTGTAACATTTTCCTAATCATTGAAATTATTTTAGTAAGATTGCCTAGTAAGGAGGATTCTGTGCGATGTGAACCTAAAATATTTGTCAGAATCTTAAAAGAAGGTAATGTTGACAGATTAGGTTTTCGTTGTATCCTAAATACTTGTGCGTTGTTTTCAACTTAGATTGTGTGTTTTTTATATCCACCTTGTGATTTTTTATTGCATCTACTTCATCAGTTTAGTACCATTGACATTTTTCTTCATTATAAAAGTTGAAATGGAGTAGATTATGTATGGAATTGTGATCAAAGAGCATTTATGAAAGTTAAGTGAGGTGGATTAGATCCTCTTTTAACTATTCCATTTTAAGGGCTTATTTTCATAAATTAGTCAAGGG
This sequence comes from Myotis yumanensis, assembly GCF_028538775.1. Classification (NCBI taxonomy): domain Eukaryota; kingdom Metazoa; phylum Chordata; class Mammalia; order Chiroptera; family Vespertilionidae; genus Myotis; species Myotis yumanensis. The sequence goes on from NW_027223754.1 coordinate 180,255,664, forward strand.
TTGGTGGGCTATAAAATTATTCTTTACTATATCATTGGAAATTTTTTGGTTTTTTTTAAGGAGATTAGCATGAAGGTTTATATATATTAAGCCTTGATTGTATTGACTGATAAATTGTCTATTACTTTTCCTCACTATTTTGGATGAAACAAAAGCTTATGTTGTATCAATAATGATTTCAGAAAGTGGGGAGCATTCAATGAGTGCAGCTTGGGGGCTTTCTTGGGGAGCTTGTTTATTCACTAGTGTTCATATCAGTAATGCTGGTTTTTCTTACTATTTGTTTAAATGTGAGTAGTCCTCTCATTACCACTCTGTATTCACTTAAAAAATATTGGTGATACTTCTCTGAATTTTAGATTTGTTGTGAAAATTAGATAACTGAAACTTGAAGAAAATGCCCTGATTTAATTTTGCTGTTATTTTGAAATACTAATTTTGGAAGATTTTAGTAATACAATAAAGGAGAAATCATATCACTTAAATTTTAAATTATTTTTAGGATAACTTAACATGTGTTTATATGAATATCAACAGAGGTGGTTAAAATGAGTAAAAACCTAATGTTCATTGTTTTTAAGGTGACTTGATTTATATAACTTTAATTGTTGGGTATTTGTTTCTAAGATTCCCTCTAGTGTCCAGGCTAAAAAGTATCATTATATTAACAGGCTTTTAAAAATAGTACTACTCAGTTGAACAGATTTAAAAATATATAGAAGATAATATTTTTTCTTTAATTTTATTTTGCTTTTATATTTAATTTGCTCTAATGGGTACATGACAAGAATTGACTATGTATAGATCTTGTATAATTTCAGTATTGCAGTTAAAAACTGTCCTGCTACTATATTCAGAGTGCCACTTTTCACGTAATTAATTATTAGATTGAAAATTATTCTGACCTAAAATCACTTTCCACCATTACTGATTTTGGTACATTGCTTTGATCACAAATAGATGTCAGCCAAAATGACCAAATGTATATTTTTTTTGAAGATACAGCATTTGGCTTTATATGGCAAATTTTTGAATACCTAATATACCAAATAGAAACTGAATAAGTAAAATAGAATATTCTTTAAATTGGTAAATTATACCCCTATTTAAATGATTTAGCTCCTTTTTCCATAAATCAGAGAATTACATTTTTCAAAGTAGTGTGTGTGTTGGGTCACTTTAAATTTCTTCCTTATATGATTAAGTATAATTGAAACTAATGCCTTACTACAATATATATTTTAAAACTGAAAGTATATTCAAATACTATTTACTTCTCAGTAATTATCTAAATCTAACAGATTTAAACAAATATTGAACCAGAGCTCAAATATTATTACTGTGAATATTTATGAAAATATTACATACTTGCAGGTTTAATATTTAATGTCTAGAAACTCAGGGATAATTAAGTGTAAACACATTTTCAACACACGTACACATTTGGATTTTGGTTACCAAGGTGTGCTGATAGGTAAAAATTAGTAGCAAATTAAGTTCTGGGAAAAAGCATTTGTGAAGCTTATGTAAGATTCTGTGCCTTTGCTTTTCATTTCCTTTTGTTAAAATCAGAGTTTCCATTTATAACATTGACAAAATATCTATGAAGAAGACATTAAAGAATTTTAAAGGTCTGGTAAATACTCATTTGCCTATAGAGAAATGCGAGGTGTCCTTACTCTCTCTCAGTATTAATGTTTTCATTAGTGATATACCTTTCCTGTTATCTGTACACCTCAAACCATCATATATATTCACATTGTAATACTTGTTTTATATTTCAGGGTGTTGATGATGCCTTCTATACATTAGTTCGAGAAATTCGAAAACATAAAGAAAAGATGAGCAAAGATGGTAAAAAGAAGAAAAAGAAGTCAAAGACAAAGTGTATAATTATGTAAATACAATTTGTACTTTTTTCTTAAGGTATACTTAAGTGATAATTTTTGTACATTACACTAAATTATTAGCATTTGTTTAACTTTAGCATTACCTAACTTTTTTTTCTGCTCCATTCAAACTATTAGCTTTTATCTTGAATGCTTATTTTAAAATGACAGTGGAAACTTTTCTCTTAAGTGCCAGTATTCCCTGAGTTTTGGTTTTTGAACTAGCAATGCCTGTGAAAAAGAAACTGAATACCTAAGATTTCTTTCTTGGGGTTTTTGGTGCATGCAGTTGATTACTTCCTATTTTTCTTACCAATTGTGAACTTCAGTGTGAAACAAATTAATGAAGCTTTTAAACCCTCCCAATTCTGTGTTTTAACTAGTCACCTACATGGATTAATTACTAATTATAACTTCAATTGAGATTTCATGATTGGTTTTGCCAGAACATTAAGGGAACACGAATTTCTGAGCTTCCTATAGATTCATCTTGTAGCCATCATGTTCTGTAGTTTCAGTTGCCGTTACTTAATGTAAATGTACACTGTTCACAAAGGCTTTCTTCCTCTTTCACTGCTATTTGTCATAGTCATGTTCCCAAAAATAATATATTTTTTCTATAAAAGGGGAAAAAATGAAAAAAAGACAAGGCAATGGAAAATATTAAAAGGCTGTTTACTTTCCACATTAGATAAACTCCTATAATACTCTTAATAGCTTTTCCTGTTAATGCAGACCCAGTATGTAATGAGGATTCTAGCAACCATTTGGGGGGTATATTTACATGCTACTAAATTTTTGTAATAATTTTAAAAAATTTTAACATGTATAAAAATTCTCGTAGGAATGAAATGTAATCTCCCTGTGTCAGAGTGCTCTTTCCTACCATAACTTTCAATAAACCTTTTCTTGAACTTCAGTCTTTAAAAATAATTTTAATTCTGGTAGTGATATTAAAGATTATTTGAGTCAGTTAGAGTAGGTGTTAAAGAGACCAAGTTGAAGTCCAGGCCCTGTGTGAACCCCTGAGCTCCATGTGAGTTTCACAGTATGGAATGCATCCCAATGGTCTCCCGGTGTTGTCAAGCATTGGTTGGTCAAAAAATGGGGACTGGGAGAGATGTGGCTAGCTCAGCAAGATACGATCTCACTATGTGGTGGTTCTGCTGACAGATCAGGAACATAACTTAAAGATAACAACAACAGAACTTAAATTATGTATATATTTTAAATGAGGTTTTGGGGATGGGGCAAAACTTTAACTTTTTTAAATAATGGAGGGAAAAAGTTTCAAAGTCTCTAGTATTGTCTAGTTCTCTTAACATGCTAAAGTAACATTTCATAAACACTTTACAAGTCTGGTCCATTTTTGTTTAAAGAATAAGGTTTAAAAATAGATAAATTAACAAAATGATTCTTTCAATGCATTTAAAATGTTGCTTATTTTAAGATATTTGAAGTGAGATGGTACATTTAAAGCGAGAGGTGAAAATATTGGACTAGGAGGAAGGTGACTTAGATTTTGGTGTCTTTTACAACTTTGATTTTGGGCAGATCACTTATCATTTCTTCATGTTAAAATAACTCATCTCAAGGCCATAGCTAGCCTTACAATTATGTGATTTACATTCAGTTTACATAAAAATATACTTGTTTGTCAATCTCAGCATAATCTATAACTTTTTACCTGTGTTATTATTATCTTCAATACCAGTTTTAGGCAAAATTATGCAAGAGGTGAAGTTCATTTTTGAATATCCTTTTTCCATATTCAAGACTTTTCCTCCCATATTAGTGTCATCTTGCCTGCCTACCCTTCTATATGGCCAATGACTTGATGCTTTTTTTTTTTTTTTAAATATATTTTATTGATTTTTTACAGAGAGGAAGGGAGAGGGATAGAGAGCCAGAAACATCAATGAGAGAGAAACATTGATCAGCTGCCTCCTGCACGCCCCCCACTGAGGATGTGCCCGCAACCAAGGTACATGCCCTTGACCGGAATCGAACCCGGGACCCTTGAGTCCGCAGGCCGACGCTCTATCCACTGAGCCAAACCGGTTCTGGCTTGATGCTTTTAATATATCTAATTCCCCCTAACCTCAAGATTTATTGCTGTTTTGAGTATCTCCTTGAAGGCTTCAGATCAAGTCACATCAGAATGCCTTACATCTTATTTGCTCAAGCTCAACATAATCTGACAGGTACTACAGTGGGATTTGACCTAATGGCTAATTTTTGAGGTGGTTGTAGCAATTTAATCTTTAACCTTTGAATATCATGTTTGCTGACTGGTCCATTAGTGACTATGTAGGAATTTTCATACCTGCTATGAGTAGACAGAACCCTATCCAATGGAAGAAGAATTTAATAAAGGTAGTGCTGAAAGAATTCCTTAGATAATCTGTAATTAGGACTGTGCTGAAAGAATTCCTTAGATAATTTATAATTAGGATTGACTCTGGTAACAGTGACGCATTGCATTGTTTTAAATAACTAAAATCTTACAGTGAAAAATACTTCAAAATTTAATTTATAAAGCTTTTTAGTGTGGTTCATTTATTCAACATATTTGAGTGTCTTCTAAATGCCAAGCACTACACAAGGCACCGAGGATATTATGGTAAAAGGGACATAATTTTTATGCTAAAGTAGTCTTTATATTCTAGAGTGGTTTGTAATATCTTTGTAAGGCGTTTGGCACATGACCCAGAAATAACCATGCATATTTTAGTTTTGTAGGGAAGGGAGTTGGTCTCTTGAAATTTCTTCCATTTTTGGAATAATTATTTTGCTCTGATTCCAGTGTAACTGTTTAATCAAGCTACTTTATATAAATCATTTTTCATTGTTTTAAAGGAGTAAGCTTGATTATATATTTTTATTTGGCATAATTGTGTGACTCTATTGGGACAATTATAGTATACATTAAGTTGTATGTAATAATATTAAAATTCCCAAGTGTGTAATATTCTGGTTGGTCTCTTTGTGTAAGTAATTAAAATAGACTTAAAATTAATAATGAATTCTGAAATAGTTATGTTTATTTAAGGACGATTAAACATATGCCTGAACTAATGGACAGAAAAGGACATTTCTGTGTAAAAATCATTATGATTTCTGGAATGGTTTGCTAAACTAAGGTTCATGGAATGTTATCTAGGTGGAGTGTTAAGACTTATATAGAACCTCCTCTTGTTTCTACCCAAGATAAAGAAATGGCCATGCTTCAAGAATAGCAGTGCATAATTGAGTGAGGGGATTTTTTAGGACTCTTGAATTTTTGATGTAGCTGGGAAATTTTTTTTAATGCAGTGGTAATTATCCTTTATTATCTAAATTTTGAATAAATTGACACAGGTTTGTTTTCATAGAGATTTTAAAAGAGGAAAGATGATCCTAGAAGTAACATAAATGTTATCTAATTATTACAGACTTAAAGATAAAGTTGAAGTTGAAAAAATGCTAAATTATAGTCTTAAGACATAAACATGTTTGTGGAAGAGTGTATCAGAAGTATATAGTAAAATTTGAATGAATATTTCCAATTGGGAATTCTAGGCTCTATTTTAACTGAGTCACACTGCATAGGAATTTAGAACCTAACTTTTATAGGTTATCAAAACCTTTCCCACCATTGCACAATTTTGTCCTAATATATAAAGAAATCTTGTGAGGCATGTTAAGTTGCAGTTTGCATAAGTTCATCTCATTTGTGTTCCAGTTACTGTTTTTTCTTCTAGCCATTTTTCTACACATTGTTTTTGTAGGTAATAAAAGCTATCATTTACGTTTGTCCAAAAGTAATACTTTCATGGTAATTATATATTGCTGATTTTTAAGAACCTATCAGTTACTATAAAACTGAATTTAATAACTTCTCTGTTAATATTGGGTAGCATGAAATCTGCTTTGATAAATTGAACAGCACACAACTGGTAGCTTCAAATTCGTTCAGAAAATGAAATTATTTCTAAAGATATATTCTTAACCAGTTCTTAAAATATAGTGATAACTAGATTAATACTTATTTTAGTTTAATAGTTTTAAGTGCCTGTTTGGATGATGCTAGGTAATTTAGATGAATTTAGGGAAAACAAAATTATTACCTGCAGAAATGTCAGTTACAGCGATCGCCCCTCCCCATAGAGTTAAATGGGTTATGTAATGTTTTATCCAAAAGTTTCCAGTTCCACTGTCTTGTGTTTTCATGTTGAAAATACTTTTGCATTTTTCCTTTGAGTGCCAATTTCTTACTAGTACTATTTCTTAATGTAACATGTTTACCTGGAATGTATTTTAACTATTTTTGTATAGTGTAAACTGAAACATGCACATTTTGTACATTGTGCTTTTCTTGTGGGACATACGCAGTGTGATCCAGTTGTTTTCCATCATTCGTTTGCGCTGACCTAGGAATGTTGGTCATATCAAACATTACATTTAAAAATGACCACTCTTTTAATTAAAATTAACTTCTAAATGTTTATAGGAGTATGTGCTGTGAAGTGATCTGAAACTTGTAATATTTTTGTCATGAACTGTACTGCTCCTAATTATTGTAATGTAATAAAAATAGTTATGATGGCTATGCTAGTGTGTATTTTTAAAAAAATATATATTTTTACTGATTTCAGAGGAAGGGAGAGGGAGATATATAAACATCAATAATGAGAGAGAATCATTGATTAGCTGCCTCTTGCACGCCCCCTCCTGGGGATCAAGCCCACAACCCGGGGATGTGCCCTTGACCAGAATCGAACCTGGGACCCTTCAGTCTTCAGGCTGACGATCTATCCACTGAACCAAACCAGCTAGGGCTAGTGTATTTCTTAACAGAAATTTGAAACATTTGCCCAACAATTGATATGGAATTGGAATAGTTCATAAGTCACAGATACTATAGTGTTTTAGTAAATCTTTTTTTGCAGCTTATAAGTTAGAAATATTTATGAAAGGTGCTGTGAACATTTTGTAAGGTGTGAGTGTTTGCTTAAGACCATCTTAGTTTTTTAAAAATATATTTTTATTGATTTCAGAGAGGAAGGGAGAGAGATAGAAGCATCAATGATGAGAGAATCATTGATTGGCTGCCTCCTGCACAACCCCTACTGGGGATCGAGCCCGCAACCTGGCCCTTGGCCGAAATCGAACCTGGAACCCTTCAGTCCGCAGGCTGACGCTCTATCCACTGAGCCCATCTTAGTTTTAATTCCATTGCCATGTTAACTCATTTATAAGTAGATGCAAAACAGATCTACCTTTATGACAAAAAAATAACTTCATTACTTTTTATCAAAGAAGGTAATTGATACACAACAGGTGATTTATTTTAAGGCCCAAAGGAAGCTAGAAGCAAAATAATGGAGATATTGAATAGGTATGTATGTAATGCCAATCACTGGCAAGCTATTTCAAGTACAGAAGTAATCTTCATATGTATTATTTCTATAACTGCACTAAAATCATGACCAGGTGCTATTTGTTTTGTAGTGAACCTTGCTAATATACCAGATGGGGTAAAAAATAAGGTACTCCTTCAAAAATTAAAGACAATAAATGTAAAAGACATTATTTTGCCTAGTTTCATGTGAATTAAATGGCATTGTCAGTTAAATGGAGAAATGGGCTAAGGATAATTGGCAAAAATCTATTAAGTTACAATTGTTTTAAGTACATTATTTTTCATTTGAAATTAGGTACTCTAATCTATAATTTGTAGTTGGCAACGTTATGTTAGTATAAAATTATGCATTAAGGGTTGCTGATAAAACAGTATAAATATAAGTTAACCCTGTTTTAGCTCAGTTAAGGCAGCTTAAGTATTTTTTATATGTCATGTATATGTTGCCATTTTAAGTTAGAATTATTTTTATATTTATACATAAACAGCTGGCACTGGTTTTAGTAAAATTATAGTAATGATCAGTTAGTGTCTTTGGTATCTGAATAATAGCGCTGTTTCATAGCTCTGTATTTCCTAAGGAAATACAAGGCTTCTAGCTCTTTCATTACAAATTCACCCCGTGCAATCAGTTCTCTGATCTTCTCTGGGTCCTTCACATCTTTGTTTTTAAGGAAAACATTCTTCAGACGCCTTTTAAAATAGTCTGCTCCTTTTGGATAGTCTCGTCCAAGGTACAGCAGCTTAAAAAGGAAAGATTATATATTTCTAAACAATCCATGTCAAGAAACAACATTTATAAAGTTGGCAACGTAATTACTTACATTTTTATAAAGATTCAGTACTTCTCCTCTTAAAGAATTGGCCATTTTCACTTATGGAAAATATCCACTTATATATAGCATACCTAAAGAAAAAGAAAGTTTGTGGGTTTTTTTGTTTGTTTGTTTTTTGCAAATAACTGTATTATAGTAAAAATGAAGAAAAACAGATTTTACATGGTGGGAAAATGCTTTTTCTTTTTTTTCTTTTTACCCAATTATTATTTTGAGCATTTTTATGTTTCAGGCAATGGGATATACCTATGAACATTGGTCAGATAAGATACCTGCTTTCACAGAACTAACATCTCCTGGGGGAGATATAAACAAACAAGATAATTATGAATTTTGACAAGTCCCATGAGGGAAATAGGATAATGAGAGAAAATGAATTGTCAAATATGTAGGTATACCTCCTTTTAATACCACAGTAGAATGAATTAGAACTAGACTGGAATGCCAGCTTTATAATGGTGTATAGGTTACTTAACCTTTCTGAGCCTCAATTTCCTTATCATCAAAAGGAAGATTGTATTTTTTCTGCGCTCAAGGCAAGGCCAGATCTGTTTGGAGGACATGGAGAAGAGGCCTGGTCAAATGTAGAAGGGTGCTATCCTAAGAAAGGCATAGGAGAAACTTGCTGTGTGAGTTGAGCAGGCTCACAGTTAATGGTAGATGGGCAATAAGATTGGTAGTAAAGAGGCGAAATGAACAACTCATAAGGGGTTACATAAGCAGGCAACATCTAATGGGATAGATTATACCTCATGTATAATTTGTTAATGAACCAGGATATCCTAAACATAGACAATAATTCCCAATACTTGTTATAATTGTGGGGATTAAATAATAAAATTCCTAACATAAGTAGGCCCAAAGTAAATGTTAATGTCAGTTATTAACCTCCTCTAAAATTCTCTAATTCCAATTTTCCCAATGACCTATGAAAACAGTCCCTCATTAACAATTTTTATTTTGAAACTAGAGGCCTGATGCATGAAATTCATGCAAGAGTAGACCTTCCTTACCCCAGCTGCTGGCACCGGCTTCCCTCGGGCACCTGGGACCCAGGTGTCCCTTTGGATGCCGGCAGGCACCTGGAACCTGGGCTTTGTCCAGAAGGACATCCGGTCAAATTAGCATATTACACTTTTATTATTATAGATGAGACCCAGTGCATGAATTCATGCACGGGTGGGGTCCAGCTGGCCCAGCCCCAATTGGCGGATCCGGGCCGGGCCTGTCGGGAGGAGGAGATGGCGAGAGGTTGGCCAGCGGGCGCTGCCCCTGATGGGGGGGCCAATTGGGTGTAGGGTCAGCCATAGGGAAGGGCTGTGGGCGGGCTGGCCCCGCCCCTGATTGGTGTGTGTGGGGGGGGGCGATCAGGGGTGGAGCTGGCTGGGGGGAGGGGCTGTAGGCCTGCCTGATCACCCCAACCACTCTGCCTGCTGGCCTGATCAACCCCATCAGCCCCCTCTTCCAGCCTGATCACCCCTAACTGCCCACCCTTGCCGGACTGATTGCCCCCAACTGCCCCCTCTATCCCCCGCCGGCCTGCTTGCCCCCAACTGTCCCATCACCCCCCTGCCGGCCTGCTTACCCCCAACTGTCCCATCACCCCCCTGCCAGTGTGCTTGCCCCCAACTGCCCCCCCCCCCCCCGCCGGCCTGCTCACCCCCAACTGCACCCCCCTGCTGGCCTGCGTGCCCCCAACTGCTCCCCCTGCTCGCCTGCTTGCACCCAACTGCCCTCCCCTGCTAGCCTGATTGCCCCTAATCGCCTCTACCTCGGCCCCGCCATCATGGCATTGTCCGGAAGGATGTCCAGAAGGTCTCCCGGTCTAATTAGCATATTACTCTTTTATTAGTATAGATGATTTCAACCTTGCAGGAAAGTTGTAACACACTACAAATATTTTTTCCAGAACTATTTGAGAAGTTACTAACATGCTGTTCCATCATCTGAATACTTTGAATAGCCATCTAATAGAAATATAAGAGGCACTTAGGTAATTTTACATTTTTTAGTACATATTATAAAATAAAATCATTTAATAACATTCTTTATATTTAAAATATTATTTCAATGTATTACACTAGCTATATTTTAAGGGCTTACAGGTACCCAGGACTTAGTTGCTACCACACTGGACAGCACAGCTTTAGAGTGTATTGTCCATGAATAAGGACATTTCCTACAGAACAATACAACGATCGGTATCAGGAAGTTAACACTGCTCTATTATTCCCATTTGATCAACAACCCCTTCATGTTCTGGCACTTGTCCTAAAGATGCCCTTATTGCACTAGGTGCCCAGTGCACAAATCTGTGCACCTTAAAAGGAACTGTGGGCCACAAGTCTGTGGTGGGCACAGGGGTGGGTTTTGGCCCATCCTCCGCGCCCCTGCCCAGCCCCTCCCACCACAGTCCCTGGTCCCCTGTCTGCTGGCAGCCCCGCTCCCACTACCACCGCTCTCATGCATCAGCTCCGCTCGCACCTGCTGATGGTACAGAGTGACTGGGGTCAGTGCCAGCAGTTGGGGTGAGCGGTGGCTGTTGCTCTGATTGCCCCTCAGGAGCAGGGGGAGGTGGAGAAGCCCTCTGGGGCTATTGGGCTGGCAGCCGCTGCTCGCACCTGTTGACGGTGCTGAGTGATCGGGATCAGCACCGGGCGCCGGCAGCAGGTGCGAGCGGCGGCTCCAGCACTAGCTGTGGGTGTGAGCAGGGCCGTTGCCAGCAGCGGGTGCGAGAGGCGGCTGCCGGCCCCGATCGCCTCAGGAACAGGAGGAGGTGAAGAAGCCGTGAGGGGTTATCGGGGCAGGCAGCTGCCACTCGCACCCGCTTATGGCGCTGAGCAATTAGGGCCAGCACTGGCAGTGCAAACGGTGGCTCTGGTGCTGGCAGCGGGTGCGAGTGGGGCCAGTGTCAGCAGTAGGTTGAGCACTGGGCAGGACCACAGCGCACGGGAGCAAAGAATTTTCAGTAACTACCAGAGGCTTGCCCCGATGACCGCGCCCTGCGCCCTGCCTTGGTCTGGCACCCCTGCTCACCTCCACCATCCCGCTGCGGCCAACACCCGCCATGTTCTGCACTCAGCTGCCTGCTGCCGACGCCCGCCATGTTCTGTGCATGCCCCCTTGTGGTCAGCACATGTCATAGCGACCGGTTGTTTGGTTGTTCAGCTGTTTGGTCTATTTGCATATTAGGGTTTTATATATATACTAGAGGCTCGGTGCACAAAAATTTGTGCACGCGGGGGGAGGGGGGTCCCCCAGCCCAGCCTGTGCCCTCTCGCAGTCTGGGACCCCTTGGGAGATAACGACCTGCTGGCTTAGGCCTGCTCCTGGGTGGCAGAGGGCAGGCCCAATCCCTAAGTGCAACCCCTGGTCAGGCTCAGAGCAGGGCCGATTGGGGAGTCGGGGCGCCGCCCCATCATGCACAGAGCAGGGCGGGTCAGGAGGGTGTGATGCCACCCTCAGTCACGCTCAGGGTAGGGCCAATTGGGGGGTTGGGGCACCGCTCCCTGTCACACTCAAGGCAGGGTTGATGGGGAGGTTGTGGCGCCACCCCGTCACGCACAGAGCAGGGTCGATCAGGGGGTTGGGGAGCTCCTCCCTGTCATGCACAGAGCAGGGCCGATCAGGGGGTTGAGGAGCTCCCCCCTGTCACTCACAGAGTAGGGCCGATAGGGGAACTGGGGCACCGCCCCCTGTCACACACAGAGCAGGGTGGATCAGGGGTTTGGGGCGCTGCCCCCTGTCACTGACATAGTAGGGCCGATAGGGGAGTAGGGGCACCGCCCCCTGTCACACACAGAGCAGGGCGGATCAGGGGGTTGGGGTGCTGCACCCTGTCACACTCAGGGCAGGGCCAATGGGGAGGTTATGGCTCTACCCTGTCACACACAGAGCAGGGCCCGTGGGGGGGTGGGGGGCGGGTTGGGGCGCCGCATCCTTTCACACACAGAGCAGGACCGATCAGGGGGTTGGTGTGCTGCACCCTATCAAACACAGAGCCGCAGGGCAATCAGGGGATTGGGGAGCTCCCCCCTATCAGGCACAGAGCAGGGCTGATCAGGGGGTTGGGACGCCTTCCCCTGTCATGAACAGAGCAGGGCGGATAGGGAGGTTGTGGCCCCACCCCCTGTCACACACAGAGCCGCAGGGCGATCAGGGGGTTTGGGCGCTGCCCCCTGTCATGCTGATCCCGGTGCCGGGAGCCTCGCTGCTCCACTGATCCCAGTGCTGGGAGGCATATTACCCTTTTACTATATAGGATAGAGGCCTGGTGCATGAGTGGGGGCCGGCTGGTTTGCCCTGAAGGGTGTCCTGGATCAGGGTGGGGGTTGCCACTGGGAGCCTGGCCAGTCTGGGTGAGCGGCTGAGGGCTATTTTCCGGAAGCTAGTGACTGAAGCTTCCAACTGCTCCTTGTTTTCTTTTCTTTTTTTTTTTTTTTTATTCTGGGCCAGCTTTAGCTCTGAGGCCTCGCTGCTGAAAACATCGATACAAAGTTTCGGTCGGCTGGCTTTCAGTCCGGCTGGTTTCTGGTGTTTTGTTTAGCTTCTTATTTGCTTCATAGTACATAGTTGCTTAGAGTTGCAGCTGAGAGGCCGGCAAGTGAGGCGGGGAACGTTGGAGTCCACAGCAAGCAAGCCTCATGCTCGCTTCAGTGCCTGGCTGCCGGCCGCCATCTTGGCTGACAGTTAATTTGCATATACTCACTGATTAGCCAATGAAAAGGGTAGCGGTTGTATGCTAATTACCATGTTTCTCTTTTATTAGTGTAGATAGATAACAAAAAGATCGAATCCAAGATTACACATTGCCCATGTATTTTGTAGAATGTGTCTCATTGTGATGTTAACTCATGGCTAGATTAAGGTTATGTAGTTTGGGCAAACATATTACAGACATGATGGTTTGTTCATTTTATTCTATCTTATCAGGTGGACACAGTTCCAATTTGTTTATTATGATTGATGTTAATTTTGATCACTAGATTAAGGTTTGGATTCTCTGTAAAGTTACTCCCCCTGGTTTGAAGTTAGTAAGCATTTTGTGAGAAGTACTTTGAGATTACATATAGATATTCCTGAAAAACCTTTCATGTTGCAAAAACATTAAAAATAACAGGGTTTTGGGGGAAAATAGGTTTGGGACAGACAACTCAAATCCTATGCAACTAAACAACTAATAAACAGAAACTGGTACTTGGAGAGTTAATTTGGATCACTTGAGTTTCTCTGAGCCTAGCTGGAGACTCACAGAGATGTTTAAACTGCCAAAAATAATAGAGTTAGGGGCTGGAGACAAAGAAAGGATCAAAAGAGGCAGGAGGAAGTCTTTGGGGATGATGGATATTTATCATGATTGTGGTGATGATTTCATAAGTGTATGCATATGTTTGGTTTATCAAATTGTATTTATATTTTAAATAAATGTAGTTTATTCTATGTCAATTATACCTCAGTAAAACTTTTTAAATGCTAAAAGTAGGGTTGGTAGAAACTGAGGTACACATGGAAGTAGAGAGCTATATAGCGGTCGCCAACTGGTGGTCCGCGGACCAATGGTGGTCCGCGAGGTCTGAAAAGTTGGTGACCGCTGGTTTAAGGAAACCTTTGGACTTGACACTTAGTGGTCAGAGTAGGTGGTCCAGTGTGCCACCAATTAATAGTTGCATACAATGGAGTATGCTTCTCTGCAGAAGGAGCCCTGAGTGTAAGCACCTGTTTAAAAATTTTAAAAAATATACCTGAATGACTCCTGCTGATAGTAGAGCAACTAAGTGAAGACTTTCATTTTATGCTGAAGTTCATAAATCACATAGGAACCAACATCCATGTTAAAACTTGTATAATCCCCTTTTTACTAGTTCATGAACTAATTCACATAACAAGCATACAATGTAACAAAACAATTTCTTTTCCTTTGAGTTCATTAATGTTAGTTTTCTCTCAATTTCTGTTGTTTTCCTTCAAGTTGTTTTTTTCCCCCCCTGCTTGCTTTTGCTGCATCACTTCTGAGCTTTCCTCCAAAGACTGGTAAATCTTTTCTGTCTATTCTTAGAAGTAAAAGGCCCAAAAATGCATTTTAGAATATCTGCATACATGGTTGCAACTTACTTTGACCTTTACCTAGGAGGATTTGAGTGGGCCCTTTATTGGGGAACCACTGATGTCAATCTTAGATCTTTCCTCTCGGGCTGGTCAGATTCCCCAAAGAAATATCTTCCAATCTTCTGAAGATTTGCCTATTCAGCATTAACAGGGGCCTTGCATTCAGTATTATGTACGCCCAAATTAATTTCCTTTCACTGTAGTTCTCATGTACTTAGTATGCCTAAAGACACCCCAGTTCAGATTTTGTCCATAAATAAACCTCCAGTCTTCTATGGGAGTGAGAGGGCACAGTCACTTGGAGTTGTTTCTCACATAGCTTTCACTTAATCCTCTTTGCTTCATTTTTCATTTCCAATTCCAATGGCCCTGTTCCAGTGCCTTTTGAGAATGATATAGTATAAATGGAGCTCTTCTGGTGTGCTAAGTCAGTCAGTCACCTGTTCTGCAGCTTCTAAGTCTTATTGTCTTCTCCCCTCTAATTTTTCCAATTTATTATTATGGCCCTTTTAATGAAAATTTAGTGGAGTTTTGGAAGGGAGTGAAATTAGATGGGTGTATTTAACCCGCTATGTCAATACCTAATTTCATTTTTAAAAATATTTCTTGTTTGGCTGAGAAACATTTTCCAATGTGGTTTAACCTTATTGAAGAATGACTCTTAAAACCATCTGCTTTTAAAATATTTCTAAATTCAATCTACATAGGTATAATTTCAAATTGCAAATGATAGCCTGTTTTATTCCTGGGAAAGAGCATAGTTTTATTTAATTCACAATCTGTAAATTTGTGAAAGCTTTTAGAGATATGGTTTAAATTGTCCTTTTTTAGCTGTTGTTCTTTTTATAAATTAATAAAAGATTTTCCCAGCAAAAAAAGTAGCTGATATGACTAAGGTAAAATTTCCCCATTCTTTGCTATGTTAATTTAAACAGATTAAGGCAGTTTATTATTGTACACTGGCATTCAGGCATTTACGTGTATTTTGGCCTTTGGGAAAAAATAGGTCTCCTATTTTTAGGGTTTGCAATTGGTGAACAATTTAAGCGCAGCAGGGACCTGGGACTGCTCCTTAACCTTGCAACAAGTTATGGTGGTTTCTGTTCTTTGTACAGAGCCAGATGAGTTAGGGATGAAAATAAGTCCCCCTTCATTCTGAGGATGCAGATGTGTGTAGTAGGCAAAGGCTGGGGGTAACAATCCCCGCTGACAGCTTTTCTAGTGACTGGGCTAAGAAGCTAAGACTTAATCATTAACTCCAGTCCTGGGTTAAGTAAGAATTGTCATTTTACTGGGGACTATGGCACTCAAAGCTGTTGTTAATCACTCTTCCCCATACAGTTCAGATGGCAATAAGAGCTGAAAGAAGCTGGCAGAGAAGGGCAATGCAATATTATTATTTATTGGGATCTGGTAGACTTGACTCAAATAGACGAAGCACATATCTCCAAAGTAGTTAAACCTAAAAAGGCTTCCCACAAAAACCGTATTCCAACACAACTGCCAGCACGGAAGCATACGTAATCAGGGAGGTCGGTGGCAAGAGATGTTGCTCCCAAAGGCTGGCATACAGCTTGCTCTCTAGTCCGACCTAGAAGCCAGATGATATACGTGAGTTGAAAGGAGACGGTTATGTATGTTCAGAACGGGTAGGCATTACGCCTGTCTGAAGGAAAGAGGAACACTTCCTTACTCGTACGCAGCTTGCAAGAGAAGTCCTGGAGGAGAACCAAGCTCACTGGCATGAGCTCTTACAACGCGGTGACCCCTAGAACACAGTCCAGCTTGTCCTGTCACAGCCATAGCAATTCCTGGGTCGGGGGGGCGGGGGGAGGTTGGTAAGAGTGAGAGTTTGAGCAAGTCCTCTCCCTGGAGGCCCACCATTTTAAGGTAATTTGGAATTATCACCTCCTTTCCCCAATCAGTCCCAGTTGAGTGGACTGAGGTTTTGTATCATAAAAAGTCGTCTGGTTGAAAAACAATTTAAAGCAAAAGCTTACTTCCATTCCAAACGGCTTCAGAAGTAGCCGAAGTCAACATTTATATGTTTATCTTACTACCGGGAATTTGGAGGCGGATGTCAACCATTCCACAACCTGGATTTCTCTTACCAGGGGGATAGTAACACTCTAACCCACCAAGACTAGCTCAGTAAGTAGTATTTATGAACGCACTTAATCAATGACGTTGGGATAGAGCATTATAAAATTAGAATTCAGAGATGAGAAATGGTGTCAACAATTTTAAAGTATTTCATGCCATGTTATGCTAAAACAGGGTTTTGGGTCCTAAAATCATGGAGAATTCGGCTAGGGCTTTACAAGGCACTTAATTTCTTAAGTCACTTAATTCTAGTTTTCTGTGGGTCTGAGTTGTCAGTGTCTCTTCATGTGGGGAGGAGTCACATCCTGAAGGTTGTGCTAGTGGTTATCACAATTTTTTACCTTGGGCGAATAACGTAATGGCCCTGGCTGGGCTTCAGCGACCTTCATCTGTAAGAAATAACTTCACCCAGGAATTGTTTCAGATCCTTCCCAGTGCTTGTTTACAGCGGCTCTTAGAAAAAAACGACACACACCTTGCACGGGAAATAAACAGAACCAGGTGCAGGGAGAAGAATCCGAAGGTCATGCATTTAAAAATAACCAAGCCACTCGGGGCCAAGCCACCTCTTATCTAAATGGCCGCACCCCGCTGGCCTAAGCTGTGGGGACCCGGGAAGCTGGGCAGCAGCCAGCCTGGGTAGCTGGGGTGGCCCCTGTCCTCCTGGAGGCCCTGACACACATTCGCCCAGCACACTCCGGGGACAGAGGGAGGGGGGAGACCCGCAACGGCGGCGGCGCTCGGACACTTTCCCACGCCCGCAGCACCTCCTCGCCCGGAGCGTAACTTCCCCGCCTCCAGACCCCAGGTCCGCAAAGCACAAGGAAGCACCCGGGAGCTGCACTCACGCACTTTCCGGCGCGCCGCAGCCGTAAAGCTTCGCACCGCTTCCACTGTGCGTCTGTCACCCACGCAGCGCGGAGGGGCTGCGGGCGAGCTGTCACGGAGGAGGCGGGGCGCCGCCCGGAAGGACGCAGCGCGACTGCGCGGACCGTGCGGGCCGAAAGCGCTGTTTCCCTGGGGCGTCCGTGGGCGGGGCTTGTCGTCCTGACAACCCCAGAGCGTTTAGCCCGCAAGCTCGGCTTCGCCTCTTGCAGACGCACCACGGAGGTCGTGCTTCACTGAGCATGGTGAGCGGGGAATGTGGGGGAACCAGGCGAAGGGGCGAGCACTGATTCTCCTTCCCCGGTGCTCAGTGATGAGAAGAACCCGACTTACGTTAGAGGGGAGCAGGTCGGCTTAGGAAAAACCCCTAGCGCTGTTGGGGAACGGCCTCCTCTCCATCCGTGGTCTTCCCGTCCGTAACCCGCGGACAGCTCAGAGCGGGCCCTAATCTCACACTGTTGCATGGTTTAAAACGTGGCCTCAGCCGAGTGAACATACTGATGTTTGACTCAAGGTGCGCAGCCTGCCCTGAATTTATTAGGATAAAGCTTCTCGTGGTTGTGTCTTTCCCTACACTCCTCAGCTGTCTTCTCCAAGAACAGAGGCCAACATATAGCAATGAGATAATATCTTTCCCCATTTTTCTTACATGTGATTTCCGTCTTCTATGACTGAAATCAGAGGAAGTGGGAATGTAATTAGTTAATTATTTAAAAATTATCGGAAAACATGAAGTTCATTCTTTGTACTTATGCCCTCTGAACTTTGGGCACTACTCGCTAACTGATGCTCTTAACGATTTGCAGGGAGGTGAGGATATGTTTATCGCAAACCTGCTTCACATTAAAAGCACTAGTGAGGGATGACAATTTGCCCATCTTTAAAATATGGCTACTTGAGGGCAGGGGCAATGCTATTTATATAGTCTGCTGTATAGCACTTATTTTAAAATGAAAATATTTTAACTGTTGATAGCAAATATGATAATAAAAATGGAGCCCGTTTGCAAAAGTTATGTGAGAGCGAATTCTATTCCTCTTTATATCATCTTCAGCATTTTAGAGTGTCTTGTGTATAAATCATTAATAAATATGTGCACTTTTCAAGAATGTATAATCTGCTTTGTGCCATTTTTAACATTTATATTTTATACTGTGATAATCTTATGGCTTGAACCAGTAATTTGCCCTGTGTAAGTGTTCACATATGGAAAGTTTATAATCTTATAGTCATGTAATCTCCTACAAATTCCTTACCAGAAATCTAATGGACACATGGGCCTGATCAGGAAATTACAAATAGTGTAACCGAAAAATACTTCTAATTATTTATTGAAATACTTTGCTTTTCAAAATAATTTCCACATATTGCTGAATTCTGATTCTCTCTCATATAAAAGCAATCATTTTACAGAAAGATTTTTCTATGAGATCATTCCTACACTTTCAAACTGGAATAAGTATCAACACTCAATGACTTAATGTTCTTTGGAACCCTTTAAACTAGTTCCTTTCTGACTGGTACTCTGGTTAGTGATAGGGCAGTTGATTAAACATGGATTATTGAATGATTGTATTAAGAAAGAGTGTAAAATTTACTTATAAAAGATGCTTCAGGGAGTGAACTATTTTATTTTAGTTTTTCCTAGACTTGCTTCTAGTCTTGTCTGAATTCTTTTTAAAAAGACTTCTGAGGTGATTTTAGATGTACAAAAAAGTTGCAAAGATGGTACAGAGACTTTCCTTATATTCTTTATCCAGCTTCTCCTAATTTTAGCATGTTACATAATCAGGGCACTTTTGTTAAAAGTATTTGATTTTTTCAAAAAATTTATCAATTCTTTTCTTTTTCCAAATTTTAGAGTACCAAAGCCAAGAAGGTAGGTAGAAATTTTATCATCATAGTTTTATAATTACTGGCATTGTACAAACAGAATATTAAAACATTTTTAGTTAGTTTTCTTATAGTTTATAGAATTTAGTAAGCTTACTTTGTAGACATTAATGCTGTTTAAATCATGAGCTTAATCCATTCATCACTTCACATAATTACCATTGTGTGTGTGTGTGTGTGTGTGTGTGTGTCTGTGTGAGTGGTAAGAACATTTAAAATCTACTGCCTTGGCAGCTTTCAAGTATACAATACAGTGTTATTAACTATAGTCACCACATTAGATCCCCAGAACTTATTCATTTCATAACTGAAATTTATACCCACTGACCAGCATCTGCCCATTTCCTCCATCCCTCCACCTCTGGCAATCACCAATTTACTCTCTGTTTCTATGAGTTTGGCTTTTTTAGATTTTACATGTAAGTGAGATCATACAGTCTCTCTGATTTAGTTCACATAACATAATGCCCTCAAGGTTTATCTATATTAATGCAAATAGCAAGATTTTGTTCTTTTTTATGGCTGAATAATATTCTATTGTATATTTTCTTTTTCCTTATCTAGTCATCTGTGGATAGACACTTAGATGGTTTCATGTCTTGGGTATTTTGAATAATGTTGCAATGAACATGGGGATGCAGGTATCTCTTCAAGAAAGTGATTTCATTCATAAAGTTTACATTCTATCTGGGGGTGGGAGGTGATGAAATAATATAAACCTATACAATAAAAGGCTAATATGCAAATCAACTGAATGGTGGAACGACTGGTTGCTATGACGCGCACTGACCACCAGGGGGCAGATGCTCAATGCAGGAGCTGCCCCCTGGTGGTCAGTGCACTCCCACAGGGAGAACACTGCTCAGCCAGAAGCTGAGCTCATGGCTGGCGAGCACAGCAGTGGTGGCAGGAGCCTTTCCCATCACCGAGGCAGCACTAAGGATGTCTAACTGATGGCTTAGGCCTACTCCCTGCAGGAGGCTCCCAGACTGCCAGAGAGAACAGGTCAGGCTGAGGGCCCCCACCCCCCCCGAGAGCATGAATTTCGTGCACAAGCCCTCTAGTTTTAAATGACTTGGAATATGCAGAAAACCAAGGAAGGTTGCAGTGAGAAATGTGTGGTAGAGGATAGTACTGTTACATATAGGGTGATTAAGGAAGTAAAATTTGAGAAGAGACCTGTATGAAGTAAGAAAGTCAATAATTAGCTGGCATTTGACCACTTTAGACTGAAGAAGACAGTTATTGCGAAGTTGGCAGTGACCTTGTGAGAATACCGGAGTGGTTAGAATAGAGTGAGAGAGGTAGAAAGTGAAAGGTAAAATATGGGGTGTGGTGGAGGAGATAATAGGAGACAGAGCATGGCCAAGTAGACCAAGATGAAATGTTTGGGTTTTTATTCTTAGGGTAATGGATAGCCTGAGAAAGTTGTAAACTGAAGAGTGACATGATATGATTTACGTTTTTTAAAGGGTCAGTGAAAAATTCACTCTAGGGAAGCAAGAGTACAAGTAGGAGGATGAGTTGGGAAGCTGTTGCAGCAGTCTAGATCCAAGTCTTTGCACTGAAATAAATCAAATTCTAGAAGTAAAGAGGACCCTCAGAGATACGCAAAGGTTTTCTAGGGAGACAATGACACAGAGAACTTTATGGATATCAATTTCCAGATAATCAACTTCCATATTGATCTTTTCCTGGGGAAAATCTACAGTTTCGAAGTCCTGCCTTTTGCTATTACACTCTCCCCTTTCACAATTACCCTTTTGCTTTTCAAAACAAAGGCATATCTCTCAACCATTCTAATCTTACCCTCAGGCCTGGGCTATGAAACTAATGGATGATCCAAAACATTTATTCTGGCAAACCTTTCTTTAGTCATGGCACCAAGGACTTCTTGTTTTGTCTTGTAAGTGCTGAAATGTGGCATTAGAAGTTTTGAGATATTCTGTATTTCTTATATATTGTAGTGTGGAGTGGTGGGACTGGTAATAATTTTTGTTTAGTGACATCACCCATGAGAATATTGTCAAACAATGATGCACAAAAAAACTATCACAATGTAATTCATTAATAAAACATCTAGACTCCAAAAATAACAATTTTAAAAAATAATTCTTTATTGTTGAAAGTATTACATATGTCATCCTTTCCTCCCCCACTGACCCTCTCCAGCCCGCCCCCACCCCCTAACCCAGGCCTTCAGCACCCTATTGTCTGTGTCCATGGGTTATGCATATATGCATACAAGGTCTCAAAAATAACAGTTTTTTTTTAATGAAAAAAGATTGAATATCAGTAAGTATGTAAATGAGCTTAATAGTTTTACATAGACCTTAAAGTCGTTTTTGAAACTTCATACAACTTGAATTAGTATTACTCGTTTCAAAAGCTAGGAAATTGTACAGGACTATAGAAAAGGTTATTGATGTAAAGGCAGTGGTACTCTGGTTAGTGATAGGGCAGTTGATTAAACATGGATCATTGAATGATTGTATTAAGAAAGAGTGTAAAATTTACTTATAAAAGATGCTTCAGGGAGTGAACTATTTTAGTTTAGTTTTTCCTAGACTTGCTTCTAGTCTTGTCTGAATTCTTTTTAAAAAGACTTCTGAGGTGATTTTAGATGTACAAAAAAGTTGCAAAGATGGTACAGAGACTTTCCTTATATTCTTTACCCAGCTTCTCCTAATTTTAGCATGTTACATAATCAGGGCACTTTTGTTAAAAGTATTTGATTTTTCAAAAAATTTATCAATTCTTTTCTTTTTCCAAATTTTAGAGTGCCAAAGCCAAGAAGGTAGGTAGAAATTTTATCATCATAGTTTTGGGAACTATGCAGTGGTTTTTGGGAAAAAAAACAACATATTGATGTAAAGGCAGTGGTGGATCTTTCAGCAGTGCACCTGATATTTTTTAAAGGGTCAGTGCACCTGTTCCCTCCCAGACTGCCAGAGGTATTCTCACAAGGTCACTGCCAACTTCGCAATAACTGTCTTCTTCAGTCTAAAGTGGTCAAATGCCAGCTAATTATTGACTTTCTTACTTCATACAGGTCTCTTCTCAAATTTTACTTCCTTAATCACCCTATATGTAACAGTACTATCCTCTATCACACTGCCTGACCTGTTCCCTCTGGCAGTCTGCGAGGGAACAAGTGCACTGACCCTTTAAAAAATATCAGGTGCACTGTTGAAAGATCCACCACTGCCTTTACATCAATATGTTGTTTTTTTCCCAAAAACCATTGCACTTCATAGAATACATGAAATAGCAGAAGACTTTAAGTGGATTGTAGGAGAAAATTGCCTTACAGATTGATGAATACATAGATGATTCCTGTTATTCCAGTTAATTTATAATTGCTCTTCCAGTGAAGAAAATATTAAGAAATGTTGATATTTGAATTATTTTTAGGAATACAACTTGTGAAGAGACTTTACAGAACTTGGTTTATTTTTATTAGAATTCATTTTATTTGAATAGACTGAGAATAGTAACGAAAAACCTTCAGGTATGGAACTGTACTTTAAATCCTATTTTAATTTAGGAATACAATATTCACAAACAAGCTTTGTTTGCCTAAAATTTTGTTGTGGAGCGCGAGTGACAGAATGACCAGAACTCCAGACTGATTAAAATTTGGAGAACCTTTATTGACTGGCCAGTGTCCGCTCCTCCACTCGGGAAGCCCAAGAGAGAAGCGGCCATGACCATCTTCAGAGTCCAATATTTAAAGGGGACAACTACATTCGTGTTCAGGTTCCCATAGCAAGCAAAGCCAAGTTACAAAAGCTCATTGCGTAGTTTTAGCCAAGCTATTCATCATCCTCCTGTTATTCATTTCTGGGTAACTTAAAGGTCAGGACTATTCTTAATTTTGACCTCTCTGTTCTTTGTAGGCCGTTGCTCAGGTGTGTTAATCTGTTTGTTCTTTGTAGGCCGTTGCTCAGGTGTGTGAGCTCAGTTCCTAGAAACTTTGCACAGGCTGTCAAGCAGCTGAGGTGGCTAGGTAATTAAGCAGGCCTAAAAATTTTTTCTACTCTGTAACAATTTGAGTCCTGTTTTCTATGGGACATGCAATGTTGACCCTAAAATATAAATGATGTTAATTAAGCTCAGGTCATTAAAATTGCATCTTTTTAAAACAATGTGTAAGGAAATGGAATAAACTCATACCTGACCTCATAGTACAAACTGAGGTAGCTTGTCATGAAGATGCATATTGACATGTTTATTTGTATTAAAATATGGACTCAGACTGTCTTCTGTCATTGTGATGTGGCCATTTGGTTTAATTGTGACATGACCAATTGGTTTAACTTTGAAAGCCAGACTTTTCAAATTAGGTAAATAGTAGACACTTTTTATTCTTTGAATGAGCAAAATCTGCAGCTTTAAAGTTTTGATAAACTTAAAATTAAAGCAAGTGGTGAGATAAAATAATTTTATAAAAAATATTTTTATTTTTTCCATTTCCAGTAATGTTGTACTTAAAAGATTTTTTGGATCAACTTTTATGCTGAAAACAAATAGTACTGACTAAAATATACATATAGATCAAAACTGTCATCTTAAAAGTATTTAGAGCTAATAAGATAGTAAGAAATTAACACAAGAAACCCTGTATGAAGGCAGAAACCGAAGAAGTAACAGAAGCTCTGTTATCGTGAGGTCATTTACAGACCTGGGCAAACTTGAACTTTGGTCTTAACAGCAACAATGGAAGCCAAACACAGTGGAATAATGTCTTCAGTAAATAACTGCCAATTTAGAATTCTGTAACAGTTCAAATAGTTTTCAAAAATAAAAGGGAAATAATACTTTCCCAGGCAAAAATTGAGTTTCCACCTGCAAAACAGATTACATGTATAATGTATAAAACAATCATCATCATCATAATAATATGTGGATTCAAAAAATAAACTAAGATGCATGACAACAAACAACCCAACATTTTCGTCAGTTGATATCTACATGTTGTAGGTAGCTGGAACAGCACCAGGTGTTAGGCCTGACCTGGGTTTAGCAACCTCAGTACTTGAGTTCTGGCTAGGAAAGAATTCAGAGCCAAGACTCAAACTTTAAGAGAACATTTATTTGGAAAATCACAGAGGAAGAATAAGTAATTTGTAGAAAAAATGGGCTTAAGAAACAAGTTATAACGGTAAAGGAAGGGCCCTTGGAGCTTAGACATGAAGAAGGCAGTGGTAATGCTCCTGGGAGAAGGGAGAGGGTGAAGGAGAGAGGGAAGGGAAAAGCAAAGGTGCATTGTGCTCCTGGGAGGAAGAGCACACTGGGTCCTGGTCCTAAGGGTTTAAGGGTGGAGATTTTAGGGGAGGCACCAGGCGACGATCTCAGTAGAATATTCAGCAGCTTTCCCGGTGTGTCCATTTAGCGTCTAGGTCTCCACTGGTTGATTGATCCGTGCCAGGGCAGGGCGTCATTATCCAATGCAGTCCATCCTCAAGTCAGCCACGTCATCACTTGTCTGGTTTTGCTGCTTTTCTGGGTTTGGGGCTGAAATACAGCTGAGGCCTGGATATTATTTCTAGGGAGGTAAGGTCACTCTGGGGCAAGGTCCCATTCTACAATTGTCCTTTGCTATGCACCCAGGGCTTTCTGCCCTGGTGATCTTCTGTACTTGGCCTACCGTCCGTGCTCTGCTCATGTCTGCCTAACTGCTTACCACACATACAGTGGAATATTTTTTTTAGCTATAAAATGGAAATATCAGTACCTACTATACCATGGATAAACCTTGAAACATTATGCTCAGTGAAAGAGACCAATCACTAAAGACCACACATTGTATTATTCCAGTTAAATGAAATGTCCAGAATAGACAGATCTATACAGAACATAGATGAGTGGTTTCCTAGAGCCAGGAGGTTGGGAGGGAATGGGGAAGGGTGACTGCAAATAAATATGGGATTTCTCTTATGGGGGTGATAAAAATGTTCTATAATTGTTGTGGTTGGTTGTACAACTTTGTGACTACATTAAAGCCATGAATTGTATACTCTAAATGGGTTAATTGTGTGGTATGTGAATTATATATCAGTAAAACTGTTATAAAAAGATACATGACAACATGCATGATTTGGGTAGGGAGAGGGTAAATTGAGTTAAGATGTTCTAAAGTCCATGTAAGGTTTCATAGAAGGATAAATGTAATCATATATTAGTTATGTATGTTGACTTTCTAGAATAGCGACTAAAATGATATAAACACAGTATATAAATTCCAAACTAGTAGAGGGAAAATAGTGGATTGACAAAAAATAATCAATGGAAAAGATATCAAGAAAGAATACAAAATGACTGCCAAACAATACCCCAAAATAAAAAAGAAAGAAAGCTTGTCAGACTGGATAAAAAATAAAATCCACCTCTTGGTTTCTTGGTTCTTTTGGGCTCTTGGCTTTCTTGGTGCATGGTGGGGCTTTTTGTCCCTCCTCTCCTGCATTCTCCTACATGGCCCAAGGCTATGTGGACCCCACACGCTATGGACTACAACTAGGCTGATGCTGTCCCGCTCCTGGCTCCAACATGAAAAGGAAACTGGACACTGGCTTCGCTTCCAGCTTTCCTGAAACCCCAGCTACACTTCTTCTCTCACTGGACTCTAATGGGACGTTGGAAACGCAGAGATTTAATTCCACAAAAAAAAAATCACGAGTTCTCCAGTGGGGAAAAATATTCAACAATAATCTTTTTACAAACACTATGCAAATAAAAACACAGAAAAGTTGAAAATAAGATAATGGAAAAAATACATGTTATGCAAATACTAGAAAAAAGAAAGCTGATATAAAGCTATATTAATATTAATATACAGCTATATTAATATTTTATACAATAGACTTTTAGGGAAAAAGCACCTCTAGAAATAAAGAGGGTCATTTATAATGACAAAGATGTGACTAAGAAAATATAATTTTAAATTTGTATGCACCTAATTACAAAGACTTGAAATATACACTAGAAATTTAGAGAACTAGCAGTAGAAGTAGGCAATCATAGTGGGAGATTTTCTCTTTCAGTAATTAGAAGGTTGGAATAACATGAAGAACAAATCTAATGAATTAGACATGTTTAGAACATGGTACCCAACAAACAAAAATTTAAAATATATATATATTATCTTAACATCTACCCGCAGTAGATGTTAAGATAATGACCATAAAGGCCTGTCTGTCCAGCCTGGGAAAGGACCAGATTGGTTAAGGGACACAGAACTCTGGAAGATTTACAAAATGGATTGGTTCTGGGCAGGATCCAGCGTCAGCCCACTAGAGCTTGGGAAGTTGATTGGTTAGTTTAAAGAAGTGCCTGGTCCTTCACAAACCCCAGGTAATATAACCCAAGCTTAACAAAGCGCTCTTGCCCAGTGGGACTGGCTCAGTTGGTTCCGTGTCCTCCTGTGCATCCAAGGGTTGCCAGTTTCAATTCCCAGTCAGGCATAGGCTTGCAGGTTTGGTCCCTGGTTGGGGCACCTGCAGAAGGCAACCAGGGTGATCTCTCTCTCTCCCCCTTTCTCTCTCTCTAAGCATGTCCTCAACTTAGGATTCAAAACAAAATGAAACTCCCTCTCTCTGACCCCATAACTCAACTCACACTAGCCAGAGTGCTCATGTACCCTCTCTGGACAGCCGCCATGTGACTTAGCAGCTGCCTGGGGCCAGGGACGGGCAGCAAGTCCTGGCACAGTGCTAACCAGGAGAGCAGCCTAAGCTGTCCCGGGAAAAACTGGACTCTATTTCCTTCTTGGGATAGCTGCCCCTCATATCTGAATGTTAAAATTTTGGGGGCACAAACTTAAGTATTATCTGCTCTGTAAAATTTTACTTGATCCCAGCTATTGAAAATAATCTCTCCTTCCTTCAAACTTGCAAAATAATTCTCTGTTTTGTCTGCTAGTCATAAAAATTTCTTTAATCTTTGTAGACATGTTGCTGTATTAAAACTGTTTTTATATATATCTTCTTTTAATCCTTATAACAGTAAAAAGAGGTTCTATTTAGCACCACTTTAAAGATGTGAAAACTGGGGATGGGGAGTTACTTAAATTGTACATACTTGTCAGTATTACTCTTGCTGTTGAATAACTTATATGCTTATTTTTTTCTTGTTTTCATACATTGTCCCTTAAGGCACTGAGTCAAGGCTTTGCACATAATAGGTTGTCCTATTTGAACGAGTGAAAGACTGGATTCATGGGAGCAAAACTGTTTTTCATAATTATGTTTTGAGGGAATGTGCTTGTAAGTTATTTGGGTATACGTTAATAGCCTTTTTTTTGAATGTTGTGGCCTTTGTGAAGATTGGCAATAAGAAAAAGAAATTCTCCAAAATTGAACGACTGAAGCAGCTACAAGAGGAGGAGGAGAAACGACTAAAAGAGGAAGGTACAAAATACAGTTATATACACAGTTATACTAATTTCATATGTAGGTTATACCAACCATAGGTTGGTATTCCTGTAATGCAGTCAAAATATTTTTAAAGAATTTTCAAATTTCTTTAATTTTTCAAGTTTAATTTTTTATAACAGATGCCTACTATTTAAAGGGTATCCGGAAAGTTGATAGTACACACAAATCACTTTCAGATATATCTTGAAGTAGAGTTGTCAGAGAAAATACAGGATGCTCAGTTAAATTTGAATTTCAGATAAACAATGGATAATGGTATAATTTGCCCCATGCAATATTTGGGACATACTTAAAAAAAAAACAACCCAAGAAAACAAACAGTTCATTATTTATCTGAAATTCAAATTACAACAGAGTATCTTTTACCTTTATTTGTTAATTCTGGCAATCTTACTTGAAGTATTTATATTTACAGATGAAATAGAGGCATCGGTGCTGATTGTGCAGTGAGAATTCTGACACTCAAATTCATTAAGTATGGGAAATATATGTTAGCAAGAAATACACACAACTACCTCAATTTTATAGTTTAACTAGAGGCCTGGTGCATGAAATTCTGCATGGGGGGGGTGTCCCTCAGTCCGGCCTGCACCCTCCCCAATCTGGGACCCCTCGGGGGATGTCTGACTGCGGATCGGGCTTAAACTGGCAGCCGGACATACCTCTCACAATCTGGGACTGCTGGCTCCTAACTGCTCACCTGTCTGCCAGCCTGATTGCCCCTAACCACTCCCTGCCAGCCTGATTGATGCCTAACTGCTTCCCTGTCAGCCTAGTTGCCCCCAACTGCCCTCCCCTGCCGGCCATCTTGTGGTGGCCATCTTGTGATGACATGAGGGCATCGTGTGAGGGCACGAGGACCACCTAGGCTTTTATTAGTATAGATAATATTTATTTGCCAAATTTAAACAAATTTCATTTGTTTAAAATATCTATTAAAATTAAAAAATATATTATTTAAAATAACAAAAAATTATTTTAAAAATGTAAATATTTCAAGTTGTTTTAGCTTTTAACATTAAAAACATCTGTGGATTCAGATTCAGGTTTTAAAAGTCTGTCTTCACGCCCTGACTGGTTTGGCTCAGTGGATGGAGCGTTGGCCTGCAGACTGAAAGGTCCCAGGTTCGATTCCAGTCAAGGGCATGTACCTTGGTTGCGGGCACATCCCCAGTGGGAGATGTGCAGGAGGCACCTGAATGATGTTTCTCTCTCATCGATGTTTCTAACTTTCTATCCCTTTCCCTTCCTCACTAAAAAAAAAAAAAAAAAAATCAATAAAATATATTAAAAAAATAAAAGTCTGTCTTCAGGTTCTATATTAATTATTTATGTATAATCATATAAATCCTTTTTAGGTGACTATTGATAAGACTAGAACATCAGGATCTAGGACTTGGGGAATGTTTTATTTTATTGGGTTAAACTTATATTCTTTAACATATGTGTCACATTTTCCTTTTGATAGTGAAAGCAAGAGAAGATTAAGGTCATTGCTTTGATGATGTAGATATCACAAGATTATAGAAATCCTCTGGAATTATTACCTCTCCTTAATTATTAATTATTCATGATAGATCTATCATTTTTCTATTGGATAAAATCATTATATGGACCTTTTTTTTTTTGGCCAGAACATTTAATCATGTTACTTTTAAAAAAGAAATCTAGCTCTTGTCTTATTTCTATCTACTTATATAAAAACCCTGGGTGTAACATCATGACCAGAAGCGCGACCAACCGGAAGGAAATCAGTCCTGCTGGGGTCATCTTGGAAACGGCTGCACCCTCCCCCAGCTGTTTCCTGGAGGGTGAGGTTTCAGGCAGGAACCCGCCCTTGGAGCAGAGCATGGAAGTGAAATGATTTGTAATGGATCTATTATTGAAGCTACCTTTGGAAATACTATATCTATAGATCAGTGGTTCTCAACCTTGGCTGCACATTAGAATCACCTGGGAATCTTTTTTTTTTTTTAAATATATTTTATTGATTTTTCACAGAGAGGAAGAGAGGAATAGAGAGTTAGAAACATCGATGAGAGAGAAACATCGATCAGCTGCCTCCTGCACACCCCCTATTGGGGATGTGCCCCCAACCAAGGTACATGCCCTTGACTGGAATCGAACCTGGGACCCTTGAGTCCGCAGGCCGATGCTCTATCCACTGAGCCAAACCAGTTAGGGCAGATAATTCCCTTTTAATGTGCACGAATTTCGTGCACAAGGTTACTAGTCACATAATAAAGGTCATTACTTCTGTTATCATGATTGCATCTTGCAAATATCTGAAGGAACTTTAAGGGCTTAAAAATAGATTGATTTTATCAGTTAAAAAAAAAATGTCTTTTTGTTCTTTAGAGGAAGCCCGTGTGAAATCTGAAAAAGAAGAACTAGCAAGGCTTGAAATAGAACAAATTGAGAAAGAAAAATGGCAACAACTTGAAGCAAAGGTAAATTAATGTTAATGATGTTATTAGTGAAGACAAACTATATGGCTATCAGATCTGTTGGGCCATTTAATGTCATTCTCCTCCAGAAGCTACCAGTAACGTTTAGGCCTATCTGAACTGGCTTAACTCACTTAATTCTACCATAAGATTAATGACATATCATCCACATTTCACAGTTAAAGAAATTGAGAAATCAAGCTAGGTTAAAGCCAGACCTAGACATAAGTACTCTTGTATCTGAGCCCTTGCTTGTAAATATTAAGTTATTATTCTCAATCTGTTTTATAGATAATTAAACAGGGACCAAAAAAAAAAATTCAAATTCTACCTCTTCTTTTTTAGTTTCACTTCTCTTTTTCACCAGAATTTTTCAGATCAGTAGTTCTGAAGTATTTTGATCTCAGGAAAAAAACAACTTCGTTACTCTTAAAAATTGAAGACCCACAAGGAGCTTTTTATTTTTTATTTTTTTTAATTTACTTATATTTTTTAAAATATATTTTATTGACTTTTTACAGAGAGGAAGAGAGAGGAATAGAGAGTTAGAAACATCGATGAGAGAGAAACATCGATCAGCTGCCTCTTTCACACCTCCTACTGGGGATATGCCCCCAACCAAGGTACATGCCCTTGGCCGGAATCGAACCTGGGATCCTTCAGTCCGCAGGCTGATGCTCTATCCATGAGCCAAACCAGTTAGGGCGAGCTTTTTAAATATGAGTTATATCTATCAACATTTACCATAGTAGAAATTAAAACTGAGCGCCCTACCCTAGCTGGTTTGGCTCACTGGCTAGAGCGTCAGTCTGGGGACTGAAGAGTCCCAGGTTCGATTCTGGTCAAGGGCATGTACCTTGGTTGCAGGCACATCCCCAGTAGCGGGGGTGCAGGAGGCAGCTGATCAATTCTTCTCTCTCATCGATGTTTCTAACTATCCCTCTCCCTTCCTCTCTGTAAAAAAATCAATAAAATATACTTAAAAACAAACAAACAAACAAACTGAGTGCCCTAGCCAGTTGCTCGATGGTTAGAGCGCCAGTGCTTGGACTGAAGGGTCTCAGGTTTGATTCAGGTCAAGGGCACACGTACCTACGTTTCAGGCTCCATCCTTGGCCCTGGTTGGAGCATGTGTGAGAGGCAGCCAATCGATGTGTCTCTCTCACATCGATGTTTCTCCCTCCCTCCCTCCCTCCCTCCCTTTCACTCTCTCTAAAAAATCAAAGGAAAAATATCCTCAGGTAAGGATTAATGACAAAAAATAAGTTAAAAATTTAAAAACATTATATTAATAGACTTAAACATTGTTAAAAAGAAACATTAATAAAAATTAATACACTAACATTTTAAGAAAACAACTATATATAATTATTTGTACATAATATATATTATTTCATTATGTTATAATTAACATAAAACATTATATTAGTTTCAGGTGTGTAGCATGATTTAATACTTGTATATGTTGTGAAATAATCACCACAATAGGTCTAGTTAACATCCATCACCACACATTATATATACATTTTTTTAATTAGAAAAATGAGTGGCATTGGTTATGTTTTTAAAATCTCTTTAATGTCTGACTTAACAGAAGACAACTGGATTCTCATATCTACTTCAATATTCTGTTACAATGTGTATTTTTTACAGAAATATATGAAGAAAATCTGGCCTCACACAGATATGTAGTTGAAAAAAAGGAGGAATATTGCATTAGACTTTCAAATAATTGTGCATATTTTTATTTATTACTGTTCCAAAAATCAATAAGTGGTAGTTCTTAATGTGAAATCTAAAACCATATCAATGGACTTTTTATACTCTATTACACTGAAACATTGATCTACTTTACACTGTGAATAAATCTTGTATTCATGCATGATTTTGCAGTTGGTTGCTTGGAAAAGTTTGGTTCACTGAATTATTTGCTTGCAAATGTGGATACATTTTTATTTATTTTATTATTACTATTTTTTAAATTCTCACCTGAGCCTATGTTGATTGATTTGAGAGAGAAAGGAGAGGGCGGGTGCGTGGAGAGAGAGAAACATAAGTCAGTTATCTCCCATTCGCACCCCGACACAGGGGTGGGACCTGCAGCCTTTTAATGTACAAGATAACGCTCCAACCAACTGAGCCACCCAGCTAGGACACATATTGACACATTTTATTATTCATTGCAAAAAAAAAGAAAAAATCACAAGCATGCCCTGGCCAATTTACTCAGTGGTTAGCGTGTCGGCCCTTGGACTGAAGGGTAGTAGGTTCAATTCCCAGTTAAGGGCACGTATCTTGGTTGTAGGTGAGGATTAAAATGAATTAAATTTAAAAACCACAAACATTAATATAATCTCTAATCAAATCAGAAAAAAGTTCTTAAGGATTTCAAAACTCTCACAGTGGTAGATACCAATTTTCTAAAATTTGAAATTTATTTGAAAGCTTGAATTGGCAACAAATGCTTTAAATTGTCTCCTGGAAGTGACATGCTCAATTCATTCATTTTTGAGAGAATGTCTGCCATAATACTCAAATAAGTACGCAAGAATTTATTCCTCAAGATGATATTGTCTGTTGATATGCAGCAGACATATTTTATGCTTACTTCCCATTTTATCACACAAAATATTAAAAAGACATATACTGAAAGGCTGAAATTTAATAAAATTAATAATCACTTTTTCATCTAGTCGATCTCACATGAAATTGGCAGTTTAATACCCATCCCCCCTGAAGAATATGGCCACTAGTACAATTTGTGCCTTGATTTACGCTAAGTCGTCTGCAGTTTCATACCATCTTGCACCATCAGTGAAAATGTGTACACTGTGAGGAAGGCAGGTAAAGTCTCAGTATCATTGTGAAAAGGTATTTGACCTCCCACCTCCCGAAAGAGCCTTGGGATACACCAGGAGTTTGCAGACCACACTTTGCAAACCACTGTTTCAGATGAAACCTTTTAGAAATATCAGTTACATTCAAGCTCATTATAATATTTGTTCTGAAATGAAATACTTTGCCAAGTAAATTTTATGCTACTTATGAAACACAAAGCTGAAATTAAAAATCTATGTATTCCCATGCAACAGGATCTAGGAAGGAAAAATGAAGAACTCGAAGAACTTTATTTATTAGAGAATTGTTTTTCTGAAGCAGAGAAAATTAGACGAGAACAGAGATTGCATTCTCAGGTAAGACTTATTGTTATTCTTTTTTTGAGATAATACTTTTGTACCACAAGAGGGAGTTATAGTCCGATATCTTTTTTAGTCTTAAGAAATTCTAAATTTGTCTATAAAAACAATCTCTAATATGACAGATTAATTATAGCGACGTAAACTCATATAGCTTTGCAGACAACTATTTGTCAATAATAAGGCCCTTGAAACATTTACATCCTTTGACTGATTTAATTTTTGGAATCTTTACTGAGGAAATTATCCTAAATTAAAATATAAAAACTGGATCTGAGGCAAGCTAGTGTTGCTCAAAATGGCATTAACTTTAGAAATAATATAGGTGATTATCAGAAGAAAAAAGAAAACCTGTAATAGTATGACAAAATATGATTATGGTATAATTTTAAGCAAAATATTTTAAGTACAATATGATTACAAATGTAGAATTTGCATAGATTACAAAATGACTGGAAGGGTTCATACTAAAATGCTAATGGAAATGAACAGTTAGTAATCATTTAAGAAGTAGAAATTAGCCCAAGTGTTGGCTTTTGTAAATATAGGAGCTCTAGGATTAGAGAGGAAAGCAAAAACAAAGCCAGCCCATATATTGTTTTAAAAATTAAAATGACAATAAATATGTATTTATTTGAA
Organism: Myotis yumanensis; assembly: GCF_028538775.1. NCBI lineage: Eukaryota > Metazoa > Chordata > Mammalia > Chiroptera > Vespertilionidae > Myotis > Myotis yumanensis. Next base: position 180,289,497 of record NW_027223754.1, read on the forward strand.
TGCTTGAAAATTATTTTTCTGAAGAAAATTTGGTTATTTTAGAGATAAATCAAGTAACTGGTTAAAGTCATAATATATCTTTAGCCTAAATTGGGAAAACTAGGTTATGAGAGCTCATACTTAAACAAGAATTTACTCTTTCTTAAACATAATTTACTTTTTGGTTGAATTGCATCAGTGTGAACCTTCAAATATTTTTACTCTACAGTGGATGCACTACATTCAATGCGATGGGTGTCCTGACCCCTCAGTAGCCCAGGAAATTAACACTTTCATTAGCTTATGGAAAGAGGAAAAAAATGAGACATTTGAGGAAGTAATTGCAAAGAGTAAACTAGTGCTATATGTAAGTACTTGAGTATTATTCTATAATTTTAAATTACTTAAATTACAAAATAATTCCAAAAATAGAAATTAAATAAATATGATTGTTGTCAATTAATAACACTGTTGCTTCCTTGGCTATGGAGAAAAATATTTGCTAACCTTTTTTTTAAAAAAAAAAATAACCTCCTAAAATCCTCTTGATGCCTAAGGTGAGGTCAACATAACATAAATGTGAAGTATTAATTGTAATGTGTATCTAATTCAAGTGAAAAATTAAGTTTCTTCTATTTATGTAAATAACTTAGGGGAAAGTGCATACTTTTATTATCAGCTGGCATTATTCACTATTCAGTGATGCAGTACATATGTTTTTATTGTTAACTATGTGCCAGGCACCTACTCATTCAGGCAGGGAAAGTATAAAGATGATTAAGAATATCCTATGTTCTATTTCTGCAAACAGGATGGACAGACTAGCCTGAAGAATTTGTTCATTAGATTCCTTCGTTTATTTTGATTTTTAGATTCAATTGTTGATAGATACATATTTATTGCCATTTTGTTGTTCATATTTTTATACATTTTTTTCTTCTTCTTAAAGAAGACCCTTCAACATTTCATGTAGTACTGGTTTGGTGGTGGTGAGCTCCTTTAGCTTTTTCTTCTCTGTGAAGCTCTTTATTTGATCTTCAAATCCAAATGATAGCTTTGCTGGGTAGAGCCTCCCACACACTGTGAGGTATTTCACACCAATGGATTCATCATACAGTGTTCTCACCATTGCATGTGCTCTCTACCAGGGAGGCTGCCATGGTATGATACTGGGCCGGGAATCTGGTGCTCTGCCATTAGCAGGGAGGCTGTGGGAGGTAGCACTGGAGTTGGCTAGTGAGGACGAGAAGTGGTATCTTGCTGTTAGGAATGTGGGAAGTACAAGTAATGAGTAGTAGGGAAGGTGAGAAAAGGGTAAGTGAAAGGAGACAGCAGAAATCACAGCAATGGGAAACTAAAGCAGGAAGGCACAAGAGCAACAGAAAGGACTGGAGAGCAGAGAACCCATGGTAAACATCAAGTTCCAGGTTATCAAATTATTTCTTTGACAAACTCTGAGATAACGCTTACTATGCCAGGCTTTGGAAAGAGTAACTTGCTGAATTTTCATCATAACCCTGTGAGGAAGACACCATCGTTCCCATTTTACAGATGAAGTTGAGGCAGAGAGATGTCAAAGAACTTGCCCAGGATCACACTGGTAGTAAGAGGTGGCTAGAACTGAAACCCACTGTCTGGTTTGAGTCCATACTACTCTACACTATCATGTTGCCTCTCCTAATTTAGAAGTTTTCTATTTATCATTTGTGTCAGTGTTCAGAGCTAAATTCTGCCACTTACTAGTTGTTCCTTGATCATGCTGTGCCTCAGTTTCTCCCAATACTTTAGATATCTTGCCACCCTTTCCTTGCTTGCATGGTTTATGAGCAGTTGGTTGTAACTATTTGCTCCTCTAAAGGTAAGACTTTTTTCCTACCAGTTTCCATCAGGATTTTTAAATTTATCTTTTGTTTTCTATAGCTTGAAAATGATATGTTTAAGTATAATTTGGTGGGGGAGGGGGGGCATTTATCCTGCTTGATGTTCTTTGAGCTTTGTGGAACTGTGGTTTGACCTTTGACATGAGTTTAGAGAAATTCTTAGTCATTATTATTTCAAATATTTCTTCTGTCCCTTCCTCTCTTTTTTCTCCGTTTAGTATTCCCATTATGTGGGGACTGCTCTTAGTCATTGTCTCACCGTCCTTGGATATTCTGTCCTGTTTTTCTTCCAGTCTTCTCTCCTTTGCTTTTGGTTTTCCATTCTATTGATATGTCCTCCAACTCAGAGATGCTTTCTTCAGCTGAGTGTAGTCTGCTAGCGAGCCCACCAAAGGCATTCTTCAATTCTGTTCCAGTGTTTCTGATCTCTAGGATATCTTTTCGGTTCGTTCTTAGGATTTCCATCTCCCTGCTAATGTTATCCACCTATTCTTGCACGGTGACTTCTTTATCCACAGAGTCCTTAGCATATTATGTTCAACACAGTTGTTTTAAATTCTTGGTCTGATCACTCCAACATCCCTGCCATGTCTAGCTCTAATGCTCTGTCTCTTGAAATTGTGTGGGGTTTTTTGTGCGTGTTTTGTTTTTGCCTTTTGGTATGCCTACTCATCTTTTCTTGAGAGCAGGACCTGATGTGGTGGGTAAAAGGAACTGCTGTAAACAGGTGTTGAGTAAGGCGGTGGTGAGGGATGGCAGGGGAGGGGCAGCTTTCTCTAGCCCTGTGATGGGCCTCAGTTCTAGCAGCCCTGTGCCCCTGGGGGCAGGAACTTCACACGTGTCTTTAATTTATTGTACCTCTCAGGTGGAGGGGTGACTGCAGCCAGCTGGGGTCATCTCTTTCCTGTCCCCCAGGCAGGTCTGATAAAACTCCAGCGGGTCCCCAGGTGAGGCAGGTCTGATAAAACTCCAGCGGGTCAGGCTCTGGTTAATTAGTTTCCGGAGCTCAGGCCTCGTGAAGGAGAACAGGATGTCCCCGCGCATTTCACAATGGTTCCCTTTCCCCTCCCAGTGCCGGAGCACGAGGGGATGTTTCTCCTGCGTTTACTGTGGGGAATGGTGGAGCTCCTGGGGGTCCTCCCGCGACCCTGTCCTCCGCGCTGAGCCTCCAGCAGCTCGTTTCTTACAGCTCAGGGCCCTGGTTCCGGCCCAGGTTCCTGCTCAGTCCGGTCCCTCTATTCACCTGGGAGTCTCTCCAATCGTGGGGGGAGGGACTTGCCCTGTGTCACCCCTCACTTATGGATCAAAGAAGAGTTGCTGACTTTCCAGTCTGCTCAGCTCTTTACTTGCTGGGACAGAGCAGTGTCCGCCGAGCTTCTTGCGGGCGGGGCCGGACGATCCTAAGTTTTCTCATCTATAAAGTAGGCACCACAACAGGACCCGCGTCACAGAGTTAGGAAGAGGAGCCAGTGAATTAGAACACACACAGTGTTTAGAATAGTTCCGGGCACCTGGTAAACATCCAGTAAACGCTGGTGATTTTCCTCCTTCTCATTGTTCTCACCTTGGTGTGGTTCCTATTGTGCCCCAGTCTTAGGTAGTGAACGATCTGTTACTCCTGCTTGAGAATTCTTAGCGTGGAGCTCTGGGAGGAAATAACTGTTTTTCTGTGCTCTTAAAGAATATAAAAATTATTTCCTCTATTTATTTTACTGACAATAAGATCTGTTCTTCGATTCAAAAATATTAGAATATCCCCCTTTTCACCTTTTCTTTCTTTGTCAGAATTGATTTACTTTTATAGTCCATTTTTACCTCACAGTTTTTACTTTTTGCTTTATAGTTAATTGATAGGTTGAAATTAATTTTATTGGAAACGCCATCTCATGACTTGCAAGAGAAAAGCATCGTGCAGTACCAGGGCTCCATTGTGGAGCTGCGGGAACTCCTCCACCTTAAGTTCAACATAGCCACGGAACTGCTGCTCAGGGTGAGTACGCATTTGCTCAGATGTTAGGATTAACTTCTATAAGGGCACAGTAAGGGTATGCTATATAATTAAAAATCCAGTATTTTTTAATTTAAAAATTAAAAGGTTCAGAAAAGTCAGTGGAATAATTTAAGGCACATGTCTTTATCCACTTTTAACAACTGTAAATATTTTTAAAGAAATAAAACATCAATATAGCTAAAATCTAGTTTTCTTTTATTATACTTGATAACGTTTACTAGGATCACTATAAAAATAAATTCACAAGACATTATATATTAGGTATTTTCTCTAGATCAGTTGGTACAGGATTACAATTATTGTAGTCACTATGTTTTTCTGAATAACTTAGCACTAATGATAATATCCAAATAACCATAAAACCATTATTATACCTAAGAAAATTCATAAAAATCCTATAACATCTTCTAATATCCAGTTTTATATTTAAATTTTCCCTAATACCCCATGGATATCATCTATAGCTGTGTTTTATATTTTTAAATCAGAAAACCATCTAAGGTCACATTGCTTTTGGCTATTCTGCCCCTTTTTCTTTTGGTCTAGAAAACAGTCCTAGCCTTGGTATAGTCTTGGTAGCATATGTTCTAATTCCTTAGAGAACTCCAAAGAAGGCTTAAACTTCACTAAATTTATTGTTAGCAATGATATTCATATTATAACTTTGCAACTATTTTATATTGTAAGAAAAAGCAAGTAAGGAAATATAATTATTAGTCAAGATGTTTATTGTATGAGAAAAGTGATACAGTATGTAAAAGAAAGTATTAGAAAAAAATACTGTAATGTTGCCCTGGCCAGTTTGGCTCAGTGGTTAGAAGTGTCTCGGGTTAGATTCCCAGTCAAGAGCACATACCTGGGTTGCAGGTTAGATCCTGGCGCTGGTTGGGAGCCAATGTGGAAGGTAACCAATTGTTGTCTCTCTCACATCAGTGTTTCAAACTCTCACACTCTCCTTCTCCCTACCTCTCCTCCCTCCCTTCCACTCTCTCTCTAAAATATCAATGGAAAAAATATACTCAGGTAAGGATTGACAAAAAAAAAATACTGTAATATATATAAAACAGAAATATCAGTATGAACTCTATTTTTATTCCATATAAAGGAGTCAGGTAATTAGGGTAAATGGCTAATTCCAGGTCTGTGGCAAGGAAAGTGAAAGATAAGGTTGTTATTTAAAGACTAGTGGCCTGTTGCACGGAGATTTGCACAATAGGCCTTCCTTTCCCTGGCTGCCAGCACCGGTTTTCCTCCAGCACCCGGGACCCAGGACCCAGGCCTTTGGTCCGGCTGCAGCGGAGAAGCCAAGCCTCGCTGCTCCGGCCGCAGAAGTGAGGCTTGGCTTCTCTACTGCAGCCGCAACGAGGCTTGGCTTCTCTGCTCAGGCTGCAGCAGGGAGGCTTGGCCCCCAGTGACCCAGGCCCCCAGCCCCTCCTTGAGTGGAGGCCAGGCTCCTAGCCACTCCTTGAGCGGAGCCCAGGCCCTCAGCCCTCCTTGAGCGGAGGCCAGGGCCAGCAGGAAGATTGGTTTCCTCCGTCGCCGGGAGCGACCCAAGCCTGCTTGCTCCAGCGCTGCCATCTTCAGTCATCTTCAGTCTTTGCTCCACACCTGCGTATGCAAATTAACCACCATCTTTGGTGGGTTAATTTGCATACTCATCCTGATTAGCTGGTGGGCATAGCAGAGTGGCACCGATTTGCATGTTTCTCTTTTATTAGTGTAGGTTAGTGTAGATGAGGTTGAGTTTTCTTGTTCAAGAAAGCAAATAAATGCTCAAAGTCTAATGGAGTCATATCCAGAGGGACATCACTAGCTTAAAGAGTCTCCCACTAGTTCAATTTGGGACAATATGAATATCAGGAAGAATAATGACTAAAATTGATTATAACACATTGAATAAATGAAAATCCATGAGTCTATAGTGATGCTCCAAAAGAAAGGAGGGAAGTGGGGTGGGGAGTGGGGGAGAACAGTTATATACAGAAGAATACTAACTGATAAATGTAGGAGAAATGGTCAGTTAGAAGAACCACCATTTTTCAATCCCTAATGTAATAATTAATAAGGATCATCAATAGCTACCTAAATAGTTAGTGAAAAGTTGAGTTGTTAAGGAACACATTATGTGGTATTCTCATAGTGCCAAACTATTAGACCACAGATTACTCCTTACTGATTGGGAAAAGTGTACTTTGCAATATGGAGCTGTGGGTAGTTACCACCCTAACCAAGTGATGAAATCCACATAATTAATAGTGGGACATAATATACCTCCGGAAGAACACAACAAAACCTATGATGCCTTCTTGCTAAAAGTGGTTTCATCTGAATCTAATTAAACCTATCTAAACCTAACTTCTAGTACACAAAAAATAAGGAGGTATAGGAGCAAGTTAAACAATACCATGTGGAAACAATCAGATAAATCCATAATGTGGAACAATTAGACAAGGCAATTATCCTGGACACTTCAAAAAGTTAATTTCATAGGAAAAAGAAGTGGGGGCAGGGGAGTATCTCTTTTTAAAAAAGCAATCAATCCCCAATATGTTTAAGTTTTTACTTTATAGCAACCAAATACATATTAACTTATTTAAGCCCGTTAAGAGAGCAGTAGGCATCAAACTATGTTAGTCTTTATTAAAACATACTTAAGAACATTCTTATGTTGTATGTTTAATGTTAGATACCAAGTATTGGACTAGTAAAATATATAACTCATTAGGATTTTTTAAACTGGATATTTTGTTTCTAACCTTGATATATTCAGAAATAGGCAAACTTATGCAGTAGCAAAAGTATGTTTTAATAAGGTACAGATAAAGTAGCATGTGTATAGTTAGAATGAAAAGTCATGATAAGGTTAACATTGAAAAAGGTAACATAACAGTAATCCACACATGCTACCTGGGTATGTAGGGCAACTTTAATCCTTAGACACCTAAGGAGAAACTGAGTGAAAAAGGGAAAGCATATTTAATTAAGTAAATATATTTGTATCATTTTGAGATTTTTGAAAGCAGTTGTTTGATATTTTGATTGCACCTTATTTTTACTCAAATAACTCTTGTAAGTAATGAAGGGAATCCAACACTTAAGATGAAGTAACTTATCTAAGTTGTATAATTTATGAGGCCTCTGATCTTTTTTTTAAAATTAAATCTTTATTGTTCAGATTATTACAGTTGTTCCTCTTTTTTTCCCCCCATAGCTCTCCTCCACCCAGTTCCCACCCCACCCTCTGCCCTTACCCCTCCCACTGTCCTCATCCATAGGTGTACGATTTTTGTCCATTCTCTTCCTGCACTCCACACCCATTTCCCCCCAAGAATTGTCAGTCCACTCCCTTTCCATGCCCCTGGTTCTATTATATTCACCAGTTTACTCTGTTCGTCAGATTATTTATTCATTTGATTTTTAGATTCACTTGTTGATAGATATGTATTTGCTATTCATAATTTTTATCTTTACCTTTTTCTTCTTCCTCTTAAAGAATACCTTTCAGCATTTCATATAATGCTGGTTTGGTGGTGATAAACTCCTTTAGCTTTTTCTTATCTGTGAAGCTTTTTATCTGACCTTCAATTCTGAATGATAGCTTTGCTAGATAAAATAATCTTGGTTGTAGGTTCTTGCTATTCATCACTTTGAATATTTCTTGCCACACTCTTCTGGCCTGCAAAGTTTCTGTTGAGAAGTCAGCTGACAGTCATATGGGAACTCCCTTATAGGTAACTGACTGTTTTTCTCTTGCTGCTTTTAAGATTCTCTATTTGTCTTTTGCTCTTGGCATTTTATTTTATTTTTATTTTTTAAAAAATATATTTTATTGATTTATTTATTGAGAGGAAGGGAAAGGGATAGATAGAGAGTTAGAAACATCGATGAGAGAGAAACATCGATCAGCTGCCTCCTGCACACCCCCTATTGGGGATGTGCCTGCAAACAAGGTACATGCCCTTGACCGGAATCGAACCTGGGACCCTTCAGTCCGCAGGCCGACGCTCCATCCACTGAGCCAAACCGGTTAGGGCTGCTCTGGCATTTTAATTATGATGTGTCTTGGTGTGGTCCTCTTTGGATTCCTTTTGTTTGGGGTTCTCTGCGCTTCCTGGACTTGTAAGTCTATTTCTTTCACCAGGTAGGGGAAGTTTTCTGTCATTATTTCTTCAAATAGGTTTTCAATATCTTGCTCTCTCTCTTCTTCTGGCAACCCTATAATTCGGATGTTGATACGCTTGCAGTTTTCCCAGAGGCTCCTTACACTATCTTCGTATTTTTGGATTTTTTTTTCTTTTTGCTTTTCTGGTTGGGTGTATTTTGCTTCTTCGTATTTCAAATCGTTGACTTGATTCTTGGGATCCTCTTGTCTGCTGTTGGATCTCTGTATATTATTCTTTATTTCAGTCAGTGTATGCTTAATTTCTAGTTGGTCTTTTTTCATATCCTCCAGGGTCTCACTAAATTTATCATCGGTTTCAAGAAAATTCTTGAAAAACCTTATAACCGTGGTTTTGAACTCTATATCCAGTAGTTTGCTTTCCTCCATTTCTGTCATTTGTGACCTGTTTCTTTGTCTCCGCATTTTTTATGCTTCCCTGTGTTGGTAGAGTGGCTTTCTGTGCTAGGTGTCCTATAGGGCCCAGTGGCTCAGCCTCCCCAATTACCTGAGGTGGACACTCTTAGTGCACCCCTTTGTGGGCTGTGTACACAGTCTTTTTGTAGTTAAGCCTTGATTGTTGTTGGTATCACTGGGAGGAATTGACCTCCAGGCCAATTGGCTATGAGAATCAGCTATGTCTATAGTGGGAGAACTTCTGTGCTGGAGACACCCCTCTGGGGCAAGACTTGCTTCAGTGGGGCTTTGGTACTCACTGAGTCTGCCCCCTGAGTGTGTCCCTTATGGATCTGAGGAGTTGTAATCTGGATGGTCCCACTCTGACCACTGGGTACACGGGCTCTTGGATCTCTAAGGAGGTGCTAATTTAGTCTCTGCCTGAGGCTACCCAGCAGGAGCTATGGAGAGATCTGCAGATTCCTCTTCCTTGATTGGGGTTTGGAGGTGCCCTGATGAGGCCCAGCTGTGAAGCAATGCAAGCTGCTGTGGGGCCTTGAGTCTTCTTTTGGATGTTCTGGCTCTCTCTGACCCAGCTGCAGTTTGTTAGGTAATTTTAGATCTCAAAGGGCCAGGTCATTCATATGCAAAAGCCTCTGCTCACAGCTTGGGTGGGGCAGGGTCTCAGGGAATCAACAGGGTGGAGCAAGCAGCTATGGCTGATCCTCAGCCCTGCCCTAAGGGGCCTCGAGTCTCAGTGTCCCGGTAATTGCTGCAAGCACCTCTGAGGGAAAGCCACCCTCAAGTTCCGAGTTCTGCCTGCTGCCAGACAGTCCAGTTTCTCCCTGTATGAGTCCTGGGTCCCAGACACTTCCCAAGACTGGAGTTCAGAGCAGTTGGGAGCTTGTGACTCCCTCCCAATTCAAAAAGACAGCCGAGTCCTCAGGTGCCAGCCCCTTTCCGTGTGCGCTCGAGCCTCCGTACCTCTGCACTTTACTTCCTCAGCTCCTCTGAATCTCAGTGTGCTTTTCTCTTTCCTTCTAGTTGTAGAATTTCCACTCAGCCAGCTTTCCTATGGTTCTGGATGATGTCCATTTTGTCTTTTCGTTATATTTTTGAAGTTGTTGTGGGAGGCAGCAATTTCCGGTGTTTACCTGTGCCGCCATCTTGGTTTCTCAGGCCTCTGATCTTTTATGTTTTCTTGTTTTCTTCCAGCAAGCTAGTACTTTAGCAGATCTGGACACTGGAAATATGGAAAAAGTCATTCGGGATGAAAATATTACCCTGTATATATGGGCAAACCTCAAGAAGAATCCAAGGTATTCCCACAGGAGATGCAGGAGGTTGAAAGACATCAGAGTCACATCATGGTGGCTAGCATATGCCTGTTGAATCACAGCATGGCATCCTTGGAAAAAAACCCATATTAAGAAATCAACCATGTGGGGTTTTGAATCATAGACCTGCCTTTTATCTTGGGCAAGTTACATAGCTTTGTTGAGCTTTAGTATGTCAACAGTACACTGATGATTATATTACTTAATAGGATTTGGTTGAGGATTAAATATTAATGCATATAAAGGTCATAGCACTGTGTCTAATACAAATATAAGCTGAATAAATATCAGGTCTTCCCCTTCTCTTCACCTCCTGAGGTAGACATGGTAAGTACTTTCTACATGGCAATCTCAAACTTAAAAAAAATTTTTTTTGTGAACTGTTAAAAATAATTCCACAAAAGAACACTTTCATATATTTTACTAGAGGCTTGGTGCATGAAATTCGTGCATGGAAGAGGCGGTCCCCTCAGCCCAGCCTGCACCCTCTCCAATCTGAGACCCCTTGGGGGATGTCTGACTGCTGGGGATCTGGCCTAAACCAGTAGTCGGACATCCCTCTTACAATCCTGGACCTGGCTCCTAATCACTCACCTGCCTGCCTGTCTGGTCATCCCTAACTGCCCCTCCCACCCCCCCGCCGCCGGCCTGATCGCCCCTTACTGCCTCTGTGTGCCAGCCTGATCGCCCCTCACTGCCCCCCCTCCTGGCCTGGTCGCCCTTAACTTCCCCCTGCTGCCAGTTCAGGTCTCCCCCAACTGCCCCCTCCCTGCCTGCCGGCCTGGTCACTCCTAACTGCCTCCCCCCCCCACCCCCCCCCACCAGCCGGGTCGCCCCATGCAACCTGCTGTTCAGTCGTTTGGTCATCCCTCACTAACCCCCCTGCTGGCCTGGTCGCCCCACGCAGCCTGATTGTTAAGTCGTTTGTTCGTCCCTCACTAACCCCCCTGCCAGCCTGGTCGTAGGCAGCCATCTTGTGAGGGCGTGAGGGTTAATTTGCATATTACCTCTTTATTATATAGAATTTTTAGCTGTTTATGTTTTCCCAATTATTTTTAACAAAGTAATAGCTTCCTGAGGAATGACAGTAATAATGCTAAATTCATGATCACTCAGTTGCTGCTTGATCTCAAATATTTCAAATTCACTGAATTAGTATGGCAGTATGTTTTAAGAAAAAATTACCGGAGTAAAAATTAGGAGGTTCTGGTCTCAGCTCTGAAAAGACTAGTCATATTACAATGGAAGAAACTGGATTTTATTTTTGACATTTAGTAAAAGGAAGCAAGAAAGTATTTTCCACATTGCATTTGCTACAAAGTTCTCTGTGGTTTACATCTAAATTAGAGACAATGAGCAATATAACTTTTTTATTATGAAATATGTTATATATTGAAGAGTGAAGAGAATTAATCTTTATAATTTTAAAAGAGTAAAAGGAAAATGAATAGCCCTTTATTAACTACCCAGGTCTAAGAAGAGAATTAGGGATCAGATAACAAGTAGTGGAGGCAGAAAACATTCTGTTTTATTTTGATGGTGATGGTGAGGGGGGCTGTAGGGAGGGACTTGTTGAGTTTGAAGTACCTATAAAATATAAAAGTGCAACTGTCTGAAAGACTTAAGAGAAATCTGAGATTGATTATGGCGAGTCATTAGCATATAAATCAATAGTTCTTAACTTTTGGGGAGTCATAAACTCTTATGAACTTTATTCTATATGCTCACATATATATGGTGTCCCCCCAAATGCATCTATACTTTAACAGCTGACAGCTCAATTTTGAAAATGAAATGTATTTTAATAAACACTGCCTTTATAATTATTCAAAGTGTGTACATACATGTTTTGGGGGCACCCTATATATAAGGGCATTTTGGGACCTCTGAAAGTTCAGTTAGGATGTTTCTTCTCCCTACTCAACCCTAGGAAACATAGAACTCATGTTAAAAACTGATCATTTAAATGATCACTGAAGCCATAGAAGTAATATCTAAGGATATTATGTAGAAGGAGAAGCAAAGGGCCTGGGATAGAGAGCTGAGTAATATCAACATTTAAGGGATGGTTAGGAAGATGGCCATATAGAGGAAACAGAGAAGGAGCTGCCCATGATGGATAAAACAGTTGGGTTATGGATCCCAAGAGTGTGTTTTGAGGTATATAACGTTAGCAACTGGGTCCAAACCCTGCAAAGAAAGCAAGTCAGGGTGGGGATTCAAAACTGGCAAAATTAAAGTGGAGAGACACTGCGTAGGTATAAATTTGCAAGAGTTCTAGCGTTTCCTTGGGCCTCATCTTTTTTGTTACAATCAATTATTAACAGGCACAGAAGTATCAAATGCAATGAAATGCAAATTGGATTTGAAATTCCAAGGATATTAGCATCAAGTGACATTGCTCTACGACTCCTACATACTCGCTATGATCATGTCACGCCACTGCGCCCTGTTCCGATAGTATTAAACGATCACACTCCCCTGGAATCTCCCTCTGTCCAAGATGAAGTTAGTGTTGAACAATCAGCAATCAGCAAAGAGCTCCAAGAAGAGTATAAACAACCAGAAAATGAGTCTAACTTAGTCCAGGAGGAAGAAACAAAATCTGAAGAACAAGATGATGATACTGTTGGAGCATACGCAGTAAGACACATTTAAATGTATCATTTTTTTCTTTATGTAATAAATGTTTATTAGATTCCCCTGAAGCATTCTCAAGATTTTTTTTTCCCTAAACAACTAGAAATTGTCCAAAATCCATCTTCTTGCCAGTGGCCTAATTTTGAGTGTGTATTTTCTATTACTGATCACTGTTCATAGTTGAGCCTGTTGCTTCAACATCCTAAAGTTCCAGATAGGAGTTGCTCACTTTTAGTTTAGGGATACTCCTGAACAGCTTTGAAGCCATTTAATTTTTTGTGTTTATTATACTTCAAATTCACTTTCTGTGTATTTGTTATATTTCAAACTCACTTAAGGGAACTTGCCATTAAATGGAACTTTGTAGTAAATACTTTCGCAAACTGAGGGGTTAGCTTATATTACTGTTACTTCCTCAGCTTCTGGTTTTGTAAGAACGAATATTATAAAGTCAAAATTAGTTTTTTAAAACTATTGTACCCCTCTTAAAACTTGACATCTTTAGATATAATAACATATTGGGTAATTTAGTAATATCCCTTTAACTTTCTGCTTTCCTTTCTTAAGCTACTTACTTATTAAGTTAGAATAAATGGTTTATAATTTAGCTCTTTTGTTTGGCTATAAGCAGTTTGCATTTTAGGGAGGACCAGGAAGAGCAGGTTTTCCTATAAGTGCTTAAGACATGAACTATATTGGTTTATTTAACACAGATAAGGGTTAAGAATTAGATTGAATGTAAGTTTCAAATCAGAATAGGAATTAAGAACATAGTGAATTGAAAATTCCATTTTAAATATTATATCAAAATAAATTATAAAAATTCTATAGCATATATAAAATAGACATAACATGATGGTCAGTACAAAGAATAGTATTTAGAGTGTGATTACAATCTTGTAGAAATTAAAAAGGCATAAGGAGAGGAAAACCCAAAAACCTGTATATAGCTGATATTTTAGGGAAAATAAGTGATTTGCTCTTTAAAAATTGGTCACTTAAAAATATTCTACTGGGGTCCAACCCCAGCAGGTCCAGGGGTCCCCAAAGGTGTGGACAGAGTTGGCGAAGAAGGAATGACATGGAGACAGCCTTCAGTTGATCAGCAGCCTAGCCAGGATCTCCAGCGAAGTTCTGGTCAGGATCTCCAGCAAAGTTCTGGTTAGGAACTCCAGCGAAGTTCTGGCCAAGTTCTCCAGTGAAGTCCTGGTGGATCCAGCGAAGTTCTGGTTCTCCAGCCATGTTCCGTCGCCAGGTTCTATCCAGGACCTCCAGCCATGTTCTGTCGCCAGGTTCTCCAGCCAGGTTCTATCCAGGTTCTTTTGCCATGTTCTATCCAGGTTCTGTCACCATGTTCTGTCTAGGTTCTCCAGCCAGATTCTGTAGCCATGTTCTGTCCAGGATCTTTTGCCATGTTCTCTCATTAGGTTCTGTCTCTAGGTTCTGTCTCTAGGTTCTTCAGCCAGGTTCTCTCGCTAGGTTCTGTTTCTAGGTTCTGTATAGGATCTCCAGCCAAGTCCTGTCTCTAGGTTCTGTTTCTAGGTTCTGTCTCTAGGTTCTTCAGCCAGGTTCTCTCACTACGTTCTGTTTCTAGATTCTGTCTTTGGGTTCTGTGTAGGTTCTCCAGCCAAGTCCTGTCTCTAGGTTCTGTGTCTAGGTTCTCTCGCTAGGTTCTGTTTCTAGGTTCTGTGTAGGATCTGTCTCCTGTTGTCTTGTTACATCTGTATTTATACCAGTTGATTTTAATCCTGTCAATTTCTATTTCAAAGGTTAGAGCATTTCTTATCTCCATTCCAGGGAGTAAAGATTATGTAGCTTAAGCATGATTGTTTGTAGTTAAAGTGATTAACAACCCACCTGGCACTTAGTTAAGGGGTTGTATCCCCTCCCTAACTTCAGGGAAAAATTCCTACCTGGGGAAACAACCTTTCTCGGAGAGGTGACCTTGGTTAAAACACATAGCACCAAGAAGGGGAGCAAACATATTAAGAACAGTATGCCATATACGCCAGGTCCCTTGAAACATGTGCTGTGCAGATGTTTCTTCCCTGCAGTGACTGTGTCAAGCAGCAAGGATGGACCGGCTCCTGGCATATTCTTTTTAAAATTTATCTTTATTGTGAAAATATTACAAATGTCCCCCTATTACCTCCGTCCACCCAGCTACTACCCCACCCCAGGCCTTGCCCTCTTTCTTGTCTGTGTCCATGGGTTATGCATATCTATACTAATAAAAGGGTAATATGCTAATCAGACCAGACATCTTCCGGATGACCTTCTGGACGTCCTTCCAGACAAAGCCATGGTGACAGGGCTGAGGCAGAGGCGATCAGGCCAGCAGGGGAGAGCAGTTAGAGGGATTGGGCCAACAGGCAGGCAGGCAAGCAGTTAGGAGCCAGCAGTCCTGGATTGCGAGAGAGATGTCCGACTGCCGGTTTAGAGCCTAAACCGGCAGTCGGACATCTCCTGAGGGGTCCCAGATTGGAGAGGGACCATGCATGAATTTCGTGCACCAGGCTTCTAGTCTATAATAATAAATGGGTAATATGTTAATTAGACTGGACATCTTCTTGATGTCCTTCCTGACGAAGCTGGGGCTGGAGGGAAGCCAGCCTAGGTCCCGGGTGCCTGTGGGTGGCTGAAGGAGGGAAGCAGCCCAGGTGCTGGGTGCTGGAGGGAGCTGGTGCCAGCAGCTGGGGGAAGAAAGACCTACTCTTGCACAAATTTTCATGCATTGGGCCTCTAGTATGCATAAAAGTTCTTTGGTTAATCTCTCCTGCCCCTTCTTCCTCCTTCCCTCTGAGATTCATTAGTCTGTTCTATGCATCCATGTCTCTGGGCCTGTTTTGTTCATTAGATTCCACATATAAGTGAGATCATATGGTATTTGTCTTTCTTTGACTGGCTTATTTCACTTAGCATAATACTTTTCAGGTCCCTCCATGCTGTCTCATAGGGTAAGAGATCCTTCTTTTTCACAGCTTTAAGCAATTCTATAGCTTTAAAAAAATATTTTACCTCTTAGACAGCTTGTTAGCTTTACTAGTGGTCAACAATACTTCCAGTTCTCTTCCCTTTCTGGGACATACAAGACCATTGCATTCCTCGCCCTCTTGAAGTTTAGTGTGACTGTGTGATTTGCTATAGATGATAAGATGTAAGTAGAAGTGACATACTGATTTCTAAATGGGGGTGGGGGAAAGGGGGTAAAAGTGAGTAAATGGGCCCTGGACTTAACATTATTTAAATATGCAGTAAACAAACAAACACACAATCCATTAACTTTAAATTTGACAGGGTTTGTGATTGGCAATTCATGAAAACAAAGAATGAATTAAAAATGTATCAAAATCATATGAAAAGAGTATCCAAAAGTGTTTGGTCTTGATCTGATAAAAATATTGGATAATATCTCCCCTCCAGTTCCTTGATCATAATTAGTATTTTACATTATTTATTTAAATTGGGAAATAATAATTAAAAAGTATATAATGTGAGATATTGTAATTACATGGCAAACACTATGTTTTGCTTTTCACTGATTTATATGCACATATAGCTTATCAGAACCTGTACTTTTCTATAGTAAGATACCTAAGATGTATTTTTAAAATATTATTTCCATGTTATAAAACTGTATTTGCAATAGGATTCTGCTTTTGTGAGGGGGAAAATACTTATTTGTGAATGTATAGAAAAAAATCTGGATGCCTTGTCATTAGAGGAAGGGAGATAGAATGGTGGTATTTTACCAATGATTAAAAAAATTCTATTTACACTTCTTCATTATTTCAATTTTCAGTAAATAATTTCTGAACACACATTACTTTCCGAATAGGAAATAAAATAATGTGTTTTCCTTTTTGGTTTCCAAGGGAGAAAAAGCATGATAGGCCTCTAAGACACCCACTTGCTATTCTGTGAAATTCCCTACCTCTGATCATCTCTTCCACCCTAACTTCTACTCATCTCTCAAGACTTAAATTTTACATCCACAAATTTCTGCCCTTATTTTCAGACTAAACCAGATACCTCTCTACTATGCTCATGTCATTCTGTTTAATTCTTTCTTACCTTAAACATGAAATTATGACTTTGAGGGCAAGAATATCTTGGTAGGCTTCAGACTTACAGTAAGCATAGGGCCTGGTACATGATCGGGACCCAATAAATGTTTATTGAATGAGTAAAGGGATAAGTGAATGAATGGATGGTCAAATGATTAAAAGTAGACCCTGACTTGAGTCTGTGGTGAACAACTTGCATAAGAACAGTCACCCAATGGCAACTGTAAATGAAAAAGTAAAAAATAAATGAATTTTTAAAAAGGAAAAAAATTATCATACAGCTACAACAACAGCAAAAAAGAACCCATATCAAGAAGTTCAGCCACTACCCGCATGAACATTATTCTGTGTTTTGGAAAATATTTAAGACCTTTTCAGTTACAGTCGGGTTTCCTGAGAGCCATATCTGCCATGTGCAGGGAATCTACCAGCTTGTCCCAGGAGATTCTTGGGACCCTCTGCTCAGCAGTCCTACACCCCGTAGTGACCTGCCTGGCCCCCTTCCACCCCACAACCGCCTCAGGAACAGTGTGCTCCCTGCATTCCATTTGGAACTCGGTGAATTTGAAGCAGTAGTTATGGATGGTGGTTAGGTTTGAGTTCCTTTATAATCACAGCAGTATCGGGACTATCATAACCCAAAATGTTATTCATACCTCTGTTTGCTTTGGGTGGCAAAAATGTATTCTAAATTTTAAAAACTGGCATATCAACTCATGAAATGTAACTTGTCTGTGTGTGTTGTACTAGTATATGTGTTTCTGCGAGTGTCTGTGTAAATTGGGGGGCTCCCTGAAAGATCAGTAGGTGCACTTACTATGTTTTGGCTTAGAGGAAGAGATTTCTCTACTTTTGCATATTTTTTAAGGGTAAACCACTTACCGTTATAATTTTAGGTTAGCATATTTAAATATTACAATTCTCATATCTTTTAAATGAATTCAGAGGCTGATTTCAAGTTATTAGTATAATAATGTAGGAACTTATGGTAAAAAATAGCCGATTTGTAATCACAAATAACAAATATTTAGTACTTTATAAGTTTAAAAAATAAATCTCTCCTTAGATTTAGAAAATGGTCCAAATGATCTTTCCTTTTCCATAGATCTATTAAGAACTTTGCCACTAGAGGGCTCTTAATACCATAATTTAGTTAATTTAAATGTGTAATAATAATAACACAATAACATTGTAGGTATACTGACTTCCCATTAAATATATTTTAGAAAAGCATAATTTAAGTATACCACATTTGTGATAAATGTTTTTTTAAAAAAATTTAATCTGCAATATTTTAGTGATCCTAAGGGGAATTCCTGATAGTATGTGGATCTTTGAACTTTTTAAAGTTCAAGTTTAAAAAAGTCCTTGCCTTTAAGATACTGTTAAACAGATACAAGATTTACCATAAATATGAGTATATATTATATATTTAATATGAATGTATATTCATAAATGGATATATAAAAATCTGACCATGTATTTATATAGAGAAAGCATTTACTAAGTACCTTCTATAAGGAATTCAACATGATCATTGTTTTTAATGAGCTAACAATCTTGTGGAGGAGTAACAGTTATTATATGTTCTGATATGTAAAATGAGAGCAATTATGTGTGGGAGTTAAGATAAAAGTATCCAAAAGAAAAAACTGGAGTGAACAGAGGGGAAGTCTTCTCTGTTGAGGTGGCATTAGAGTGAAGCCTTCTGATAGGCAAAGAGGAGCTTCCATGTGAAGGCGAGGCAGCTGTTCTGGGGAGGGAAAAGTGTGGAGCCAGGAAATAGCTGTAGAGATTTGGGGACTTGTTGGCATCATCACGGACAGATTAAAACTCCGGGACTAGCCCAGGTGAAAAGCCTAACATTAACACTCAGCAGCGTCCACTTTCCACAAAGTCACTTCAGCAACCCATTTCCATGCTCATGCCCTGGATCTTGTTCTTATTCCTGGTCCTTGTTCGTATCTTTTTACTTGGTTCAATAAGTGCCTAGCTCTATATGCTAGGCACTGCTCTGGTCCTCAGGGGAGAGAGGTGAAAGGACGAATGAGATTTCTGCTCTCATGATGCACAGACAAGTCAGGAAAAACCAAGGGCAAATAAGAAAAACTGGACAATAGCAGGGAGTCATAAATGACATGCACATAATTACAGTAAACAGGCTTATGCGATAGGGAGTTACTAGATTGGGTGGTTAGGGGGGACTTGTATGATGAGTTATTATTTAAGCTGAGACCCAAATGACCAGAAAGGATAAGCTCTATGATAATTAGGTAAAAATATTATAGTCTACAATTACTGTAAAGGTCACAAGACAGAAACGAAGACCAGGAAGAAGGCCAGTGGATGGATGGATGGATGGTGGGTAAGGAAGTGGTATGTGATGATGTGAGAGAGGGAAGCAGAAGCCAAATGAAACAGGGAATGCAGGCCACAGTAACAAGTTCAGATTTTATTGTAAATGCATGGGAATCCATTAGAGGGTTGTAAGTAGAAGAGTGGCGTGATCTGATTTATGAAAGGTTATTCTAGCTGCTACGCAGAGATGAGTTGTGAGGGGCCCACGTAGGGAAAGCACAATATCTAGTGCTTAGAAGGCATGAGAAGTCAAGGTGGCTTGGACCAAGGTGGTAGTAAGACATGGAAAGGTAGATATGTTTGGGATTGGTTTTGGAGGCAAAAAATCCGGCTGAGTTTTTATTTTGGGAAACAAAGCAGATGGTGGTTTAATTTACTGAGGTGGATAGGAATGGGCTGAGTTGGTTGTGAGTAACAGTGTAAAAAGAGTTTTGTTTTGGTCATGGCAAGTTTGGGACACACAAATGGAAATGTCAATCAGGTAAGCAAATGTGAACCTGGAGATCTGAGAGAAGTCAGACACAGCTGAGGTCTGCACTTTTTCCAGTTAAGCAATACAGGGTAAGTGAGGCCTACAGAACCTCACTAGCATAGATTTGGGAACCCCTCGCCTATGGGTGGTATTCAAGCTACAGGATTGAATGAGATTTCAGCAAACTCAGGGTAATAATTCTTAGCTGTTACTCAAAATGAAGCAGTGATGCTAAATTTTCAAAATTCATCTTTAATTTCTTATCAAAAGCCAGTTCAAACAATTTATTCTGAAGCTCTGATACAATTTAAGTTATCTTTTGGTGAAAAAAAATTGGATTTCAGATCAACAAATTCTTTTGTATAGATCTTTTGATGGAATAAAATTCAAGACATTCTATCAAATTTGTAAAGTGTTCATTGCTGACATTTTGCAATGTGCAATATTGAGATCACCTACACCATTCATAATTGTTCATATCAGTCACCTAGTATCTTTTCAGATCCTTGCATGATTTTTGTCGCCTTTGATTAGTTTAGTTATGTTTTTACATGTAAGTCTTTTATCTATCTGGACTTTATTTTAGTGTAAAGTGGGGAGAAAGAATATAAATTTCTTTGATTTAAAATTTTAGCCAGCTATCTCAAAACATCATGTCAATCTAAGCTTTTCCCCACTGATCTGAAATGCCATACGCTAAGTTCCCAAGTGGATCCTAAGGTCTATATCTGGAATCTCTATTCTGTTTCCAGTGATCTTATTCATGATCCAGGTCACATTTTCATATCAAAATCAAATTGCAAATAGACTAAAAGAATTTCCATGTGACAATATCTGTGCATTTATCAATTTGCAGTGAAAAATACTTTGCTATTGTTCCATGAAGCTCTTCCACATCATAAGCCAATTCCTATATCTATTGAGCTTTGTGTGATGGAAAGTTATACTTTTGCTACCTTCTCTGCTTCATATTCTGTCAATATTTCCAGGCAAAAATTTTTAGAAAATGTTTATTTTTTAGTAGATTTATTAGAAACCTAAAATCCTATATAATAAAAGGGTAATATACAAATTGACCCTAATGGCAGAATGATCGTGATATCATTCAGTATGCCAATATTAACATACACACCAAATTTTTATAGCAGTGCTTCATTTATCTAGTGCTTTACAGTAGACAAAATTCTTTACTTCTCTATTATTTGACCCTTAGAGCAGTTATCTCCTGAAGCTTCAGTTTCCTTTTTGGTAAAATTAGGATAACAGCTATTTCTTAGGATTGTTTGCAAGATGTATTCATATGTGTGGCACACAGTTGAGTACCAAATACAGTGGGACCTGGGTTCTCGAACTTAATTTGTTATGGAAGGCTGTTTGAAAATCAAATCTTTTTTTTCCATTAGAAATTATGTAAATTGAATTAATCTGGTCCAGATTCCCAAATGATTCCATGTCTAATGTACACCTATAAACAAACACTTTAAAAACAAAAAGCTCATGAAATGAAAATTTAACAAAAAGAAAATGAAATATAAAATGCAAAATGACATATACACTAGAACTTTAATGTTGAGAGCAACAAAAGCAAAACAAACAAAAAACAAAAACAAAAACAAAAATATTCACAGTATAATTTCCTGAGATGTTAACATGAGATTTAGTGGTAAACTGACTCATTCATACTCATACATTCTCTCCTTTGTCACCTGAGAGATGCATGAATCTTTATTGATCATACAGATATCAGCATGAAAGGGTTGTCTGGTCCAGAACTGAAGTTTGGTTGGACAACTGAGACATTTTTTTCTGTGAACAACTTAGTTGAGAACTGAATTGTTTGAGATGGGAGATGTTCAACAATTGAGGTATGACTGTATGTTGTTAGATCAGAGGCTCCTAATGGTTAAATGACTTGCTCAAGGTCACAAAAGTAACTTAGTGCCAGATTGAGATATACATTCTAATCATATTGTCCTCCTAGTGTAGTACGAGAGGTCTGGTGCATGAAATTTGTGCACGGAGGGGGGGGGTCCCTTAGCCCAGCCTGCACCCTCTCCAATCCAGGACCCCTCGGGGGATGTCGGACTGCCTGTTTAACATCCTTCTCGCAATCCGGGACTGCTGGCTCCTAACCACTCTCCTGCTTATCTGATCACCCCTAACCACTTCTGCCTGCTGGCCTGATCACCTCTAACCGCCTCTATCTGCCAGCCTGATTGCTCCCTAACTGCTCCCTTGTGCCAGCCTGATCATCCCCTAACTGCTCCCCCCTGCCGGCCTGATTGCCCCTTAACTTCTCTCCCCCCTGCCAGCCTGATAGCCCCTAACCACCTCTGCCTCGGCCCCTGCCACCATGGCTTTGTCCATCAGGATGTTCGGAAGATGTCCAGAAGATGTTCAGTTTAATTAGCATATTACCCTTTTATTAGTATATATTCCTTTTACTACCCTCGAGTATAATGGGATTTTCTATTTACTTGGTACACAGCATCTTTCATTTCCTTGACAGGCTTACCCAAAAGTAGGCTTTGGAATTACTCTATCAGACAGCTGATTGCACAAATCAAGCAAAATCTATAACTTGGCAAAACCCTAAATGCAAATGTAAACTATTTCTATAGCTTGCATTGCTTCCTAGTGTCTCTGTTTTACACAGGACAGTGTTCAGCAGAGAATCTGAGCAGGCTGGCTCCTGCTTCCGTGAAGTTCTGTGGAGATGTGCTCTCATTTTGATGGCTTTTAAACTATGTTTTTTTAAGTTCATTTTTATGCCAGAGCAAGTGTTAATTAGGAGACTTAGAATTAAGGTAACAAGCATCTGCAATGGGAACTGAAACAGAGGAGAATGGATTTGGGCTGAAGAAGACACTGACAATCACACCCACCTGTCCTTGTGTTTTCTTTAGAGTTTTGTAGAGGAAGAACCTGAAAGCACAAAACAAGACCTGGAGATGAAAATATTAAATGAAAGAGTTCCAACAGGTATTCTTCTAACTTACATTTTTAACTTTATTGGGATTTTCCTGCTTACAAAAGAAAGGCAGGATCATTGTAAATCCAGATGTTGCAGAAATATATTTAAAGTGAAAATTCTTCACAATCCCTCTTCTGAACTAATCAATGTTAACAATTCCTTTTATTTGTGCTTGCTTCCTCTCTTCTCCTCTCCTCTCCTATTCTCTCTCTCTCTCTCTCTCTCAAAAAAAATAGTTTTATTGATTTCAGCATGGAAGGGAGAAAAAGAGAGAGACAGAAACATCAATGATGAGAGAGAATCATTGATCAGCTGCCTCCTGTATGACCCCTACTGGGAATCGAGCCTGCAACCCCAGCCCGTGCCCTTGACTGGAATTGAACCTAGGACCCCTCAGTTCACAGGCTGATGTTCTATCCACTGAGCCAAACCAGCTAGGGCTCTCTTGATTTTTAATAAAATCATGGGATCATATCATACAAATATTTTTTTGCAACCTAACAATATTTGTAATGCTAAATCACGTTCTATATATATATATAGAACACAATACAGAGGCTACTTAAATGAATAATATTTAACATTATTCTAAGTCAGATCTCATTGGTAACCTTATCTTTTTTAGTAGCACTATAATTCCATCCAATAATGGAACATTATTTAAATCGTTATTGATAGACAGTAAGGTTATTTCTTTTTTTTCTTTTTTTAAATAAATCTTTATTGTTCAGATTATTACAGTTGTTCCTCTTTTTTCCCCCAATAGCTCCCCTCCACCCAGTTCTCACCCCACCCTCTGCCCTTACCCCCCCCCACTGTCCTCATCCATAGTTGTATAATTTTTGTCCAGTGTCTTCCCACACCCCCCACACCCCTTCCCCCCCCCCCCAAGATTTGTCAGTCCACTCCCTTTCTATGCCCCTGATTCTATTATATTCCCCAGTTTACTCTGTTCATCAGATTTTTTATTCACTTGATTTTTAGATTCACTTGTTGATAGATATGTATTTGTTGTTCATAATTTGTATCTTTACCTTTTTCTTCTTCTTTCTCTTCTTAAAGGATACCTTTCAGCATTTCATATAATACTCGTTTGGTGGTGATGAACTCCTTTAGCTTTTTCTTATCAGTGAAGCTCTTTATCTGACCTTCAATTCTGAATGATAGCTTTGCTGGATAAAGTAATCTTGGTTGTAGGTTCTTGCTATTCATCACTTTGAATATTTCTTGCCACTCCCTTCTGGCCTGCATAGTTTCTGTTGAGAAATCAGCTGACAGTCGTATGAGTACTCCCTTGTAGGTAACTGACTGTTTTTCTCTTGCTGCTTTTAAGATTCTCTTTGTCTTTTGCCCTTGGCATTTTAATTATGATGTGTCTTGGTGTGGTCCTTTTTGGATTCCTTTTGTTTGGGGTTCTCTGCGCTTCCTGGACTTGTAAGTCTATTTCTTTCACCAGGTAGGGTAAGTTTTCTGTTATTATTTCTTCAAATAGATTTTCAATATCTTGCTCTCTCGCTTCTTCTGGCACCCCCATAATTTGGATGTTGGTACACTTGAAGTTGTCCCAGAGGCTCCTTACACTATCTTCATATTTTTGGATTCTTTTTGCTTTTTGCTTTTCTGGTTGGGTATTTTTTGCTTCTTCGTATTTCAAATCGTTGACTTGATTCTTGGGATCCTCTTGTCTGCTGTTGGATCTCTGTATATTATTCTTTATTTCAGTCAGTGTATGCTTAATTTATAGTTGGTCCTTTTTCATATCCTCGAGGGTCTCAATAAATTTATCGGCAGTTTCTAGAAAATTCTTGAAAAACCTTATAACCGTGGTTTTGCATTCTATATCCAGTAGTTTCCTTTCCTCCATTTCTGTCATTTGTGACCTGTTTCTTTGTCTCCTTATTTTTTCTGCTTCCCTGTGTTGATAGAGTGGCTTTCTGTGCTAGGTGTCCTATAGGGCCCAGTGGCTCAGCCTCCCCAATTACCTGAGGTGGACCCTTTTGGTGCACCCCTTTGTGGGCTGTGTGCACAGTCTTGTTGTAGGTAAGCCTTGATTGTTGTTGGTATCACTGGGAGGAATTGACCTCCAGGCCAATTGGCTATGAGAATCAGCTGTGTCTACAGTGGGAGAACTTCTGTGCTGCAGACACCCCTCTGGGGCAAGACTTGCTTCAGTGGGGCTTTGGTGCTCACTGAGTCTGCCCCCTGAGTGTGTCCCTTATGGATCTGAGGAGTTGTAATCTGGATGGTCCACTCTGACCACTGGGTACACGGGCTCTTGGATCTCTAAGGAGGTGCTAATTTAGCCTCTGCCCAAGGCTACCCAGCAGGAGCTATGGAGAGATCTGCAGATTCCTCTTCCTTGATTGGGGTTTGGAGGTGCCCAGATGAGGCCCAGCTGTGAAGCAGTGCAAGCTGCTGTGGGGCCTTGAGCCTTCTTTTGGATGTTCTGGCTCTCTCTGACCCAGCTGCAGTTTGTTAGGTAATTTTAGATCTCAAAGGGCCAGGTCATTCATATGCAAAAGCCTCTGCTCACAGCTTGGGTGGGGCGGGGTCTCAGGGAATCAACAGGGTGGAGCAAACAGCTATGGCTGATCCTCAGTCCTTCCCTAAGAGGCCCTGCATCTCAGTGTCCCCATAATTGCTGCAAGCACCTCTGAGAGAAAGCAGCCCTCGACCAATGCCAGACAGTCCAGTTTCTCACTGTATGAATCTGGGTCCCCAGAGACTTGCCCGGAACTGGAGTTCAGAGCAGTTTGGAGCTTGAGACTCCCTCCCGATTGAAAAAGACAACTGTGTCCTCTGTTGCAAGCCCTTTCTGTGCGCACACCTCCATACCTCTGCACTTTACTTCCGCACCTCCTCTGATTCTCAGTGTGCTTTTCTCTTTCCTTCTAGTTGTAGAATTTCCACTCAGCCAGCCTTCCTGTGGTTCTGGATGATGTCCTTTTTGTCTTTTAGTTCTATTTTTGTAGTGGCTGTGTGAGGCAGCAATTTCCGGCATTTACCTATGTTGCCATATTGGTTTCTCCCTGACAGTAAGGTTATTCTAATATTTTAAAATTGTAAACAATGTTGCAATGAACATTCACAAGTACACATATACACTCAGAGATTTATCAACACTTTTGTATTCAATCTTACCTGGCAAATAGCAATCGGATATACTTTAAAAGTGTCAAAATGATAGTGATGTATCATTTGCAATCTTTTAGTTTGATATTTTATTACATTTTTTACATTAACTTTATCATTATGCTGCTTTCCCAGGAACTTCTAAAGAATCTATTTTCTATATATTTCTTAGCATATTTTTAATAACAGTCTTCTTTTCTACTTCTTTACTTTTTTCATCACACTTTTATTTATGCAGTCACCTAAGTTTATATTTTGTAATTTTCTATAACCCTTACGAGGTAGTTTTCTTATTAAAAATGATACTGTAGTCAATTCATAACCTCTTGTCAATAATACCAAGGTTTTCTACATGATGATACCCAATTAATATATCATAAATGTTTAAATTTGGACACAGTATTCTTTTTTTACTTTCTTTTCAGGTAAATGGGTTATTAATTAGACATAATTGAACATTAATTAAAATCTACATTTTATTGAATATACACAAGGAAAAAAATGAAATTGCTAAACTGGATTCCCTTTGACTATTTCCATTAATTTTCAGTGCCTGATCTCCATGGGTTAAATTCACTGCCATCTCAGTGTGCTTCCTATTATGGGAGAGGAAAATTGTAGTGATATATAGATAAGGCTAACAGTTCCTGAGCTTTTACCAGGTCAGACAACAGTTCTGAACTCTTTACATGTATGAACTCATACCACCCCCAAATTCTATGATACTACTATTATATCCATTTTGTAGAAGAAGGAACTGAAATGTTAATTAGTATATATTGCATAAGGGTTGGACCTGTAAGTGGTCTGATTTCCCTTTCTTACTCATTACATTGTGTTGAAAGAATTTTAGTGAAAGGCAGGAATGGTCCTCGTGATATGTGACTTCAGATATTCCCCTGTTTGTGCATTGAGCATTATGATATCATAGAATTTCCCCATAAAATTTCTGAACATGAAGATTATCCAATCCAGTTTCTTCACTTTCAAGCCTCCATCCCTGTTTTTCTATGAGCTGGACCTATTTTTGTTGGAAAAAAAAAATTAGCTTTAATTTTGTAGATGCACCAAAATTATTTTTTTTTACGATTTTGCTTCCCCCCAGATATTTAGCACCATAAGGTCCAATATTAAGACATTAATTAAGCAGTTATCAAATTTTGTGTTAAGCCATTTTTTTGACCTTTTAGAATAAAAGGTAGCAGAATATGCTGCCCTCAAATATACCACTTTGGCATAAGGATTATTTTGAGCTGGAAGTAACTGAAAAGCTTTAGATGAAAGAAAAGCTCCCTACCCCTCTGCTATTTGCCTAAAAGTTGGATAGAAAATTTCAAAGTATCGCCACTTTCCTCATGACTAGGAAGGACAAAACTTAGTTCTCAGAGATAACTTTAGACCCTATCAGGAGAGGGCACCAGAGGATCTACACAACTAACTATAAACTAGCCTTTATCTCTACCCTCAGAAACCTCCAACTGCTTTCCTTTGCCCTGTCATTTTTCCACAACTTTGCCATTCTTTGTTGAAAATGCTATGTAAAGCTGGAGTTCTATGCCACCTCTTTGAATTACTCCTCTCCTCCCTGGGGATATCCCATGTATACACGAGGCACTCCTGTTAATCAACTTCTGTTTATCTCTTATTAATCTTTTACTATGGAAGTCTGAGCCAAGAAGTCACAAGGCTAGAGGGAAAATTGTTTCCTCTTCCCTAAGATATACTTTTAAAGTTTTCCTGTTAGTAACATGTGCTTATTATATACAAAATTCTAGCATGTGAGCATATAAAATATGAATGTAGCCCTCCCCTGCATCCTACCGTTACACAGGCCCATTTCCACTCCAGTGGTCGGCTTTGGGAACAGTTTTGAGTTCATCGCTTTTTGAAAAGTGTTAGTAGCTAAGTAAAAACTTCCTGTGCCAGTGCTAGATATTTTTTGATTTCCCTCCTAAAAATATACAAAAATGTTATGATCTATTTAGAAACGGAATTAACCTGGTTAATTTTAGCACAGCTGTCGCTGCTGGAGAATGCTCCTGAGAGGCTACGTGCATTTGAAAACGAAGAGGTTGACATATGCCAGTTCTCAACTCTGGGTGGAGTGTACCACTTGGATATTCTGGAGCTGCCCCCACAGTGTAAACCAATGAAGGGCTGGATGATTATGGAAGTAGGTTAATTCTTAAAACTTATGAGTAAAATAATTTCTCACACTTTTACTTTATATCAACAGCTCTAACACATAATGGATTTAACTCTATTAAGCAAGCACGAAGGAAAATGTAATTTTATAAAATTTGAATCAGTGTTAACAGGAAGGAATCTAAAATAATGTGGATTTTAGTCCAGCTGGTGTGGCTCACTGGTTGAGCACCGACCCATGAACAGGAGGTCATGGTTAGATTCCCAGGCAGGGCACACACCCAGGTTGCTGGCTCGATCCCCAGTAGGGGTTGTGCAGGAGGCAGCTCATTGATGACATTTCTTTCTCATCAGGGATTCTCTTTCTCTATCCCTCTTCCTTCCCCTCTCTCTAAAAATCAATTTAAAAAAACAAAATATTATGGACTTTAAAATTAGAAATCATGAATGTTAATTGTAAACCTGTGGCATTATGATTACACTAGAGGCCCAGCTCACGAAATCGTGCGGGTAGGGTCCCTAGGGCCTAGCTTCCTGCGATCAGGGCCATCTTCTGCCCATTCGCCAGTCCCCAGGCTGAATGCCACCTCTGCTGCTGGGCTGCCAGGCCGTTGGGATCACCAGCTCATCCCTGGCTGCTTGGGGGCTCAGGCCTGTGGGAAAGCAGGTACCAGCGACTTCACCTTCATGCACCTGTGCCAGGCCAGCCGCTGATGGAACACGCTGCCTGCTCCGGCCGCTCATGTGGGCGCCGCTGCAGCTGCCGCCGCTGCTGCTGCAGCTGCTGCTGCTGCTGCTTGAGGCGCTGATGGAAGGTGCAGGGCATGCCGTGACCTACTTGCCCCTGCGTGAGCAGCCCCGAGCGGGCAGCGCATTCCATCAGTGGCTGGCCCGGCCCACGCACCTGGAGGTAAAGTCACCGGCGCCTGCTTTCCCAGAGGCCTGAGCCCCTGAACAGGGGATGAGCTGATGATCCCAACGGCCTGACAGCCAGCCCGGTCCTCCTGCCACCCACCCTGATTCTCCTGTTCACCATCGCTGATCCATCGGAGCCTGTGGGCCGGGGGCAGGGACCAAGAGGTCAGCCATTCAACCCACTCGCCAGTCCCCAGTCCCGCCCTGCCCCTGCTCGTGGGCCTGAGAAAGGGGAAGGGAGGGACCGAGAGGTGCTCAATGCCACCGCATGGTGACCGGTTGGTCGTCACAGTCGTCACGGACACTGACTTCTTATATATAGATTGTGCCAATTTGGCCTTAATAATGATAGTCTGTTTAAGCGGCTGGAAAACTGTTTCTGTAAAGGGACAAATGGTAAATGTTTTCAGCCTTGTGGCTATCCCAGCTCTGTTGCAGATCTACCATTGTGGTGCTAGAACAGCGATATGTACAGGAATGGGCATGGTTGTGTTCTAGTTAAGCTTTATTTACAAACACTGGTGGTGGGCCAGGCTTTCCAGGGACCATCATTTGTGGATTCTGGTCTAGATAAGTGGTTCCCTACATGTGGTCCCTGGACCGGAAGCATCAGCATCATCTGGGAATTTGCTAGATATGCAGATTCATGGGCCTCACCTCAATCTTACTGAATCAAAAATTCTGGAGGCGAGGCTCAGCAGTCTGTATTGTAGCAAAACACAACTAAAGCACCGGTCTGGATGCTTGCTATACAAAATGCGGTCCGTCGGTCAGCAGCATCCACATCTGGGAACTTGTTATAAATGCGTAATTTGGGGCTTCACCTCAGATCTACTGAAGCTACATTTTAACAAGACCCTCAGGTGATTCATGTGCACATCAAAGTTGAGAAGCACAGGTCCTGGTGATGCCAGTGCTCCCCCAAACTAATTTTCATGCAGGGACCACACTTGGAGCGGTAAGGATACTGACCATAGCAGCTGTGAGATCATCTATCGAGGACTTTCCCACTCTCGGTTTAGTAGGTAGTAGCATTTGCACTAGTACTGAATTGGTTTCACTTTACCTCACTGGCTTGTATCCCAAATATACCCAGTTCTGTTGTCATAGCCCTTCCCGCCCTGCTGTCCTTCTTTTCCCTTTCCCTCTCCGTCTCCTCTAACACGTCATATACATAGATTGCCAGGCACCTCTCACCTACATTTTAGGTTGTTGGTGCATTCTTGTATTAGAGCAGTATTTCTCAGCTCCCCCCCCCCCCCCCATATCACCTCTCTTGTAAACATTTTTTCCTAGTCATCTCCCACCATGGACTTTAATACCACAGATAGACTGCATATCTCTGTGTGTGCTGTATCCATATCTGTGCTTTATACGTAAAAGAGTAAGATTTTTTTTCACGCTCCCCCCAAACTAATTTTCACCCTAATGGGGATGATATTGTCACTCCTTTCCCCTTCTCCCTAAAATGAGGATATTTTTATTAGAGCACACCTGGGGGAGAGAATCTGGTCGATAGCCACTTTGAAGAATCTATTTGAATCAATGTTCCCTATCTCAGGGACACTTGAAAGATAGTGGGGAGTCCAAAAACAGACATTCTTTTGGTGACTCTTTATCCATAGGAAGGTCTCAGCCTGACCTGGGGTTTTCAGGTTTCACCCAAAGATCTTTGTGAGAATGTCCCGAGACCACCAGTCTGCACTCTCCATCTGAGCACAGGGTAGCCTGCCTCCTACCTGTTTTCCTCTCCTGCAACAAAGAGGCCTTCCTGCTTTTTTCCAATAATCTTTTAAAAAAACATATGTTCTTATTGATTTTTAGAGACATACTAGTAAGAAGGGAGAGGAAGGAGAGCACAAGAAACATCTATTGTTTGTCTCCTGTACGCACCCCAACTGGGGATCGAACTCCCAACCTGGTATGTGTCCTGACCAGAATCAAATCAGCGACCTTTGGGTACATGGGAAAGACACTCAACCAACTAGGCTACACAGGCCAGGACTTTATTTCAAATAGCTTTTCAATAATCTCCCCCTCCTCCACAGTTTTTCCCCCATCCATTTTTTCTTTCTCTATTTTGTAACATTGTTAGTCTTTCCCCTTCCCTCGATCTTTCTCTACATCTAGATAAGTTAAATTTAGATAGTGGATGGATCGCCTTTATCCCAGAGAAATCTGTTGGTTTCATTGACTTACTTTTTTCTCCCAGCTTTATTGAGATACAATTGACATGCAAGTTTAAGATGAACAATGTGATGAGTTTTACTTTCATCCATTCATTTCTACACTTGTTACTCTGCTTATACTTTTTTTTTCTCTCTTCACCTACATAGCCTAGCCAGGGTATTGGAACATGGTATCTGGGGTCCCATAGCTCTGTTTTTGAGTTCTGATGCCTCCTTGAAGTAATTTTGTAATTATTGGCAAATTACTTGATTTATGGAAATCCCACTTACCTACTTTTTTTATTAAATTTTTTAAAATTATATTTTACATTCAATATTATTTTGTGTTAGTTTCAGGTATACAGCATAATGGCTAGACCATCATTTACTCTGTTATTATTATTTTTAATTTAAATTCTTTATTGTTTAAAGTATCACATATGTCTCCCTTTTCCCCCATTGACCTCTCCCACCCCCCAGCACATGCCCTCACCCCCCTACTGTTTGTGTCCATGGGTTATGCTTATATGCATGAATACAAGTCTTTTGGTTGATCTCTTACCTCAAAGCCCACCTTCTTTCTGAGGTTTGACATAGATCGTCACATACTTTAGAAAGTGTTCCCCAGCTGGCACCATACATAGTTATTACAGTAGGTAATTAAGTTTACATCCCCATGACTATTTTGTAACTGCCAATCAGAACTTCCCATTTGCTTTACCCTTTTCACCCAGTCACCTGCTTTGTTAAACATATGCCTGTAGGATTGCTTGGAATAAAATGCGGAGTAAGTCCCAGCCTAGAACCTGGCCCATAAAAGGGTTCTGTAATTACATTCAAATTTAGTGCTTTCCCCCTTAATCATTATCTTTTCATTTTGTTATAACATTTTGTTAGTCAATCTATAGTTGGGACCAAACTTTAGTACTTATGAAAAATAACTACGTAGCTTATTTGGCAATATTTACATCTTTAGTTATAACACCAGTCAACTTCTAACTTGATGTTGTTTCGGTCATTTTTACAAGATACTCCAAGATGGATTACAGAAATTTGTTTATCCTCCAGCAACTACAGAAGACTTAGAAACAGAAAACGTTTTCCCACCCATAGAGGTCATGCTTGAGGTTCATGAGAACGTGATCTTTTTTGAGAATCCCCTGGTGGCAAGGTGGGATGCTGAAGGTACACCAGCTTTGATAATTATGTAATTAAAAGAGGTGTGCTAAACAATCAGAAATAGAGAGAGAAATGCATTCTTTCCTCTGGGAATGTTCAAAGTTGTAGGAGAAGCATATAGAGAAAAACATCACAACATGATGCAGAGGTGTGCTATCAGAGATGGCAGTGCTGTAGAGCAGAATGGTGACCAAGTCAGTCTGGAAGGTTAAGGATGAAATATTGAACAGGTTCTCAAGAGACTAAGAGAGCATTCTCCTATGAGACTTTGCATGGGCATATCTCTTCATTTCTATTAGGCATATAGCTAGGAGTGGAATTGCTGAGTTGAATGGTAAATTTATGTTAACTTTTTAAGAACCTGCCAAATTGATTTTTCAAAGTAGCTGTACCATTTTATATGCCTGCTAGCAATATGAGTTTTCCTATTTTTCCACATCCTTGACAATGTTTGCTGTTATGTATTTTTTATTATAACCATTGTAGTGGGTATGAAGTGGTATCTTGTGGTTTTAATTTGTATTTTCCTAATGACCAATAATATTGAGCATTTTAAAAATGTATCTATTATCCTTGAATATATCTTCTTTGGTGAAATGTTTATTCAAATCTTTACCGATTTTTAAACTGGGTTGTGTTTTATTATTGAGTTGTAAGACACACAAAAGACCACCTATTATATGAAAAGTCCAGGAAAGGCAAATCTTTAGAGACAGGAAGTATCTTAATAGTTGCCTGGGGCTGGAAGGTGGGAATGGGAATGAACTATAAATGGACATCAGGAGGATAATAATGTGCTAAAAACTGGATTGTGGTGATGGTTGCAAAACTAGGTAAATTTATTAAAATAATTTAATCGTATGCTTAAGACAGGTAAATGTCAAAGCTGTTTAAAAAAGATGAAAAGGGGTTCTGTACTAAGGAAGAGTACTGTAGGGAGAAAGAACTGTACGTGCAGAGGCACACAGATGCATGAGGTTGTTAGGGAAGGAAAAAAGCGGTGGCTGAAACCAGGTGTGTGAGAAGTGGTAAGGGACGAAGCCAGAAATGTGAGCCAAAGCTTCATTTGAAGGTCTTGCATACCAAGCTTGACCTTGTAGATAGGAAGAAACTCCCAGCAAGGTCGGTTTTTTGTTGAGATTCTATTCTAAATGTAAAAGAGACCTTTATATATATTGCAGTTATTTGGGTTTCATTCAACACATTTTTGTATAGGAAAAGAGGAAACTAATGTCATTTGCTTTAATCTAAAAGGTAAACATTGGAAAACTGATGGCATCAGTAATGTAGTTTATAAATCAGAAGAAAGAATTATAACATTCAACCTGGACACTTTGGGCCCTGTTACCTTGATTCAAGATGCTCATATTAACATGCCATACCAGTCATGGGAACTAAGACCACTCGATGAGAATAAAGCACTTTTGACTGTGACGACAGTATTTGCTGAGATTCAAATACAAATTAAGGTAAATCATTGTTATAGCAAGTCATATCCAAGAGGTAAGCCTCATTGATGACTATAAGAGAGTGTGTGAAAGCAATCGCTCACTGGTCATTTACATACAGAAATGTCTTTTTTTTTTTTTTAAGAAACTTTATTTTCCATCAACCTTATTTACACTTTCTGTCTAAAAGTCTGTGTAAGAACAGCTAAGACCATTGAGTGGTTGTTTCTACCCACTCAGTGGTCTAAGCAGTGAGCGCTGCAGCCCAGTCTTCAGTAGGGAACTGCTGCTGAAATGTCTTTTATAAATATGTTTAATATATACTTTGAGCTATAATTTCTAAACAAAATATGAATTAGATAGGAAATAACATGTAAAAAGCGAGGCACAAATTTATACCCTAAAGTTACTAGGAATAGGCCAATTAGTGAAGGTACAAGCCTGGTTGCAGTATGATTTTCAGAGCTTTTGACCCCCTCCTGAGAGGTGTCTGATCTTTGTCACCAAGTCATTTGGAACCCCCTTTGTGAGATTTCTCTCTCAAGGAGCCTGTATTACTTGTCACTCATAAATTGGCCTGGAATCTAGAGACAGAAAGTAGGTTAGTGGTTGCCTGAGGCTGAAGGCGGGAATGGGGATTGACTGTACATTGGCATGAGGGATGAGAGGAGGACGGAAGTGTTCTGAAACTGATTTATGGTGATCGTTGCACCACTCAGGAAAGTTTTTTAAAAAATCACTGTATTATGCATTGGAAATGGGTGAATTTATGATATGTAAAGTATACCGCACTAAAATTGTTTTAAGAGAGAGAGAGCCTGAAATTCTTAAGAATGTGGCAGGAAGATTGGATTTAATCAATCTTTGCTTTTGAAAGCCGATGAGACGTGAATTTTGTACACCTTCAAACTTCCAGTTTAAACTTTGCAAACTTCAAAACTGTAAAATAATTTTGGATTATGTTAAATCTTATGTGTAAAAAATTATCCTTAAAAGTTGTAGCTTGATTGCTATCAAATAGCTATTATAATTTAACAGGAACATATGTAGTATTCTTAGATCACAACTTATAAAAGAGGAGATCTGAAAGATCCTTTAGTTCAGTCCCTTTATTGTTCAGATAAAGCACTGAAAGGTAACATGGAGACTTCGTGGCAGAGCTTTCAGGTTGGTCCTAAGACATACCTGCCCTGCACTCCTTTTAATATACACTGAGTGGCCAGATTATTATGACCATCCCATCAGTACTTCCAAAAATACTGAATATCGAAAACTTCCTAAGCAAATACTCTCAAGGTTTTATTATTTTATTATTTGCATAACTAATTCACTTCATTGTACTGATGGGGTGGTCATAATAATCTGGCCACTCAGTGTAGAATGAGATAGGGTTAAAAAAAATGGTATAAAGAACCCAAAGGCTAGAACCAGAATGATAATGAAGAATTCCTTTAACTTGTATGAAAGCTTATTTTTTTTTCTCATTGATACTAGGAAGGCCTCTGCATGTTAGCTTCATTAAACATGGGTGACAAAAAGCCTCTCTCTATTTTGGAAGGAAAATGGATGACTCCTATTTATTTCATTATTACTTTGCAAGAAGCTGGATTAAATATCTTCCCTACTGAATACTCTCATTTTTATGTTGCTACAAACTGTAAGGTAAGCATGATTTTTTCCAAACTTAAGGTGATGGACATTTCAAATGCTAGCAAGTATTAAATTGTATATAAATCTTAAAGTACCTCATGGGTTTTCTGTATTCATTTATATACGATTATAGTTAGAAAGGAAGGAATAAAAGGCTAGACCAGAAATTCAGAGTTCTCTAAATTTTAATAATCTTCCCCA
The DNA here is from genome assembly GCF_028538775.1 of Myotis yumanensis. Lineage (NCBI taxonomy): Eukaryota > Metazoa > Chordata > Mammalia > Chiroptera > Vespertilionidae > Myotis > Myotis yumanensis. The sequence continues at coordinate 180,324,608 of NW_027223754.1, forward strand.
AGAAAGTAAGCCTTTAGGTATGATCTTCACTTGACAAAAGGAAAATACCCACAACTGGTCAGTGTTAGTGCAAGGGTAGTCAGAGCCACATCACATTCTGTATATGTTCTTGCTCCTTCCAGACTGGATATATGTAAGACTTCTTAAAAGAGTAAATGACTGAGCAGTTTCCCAAACAGGATAAGTCAGATGAAATCATACACACATACAGACGACTGGTACACAACCCACTTCCTCCCGTGTCTTGGCAGAGGCTCCCTGTAGACATATACAAAACACAGCCTGCTTTGTGTTACTGGTAAGGCTTTAGCTAAATGAGATCCTTCCTTATGAAACTGTGAGCTCTTTGAGGATGGGAACTGTCTTTTGATCAATTTTGATGGATTCTTCCAGCACCTCGCATATTCCTAGAACACAGTAGATGTTTAGTAATATTTGACATATGAATGAAGACAAATTCTCTTCTAATCATGAGAGGTGTTTTGGGCAGATGAATTCAGTTCTCAAGAACAAGTTGATAATATACCAGAAAAATGACAATATAGGTAGACATTCATGTAGCATCTGAAAATAATTATATCAAAAGTATGTACACATGTGTGTGGGTGGGGGGCGGGGGGGGGGGAGCGAGAACCACCTTGGTTTTAGTAACTCAAATTTCCAGTTACTCTGCAAATGCTGAATGTAGTGTAGTCTTCATTTATTCAGAATATTCAAAAATTTCTTTTTCTGACCACCTATATCAGTGGTTCTCAACCTTCTGGCCCTTTAAATACAGTTCCTCATGTTGTGACCCAAACATAAAATTATTTTCATTGCTATTTCATAACTGTAATGTTGCTACTGTTATGATTTGTAATGTAAATATCTGATATGCAGGATGGTCTTAGGCGACCCCTGTGAAAGGGTCGTTCGACCACCAAAGGGGTCGCGACCCACAGGTTGAGAACCGCTGACCTATATTCTAGTATTCTAGGCATGTTTTAGACGCTTAGGATACATTAGTGAATTTTTTTTTTTAAAGTTCCTGACCTTGTGGAGCTTACATTCTAGTAGAAGGAGACAAAAATAAGCAATAAGCATAAAAAATGATTTCATGTCAAAGGTAGATAAGTGCTGTGGGTAAAAGAAAAGGTAGATCATGAGCACTGGGGTTAGGGCTGGGTACAGTATCAAATAGGGCATCGGGGGCTCAGGGAGAAGGAAAAATTTGAGCAGAACAGGAAGGTGGGGAGTTTAACCAAGTGGATATCTCAGGAAGCAGCTTCCAGGCTGAGCGGCCTAGAGCAGTGGTCGGCAAACTCATTAGTCAACAGAGCCAAATATCAACAGTACGATTGAAATTTCTTTTGAGAGCCAAATTTTTTAAACTTAAACTATATAGGTAGGTACATTGTTATTAACTTAATTAGGGGACTCCTAAGATGGCCTTTGCTAAAAACGTCCTCAATCTGACATTTAAGGTACATTTGCTGAGGTCGATCCCTTCCAACTCTCCCATCCACACTCGTCTTGTATACTTGTTTCGTCTATCTCCTTCCGTTCATCCTCTCTATATGTCCAAACCATCTCAACATACCTTTCTCAATCCTTGACACTACATTTTCTTTCACTCCACAGCGTTCCCCAAAATTAACTTAACAAACTTTACTTAAAGTTTTAAGTCTTAGTTAAACTATAGGCACGTTGAATAAAACTTGATATCATACTTAATAATGATATTATTTATTGATAAAATTAAATTCCTTACAATTTACCTTACAATATCCATAAAATTAAATCATGACAATGACTGACAAACACTAATATGAACAATGGCCTTGCATCTCCTTGGAAAGTTTGGGTAAGTCAGGTTTGTATGTTGTTTTTAATTTTAGGCACGATTCCAGGTTCTCATCAATAAGACGACTCTTCAATTTACTCTTGATAAGGTTCATGCTTGAAAATGATTGTTCGCATAAATATATAGACCCATATAAGGAAAGAACAGCAAACGCTAGTTTTCTCAGTTGATTATATGAGTCAGGAATACTATTCCAGGTGTTAAAAATCAACATATCTTCCTTCTCCAGGTCTTTCAAAGCAGACCACGTGCTGTGAACTAAGTTCACATTTGTTTTTCTCCAATATTTCTATATCAGCACAAAGACGTTCAAATTTTGAGCTCCACAGCTCTTTGTTTTTTAAATCCAGCAATTGCATTTCAAAGTTGCCAATGTCAATATTAAAGGGAGAAAAAATGTTTCATTTTATAATAATAAAGCCACCAACACAAAATAATTACAATTCTTAAATTGATGACAAAAATACCTGTAGGATTTGCAGCTGGTTGGAAAAATACAGGTAACTTTATGCTTCAAGTAGGTACTTTTGTCACCCGCACGCGATTTGCGGACGCGACTAGCACTAACCACCGCACATGAGACTGCTGACTGACTGGCTCACTCAACTCCTGCATGAATCTCGCGTGCCTCCTCCCAGCTGCGCTGCATATCCCGCGGCTCGCCTGCGCCACGTCTCCCGTCGCCTGACCGACTGACACCCCCCACTTCTTCTAATGCCACTTCTTCAAAATAGACTCACCCAGGCTGAAAACCGACTTCTGTGCATGGGCCACGAAGTTTCAATTGCACTGTATGTGCATGCCCACACGTGGTATTTTGTGGAAGAGCCACACTCAAGGGGCCAAAGAGCCGAATGTGGCTCACGAGCCTCGGTTTGCTGACCACTGGCCTAGAGGATTGAAGGTACAGCAAGGAGGCCAGGTGCTTGGAGTTAGCAAAGGGAGAAGAAAAGATAGGTCAGACAGATAATGAGATGTATGTGGGAGGGTGTCAGATCACGCAGACCCTTACAGATCACTGTTAGGACTTTGGATTCTATTTGAGAGCAAGAGAAAGCCATTGCCCCATTTTGAGAGAGGAGTCATAGAACCTGACTTACATTTTAATGGCTTTTTCTGTTTTGAGAATAAGCTGTAGGAGGCCAAGAATGGAAGGGAGACTTGTTGAGAAGGCTCTATGATCAATTCTATTGACTTTTATATTGACAGGTTCCTTTGGTGGAAATGAAAGCTTATCGACAAATGGCCGTGCTAAGTTCTGCTTTTGCGTTTGGTTGGAGCAAGTGGAATATGCAGTGTGGTTCTGAAAAAGTTATATTTAAGGTAGAGTATGCAAAAACCCATAACACTACTTTGTCCTCCAAAAGAAAAGGTACTCAAAAGCTAAAAGAATATAGACTGTTTTCTCCTCTTGAAAAGGGGATTGGGGGAATAACACTCAAAATGCAGTTTTAAAACCATTTTTTAAAATTTTGTCAAAAATATAAAGCTAAACTATGTGAAGGGTCATACCTTCATTGCCCATTATGGTACCAAATGCTCTTGATTTCAGACTAGAGTCCTTTTAACTCGTTATAGTAACTCCAGAACAAATGGAAGCCTTTAATGCGAATATGTATCAATGGTTCACGAACTCTCCAATTTAACTTTTTGGCACATTTGCCACTTACCTGATAAATTCTAAAAGCTGACTGATTAATGTTTGAGCATAAATTAGCCACCATATTTATTTGTCTTGTTTACTGTGTTTCTCCCACTAGAACCTAAACTCTTTGAGGACAATCATTAGTTACTGATTAATGTTTGGTTTGTTGTTATATTCCCAGCAACTAGAATAGTGTCTGGCACATGACAGTCCCTCAATAAATATTTGTTGATTGAATTAATACATTTGGGGGATTGAGTTGAGCCCTTCAACTAATACTCTCCTGCCAATCTACTTCACCGGATTAACAGATTTCTCTAATTTTCTTTCTTTAGGTGAGTGAATGCCTTACTAAAGAACAAGAATGTATTCAGGATCCTACATGGACTCTTTTAATGTTTAGTGGCAACCGAGCACAAAGGCTCAAGATTGACGAAGACAGTGAGGCATTCTCTGAGGCCCTGAAAGAGGAAACTGAGTTTCATTCTACTCTCTATCACATGATCAAGGATTTTGCTTCTCAAGAAGCAATGGCGAAAACCAAGGGCCCTGACAACCAGTTTATTGACTCCGTGTGCCACATGCTACTCTGTATTAGAATATTCAGCTATTCTTAATCTCTACTGATAAACTTTACCCAGCGTGAAGAATCAAGCAACTTGAAGAAAAAATCAGGTATTTCCTCAATAAAATGTAGCAAGTGACTATATTTCAAATAGGCTCTTAAATAATCTAATCAGCATTTTACACTCAAATTTTATTTTGTAACACGTGGGGTTCTTTTCCTATGAACACTGGCCCACTGAGATTTAACGATGCTTTATTTCAACAAAAGTTAACAATATATATAATATATCCGCCTCAATAAGCTCATTAAAAGGTCATGGAAAGGTAATCACAAAAAGAGGGAATTTAAAAATCTTAGTCATTCTGAGAACCTCTGGTTCCAGGCTATCCGTTCCCAGCTAAATGTTACTCATTTACAAAATTCAGATACTGAAACTTAAAAAAAAATCAAGACACACACATTAGGACGTCCTACGGTCACACTGGTGGTGGCCCGTTGTGTCGGAGTCTGGTAAATGGCCACAAGATATGTTCTAGAGACATCCAGGAGTCTCCATCCTGGGTGGGGGCAGCATCCACGGACTTCTGGAAAAATCGGCCTGTGAGGAAGCTTATCAAAGCTGCAAACAGTACAATCAACGCGACGGAAAGCCAGAGAGCCTTATTAGCCTTTCTGATGGAGGTCTTGAGATTTGCTGCCCAGGAAGCTATTGTGTCATAGCTATAAGGAAAATACAGATTCAGAATTTGGTCATCACAGTAATCCATTATTAGAAACACTTCTTTTGTCAACAATACCAATCAAGTCATTGACCAGCACTGCTGTGTAATAAACTACATAATATGATCTGTTGTCTTGGTTTGGGCCACAATCTGTCCCCTTAATTTATGATTGTCAGAATTAAAAAAAAAAAAAAAAGATGTTATTATGGTGAGAATCTGAAAATGCTGTGATTCAGGCATCATTTAACTCCTAACAAGAACATACAACTATTTATCTCATTCAGGTAAGGCAGTGTGTTCCTACAGTGGAAACAAAAAATATTACTTAGTGAGTAGAATAGAATATATGTGTATGAACATTTGTATAGATAAACAGGTCATTTATTTCTCACCATACCTTAGCTGTTTGGTGTACTGATATTTAAACTCTATTTCTTTTTTAAAAATATATATATTTTATTGATTTTTTACAGAGATGGAGAAAGATAGAGAGTTAGAAACATCAATGAGAGAGAAACATCGATCAGCTGCCTCCTGCACACCCCCTACTGGGTATGTGCCCACAACCAAGGTACATGCCCTTGACTGGAACCGAACCTGGAACCCTTCAGTCCGCAGGCTGACGCTCTATCCACTGAGCCAAACCAGTTAGGGCTAAACTCTATTTCTTTTAGAGACACCCACCCCAAAAGATTATTTACAGCATCATTTAAGTCTTTGTGCTAAACATTTTACATGTGGTAATTTATGTAATCATGACCATAGAACAAGGACAAAGGTACTGGTATCACCCCTGTTTAATAGATGAAGAAATAGGTGCTCAGAAATGGGTGAAGGTGCCCAGGCCACAGAGCTCATTAGAGAGCTGGGCGTGGAGCTAGGCCTCCTGACTGCAGGGCCAGGCTCCTTGCACGGGATGCTCCTGCCTGTTGTAACTCACAGGTTCAGGAATAACCCCTGCAGACCATTTGAAGTTTGTTATTCATCTTAAATTTAGCAGTTTGACAGGTCTTTAAATAAAGTAATTTAATCCGGGGTAATACTGTTAACCCTGCCTTGCCCTTCCCCATTCCACTGAAGTGATAGAATTTGGCAGGTAGACAACTTACATTGAAGAGACATCCCATTTCGATGGATTATTCCTCTTTTCAGAAAGACTTGGCTTTCTTGTCCTTTCTACTGTTTCTTCTCCAGGGGGCTCTGCATCGTCCTTAGTTCTGTAATAAGTGTTGTTGTTTTTTTTAAATATACAAAACTAAGAATAATGTGCTATGATTATAAAATATTGCTACATTTTACTGTATAAATAAAGATGCACACAAATATTTGTTTTACGTTAGAAATATTTGACAAATTTCTAGTTCTAAAAGTCAAATCACCAAATTTATTTAACCATTTTGTTTTCACTAAGTATTCTTCTACCACGTGGACTGTAATAACCTATCTTAGTTGATTTTACTCTTTTCTCTGTAGGCTTTTTGATAAATGCTAAATTGGAGTAATATCAAATTGTTATTTCTTCTATTTCTCTAAAAATCTTAATTTTAAAACTTTATGAAAATATTCTCAGTGCAAAACTAGTTAAAATATGCTAACAGTGTCTAGCGATCTGGCAAATGGCAACTGAATTGACTTTAAATAACTTCATATTATCTAAAGAGGGATGCCCTTACCCGAACAGAACCTTTCATTATTATGTTCACTGCTGAGTTCAAGTTCATGATACCCTCACAACTGCCAAAGGGAACTGTCACAAAGTGATGGTGGTTGTTTTTGTCAAAAAATACAGGGAATGTATGTGGTAGATTTTAGTTTAGTCTTTAAAGGAAATAAGCCAGAATCAACTGCATTCTTATAAGATTCTCAGTTTTAGTCTTTTGTTTGCAAAGACTTCGCAGTAAATATCATACTATACTAACAAAAAGCAAAGAATACATTGTACTCTTTTGAAGGAAACTCTTGATCTTTTTTCTATCCCAGATCAGTAAATATCCACTATGATAACTCTTAGAGTTTTCAGTACACGCAGCAGGCTCCGGGAGTATTTTAAAACACAGAGAACTTTAAAGGTAGGTCCTGTGTCTTACTCATCTCTATATTCCTTAGGACTGATGTAGTATCTGTCACACACTAGGCTCTCCAGGAACATGTATAACATGAACATAAAATCATTTCATTAACATCTCTGCAGATGAGGAAACTGAGACCAAGGAAGGTTAAAGCAATTTGTCCAAGGTCACCCAAAGACTTAGAGCAGCGGTTCTCAACCTGTGGGTCGCGACCCCTTTGGCGGTCAAATGACCCTTTCACAGGGGTTGCCTAAGACCATCCTGCATATCAGATATTTACATTATAATTCATAACAGTAGCAACATTACAGTTATGAAATAGCAATGAAAATAATTTTATGGTTGGGTCACAACATGAGGAACTGTATTTAAAGGGAGAGAAGGTTGAAAACCACTGACTTAGAAGCATTTGTTCATGCTTCTCCTTCCTGCCCTCTCTCCCTTGTGCTATAGAAGTATATTTTATGTAACTTGCTAAATATAGAGTAGTCATGTAGAGATTTATGTTTCCCCTACTCTTCATTTATGTAAAGGGAATATATATATAATGCACATATATTACATATATGCCTATGGTATATATATAATACATGTATTTTTTCTTAAAAAGATACACATTTCACTTCTGTGGCTCTTTATTCACTGTGCCCCACCCCCACCCCTCCCCATTCCTGCTGGCCAGATACCTGCCTGTACAGGGAAAAAAATTATCTTTACAAATTTGGCAGATTACAGGGCCTTTTCTAACTTAAGACCGAAAACCTTGCAGTTCTGAGCCCTACAAGAGTGAATGTATTCACAAATAGCTTTTATATAGTGCTTTGCAGTTTATAAGTCTTAAACAATGAGTTAAAGTGATCCCCACTGTTTATGCCCAGCTCTCAGCAGGTTAACAAACACACGCTTCACCTACTTTAGCTCACATTTTTCTTCTTCACCATCTGCCCAGGAATAGGTGCTGATAAACCGCTGTAATGAGGGACGGTGTTCACTCTGCTTTGACCCCAAAATACGCCTATACAAAGATGATCATATTCACTTGTCAAATCAAATACATCCATACCCATTATTAACTTATTTCCCACTACCTAACTCAATACAAAAATTATACATTCTAATTATTTTCCTTGGCACTCGCATATTGCTTATTTAAAAAAATAATAAAACATTTCATTATATGACAATTTTTATAATTGTTCTGCTTATATCACTTAATTTCAAACAGTTACTTTAGCACAGTTAAAATTAGGAAAGTTCCCAAAGAGCAACCATATAATTACACTTACCAACTGCTTGACCTCCTACTGAATCGGTCATTGTTTTCCATCCCAGCCACCTTTAAAGTTCAGGTGTTAAAGAAATGATAAAATAGGAATTTAATGAAGTATTTTGTATATTTTTCTCCTATGAAAACGAATTTGCTTTTTGAGAACATTTAGAAACTTGCTTACCGTTGCTGCATTGCCAATATTTCTGGGTAAAGAGGCAATCGTTACTCTTCGAAGAGAAGATGGCTATTCAAAGGGGGGAAACAAACATTTAGAAAGTTCTTACTGTTTTATTCTTATATGCAACACTGATGAATATCTTTGTACATACACATCCATGCACTTGACTACTGAGTTAAACAGTGAGCATTTTAAAAAGGATTTTGTTATGAGCAAATCACCTTCCAGAAATATTCTACTTATTTACATTTCACCTTCCCCAACATTGGGTGAGTCTGATTTTTGCCAATCAAATAGAGTATAAGCTTTCTTGTTTAGGTTTGCATTTATTTGACTTGCAAAATATTCAACACTTTTTCTATGTTAAATAACCATCTAAGAACCACCTGTTTATGATCTCTGCCCATATTAATTTTGTTCATGATATTTCGGGCAGAAAATGTTTTCATTGTTAATACAGCCAATGCTCTTCATCTCTTCCTCTCTTTTGTTACCATTTCTTTTAGAAAGGTTTTTCCCTACTAAGAGGAGCTATATTTTAGCTTATAAAAAATTGTTTCATTTTTTCCATTTAATGCATTTAAGGATGGGCATATTACTTTAATGAATGAGTGTGTTTTTAGATCGGCCTTGAGATTAGCACAGAAAAAAATATTATATAGTATTATGTGGTTCTTAAAGTTTGAGTAAGTACAGCTTCAGGAAATAAAAATATTTTAAATGTAGGAAATAAAGTTTTATGTGAATCCTTTTCTTAAATCATTACCCCTAAATTATTTTCATAGGTTAGTTGAGCATCAAGAATATCAACCTGTGGTCCATGAAACCTGGGTCCAAATCATGGTTCTACCACTACATATATCACAACTAATCACTGAACTTCTGTGCTTCTCTTTTTCCTCATGAGTGGAAAAGAGATTTGGATGGAATGATTTTAGAGTCACTTGCTCACAAATCCTATCACTAAATCCTGAGCAATCCTGATTTTCAAACTCCCTAATTTTTAGTTAGGCATACAGCCTCCAGAATAAAAAAAACTGTATTTCCAGTCTTATTTGCAACTAAAGTGAAAAGGGGAATGTTTTCTGGGACATCTAGGAAGTTATTTTTAAAGGGCGAGGGAATACCTGTCTTTCCTTTTTCTTGGAATGTGCCTGGGTAATGACCAGGACTTGGTGCCTGGGACTGCAGGGGCCTCTCACACCATAGTGTGGAACAAAGGGGCTGAGTGGATGAAGCAGCGAGTGAGGAGGAGACTGGCCCTGTGGATTTTGTGAAGCTACTGTGCTTTTGTTGGGCTTCCATTTCCAATACCCATTTTACATGAGAGACACTATTGTTTACAGCTTCCTTCTCACCACCAGTCAAACTTAATTGATAAACCAGCATAACAAGAAACGTAAAAGCATACACTTAAGCAAATATACACACACATATGTGCATACATGTGAATTAAAATAATTGTTTTATGATCTACATTCAACGCTATGTTGCTTCAAATATTTAAAAACCAACCCCCTATAATATTTGATAGACATCTTTAAAGTGAATCAGTAGGTGAATTATTAATTACCTTGGAGTTTAGAGAAGCTGAGCGTTTTTTAACTTGACAGTCATCTGAAGGAAAAACATTTGCACATTTTAGAAACTACCTTTGTAATTTCTGTTAATGCAGTGGTCTTAATTCTTTACAAAGAAAAACAATGGTCAGAAAATATTTAAGATCCTGAAGACTGCTGATGTTATAAATATTTGGCTATTGTTTATTCGGTGATTCATAAAAAATGACCATCTTAACCAACAGAAAATAGCCCTCTATGTTACTACATATGTCCAGAATGCTGACCTAGCACATAGTAGGTACTAAATGAATATCTTCTGAATAAATGAACCCAAAATTACAGATAGAAGATACCAAGTATGGTTACTTTTCTTGAAGAAGGAATAGAACATTAAGAATTCTCAGAAGTTCATACTGCTTATTTAACAGAAACTATTATAAGATTTATATACTAGTAAACCTTATATTAAGATATTTTCCATGGCCTTACATGTGTCTCTATTTTTCATTCATTAGTCAGCTTTACTATGCTAGTGTTAGACCTTCTCTGAGGAATACAAAACCACGGTTGATGAGAACATTCATAGTTATTCTGTCTTACTTTGTGTGGAGAAAGAACCAATTTTAACATATCCTAAGTAGGAGAACACTAGGGTCAACTTAATGGGTTGGATTATATATATTCTCTGATCTCAGCAATTTAAATTTATTCAATGAATTTAAAAAAATATGTTTTTATTGATTCTAGAAAGGGGAAGGGAGAAGGTGAGAGAGGGAAAAACACTGATGAGAGAGAAAGATCATTGATTGGCTGCTTCCTGCACACCCCTCACTGGGGATTGAGCCCGCAACCCAGGCATGTGTCCTGACCAGGAATCAAACCAGCAACCTTTCGGTGAATGGGATGGTTTTCAACCCACTGAGCCACACCATTCTGGGCAGATTTAATTATTTTTTTATGTCATTATCAAAGAATCTTTGTCTCCCAGCCTGTTATCTAACTGACATCCTACTTTTGGCTATGCAGATGACAGGAATGAGTTCTTCTTTTACTATAACTTTAACCTAAGGGTCTTATATTTAAGACCTAACAAGAAGAAGTAAGAGAGAGAATGAAAGATGAATGTTAGGAAATCATAACTGGCACTATTATCTTAAATTTGCATTACCTTCATCTTCCAGAGGGTTAAAAGACCTTTCATTTTGCAAAAGAACCTGTTTCAGTTCTTCTAATTCAGCGTGTTCTTTGGCATACATTCTCTTCAGGTTTTCTACGTGCTGAATCATTACTTCAACTGCTTTGCTAACCCGGCTTTCCTAGTAGAAAAAAAAAGAAACACATTTATATTGAAAATATTACCCAGTTAAAAGATGGTGATTAGAAACATGCATTTATCTTTATCCCTAAATCCCACTAAAATGGCAACAAAGGTATTTCTATTTAAAAAAGGCCTGAGTCCACCAGGGCAAATAAAACAGAAGATATAATAGCAATACAAATTTGAAAGCCTGCTAGGATGACTCTTGGTAAATGACTAAGACGTGAAAAGCTAAACCCTAAAATAAGCAGTAAGAAAAGCCTAGAAGCATCCTAAGAAAGTGCTAAAGGATCAGGGGATAGTGGCATCTCTGGAATTAAGCTCCAAGGTGGAAATGTGAACAGAAGAGATGACTGAAAATCCATGTAAAAAGTGATTAGACCCACAGATGCCCTCCCTTACTCAAACCAACTGAGCAACTACCCTTCCACCACTTTGGTGAAAAACTACAAAGACTGAATAAAGAGGGTCTGTGGGTCAGGTAGGAAGAGATAGTTGATGGTGGCTCATCATGAAATAAATGGATGTAAGCATACATACTGAATAATGAGATCCCTAGCCTTATTCTGCCTTCAAGCTCCCAAACTCTGGTAGCCAGGCTTATACCTCAAGGCAGGCAGCTAGAAGATCTTTCTCCAAGGAACCTAACATCCCAAGATGAAGGTCCTAAAACTGCTGACAGTAAGAGCATTCCAACGAAACACCTAGCTTGTGCGAAGCTCAGGGCCAACAAGAATCCTCCCCACTCAACATACACAGAGCTCCCAATCAGCTGTATAATGGTCCATCAGATGTTGGAGGAAAGCCGCTAGCACAAAAGAAGAACATAAAAACAGGAAAAAGCAAGCTGGAGGAAACAAACCAGAGAAAAACAAAAACTTCAAGGAAACAACCAATATCTTCAGAGTTACAGATTATTATTGCATGTATGAAATAAGAATAAGATATTAGTTAAAAGCATTCTGAAAACAGAGAGACTGAAATTTAAAAATATGACAAAAAATTTTTTTACAGGAGAAGACAGGGAGGAGATGATGATGGTTTAAGGAGAAAGTGTGAAGTTGATATTTAGAAGAGAGGGAGGGTGAATCATGGGAGGCCCTAGGGACCCACATGAGGTTTGTGATAATGAATTTCAAGAGAGCTAGTCAGTATATAGGTGTGATGTTTTTTATCTATGCAGGTATAAGCAAGTGGAGAAGTGGATTTAAAAAGCATTGTAGATTTTCTAAATGAGTAAAATAAAACAAGGGAAAAGTGTTGAGAGGTTTATGCAAGGGAGTGAATATTGCATTTGTGGAATTTAAGCTTGGTCAGGAGAAAAGAGAAGCCACCAGCAAGGTGAGAATCTGTGAAAAGATGCGAAAGAACAGATCGATAGAAGAACTAAATATTCATCTTCACAGGGGGACATCAACACATATCTAAAAACTGAAAATAAATCACTAAATGACAGAATATGCATGTTAGAGGTATAGATAAAACAAAACAAAAAAAACCACCTCAGAGTTGAAAGCTATTTCTCTTGAATGTGGAAAATCCTATCTACTAAAGAGGGAATATGCTAATTGACCCTCATGCTGTCACAAAGATGGTGGTGCCCACAGCCAATAAAGAGGGAATATGCTAATTGACTGCCCACCCTCAAAGATGGTGGCACCCACAGCCAATAAGAAGGAAATATGCTAATTGACTGCCCCACCCTCAAAGATGGCAGCACCCATAGCCACAAGATGGCCAGCAGGGGAGGGTAGTTGTGGGCAATCAGGCTGGCAGGGAAGGGCAGTTGGGGTGACCGGGCCTGCAGAAGAGGGAGGGCAGTTGTGGGGGGAACAGGCCATCAGGGGAGGGCAGTTGGGGGCAACTGGGCCAGCAGGAGAGCAGTTAGGTGTCGATCAGACTGGCAGGGGAGTGGTTAGGGGGTCATCAGGCTGGCAGGCAGAAGTGGTTAGGGGCAATTAGGCAGGCAGGCGAATGGTTGGGAGCCAGCAGTCCCGGATTGTGAGAGGGATGTCCAACTGCCATTTTAGGCCATATTCCATAGGGCCTAAATTGCTGACAGTAAGTGCATTCCATAGGGATCGGGCCTAAAACGGCAGTCGGACATCCCCCAAGGGGTCCCAGATTGGAGAGGGTGCAGGCTGGGCTGAAGGACACCACCCCCCCATGCACAAATTTCGTGCACTGAGCCTCTAGTGGGATAATAATCCTTTATAGAACTACTTAACTTTTTATTTTTTAAATATGTTTTGTTTTAGAGAGAGAGGAAGGGAGAGGGAGAGAGAGAAACATCGATGAGAGAGAAACATCTACATTAATCAGCTGCCTCCTGCACACATCCTGCTGGGGATCGAGCCAGCAACCCAGGCATATGCCCTGGGTAGGGAATCAAACCTGTGACCTCTTGGGGCATGGGTCAGTGCTCAACCACTGAGCCACACTGGCCAGGAAAACTACTTAACTTTTTTAAACTATGTATACATAACTTTAATAAAAATAAAATATTATTATATAGTGAGGGGATAAAAAGGAAGTAGGATATTAAAAGTGTATAACAAATGATCAAACTAAAACTCTCTCTACACTTAAATTTCTCCTTCTTAGGAAAATATATTTTAAAAAATTTGTTTAGGTATAGATTACAAAAATTAAAGTCTTCCCACAAAGAAAAGTTGAAATTCTACCTCTCTATGAATAAGCGTGCAAAGCTGCATATCTGAGGATATTTATTATAGTAGTGTTTACAAGAGCAAAATATCAAGTATATTCTGAAATGACTAAATATAGGGGATTGGTTAAATAATTTATGATCTATTCAACCAATACCATAAAATAATGTCACTTATGGATTTATACCACACAGAAAGCTATCTGTGCTATATATTGAGTGAAAAAGAAGCAGATTATAACACTGTATGAAGGTAGTGTCTACAAAACTATAACAAAATTTTTATAATGACTGTCACTGGCTAATACTATTATGAGAGATTCTATTTTACATTTTTATTCACATATGCCATTTTTCATTTTTCTGTATTAAACCTATATGTCTTGTACAATAAAGAGTTTTCTAAAACTTATTCTTAGAAATATAATCTATAATTTCAGAGAAAATAATCATTTTAGTAATTTCATTATAACTACAGAAATAGAGAAAGATTACCTGATTAATGGCTCCCAACATCTCCGCCCTACTGGCCACTCGTAATGTGCACTGGCTGAGGAACGTTATACTGTTCTCCAGCTTCTTGATGATCTCCTGGGCTTGGTTGTCATCTTCACAAAGAGGTGTTAATAACTGCACAGAAAGCAAGGCATTAGGAAGCATCCAACCCCCAAATCCAGCAAGCGATTCTAACACTATATTGTAGGTGCAGACAGCAGTCAAATCTCAATTTTCTTGGTGGAGAATGAAAAGCACTGCTAAGACCAATAATGAAAGATACAGAAATATCAATACCTTTATTGGCTATCAAGTAGGCCTATGCAGGGGCTCACAAAGCCTTCTATATCTATTCTTGATCCCTTCTTCTCAAATTTGCCCCACCTTTATGTGTATTTATATTTTTTTTCTACAATGGAATGGGCGTAATTGGTAATATTAAGAAATATGCTTATAAACGAGTTGAATATATTATTGAGGAGCATAGTTTGAACTTTTAAGAAAAGTAATGAAAATATACTGAAATTAGGTATGGTTCTGACTACTACACTTGCTCTTCCATTGGTGACAAAGGGACTGGGCTGATAATGTGGGTATGCCTTCATTGCCATATGAATATTTCTCTCCAACCTGCGCCCTTCATGCAAAATGATGGCCTTCCCTTGGAGGACCATCCTTCTCACTGGGGTGGGGACAGAATTAAGAGAACAGCGAGTCTGGAAGCAAACAAGCTACTGCTCCCTAGCTGTGTGATCATGAGCATATTTTGAAGACTTGCCCCAATCTAAAACACCATACACTTTGTATAGCAAAAAAAGAAGAAGTTCTACCAATAAAATTATAAGGTAATATTGACTGTAAATTGCACCCTAATTATAGAAAGGTTATAGTGTCAAACTTTCTGATTTACTATTTCTTCATCTGTCAGGAAAAGACAATTCTATCTCCTTTCCAGGAATACTCTGACATGAGAGGTAATAGATGCCAGTTGTTTGCTACCAGTAGGTGTTCAATGAATGGCAGACACTTCTGAAGCAGACAGATATGTATGAGTTGCTAATCAATTGGAATAGCCATTATCAAACACACAATTTCCTTGATAGTTTAAAAAACCACTTTAATTGTAAAGGGGAGAGCAGATATTAATTCTCAGCCAATGGAAATGGTTTAAGAAAACTGAATTGTGAAGAAATAGACTATTTGAATAAATCAATAACTAGTAAGGAGATTGAAAGCATTATCAAAAATACCCCAACAAAACAAAGTCCAGTACCAGGATTTACTGGAGAATTCTACCAAACAACTAAAGAATTAACACCAATCCTTCTGAAATTCTTCCAAAAAATTAAAGAGGAGGGAATACTTGCAAGACAATTCTTTGTAGCCAGTATTATTACACTGATAACCAAAGCCAGGCTATAAGAAAATTACAGGTCAGTATCCATTATGAATACTTATATAAACATTCTCAACAAAAGATTAGCAAACTGAATTCAACAGCACATTAAAAGGGCTGTACCTATGGCCAAGTAAGATTGGTTCTTGGAATTAAGGATGGTTTCACATATACAAATCAATTGATGCAATAAACCACATTAAGAGATTAAAAGATAAAGCCACATCATCATCTAAATTACTGCAGAAAAATATTTGACAAGATTTAACACCCTTCATACCAGTAATAAAAACATTCAAAAAACTAGAATAGAAGGAAACTACCTCAATATAATAGAGGGCATAGATGAAAAGCCATCCACTAACAATATTTAATGGTGAAAGACAAAATTTTTTCTATAAGATCAGGAACAAGGCAAGATGCCTACTCTCACCACTTCTATGCAGTTTAGTACTGGAAGTCCTTGCCAGAGCAATTAGGCAAGTGAAAGAAATAAAATGCCACATTGGAGAGGAAAAAGTACAATTATGTCTGTTATATAACCCCAAAGATTTCACAAAAGACTGTTAGAATAAATGAATTTAGCAAAGTCATAGGATACAAATCAACATACAAAAATGAATTGCATTTATAAACACTAACAATGAACAATAAAAAATGAAATTAAGAAAACAATTTCATTTGCAATAGCACCACAGAAAATAAAATACTTAGGTATAAATCTTACCAAGGAGGTAAAGATCTGTACACTAAAAACTATAAAACACTGCCGAAAGAAACTAAAGACACATACATAAAGGGAAAGACATCCTGTGTCATAAATTGGAAGACTTCAATTCATATATATATAAAAGTCAAAAGGTATACAGTGAAAAAAAAAGATGCCCATACCACCAAAATAAGTCTACAGATTTAATGCAATCTCTATTAAAACCTCAATGGAATTTTTGCAGAAATAGAAAAATTCATCCAAAATTCATATGGAATCTCAAAAGACCCCAAATAGCCGAAACAACTTAAAAAAAAGGAACAAACTTGGAGGATTCGTACTTCCTGCTTTCAAAACATTACAAAGCCACAGTAATCAAAAGTGTACTGGCATAAAGACAGACATATAGATCAATGGAACAGAATAGAGTGCCCAGAAATAAACCTACGCATATCAGGTCAAATTATCTTTGGCAGTGGTGCCAAGAATACACAATGAGGAACAGGCTTGTCTCTTCAACAAATGATGTTGGAAAAACTGAATAGCCACATGCAAAAGAGTGAATTGGAACTCTCATCTTATATCATATATAAAAATCAACTCAAAATGGATTAAAAAACCAAACTACATAACTCCAGAAGAAAATATAGGATAAAGCTTAATAACGTTGGATTTGGCAATGATTGCTTGGATATGACACCAAAAGCACAGGCAACAAAAGCAAAAATAGACTAATAGTAATACAGCAAACTTAAAAACTTTTGTGCATCAAAGGACAGAGTGAAAAGGCAACCAATGGAAGAGGAGAAAGTATTTGCAAATCACACATCTTACTGAAAAATTGACAAAGGACCTAAATAGACATTTTGCTCTAAAGATGATACACAAATGGCCAGCAAGCATATGAAAAGATGCTCAACAAACCTAATCATCAGGGAAAGGCAAATAGAAAACCACAATGAGATACTACCTTTCACCCATTAGGATGGCTACCATGAAAAAAAAAAAAAATCAGAAAAGAACCTGTTGGCTAGGATGTGAAGAAATTGAAACCTTTGTGCACTGTTAGTAGGATTGTAAAATAGTGTAACCACTATGTAAAACAGTATGGTTGCTCCTCAAAAAAAAACCATAAAACTAGAGCTCCGTATGATCCAGCAATCCCACTTCTGGGAATATTTCTAAAAGAACTGAAAGCAGGGTTCTCAAAGAGATATTTGCACACCCTTGTTCATAGCAGCAATGTCCACAATAGCCAAGAGGTAGAAGCACCTCAAATGTCCATCAATAAATGAATAAACAAAATGTGGTCTATACACAAATGGAACATTTTATTCAGCCTTAGGAAGGAAGGAAACCCCGTCATATGCCACAACATGAATTAATTTGAAGATAGTATGCTAAGTGAAATAAGTCAGTTACAAAAAGACAAGTACTGTATGGTTCCACTTAAATGAGGTAACTAAATTAGTCAAATTCATAGAAACAGAGAGTAGAATGGTGGTTACTAGGGCTGAGAAGAGGGGGAAGGGAGAGCTGAACATCTGTTCACAACAATGTAAATATAGGTAACACTACGGAACTGTACACGTAAAATGGTTAACATGGTAAATTTTGCTATGTGTCTTTTACCACAATAAAAAATACAGAGTATGGTTTCTAAACTTTTATTTTTCTTTCCCACAATTAGCCCCCTTAGTTTCCCAACCCATATCTATATTTATTGTGACTTCCCCAAATGGAAGAATAGCAGCTGTTACACTGCTCTGTAACCTTGCAGAGGGCTCTCTGTTTTTTTAGTTAATTAGATGGAAATTGACTTTTGATTATTTTCTTTGATTATTAAAATTGATATTATCTCCTATTTCTCAGTTTTCTGTCTGATAACTTTTCTGCCTGAAATCTATTTGAAAATATGGAAAGAAGTCAGAGAACTCATACGACTAATTTAAAAGGCATTTATTGTTTATTTCTTATTCTCTCCGATTAGTGAATCTTTTTTATTTTACCCTGATTCTGAATTCTTACCTCCTCTTAATTCCCACTGGGAGTGTTTGGTACTTGGTGTTAGTTTCAGTCAAATAAGTAAACTTATATGTAATTTTAAAAACATTGCACAGTCCCCAAATGTTGTGATTCTTACCTCCAACAGCTTCACACAGTTAGTGATTTCTTTCTTCAAATTTTCTTCTGCCAAGTCACGGGTTCTTTCTTCCAGCTTCAGTCTTTTCTCTAAGGTGAACCAGTCACACTTAAATCCCAAAGATAATCTGAGAAATTCGGCCTGTTGTCAAATTAACATGAAGGTCAAGGGAGAAAATTGGATGTAGTCAAATATCTCAGTTTAATACTGAATTATACCGAGGCATTTTTTTCTCTTCTCAGCGACATAGTGTTGACATGCATAGACTTGACCTGCACTTTGTCATTACCAAATGTATGGGCAGCTGTGCAAAAGTGTGAAGCGACTATACGCAAGTGAGCCTGGAACACTTTTTAAACATTAAAATAAAAAACATTTACTTTAAACTCACCTCTACCTCCTTCTCATTTGCAGAAGTGCTGTAGGATAAGACAAAGAACTTATTCAAACACAATTCAACAGAAAAGCAAAAAACGTTAGCATGCTATGTGAAGAAGAGCTTACTTGTCGCTTTGTTTAAAGTTAACCAATTTCACAGTGGTTACAGGAGGAGAGGAAACGGCAGCGTCTATTAAAAGACAGTAAGATATTATTTGGTTAAAAAGGCTTATTAACAGCAACAGCTAAAGGCACATTCAATAAAATGTTATGTCCTCTCATCACTAAACAAAGGCGTTTCATTGAAATATGTCTGAGATGATAGCTAGCTAATAATGCATTTGCTGAAACATAGCATAATGTTATGCTATGCTATTCATTCGGCATGTGAATGAATAGTCTTTGACTCAAGAGACAGCTCAATTTTTTCTCTTTGCATTTGAATGTTGTTTGACTTGATCCTGTGGCTAAATGCATACCTTCCTCTGGTGCCCTGGTTCTCTTTCATAGCAAAGTTAGAATAGCAGCAGCAAGAGTAATAGTGATTATAGTACTAGTAGTAAGAATAATAATAGTGTAATAATAATAATAACAATACTGATACTGATAACAATAACATCAACAATACACATGGTCTCAACCATTCAATCACAGGTTTACTACCTGCCAGTCCCAGGCAAAGCTCATTATATGTACTACTGACACTCTTAACGACAACTTCACAAAGAGGAAAAGTATCAACTTCATCGGACATTTACAAAATAAGGATGATATTATTGTTCTATAGTAGCTAACTTTTATGGAAACTTCTCTGCCCAACACTTTCCTAAGTGCTTCAAACATAATTTATTCAAGCCTCACAGTAAAACGTCTGTGATAGATACTGTTGTTATCTACAGTTCACAGACTAGGAAACCGAATCACAGTTTACCTACCACACACAGGTATTTGGGAGACCTAAATAAAACTATGTACATAATTTAGCACTTAGAATGCTCTCCATAAAGGGTAACATCTTTTTACTCATCTTTTCCATTTTGCAGATGAGAAAATTAAGACTCAAATTACATAACTTCCCAAAGTCAAAGCTAGTCAGAGGCTGACCCAGTATAGAGTCTGCGTGACCCCAAAGCCTGAATTAGGCCCACTACTCCCTCCTATTAAAGGTGAAATGGCGAGGGAAGCTTAGAGCACTTATTCTTTAAATACTGACTCATGAACTTGGAGAATTTACTCCCAACATTGGCATGGTTCTTAGTTCACAACAGGGCAGTAGTCCTCTGGGGTCTAACAATCAGTGGCAACATTAATGTGACTTTTTGAAAACAATACAAGTGGAATCAAGAATCAGTTCTATTGGCTAATTTTATCTAGTGATGCACAATTTGTAGATGCCACATCTGTTCTCAGAAAGACTTCACCCATAAAAATGCCAGCAGGGAAAAAAAGCTCACATGGGGGTTCAGAGAGAACATTCCTTACCTCCTGCGACACATTCTTTTCTAGGCTCATTTATTGTTTTGGTTTCCTCTTTGGCTTCCTAAAATCATAAAGAGATTTTATTGTTGTACATCAAGTGGATATTCTTTATAACCAACTTCCTGTCCTCCCCTAACCCTACCTGGTCAAAACACTGAAAACAAACAACAAACTGTCCTAGGGTTAAAGAAGAAACAGGACTGGCTCCAGGGGGGTTTCCAATCTAGTTGCAGCACGAAGGACAGATATACATGAAAAGCTGCAGACAGGATACAAGTTACCACCAAGCAAACTAGGATGAATGGCTAAATAAATGGGATCTAGAGAAGTAGGTGCATGGCAGAGGAGGAAGAGAGACGCCATGGCCGGAGTAGCATGGAAAGTCTCTGCTGACATGGAACATGCGGAAGCCTGATGGAGAGGTAGGATCGGATGGATGAAGAGGGAAAGGGGGGTGTTCTAGGACTATCGCATGCAATGGGTTATTGGAGAAACTGCGGCAAAAATGACGGCCAAGATGGTGCTGTTCGGCTTTTACTCCATATGAAATTACTTGAAGGTCACTGATCACCTGTCTTACAAATGTATCTATACAACAAGAATCTCCATAAGAGGGTTATATTGCACAGCCTGGGCAATCTGATGGGAAAGCTGTAGGTATACAATCATTTTATGATAATAATTACTCAACATTATTAGAAATTTTCCATAAAAATGAGTCTAAGTCAAATTTCCTTGGTAGAGCTCTTGATAACCATATCATGTAATTTTAAGGCAGTTGAAACTAAGACCGATAAAATGTAACAATCGCAACACTACAGGTAAAGCACTGGATCGTTCTTATCAACATTTAAATATTCTTAAGTTTTTGAATCCTCATTCAACCCCATGACCTCTTCCAGCTATGACATTTTCTCTCTCTCCTGACCTTCATGGCCACGCTCTGGGAGGAGTTGTCCATGGTTGAGTTTCCAGTTCTTTGTGTCCCATTAGTCAACAACAAACTACTCTGCTCCTATACCCAACACACCAAGAAAACTGCTCTCTCTCAGTTATCAGTGAACTCCTTACTGCCAAATCCAAAGGATATTCTCCAGTCTTTGTCTTACTTGACTTCACTGTGGCTCTAAGACAATCCATTACCCTCTCTTTTTTGAAGATGTCTCTTCCCTTGGTTCTGCTCTCCCAACATCTCCCCATCACTGCAACACCTTCTCCTCAGGCTCCTCTGCATTGCCTTCTCATATTAGAAAATGGAATCATTGAGAGTTAATTATCCTCAGTGATCTCTTCCTGACTGCCAAATCCTTGGGAAATCTTATCCACAAACTTGGTTCTTTGCTGATAACTCACAAATGTGTATCTGCTTCTAAAAGTCCCATTGGCAAGTTTAAGAAAATGGGTTTATACTAGTAGTCACATATGAAATCTCCTTACAAACTATTGATGTCTCACATCAGCCTGAAACTTTATTTCCAACTGATCTTATTTTACCCCACAAATTCTCCTCTTCTTACTCCCTCCCTCCTCTCATGTTCTTGTGTTCATACCTCCTCCATGACATCTCTTTTGGCCTCTCACCCCAAGCATTTTCCTTTCACATCACTCAGCACACTCCAATTATGGAGTAACTGTATGCTTCTTCCCCTAATTAGAACATATCTTTAAGATAGATATCAGTGTTTTATTCAAACTTGTTTATTAGTGCCTTCACTTATTTAAAAGTCCTCTACTGATTGACATTGGGCTTGTTTTCAGTAGACCTTTGAAGAATAAATGAGTGAATTAAAGACTCTGCTGTGTGAGCTGGGACAAATCACAGGGATGCTTTGGCCTCAACTTTCTTAGAAAATATTTGTATAATTACATTCTTCTAACCCCATGATATTTTGAAAGGAGAAAATGAGATAGTGCCTTTAAGAGTATTTTGCAAACTTAAAGGAACAGTTCCACCATTGTAATATATCATTACTTTTATTGTTAACTCATGTATATTTCCTTACCAGATTTAACATGGTTTTGTTCTCATTCACAGAGCTTTGGAGTGCACTATTCTCATGAGCTGGACTTGCGTCTACGAGAAAAAGAAAACACACTAAACAGTTGGGGAGCTGTATCAAAAAAAAGAGGAAGAAATAGTGAGGGTGGCAATATGAGCAGACTAGTGAGTAGCACAAGCCTTAACATGTGAGATAAATTCATACTGCATAACTTTAAAGGTGCCCATTGATTCAGAATCAAGGCTAGAGAAGCTGAGGTTCCCAGGGAAGCTAGCCATATAATTAGTAGAAATTAACATCTGTATAAATGGCCTTCAAATACTCCAGATTTTAATATCTTTTTAAAGGCTGCTTTGTTAAAAAACAAACACATTACTAGTATAATTATAGAAACTGGATGAAGGAAGGATGGGCAATTAGTAGCTTAGTAGCTTTTTTATAGCCTGACAAACAGGTTTTTTAAAATTACATACCTAAGGCTGATAACAAAAGATAGCCTTCTAAAATATGTATCTTTCTAAATAAAATGTCATCAAACTAAGAAGAGAAGGTGGCTTTTAAATTATGCCATTTTTTTGTGTAATTTCCCCTTATTTTCATGTACTTTTTTTGCATTGTAATGTACTTAATAATGATTTTCCTCTTCACAGGATCCATTGTCCTGAATTTAGCTCAGTGTAGGCACAAAAGTTAACAGCTACAGGTAGGTTTTGTTCCTTTCTGCTTAAGAAAAAAAAATAGTTGAAGACTGTGTTATATTTTCAAATTTTTATGGAAATAAGAACAAAATGGTAAACACTTCTTCAGAGGTATAAATTTTTTTCCCTATGGAAATTTTAATTTCATTTTTCTTTAAGTTTTAAGACAGATAATAGATTCATATGGTCCATACATTTAAAAATTTAAAATGTTTCACAGTGAAAATTTGTCCTCCCATCCATGCCATACAGAAACCCACTTTCTGTTGTCTTATCTACCCTTCCAAAGATATTTTATACATAAAAAAAACTTTTTTGTCTTTATTTTAATAAATTTTTACATGTAATACATAATTATTGGTGTGTATGGTTTTCTTTTTCAAGAAATAATAGTTCTTTCCTAACCTTCCAAGAAAACAGGTTCCTTATATATGTTTTATGAATCCATATAAGTATTTCATCACAGGGATATGTCAAAATATTTTAACTAGCATTCTATTTTACTGATAGTTAACTTGTTTTTAGTATTTTGTTATTACAGATAATACAGAAAATAAATTCATACATATGTCGTATTGCATGTGTGTTCTTAGATCTATAGAATAAATTCCCTGAAATCAAATTGTTTTATCACAAGATATGCACACTTAACATTTTGGTACATATTGGCAAATTCCCCTCCATATTATTTACAATACGTGGTGTCTCACTGGGAATGGTTGACAATAACTACTTTGTTTTCAGAGTCATCTGGCAGAAAGGATCTAACATGTCATCTAGTTAGTTCTTTTGCCTCCTGAATGGGACCATCACTAATTGGTCTATCTTGTAACCTAATAGATTCTAACTAGGATTCCGGAATTTCCTTTGGCTCAGATTCTACATCCGAGCCAAAGTCGAGACCCAGTTGTGGCTAATGAATCTTTGCCATAAAGAAAATTTTATTGAATATATTGTAATTTTGGTTTTATATACAGAATTGAAAAAAAAAGGCTGGTAACATTACCATATGTAAAGGCAATAGTCATCTCTTGGACTTAATTTCTCTAAACTAAGTTTCCAAATTCTTTTTTAAAAATAATGCTACTGAGAATAGTTACTCTACTCGCTTATAGGTCTGCTTAGTGTTTCAGATTGGAAACCATACTTGATCCCTTTAAGAGCTTACCTTTGACTTTTATCATAGCAGAATCTGATCTTCTATCCTTCTTTTTCTCACAGAGTGATTTACAAGCAAGATAACCAGAAGCCTTATTCAAAATTTCTGACAGGAAGAAACTATGAGCACGAATATTATGCAAAAGTATTTGCCTATGTTCTTTTCATTTACACACACGTCAGCAGGGCACAGGACCTCAAGCTCACAGTTATAATACTAACACTCTATGTTGATATCTTTTCCGAGTCCACTCACCACTTGAAGTTACAGTACTCTCAGTGGATGACGTGTGTCCAGGAGATGATAGTGTGGAATAGTCTCTGCCAAAAGAGTGGAAGAAATATTTTGAGGTGTCAGGCCCAAAGAAATCTCTCAAAAATTAATTGAATATGCACACAAATTCAAACCTGGACTGTGGCAGGCTCTCAGAAGTCAAGCGTTCAATAGCATTCTCCTCAAGGGGAAAAAAAAGGGAAAAGGAGAAATAAGTCCAACAATTTGACATTTTCCATTCCAGAAAGGTGGTTTTAAGCAAACATTTTCATATAATTTTAAATGAACCCATATTGACTTAGCTCTTTTGGAGAGGATATGGAGATGGGATTACACAGGGCAGATGGATAGGCCTACTTCCTCAACGCTGTACTTGCAAAAAAAAAAAATCCAACTTGAAGTATACTTCCAAGTCTAATATTTAAATAAAACCTGACAAATTCTTGGGCAAAACAAATTCTAAACATAAAGGGCAGGTCGAGTTTGTTTCATGGACTTAAGTCAAGTTTTCTTTAAACAGAACATTCTATGTGGACATAAAACATTTCTACTTACGGAGATATTACTCAACCTAAAACTTTTGACCTGGTGGTTTTAAAATGGTTCTCAATTTTCTAGCTTGACAGATCAGACACTTTAAACTTAATCAAATTCTCAAAGATCTAAAGGATTCCCTCTAAGGCAGCACCTATTATTAGGTGCTCAAATGGGCTTAACAAGTCCCAGCCTGCTGGGCCAAATGTTTGAAAATCTCTTTTGAACTTAGTCTCTATCAGGAGTTCCTAATTTGGGGGGAACTTTGGGACATTAGGGGTGATGAGTTCATTTATTCTATTTCAAAAAATACAGTAGAACATAGGTTTCTCTGTAATAATAATATTTTCTAATAAGCATATTTTCATTATTATTTGATCTATTTAGGAAAATAAATTAAAATTTAATAAAACTAAAATTATTTGGACATATCAAAAACCTGCACATGTCCAGCCAGCATGGCTCAGTGGTTGAGTGTCGACCTATGAACCGGGAGGTCACGGTTCAATTCCTGGTTGGGGCACATGCCCGGGTTGCAGGCTTGGCCCCCAGTAGATGGTGTGCAAGAGGCAGCTGATCAATGATTCTCTCTCATTATTGATGTTTCTATTTCTCTCTCCCTCTCCCTCTGAAATCAATTAAAAAATATATATATTTTAAATTTGTCTAAAAAAAAAACCAACTCTGCACAGACGATGTAAAAATAGACACATCTAGAGTATTTCATAATCAAACATAAAATGTATTAACTGCCACAACCAACAACAGGTTTCAGTGGCGGGATGCTGGGTATCATACACAGGAGTTAGAGTCCATCCAAGATAAACCTGACCATAGCCACAGAAGAAGTGAAGGTCTACAAGAGTTTGCTGAATCTGTTACCCAGTACAATACCAGCAGCTTACATCGATCTGTTGAGCACATTAAAATTTACAAAAGCCCTTTTATGTATCATCTCATTTAATTTCCCAACAATCTGATGCAGTGGGTTTTAACAAGAAAAGGTTACTTTTTAGGTAAGTAAAGTAAAGCCAATGAATAAATGAATTTCCCAGGAATATTCAGAATGGTGGTGTCAGCCTATAAACCCAGGTCAAAATAAATATAGTGTCCTCTCTCCTGTAAACAAAACTGTTTCTGAGCCCTAGCAAAGTGTTGGCCTGCAGACTGAAGAGTCCTGGGTTCGATTCTGGTCAAGGGCACATACCATGGTTGCAAGCTCTATCCCTGGTCCTGGTCGGGACACATGTGGGAGGCAACCAATCTATGTGTCTCTCTCACATCAATGTTTCTCTCTGTCTCTCCCCCCTCCCTTCCACTCTAAGAAATCAATGGAAAGATATCCTTGGGTGAAGATAACTATTTATCTTCACCCCCACAAAAACTGTTTCTGAGATACCCTAACCCAGGCTATTGGGGAGGCAAAGACTTCTAATAAAATTTTTAAATGTTCACCTCGAATGTTTAGAAAACTCCACAAACTTTGCAAAGCTAGAATTTATATCTAATTCTCCTACGTATCAATACTGAGGAATCCTCTTCCTTTTATTTAAGTTCTCTGCTTTAAATATCTTTGGGTCAGATTATATGGGTCAGACTGAAGCCCCTCAAGACATCAGTTTAATTTAATTCAACAACGATCATCAAAGGCCCACTTTGCACTAGGAACAGTGCACACAAAAACACAGTTCTTGCCCCAGGAGAGCTCGTAGGCCAGTCAGGAAGACAAATATATAAAACAAACACTTCATATATTACGGGCAGTGTTCCACAGAGGAAAGTAATATGCACAGAACAGGACAGCGTGGGGTAATATTTGAATTAAATTTTGTAGAGAAATTGTACCTTATACTCTGGGTAGTTAAATAATGATGGCCCTATCCTTAAAAAATATTTTTAATAAGTTGTATTAGTAATTACTGTATGCTTATTTAACTATATTCCAATATAAATAAGAAATAAAGCTATAAAGATAAAAAAATAAATATCTTTCAGTTTCATTGAGTATCGTATTTCGTACAAGTCAGCAAAGAATGATTACTTAATAATAATAAAAATCAGGCCCTTTTCACACTCCATAATATATAAAAATTTGTTATGTGTAGTTTGAAATAACACTTATTATTGGGCTATAATTAATAATGTTTGTTACATGTAATAATTATATTGCACTAACTAAAATTTAATTTAGTCCGAAAGAGACGTCTTGTACCTGTCAGGGTCATGGATACTTGCGTTTGAATTTAAGAAGTGTAAAGAGAATGTAGTTATTTCCTATTTAATTAAACTAGTTTCCAATATGGTAAGGAACCCACCATTTTGCACACACTTTGATTTTTTAAAAAGTCAAATTATTTAGTGTCAAGATAATGAATACAGCAAAAATAGTTTGTCTCCATCATATTACAAACGTCTCATTTGTCAGAACCTCTGCATAAGCCTCTCTTTTGTCCTAAACCTCATGTATGAAACATTTTAATGAGAAGCCTTTTGCTAAACATAAAATATATATTAATTAAACAAATAATAATTATGAGATTTTGGAGAAATGTCATATAGTTAGTAGTCATACATTACTGCATTGTTTTGGAACAGTTGTAAGTTAAGCAATTGGATAGTGCTCAAATTTATTAATCTGTATAAATGTCACTGATCAGAAACACACCAATATACAACATATCTCAAACCTAGATTTTCATAAATTTGGTCTACCAAGATTTTTTCTTTTCTTACAAGAATAACCAGCCAAAAGAAACATTTTTTTCAAGTTTAGAGTTATAGTTAATGAAAGTTGGAGATAGAGCCCCTCAGGGAGTGGGGGTTGGAGATAACTCAGCAAAAACTTTTCCCAATTGTGCTCTTCCAGCTTCAAACGTCACCCCTATTCCAACCAGCATCCTGGACCTCTAGGAGAATCTAACCCACACACAACAACTGTGAGACCTGGGCAGATTGTCAACAAGGTAATCTAATGGCTATGTTAAAACCAAGGAAAAGAAATTGACTAAAAGCAAGAAAAAGAAAGTTCAGATGAGAGACTTACTTACATAGGAGACTGGCTCAAGTCAATGAGTCCAAAACATGCTGAGAGCATACACCAGGAAGGACGATCTTACTGTCCCAGCCATTCAAATACTAACCCGCATAACATTTACATGCAAATCCATGGTTCAGCCCATTTGCCTTTGACAGTAAGAGTCTAATACTGTAGGGTGGGGTAGCCAGGTAGTCATGGAACAAAGTGAGACAGATTCTCCCAGGGGCTGGGTTAGCAAATGCAGGCCACACACACACACACACACACACACACACACACACACACACAGCAGTATGATGTCAATATTTAGATAGAAAAATATGAAGAACAATAAGAAATAACCTTTAAACTATTAGTAAGGGCAACGAATAGACCTAGATAACACCCCCCCCCCCCCCCACCACCACCACCACAACCAGGTTATTTTATTTTTGCTCTTCTAGATGCTGTTACTTTATCTATAGATTTTCTGATCAGAAACACTTCCACTAATTCATGTTACCAATTTTTACTATTAGATCTATTTTAAACATTTGATGCTATTCAAATAAATTAATACGACTTGCTGAGAAAAACAAAAATTGAAAAAAAGGCACTTAGATGGGCTTATTTCATCCTAACTTAAAAAAAAATAACTACCTTGACTTGATTCAGTGTTAGTTTCATATTCTAAAAAAAGAAAGAATGTACAATGAGTGTCAAGAGATCGCAACTGCTGTAACCTAAACAAAACTAAATTGCCTCACAGGTGGTTGGTTTTTTGTTTTGTTTTGTTTTTCCAATTTCTAACTAAAAGGACACCACACCCTCTGATCTCCAGGACACACCCGCCACTGTGAGGTTCCTTTATAATACAGTTATCAATCAACTTCTACATGTCCCTATTTTGCAACTGGCAGTGTTATTTACTATCCAAGGTTATTAATGCTGCACCCATACACAGCTTGAGAGAACAGGATGGACAATAGCCAGAAAATCTTCTGAGATATCTTAAAATGGATTCTGCCCTTTGCCTCACAAATCACCTCCTCCTAGTGATAGTGCATCTTAAACAAAAACATGTTCTAGCATGAAGGAGACCTCGAAGCGAAGCAAAGCACACTATTTGGTGTATGTGATTTTTTAACAGCCAAAAGAAAAACAAAAATTCATCTTTCTATTCCCTGACCTGTGACAAGATATCCTCTGAACTCCACACCACTGATAATTCTGCTTCTGGGTGACAGTTTCAGCTAATTTCTAAGTGTTTACTATGAATCATGCAGTACATTTGTTAGAGTGTCTTGGTGCAGTCAGATCTGAGATTGGAGTAGGTACAGGGGAGAATTAGGTTAGTGCTCATAGAAATTTTCATGAAATATCTTAGTTCTTGAAGTGTTTGTAGACGCACACAGCTACCTAATCACAAGTCCAGCTTTGCAAAGCTCTAGGAACCCTTTGGCTGCAATTCAGACTTACTGGTAGGAACAATAAAGAAGAAAAGGAAGATAGGCTATAAGGAGAGACAACTGGGCCCCAGAAAGAAATTGCCAAGAGTTGAGGCAGAATTGAAGTGGACACTACGTACAGCAGGGTCTAGCTACTGAGGGAGCAACAATACTTGATTCAGTGGGAAGCTGGGCTCCGACCACTGTTTCTACCAGCCCTACTGGATGATTGACATGCCTTGAAAAGTAGAGGATAATTTTTAAAAATGCAACTCAAGAGGTCTACTCAACTAACACCATGGTAAGACCCTGCTCTCCAAGTGCTGAGACCATCTCTCTACTGACCAAGGAGAGATCACCAAAGGCCCCAAAAGAGAGTTTCAAGGAGGTGAGCAGTGGAGTAGGTAGGGCCTGTGGACAGAGTGCACGACGAGCAAAAAAAACTGTAGAGATGTGAGTGGTGACACCAACTGCCTTCCGTGCCCATCTCTCAGGAGGTGAAGTATCCCTCCCTAGGATGAGGCCTTTAGGACATTGGGATATACCCCTAGACATTCTTGAAAATGTTAAAAAAGGCTTCCTATCCATCAGCAAGGGGAGAAATTGCATCGAGATTTGTCTTTCTTCTAAATAAGAACTACTTGGTATGTTTCCATGGACTAATTAAACCAGAACTTAGTCGTTGCAGATATGTATATGTGTATGTATATACATAATTTTTGTATCTGTGTACATCTCTATTTGAATCCTCAAAAGAACCCTGCAAAGTAATACCTCTGTTTCACAGGGGGTACAACCAAACTGAGAGAGGTTCCCTTTGCCAAGTTCACACAGCTAAAAAGCAACAGAGCCCGTCTTAAATCCAGACCTGCTCAATCCCACAGCTTTTGCTAAGTGGCTAAAGATTTTAAGTCCTTATTTGGAAAAATTTCAAACAAATACAAAAGTAGAATGATTAACCTTTGTGTTCAATTATTTAGATTTAACAATATTCGACCTATGCCCAACATTGTTCCACTCATATTGTTACCCACTAAACCCACCTCTACATTGTTTTGAAGCTAATCCCAGATATCACAGACATTACTTCCATAAATATTTCAGTCTGAATCTCTAAAAGAGAAGGACTGGAAATAATTGACTACCTTCTTTCCTCTTTACACTAAAGTATCCCAAATAAATAAATTTCCCTGGGTCAATAAAGTACCTTTATCCTCCCCAAGAATGCCCCAAATTGGGCCCAAAATTATGGGTTGTTCTTTTTGAGATATGAATCTCGTGAGAGTCCTTTTCTGACCAAAGATCCTCTTATGAATACTGATGTTCACCTTTTTTTTAAAAAAAAAGTATGTTTTTATTGATTTTTAGAGAGAGAGGAAGGGAGAGGGATAGAGAGATATAAACATCAATGAGAGAGAAACATTACCAATCGACTGCCTCCTGCACTCCCCCTACTGGGGATCAAGCCTGCAACCTGTGCATGAGCCTTGACCAGGAATTGAACCAGTGATCTCTTGGTTCCTGAGTTGACACTCAACCACTGAGCCACACTGGCTGGGCAATGGAAAGTTGTGTTGTTTTTTAATTGATTCTAGAGGAAGGGAGAGGGAGAGAGACACATCAATGTGAGAGAGATGATGTTCACTTTTATCTTACACTGTGCTTTCCGAAAAAGAGGCTAAAAATAGCTCCCTCTATGAATGTGGGAGAGGAACAAAAAATAAACCTCAAGTCCTAGCCAGTTTGACTCAGTGGATAGAGTGTTGACCCATGGACTGAAGGGTCTCGGGTTGGAATCTAATCAATCAAGTACACGCTCCTCAGTTGCAGGCTCGATTCCCAGCCCAGTCAGGGTGCATGCAGGAGGCAACCAATCGATGTGTCTTTCTCACATCAATGTTTCTCTCTATCTTTTCCCCTCCCTGTCACTCTCTCTAAAAATCAATGGAAAAATATCCTTGGGAGAGGATTAACAAAAAAATATAAAATAAAACAAAATAAACCTCAAGTTCTCAGGAACACCAGTCTAAAAAAATGAGTCAGAAAGCAATAGTGTTCACTCACAATATCTTAAATAGACCGTGAAGGAAGTACAAAAATAAGTAAGTAAATGGGCATTCAGTAATTATTAATGGGAAAGCCACTGTTCACCAAATTCATGTAGGAAGCTAGATGCATATTGGTCAATGGCCAAACAAGGGCACTCTCCACCAAGGTAATCTACTACAGAAATAAATAGAAGAAAACAAAGAATTATAAGGGAACCAGAATATAGGTGACAATAGGGGAGAACAAAGAGAGACTGGGGTCTAAAAGAACTTATATTTTCCTGAGTGGGATAGTTGAGAAATGAAGAAACCAAGGCCTGAAAGACATGACCTTTCCATAGTTACACAGAAAAAGAACCAGGGAAAAACCTGGTCTCTTGACTTCTGATGCATTATGATGTCCACCTCAAGGAAGACTAGGGATGCTTACTATGGAAATTTTTTGCTTCCACAAGACAGGTTTTGTGGCAGTGTTGGTTTCTGAAATGGGCCTGACAGTCGAATATAATGTGAGAAATGGAGACGTGTAAATGGTTCTGGTAAACAGCATAAACAGGTTTGTGTGATATATTCTGACAAGACACACTACCTGGCTTGCCTGACATGTAGGGACAAACATAGGCAGTGATGAGGAAAGGATGGAAAGTTAGGTTGTGACCAGATAAGACAGGGGCTCAAATGCCAGGTCAAGTTGTTTGTTATGGAGGCTCTCAAGAATAACAAAACTTCTATGGTTTGAAGGCAAAGAGTGAAGAAAACACCATGATTTATGGGTCACTGGGATGAACACAGATTATGATGTTACATATTTCATCTCATATTTAATTCTAATTCCTTGTACTTATTATTAATGAGAATGCTTAGGAAAGCATTTTCTAAGGAGAGCTTTCCACTTGTTTGAGAAATGGGCGTTGGGGCACGGTGGGGTGAGAGGCAGGGATTGACTCAAAGGACGGGCATGAGGAAGTGAATTGTGCAGCGAACAGGCTGTGCAGATTTCAGTGGATCAGAAACCTGGAAATGGAATGGTGAGAATTGGTGGTAACAGCCACAACGTGCAGCCGACAGCCTCATTCCTGGGACTGGAGAAGAAATGTCACAGAAGACAACAGGTAAACCTTCAGGGACCTCCCCACTCCCACCCCCTATAGCATTTGAAATGAGTTCCTATTGTGATCTCTGTTAGCTTCTATTTTTTAATAGATATCAATACCATAGACAAAACAATCCAGACACATATTCTAATGAGAGTGGATTGGGAGGTCCTTTAGATACATAAGCCAGAACACTTCTTAGCCAAAAAACTACTTCCAAGTTATGATTGAAATGCCCAAACTCAATGTTCTAAGAGGGGCAGTGCGAACAGCTTATCCTGTGAAGCTAGACAAATTTGAATTTGAATCCCATGTTTTCTGCTTACTAGTTGAGTAATCGTGGGCAAGTTATTTAACCTCTCTGAACATCACTGTGTCATCTGTAAAAGTAGAGAATACCTACGATCAAGGTTGCAGAGAGGATTAACAACATGATGTGGAAATGCTTTCCTACAAAGTACCTAGTACACAACTGATGTTTGTTTCTTCCTTCTTGGTGAAATCAGTGCCAGATAAAAAGGAAATTACTAATAAACAAACATCCTGTAAGCTTCCCAAATATCCTATATGCTTCCAAGTTCAACTTCCTTTATTAAAACTTTACAACAACTGTTACTAGAAAAAGATTCATTTCCTTTTTCTTAGCTACTCAGTAGGATGGGTACTAAGGAACACAAAGTGTCAGGCACAGACACTTAAAAAGAAGAATGAGAACAACTTGTATAACACAATAGTAAAAAGAAAAATAACCTCTTTTTTACAATGAGCAAAATATCTGGGTAGGCATATTTCTAAAGAAGACATACAAATGGTCAACAAGTATATAAAAAGATGATCAATAGCATTTGTCATTAGAGAAATGCATATCAAAACCACAATGAGGGATCACTTTACAGCCACTAAGATAGCTATAATCAGAAAAGATAGACAAGTGTTGACAAGGATGTGGGGAAAATGAGAATACTCATACCCTGCTGTTGGAAATGTAAAATGATGTAGCTACTTTGGAAATCTGTTTCACAATTCCTCAAAATGTTAAACATAGAGTTACCATATGATGCAGCAATTCCACTCCTAGATATATACCCTAAAAGAACTGAGAGCATATGTTTACACAAAAACTTATACACTAATGTTCACAGTAGCATTATTCACAATAGCCAAAAAGTAGAAACAACCCAAATGCCTACCAACTGGTTAATAGGTAAATAAAAGTAGTATATCCATACAGTGAAATATTATTCAGTTAAAGAAAAAGAATAAAATATTTATAAGATAGATGAACCTTGAAACATTATGCTAAGTGAAAGAAGCCAGGCACAACAGATCACATTGTATGCTTTCATTTATATAGGACTAGAGGACCGGTGCACAGAATTCATGCACTCGGGGGAGGGGGGGGCGGTGTCCCTCAGTTCAGCCTGTGCCTTCTTGCAGTCTGGGAGCTCTCGGGGGATGTCCGACTGCTGGCTTAGGCCTGCTTTCCACTGCCACGGAGGCAGGAGAGGCTCCCGCCACCGCCGCTGCACTCATTAGCCATGAGCCTGGCTTCAGGCTGAGCAGTGTGCCCCCTGTGGGAGTGCACTGGCCACTAGGGGGCAACTTTTATATTGAGTGTCTGCCTCCAGGTGGTCAGTGCACGTCATAGTGACTGGTCGTTCCACAGTTTGGTCAATTTGCATGTTACCCTTTTGTTATATAGGATATCCAGAATAGGCAAATCTATAGAGATGGAAGTAGATAAGTGGTTGCCTAAAGGTTAGAGTTTGGGGGAGGAGGAGTAATAGGGATAGACTGCTAATAGGCATTAAGTTTCTTCTTGGGGTGAACAAATGTGTTTAAATTGATTGCAGTGATGGTTGCACAACTGTGAATATATTGAAATGTGTTTAATTGAATAATTTAAATTGATGAATTGTTTGGTATATGAATGAACGTGGATTGTCAGATCCTGAAATGGAACTGTTGGCTCCATTTGATTGAGAAGCTCACGGAGCTCAGACTGTAGACCAAGGAAGGAGCTCAAGATACATCTTCATGACCTGGAGAGCTCACCTAAGTGACCTCAGTCCTTTAGTGTTATTCTTT
This sequence comes from Myotis yumanensis, assembly GCF_028538775.1. NCBI lineage: Eukaryota > Metazoa > Chordata > Mammalia > Chiroptera > Vespertilionidae > Myotis > Myotis yumanensis. Next base: position 180,359,409 of record NW_027223754.1, read on the forward strand.
TCTTGGGTGGAGAAGTACTGTTAGCACATCACTGCAGCAAATATGATATGCTCTGAGTATTGCCCTACTGTATCATTTTTTACAAAGTAGCACTTCAAAGATCTAGCCTTAAGCTCAATTCTTAAAGAGTCAGTCAATGGGACCTGAGACTTCTTATTAGTCATTAGTGGATTTAAGTCCTAAACCAGCCTGCCTCTCAAACAAAAAGTTTAGCATACTTCATTAAAAATTTTTGATTATATATTCTTGAGTTTCTACTACAGAGGGGTAGAAAAATCCCAAATAACTGAATTTTAATTTCCTGCCCTCCAAGATTGACATTTCTTATGCATTTGAGTTTTGTGGTGTAAGACTCATACTTGCTATAAGAATATCCTTAATACAGTTGACCCTTGAATAACTCAAGGGTTAGGGGAGCCAGCTACCTGCACAGATGAAAATACTCACATAACTTAAGTCATCAGTATTTACAAAAACAAAAACAACCCCTACCCCCCCCAAAAAAAGAAAGAAAGAAAAAGGAAAGACTAGCATAGAAAAGGACCTATAGTAGTTCTAAAAGTGAAGTAAAAATATAGTCCAACACTCACTTCCATACTTAGGTCATCATTCATCCTGATGCAATTAGAAAGATTTGTTCCTGGGTGGGGGCCAATTGTAGGGCCTGGGAACCTGGCAATAGAGAAGTTTATTACTACAGGTGGGAAAATTGCCCATTTCAGCAGATACCAAATTACAGCATAGTTCCCCTGCCCCCTGCCCCAGTTTTACAAAATTCCTAATTGAGTTCTATGGATTCATGGATTTCATAAGGTATAATGAAAGAGAGCTCCAACTGTCATTAGAGAGAGGTTACAAACTACAGAGAATCTAGCCAAAGATGAAAATGAAGAATTTGCAATTCAAAGCCCTGCTTCCTCACCCTTAATTCAGGAGAGAAATTTCACTGGGGTGGATAGTGCCCATAAACTCCACTGCCATTCCTGAGCTCTTCCTAGGGAAGGTCAGTCTGTTCACTGAGAAAGATAAGCGAGTGCAGATGAGCTTCAGAGGAGGGTGTGTGTGAGAACAGGGGTGGGTTCCCAAAGGCTTGAGAACCCTGAGTGCAAAGGAATAAATGTGTGATCAAAACCTAGCTAAGTGAACGTAGCAGTGCATAGTATATTTCCAAACACTGAGAAACATTTTAGGTAGCCTAATTTTTTGTGTATTACATTTCCAAGTGGATATTATGAAATTCAAAAGAACAAGAAAACTGCACTTCAAGAAAACCACAGAGTCATTTTGTTTTAAAACTGTCAATGTTCAAAAAGTTAGAGAGTTTATATGAGAAAAATTCCACAATAAAGATGTTATGATCTCAGGATATGAAAACCTAAATGATTAAAAGGTCAGGCAATAGGAACAGGCCACCCAAGAAGAGGAGAGTAGGTATATTTGGCATATTTTGCTCTTTTAACTTACTTGTGTGTTCTAGTCACATCCAAGGCACCATCCTCTATTTTTCCACATGTGGGCCTATCCCCTGGAGCATGGATTTGGTTAGCTATACATGAGAAAGGTGTCAGTGACGGTCTTGGAATCAGTGTAAGACTATCCAGATCCAAGGCATCTGTAGCAGAACAGACAAGAATAAAAACAAATTTACTTTTGGTTTAAACTAATATGTATATTTTCTTTATCTCTCTTGAGATGAGACCATTTCTGAAAAAGCAGAAGTCAATTCAATTCTATTAACACTTGAACATAACCCTTTCCTCCCTTGATGTCTCATTATATAGGGTAGAAATGCCAAGTGTTTGTTTGTTTTTTAAAGCAGGGGGGAAAGAGGTGGGGTGGGTTCAGAAAACCCTACTAAGCAACTAGGAGTGTGTGTGGGGCGGGGGGGGGGGGGGGGGGGGGGGCGGTTCAAGGATCTGCAGCCAGAGGGCAAAACCAGACAGCTGTCTGTTTTTGTAAATAAAGTTTTATTGAAACACGGTCACACCCATTCATTCAGTATTGTCCATGGCTGCTTGGGCGTACAACAGCAAAATTGAGTAGTTACTGCAGAAACCATATGGCCTGTGAAACCTAAAATATTTACTATGTGGCCCTTTACAGAAATAGTTTACTATCCCTAAAGAGAAAAGACACTGTGGTTGGAAACTTTCAGAGTAACACACAGTTTTTGTTTGTTTTAATGACTGTAGAAAATAGGGGGAAAATCTAGGCTTTGGAGTCAATCACACATTTTTAGTTCAAATACTGGCTCTGTCACATACCCATTGTGTGATCTTGGATATATAACTAAACCACACTGAGCTTCAGTTTACTTGCATATAAAGTGACACATGAGCTTAGGCTAATTAGTAACTCAATGCTTCTTATCTTTAAAATGGGAATTAAATTAGCATCTACCTCTTAGGGATGTGGTGAGACTTAAATCACTTAATAAATATGTGAAGAGCAGAGAACTGTGCCTGGCACATAGCAGTGCTGTCGTAGTTGTTGTGTCGCTGTTACCACTGAGTTAATGTTAGTAAAGTCACCTCTAGCACTAATCATTGTCTGACACCAAATGGCCATTCCACTGGTAGTGGCAGTAGTTTTCCTTTCTGTACTTGAGATGATCCACAAATCACTTCTTTTTCATTCTTTCTTATTTTGATAATCATCCTATTTTGTCATTTCCGAACCAGTCATTATCTTTTGCTTTAAACACATCCAGGTGGTGATGAGAGATGTCGCTACTTTGAGCATTTCCTAATCGAAAGCCTTTTTTCTTTAGCCTAACATTGAGTAGTAGTCCACAGTTTAACCCACTACCTGCTCCATACTTAGATTTTACTGTGTCACAATCCAACTCCTCTTTGTCCAAAATGACTTGTCCAGATTGGACTCTTGTTCAAGCACTTAGGAATTTGCATTCTTCTGGGCTTGCATTCTTCCTCATTCATTGTCCCAAATTGAAATAATTTTTCCACAAGTTTTACTTTTCCAAATGCAACCCATCTTTCAAGGCCTGGTTCAATTCTCATTTCTTTTATGCAGCCTTCTCTGAGCTCAGGTCTATCTCACCAATAATCTGTGAGCTATTTTAGGACTTAATCTCAATTATATATAATATGGGGCCTGGCATAGAGTAGGTGCTGAAACGTAAGTTCATAGAGTAGGTGCTGAAACATAAATTCAGGGATAAATACCCAAATATTCAGCAACTCTTTCTATACAAATAGAATTGTGATTATTTTCCTTTTAAAAATAACCCTACCCCAGCTCTATCTGATAAGGTCTGGGAGAGGGACTATCCAGGCTTACCCAGCAGGGGTGTGTACCAGCATGTATGTTTGAAGGTCAGGGGAGTCTTCTGTATTCTTGCTTCTTGACCACGATGTTGTTTATGGCCACACTGCTTCTGAAAAGAAAGTCAAGTAACATTAGCTATCTAAAGTGGTGTAACATAACATTTTATAATCTACTCTCTTCATCTCTAAAGGTAGAAAGAATATAACTGGTCTCAAATAACCCTGCAAGAGAGGTCAGGAAGAAAATTAATGATGCCAAGTAACAAAGCTTTCATGACTTTGATCAAAGAGTATACTCTATGCATAAAGTATAATTCTTATTAAAAACCACAGTTCCATAACTGAAGAGAATGATAACATAATCAGTTCTCTTGTCCTTTGAGACAGTTTTGATGGACCTGGGGATTATTATGCTAAGTGAAATAAGCGAGTCAGTGAAAGACAAATATCACATGATCTCACTCATATGAACAAAAAGGTCCAGAGACATGGAAGTATGCAACAGACTGACAGATCTCAGAGGGAAGGATGGGGGGAAGAGATTAACCAAAAAATTTATATGCATAGCCCAGGGACACGGACAGTAGTACAGTGAAGGCCTGGGATGGGTGGGAGCCAGGCAGAGGAGGGCAAAGCAGGGGGAAAAGGGGGACACCTATAATACCCTCAACAATAGAAATAAAATCTTCAAAATCACAGTTAAATAGTTTAACAGAATGTTAATATCATCAATTCCCAGTAATTGACACTTTCATATAAACAAAGGCTTTGATGAAAGAGTTATGGGTGCTCTAACCAGTTTGGTTCAGTGGATAGAGCGTCAGCCTGCAGACTCGAGGGTCCCAGGTTTGATTCCGGTCAAGGGCATGTACCTTGGTTGCAGGCACATCCCCAGTAGGGAGTGTGCAGGAGGCAGCTGATCGATGTTTCTCTCTCATCGATGTTTCTAACTCTCTATCCCTCTCCCTTCCTCTCTGTAAAAAATCAATAAAATATATTTTTAAATAAAAAAAAGGAGTTATGGGTGAGGGGCAAGCTTAGTCATATAATTCTTCACAATACTACAATAAAAATATTTAAACATCACCTTTTTTTTAGGGTCTACCAGGATTGTGTTCATGAACATGCTCAAGAAAATAAATAGGTTTCCATCTGCATATAGAGTTCTAGGTCTATTAATATATACTGGACTTAACTTTCTATTTTGGTGTAGAGTTGACTCACAATGGCACTTACACCGTTTCAAGAAGCTTAAACTTACCAGTTCTTGAAGACGTTCTTGAATTGTATCTGTGCAGGACAAAGGATCATAATGAGGAAATTCCTCGTCTAAACAGCTCTGTAAAGAGAAAATTGTGGAGTGCTGTCAAAGACAGAATGGTGAAAAAGAGTCAAAGATATAGAACATATTAGACTTAAGAGAAGATAATGCTACCTGAAGAGGGTGAAAATGACCAGTTCTTTATTGCGTGTTCTGCTTTAAGGGAACAAGTTTGTAATTGTTAACCTCTCATTGCTATTTTCCCCATTACTAAAGAAAGAAAGGCCAAAGGTCAGGAACAGGAAACTGACTGGTCATTGAAATCTTTAGGCAGAGGCCAAAGAAGCTTGTTGGGAGACATAACTCAGAATAGTAAAAATGGTACCAATAAAAATTATATAGCAATAAAATCATGGCCTTAGTCCAAGAGGTAGCTACATACTATCATAGTTACGTTATAATAGAAAACTTTACTGGTGTTCTTAAAATGATTAAAGCATATTTAGATAAGGAGGTTTTTTCCAGTTCAACTTATTGCAGAGGGCTTTTTAGGAACTCTGCCTAGCTTAATCTCCCACATGAATAAAACTTTTTTTTTCCTGCTTAACCAGATGTGCCTACATTATGGCCTGGAAACAGATACATGTGAATATCACCCTTCTCTCCTCCTTCCTCCAGTTCCTTATGTTCTTCATTTATGAACAAAAAAAAAAAAAAAAAAAAGAAATTCACCAAGTGTCATAAGGAAAAGAAATACATTAAACTCTCCCATGGATATCTTGAGATATCTAGACAGGAGTCGAAAGGTTAATTCAAACAGGAGAAAAAAGAGGCAGTAACCATCAAAGCCCATTCAAGTGTGTCAGAAAGGAGGTGCCTGAGACTGAAAACTGGCCTTTCCTAACAGATAATGAATTCTGAAATGCCTCCTCTTTGAAAAATGTAATGTCTCCAACAAGCCATTCATTAATATGAGCTCTTCCCTCTTGTTTTGCTAACCATTTTCAGTGCATAAGACGACAAAGTCCACCATTTTCTTCTAAGTTGGTTAGTTAAGTTTATGATTAAAATTACTGCCCATTATAAATTAGCTTTGGAACCTTACACAGTTTGGACATCATCCCCACACTAAACACATATTGCAGAGGTTTGTTTGTTTTACCTGGAACAGCAAGCCATGGAGTTGTCCTTGGATTAACTTCTTTCTTAGTGACTTGATTGTTGCTGTAAAGAGAATTCATAATCAGCTTAATATTTCATTTTCCTTTAATTTATTTCATAAACCTTTAACAGCTTTAAACTGGGGGCCGGAGGAAAGGCAAGAGAAAACTAGGACTTCTGAGAGTGGCATTCCCAACTGGCCACTGCGAAAACAAAGCAACAGAACAAGGCAGGTGGGAGCAGCAAAACCATTACCACCCTTAGGTATTTAAACTTGACCTTGATAGATGCAAGTGAATTGTCTTCTAGATGTGAGTCTTAGATTATTCAATCTTAAAATGGGAATACACCTTAGAGGTCAGTCAGTCCAACCCTACCAATATGGACATCCTCTACAATAAGCCTGCACGTGAGCTGTAAGGATGAGAGCCCTAGAAATAAGGCCTAGAATCCCAGAGTCCTACAAGCAGGTCTGAGATCATGCGAGCACTGATGCCCAGAGGACTGAAGTGATAACTGGTTTATTCTTGGAACTGAGATCAGACTCACAGTTCGATGCTGAATTCACTGTACTCTTCTGTGAAGTTAAAAATATGTGTCTGCTTAACTAAAATCTGCTTCCCAATAACTTCCAAATTCTCATCTCTAGAATAATGGAAATGGGAAAAAATACTATTTAACTCTTTGAACTACATAGTAACATATTACTTACATGGTACTCCACACTCTTTGGAGATATAGCCAAGAACCAGAAAACAGGCCCAATGCTTTTGAACAACCAAAATAGATGTTGATATCCATGCATTTTCTTCATGTGGGAATGCCTCGTACTTCCACTCAGAAAGTGGGCTCTGAATTTATATATAATTCTCACAAGCTGACTGTGTTCTCAGCCCACAGATGATTAAAAACAAAAATTAAACGAGGGTAGGAAGCTCTGCTAGATGGAGGACTATTAATAGCTGCCACTATTTTTTTTTTTTTCATCACTAACAGCCAAGAAAATTAACAGCAGCTACTCTGGTGTCCAAAACACATCTTAAACTAAATAAAAAATGTTTGATATCACAATCGCCTGAAGATATTCGGAGCCATGAAAACAATGCTAATATATAAAAATAAATACATAATCTAATTTAAATTCTTTTCAGAAAAAAAGCCTTTAAAATTTTTAATTATGTGGAAATTTACCCACGTAAAATTCTATTTTGTAAGAGTATTTTTTAAAAATAACTAATTTCTCAACTAAGCCTGAGATAGTGATATTAGCCCCACTAAGAAGAGAGTATATATTTTTAAAACTATCTCTCTATATAAAAAACTAAATGTCTGTCCTGCCCTCCGACCAGTAGCTATGATGAGCACTGACCACCAGCGGGCAGCTGCTCAACGCAGGAGCTGCCATGACACACACTGGCCATTTAAAAATAAACAGGACTGCAGACCTGGTGCCAACAAATCAACATTTGGCTTCCCCCAGGTGGGACACAGGCCCTGTCACCACTCTGGAGTAACACCCCACCAAATTGCAGCCAATGTTGCTGAGACCCATGGTGCAAAATGCTGCCCACAGCCCAGCCCAGCACAGAACAATCGCTGTGGGCGCCGGGTAATGACATCATGTAGCAACGCCCAGCTTCCTCTCCCTAGTGACTAGCCTCCTTGGAGTTTCTTTAGCCCAGGAACCTGACTTGCTTTATAGCCAGATGCAAACATTTTATAGTTCAACCAAATGTTTGTGAAGCATTTTCCCATGCCTTATCTCATTTGATTCTCACAGAAGTCCTGGAGTAGGTAGATAGGAGACTCAGTAAAATCCTATTTTCTTTTCATAAACAAGACAAGGGAGATTTAGAAAGTTTAGAAACTTGACCAGACTTAAAAGAAGTAAGAAATGGTGGACCTTGAAAATGGCTTCAGGTTTTCTCACTGTGCAGAATATAGTCAAACACTGCTACAGTTAAATAGTTTAATTTGCTTCATGTTGATATTTATTGCTGTGTTGCTGACAATTACCTAAAAGAGAAGTTGGGGTGCTTCACTGGGCTGGAAAAAGTTTAGCTAAATCAGAAAGCAGGTCTAATTAAGTAAGTCTATCTACATATATAAAAGGCTAAGTTGACTCATGCAAGCACGATATATATAAAGCTCTTGCTGGCGCCAATCACATGCATGTGTTTCGATCTGTCATTGTTGATTGTGAATTTGATTGACACTTCTATTATAGAGAAAGGGCGAATAGCGGTATTAAAATATTTCTTCTAATTACTTTCCTTTCAATGTGCACGAATCCATGCACTGGGACATTCATTTCTAACATATTTGAGTAATTTAAACTTGAAAAAAATTCTTAATACTTAGAACTTTAATAAATATTCAATTTTTTAAAATTCTCTGCATCAACTATATTAAGAAATAAGGTCCCATCCTCCTCTTGACCTACATCTAAGCAACAGCAACCAAACCTTTCAAAAGCGGCCAGGAACATTATGTTTCTGAAGGTTGTATATCTCCAAAACACTGTCTTTGAATTTCCAAATTTAACTTGTGTTTCAGAAGAAATAACAAGTTAGTATAAGACTGTCTAAATTGCCCATCTGCCTTCCTACGAGGAAATCTTGGGTTTTAGAAACAGTCCGTCTCCAAACATTCAAATTGTAAACCTTATTTCAACAGATGCTTTGTGCAATGTGTAGCAACTATTTCCATATGTTTCACAAGGCAAAACAAGCTGGTTTATGACCCTAATTTGCATTCACCTTTGCATTCTCCTTCATGTATCTGGAGCTGGACCTGCCATGTCTCTAGGACATTTAGGCTTCGCATGGAAGCAGGAAAAAAATGGGCACTGCATCCCCTGCTGTTGCCATCTGTGATGTAGGCTGGGAGCAGGTGTCTTGGATACATTGCCTTTGGAAGAAGCTGAGATAAAACAGTTTTCTAAATGACTGTGCAATGAGGCTTTCAGGCAAAGGCCTGCAATTAATTGACTGTTGAAAATCAAAACCATAATATTAGAGCTGAAATAATTTTAGCTATCAATTATGGTTGACTTTTAGGGAATAAGGACTTTTATAACAATATATGTTACGTCATGTTCAATAAAATTGTGCATTAAAAATACCAGGGTTCATTGAAAACTACAATGATTTACAAGACATATATCTGTCAAAGGACTTATATACGTTATGTAAAAAAAATCCTGCAACTGCAACACAATAACAAAAGGACAAATGTACTAATTTGAAAATGGGCAATGCCTAGCTGGTGTTGCTCAGTGGTTTAGTGTCAATCCATGCACCAAATAAATAGGTCACCGGTTCTATTCCCAGTCATGGCACATCCCCAGGTTGCAGGCTCCATCCCCAGTAGGGGGTGTGCAGGAGGCAGCTGATCAATGATTCTCTCTCATCATTGATGTTTCTATCTCTCTCCCTCTCCCTTCCTCTCTGCAATCAATAAAAATATATTTTTAAAAACACATATGTCCACACAAAGACCCATTCATGAATATTCATAGCATCTTTCTCTATAACAACCCAAAACTGTATATAATTTAGATGTCCACTAGGAAAAAAAAAATAACCAAATTATGGAATGTTCCTACAGAGACATACAACTAAGCCATGAAAAGGGCATACCGTTGGTAAATACAACACGGATAAATACTATGCTGTGGGAAAGCAGGCAGGCACATACGCAGTACATACTGTATAACTCAATTCCAGAATCGGCTGAACTAACCCGTCAGTGACAGAGATCAGATCGGTGGCTGCTCCTTGTGGTGGTGATGGCGGGAAGGGGGAGTGACCGGCAAGGGCACAGGAGAGCTCTCTGGGGCTATAGAAATTCTGTGTTTCCATGCGCATTTGTCAAATTGGTTGAACAGTAAAGTTAAGATCTGAACTTTTTGTGGTATGGTCATTATTCACCCATAAAAAATAATGTTAAAACTTTAACAAGAACAGAAATAGCAAGGTTGATGAGTTAGCATTAGGTAGAAACCAGAGCACTAACACACATAGTTATTGAGTTATTAGTACCTAGGAAGGTAACTTGGATCACTGAGACATGCATGTGAAAATGGCCAAAGGCTGCCTCGCAGGATACCAGATACTGTTGACCCTTGAAATGGCCTGGTGCTGGCGGGGGTGCCAATGAAATGCTGGTGGCAGTGGGTCTCTGAGGCAGGGCGGTCACAAAAGTGAGTGCAGGAGGTGGTACAGTCGGCCACAAGCCAGAGCCCCGCAAGGCAGGGGCAGCGCTTCTTCGGGGAGCGAGGCCCAGGAGCAGACACTTGTTTTTAATTTTCTTAAAAGACAGCAGAAAGGGCTCCTGCTGCCTGTCAGCAGCCAAGGGAGGTTATAGTTCTATTCCTTCCAACCAGATCTTATACCCAGGAAAATCGAAAATAAAACAATCTAACTCCCATAGTAAACTAATATGCCCTTATTCATCTGCCAATCATGATGAGGCAATTAATGTGACAGGAATATGCCCTAGCAGAACAGACGGCACCAAGTATGACCAAGCACTAGTTACTGTTTTGCATTTGTTATGTTACTTATAAATGAGCGACTGCTGCATTTTCTGGAAGAGGATACTGAGGCTCCAACAGGTAAAGTGATTTGCCCAACTCTCTCCAGTTTCTCCTTTGCAGGAATCAGAACACAGGTTTAACTTCAAATCCCATGCTCTTAATCATCAAGCTATACTGCCTCCTAGGTTACTTCATCCATACCAGCACCCTTCATTGGAGAAAATTTAGGCCCCCATCCCATTAGAGGTGTTGAGAGTTCTATACCTGACTTTGGTTTTCTCCTTGGCTCACATTTCAACACCTATCCTAAAATGTCTTTATCACCTGAATGCCCCTTTTTTGTCTCATTTCCCTCTTGTGTACTGACTGCTGAGGACATGGGGCTCTCACCTTGCATCCATCCGCAAAGTTGTAAGGCTGATGTCTGTCCCATATCTCATGACCTCCATGCTAAGAATAGCAAGCTAGAAGAGTTTCCAGTGAGATCCTCTAGATGAAAGCCTTCTCTAAACTATACCGTTCACACATAGACATTGTTCCAAAAAGGAGTTATGATAAACAGAACCTTCTCAGGCTCTCCCCCCAGTGAAATGTTCTTGGTTTCTAAAGGTAATTCCCTCATTGTCTATTAAATGAGTGACTCAATGATAATTTCATGGGAAAGAAAAAAAAGGATGAATAGTAAAGGGGTTATGGTTTAGATGAGGTCAATTAGTGTATGTTTCATGTATATTAGATTCACCCTAGTATGTTGAGTGCACACCCTAGATCTAAGATGTTTTTATTCCCTTTTTAAAGTAAACATCAGTTTACTCATATAGTATTGCCTTTGTAACAAGATGCTTAGGTACACACAAAGGCAAGAAGCAGCAGAAAACATACAAGTAACCGTTCAAGAAAGGTAGCCGTTCTAATGGCACCGCTCATGGAGGCAAGCACGTATGCGGGTTATGTCGCAAATCAATCCAGTCCTGGTGGCACATTGAAAAGCTGAACACTATTCTCCATTAAGCACTAAATTCTGAATTTCTAGTCAAATGGCATAAACAGCTTCCTAGTTCCAGTTTTTGACCACTGTCATTGACCTGAGCAGATGAACAAAACAACTGCATCCCACACCAATTGCTAGCGAGCCCTTCTTAGATGGAACATAGTTGCTTTAAATACTTAATGACTTTATTAAGCTAACCGGAAAGTTTCAGAAGAACCAATGGATTTCAATATTTGTATTTTCTGACCCAGAATTCAAATGTTGACTCAGAACTCCAACAGCATGTGGTGGCAGTGGTCATGGCAGGAGGTGCAAGGATGTTTGTGTGATCACCGTCTTACCTCAGTGACATTTAGTCAGCCTGTCTGGAAACTCTGCTCTATAGAACTTGTCAAAAATATCTGCTACCTATCCCTGACCGGTTTGGCCCAGTAGATAGAGCGTTGGCCTGCAGACTGAAGGGTCCGAGGTTTGACTCCAGTCAAGGGCATGTACCTTGGTTGCAGGCACATCCCCAGTAGGGGGTGTGCAGGAGGCAGCTGGTCAATGTTTCTAACTCTCTATCTCTCTCGCTAACTCTTTGTAAAAAAAAAAAAAAATCAATAAAAATATGTTTTTAAAAAAATAACTGCTACCTACATTTCCCTCTTCTTGCAAAGGTTGATTTTTTAAAAGAATTATTAGGAAGATCTTCAGAAACAAATGGTTGTAAGAGTACAATCTTGACACATTTGCCTCCTTTATGTAGCAAAAAATACCATTAAGTAGAAGAGTTCCTAAAGCCAAGCAGGTTGTGAGCACCTAGGGACAGAAAGGAGTCATCCACCCTACTTTATCCACCCAAAAGAAAATGCATGCATTCAACCCAGAGCAGTTGGGTTTAATATTTTAATAATTTTAATAATATTTGGACCAATTATCTCCTGAGGATAAACTGGGAAGACAGTAGCAAGTTCATAATATCAGAAATGTATATTTTGAGATAAGTTACAAAAGTTGACTGCAAAGAAGAAATCATGGGGGTTTGGGAGAAGTGATAAATTCTTAGTTTTATAAAATATGGGGGGGGCTGTGTATAGTATTGATTTAATCAAAAGATAAATATAACTGCACCAAAAGATTAGTCCTCTTAGCATAGTGTCCAAAGCAAACACACCATAAACCAAATTTGGTTATTATTCATGCCTCAACCTGAACACTTCTAGTCCTAAAGGGAACTTCTCTGAGGCCCTCTGGGCAATATTAAAATAACACACAGATTGTGTCATTCAAAGCAAGCCTTACATTGTGTGACAGAGTGAAAAACGTAACCCAATACTTAGAGTTATTAAAAGCTAGCAAGTTCTCCAAGTTTAAGAAGAATAATAAAATGTTGCATAACCACTGCTACTTTAAAACTAGCCAGTTCCTTTAAACTCTTAGATAGCTTTCTCAGATAACAATAGAAAGGGTACAAGAAATCCAAAATAAACACATCGAGAAGTTCCATCTCTAGCTTGCCTTAAGCTTATAGTTTATTGTTTATTATCCACACCAACAGCTTCCTATAAAAAGAACATTTATACTTAGAACAAGAAGCTGGCTGAACAAAGTCAGTTGTCTGATAAATGGTCAAATAAATAAGCTTTATATGTTTATGGTGGTGTTGTTGTTGTTTTTTACATTTTTAGAATAAAATAAACTTATACATAATCTGACATCTGTAATTTGACAGTTGTCTTCTCACCTAAACCTTAGTAAACACTTACCCACTTTTAGGTAATGTAGAAAAACGAAAAAAAAAAATTCTAACTTGTAAAGCAAAAATATATATGTAAAGAACACATATTTAATATTTTGACACACATTAAATTCATAAGCATTTTGTCCAACCCTAAAATAACTGCTTAAAAGAAAACAGGGAGGAAGGGTCTTTTCTACCACAAGATGGGTCCAAACTAGCTAATAAAATCAGGGCAGAATCCACAAACAATTTGCAGGCTCAAATAGCCCAGATGAACAAGATTTTTCCCCCTTGTTTACTGTTTCAGATATTGAGACGTTTTATTTAATTTTTAAAGCATTAACAGTCTCAGACAAGTTTAGCAACCGAAAGGAAAGCCAGTGGTTAAAGCAATCTACCTAGCTACTAGGCAAATGCCTCTGAACGCCCACAGTACGCCTTCTGGAACCATTTCATTGTCATAACTGTCTCACTAATACAGCAGCTGTAATCTCTACAAATGGCTGCAGTCCTTTCACCCCACCTCAGAGGGGACGAAACTGGGCCGTAACAAATATTTGCTACTCACTTTTCAGTTTCCTTGTCTTCTGCTCGAGGGCCTGGCAAGTGTTCACTAACTTGGTATTTATAGCCTGGAGACTCAGTTGTCCTGAAATTGCTTCCTCTGATTGATGCAGCAACGACTTCGCCTTTTCCCTGGCAGAGTGGGCTGTGCCCTCTCGGTCCTCAACCTGGAGACATACAGTTAATACTGGATTTTCACAGTGTGTCCCGGAAAGAAAGCCATTGAGCGCACACTCTTATGCACAGGAAACTGCAAATGTGCTTTTGTTCTCAGGGAAGTGATAAGCCTCCACTGAACTTCTGCAATTCTGTGTTTGCATGGGCTTCGTGTGCCCCAGCTCTATCCACAGCCCTAACAGTCCTGATATGTCAAGTTGCCTCTTTCTGCAGAGCTGCCTCCTTTCGCAGCAGACTGTTGACACCGCCTCTTTTACAACGCCCCCTTTACTTCCTCCGCACACTGCTAGTCTCCAGGGACTGAACTTCACAGTTCCTCTTTGGGTTTTTTTTTTTTTCTTTCTTTCTTTCTTTCTGTTGTTGTTCCTTCTCCATTTTTATCTCATGGTTTTAAGGACATCTGAGGAGGCTTCCTCTAAATATAATATAGTCAAAGGCCGCCCTACCTGCTCCTCTGCATCCTCTAGCCGTTGACTGGCTTCTTGGACCTTCTTCCTAAGGATGGCTTCCTGGTTGACAGCATCTTCTTGCAGTTGTTTAATGGCTTCTAGTTGTTTCTGCCTGGAGTTTAAAAAAAAAAAAAAAGTCCAAACCACAAGCTGTCAGTGACATTTCAACTAAGAGTCACCCCTGGGAAGTTGTGACAAATTCAGACTTCATACATTTCCTCAGAGATCAGAGGAAAGAGTGAAAGTGTTTACTTCATACAAGTGCTTCTCCAATATAGAATTTAAATTAAAGCCATCGTCTTGATCACTTAGCCTGATGTCCTCACTTTACAGATCAGGATGTGTAGTTTCCTATTTTACAGTAGAATATTCAGTTCCCCACAGGCTGCATTCATAGCACTTTGCATCGGTGGCCAACTGCTTGCAGTGGTTCTCAACCTTCTGGCCCTTTAAATACAGTTCCTCATGTTGTGACCCAACCATAAAATTATTTTCGTTGCTACTTCATAACTGTAATGTTGCTTCTGTTATGAATGGTAATGTAAATATCTGATATGCAGGATGGTCTTAGGCGACCCCTGTGAAACGGTCGTTCGACCGCCAAAGGGGTCATGACCCACAGGTTGAGAATCGCTGGCTTAGAGGATGGAGCTACAAGGAGGTCACAGTAGCAGGTGCAATATTGACACAGCACAGCTAGCTTTTGCAGAAAATAAAATAGAATGAGTGAGGGAGGAAAAAGAGAAGAAATAGAAACTTTATTTCATGACCTTAGCCTTTCTCCTTAAAAGTTGCCAATCATGGTAGAAATGTGTGTCATGAGGACAGGAAGGGCGCTCCCAAGCTCACACGAAAGCCAGCTGTTAGAATTTCCCCTGCAGTCTTTTCTTTCTGAAGACCTTCCCCTCCCTTTCTTCCTCACCCCAATCTCTTAATGTTGTTATGTCACCTCTCTTTCGGATCTGACCTTAATTCTCAAAATACGTCAAAATGCACCTACTCTGATAACAGGGGAGATTATTTGAAGTATGCTATGTATCAATATATCAGTGACTATCTGGAAACAACTTGACCTGAATAAGGATCTTAGCTCAAAGAGATGACAAACTTTGGGAGTTTCAAAGCGGGGAGGGAAACATTGTCAAGTTTAGGCCGTTTGTGTGCCTCCTCAAATGTTAACACACAGAATCCCATTGTGCGTTGTCATAAATCCTGCCCTGATTACAAAAAGGACCACACAAAAGACAAGGATGGGTAAGAATGCTTTACCATTATAGTGAACCAGCAAACAAAACCCTAAACAAATTAAAACCATCTGAACACATATTCTACTAAGATTGTACAATAGCTTATAGTCAGAGCTTTCTTTTCTTAAATCATGGTGAGAACATTTAACATGAGATTTACCCTCAAAACACAGTTTTAAATATATAACACAGAGTTAACTATATGCACAATGTTATACAGAAGATCCCTACAACTTTCTCATCCTATGTAACTAAAACTATATCATTGAAGAATTGCAACTCCCATTTCTTCCTCCCCTAACCCCTGGAAACCACCATTCTACTCTCTGCTTCTATTGGTTTGATAATTTTTAACACCTCATTTAAGTGTAATCATGCAGTTTGTCCTTGTGTAACTGATTTATTTCACTTGGCAAAAGGTCCTCAAGATTCATCCATGTTGTCGCATGTGGCAAAATGTCCTTTTCTAAGGTTGAATATTATTTCTATACTGCATTACTTTATTCATTCACCCACTGATGAACATTTAGGCTGTTTTCACACCTTATTCTGGATAATGCCGCAATGAACAGGAGTGTGCAAGTATCTCTTCGAGATTCTGCTTTGACTTTTTTTGGATATATACCCAGAAGTGTGATTGCTAGATCATATGGCAGTTCTATTTAAAATTTTTTGAGGATGCCGAAAACGGTTTGGCTCAGTGGATAGAGCGTCAGCCTGCGGACTGAAAGGTCCCAGGTTCGATTCCAGTCAAGGGCATGTACCTGGGTTGCGGGCACATCCCCAGTGGGAGATGTGCAGGAGGCAGCTGATCAATGTTTCTCTCTCATCGATGTTTCTCTATCTCTCTCCCTTCCTCTCTGTAAAAAATCAATAAAATATATTTAAAAAATAAAAATAAAAATAAATAAATAAAATTTTTTGAGGAACCTCTATACTGTTTTCCGTAGCAGTCGCACCATTTTATATTCCCATGAACAGTATACAGAGTTTCAATTTCTCTACATCCTTGTCAACACTTGGTATTTTTTTGGATTTTTTTTTTAATGGCAGTCTTCCTAACAGGTGCGATTCATTCATCATTGTAAATGACTCATTGTGGTTTTTATTTGCATCTCCCTGATGATCGGAGATTTTGAGCATTTTTTTTCATATACCTGTTGGCCAATTGTGTATCTTTTTTGTTTGTTTTTTTGAAAAATGGCTATTTAAGTACTCTGATCATTTCTTTTCCCCAACTACACATTTTTTAATTCCCATCCCCCAGCCCCCATTTTGGCAATGATCAACTTATTCTCCATATCTATGGTTCTGTTTGTATTTTGTTTTATTAATTTGGTTTGTTTTTATAGATTCCGCTTATAAGTGAAATCATATAATATTTGTCTTTCTTTGACTTATTTAACTTAGCATAATACCCTCTAGGTCCATCCACATTGTCAATAATGGCAAGGATATTCATATATAAAATAATATTCCTATGTACATTCAAATATTTTATATATATATATATATATATATATATATATATATATATATCACCTCTTCTTTATCCATTCATCTATTGATTGACACCCATGTTCCTTCCATATCTTAGCTAATACTAGTAATGCTGCAATGAACATAGGGGTAAATATATCTTTTTGAATTAGTGTGTTTTTTGTGCATGTGTTTTTGTTTTTAATAAATACCCAGAAGTGGAATTGCTGGATCATAAGGCAGCACCCCTTTTAATTTTTTGAGGAATCTCCATAGTATTTCCTATAGTGGCTACACTAATTTACAATCCCACCAATAGTGCACAAGGGTCCCCTTTTCTCCACATCCTCTCCAGCACCTGTTCTTTGTTGATTTATTGATGATTGCCAATCTGACAGATGTGAGGTGATATCTCATTGTGGTTTTAACTTGTATCTCTCAAATGATTAGTGACATTGAGCACCTTTTCATATGTCTATGGGCTATGTCCTCTTTGAAGAAATGTCTATTCAGGTCCTCTGCCAATTTTCAAACTGGGTTATTTAGTGTTTTTGTTTGTTTGTTATTGAATTGTAGAACTTCCTCATGTATTTTGAATATTAACCCCTTATCAGATATATGGTTTGGAATATTTCCTCTCATTTCATAGGTTACCTTTTCACTCTGTGAATTCCTTTGCTGTGAAGAAGCTTTTTTAGTCTGATATAGATCGACTTGTCTATTTTTTTCTGTTGTTGCCTGTGCTTTTTGGTGTCCTATCCAAGAAATCATTGCCAAGACCAATGTCATGAAGCTTTCCCGCCCCCACCCCCCACCAAGATTTTCTTCTAGGAGTTTTACAATTTTAGGCTTTATGTTTAAGTCTTCACTCCATTTTGAGTTGATTTTTATAGATGGTATATAATAAGGGATCAAATTCATTCTTTAGCATGTGGATATCCAATTTTTCCAACACCATTTGTTGAAAAGACTATTGTTTTTCATTGTGTATACTTGGCACACTAGTCAGAGATCAGGTGACCAAATAAGCATGGATTGCTTCATTCTCTTCTCTTGGTCTCTATGCCTGTCTTTAGACCAGTACCATACTGTTTGGATTACTGTAGTTTTATGGTATATTTTGAACCAGGAAGTGTGATACTTTCAGATTTGTTTTTTCTCAAGATTGTTTTGACTATTTCAGGTGCTTTGTGGTTCCATATGAACATTAGGATTGTTTTCCTCTATTACTGTAAAAAATGCCATTAGGATTGCCCTAACTGGTTTTGCTCAGTGGATAGAGTGTTGGCCGATGGACTGAAGGGTCCCAGGTTTGATTCCAGTCAAGGGCATGTACCTTGGTTGTGGGCTCTCATTGATATTTCTAACTCTCTATCCCTCTACTGCTCCCTCCCTCTCTGTTAAAAAAAAAATCAATAAAATATATATGTTTTAAAATGCCATTAGGATTTTGATAGGGATTACATTAAATATGTAGGTTGCTTTGGATAGTATGAATATTTTAACATTATTAAGTCTTCCAATCCATGAACATATGATGTATTTCCATTTATTTACATTTTGATTTCTTTCAGCAATGTTTTGTAGTTTTCAGTATACAAGTCTTTACCTCATTTGTTAAGTTTATTCCTAAGTATTTTATTTATTTAGATGCTATATTAAATGGGATTGTTTTTTCAGGTTTCTTTTCAGCTATTTTATTAATAGTTTTATAGAAATGTAACTGATTTTTGTATGTTCATTTTGTATGATATAAAATTAAATTTGTTTATTAGTTTTAACAGTTTTTTTGGAGTCTTTTGGGTTTTCTATATGTAAAACCATGTTATCTTCAAACAGAGATGACTTTACTTCTTCCTTTCCAATGTGGATGCCTTTGTCTTGTCTAATTGCTCTAGTACCATGTTGCATGGAAGAGGTGAGAGTGGGCATGCCTACCTGCCTGCCTTATTTCTGAACTTAGAGGAAAAGCTTTCGGTTTTTCACCATTGAGTATGATGTTAGCTGTGGGTTTTTCGTAGATAGCCTTTATGATGTTGAGGTAGTTTCCTTCTATCTCTAGTTTTTTGAATACGTAGTTTTATTATGAAAGAGTGTTGAATCTTGTTAAGTGGTGTTTTTTTTTGGAATCAATTTAGGTGCTCTTGTGATATTTATTCTTCATTCTGTTAATGTGCTGTATCACATTAATTTATTTGTGTATGTTGAGTCATTCTTGCATCAAAGGGATAAATTTCACTTGATCGTGATATATAATCATCTTTTTAATGTGCTGTTGAAATTGGTTTGCCAGTATTTTGTTGAGGATTTTTACATATATATTCATCAGGGATATTGGTCTGTAGTGGTGTGTGTGTGTGTGTGTGTGTGTGTGTGTACAGTGTTTTTGGTGTCAGGATAATACTGGCCTCATAAAATAAATCGGTAAGTTGTCCCTCCTCTTCAGTTTTTTGAAAGAGCGTCAAAAATTTGCGTTAATCTTCTTTAAATGTTTAATAGATTCACCAGTGAAGACAACTGGTCCTGGGCTTTTCTTTGTTGGGAGGTTTCTGAATATTGTTTTAGCCACTTTACTAGTTATTGGTCTGTTCAGATATTCTGTTTCTTCTTGATTCAGTCTTGGTTAAGTTGTATGTTTCTAGGAACTTATTTATTTCTTCAAGGTTATCCAATTTGTTGGTGTATGATTGTTCATAGTAGTCTTTTATGATAGTTTCCCCTACTATAGCATCAGTTGTAATGTCTCCTCTTCCATTTCAGATTTTACTTATTGGAGTATTCTCTTTTTCTAAGTCTAGCTAAATATTTGTTAATTTTGTTTATCTTTTTTTTTCAAAAACCAACTATTAATTTTATTGATTTTTTAAGATTTTTTTCCTATTTTGTTTACTTCTGTTCTAATTTTTATTATTTCCTTCCTTGTGCTAAATTTAAACTTTGTGTTTTTTTTTCTAGTTCTTTGAGAAATGATCTAAGCTCTCAAGAGTCCACTATCATCTGAATGAAAGCAAAATGACTCTGAGGACCAACAGAAATACATACTTAATAATATTAAATTTTTAATAACTTGTATGTGTATGCATATATAAGATAATACATTTTATGTACTTTATAAGTCATAATAATCTTAGAAATAGCTTTTAAAAATTAGATAGAACCATCTGTTAAAAACATTTAACAGCCGGTCATTATGGCTCAGTGGTTGAGCATCGACCCATGAACCAATAGGTCACTGGTTCTATTCCCAGTCAGGGCACATGCGCGGGTTGCAGGCTTGGTCCCCAGTAGGGGGAGTGCAGGAGGCAGCCAATCAATGGTGTCTCTCATCACTGATGTTTCTAGCTTTTTATCCCTCTTCCTTCCTCTCTCCCCTAAAATCAGTAAAAACCTTAAAAAAAAGAATTGTTTATAGCATTAAAAAAATGTAACAGCTGTTGAACCACTGAAGATTTTTCTTTTATTGAGATTATTATCACAGTAAGAGGTAAATATTAGCTTTCAGTGTATATTTTTAAATTCAGCAACTCTCCTTGCTAACATGTTAACACTACATCTTGATTACTACTCCTGCCAAGTCTGAGTCTCCCCCAGACTCAGGCATCCAAAATAGATTTTAGTTTCAGACCACAAACCTCTAAGTCAAGGGTGCCTCTTCTCTTTCTTGCATTCCCACAACTAATTCACTAGCATGTCAGATATGATCCATCCTCAAAACATAGTTTGAATTCAACCATTCCTTACCACTTTTACAGCAATCACCCTGGCTCATGTTACATCTGTCACCTGGACTACTGCAATAGTTCTTAACTCAATGTTTTTGTCTTGCTTTTTTACCATGACCCAGTAAATATAAATAGTTTATATTTCAAGCAATTACACGTACACACACACACACACACTCACAGCTGAAACAAAAATGTTATGAAACATTACTTACTCTTACTATATGTAATACACTCTGACATTTCATATATATTTTTTAATGGGTCATAATCCAGTAAGTTGATTTCAGGATCTTTAACTGGCAATCTATTATTGAAAAAGCTCATCTCACTAGTCCACTGCTTTAAACCTTGCCCTCTATAGATAATTTTCTACCCAGCAGCCAGAATAATCTTTCAAAACTTTTCTGCTTATAACCCTATGATGGCTTCCCATCCACTCAGAATAAAATCCCCACTCCTAAACGTGAACTGAAAGGCTGTGGACCTGACCCCTGACTGTCTCTCTGGCCTCATCTCCACCGCTGCTCAGAACTCACTCCACCCCAGTCATGCTGGCCTCTCACCGATGCTCAAACATACCAATCTCATTACAACCACAAGGCCTTTGCACTAGTTAGTTCCTCTGGCTCAAATTCTGTGAGATCATTACATAGCTCACTCTCTCATTTCACTCAGCTATCCACTCAATTGATCACTCCCCAGACAGGGTTTTCCTGGCCATTTTTCTAAAATTAGTTTATCCTGACCCTGTCATTCTTGGTCTTCGTATCCTGCTTTAATTTACTTCATATCAATCTGGCATTACAGTATATAATTATATGTTTATTTGTTCATCATCTGTGTCCCTCAATAGATGTTGGTTCATGGAGGCAGAGATTTCTGTCTCGTTTCCTATAATTCCCTAGTACCTATGCGGGAGGGACAGGGCAACCGAGTCAGGCAAAGAGCTGACACTTTGATGTTGTCCAATGATGACATGCCTTTCAAACCAAGCCTTTTGAGGTACTTTTTTTTTTCACTACCTCACCTTGACTCTTGGGTATGTGCTCTGACTGAGAATCGAACCATGACCTCCCAGTACACAGGTTGACACTCAACCACTGAGCCACATTAGCCGGGCTTGACTCTCAATTCTTTTCCATTCCTCAGCTTTGGAGCCTAGTTATCTTATGTCAGAATGGAAGCCTTCTCCTCATAAGTTTATAGCGTCTGAAAGTTGCCTTTATTTATTTATTTTTTTAAATATATTTTATTGATTTTTTACAGAGAGGAAGGGAGAGAGATAGAGAGTTAGAAACATCGATGAGAGAGAAACATCGATCAGCTGCCTCCTGCACATCTCCTACTGGGGATGTGCCCGCAACCCAGGTACATGCCCTTGACCGGAATCGAACCTGGGACCTTTCAGTCCGCAGGCCACTGCTCTATCCACTGAGCCAAACCGGTTTCGGCTGAAAGTTGCCTTTAAAAAATATTTCCTACCTCATCTAAAGAGAATACTTAGTCTCACAAATTTCTCCACTCATTTTCTCATGCATAGTTAAAACCCATAGCCAAGTCATTGGTGTATAGTGTCGATATGATTTTGTCTGTTTTAAATTATGTCTAGAAGTCAGGGGCTAAACTTTTCTTACATTTATAAATAGTATTTTTCCCACTGCTAGGTTTCCAGAATATTTTTAATGAACATTATATCAGATTTTAGCAAGTAGATAGTGGGGGATTAATAGCGGCAAGAACATGCGTTTTGAAGCTCTACATATCTAGATCTGATCTCAGTTGTCACTTAATCCTACCTGGATGACCTTGGGACATTATCAAACCACTCTGGAGATAAATACATGTCAAATTCTTAGCACTACATCCAAAACAGTAAGCTTTCAACAAATTTCACCTACTATTATTTAACTGGGCTTCTTGTGTGTCTAGTAGATAATACAGAAGATTCATGTATTCAGAGATGACTCTAGTAGTAGAGGCCTCTCTCAAAATAGTTCTTTGTTGCTAAACAGAAGAATTTCAATGCTCCCTTTTGTGGAGACGGTATCTGGGTAAGGAAGCTGCATATCTCCTTAACCCACAGCTTTACCACTAAGGGGAAGTCTCGGCTCACTGCTTCTTAGGAAAAGCAGAAGATTATTTTCTTGAGAGTTCCTTCTGGTATTATCTCTGGCATCTAGTTTCCTTACTTAGAGGGAAGAAAATAGTTTTTCTTCTGGCTATTTTTTAAAGCAACCTTGGCCTCTAATGACATTTTTTTTTTTACTTTATTAAAATTCAGTATACACCCATGTTCATTCATTCCTTTGAAAAGCACTTCTTAAGGGAACACTTAGTATGATACTAATAGCTATAGAAACAGAGGTCAACAAAAGATACACTCACTGCCCTTGTGTTTAGTATATGTGATTTACAAACTACAAATTTCAAGAATCCCCCATAACCATACGAATTAAGGTGAGAGAAAGGGTTAGTTGGTAAATTATTTTATATTTAGAGCCCTTTATTCCCCAGACACTTTTCACTTGAGATTTATTTCCTAGTGTCCAATGTGATGCATTGTATCCTAAGGTGGAACATGAAGCCCAATGGGATAGGAGTCAACAGACCCAGCATCAGGTTCTTCCATTAATAGATCTACCTGTGAGTTTTCCATTAACTCTCAGATCTTGATCAATTCACTTTACATCCTTATGCCTCGGTCTTGTGTAAAACGATGAGGTTTTACTAAATGGTCTCTAAGGCCCCTATGGTTAAAAGAATTCTATATTCTGTAATTCCAAATTCCTTCTCTAGAGAAAATAACTCTGATACTGGTTTTCCACAGATTTTAAAGTTCACTATTTGCAATTTTGAATATATTAGTCAATTTTACACTATTTCACAATTCGAGTCTGTCAGACAAAATGTCTTCCCTGAAAAAGTATCATCTGAAATCAATACATAGAACTTGGGAAAAAATGAACTGAAGGCTATGGCACAATCACAACGGTGTCCGGTTCAGAAAGCATGGGTTTCTTATACATAAATGATCGTCACCTGGAAAGATATTCTTTTCCGAAATAAAAATATTCCAGCCTGAATCTCTTCAAAATCTCTATCAACTTGACAAACTCTTTATCAAGAGATTCCTTGTGGTTTCCCAAGCTCTTCAGCATTAATACGCAAAAATCTAGTTTCTCTTCCATGGTATATTTGAATTCCTACAAGGAAAATCACAAACAAACTCCACTATTCCAGTGTTAAATATGAACATGACAGAGGCAATATGAAATGCTGTGGCCATTCTCCTTTCAATAGTACTCCCTGTTATTGGACCCTAAAATTCTAATTGAACACATACTAACTCTTAATTGCCCAAAGACTGATTATCCTTTAGGTTGATTATCTCAACTTAAGAAGTAGATATTGGGTACTTATCAAGTGCATGAAATTGAATTTCATTTGTCTTTCTTAAGATTGTGGGTTCCTGACCATTTCACCAATCATCACATTGCTTTAGAATAGCATGGGACAAGGAAGTGCGATAAAATCAGTATCTGTTGATTAGCATTTTCAAGAGCAACTTTTTAAAAAAAGGTTTGGCAAAGGGGTTGAAATTAACATTCCAGAGTTTCCTTCTTGCTTTAGTGTAATTTAGGGGCTGATGAACATTAATAGTTGTCTGGCAATCAAGAAGTAAAGATAATAAGTGATAGATAAATTAAGGAGATTTATATGGTTCTTTCCTAACAAAACTGGAAATGGCTACCTAAGAAGCTCATGGTTTTCCAATGTTCTACAAATATTGGGAATAACAAAACTGTCAGAATCTCAGGAATAAGATTCTTTTGCACACTAACCATCCTACCAAAGTCAGAGAATTGTAATAAGCCAATGTTAAGTGGCTTGGACTAGCCAATTCTCACAAGAATTCAAATAAAATAAACTCTTTCATTAAGTCATCTCATTTAGTCTTTGTTTCTCCAACATATAACACATATCTTCAAACTCACTCACTCACTCTCACCTTTTCCTCACCCTCACCCTCAAAGACTTTATCCTAACCGTCACGCTCACCCTCATCCTCATATGCACATTCATACATCCACCACAGACACTCTACACAGAGCATCAGACTGAGATAGCAGAAGACTTCAATAATGCCTGATATGGTACTGTACATAATGAGTATTACCTGGGTTTCAAAGGTAGAAGGGAAATCAGGAAAATCACAAAATACAGAACACTTACAGTAAGCATGTTCTCCCACTTTTCTTTCACAGTAATTTCTGGACTAGTTACCCACTGGAGAGGACTGTCAATGAGGGCTTCCACTTCAGAACTGTCTTCACGCTGAAAAAGAGTTTCACATCTTCAACTAGGAATTTAGGGGGAAGATGTATACTATTACATAAGAACTAATGTAGACCAAAGTTCTATTATAGAGGTAACTCAGAAAAAGTTCCTTCTCAACTAACACTGCTCAATGACTTGCCTTTACCCCGGGACGTTGCCATGGGTAGATGCTACCTCTCGTCAGGTTCTCTATTTACGCTGAATGTGCAGAGATAGAATCATTTTCCAGCAAAACCTATCCATTTTTACCTTCCTCTCAAATAGAAGGAAACAAGCATTTTTGTGGATTTTTTCATTTGTCAAACTAAATACTACCTACCATACACGCTAGGCACTGTGAAAGGGACAGGAAATATCAACACGAAGATTCTCTGCTTTCTCTGACCAACTAGAGTTTCCAGTCACATATCAAAATGAAGAAAGAGGTGCTAGTCATTAGCTAGAAGGAAATTGCTCAATAGATACCATGTCTTCAGCCCTTTGATAATAAAGATTAACCTGTAGGAAAACTATGCTCAAGCAATCCATATCCAATGGTCAGTTAGTCCTGATTGACTCAGAACTAGATCAACTTCAGGAATGTTTGAGAAAATTTTTCTCTTTCATAGTAGGATGATTTGGGGGCTCAACAACACACACATATGCTTGTGCTCAGCAAACAGGTTGCAGGTCAGTTGTCTGCAGACATTCCTAGGCAGTGAAACCCCATGATAGGCGTGTGCTATGAAATATCAGCTTCTGGAGAGTAGCTGTGAATCCCACTCCTTTCTGCTCGAGTTCTCTCAGTGACAGCAGCAGTTCTTGGTCCATCATTGTGTCCAGAGATGACAAGCTGATTAAACTGCACTGCTGCTCAGTTTCAGTGTTCTGGAACAATTGCCAAAATGTTCATGACTCTTATTTTAATAATGAACATTCATTTTTATTTCATAAAAATAATGCCCAGGGCTCAATGTAAGTGTCCCCATTCTAAAGAGTCTTATGGAATCCTTCTATGTCCCTCCTAAAAAACATTTTTACATTTTCTCTTTAGTATGACCTTAACTTACCATTTATTTGGTTCTTAAGAAAGTTCCATTTATCCCATGGATAACATTTACACGTGGTGATATAAACTGCTATGGCTCTAATTTTACGAAAATAAGGGAACGTAAAGAAATTCACAGGAAAAAAAATGTTGGGATGGGGTGCTCAATAAATCCTACTAAAAACAGGTTGATTTCTTCAGTTTCCCTTCCATGTACAGAAGATAATGTCCCACAAAGACTATTCCTTATACTTCTCTCAAAGTCTCTGTCTCATCATATGGTTGATATATGACAACAGTACATTTAACTTCCTTCTTGTTGGAAAAAGGTCAGAGGGCTCTTATTTCCAGATTCTAATTAAAAACAAACTTCTTCATCCTTCTGTGGGGTATACCTGAGAGTCAGGACTTCGCCAGCTGTTGAACCCCGGCTGAGAAGTGTAGAACTTCACAAGCTGACATCCTGACACTGTCACCATCTCAGAGGACTGAGGATGAAACACTGCTGGGGCAGGTTTGCCATCATTTCACTCAGTCTGGCAGTTTGGCTTGGTTTCAAAACCGCAGTAAAATGATGAGTATTTGAAACAATGTCAGGAAAGCACAGCCCTCGGCAGAATGTCCAAGGCTGCCTGAGAGCACGTCAGATGAAGGCAGCATATGTTGCCCCTGCATCCTTGGCAGAAGAAATTCAAACAGCGTTTGCCCCAAAGACATTCTTCCACCCCTTTCAAGGTCATAGCACAGCTGTCAACAGGAGGACATTCTGACAAATCCATTGTCCACAGACATGGAGAGACCATCAAAGTGGTGAAAAGAAAGCAATTTGATAATAAAGCATTTCCTAACATAATAAACACAAAACTGGCAAGTATAAAAGAGTGGAAATATAGCAATGCGGGGAGAGGGAGTCCCAACATTTAATTCCCCAAAAGGCTTTTGATTGTTCCCTACCACGCTGTAAAGAATTGGGTCTACCTAATAAATGGAGATCTTTTTAAAGTAATAATTCATTTTGCTATTTAAAAATTAGTCAGGTCATATCCATATTGTCTCAGTGGATAGAGCGTCAGCTTGCGGGCCAAAGGGTCCCAGGTTCGATTCCAGTCAAGAGCACATACCTTGGTTTCAGGCTCCTCCCCAGCCCGGGCCCTGGTCAGGGCTCGTACAGGAGACAACCAATCGATGTGTTTCTCTCACATCAATGTTTCTCTCTCTGTCTTTCCCTCTCTCTTCCACTCTCCCTAAAAATCAATGGAAAAATATCCTCAGTGGAGGATTAACAACAACAACAACAAAAAATTAGCCAGGAGGGGGGGTAACAGGGTAGGGGGGAAATGGGAGATATCTGTAATACTACTAACAATAAAACATATACTTTAAAATAAATAAAAATTAACCAAAAACATATAAAATGCTACTTTCTGTTCAGAATGTAATCACCACTGTCAATAAATTGGCTTGGTTCAATGACATCCTAAAGCAAAGAAGCTGCGTGCTGTTTCTGAGAACTCTGTGTATGGCAGACAAACTGTGAGGGACGGGAAACACTGGAAAGTAGCTCATGGATCTCTACTGCACCTTTAAGACCCCAGGCTGGGGAACATGTATTTAGTTTGTCCTGAGGAATACAAGAGTATAAAGATTTCTGAAATCCAGGTTCACTGAATGCACAGTTCCACAACCCCATGCTTGACAGTTTTCAGCCATAACTTGAAACGGGTCCGTTCTCCCAGGCGGAGACATTAGACTTGGATTCCAAAAACAGTCAGCAGATTTGCCTCAAAATGTCACAGGTGCTTTTCTGCAAGCTATGGACCTTCACTTGGTAAGTTATCCCATGTGGTGATTGTTTTTTAAAGCTTTCCATTGATGATAGTTACCTACCTCTGCAGACTGAGCAAGAATGAGTTCACAACGTAAAGATTTTTCTCCTTTGGAGATGATACTCTTATGTTCTTCACTAACATTCAATTGGATCCCATTCCTTGAAAAACAGAAAAACAAAAAACCAAGAATAGTAATCCCATCTGGTTAGGCGTGCCTCCAACATTTTTTTGTATGCTTTTATTTATGAGAGAGAGAGAGAGAGAGAGAGAGAGAGAGAGAGAGAGAGAGAGAGAGAGAGAGAAAGAAATGTCTATCAGCTGCCTCCCACATGTACCCTGATTGGGAACTGAATCTGCAACCTAGGCATGTGCCCTGGCTGGGAATCAAACAGGCCACCTTTTGGTGCGTGTGACCAATTGAGCTACACCTACCAGGGCCCTAACACTATGTTTTGAGTCAGCAGATTAGGGCTTATTTATGACCAAACGGTCAGTAAGCCTCCACATGTACTTAGGATTGCATAAGGTACTTAGGAATACAGAGACAAGGAGAGTCTCTGCCCAGATTAGTGATGCTAGGTGGTTGCAAACAAGTAGGCCACACTTTTTAAAACATTTTTAATTTTAATTAATTTATTTTTATGAATTGAAACCAATAGTTAAAAATTAGAGCCTAGCTGGTATGGCTCAGTGGTTGAGCACTGATCCATAAACCAGGAGGTTGCGGTTTAACTCCCAGTCAGGGCACATGCTCTGGTTGTGGGCTCGATCCCTAGTGGGGGACATGCAGGAAGCAGCCAACTGATGTGGATGTTTCTTCCATTGATGTTTCTTTCTCTCCCTCTCCCTTCCTCTCTAAAATCAATAAAAATACATATTTTAAAAATTAGCAAATTTCACCAAAAACCTAGATTTCTGGCTTTTCTTAAAAAAATGAAAGATGTGGCCACACTAGGAACGTATATTATTTTTTAAAATTTTTTTATTGATTTTTTACAGAGAAGAAGGGAGAAGGATAGAGAGTCTAGAAACATCGATGAGATACATTGATCAGCTGCCTCCTGCACACCCCCTACTGGGGATGTGCCCGCAACCAACGTTCATGCCCTTGACTGGAATCGAACCTGGGACCCTTCAGTCCACAGGCCGATGCTCTATCCACCGAGCCAAACTGGTCAGGACATCTTTTTTAAAAATATATATTTTATTGATTTTTTTACAGAGAGGAAGGGAGAGGAATAGAGAGTTAGAAACATCGATCAGCTGCCTCCTGCACACCTCCTTCTGGGGATGTGCCTGTAACCAAGGTACATGCCCTTGACCGGAATCAAACCTGGGACCTTTCAGTCCGCAGGCTGATGCTCTATCCACTGAGCCAAACTGGTTAGGGCTGGGTGCATATATTTTGATGTAACAATTAGCTAGAGCTAAGCAGAGCAGCCACCTCTGCCCTCGTTGAGGTAATGCACTTACCTCATCGGTAACTCTCATGATGTAAGTGTGTGCACTCACACCACTAGCTTTACTCTTGTTGTCTGCGGAATCCTGGACTAGATTACACATATTCGACAACAAATGTTTATAATATAAGGTGATATATGTTAGACAAGAGATAAATACATGCACTCAAAAGGGTTACTTTGATCTCAAGCTAAGAGAAAAACCAAGGGAAGGTCATGAGAAACTTGTGAAGGAGTTCTGTTGGGGAAAAAAAAGCAGAGAAAAGAGCACTTACAAAAGTACAGGGGAAAAGAATGTAGCACATTCAAGAACTGCAGCTAGCTCAGTAGGCCAATGACGTAGGGTAGAGGCACGTGAGAGAAGGCATGGGGGTTGCTGTGTACTACTTACATGATTAGTTCCTGTTGCAAGTGCTGTAACTCATGAGCCAGTTTGGTTTTTTCCCCTCGTAAATTCTGGAATCACATACAACATTAGGCTGTACATGCCCCTCCAGTGGGGAAATTACCTTTCATTTAACAACCCACCTTGCAAGTTCTGAGATTATTATGGTATACCTCTATAATGCTTCCATATTCTATGATGGTTGACTTAAGTTCTTCTATACTTAAATCCTTCTGAAAAGTAGAAGAGAAAATTAATAGATAATAAATGCATGAGTCCACCAAATCATGTTTATTAGAATAATTATCAATCTGAGCCACAAAAAATTATAATGCCCAATGATATGAGCTCTTCTATCAATCATATTATTTAAAAACTGAACCAATCTGTGTTTCTGATTAAAGCCACACAAAAAGTGTGGGGTAGTGAGGCAGCTGTATCTAACTGGTGATAGTGTGCTCTGTGTCTGCCTAGACCAGTGATGGCAAACCTATGACACGCGTGACAGAGGTGACACGTGAACTCATTTTTTTGGTTGATTTTTCTTTGTTAAATGGCATTTAAATATATAAAATAAATATCAAAAATATAAGTCTTTGTTTTACTATGGTTGTAAATATAAAAAAATTTCTATATGTGACACAGCACCAGAGTTAAGTTAGGGTTTTTCAAAATGCTGACACGTCAAGCTCAAAAGGTTCGCCATCACTGGTAGTCCAACTGAACCAAACCCTTAAAGGTATATCTTAAGTCCAAGTCAAAATTATATTTGTTATCATTATACATTTAAGAAAAAAATCAGTCTTTAACTGAGAAGGACTAATGAATTATTAAGGAATCTAATTTTATTCAACTCATATGATATCTCTGTTAAAATCACAGTATTATACTAGAGAGGACAGGCAGTGTATGGCCTACAATTGTATCCCATGATTAGCATGGTGCCTGGAATGTGCAAATTGCCCCAGCAATGCTTATGAATATCTGGGAGGAGTGCAAAGTAGTGGACAGATGAGAGGTATGGAGGAAGTGAGCCACCACTACTACCACAATGTCACTGTATGTCAGTATCTGGGTCAATGTCTACAAGCCATCAATGACTTCTTTGAAATGTCAAAACATGAATGGAAAGGAATATAAATATTGCTCTTTCTTTGCCTCCTTATCTTGAAATGTGGAAGTTTACTAACTTAGGGCTGTGTCCTTCGTCCTTCGTATGTCACCATAACCAGAATCTCTGCTCCTTGTTACTAGATAGGTGATGATCACAGGATACAAGGATAAAGAGAATATCTATTTATCATCTATCTATCTGATCAATCAATGAAACCAGGAAGAAAATAACTTAGGGATATTTTTTCTTCCCCCAAATGAATGACTGCACACACATTTGTGTTGTTATGAATTAAAACTGCATCATTGTATCTAGCCTGATTGACTGCATCATTGACTGATAAATTGGCACACCATTATTGGTTGTGTAGATTAATGAACACCACCAGAATTTAGAGAGGATATGATGAAACTTATACTAGATGGATAAGTCAGTATTCTTTATTCAACAGAATATTTTTTGAGAAGTTTATAAAGGAAATCTAATGTTCTTAATAGAATATTAGAATCAGATATTTTAATAGGAGTGATCATCTCCTTTCTGATTTGGAGAGAGCTAGCCAATCCCACAGGACTTCATGGGAAGGGACAGACCAACCTTCTGCAAACTTGCATCTTTGTTAAGCAAAGTGTTCTCATACATGCGTAACTCCATCTGAAAAGAAACAAAGTTAGTGAAGGCCACTGGGACGTTGCTTTGGTAAAGGACAGTGCCACAAAATCATTTCAGTCGGGAGACATGTTTCTGAAACACTTTTAATGTGCATATGTATTTCACTTTTTAGAGAACTTTCACATAAGCCTCAAAACAATTTTAGAGGCTGGGGTCATCGCTTTCATTTTATAAGTGAGGAAATTGAGGCTCAACACTAGTCAGAGACTTGCCCAATGTCACACACAGTCAGTGACAGAACCAGAGCCTAGAATTTGAGTCTCCAGCTCCAGCCAAGCGCTTTTCCCGCCATATCATACTTCATATAATAAGAGGACTTAGAGAGTTTTTATTTTTTTGGTGAAAATAAAATTCTAGATGTGACATTAACGAAGACTGCATGGGACATATAGAAAACTCCTCTTTTGAAAATTTAGTTTAAAGATGTTCAAGATTTCCTTTAGCAAGGTGAACTGTAAGGATACATCAGTTTATTCAAATCAAAAGCAAGCTTGTTGCTATAGGCTTCTAAATATAATACAACAGATAGATATGTATAGCGATTGCATTGAAAACCTGAAAAAATAATCAGCATAGTCAGAAATACGATCATAATCATATACTAGTATATTTGATATGCCTTTATAGATCTAAAGGTATTTTCACACGATCATCTCATTTGAGTTTGTGTATTAGGTAGAAAGTATATCCATTTAGTAGGTGAGAAAATTGAGACTTAAAGAGGTTAACTAGTTGCTTGAGATTACAAAGCTTCTAAATAAAGAACACAGGATTTGAACCCGTGTCTTCTAGCTCTTTCCACTAGTTTATGACTAGATTAATTATGCTTTCCAAAGACAGCCATTCCTAGAATAAAATTAATTAATGTCTAAATTATAACTGCTATAATCCTATATAATAAAAGCGAAGTATGAAAATTGTCCCCTCGACCAGGAGTTTGTCTGGGAGTTCGACCAGGAGGCAGGGCCAGCTGGGGGAAGGGAGGGAGGCCCCAGCCAGCTGCTGGTAGCTGCTAGGGACCCTACCAGTGCACAAATTTCATACACTGGGCCTCTAGTATATGTATAAGTGTATACACACATGGAATTTGAATATCTGCTAGGAAACTTGAGACTTCCACATATAGACTTGAAATTTAAGTACATCATCATTTCAAACATGTACTACAATAAAAAAAATATTGCTTAAATAAACCATTAGAGGTGACAATAAGCATGACACAAATTCCTGAATTTATTAATAGTTGTCTCCTGTTTCCTGATAAGAATGTATAGAAAATAGAAAAAATATATACAAAATATAGACTTTTAGATAAAAAATGATTTTTCTCTATATTGCAAGGTATCATTTCTTAATTTAATCAAGTAATGATTTATTTCCCCAGCTCTCCTCATTTTCCATGTTAAAAAGGTACAATTGTCCTGGCTGGAGCAGCTCAGTTGTTAGAGCATTGGCCTACACACCAAAAGTTCACAGGCTTGACACCTGGTCAAGGGCATGAACCTAGGTTGCAAGTTTGATCCCTGACCAGACACATGAGAAAGGCAACCAATGGATATGTCTCTCTCACATCAATGTTTCTCTCTCTCTCCACCACTTCTTTCCAATCTCTCTAAAAAAAAAATTAATGGGAAAAATATTCTCAGATGAGGATTAATGAGGGGGAGGGGAAGGTAAAATAGCTGAAATCTTTCCTGACTTAGACCTTTAATTGATCTACCAAGGCTCAGGGTTGGAGGATACCCAGGCCCAGTAGATCAAGCCACAAACAGTGAATAGTGTGGTCACTTCAGACAGGTAGCCCAAGGCTGGTTGCGCACAATGTCTGACATTGACCTGCACTGGAACCCTGCCCAAGTGTACCCAGAACCAACACAACTAATGGTTGGCTTCAGACCACACCAGAGCTCAACCCAACCAGCCATACAAGTGGCACACCTAAGGGGGGACTCCGGCAGGCATCAGACCCTGTTGGGAACAACTCTGCTTTGGGAGGGGGGAGGGCAGCCCCTGCACAGAGATTCATACATGGTGATTAAGATCTATTTTTATAGTCAACCAGCCTGAGGGTTAACTCTTCCCACAAATGGACCAACAGCATTCAAAACTCAACTACGCAGGAGGGCACACATAATGCACACAAGAGATATTCCTGGAGCACCTAGCGCAGGTGATCAGAAGATTGTGCCACTGAGTCCAAGACACCTACATCATAAAGCCATCATAGGTAGTAAAATCTGAGACATTTCTCTTAGCAATATTTTTTTCTGATATATTTCCTGGGTCAAGAGAAACAAAAGAAAAAAGAAACAAATGGGACTATCTCAAACAAAAAAGCTTTTGCACAGCAAAGGAAACCAACAAAATGAAAAGACAACCCACCGAATGGGAGAACATATTCACCAATGATACAACTAATAAGAGATTACTATACAAAACTTATAAAAAACTTATAAAACACCACCAAAAAACTCAAATAATCCAATTAAAAATGGACAAAGGACCTGAATAGGCACTTCTCCAAAGCATACATACAGATGGCCAATAAAGATATGAAAAAGTGCTCAACATCAGTAATCAACAGAGAGATGCAAATTAAAACCACAATGAGATGTCACCTCACATCTGTCAGAATGGCTATTATCAATAAACCAACAAACAATGTGTTGGCAAGGATGTGGAGGAAAAGGAACCCTAGTGCACTATTGATGGGAATGCAAATTGGTGCTGCCCTTGAGGAAAACAGTATGGGGTTTCCCCCCAAAAATTAAAAATGGAACTGTCTAATGACCCAGTGATTCTACTTGTGGGAATATGTCCAAAGAAATATGAAACACTATTTTGAAAGAATATGTGCATCCCTATGTTCATGGTAGCATTATTTACAATAGCTAAGGTTTGGAAGCAACCCAAGGGTCCATCAGTAGATAAGGGGATAAAAAGTTCATGGTACATTTACACAATGGAATACTACTCAGCCATAACCAAGAAGAAAAACTTACCTTTTGTGACCACATGAGTGGATCTGGAGAGTATTATGCTAAACAAAATAAGCCAGTTAGAGAAAGACAAATACCATATGATCTCACTTTATATGTGGAATCCAATAAACTAAGAAAAAAAATAGAGACAGACCCATAGAGACAAAGAACAGACTGACAGCTCTCAGAGGAGAGAGTGTTTTGGGGATTGGTGAAAAAGGTGAAGGGATTAAGCAAAAAATAAAAATAAAAAACAGACATAGACAACAGTGTGGTTATTACCAGAGAAAGGAGGAGGTGGGCAAAGGGGGATACATGGTGGTGAAAGAGACTTGACTTTGGGTGTTGAGTGCATGATGAAGTATGCAGAAGTGGTATAGACTTCTTCACTTGCAACATGTATAATTTTATCAACCAATGTCACCTCAATAAATTCCATAAACAATAACACTGGTTTTGATGATGGTTGCACAACTCTGAACATATTAAAAAGCACTGACTTGTACATTTTTAAGTGGGTGGAGTTAATGGCATGTGTATTATTTATCAGTAAAGCTGTTACATTAAAAAATTGAGATTGCCCTTTATATAACTCAGACATCTTGAGGAGTACAAATTTTAAAGTTTATAGCAAAAGGTTATTGTACCAATGAGTCATACACACCTTTATAGAGTAATATTAGCTCGATGGAAGAAAATGTTTTACCAGTATTTGGGAAATGCTTACTTGGTGCTCTGTCTCAGTTTTAGACAATTCCTCAATATTCTTTTCCAATGCATATATATCCATAACATTCTTGGTATTCTAATGTAAAAAAAAGATAGTATTCTTTGATTTAGTCCAAATATAAAAAATAAGAGACCGTCTTAAAGTCTTTTTTAGGAAGAAGTATTTTCATCATTATCATCATAATCCATTTTAAGCTAAGGGACAAAACCTTAGATAACATGGGCCTTTTAACATGACATCTAGGAAGCCCCTTATCATCTCACATTCCACCACAGCCATTCACTCCCTAGTTCACACCTTTTACACTTGTCATTACCAGTAACTGTGACCCTTTCATTATACTGACTGCAAATTTCTCCCTCTTCAACCACCACCTCTTGTCTTTCCAGATTACTTCTTTGAGCACCAACAAACCTCAATCCCCACGGAAGCCTGCAATCCGCTGATCTGACCACCTTCTCATGATTCTTCCACTTTTCTTGTGAACTCGGTCCATCTTTACTCGGCTTAAATTATTCTGTGGTCATTCCATACAACCACCCTCTTCCACATCCCCTCAATTCCCTTGCCTCTCCCCTACTTCTTAGTATTTGCTTAATTTGAGTTTTCCATTCACTCTGTGCCAGCACCCTTCCAGATGAACATGGTTAAAGAAAAACACAAATGAACCAACAGCTCACATGTTAAATTTATCACCTTTCACCTCAATGTTTACTGGTGATCATATCATATATAATCCTATTCCATTCTTCTGGCCATTTTTGTAAATCAGGGATTTGCAAACTACACTAACTTTCCTACCCCAGCCACACAGGTCAGCTCTAATTGACACCCTGGTTTGTAAATAAAGTTTTATTGAAAAACTACTGTGTCCATTTGTTTTTATATTATCTCTGGTTGCTTTCACACTACAATGGCAGAAGGGAGTGGCTGTGTCAAAGCTTTTTAGCCAGGAAACCCTATAAATATTTACTATCAGGTCCTTTACAAAAAGTTTTCCAACTCCTTGCTTATTTTATCCCTTCTCTCTTGAATTTCTAATACCTCTTCCAACATCCTCACTCTCAGTTGATAACTTCATATTTCACTGAGACAATTTTAAAAACATAAGAGAACTTTCATAGTACTGCAATATATAATAAATACCTTTGGATATACTACAAAGCATTTGCTGATCTGCACACTTCTCTCCACCACTACTGCTTTTGCCTGGATTATTACAAGGGCCTCCTAATTGGTCTCCCAGTTTCTATCCCACTCTGTAAACAGCCGGAGTCCATACAATGCCCATATAAGACCTTATGGGTTTGGCTCTAGGCAGCTCTCTGCCACACTTCTTGCTACTTATTTCCTCTGATCCAGCCATAGTGGTCTTGCTGTCCCTCAATAACAGCAGGCATGCTACAGCCTGAGGTCCTTGAGCTGGCCATTTCTTCTGCCTGGAATGTTCTTCCACAGATAAACCTCCTTTCCAATTTTTAGCCAAATGAGTAATTTCACAGTGCTACTTTTATCCTAACCACACTAGTTTAAATTGTACTCCCCCACAATTGTTTTCACCTTTCTTTTCTCCACTGCACTAGTCACCATCTAACATGCTAGCTCCACATGGGCTATTTTGCTTAAGTTTGTTTCCTCAGCATCTAGAATAGTGCCTAGCACATAAAGGTCTCCCAAAGAATATGTGTTGAATGAATGAATGAATGAATGAATGTGAATACCCAAACCATTGTGCTGTTACTCATCACAATGCATCAGATTTTTGCCTCCCAAAGGAATCTTAGCTAGCAGTGACATTGACGTGCCTTTTCTAATGGAAATCAGTCATTGCAATGCTGTGAAGGGTTCCAAATCTCCTTCCTCCCATCTTAATTCTAAACTGATTTGGTACAATTCTTTGATGCTAGTCAATCATCTTATATTCGAGGAGAAAAGCATCTTACCTTGGGAGCTTAACTGTAAAGCACTAGTTTTTGTAGCTATAACATGTCTGAATCTAAGGTAGGGTTTCTTTCCAATCTTTGTTTCTTTTTTAACCCACCAAGAAATTTTTTAATGTTCACTTGGTCCATATTTTGGATAACTCTCCAGATTGTTCATCACAGCTTAATAACTAACAAACTTTTATAAAGCCCCAATTTTAAAATGTGCATAACACTTGCCATTCAAAATGCACTTACATAGAATTTCTCTCCAAAATAGTAAGTTACTAGTAGCTTTGTTACCCATTCTTTCATTGCTTTAATTCTGTTGCTTAAAAATATATATTGCATAGAATTATTCATTTTTTAGAGATTCTAGTCATATTTCCTAACATATATGAGGTACATTATAATTAAACAAATGGGTTCACCTGCATTATCTTTATCTCTAAAATAACTGAGGGAATAGGTATTATTAGCTCAAAAAAGATAAATGTCTTTTCCAAGGTCAGACTTACAGTGAATTTAAGATCTGGGTCTTAGATTCAAGATATTTGCCACCTAGTTCAGTAGAATAATAACAGAAAGGTAATATATAATTTCTACACTTTCCTTCTTGATTTGTATAGTTTTTAGATGCATTAATTTTACTTCATCTTAAATCTGAATATTTAAAACCCCACTTCTTCCATGGACATATACCAAGGTAATAAGATACTTCTGTCCAGACATGAAAATCCTATCCCCTCTCCCTCATTTGTCATTTGACAAAGCAACCTGGGTTTTGGCCCACAGGAGTTTGAATACTCACATCATTTCTATTTAACCCGGGGGCAGGACCCATGATTGATTGATTCTATCAGTTTATTGGTGCCCATGTTTAATGATTTTAACATACCTCCTCTTGGAGAATCCGAATCTTAAGAATCAGAGCCCGGTTTTCTGCCTCCTGATTCATTAAAAGAAAAGTCATTTAAAAATATTTTAGAAGTTTATGAAAATACCACATATTTAACTCCAAGACTATCGACACTCTTTCCCTTTATTAGTTTTAAGCATGGCGCTGACATATCATAAATGAGCCTAGGCTGAAAATATTTCCAACATGGGCTTAAGTCTGTGGCTAACAGTTTCTTGGGATCTGTGAGAAGTCACTCTTCTCCTTGACTTAATCTATGACAGTAGGAAGGAAAGACTAAAAACATAAAAGAAAGCGCCTGGCTTCTTTCCCTGCTACTTCCCGCCATCCACTTATGACAGGTACTGTGAACTCATCTATTTAAACAGCACTTTGAAATCTTAAAGAGATCTAGCTTTCTACTTGAAGCTGTTGATATTCCCAGATTCAACATTACCATATGATTATAAAAAAATTATTTTCTAATGAAGAGCCCCAAACTCAGAACCCTCAGAAGAAAAAAATATTCCGGGACAAAATAAATGCCAAAATGTTAACAATAAACATATTGTTATGGTAGGATAAATATATTGATATGGTAGGATAAGAACTGAGTGGGAGTTTTTTTGTTAATATGCATTTCTTTATTTTTATAGAGTAACTAGGAATTACCTTCCTATATAATAAAACCCTAATATGCAAATCGACTGAACAGCAGAACGACTGGCAGAATGACTGGTCGCTGTGATGTGCACTGACCACCAGGAGGCAGACACTCAATGCAGGAGCTGCCCCCAGCCCACAGGCCCTGATCAGTGGTGGAGGCGGGGGGCGGGGCCAGCGAGCAGGCAGTGCCAGGCCTGCCAAGGCGGGTGCCAGCGGGGGGCCCCCCATTGTCCCACTGGTCACCCTGCAGATCAGCCCTGATGACCGGCCAGGCCTAGGGACCCTACCAATGCACAAATTTCATGCACCGGGCCTCTAGTTACAATATAAAAATAAAAGGGAAAACATGTCAGGCTAGGTTGTCATTGATATAAGAGTGAAGGAACACCTCCCCCCCATGCACACATAATTGGAATCAGAAGACCTGAGTCCAATTCTAGCTTTATCATTTATTAGACAATTGACTTTGAATAATCAAAACATCTCTGGACTTTACCTATAATTCTATTAATTTTTACATGAAAAATAGCTACTTCTGTTTCTACCTCAATGAATTTCTATGATGACCAATGAAATATTCAAAATTATTTTAAAATTTAAAACACTATAAAATGCAAAGAATTAGAATTGCATATCTAGGACTCCTTGCTTTTAATAATAGCTAGTATTACCCAGCCCTAGGAGGAAAGAGGACATTATGTGATTTCCTTATATTAACTCATATAACCTTCTCAGCCCTAGGGTCTCAGGACACTGAGGCTTAAAGAGGTTATGTAGTTTGTCTAAAGTTACACAGCCCCAGGAGTCAGGACTTGACTGCTGGCCCTCTGATTTTCAAGGGTAGGTTCTTGATAATTTCTCTACATTGCCTCCAGATAAAAGTTCTTCATTGGCCCCAAATTGAATATTCCCTGTAGTACATTCATAGAGACTTGCAGAGTCACCTGACACTCAGTGAGTCTAGTCCCACATTTTACTATTGAGGTAAGAGCTAAGCTAAGCTGTGTTGGTTGTGGGAGGTCACGAGTGACTGACACAGACCTGGAGCCCATCTCTTGATGAATTACAGACCTAAAAATAAATTAGTCTGAATGACTTTCAGCTGACCCCACCGTCATTAGCAATGCTAGAATACTACTGCTGTAATATATTACTAAAAATAACAATTTAACATTCTCAATAAAAATGATTATGTACTTCTCTGTTGAGTTAAAGCTTAGTCTAAATAGCAATTTGCTCTAAAAATTACAAGCCTGTACTGATTTAGTATAAGGACTGATTTATGGAGCTTGTAGTAATCTGGAAGTATTGGGAAAATTGATCATTTTTTTTTTTAACTGAGAAAAAGTTGAAAGTTCGACAGAGAATTTTAAAAAAAAATTCAAGTGGATTTTGGTATTAGGTACTTATGAATTCACCTATCAACTTCAGGATGCATTTTAGAGATCTTCTACATCTTCACAAACCATTGTGAATATGACCAAGCAATTTGTAAATAATTTTAATCTTGGTTGAAAAGGAAAATACAGGTTTTCATCCTACCTGCCTTAACTTTTTTAAGGTGTTACCATTATTCATTTATCAGACTATTGGCTGACTTTTGCCTCCAAATAAACCCTCCTGGTGTTTCAAGGAACTTGGATGACTTACTAATTGTTTGTTCTGGGCTACAATTGTGGTCTTCTGCTCTTCTGAAGCACTCATACTAGTTTTCAGTTCCTCTAGTTCTTCTTGTAACAGATTTGTTCTCATAATAGCCTGGTGGGCACTGTGGGGGTGGGGGTGGGGGGAAGAAGGCGATGAGCAAAACCTCAAGTGTAACTGTCAAACATGCTAAGAAAAGCCAAGGACTATTTTTAGATCCAAGCTGAAAACCACTGAAAATATAAACCAGATGCCAACAATAGTAAAAATATGCCCACTATCTTTCATAGTCCTTAGTAAAGAAAGGGATTTCAGGGCAGGGTGATGGTGGGGGAAAGTGATAGAAGGAAAAAAAAAAAAACATATTCCCGAAGATAAAGATTTGGAGACTCCCTTTGAAATCCTCATTGGCTGAATCCTACAGTTCTTTCCTTCTACTAATAAAATGTAATATTAGTTAGTGCAATTCCACAAATATTTATTCAATAATAGCATGTTCCAGGTGCTGTACCCTGCAAGGGGCCCATGATAGTGGACAAAAGGGACAAGGCCCTTGCCCTTGTGCAGATTAATACTAGTCAAGGAGATGACAACTGAAATGTATACATGCTTCAATAGTTGATAACCCCCTTTTCACTCCTTTTCAGGTTTAACTGATTTGAAATAATGGGTGAAGCCAAACTAAGTTTTGGACAAAGAAAATGTATCCTAAAGTGTCACTAGACTGTTTTTTTTTTAAATGGAGATACATAAAAGATAAAGTTTACAGTACAAAACCAACAGCAGTCGAGTTGGGGGCACACAAATACCAAATGAAATGATTCTTGAAGTTTGTAATTCCGTTGCTTCGCATTATCAGCAGTGCCCAGGCCAGAATGGTCATCAGTTTGAAAACAGGCATTGACAAAAAAATTATTCATTTCTGTAGATTATTTTAAATTTTGAAAATGAACTGTATGTTAATAAGCACTGACTTTATAATCATTCAAAGTATGTATACATTTTTGGGGACACCTTGTATTTTATTTTAAAGGTTTATTATAGCATTGTTTACAGTAACAAAGCACTGAAAACAACCTAACTGTCCAACTAAGAAAGCTTATTAACTGTATTATGGTAATCCATATCATGGAATTACCTAGTTGTGCTCCCACTAGATTATAAACTGTTTTCTGTGCAGGGTCTCAAAGAAGGTACAATGTGTGCCTTATTAAAGAATTACATTGGTCATTCAACATGTATTTATTGAGCTCCAACTCTGTGCCAGGCATTATGCTAGATACAAGAGAAGAAAAAAGTAAACTCAGTCAAGAGAACTCTACCCTCCTGGAATATATGGTCTAGTGGGGTAAACAGACAATCATCATTTACAATACAGTGTGACAAGAACCAAGGTTGGAGTGAACCCAAGTTCTGCAGACACTGTGTTTAAGGCAGACAGTTCAGATCATGAGAAAGAAGAAGAGGGAGGGGGGGAGATAACAGAAGCTCGCTGGGGGGCTGCAAGCAGTTAGATATTGTTAGAGCCTAGAGTGGAAAACGAGAAGTAGAAATAAGGCAACAGAGGCTCCACCATGAAAGGCTTTGCAAAGTAGATGAAAGAATTTAGATTTTTATCCCGAATATGTTAGGGCTCCATTGACGTGTTTAGGGCAGAGGCATAATGTAGTCAGATGGGCCTTTAGGAAGAGCATTCCCCTAGGTGTGACACTTTTGGAAAAGGCAAGGAACCTAATCAGGAGGTTGCTGTCATGATCCAGGAGAAAGGTAATGCTGACTTGAACTACGTGGCAGATGTAGGAATGGAAAGAAGTAAATCTATTTGAGAGACATAAAGTAGGTCCATTGAACAGGCCTTGCTATTTGATTTGGAAGCGAAGGCTGAGGAAGAAAAAGGAGACAAAGATTTCTGGCTTGCAGGCAACTGGAAGGATGGGAGAGCTCTTCTGTGGCAGACATTCTCCTAAGCACTGGAGTAATCAGGGTGGGTAAGATTAAGTTCCTCCTGTTAACAAGGGGCAGTTCATATAGAAGACAAATTATACTACAACAAGACACCTGTCCAATATCAAAAATAGGCTGTGAGTGATGAAAGGAAACAGAGGCCCTTTCTGAAGGATTAGGGGGAGGAGAAAAGCGAAGGACAAAAAGCTTAATTTTGTCGACATTGGCATTCTGGCTGCTCACCTTGATTCTCTAGCCTTTCTGTCCTTCTGTGAGGAATCCAATTCCCTTCTAACACATTTCTTTACTGCTTCAGTTAACCAGAGTCCGCAGTAAAGAAACGTGTTACAACCAAAAGCCCTAACCGACACGTTCACCCAATGCATAGTTGTTTTTAAAATCAACTTTAACTTCTTATATTTCACATAAATAATAAATAAATCAAATGTGGAATGGCAAGAGCTTGAGGTAAGCATATTGTTAACGTTTATACTTTGGTTTGGAGGCTGGATTGGCTGGTCAAAAAATTACCAGGATATGTGTCCATGGTCAAAATGCTCTACCGTCTTTTCAAGTTAACTTACAACTTTCCGTTCAGAATATTAGCACCTGCATCTTAAACACAACTCAGTGAGAACCTGTTGCTTCTTTTCTGATGCTCAAGCATCTTTCTGCAACCACTTTACCAGTGTCAGACACTACCTGGTATGTCTCCTAGGTGCTTTTGGCCTTTCCAACGTAACCTAAGGTCAGGAACTTCCTTATCATCCTTCTAGGGTATAGGTACCCTGAGGGCACATTTTAAATCTAACTCATCAACAAATCTCTCATAATACTTAGCATGTGACAGCATAGAATAAAGGCGTAACAAAACCACACAACTTCTCTGGATAGGTCCACACCTGGCCCCTCGGTGTAATGGTGTTCCATAGAGAACAGGACCTTGAGTGACTTAGAGGACATCATTGCTAGAAAATAACTGACAGAAATTGCTCATGGGAATATAAAATGGTACAGGTGCTCATGGGAATATAAAATGGTACAGCTGCTCATGGGAATATAAAATGGTATAGCTGCTTTGGAGAACGGTTTGGCAGCTCCTCAAAATGCTAAGTATAGGTTACTACCCAGCAAGTGTACTCCTAGGTATAGACCCCAAAGAACTAGGAACATGTCCACACAAAAACTGGTACCCAGGTGTTCAGAGCAGCAATGTTCAGGAGAGCTGAAAGTGGAGTAACCCCAGGGTCCATCCTCTGAAAAATGAATAAACAAAATGGCATATATCCATACAATGGGTTGTTTTTCACCGAATAGAAAGGAATGAAGTACTGGTGCAGGCTACAACATGGTTGAATCTTGCAAACATATGCTAAGTGAAAGAAGCTGCTCACAAAGGACACAGATTGTATGATTCCATTTATATGAAATGACTAGAAAAGGCAAATCCATAGAGGCAGAAAATAGATTAGTGGCTGCAAGGTGCAGATGGAAGCGGGTACTGGGGATTGACTGCTATTTCATGTGGGATTTCTTTTTGGAGGAATAAGTGTTCTGGAATTAGATCTTGATGATGGTTGCACAATCTTGTGAATATACCAAAAAACCCGCACTGAATTGTACAGTTTCAATCGGTAAATTTTATGCAATGGGAATTATATCTCAATAAAAAGCATATTTTTTAAAGTAAAAGCCACCCTGAAAACTCCAGCATGCAGCACCCCACACCTGTACTCCTCAAGGGCTCACCTTTTTATCTGCAGGCGCAGTTCAGTACAGTCCTCCGATAACCGGCTGTTGGCTTCTTCCAAGGTTTCCAATGCCAACTTGAGCTGATTATTTTCCTCTTCCAGTTTCTGCTTGTTGAAATGCAGCTCTTCTACATAGGTAATCAAGTCAGACACCTCTCTGCAGAGGAAATAAGGAGTAAGAATAAATAATCTTT
Organism: Myotis yumanensis; assembly: GCF_028538775.1. Lineage (NCBI taxonomy): Eukaryota > Metazoa > Chordata > Mammalia > Chiroptera > Vespertilionidae > Myotis > Myotis yumanensis. Next base: position 180,403,568 of record NW_027223754.1, read on the forward strand.
GATATGTCTAATTCCTTCCAATCAAAATAAGGCATATAGTTAAGCCCAAACAGGCTTAAATATTCACGCAAGATTTTCTACTTTATCATCTTCCATCCTCATTAATGGAGTTTATTTATACAATAAACATTCATTCAAGCATCTATTATAATAGCATCAAAGATTAGTCCAAAATTGTCAGGTATGCATCATCTGCCGGTTATCAAGTCAACTTGCACAGCTTTTTGTTTATTCCTTTCCACTTCACTCCCAACTTTTGTATCCGTCTACACTGGCGAGTTCCTATTTCTGCCTGTGTTATGGAAGATCCTGAAATAAATGGACACATTCCTCTCTCAGTCAAGGGATCGTGGCAGGTTTTAATAGGCCTTTAACTAGGAAACAGTTTTTGGAGTTTTACATTTGTAGCCTGTACCTCTCGACTTAATGTTCATGTTCCCTAATATTTTCTACAGCTTGTTAATGTTTGTGAGTGTCTCTCTCACCACCAACATTAGATCATAAACCCTGTGAAAAGCTTGGATTGCATATTTCATGGAGTTCCAGGTCTCCTCTTCTTCTTTGCCAACTTACCACAGGTCTTAGCAAAGACGGGGTAGATGGATTTTAAACCACCTTTTTGCATGATGAAATCTGAAGTGGCAAAGATAAACTAAGGGAGAGACAGCATCACCTCCCCCTAATATCTAAAATACACATTTAGCCAAAATGCTAAAGCTGTATCTATTAAAGAAGTGCTTTAAAAATAATCTCTCACCACATGATCTCACTCACTTGTGGAATATAAAGAACATTATAAACTGTTGAACAAAAATAGATAGAGGCAAAGAAGCATCAAACAGACTGTCAAACTTCAGCAGGAAGGTCGGGAAGGGTTGAGGGGGTAAGAGATCAACAGAAGGACTTGTATGCATGCATATAAGCACAACCAATAGACAGAAGACACTGGCGGGAGGGGGCGGGGGTGGAGGTGAGGGCAAGTGCTGGGGGATAGGGGAGACCTAGAGGAGGTCAATGGGGGGGAAAAAAGGAGACATATGTACTACTATTTGTAATACCTTAAACAATAAAAATAATAATAATTCTTCAACCAAAGAACTTGTATGCATATATGCATAACCCATGGACACAGACAACAGGGTGATAAAGGCCTGGGGCAGAGGGTGGTGATGGGCTAGAAGGGGTCAATGGGGAGAAAATGGGACATATTTAATACTTTCAACAATAAAAATTTTTAAAAAATAATGCACCAAAGAACTTAAGGTCAATGTCATACTCTACTTCAAATGGGACTTGTTTTCCATGGAAAACATATGATGTCAGTGAAGGAGAAGGGGTTCATGAGTGAGAAAATGTTAATTTATGTCTTACATAAATTAGTTCTAATACAATTCAGATAGAATCATTAATAATTAAAAATAAATGATGGCAACACTACCACACACACAAAAAGGGCTAAGTGACTTCATCATAAGTAAAATATATAAATCTATAAAATAAATAATAAAACTTGGGGCACTTGAGAAAGCATTACAGCTAAGAATGCTTACAAGATTCCTCTAGACACGTCTCCGCCCAAAGCCTCGCAGTTCCCTGATGCAGACTCTGTTATATTTCTGATCATCTTAACTGAAACACATACAAGAGAGAATAATGAAAAACCCACTTCTTCAAACCACAAGAAAGTGGCAGAACAATAGCAAGAAAACCCATACATACTTGCTCTCCCTGATTTTATGTTGTCCTGGTCAAGGGCAGAATCATCCATGCTGATGCCTGGTCCACTATTCACTCCTTCACTGTGGGCAAAAACAACAACAAAAAACAAACAAACAACAACAACAACAACAACAAAAACCAATGAGCTAGGATTCTTTGCCAGATCAGAGCTTAGCTAACTTTTCAGATGTACTCTGTATTTTCCTATTCAGGTGTTTGTTTCTGGAGTTTAAAAACTCTATTCATTCAGCAACTCAATGGAGCCCGATATGGTGCTTAGATAGGGTAATAGAAAAGAAATGTAAGGCATTCATTCCTTTCACCTTCCAGAACCTTTTAATTTAACATGAAAAAGAAAATGAGAAAGTTCACAAAAAAAGAGAAAAGTTAAAACCATCATGGAAAAGATAATAATTTTGGGATATATTCTTTTCAACTTCTTCCTATGCATATTTTTACAAATATGGGATTATACTGCAAATATGGATTAATTGCCTATTATTTGAAATACATACATATATGTGAATATTTCTCTTGTCAAATATTGATCTAATCATAACTCTGAGTGACTATTTAAGATTCTAGTGTATGGAAGTATTATAATTTATTTGTCCAACTCTCTGTTTTTAAATAGTTAGGTTGCTTATATTTATCACTATCATAAACAGCATTCTACACATATATTAGAGTACATGATTGGTTATTGTTCTTAAATTTACATTACTAGATTGAACATATCACATATTTTTAAGGGTTTATATGCATTCCTAAATTGCTCATTAAAAAACCAACCTGTATGAGGGTGGGCTTAATTCTCCACCTGCTCTGACAACATGGGAGAGAGTGATTCTTTTACAGCTTTGCTAAACCAATTGGCAAATGTGGTACATTGTCTTTATTTGCATTTCTTTGATTACTAATAAGATCAGGTATCTTATATAATAAAAGACAAAAAGGGTAATTGACTGTACCTTTGCTACACTTCCCATTGGCTAATCAGGGCAATATGCAAATTAACCGCCAACAAAGATGGCAGCTGGCAGCCACAGAGCTGGAGTGAGCAGGAGGCTTGCTTGCTCCAGTGATGGAGGAAGCCAAGGTTCCCCGCCTGCCATGGCCTGGCTCTGAGCTCCAAAAGCAACAAAGTTTCAATTATAGAAGCTAAACAAACCCCACATACCTGCTTTCAGCAGGCTGTGGCCACAGAGCTGGAGCGAGCAAGAGCCCAGCTCTTAGCTCCAGTGATGGCAACAAAGTTTCAATTATAGAAGCTAAACAAACCCCAGATACCTGCTTTCAGCAGGCCGTGGCCTCAGAGCTGGAGTGAGCAGGAGCCCAGCTCTCAGCTCCAGTGACGGCAACAAAGTTTCAATTATAGAAGGCAAATAAATTCCAGAATAGAAAAAAAGAAAAGGCTGGGAGCTTCAGTCGCCAGCCAGCCTGAAAACAGCCCTCAGTCCCTCATCCAGACTGGCCAGGCACCCCAGTGGGGATCCCCACCCTAAAGGGGGTGTGGCCAGCCTGAAAACACCCATCAGCCCCTCACCCAGGCTGGCCAGGCACCCCAGCAGGACCCCCACCCTGATCCGGAACATCCTTCAGGGCAAAACAGCCAGCCCTTACCCGTGCACCAGGCCTCTATCCTATATAGTAAAAGGGTAATATGCAAACCAACCCTAACAGCAGAAAGACTGGGAATGACTGGTCACTATGACACACATGGACCACTAGGGGGCAGATGCTCAATGCGGGAGCTGCCCCCTGGTGATCAGTGCGCTCCCACATGGGGGAGCTCTGCTCAGCCACAAGCCAGGCTGATGGCTGCCAGTACAGTGGTGGTGGTGGGAGCCTCTCCTGCCTCCTCAGCAGTGCTAAGGATGTCCGACTACTGCTTAGATCTGCTCCCCGCTGGCAAGTAGACATTCCCCAAGGGCTGCCAGGCTGCTAGAGGGATGCCTGATTGTCAGATTAGGCCCAATCCCCCAGGGAGCAGGCCTAAGCCAGCAGGTGGTCATTCCCTGAGGGGTCCCAGACTGCGAGAGGGCATAGGCCGGGCTGAGGGACCCCCCCCAGTGCACAAATTTTTGTGCACCAGGCCTCTAGTATTTATATATTTATCTTGCTTTCATGATTAACTCATGTATGTCAAACACCACTTTGGTAGTCTTCTTTTTTTTAAATATAGTTTATTGATTTTTTACAGAGAGGAGGGGAGAGGGATAGAGAGTTAGAAACATTGATGAGAGAGAAACATCAATCAGTTGCCTCCTGCACATTCTCTACTGGGGATGTGCCTGCAATCAAGGTACATGTCCTTGACTGGAATCGAACCTGGGACCCTTCAGTCCACAGGCTGATGCTCTATCCACTGAGCCACACTGGTTAGGGCTGGTAGACTTTTCTTAAGTCATCGATACATCTTAACCCTGTGTAGAATCTAGCAAGTTTTACCACTCTCTGGGCTTGACGTTTTCTTTAAGCAAATCCCTAGCACCTATCAGCTGATAGCTAGAGATTGGTGACTGAGTAAAAGCCACAGGAATTTCCTGTGAAAGAAGGTGACTCTTCAGTATCCACCAGGGGCACCTGAGATCATGGTGTCATTCTTCTTCATAATTTTTTTCTATCCCACTATATATTTCCTTTTTCCTTTAGCTTCCCTATATCCAAGGCTTCTAAATTACACTCACTGCCTAAACATTCCCACTGACCTCAAAAGGGTGTTCACTCTGAGTGTAAGTACATTTGGAGATTTGGTGGTCAGTATCAGTAATTTGCTTGACCCCTATGCCAGCTCAATTCTTTTTGAGAACACAGTATGTGCTGCCCCCTAATCACAAAAAATAAATGTTATCAGAAATAACATAGTAGGTTCTCAAAGTGTGCCCATCATCAGCATCACCAGGAAACACATTAGAAATGCAAATTATCAGGCTTCCCCCCAGATCTACTGAATCTTGGCAGGGATGGTGCGGGGGCATTGACCAGCAATCAGGTACAATATTGTGATTGCAATGCATGCTCAAGTGTGAGAAGCACCAGATCACAATATTTCCATCCACAAAGAAACCAGTGATTAGCATTAAGTGTAATCAGTTGTTAAAACAACCTGAAAATGCTTCCTGCTGATGACCATTTGATTCTACAGCAAGCCATCCATTCTTTCATGATGGCGTGGAAGGTTTCCAGATCCACATGCAGGTCTCTCCTGTCAGGATCAAGCATGTTCCATAGCTCCTCAAAGCCACCGTCTTTAGAATCTTGACTAGTTATTTGTCTGAGGTAATCTATTATTTTGACAATTCTTACTGAGCCTTAGGAAGAGAAAAGGAAAATTAGTTTTGAAAGATGGGTTAAGAGCATTTTTTATAAGTGAGGTGCTTAACTCTCCCAGGTACCTTGGATCCTGTGAACATGCCTTTGACAGTGATGGCAAACCTATGACATGCGTGTTAGAGGTGACACGCGAACTCATTTTTTTGGTTGATTTTTCTTTGTTAAATGGCATTTAAATATATAAAATAAATATCAAAAATATAAATCTTTGTTTTACTATGGTTGCAAATATCAAAAAATTTCTATATGTGACACGGCACCAGAGTTAAGTTCGGGTTTTTCAAAATGCTGACACGCTGAGCTCAAAAGGTTCGCCATTTCTTTGTTACTAATGTTGTGGCCTCACCCAATAACAAAGAAACAGAATTTCTGGAGGATGAGGCCCAGAAATCAGGATTTTAAAAATATTCCCAAGTGATTCTAATGTGCAGCCAAGGTTGAGAACCACTGCTCTAGATGTACCAGCTGAGTGGATTAGGGAAAATTACTTACTAGTAGTCTCTTTGAGCCTCAGTTTCCTTATCTATGAGATGGGAATGATACGTACCATACAGTTTTTGTAAAGTTTAAATTTGGATGATATATGTAATCAATAATCAGCTGTGAGAGGTGATCAAAATGCAATTTAGTTTTGTCTCTCATTCTTTCCCCATAAAGCATTCAGTGAAGAAAGTTTTTCCTCTGTCCCACATGAAATTTAATCTTAAGTAACTACTCTGATTTTGGGGGGAGCAGAGAGGCATCAGGGTAGGGAGGTCATTCTTAGATAGTTGGTCCCACTATCATATTCAGACATTAAAATCATCCAGACTTTTATTGACACACCAATCTTCTTTAAGCATAAGACATCTCTTTTACTCCTAACTAAGGCCTGCCTTAGGCTATCTACCTTGGGGGAGGCTGTGGGGGGGCGGGGGGGCGGGGAGGGAGGATAAGTAGAAGGTTGACAAGGTGGAGACATCTTCTATATATATATGTTATGCAACATATTAAGAAAAAAAATGACCCCAAAAATCTTAAACCATTTTCAGCAATCATATTATGGTGGTGGTGTGAAGAGACTCTAGGCAAGCATGTCAAACTCTCGGCCCATGGGCCACATGCCTCACTTATTTGGCCCGGGTTAGCCTTTGAGTTTGACATGCTTACAGAGTGTCCCTTTTCATCCTGCCTCCTGATGTTTACACCCTGTGTTGTCTCCTCCCCTTGAATGTGGGCATGACCTGTGAGTTTCTTCTAACCAGTAGAACATGGCAAAGGGGATGGTATATATGTGTATGTGATCACATGATTAAGTTACATAAAATTGCAGTGTCTTGCTGGAGCCACTCCCTTACTGGCTTTGAAGAAGCAAACTGCTAGTTACGGGCTTTCCTAGGTTGAGCGGCCCAACTGGCAGGAAACTAAGGGAGGCTAAAGCCCTCAGTTCTATAACCACAAGGAACTAAACCAAAAGCAGGTCATTCTCCATGGAGCCACAGATGAGATGGATGCCCTGGCAAATACCTTCATTGTAGCCTTGTGAGTCCCTTAGCAGTTAAGCTGTGCCCAGACCCTGGATCCACAGAAGTCGTGAGGTAATAAATGTGTGCTGTTCTAAGTCACTAGGTCTGTAGTACGTTAGCAACAGAAAAGTAATATAAGTAGTTTGGGTTTTGTTATTCTGAAACTATTGGGTTTGTATTGTAGAATAAAGCTAATAAGCATTTTTATAGGTGTAATTGAGAACTAGAATTTTTCTGGGTAAGAAGGAGATACAGTTAAAGAAGAGATAAATAAAACCCCTTCCAATTTTGCATTGGAAGAAAGGTGATAAATGCAATGTATTTTTTAAAAAGTTTATTTCCCTTTCATTGCTTAGAAAGTTGAGCATTTTAAGTTTTTATTTATTGATTTATTTTGGAGAGATAGAGGAAGAGAGTTGGAGAGAGAGAGAAACATTGATTTGTTGTAACACTTATTTATGCATTCATTGGTTAATTCATGTATGTACCCTGCCTGGGGATTGAACCTTCAACCTTGGGGTATCAGAGTGATGCTCTAACTATCTGAGCTACCTGGCAGAGCTCACTGTATTTTATCTTCAAAAAAATTAAGTACTTGTTAGGTCTCACTACTGAAAAGGCCCAAAACAACAAACATCCCTTTTTACCAGGCTGTTATCTCTGTATATTATTTCTCCTGAAAAGAAGCCATGGAACCTCGAAGAAATAGCTGATTCCAAAGTTGTACAAAATGAGCCTAGAGGTTTTTATACTGGGGAAAACACTAATCAAGTAACCAAAGTTAAAAATCCTGATACACTGTACTGAGAAGAACACATTACTCTGTGATGTCTGTGAAAATGTCTAACCTGAATAATCAAGAAATATCAGACCTTCTACAGAGTAAGTGGCCCATACTCTGAAAATTTCAAGGTCATAAAAAACAAGGTATTTGAGTAACTGTTCCACATGTAAGGAGACTAAAGATATGGGACAACTAAATACAAGAAGTGATTCTGAACTGGATCCTGAACCAGGAAACAACGGCTATCGGGTACATTATTGGGATAATTGACAACATTTGAATATAGAATTTTGAATTAGATTATGGTATTGTATCAATGTTAGATATCCTGATTTTGATAACTGTTCTGCCATCATACAAGCAAATGTCCTTGTTTATAGGAAATACACCCTGATGTACTTAGGTATCTATAATAATAAAAGTGTAATATGCTAATTAGATAGGACGAAGCTGGGGCTGTGAGGGAAGCCCGGGTCCCAGGTGCCAGAGGGAAGTGGTGCTGGCAGTCGGGGTAAGCAAGGCCTACTCTTGCACGAATTTTGTGCACCAGGCCTCTAAAATACACACACACACACACACACACACACACACACACACACTGAGTGGCCAGATTATTATGTCCACCTGACATATATTCCAAATAAAACAAAACCACATTGAGAGAGGAAATGATTGAAGGTTATAAAACAAATCACTAACAATGGTCATTTAGGGGAATAGGATTACTATGGTTTTCTCCTTCCTTTTTGCTTATTTATATACTATTAAATTTACTACAATGAGTATGAATCATTCATGTACTAAAAATTACTTTCGGAAATTTTTAAAAAGCAGAAGTGAAAATCTAAAATTAAAAAATTTGAGCTAAATGTGTATGTGGTTTTATACATTATGAAGTATGTATTTCTTCTGTGGCAACACCTATGACATGTCAGTAGTTCTATCAATAACTGGAGTTTGTAAACCAGTTGATAAGCTCAATAAAATCATTCAAACAAAAAAACACAAAGAAATTATAAAGACATAACCAATACCTAAATAGCCATCCTTATTCTCAAATTAGGTTGCATCCACCACGTGTGTGGAGACAGGTCCACAGAGCACCACAGGTAAACCATTTCCCCTTCTCTCACAATAGAAAGCACAAGGACTTGATGAAAACCACAAACATTTCAGCAGGTAATTTTCAACTTACCTCTGCAGTTTGTGTCACATGCATGAAAAACGCTTGTGAAGAACTCTTCACAGGTCCTGTTAATGCCATCATCCGTGTCTAGTTTCCATCCTATTAGACGAAAAGTTTGTAAATTTCAAACATGCTTTTCTGTGCTACAATGATTAACTAGTTTGTTTTAATTTTAACAAAGGAAACATTTAAATAAACAGCAACATACAGTACTGGTTACTTAAATAGGCCAGGCAAAGAAAGTGGACTTGAAAGATCTATTATTCATTTTTTCTTTTAATTTATGTTTTATAAAAGTAGGGGGGGAAAAGAGAGATGAAAGGAGAGGGAAATGAGCTTTCTTTTTCTTTTTTTTCTTTGCTTCTTTATTTTTTGCCTTGTAATATTAAAAGTACTCTGAAAACGCAAGTAGTATGACAAATAGAAAAGTAGAGGGGAAAAAGAAACTTAGCTATACAGAACATGTGTCATTTTACACTGCTTTTTCACTGTTTTGTTTTCCGGTGCCTTTCATATAATGGACTCTGTAAGCAATCCCCTAAGCAGAATTCCAGAAATTTCTATTGAAATTGGCCTGCAAACTTTACATTCTCCTCTGGCCTGACTTGCTGGCTCTACTGGGAATGCACACTTTCTTTTTACACGTTTTATTCTCACAAAATAACTAACTAAATAAATACATTAATGAGTTACTTTTTAAAATGCTAAAATGCTAGTTTTCAGCAAGGGACCTGGGAACTATATGAATTTTAACTTCCCTGGATCTATGTATTGCCATCATGACATTCTCATTTGCCCTAGAGAAAGTTTGTTTTCAGGTCAGTAGAGAAATACCAACAATTATGATTATAAATGCAATCCAGAATTTCTCTGAGGTTTTACTTGAAATCATAGAAAATACATTTTACATATAAAATGTCCTTTTATGACAGAAAAAAAAATAAATAGGGAAAGATGGATGTTTCTATCCAAGCTTTAATAATGTGAATTGGTTGTGTGTGTATGTGTGTGTGTGTGTGTGTTTAGTTCAGGAATCCTGAAAGTGATATGTTTATTGCTTTATTGAAAGAACATTAAAAGATGAATATTTACCATCTTCATTCAGAGACCAATTTTTCCCCACTGAATCCTGAGGAGTAAAAATTTCAGAGCTTTGATCAGAGGTGGAATCAAAGTCAAGTCTTAAGATACTAAAATGATTTTCTTTCCCATAGTTATCCAAATCCTTGTTAGAGAAGGACTCCCACTTTCTGGTCTGTGAAACCAACAATACGTAATTCTGGGAGCTCTGTGATCTCAGCCTTGAGATGTTTTCAGAACTTTTGGAGATGGGGTAGGTTGCATTCTCAGGGGAGCTGAGCTGAGAGACGGACGGGGTTCTCGGAGACCCTGTTTGGGGAGATGAGATGAGCGCATCATCTTTTTCAGGAGCTGAGAAGTGATTGTTGGTTGTAGGAATGTGAGCAGCAGCCATTTTCTTCAGTATCCCTTCAAAATCTTCCCTGGTGTTAGCCTGTGGACTATCAAAACTGCTGGATTGGTACTTGATAATCTGTTGACTCTGATTGGAAGGCTCTTCCCTCTTTTGGATGGCTTTGATTTTCCTACAGATGCTTTCCACTGGGTTATGCCGCCTCTCAGTTCCCTTCCTCTCAGAGGCCATCGCTGACGTCCTCGCGTTCTGCAGCTGAAATGGCTGAAGTGCAGGCAGAAGTAGACATGTGTCTTAAAGTCAACATTGTCCTAAGTACAGTTTAGCAATAGGCTATTTAATCTTAAGTCAGCTTTGGAGGGATCAAGATATCTTTAACCAACGGTTCTTAAACAATTGCTTTAAACAACTTTCCAAGGGTTTAACTTTGGCACTCAAATTTCTAGAGAATATTAACAGTTAACATATATAAAATACTTATCACATGCCAGGCATGGTACTAAGTTCTTTATCAATGTCAACTCATTTCATCCTCAAAACAGCTCCATGAGGTAAGCCTTACTATCATCTCCATTCTCAGGCAAAAAGAGAAAAAGGGAGACACCCACAGAGTCACCCAGTTAGTACCAGAGCCCAGATCTGAACCCAGGGGTTCCTTCAGAAGCTGACTCCTAACCATATTGCTTTCTACTTATAATTATTGTCCAAATAAGATGATAATGGCGAAGATGCTAACAGCTCCCATTTGAGTACCTGTTCTGGTTCTCATCTACTGAGAACTTACTACATATGCCCTATGTCAGGCATTTTATAGGTGCTATGTCTAAACTTTACACAAAGCCTGTCAGATATATGAAAATATCCTCTTTTAACAGATAATATAACTAAGGCTCTACAAGATAAAGTAACTTGATAATGGTCACATCTTTGATATTTGAGCCAAAGGGTGTCTGACTCTAGCATAATTTTATTTAACAGCAGGACATATGATCTTAAACAAATGACTGCTCAAAATCCAGAATCACAGATACAGAGAACGCATTGGTGGTTGCCAGAGGAGAGAGGGCGTAGGGGCCAAAATGGGTGAAGGGAATTAAGAAGTTCAGACTTTGAGTTATAAAATAAATAAGTGATGGGAATGTAATGTACAGCATAGGGAAAATAGTTAATGTTATTGTGTAGACTTTGTAAGGTGACAGATGCAACCAGACATATTGTGAAGAGCTTTGCAATGTAAACAAATGGCAAATCACTATGTTGCACACTTGAAACTAATTCATGTTGTATGTCAATTATACCTTAATAAGATAAGAACTTATGAGACAGTACTTAAGGAATTTGAAAATAAGTCCAAAATTTTGTCTAAACTGATAAAACCTAAGTTACTCTAGGCAAAGAGTTACAATAGTTTGAATAGTTGCAATGAGTTTGAAAGTTATGATTTTTTAGGACCTTAACAAAAATTTCTACTCAGAAATTTAGGGAAAAAATCCCTAATTGAAAATGAACAAAAGCTATAGGATTTTTAAAAGAACTATAATTGGAGAAGGTACTTGGACTGGGAAGAAGAAGGCATTCAAAGTCCTCTTAATATGCTTTTGTTTTACTTCAACATGATGGCCATCAGTTCCAGCCAATAAAATTTCCACCAACAGAATTCTTTACTATTTAATAATCACTTTGAACCTTTTTGTTATCACTTGACAATACCCTTCTTTCTATGTATTCCAATGTTATCTTTCAGTGCCGAGTCTAAAATACCTTCCTCTATTCAAATCCTAGAAGCAGTATCTCATTGGACTCAACTCTTTCTGCTCTGTCCGCGTATGTATATTGTCATTTAATTGAATTTTGTCTTCTATTTTTGGATTGCTTCAAATGTGTATACATGTTGTTTTCTCAAAAACATTTTTAATGTTTGCATTCAAAAGTGATGATTCTTTCTAGATACTCAATGCAATATTGGCATAATTGATAACCCTCAATTCTATATCATGCAACTACCAGGCTGGTGGACTTGTCCCCCAGCTGTAGTGAGTGTTGACTCTCCACTAAGCAGAATTTCCCCTGGACATCCAGGAGCTGCTCATTGCTCAACAGGCAGGTGGGAAGTGAAGTAGTGGCAACAATAGAAGAGAATCCACCTGTGAATACAACATTTTCCAAACATATGGCTGACTATGGTGGTGACATAACAGAAGCCACCTGACTTTCCCTGTCCAGTGAAGAGCCCTATAAAAGACTGGTTAAGTGTCTGTCCTGTTCTAAATGTGGTGCCAGAGAACTGAAGCACAGGTTGGGCATAGAGATAACAGAAGCCTTGGAATCAGAACCTCAGAATCCTAGATCCTGTCTACCCTCTTTGTTGAACATTAATGTGATGTTCAAGTCACAATGAAAGACCTTGCTTTATGAGCCTTTGTGACTGATCAGAAGGATCTCTTGCCCTTTGAGAGGAACCTAGAGAGTATTATGCTAAAGGAAATAAGCCAATCAGAGAAAGGCACGTATCACATGATCTCACTTATATGTGGAATCTAATGACCAAAATAGATCCAGAAACCAAGAAGCATGGAACAGACTGACAAATCTCAGAGGGAAGGGGTGGGGAACAGGAAGAGATTAACCAAAAACTTATAGGCTCGTGTATATATAACCATGTATATATACATGCACAGACAATATTGCAGTGAAGCCTAGGGTGGGAGTAGGGTGGAGAGAGTAAATGGGAGAAGGAAGGGAAGGGGACATCTGTAATACTCTCAACAATAAAGATAATTTTAAAAAAACGTTCCTAGCATTTAAGACACACATTTCTATTTGATTTTCCAAGGCATTTTTTCTCCTATTATCTGTTTTCTGAATTTCCATAACTCACCTAAGTGAACCTGCTCCACAGTTTAACTAAACCTTATGAAGAGTACACTTAAGACACGAACTCTTCATGAGCTAACAGAACTTGACAAGATTCACTTGTTTTGCTTTTTCTAATATAGAGCAGAACATTTGTGGGACTTTAATAAGTACAATGTGATGATAAAGATTTCAAAATTTGTGCTACGTTCTCCATATATGGCCTGGAAACATCTCCTGTCTGTCCTGTCCAAACCTCTTTTTTAGTTTTAGTTTTAGTTTTAGTTTTAGTTTTAGATTAGCTGCAATCAGCCTAGCACTTAAAAATACAAGTCTACCTTGATTTGTGCAATAACTATCTTTGAAAAAATACGAACTGGAAATTAAACACTGAAACTTAATTGTACCAGCAGAATCAGTTGCTTGGAGTCTCTCTTTTAAAGGAATTTCCTCCTGATTTATCCATGTTAGTTGATTGAACAGTTACTATATAGAGATGGTACACTTGTAGAAACCCCAATGGCAAGGATTCTTGTTTTTAAGTTCTTGAATCTTAGTGGACTCCATATCATTCATCCCTCTAGGCATTCAACCAATACTTATTTAGCATCTAAAGAGTGCAAAACCCTATGCAGATACTGGAGATACAATGGTGAGCAAATGCTCTCCTAAAACTTGCATTCTCTGGGAGATGCAGATATGAGCAAGAAAGTCAGCAGGATCACCAGATTAAATCCAGGGTGCCCAATAAAATTTGAATTTCAAATAAACAATGGTTATCCTTTTATCAGACATATGTCACAAACGTTGCATAGGAAAAACTTATATGGAAAAATTTGTTGTTCATCTGAAATTAGAATTTCACTGTGTATCTTTATATATATTTTGTTATCTAAATCTAGCAATCCTAAAACCCCCAGATAAATAATTACACACTGGAAAAGAAAGGTGCCAGGGACTATGAGAACATATAATAGGGGGTTATTCTAGTTTGGCAGTGAAGACAAAAAAATTGGGGGGCATCTATTATGTGTCATGCACTGTGCTATACAGATTGTTTGCTAAATCCATGGTTATAAACAGAAAATTAAAAAGTAGAGCCATAAATCTCATCTGGATTCCAGTCAGCTAAATGTAATATAAAATAATGTTAGAGATTATCCAAACCAATTATTTCACCTACTTAATATTATTTCTCCTACTGATCGAACTATGCCTCATCCTAATTTCTACAATCTGAGTCTTGTTGTTATTATTATTGCCTGAATTGCCTTGTTATTGTAGTAAAAGCTCTTGAATCAATAATTTCCAACCACCGCCTTGATATAAAACTATAATGCAATACTAAAAGCCGCAAAGCAATAATTAAAAGTCTCTGGTGCATGGCAGTGTAAAACAAGTGTGATTGTTTCTTATCTAAAGTTAGGCTACTCATTGCATATCCAATTTCCAACTGTGATGTAACTGCAGCGTTCAGCATTAACCTCTAAGAATTTTGCACTCTTTGAAACTTACAGAAATAGTCAATAGGTTAGAATAAATTCACCATGTGTATACAGTATAGACAGTATTTCATATTCTTTTAGGAATTTACAGACAAACCTAAGATCATTGTGTTTTTCAATATCCATATCCTTCAATCACTAAGAAAACAGCTGAATTTCTTTGCAAAGAAAGACATATGATATAGACAAAGATAGAAAAAATAGAATCCTTGAAAAAGTCAGCAGATTCAAAAAGATCTTTAGAAAGCATGAATCTAACTCGGACTAAGAAAAAAAGTTATGCTAACAATGTTATCATCTTTCTTTTCCAGCCATTTACAATGCTCTCCCTTTACTAATAGTTGTTTCTTAAACATTGAACTGACAAACTTTAAATTAGATAGTTTATTTTAGCAATCATTCAATACTTAATTATGAAATCCAGGCAAAACTTTCACCTAAATGAATTCCACTTGGTAGTTTAATTAAGGCAAACCCTTAATCAATGTATGTAAAAAATTAAATATATATCTGGGCACAGGCATACCTTGGAGATATTGTGGGTTCAGTTCCATGCCACCACAACAAAGTAAGTCATAATCTTTTTGCTGGTGGTGGGTTTTGCCTTTAATTTGTAAAAAACACAACATTCTTGAAGTGCAATGAGGCAAAGCATAAGAAAACCAGGTATGCCTGTATATGTACATAGGGAACCAAGGGATTCCTTGCCAAAAGAGCCCGTTGCTAGCAATTAAGTGCCAGCAAACTCTTCATCAAGACATAAGAAGGAACATCTGTTCACTGAGATGTTCCCAAGAAACTTATCTTTAGCTAACCCAGAGGGGGAGCAGAGCATGGCTTTCTACTTAGCCAGTAAGTTTTACATTTGCCAAAGTACACCCTCTTCAGTCTCTTTGTGACTTGAATTTAATGTGATAAACTAATAACACTTACTTTTTCCTGCCTTCTGTAGGATAGATGATAGCAGCTGTTAAAAAATGATTTGCAAACCACAAATTCTAGATTTAGCAATGCCCAGCGAGGCTGCCATCTGCAACCCTGTTTGATTACTAATAAATGCAAGCTGGTATAGAGTGAAACCCTCTCCTCCCACCATTCCCTTCACCTTGTTATATTAAGCTCCTTGGCTGGGTCACACCCAACGTATTATAAACATCTCACATTGGAACAATTCCTTAAATAGCACAGTCACACACATGCCTCTGAAAACTGACAGTGTCCTTCTGTTTCAGTTCTTATTCTGTGAAGTCTGCTTTTCTTCTCAGAAACCAGGAGAAAACCTTTGACTCAAAGCACTGAGGTGCTTCCAGATTCTTACCGTCTACAGAACCACATGACCAGTTCCCACTAACACACATTCCAAACAATCAAGGCTGAAAATGACAGTTCAAGACTTTAAGCATCGCCGAAACCGGTTTGGCTCGGTGGATAGAGCGTTGGCCTGAGGACCGAGGGGTCCCGGGTTCGATTCCGGTCAAGGGCATGTACCTGGGTTGCGGGCACATCCCCAGTAGGAGATGTGCAGGAGGCAGCTGATCGATGTTTCTCTCTCATCGATGTTTCTAACTCTCTATCCCTCTCCTTTCCTCTCTGTAAAAAATCAATAAAATATAAAAAAAAAAAAAAAAGACTTTAAGCATCTAAAGCCCCTTTGAAAACAACTCTGGGATTTGCCTGTGGTGAAAGCGACATTTCTGGGGAAACCTAGCTTCATCACTTCCAGCCACCCATCTCTTCCCCAGTTTTCTCAGTGTTTAGGTTTTATTCCTAGATTTGTTTCAAGATTCCAATGAACTTGGAATATAGACTGATAGGGGAGGTTGGTCTCACTTGCCACAAGCATGTTAAGCTTGGGTTTGGGGTGAGGAGACAATGGAGAGGCTACATCTGGGATTGCTTTTCCCTGTTTAGGGCAGGACTTGTTCCACCATAAATGACCCACCAAAATTTACTTCCTTGGGGGGAAAACTTACCACCTTATTTTCACTTCACCAGCACTCCAAGAACCACCTTCGGAGAACTGGGAATCGGGAATGAAGGCCCCGGGGATCAGGTGGTGTGGGTGGAGCTAGCTTCCGCAGGGTTATGTGGAGTGAGGTGAAAGGCCGAGGCTGGAGAACAGGGAAGCCGCTGATGAGCTACACCTGCCTCTTTGGTTTTAGCCAAGATCATGAGAAGACGGGTGTGAGGGAAGACACGTGGGAGGAATGAGGGCGACCTCTTTGGGTGCATCCATGCCATTTGGGGGCGCTCCCACCAAGTCGATCACAATGAACTAAAGATCATTCAGAATGTACTCTTTAATTGGGATGAAGAAAAAGACACTTCTTAAGTTAAACGTCAGACATTTCTATTGGGCCAGGTGCTGCGTGGTTTCTAAAACATTAATGCTGTTAATCATTGTCTTTTATGGGACCATGGCTGGTCTGGGAGACAAGATATATAAATTGTATAAAGAAGCACATGAGTGGGACATTAAGCTCCATGGGAAGTCAGAACAGAATGAGCTCAGTGTGGGTTGCGAAGCCTTTAAAAATAGATGGGACACAAGCTGGGCTTTCAGTAATGAAATATTTTGGAAGCTAGAGGCTTGGACAAACCTGGGAGGTGGGGTGGCATGCAACTTGTGGTTTTGGCAGCACGAGGTGAACAGTGATGAAACCTGGAGATAGTTGGGAGGTTGTGGAGTAGTAATAAAATAAAGTAAATATATGTGTATACATGTTTAGA
This sequence comes from Myotis yumanensis, assembly GCF_028538775.1. NCBI lineage: Eukaryota > Metazoa > Chordata > Mammalia > Chiroptera > Vespertilionidae > Myotis > Myotis yumanensis. The sequence goes on from NW_027223754.1 coordinate 180,420,618, forward strand.
TCGGTAGCATACGGATTCAGAAATGAATCAAATTTTCTATAATTCCATTTCCCGTTCCATGAAAATATGTTCAGCTGGGACAAACGTTTTAAAAACAGAACAAAATAAAACCTACCCCAAAACAAACAAAAAAGCACACGAGGATCAGGGTTGTAAACACACCGCCCAAAGCATCGTAACTGGAACTGAAATTCTGTCTCCAACTGGCAGTTTTACTTCCTACGCAAGGGGCTTCTTCAGCCGCACCACGCCGGTCCCTAATCACGCGCTTCACAGACCCCCGCTTCGGTGCTTTCCTACTTCTCCCCAGGTTTCCGTCTCCCCCGCTCCTTCTAGGGCGCTCAGCAGATCTCTTCTATCTGATCCTATGCCTGTGGGTCATCGTTTCTGTCACCAAGTGAGAGGGAAGGACTGTCATAGTTAAAAGTTGGGCTCTGGATTGAAATAACCTGACTTAAAATCCCAGCTCTGCCCTCACCAGTTTGTGACCTTAGACAACTTAACTCCCTGTGCCTCAGTTTCTCCACCAGCAAAATTGCATCAATCTCATGAAGGACTCCTGGGTTATTGCAGGAATGAAACGAGATCACACATGCATGGCGCACTTTCTGAAACGCCTTTGACTTACTCAGATATTTGATGTCGTCTTAAAGCCCAGCAAGAGATAACCAGCTAACTCACTCCTCACATTAGTCTTGCTCTGTTCGATTTCCCATCAAGTGAAATGTCACATCCATACTTGTGATCTTTCTATCACTACACAGATATCGAAACTAGCAACACCCAGGGAGATTTCCCTCCTAGTCATAAAGGAAGCCGGCGGGGTAGCCAGAAATAATATTCAAGTTCTGAATCCACTAGACTATGTCACCTGTCTGGTAAATTATACTCTTACTTCCTCTTCCAACTAAATGCCTCACACCTGATGTTTCTCAGAGCAGTGAAAGGAATGACCTGAATAAATATCAATGGCTCTGCAATGAACTGAATAAAGATGTTATTTCATTATTCACTGATTGATTGCCTCGTGCTTATTCTAACACAGCAATTTTCAACCGTGTGCCATGCCACTCTAGGGTGTGCCACAAAAAAATGTAAAACATACAATACCTGACTATTTGGTCAGGGGCACTGACCTTTTCTTCCTTAGATTATCAAATAAAAGAAATGACAACAGCCAACACAACAATAGCTGTCATGTGTGAATGAATCAAAATTATACCTTTTTTTTTTTGTCAGATCAACAGAACATATATCTTTTGGTGTGCTGTAGGATTTTAGTAACTAGTTTGTGTGCCATGAGATGAAAAAGGTTGAAAATTGCTGTTCTAACAGAACACCTTCTTCAGCTTCTCTGCTGGGAACAGCACTCATGAGTGTGGGTTCCTCTGGTACCTGCCCCAGGCAGGCAGCCAGAAAGGTTCAGTCTCACCCTGGCCAATGTGGCTCAGTGGTTGGAGCATTGTATTGTGCACCAAAGGGTCTCAGGTTTGATTCCTGGTCAAGGGCACATATCCCCACTCCTTGCACCTGTCCTGGCAAGTGCTGGGGGCAAGTGCAGGAGGCAGCTGATAGATGTGTCTCTCTTACATCCATGTTTCTCTCTCTCACCCTCCCTCCTTCTCTTCCACTCTCTCTAAAAGCAATGGAAAAAATATCCCAAGGTGAGGATTAACAACAGCAACATAAATAATAATCTATGTATATAAAAGCCTAAGCAACTGTTACCACCATAGGACTGGTTGCTATGACAATAGTGACTACCAGGGGGCAGACGCTCAGTGCAGGAGCTGCCCCCTGGTGGTCAGTGCGCTCCCACAGCCAACCTCCTGTGGTCCTTCCTCCTGATCAGCCAGCACCGATCAGACCCTCGATCATCAGCCAGGCCAAGGAACCCCACCCATGCACAAATTCGTGCACCAGGCCCCTAGTAATTAATAAAGTATGTAAGCCAGAAAGGTTCAGTCTCCGCTGAGACAGTTTCTCCACCCCCACACAGGCTCTGTTAAGGCTTTGTTAATGTGGGATAACATGCAGACATCACTAAAAGAAACCCAAGATGGGGCTTTGGCTTTTGGATATACTGTAGGTAGAGATGGTAACAGCATGTTCACTTGGCAAGTCCTTTCCCCTTAAGGCACATTGACCAGAAGGAGCCCTTATGTTGCCAGACCTGAAAGCAGCTGTCTGTCTTGTTATAATCAGAGAGCCTCTGAGAGACTCCCTCCCTAGTCTTCAAAATAACCTTTCAATGAAATCAAATCATGCCATGTAAATAGCATATATATGTATGACACAGCCCCTTCTCTCTAATGCAATCTGTGATGTTGTTAGACATTAGCCAGTAGCTAGATCTCTGGGATTCATCTCTGGTTGGTCCAAGAGACCATTTCGTCTAACCAAGAGTAGATTGGAGGTGGAGAGGGGCACTATGAGAAGAAAACCAGACGGTGGAGCCCTCCTTTAGTATAGGTGGGCCCAAACATAACACTTTTTTTTAAAATCTGCTCTGTGTAAGATGCACTATTTCTTATGAGGTACTCTCTAGTGCTCTTATAGTCTAGAAATCGTTGCCTTTAAATTGCTTTCTGTTAATCAAATTTTAATAAGCAAAGGCAGTGTCTTCAAGAAGCCAATTTCATAAAGATATTGTCCCAGAAAGAAAGGGATTGGGAATTCTAGTGATCTATGGGCTTCATTCTGAAAAGGAAGAACAAGAAGTGAATACTGAGGAAGGAAAATTGGCAACATAGTTTTGGAGGGAGTTTAAAATAAAGCAAGGCTCTGAAGATATCACCAAGGTATGTATCTCTGAATGAAAATCACCTGTTGCCCTTCCAGATCTCCCCTCTGGAAATAAAGCAAGGTCTACTGACCCCCCATTGACAGCCTCCCTCTGCCCCTCCCCTCCTGCCCTTTGATTTCCCATTGAACTTGGCCAGGAAGAGGCACCAACAGAGAATAGGTGGGCAGGAGGGCCAGGGCCTGAGCTATGCATTCTCCTGGCTTCCATCCTCCAGGCCTGTCTGACAGTGGCTCAGGCTTTTCCTCAGCTCCTGTCTCGTGACGGTCCTCACTTGGTTCTGCACTTCTTCCCTCCCCTGGCCCTTGCTGGGATGGTAATGTCTCCCTAAAGCCAGGATGCCTGCCCCCACTTTTTATTATTTCCTATAACCCTGCCCGCACCTTCATGAATGAAACTCTTTTCAGTCCTCCTTTTAAATAATGTGCCACCCATTTCCTGATCTCAGAGATTCTTTCAGTTGTCATGTTAATTTCCATAGCTCAATACAGTTGTCATCTACATTACTCAAAGGGCACAATACTGCCCTTAAGTTATTTTGTTATTATTTTTAAACTCTTAGCCTTTTCTTCTAGTTGAATGCATGCAGCTAAGGCCAAAAGAGATTTGACTAAAAGTAAAACAACAACAACAGCAACAAAAAACAACTCCATGGCCAAAACTGGTTTGGCTCAGTGGATAGAGCGTCGGCCTTCGGACTGAAGGGTCCCAGGTTTGATTCCGGTCAAGGGCATGTACCTTGGTTGCAGGCACATCCCCAGTGGGAGAAGTGCAGGAGGCAGCTGATTGATGTTTCTCTCTCATCGATGTTTCTAACTCTCTATCTCTCTCCCTTCCTCTCTGTAAAAAATCAATAAAATATAAAAAAAAACAAAACCACAACTCCACAAGGTTTCCTTTAAAACTTTGGATAGCTATTGCCAACTTTGTTTCCATACTGTTTGTATCAATTTATCATCTCACCAACAATCTGTGAGATGGCTTGGCTCCCCACACTCCCATCAACACAATGTGTTGATCTTTGCCAATCTGATAGGTGAAGTTTGGATGGCATCTCATCATTTTAATTTACATTTCTCTTCTTATGAATATGGTTTCATATGTCTAAAGCTATTTGTATTTCCATTTGTGTGCTCTATTTGGTTGGATTCTTGGTCAGTTTTTTAATAGGAGTTTGATTTTATTAATTTACAAAGGCTCTTTATATATTAAGAAATTTAGTTTTTTTGTATTTCATGTGTTAAATATGCATTTTTACAGTTTGTCATTTTTATTTTTTGTTGGCTTTTTTTCATGCAGACTTTTAAAAAATACAGTCAAATTTGAATTTTCTCTGTGTGACCTCTGAGTTTGTGGTAGGCATAGAAAGGCTTTCCTGATTCCAAAATTATAAAAACATTCCCCCATGTTATTTTCTAGTATTTTTATGATTTGATGCTTATTTGGCTTATAGGGAGATAGGACTCTACCTTTAATATTTTCCTGATGGCTACCTGTTTTTCTCTAGGAAATGACTCTCCAGATATATTGCACATATTTACAAAGATACATGTAAAATATATTTATTGTAGTATGCTTGGAATGGATGTGAAATATAGTATGCTTGGATGATGTAAAAATATTGAAAAATATGAAAAACAACCTTTGCATCCTTCAATAGGGAACTGGTTATATAAATTACAGTTCATTCACACACTGGAATAAAATACAGCTGTTTCAAAGAAATGTTCTTTAAGGCTAATATGGAATTCCAAAATTATGTGGTCAAGTTGTCAATCAACCCTAAGGTGAAGAATAGTACTTATACCATTTGTGATTTAAAACATTAGTATAGCCCTGGCTGGTGTTGCTCCTTTGGTTGGGTGTAGTCCTGTGCATGAAGAGGTTGCTGGTTTGATCCCAGTCAGGGCACATGCCTGGGCTGTAGGCTTTATCCCTGGTAGGAGGCATGCAGGAGGAAGCTCTCACATCAATGTCTCTCTCTCTCTCTCTCCCCCTCTTTCTCTAGAAATCAATTAAAAATATTTTTTAAAAGATATAGTATAAACCAAAGCAAAACAAACACACATATAAATACAGAGGAAAGTAGAGACAATGGTAACCTGGAAAAGAGAAACTGGGGGACTAAGAACAGGAGTAGAAGAGAGATTTATTTACTTCTATCTATATTTTTGTACTGTATTAATGTACAATATTATCAATTTAAACAAATGAAAAAATAAGAGGTATTAAAAACTCAAGTAATTATGTTTTGGTAGTTGATTTAGTATTATAAAAGTAGATTTGTAAGATAATGTCATTTACAGTATTGAAATCTGCCCCTTAGTTCAGCAAAACACTCTTTTAACACATAGGTATGAAAATGTGGATCAGTAGCACCCTCTGCTGGTAGCAGGTTGAAATTTGATGACCCAGAAATCATTAATAAGCCTGTGATTTGTAACTATCAAGTACTCAAATAGTATATCATGAGTAATATTTCATATCATAAATTTGAAAAGTCACTGGGAAATTTCTACAGTTAAAAAAATCACCAATTTTTGCCCGGCTGGCATGGATCAGTGGTTGAGCATCCACTCGTGAACTAGGAGGTCACAGTTCAATTCCTGGTCAGGGCACATGCCAAGGTTGCTGGCTCAATCCCCAGTTTGGTGTAATGCAGGAGGCAGCTGACTGATGATTCTCTTTTATCATTGATGTTTCTATCCCTCACTCCCTCTTCTTTCCTCTCTGAAATATATATATAGATAGATAGATAAAGATATAGATATAGATATATATAGATAAAGATATAGATATAGATATAGATATATATTAAAAATCTCCATTTTTGTAGAAGTCCACAATTCTAGTATTTTATCTGTGATCTGTGTACAGAACTCTCTACTTTTGATGATGTGGAAATATTTAGAATAAAGTAATAACTATTTTTAACAATAGTTATCACCAAGTAGTAGGAAATAAAATCAGAGCATAAATGGGGGATAAATAACTATGTAGGATCTTAGGGTTATAAAAAGACGTTGGCTTTTACTCTGAGTGAGATGGGAAGCTATTGGATGATTTTTAAGGAGAACAGATACAAGCTCTGAAAAATGAATAAACTGAAGGAGTCAAGGATAGAAACCGTGGGATTAGTTAGACATTTATAGCAATAATCCAGGAGAAGAAATGATGACAAAGAGTTATAAATAGGTACAGAGATACTAGATGGATCAATAATCCTATATAATAAAAACCTAATATGCTAAGTGTCTGACCATTCATTAGACCGTTTGACCAGTCACTATGATGCAACCACCAGGGGGCAGATGCTCTACTCTGATCAGTAGGTTAGCTTGCTGCTGGGGTCCAGCCAATAGGAACTGGGCAAGATGGGCCAGACACACCCTGGAGCCCTCCCTCGGTCCCTCCCTGGCCCCGATTGTACACGAGTGGGGTCCCTCAGCCAGGCCTGTGCCTTCTCGAAATCCGGGATCCCTGGGGGATGTTGCAGAGCCAGTTTTGGCCCAAGTCCCACAGGCCAAGGCGAGGGACCCCACCGGTGCACAAGGCCTATAGTAGGTAGATAAAAAAATAAGTAGATAGATAGATACTGTTAGATGAGATGGTACATGCTGGCAGACCAAATGTAGGGTATTAGAGTAACAGAAGAATTAAGAATTACTTAAAGATTTTAGCCTGAGCAACTGGAGGAATGTAGTTGCATTAATTGAGAGTGTTTTGAGCAGTGGTTCTCAACCTGTGGGTCATGACCCTTTTGGGGTTTGAACTACCCTTTCAAAGGAGTCACCTAAGACCATCGGAAAACACATATATAATTACACTAGAGGCCCGGTGCACAAAATTTGAGCACTCGGTGTGTGTGGGGGGGGTGTCCCTCAGCCCGGCCTGTGCCCATTCACAGTCCAGGACCCCTTGGGGGATGTCCACCTGTTGACTTAGGCCCACTCCCCGGGAGATCAGGCCTAAGCTTGCAGTCAGACATCCTTCTGGTAGCCAGGGAGCCCTCGGGGAATGTCTGACTAAAGGCTTAGGCCCCAAGGGATCGGGCCTAAACTGTTAGTTAGACATTCTTAGTGCTGCCATGGAGGTGGGAGAGGCTCCTGCCACCACCTCTGCACTGGCCAGCCATGAGCCAGCTTCTGGCTGAGTGGCACTACCCCTTGGTCTGACCTAAACCCTAGAGATTAATACTTCATTTTACAACTTTTTCTCAGTTTATAGGCAGCAGCAAACTCAGGCCACATAGTCGGGTATGCAAGAAACGTTGCTTTCTTTATTGTTTAGTAACCAAACATAACTTCAACTTCAGCCCCCATTCTGCCAAGTGAAATAACAAAAACAAAATATTATTTAACTTAGGTTCCCCACCCCCTTCTCTGGAGTTGTACTTCCATGTCAGACAGTTTATATCTCAGGCAGAGGTGCCAAAGAACCGAGCAGGGTCAAGAACAAGTGGACCTCAGTCTTCTGTCTGGACTGGCCCCCACCCAATGCCCTTGACCCTCACCTGACCCTCACCTCAGAGCTCAAGTCCATGCCGACCCCTGGTATATTCTCCTCATCTGGGCCTTGAGGCCTCTTGAGTCCAATTTGCTCTCTCCCTCCCTCCCTGCCACCTTCTCTCTCTCACACAAAGAGCTATTGGGCTTTCTGGGGTGAGGTCCTCTGACACCTCCTCAGCCCCGTTGCATGGACATCATCTTGGTGCCTTGGTCATGGCCACAAAGCTGTGTGGCTGCTCTCAGACCCTACGTCTCCTGCTGCCTTAGGGAGTGACTCAGTGGGAGGGGAGGGTCACAGTCCTTTTTACATGGCCGCCAACAAACACTCAGTGTTCCTTCCCTCTAGTTCTCTTTATCCTCCTCACCCCAGTCCAGGCATGTCTATGTGCAGGGCAGGAGGGTGGAAGGCAGGGGTGTCTCTGACCCAGCACACAGGCTTCCAGACCCACTGATCCCCCAGGAGGCCTTCTATGCTCTGGACCTAGACACCCAGAACCTGTCCCCTCTCAGCTGCAGGTCTTTGCCCACAGTGGTCAAGTCTGTTTAGAGCAGTGGTTCTCAACCTTGGCTACACATTAGAATCACCTGGAAATCTTTTTAAAATCCTTTTTAAAATCACAGAGTGACAGCCGGTGTTGTCCACGGGGAACTAAGCAGGCTTATGGGGAGGGAACAGACCCATTCCAATTTTCCCTGTGCATGCAGGGTGCGGCAGAGCCCTTCATGACAAGGTCCATGGTTTCCCTTCAAAGGGTCATCACCCTTCACAGCACAACTCCTCCGGTGGTATCTACAGGGCTCCTGCGCTCTGCTAGGCTCCCCTCCCTGGCCTCTGAGACACCCAGTTGGGGCAAAAGCATATAAGCCCCACTGTCCCACTCTAGTGCTGAAGGGATGGTATCTTCCCCTTTGGGTCACCTCCCAAAGGCGAAACGACCCCACACCCACCCCCTCCACCTCACACACACACACACACACACACCACACACACACATACTCACACACACACACACACACACACACACCACACACACACATACTCACACACACACACACACACACTCTCACAAACACACACACCACACACACACTCACACACACACACACACACACACAGACATACCACAAACAAACACAAAATGTTGTTTTATTTCTCTGCCCATTTCCATTTGGCCTTTCCAGAGACGGAATCCAAAAGCCCGTTGGTGTGTGTTTCTAGGAAGCTTTGTGATACTAGGAGAGTCGGCAAGTTCTACTTCTTGCCAACATATCATCTATTTGACACTCTTCTTGACCAAATGGCTACCGTTACCACTCCACACTGACCCATGTGTTCCCAATGGCGATGATGAGAGACTTCCAAACTCATGTTCACAAACTAAGCAGGAACAGGGAAGTCTCACCCTCCGTCCAGAGCTATGATGAGCCAGATGGCAGTTCGCAGTCCACCGAGGAGAAGAGCCAGAGCAGTGTATTCTGTAACTCTGCGTGTCTCTATGCATTTAGCAGCCTTTCCACCAGGGCCGATGACTCGAACAACCGACCGACCATGGAGTACCCAGTCCAAGGACAGCTGACTTGAATGACAGTGATGAGAGAAACAGAATCTCGAGGTCCAGTCCTCACTTGGGGATTCCTCTTCAGAAGGAGCAACTGCCGCCTTCTACTTTCCCAACGCTTCTCTTCCTGAAACGCACCCTCCAGAGACCATATCCATGTGGTAGATGGAGAGGGGGTGGGTACGAGGGTCAGTGACAGGCCCTGCGGCCCCTCCTCCTCAAGGGTGTCGCAGGTTTCAAGGGTCCTGGCGTATATGGCATACTGTTCTCAATATGTTTGCTTCCTTTCTTAGCGCTATGTGTTTTAACCAAGGTCATCTCTCCTAGAAAGGTTGTTTCCCCAGGTGGGGATTTTTCCCTGGAGTTAGGGATTCACAGGTCTAAGGAACAAAATAATCAGTAAAACCCCTTAACTAAGTACCAGGTGGATATTTAATCACATTAACTAGGAACAATCACCCTTATGCCACATAAGCTTTACTTAGGATAATCTTCTTCAGTTACTCCTTTGTAGCTTAACAGAACAATGGAGTAGTGACCTTGGAATGGAGATAACAAACGCCCTAACCTTTGGAATAGAATGGATAGGATTAAAATCAAGTGGTATAAATACAGATGTAGCAGGAGAATCAAGACAGAAACTGGAGTGGCAGAGCCGCCTTCCTACAGTCGCAGAGCCAACTCTGTGCAGGGAAGGTCCAAAACGACTGCGATCTCAACCAGGCACCTCACAGCTCAGCCAGCCCCGCCCGGACCACAGTGCTCTCTTGCCACGCTGTTCCTGAAGCCAAGCGACCACTGCTCGCCTGGGACCCCCGCTCCCAAAGTGAGAGACCAAGGTTCTGACACTCGGAATCAAGCCAAGGCATATTCTGCGCCCGCCATGGCCGACCAAGTGGACATGTCTCTGGATGACATCATTCAGCAGAACCGGAGCCAGCGGGACGGCCGCAGCCGCGGCTGTGGCAGGGGCTGGGGCCCAGGCCGGGCCGGCTCCCAGGGAGGCCGAGGTGGCTGTGGAGCGCAGGCCGCAGCCCGAATGAGCCGGGGCGGCGGGCCCATCTGGAACCGAAACCGGGCGGCCCTCGGCCAAGGCGGCGGCGCGGCAGGCGGCCGAGGCAGGAACCGGCCTGCGCCCTACAGCCGGCCCAGACAGCTTCCCGACAGGTGGCAACACGACCTTTTAGATCGCGGCTTCCGCGCGGGCGCCGGCCTGGAGACGCGAGGCAAACTGCTGGTGTCCAACCTGGACTTCGGAGTGTCCGACGCGGACATCCAGGAGCTGTTTGCGGACTGCGGGACCCTGAAGAAGGCCGGCGTGCACTACGACCGCTCTGGCCGCAGCCTGGGATCGGCCCACGTGCACTTTGAGCGGAAGGCAGACGCCCTGACAGCCATGCAGCGGTACCACGGCGTCTCCTTGGACGGCCGCCCCATGAACATCCAGCTGGTCACCTCACAGGGAGACACGCAGCGCAGGCCGGGACCCAGTGTCAACAGAGGCGGGAGGACTAGGAACCGAGGATCTGGAGGCTTCGGTGGCGGCACCCGCAGAGGCGCCCGCAGAGGCAGCCGGGGCAGAGGCAGGGGCACCGGCCGGAGTTCCAGGCAGCAGATCTCTGCGGAGGAGCTGGATGCCCAGCTGGACGCTTACAACGAGATGATGGACACCAGCTAAGGCACCAGCAAGTCCGTGCGTGCAGCTAGGCCCTGGCAATCTGGCGACGGAACCTGCCTGGCTGGAGAACCTGGCTATGCTGCTCATCAACTGAACGCTGTCTCCCCGTCATTCCCTCCTTTCCAACTCTGTCCGCACCTTTTTCTCTGAAATCAATAAAAAATATATTAAAAACAAAATACAAGTAACAAGAAAGTTAAAAAAAACACACACACAAACCTTGAGTGGTTCATGTTTCCATAGTACACACTAAAATAACACATACTAGTGTTTTTAAATAGAAGAGGTATGCCATTCTTCCCAAATGTGCAGTCATAAATACTTTGAAATACAGCCCTATTATGTTTACAAGATCAACATGTACTTAGTATTCTTCCCTGGCAGATAAGAACTAGTGTTAAGGTTGTGCTACATAAACATTGCATTCACTTTCTTGTTTTTATGACACACAAAATGGAATCACTTATTCACCAGGACTTTTCCCCTATAAAACTATTCACAAAGTAACTAGCACAGGGAGTTGAATAATAAATCAAACACCATATAAAACCTAGGCTTCTCTATACGTGCAGATCAACAGGCTGAGCTTTGCATGTTATAGGAGACAGAAAGTTCCTCAGACAAGGACTTCTACTGAAAACCAGCAGCTGGGTGTGAACCTGTTGTCAGGGCAAAATGATCCTGATGCCTAGCACGTAGCAGCACCATGTGGGTCAGTGATGGCGAAGCTATGGCGCACATGTCAAAGGTGACAGGCGAACTCATTTTTTTGGTTGATTTTTCGTTGTTAAATGGCATTTAAATATATAAAATAAATATCAAAAATATAAGTCTTTGTTTCACTCTGGTTGCAAATATCAAAAAATTTCTATATGTGACACGGCACCAGAGTTAAGTAGGGATTTTATAAATGCTGACACGCCGAGTTCAAAAGGTTTGCCATCACTGATGTAGGTCATAAGAGGGAGACATCAGTATGTATATCTTCCGGAAATTTTTTTTCCAACATGTGCTTATCTACTACCTACAATAGATTGCTGGGATAAGTAAACTGGGATTAATTTTCTGAAACTCAAAAAGCATTATTTATTTATTTATTCATGTTATTATTGTTTTTTATTTTATTGTTTAAAGTATTACCAATACTAGTACATATGTTCTTTTTTTTCTCCATTGTCCTTCCCCCCACCTCCACTACCCCCTGGCACATGTCCTCACTGCCCGCCCAATCTCCCCCCACCCCCCCAACAGTGTCTTGCATCCATTGGTTTTGCTTATATGCATGCACACAAGTCCTTTGGTTGCTCTCCTACCATCCCCCCCCCCCAAAAAAATACTCTCCCCAGCCTTTCCGCTGTCGTTTGACAATGTTTGATGTTTCTAGCATTTTAAAAAAATATATACTTTATTGATTTCAGAAAGGAAGGGGGGGAGAGGAAGAGAGAGATAGAAACATCAATGATGAGAGAGAATCATTGATCAGCTGCCTCCCGCATGCTCACATTGGGGATTAAGCCTGCAACCAGGGCATGTGCCCTGAACAGGAATTGAACTACAACCTCCGGTTGAGAGGTGGAACGGCCCACGTGCACTTTGAGTGGAAGGCAGACGCCCTGACAGCCATGCAGCGGTACCATGGCGTCCCCTTGGATGACCGACCCATAAACATCCTGCTCGTCACCCCACAGGCATACACGCAGCACAGGCCTGGACCCAATGTCAACAGAGGTGCGAGGACTAGGAACCGAGGATCTGGAGGCTTCGGTGGCAGCACCCACAGAGGCGCCCGCGGAGGCAGCCGGGGCAGAGGCAGGGGCACTGGCCGGAGTTCAAGGCAGCAGATCTCTGCGGAGGAGCTGGATGCCCAGCTGCATGCTTACAACTCGAGGACGGCACCAGCTAAAGCACCAGCAAGTCAGTGCGTTCAGCTGGGCCTGGACAACCTGGCCACACAACCTGTCTATGGAACCTGGCTGGAGAACCTGGCTTCTCTGCTCATCACCTGAACACCGTTTCCGTGTCATTCCTTCCTTGCCGACTCCTTCCATACCTTTGGGAACCCCTGGACCTGCTGGGGCCGGATGGAAACAGAGCAGAATGCGCTCATCGCAAGGCCCGGGCTGGCCAAGGTCTTCATCGGGGAGGTGGTAGAAGAGGCCCTGGACGGAGGTGTGCCATAGCTGGGGTGGGGGTGGGGGGGTTGAGGAGGGAGCGAACGCCGCCCCTGCAACCCCCGCATCTCAGGGAGGCCGTGCGCAGCTTGAGCACCAAGGGCAAAGTGCCCAATGTCAAGCCCAGAGATGTCCTGTTCCCCTAGGACGCATGCCTGGGGCCCAGGGCGCAGCCTTCCTGGGGCCGGGACTGCGGGCGCTGCAGCGCCTCTGTCTCCCTTGCTCTGCGACCATTCATTCACCCAGGACGGATCCCGTTTTCCTCAAAACTGCCCCACGTGGGCCGCCACTCTTGCAAGGCACCTGCAGACATGGAGCTGGCTGGGTGAGCCGAGGCGGGTGAAGAAGACCACCTGCCAGGAAGGAGCCCGCACCCTCGGGTGGAGAGCTACTGGGTAAGAGGACAGGCTCTCCCTTCCGAGGCTGGACCCTGCTTTCCCAGGGAGCCGGGTGGTGGTGGCTGGGACATGGCGGCTTCTTCCCGCTGCCCTTGGGGAGATGACACCACGCCAACCCTTTCATTGCTGACCCTCTTCCCAGAAGGACGCAGGGAGAGCGGGAGACCTGAGACTGTGCGTGATTGTGAATCCTGACCTTGAGCCCGTGTTTTGTTCTGTTTTATTACCCTGATCATGAACCTGTTTTAACTTGCACAAATAAAGATAAAATCCACAAATCCTTCTTGTCTCCGAAAAGTCTACGTCTCTTTTCCTTCCCACAGTGCTTTGTGTCACCGAGCGGTCTGGCACCCGCGGAGGCGGAGGCGTCTTTCCTTCACGTGGTCTCTTAGGCTCTGATGAGACAGGAGACCAAACCCAATGGCCAGGAACACCCGGGGAGCGACCGCAAAGACCTTGACTGCATCGGTGCGGTGACCCACACTTGCCCTGAGGGGGTGCTACGCCAGCGTCTCCAGGGGCACCCGAATTGATTTCCAAACCTTTTGGGCGCGATCCCAAGGTTTGGCCATTTTACCCAGCATCCCTAGAAGCTCAGCACCCCGGACAGGCACAGAGTGACAGCCGGTGTTGTCCACGGGGAACTAAGCAGGCGAGCGGGGAGGGAGCAGACCCACTCCAATTTTCCCTGTGCGTGCAGGGTGCGGCAGAGGCCTTAATGACATGGTCCGTGGTCTCCCTTCAAAGGGTCATCACCCTTCACAGCACAACTCCTCCGGTGGTGTCTACAGGGCTCCTGGGCTCTGTAGCCTTCCCCTACTCCCCCATGGCCTCTGAAACACCCAGTTGGGGCAAAAGCATATAAGCCCCACTGTCCCACTCTAGTGCTGTAGGGATGGTATCTTCCACTTTGGGTCACCTCCCAAAGGCGAAACGAACCCACACCCACCCCCTCCACCACACACACACACACACACACACACACACACACACACAAACACAAAATGTTGTTTTGTTTCTGCACACATTTCCTTTTGGCCTTTCCAGAGACGGAATCCAAAAGCACTTTGATGTGTGCTTCTGGGAAGCTTTGTGATACTAGGAGAGTCGGCAAGTTCTACATCCTGCCAACGTATCCTCTTTCTGACACTCTTCTAGACCAACTGGCTACCCTTATCACTCAACACTGACATCCATGTGTTCCCTATGGTTATGATGAGAGACTTCCCAAACTCATGTTCACAAACTAAGCAGGAACAGGGAAGTCTCACCCTCCGTCCAGAGCTATGATGAGCCAGATGGCAGTTCGCAGTCCACCGAGGAGAAGAGCCAGAGCAGTGTATTCTGTAACTCTGCGTGTCTCTATGCATTTAGCAGCCTTTCCACCAGGGCCGATGACACAAACAACTGACCGACCGTGGAGTACCCAGTCCAAGGACAGCTGACTTGAATGACAGTGATGAGAGAAACAGAATCTCGAGGTCCAGTCCTCACTTGGGGATTCCTCTTCAGAAGGGGCAACTGCCGCCTTCTACTTTCCCAACGTTTCTCTTCTTGAAATGCACACTCCAGAGACCAAATCCATGCAGCAGATGGAGAGGGGGTGGGTACGAGGGTCAGTGACAGGCCCTGCGACCCCTCCTCCTCAAGGGTGTCGCAGGTTTCAAGGGTCCTGGCGTATATGGCATACTGTTCTCAATATGTTTGCTTCCTTTCTTAGCACTATGTGTTTTAACCAAGGTCATGTCTCCTAGAAAATTTGTTTTCCCAGGTGGGTATTTTTCCCTGGAGTTAGGGATTCACAGGACTAAGGAACAGACTAATCAGTAAAACCCCTTAACTAAGTGCCAGGTGGATAGGTAATCACATTAACTAGGAACCATCACCCTTATGCCACATAAGCTTTACTTAGGATAATCTTCTTCAGTTACGCCCTTGTAGCTTAACAGAACAATGGAGTAGTGACCTTGGAATGGAGATAACAGACGCCCTAACCTTTGGAATAGAATGGATAGGATTAAAATCAAGTGGTATAAATACAGATGTAGCAGGAGAATCAAGACAGAACCTGCAGTTGCAGAGCCGCCTTCCTACAGTCGCAGAGCCAACTCTGTGCGGAGAAGGTCCAAAAGGACTGGGACCTCAACCAGGCACCTCACAGCTCAGCCAGCCCCGCCCGGACCACAGCGCCCTCTTGCCACGCTGTTCCTGAAGCCAAGCGACCACTGCTCGCCTGGGACGCTGGCCCGGCCCAGCCCAAAGTGAGGGACCAACGTGCTGACACTCGGGCTCAAGCCAAGGCATATTCTGTGCCCGCCATGGCCGACATAATGGACATGTCTCTGGATGACATCATTCAGCTGAACCGGAGCCAACGGGGCGGCCGCAGCCGCGGCTGCGGCAGGGACTGGGGCCCAGGCCGGGCCGGCTCCCAGGGAGGCCGAGGTGGCTGTGGAGCGCAGGCCGCAGCCCGAATGAGCCGGGGCGGCGGGCCCATCTGGAACCGAAACCGGGCGGCCCTCATCAGCGGCGGTGGGGCAGGAGGCCGAGGCAGGAACCGGCCTGCGCCCTACAGCCGGCCCAGACAGCTTCCCGACAGGTGGCAACACGACCTTTTAGATCGCGGCTTCCGCGCGGGCGCCGGCCTGGAGACGGGAGGCAAACTGCTGGTGTCCAACCTGGACTTCGGAGTGTCCGACGCGGACATCCAGGAGCTGTTTGCGGACTGCGGGACCCTGAAGAAGGCCGGCGTGCACTACGACCGCTCTGGCCGCAGCCTGGGATCGGCCCACGTGCACTTTGAGCAGAAGGCAGACGCCCTGACAGCCATGCAGCGGTACCACGGCATCTCCTTGGACGGCCGCCCCATGAACATCCAGCTGGTCACCTCACACGGAGACACGCAGCGCAGGCCGGGACCCAGTGTCAACAGAGGCGGGAGGACTAGGAACCGAGGATCTGGAGGCTTTGGTGGCGGCACCCGCAGAGGCGCCCGCGGAGGCAGCAGGGGCAGAGGCAGGGGCACCGGCCGGAGTTCCAGGCAGCAGATCTCTGCGGAGGAGCTGGATGCCCAGCTGGATGCTTACAACGAGATGATGGACACCAGCTAACGCACCAGCAAGTCTGTGCGTGCAGCTAGGCCCTGGCAATCTGGCGACGGAACCTGCCTGGCTGGAGAACCTGGCTATGCTGCTCATCAACTGAACGCTGTCTCCCCGTCATTCCCTCCTTTCCAACTCTGTCCGCACCTTTTCCTCTGAAATCAATAAAAAATATATTAAAAATAAAATACAAGTAACAAGAAAGTTAAAAAAACCAGAAAACCTTGAGTGGTTCATGTTTCCATGTTATACACTAAAATAACACATTTCTAGTGTTTTTAAATAGAAAAGGTATGTCATTCTTCCCAAATGTACAGTCATAAATACTTTGAAATACAGCCCTATTATGTTTACAAGATCAACATGTATTTATTTTTCTTCCCTGGCAGATAAGAACTAGTGTTAAGGTTGTGCTACATAAACATTGCATTCACTTTCTTGTTTTTATGACACACAAAATGGAATCACTTATTCACCAGGACTTTTCCCCTATAAAACTATTCACAAAGTAACTAGCACAGGGAGTTGAATAATAAATCAAACACCATATAAAACCTAGGCTTCTCTATACGTGCAGATCAACAGGCTGAGCTTTGCATGTTACAGGAGACAGAAAGTTCCTCAGACAAGGACTTCTACTGAGAACCAGCAGCTGGGTGTGAACCTGTTGTCAGGGCAAAATGATCCTGATGCCTAGCACGTAGCAGCACCATGTGGGTCAGTGATGGCGAAGCTATGGCACGCATGTCAAAGGTGACAGGCGAACTCATTTTTTTTGGTTGATTTTTCGTTGTTAAATGGCATTTAAATATATAAAATAAATATCAAAAATATAAGTCTTTGTTTCACTCTGGTTGCAAATATCAAAAAATTTCTATATGTGACATGGCACCAGAGTTAAGTTAGGGTTTTTTAAAATGCTGACATGCTGATCTCAAAAGGTTCGCCATCACTGATGTAGGTCATAAGAGGGAGACATCAGTATGAATATCTTCAGGAATTTTTTTTCCCAACATGCGGTTATGCACTGCCTACAATAGCTTGCTGGGATAAGTAAACTGGGATTAATTTTCTGAAACTCAACAAAGCATTGTTTATTTATTTTATTATTATTTTTTAATTAATTGTTTAAACTATTACGAATAGTAGTACATATGTCCTTTTTTTTTCTCCATTGACCTTCCCTGGCCTCCACTACCCCCTGGCACATGCCATCACCTCCGGCCCATTCCCTCTCCCGCCCCCGAACAGTGTCTTGCATCCATTGGTTATGCTTATATGCATGCACACTAGTCCTTTGGTTGATCTCCTACCCACACCCCCCAAACTCTCCCCAGCCTTCCCTCGGTCGTTTGACAATCTGTTTGATGTTTCTAGCATTTAAAAAAAATATATATTTTATTGATTTCAGAAAGGAGGGGGGGGAGGAAGAGAGAGATAGAAACATCAATGATGAGAGAGAATCATTGATCAGCTGCCTCATGCGTGCCCACTTTGGGGATTAAGCCTGCCACCTGGGCATGTGCCCTGACCAGGAATTGAACTACAACCTCCCGGTTGAGAGGTTAATGCTCAACCACTGAGCCACACCAGACGGGCTTGACAAAGAATTTTTATCAGCAATGACCAAAGGGTGCCGGGGATTTATTGTTTTCACCAGTGAGGTCAGGCAGTGTTCACAATGCAATAGCAGGGATTTCTTGATGTCCTCTGCAAGGACAAGACCCAGTGTGAAGCCGGTCTGCGGCCTGCTGAGATCCCCAGGTGCCTGCTCCCTTCATGCTATTCTAAATGCCAGAGGCAGCTGCACAGAGGCCACTCTGAAAAGGAAGAGAAATCAAAATAGCCTGTGACTTTCATTATTTGTGAAGAGTCACAATAATATGTTTTGCTTTATCTTAGAGGAAATTTTATGGGTCAATCTGTTGATGAATTTATGTCTTTTGAGGGAGTCAGTGGGATAGAAATGTTAATTTATTTGAGAAAAAAAAAACAGTATCACAATCAAGCAGAAATGGCCATATCTGTCACATCTATGACTTGGTTATTCTAACTCCCTTGAAAAATGCCCCTCCTGCCAAAATAGAAGGATTTTCTCTTACTCTGCTGGTTGCTGTTAGCGGGAGAAAGGGTCGGGTAATTTCTTTCATGTAGGTTCTGCTTAATAAACTCAAACTTAGCCTTTAGTGAGCATTACCAAGCTCTCCTCTTTGCTCATTCACCCTGGTGAATGGAGTTTGGGTCTGCTGGTGGAGTTTGATTCACTCTTCTGCTTTAATCAACCACAAAAGGAGCAGGAATATGGCACAGCAATTTTCTTATCTCTATAATGGCAAAGAAAACAGTGTCAGATGAGGACTACATGAACTGCCAGATGTAACATACATGGAACCTTGCCTAACACATCATAGGCACACTGAGCATTAGCTCTGTTATAGCCAAATATATTCCAGACACCAAGTCATTTCTCTCAGCTTCTCTGTGTCTTGCCCATCTTTATCAATTATCTATTGCTGAAAGGCAAATCATCTCAAGATTTAGAGGCCCAGATCAATAGACATTTGTGATGTCAGAGTTTTTGTGGGTTGGGAACATAGGCCTGCCAATAATCATGGGAGTGATCTTGGAAGCTAAGTGGTTCTGCTTCCAGGATCACTCCCATGATCATTGGCAGCTCTCATTTCCTCTCCACATGGGCCTCTCAGTAGGCTTGCCTCACAACTTGGCATTGGCTTCCCTCAGGATGAGCAATCCAAGAGAAAGAGACGAGAGAGAGAGAGAGAGAGAGAGAGAGAGAGAGAGAGAGAATCACACACACACACACACACACACACACACACATACACACACCCCAACATAGCAAGTCTTTTTAAACCTAATCCTGGAAGTGATTGCTTCTGCCGTAGACTATTCATTACAACGAAGTCACTCAATCTAGCCCAGTTTAGGGTAAGGGATTACACAAAGGCCGGCATCAAGGGGGAAGGCCTACCATACCAACAACCGTGAACTGCTTTAGAGAGTGTCCCTAACTTATTTTGCCTATACATATTTATAGAAAGGATATTATTTTCACCAATAAGAACTAGTTCCTAACATCTACCCTCTTAATATACAGACACTAGTCTTGCCAATAGAAACCCATATTTAATATCTAATATGCTAATTCGAGAGGCCCGACTGATGGAGGAGATAGGCTAGCAGAGAGCCTGGCCTTCCTGGGCAGTGCTAGATGACCATCCTGTAACACATGCTGGAGAGCAGGTCCCTTTAAATGAATGCCATGGATGTAGTATTCTGCCAACTACACTGAAGTTTTTAAATTATAGACTTTATAACACCTTCCCCTAAGGTTTTCTGTAAATTCTACCAAAGTCCTACATCTATGAAAACCTCTTCTTAAAAAAGAAGGCTACAAATAAAAGCATAAATAAATAAGGAAATAATAAAATGATAGAGCACACATATTTTTCTAGCTTTCATGAGTCTCAAAATGGTAAGTCATACTAGCCACTTTTCAACTGCTCCGTGGGCACCCGTGGCTGGCGGTGACTGAATTGCTCAGAGACTCCCAGGTTGGAAAGCACCCGGTTCCCGGGGAAGACCCGAGAACAAGTCCATACTCAAAGTATTGTTGCTAATGATGCATCTAGACCAGTGGTTCTCAACCTTCCTAATGTCGCGACCCTTTAATACAGTTCCTCATGTTGTGGTGACCCCCAATTTTATTGTTACAAATTGAACATAATTAAAGCATAGTGATTAATCACAAAAACAATATGTAATTATATATGTGGTTTCCGATGGTCTTAGGAGACCCCTGTGAAAGGGTCGTTCGACCCCCAAAAGGGGTCGCGATCCACAGGTTGAGAACCGCTGACTAGACCAAAACCAAAAGGATGTCTAGTGGCTGCTGTACCCGAGGGCGAAAGGAAGATAAGGACACTGCACCGCACATGCCATGGGACATGGAACGCAAGTAGCACGAACCAAAGTCAACTGGCAACTGTAAAGCAAGGAATGGGCCCCGTAAACGCTGCAGTGCTGGGTGGTAGCGACTACAACGTGCTCTGCTCTGGAAACGGCAAAGTCCCAGCAGTGAGCGGTGGGTGGGTGAGGCTCAGGGCTGGGCCGGGGATCCGGAGTTTCGTGCTGGGAGCGAGCTACCCTCAGGGGGCGGTCTGGGGGAAACACACCCTCACCGCTCTTCCTGCTGATGCAATCAGCCCGGGAGCCAGCATCTCTCGGCGAGAGGGCCGGCCCGCAGTCCCCGCCACGTGTAGCAGCCACCACCCCGGCCACTTCCCCAGACGCTCCGCAGCCCACGACCCAGCAGGCCCCGAGGTTGGGACACGTCGGGTAGATGCTCCACTCAGCTCCAGCCATCCCCACCGCCGCCGGGACAATGAAGGTAACGGCTCACGATTTTGACTCTGTTTTACAGAAGGTGTGTGCGTGTGTGTGGATGGAGCCTGCGATTCCTCAAAGACACGGCAGGCAGGCAGGGGGCGGACGATGCAGCGCCGTGGTCTGTGCTGGGATAGCTTCTTTGTCAATCGGGGCTGGACGGACGGGACCTTGCATGCTTTTCAGACTTCTGTTTGGCCCCCGCTCACAGGATGTGCCTCTTGAGGCGTTTTCACAGCTGCATTTGTGAGCGGAGATGAAAGGCGGCTGGCGGCTCCTTCCCTGCCTGTTACGAAGTTTGCAAAGGAAGGGGAAGCTTTTCTCAATGTCGAAGATGCGCGGGAGGTGGGGGGCGTTGGAGAAGAGGCCTGCGGGTGTCCCTGGCTGTAGACAGGGGCTTTCGGCTGAGGGTACCTAATGGAGGGATGGACCACTAGGTGACGAGGGTGGCTGGGGGATGTTACACTGCCTCATCGCTAGGAAAAGCAGAAGTCTCTTTACTTTGTACCTTGTGAAAATTAAAGCTTTTAGGAGTTACAAATCTTATAACCGGAGGGCATTCTTTTAGGAAACGGAGTGAGCCCCCTAATGGCTGTCATTCTTATGCTAATCAAGGCTAATTAGCTCCGGAAACTTTTGAGGTTTAGGGGTGGGGATGAACACTACGCCTTCCATTTTCCTGGTTACCCCATGGGAAATTTGCAATGACACTGGAAACTGTAGAGCAGCTTTTTAAAAGGAAAGTGGATGGGCAACTCGTCTTCCATCTAACATCTAGGAAGTAAGAGATTCCTTCATGCAGTCTGAACTTTTAGGAGAAGTAAAGCCATGCTTCAAGTGGTTCTCAACTGTGGGTAGCCACAATCTCACCTACAAGAAATAATAAGTAAATGGTGCCTTTTTTCATCAAACAAAAGTGCCCACGAAGATTAAGCAGAACTGAATGGAAACACTGTTTTGTCTTACAAAGAGATCATGCCAACGAGCCACAGTGAAACAGTAGCAATCTTTTTTTTCTATGGTTAGATATTCTATTTCTGGCTTGCTGATGTCTGTATAATTGCAGCTGGAAAATACACTTCTATTGAGTATAGCGTTAATGAGTAAAAGGGGGAAATTATGAGAATAAACAGCCTTGCTTTTCCAGCTTTTCTCTCTCTTACATAAAGTTGTAATTGATGATGCATTTTTTCTAAGTTCATGGGCCCTTTAACATGGGTTCAAAAACCACTGTCTCTTTTACAAGGTAATTTTATATGCAGCAAACTAGAGGGTATCTTCTGGTGGTCTCAGTTTTGTTTTTTGAAACATTACTAAGATCTGGAACGAAAGGATTGTACTCTAGGTGTGATCTAAGGGGTACGTGAGGTTTTTTTAAGTTTGTTTTTATGATCTCAAAAGCCTTCCTACTTTTACCTAAGTATTGCTATCATCATAATTTATTTTCTAAAATATTCTTTACACATGGTACCATGATGAGTTCTGTCCTCTGAAAATTCTCAAGATGTGGTCTGGCCTGGGAGCTTATATTTTAAGATAGACACACACAGAATGGGCAACAGAATAAGAAAGATAGTACATATATTGAATAATGTATATAAAAATGATATGTACATATTATGTTTTGCTAGATATATAAGGTGGAAATTTTAAAGAGACACATACCCTAGAAGGACAGATAAGACAGTCATTGTCTGGGTAAGTGAAGGAAGGGGGCAGGACTTGAGGCCTGGATGTGAGAGGGGTTCCCATTCCAGGCACAAGGTGTGGCCCCGCAGGCAGGGCTCAGAGATACAGAGCTAGCTACTTGAGCTGACCTACATAAAGAGCACTGATGGGACATGTGGTGGCGAGAAAAAAGGAAAGGGGGGGGGGGGGGGGGGAAAGACAATTTAATTTTAGCCAATCTTTCATCTAGTGAGCTTCTGTAATGAATAACTTCATTTGAGTTTAGAACTATGGAGAGAAAGGAAGAAGAGTTAAGAAAATTTTCCATTTGTATGTAAGAATTTCTCTTGCCTGTCAGCTCATGGAAACTAAGAAGGTTTAATTATGTGAAATGGATTTAAAACCTTAATGAAAGAAAGTTGAAAGTAGTCATTTCATTATTATAGAGGTTTGTGCTAAGAATTGAAAACAAATTATGGTTTTATTCAATAGCTGTGTATGTCATCTCAATTGTTTTCATAATTTTAGTTTTTTAAAAATATATTTTTATTGATTTCAGAGACAAAGAGAAAGGGAGAGAGAAATAGATGCATCAATGATGAGAGAGAACCATTGATTGGTTGCCTCCTGCACGCCCCCCACTGGGGATCGAGACTGTAACCCAGGCATGTGTCCTTGACCAGAATCCGACCTGGGACCCTACTCCACAGGCTGATGCTCTATCCACTGAGCAAAACCGGCTAGGGCCATAATTTTAGGTTTTGTCCCTTAGTTCAGGTCCTGACTCTTAATTTTATAGGAGAAGAAAAATAATTTACTTCTACCCCTCTAGGTTCTTGCCTGTGATTTCCCTGTTATAAAACACAGATTAATAAGAGAAAAACAACAGAAATTTAATAGCATGTATACCTCCACTAAACATGGGTGATACCCAGAAAAATTAAGGGACACCCTGAAATGGCCCAAGCTACCCCTTTATAGACCATCTTCAGCTAAAGAAAAAAAATAAAACACCAATGTTGGGGGGAAAGTTATGGGATGTTATCAGGAAAAGCACAGTAAACAAGGGTAAGATTGTTATTCAGATTTAAGTAGGAGCCTTCTCTATTGGTAAGAGTTTCTAGAGATTCTGTTGTCTTTCTCTTTCTGGCACAGAGAGGGAGACACTCTTACAAATGGAAATTTCCCTAATAAGTGTAAGAGAAGGGCAATTTCTCTGTTTTCAGAGATTCTCCTGCGTCTGCAGCCACTCACACATTGCTTGGCTGGCATATGCTGCTCCCCTTTAGTTCTTTATTTCTAATATCAAGATACAGGCCAGGGAGGTCTAGGCTTTTTAGTAAACTATTTCTGTGTATCAGTGAAGGCTTGTTTCTAAACTGTGGACATCCTGAAGGTTTGGATTGGTTATATCTTTTGGGACTTTATGTTGTCTGCTTCTTTGCCTGCCTCTGAATGGGAGTAGGAAGATGGAAAAGAGAAGAGCTTTCTCTATTTCTTTTTAGGCTTGGCAACCACCACCCTGTGAAATCCCATTGCCTGCACAGCCTTACGCCGCCCAAGGGGATCTCGTTACCATATCAGAGTGAGGATCTGGGACTTTTTACGATGGAAATGATTATCCCAGGCATCCTCTACTTTCTGTGAGATACTATCATTCTCTTTGAGCTCAGAAGGAAGCTGACTAGTCTGCTCACTTTACAGTTGTAAATGTGAGCAGCTTTTTTTGTTGTAACTTTATCCCCTGAACAGCTGCCCCAAAGTGCTAACTATTTAATGTGACTTATGGTAAACATTCCTGCTGATGGGCTTTCCTGAGACTCTGTAGCCCATCTATTATAGTAAAAGCGTAATATGCTAATTAGACCGGATGTCCTTCCGGAGGAAGCTGTGGTGGGTGGGGAACAGAGGCAGAGGCAGTGGAAGCCTCAGGGGCTGCAGGGGCCAAGCCCATTGCAGGAATTTCATGCATCAGGCCTCTAGTTTGGTAATAAATGTCAGTGCCCTCAACTAAAACCTCTAAAGTTGGATTCTATAGAATTCAACGGAGACATAAAGGTGAGGTGCAACTGTAAGTTTTGAAATGTTGCAACATTAAGGACTGGGAATGCTCTGATTCATAAACATAACTTTGCAAATATGTGCAAACATTTTTATCATAAGCTGTAGTCTGTGATTCATAATGTCAATGGTGAATGCAAAGCCAAAGCAGAATTGGTCTTCCCTGAAACACCTATGCTTCCAATTAGCCCCCTCAAATTCACAAGCTGATAATATTACCTCTAGAAACTGAGTACCTATTTCCTTAAAATAACTTAGGAATTAGATCACCGCATTAATGCAGGATAGCACATTACATAAACACTTTCCTATTGTCATATAGGCCATGCCTTTTTGTGGGAAAAATTAATCTTGCAAAACATTTTCCTATGTTCAGTGGTTAACGAGAGAAAGAAAATCTTAAAAGAGATAATCATGCTCCAAACTTATAGAAAAAAGTCAAGAGGAAAGGAGAAAAATGTTTAACAAATAGAAGAAATAACACTACAGAAAGCAATCATACAGAGAAATCATACTAAAAGACCCATGCTTCTTTGTGATTGAAAAATTGTGAAATACTTGTAAAATTAGTTAATTCCATTGATACGAGTGTTGCATTTCATCTAAAAAGAACCAACTTGTTAGTTCTTTATTTTGATATGTAGATCTGAATATTTGGCCAATTGCATTTACAGTCTACCCCTTAGTTTGAGAAACGTTTTTAACTATTTTGACAATAGTTGGTTTTTTGCCTAGGGAAGCCCTAAGAAGCTTAGGATGGAATTTGAGAGTTCAAATTATGTCTGACTCCCTATAAATCTAGACAGAAAGAGCACCTGTTGGGATGTTCTAGGCCAAACATTCCATAGATGTCTCTAACAAAGACTCAACACAGTTTGGGCCTGAGGCCCAGGGTGGATTTGCACAGGATGGTCACTTAGCATTTGTTAGAATTCCACACCACATTATAGGGTAGTTTTGCCATGTGCATTTCACTTTTTTCAGATTCAGATTCAAAGTTAAATTGTTTTGATTGTAGTACTTACTAGATGTTGGTTCAGGAATCTGGAATCACAATAACTGTTTCTTTGAACATTGAAGACAAAAGGTAGAGTGATAAAGTCTACATGGGCAAGCATAATGCATTACTTGGGGATTCCATGGTGGTCAGTGTTGGTGAATGTTCTGTACGCTCTCAAGGTTAGTAACTCTGGTGTTTATAAGAGAACACATCCAGGCTTGAAGAAAGACTTCTTGCCTTAACTAAGAGAATGATGCTTTCTATGTTTAAATTCTACGTAAATTACATAACATTGAGTTGTGACCTCAAAACATTTGTATGAGGAAAGCATTGCAGCTATGATTAGCCCCATTTTACGCATGAGGAAAAATGAAAATCAAAACCTTACTAGAATTGCTTAAGAAATAGCAAAGCATAATGAGAACTACTCCTAATCCAGTCTGCTTTCCACCTTACTAGGGATTCTAGACACTCTTGGATCTGACATCACTTTGTAAATCTTATGAAAAGTAGGAAAATCTCCCTAGAAAAATGTACAAACATTCATAGGCACAATATTTTATATCTAAATTATGTGTTACTAAAATCAAAACAATGGAGTTCATGGAAGACTGTTAGAAAATACTGAAGTGATCTAGTTATTTAGAGCAGCAAAGAGCCATTGTCTCTTGCCTTTGAGGTCAACTGGAAATATAAAAATATACTAGTATAAGCAAGAGATCCACACTGCCCTTTGAATATTGAAAAGCCCACTCACCTACCTTTATTTCAAACAGAAAGGCAACCAAGAGTTTTTGTTGTTATTGTTGTTGTTTTTTGTTTCTTTTTTAAGTCACCACATGAATTACCACTTTCTTCTTTGTTTAGAAGTGACAAGATGAAGGTAAAGTCTTTAGGCTTTGAGGGGTGGCAAACTGTGGGAGGGTAAATATATGGGAAAACTAACAGGACAAGGTTTGTTAGTGAAGGTCCAACTCATTGCTGGCTTCCTGCCTTCTTCAGCCATAAACCTTCCCCAGGAGAGATTTATGGCAGTCCTCATTTCTGAGGTTTCTGCTTTTAGTCAGAGAAGGAAGCCACACGAAGGCTTTCTTCTGCATCTGTTGGATGTTAAGTGCCTTCAGCTCAAACTGATTCTTATGCTAAAGTGGAACATTTTGATCCCTTGCAATAGTCACAGAATAGGAGTTGATTCACAGAATCTGCACTCTCATTTTTTAAATTTTAATTTTGTTTTGAAGTGTATGCCTGGTTGTTTTGTTAAACAGGGGTAATACAGTATCTTAGTAGAGTTTAGTAGTTTGGGGTGACTAGCCTTCCCATTTCTGACTTAGATAATGTCCCTACCTGTTGTTCCTGTCAAAGGGACAGGCCTACATGGCTATCTATGTTCCTGACAGGTTACCCCACCTCAGCCACAGCTGATTGTAGCAAGGGTGCATATTTGACCAAAGTCCAGCCATCTTTTACTTCTTTCTTATTCTCTTGCCCCCACATTTAATTAGTATCATATCCTGTGGATTCTATTTTCTCTGTATCTGTATGTGCTCTCATTTCCATTGCTAGAGTACTGATTTATGCTCTCATTACTTCTTCTTTTATTTGTTAATCCTCACCCAAGGGTATTTTTCCTTTGATTTTTAGAGAGAGTGGTGGGGTGGGAGAAGGGAGAGACAGAGAGAGAGCAATATCTAGGTGAGAGAGACACAGCAGTTGGTTGCCTCCTGCACATGCCCCGACCAGGGCCTAGAATTGAGCCTGCAACCAACGTATGTGCCCTTGACTGGGAATCAAACCTGGGACCCTTTAGTACGCAGGCTGAAGCTCTTTCCACTGTGCAAAACTGGCGAGGGCACTTCTTGCTTGAATTATTTCAAATTTCTCTCAACTGATCTCAAGCTTAATTTTTCTTAATTTTCCTAAGGAACTATTTTGATTATTTCATTCCCCCACTCAAAATACCTCTGTGGCTTCCCTCAGTGTCTACTGAATTTAGCTTACTACATGAGGCATTTTTTGAATCTATTCTTCCAGCATTCTTCTGTGTGCATGCATTCCTGTATGGTCTTTTTTATTTTATTTTTTTAAATTAAATCTTTATTGTTAAGATTATTACAGTTGTTCCTCTTTTTCCCCCCATAGCTCCCCTCCACCCAGTTCCCACCCCACCCTCTGCCCTTACCCCCTCCACTGTCCTCATCCATAGGTGTACGATATTTTTCCAGTCTCTTCCTGCACCCCCACACTCCTTTCCCCTGAGAATTGTCAGTCCACTCCCTTTCTATGCCCCTGATTCTATTATATTCACCAGTTTATTCTGTTCATCAGATTATTTATTCATTTGATTTTTAGATTCACTTGTTGATAGATATGTATTTGTTGTTCATAATTTTTATCTTTACCTTTTTCTTCTTCTTAAAGATACCTTTCAGAATTTCATATAATACTGGTTTGGTGGTGATGAACTCCTTTAGCTTTTTCTTATCTGTGAAGCTCTTTATCTGACCTTCAATTCTGAATGATAGCTTGGCTGGGTAAAGTAATCTTGGTTGTAGGTTCTTCCTATTCATCACTTTGAATATTTCTTGCCACTCCCTTTTGGCCTGCATAGTTTCTATTGAGAAATCAGCTGACAATCTTATGGGTACTCCCTTGTAGGTAACTGACTGTTTTTCTCTTGCTGCTTTTAAGATTCTCTCTTTGTCTTTTGCTCTTGGCATTTTAATTATGATGTGTCTTGGTGTGGTCCTCTTTGGATTCCTCTTGTTTGGGGTTCTCTGCACTTCCTGGACTTGTAAGTCTATTTCTTTCACCAGGTAGGGGAAGTTTTCTGTCATTATTTCTTCAAATAGGTTTTCAATATCTTGCTCTCTCTCTTCTTCTGGCACCCCCATAATTCAGATGTTGGTATGCTTGAAGTTGTCCCAGAGGCTCCTTACACTATCTTCATATATTTGGATTCTTTTTTCTTTTTGTTTTTCCGGTTGGGTGTTTTTTGCTTCTTCGTATTTCAAATCTTTGACTTGATTCTTGCGATCCTCTTGTCTGCTGTTGAATCTCTGTATATTATTCTTTATTTCAGTCAGTGTATGCTTAATTTCTAGTTGGTCCTTTTTCATAACCTCGAGGGTCTCACTAGATTTCTTGAGGGTCTCACTAAATTTATCGGCGGTTTCTAGAAAATTCTTGAAAAACCTTGTAAGTGTGGTTTTGAACTCTATATCCTGTAGTTTGCTTTCCTCCATTTCTGTCATTTGTGACCTGTTTCTTTGTCTCTGCATTTTTTTTATGCTTCCCTGTGTTGATAGAGTGGCTTTGTGTGCTAGGTGTCCTATAGGGCCCAGTGGCTCAGCCTCCCCAATTACCTGAGGTGGACACTCTTGGTGCACCCCTTTGTGGGCTTTGTGCACAGTCTTGCTGTAGTTAAGCCTTGATTGTTGTAGGTATCACTGGGAGGAATTGACCTCCAGGCCAATTGGCTATGAGAATCAGCTGTGTCTACAGTGGGAGAACTTCTGTGCTGGAGACACCCTTCTGGGGCAAGACTTGCTTCAGTGGGGCTTTGGTGCTCACTGAGTCTTCCCCCTTAGTGTTTTCCTCATGGATCTGAGGAGTTGTAATCTTGATGGTCCCACTCTGACCACTGGGTACACTGGGTCTTGGATCTCTAAGGAGGTGCTAATTTAGCCCCTGCCTGTGGCTACCCAGCAGGAGCTATGGAGAGATTCCTCTTCTTTGTTTGGGGTTTGGAGGTGCCCTGATGAGGCCCAGCTGTGAAGCAATGCAAGCTGCTGTGGGGCCTTGAGCCTTCTTTCGGATGTTCTGGGTCTCTCTGACCCAGTTGTGGTTTGTTAGGTAATTTTAGATTGCAAAGGGCCAGGCCATTCATATGCAAAAGCCTCTGCACACAGCTTGGGTGGGGTGGGGTCTCAGGGAATCAACAGGGTGGAGCAAACAGCTATGGCTGATCCTCAGCCCTGCCCTAAGAGGCCCTGGGTCTCAGTGTCTGGAGGTAATCACTGCAAGCACCTCTGAGAGAAAGCTGCCCTTGAGTTCCAAACACTGCCACACAGTCCAGTTTCTCCTCGTATGAGTCTGGGTCCCCATAGACTCACCCGGAACTAGAGTTCAGAGTAGTTGGGAGCTTGTGCCTCCCTCTCGATTGAAAAAGACAACCGTGTCCTCAGTTGCCAGCCCTTTCTGTGCGTGCCTTCGTACCTCTGCACTTTACTTCTGCACCTCCTCTGAGTCTGTGTGCTTTTCTCTTTCCTTCTAGTTGTAGAATTTCCACTCAGCCAGCCTTCCTGTGGTTCTGGATGATGTCGGTTTTGTCTTTTAGTTGTATTTTCGAAGTGGTTGTGTGAGGCAGCAATTTCAGGTGTTTACCTATGCGGCCATCTTGGTTTTTTCTATCCGCCTGTATGGTCTTAACGGAGGATTTAGTATTACTAAAATGAGTTTCCACATTTCCATATGCTTGTTTCTAAGTCCTTCCTCCCTGTTTATACCTCTTCTCCATCTATACCTTCCATGATGCCACTCATCATGAGGTTCACTCATTCCCAGGTATTTTGTTTAGAACAGTGACTATATTTTACAGTGGAATGAATATGGGTGGAAGATGGGAAGGTCAGGGTAGGGTAAACTTTTGAAGTCAGGAAAGAAGATATTTATTATATCTTGTAATCTCTCTGTACTTATAGTTCCTCTGCATAAACCTTGCACTTTTAATGGTGCTTTACAGTATTAATTGAGCTACATCAACTACCTATTCCCATACTTCTAGATATAGACTTTTTTCTTTTCATTAAAGTTTTATTTCTCAATTAGAGGCTCGATGCATGAAATTCATGCAAGAGTAGGCTTTCCTTCCCCCGGCTGCCGGCACTGTCTTCCCTCTGGCACCTGGGACCCAGGCTTCCGTCTGGCTGCCAGCAGGTACCTGGGACCTGGGCTTCCCTTACAGCCCCGGCTTCGTCTGGAAGGACATCCAGTCTAATTAGCATATTGTGCTTTTATTATTATAGATTACAGTTGACATTCAATATTATATCAGTTTCAGGTATACAATATAATGCTTAGCCATTTATATAACTGATATTTTTTGCACCTACCTGACACCATATGTAGTTATTACAATATTATTGACTACATTCCCTATGTCATATTTTACCCCCATGACTGTTTTGTGGCTACCAATTTGTACTTCTTAATCCATTCATCTTTTTCACTTAGCACCCCCAACTTTCCTCCCCTCTGGCAACCATCAGTTTGTTCTCTGTATCCTTGAGTCTGTTTCCATTCTGTTCATTTATTTTATATTTTATATTGTACATATAAGCGAAATCACTTCGTATTTGTCTTTCTCTGTCTGACTTATTTCACTCAGCATAAAACCCTCTAGGTACCTCCATGTTGTCATAAGTGGTAAAAATCCATTCTTTTTATGGCCAAGTAATATTCCATTGTAGATATCTACAACTTTTTTTGTCCATTTGTATTTTGATTGGAACATTTACTTCATTTACATTTAAAGTAATTATTAATAGGTATGTAGTTATTGTTATATTATTGTTTCCTATTGTTTTTGTAGTTCTCTCTTTCTTATGCTCTTGCTCTCTTTTCTTATATGTTGATGCCTTTTTGTAAGGTTGTGTTTGGATTCCTTTCTTTTTATTTCTTGTAGATTTTTGGTTGGTGGTTAACATGTGTTTCATATACTATATGTATATATATATATCATATATATATATATTCCATGTTTAATGGCTGTTAAATCATGTTGTTTACCCATATCTTCAGAAAAAAAATCACTTCTATTGTCGTGGTATACAACCTGCTTCCCTATTGATAATGGTCTGGCCCTCTAGCAACTTCAGCGCAAAATTATAGCTAATTTGCCTACAAATGTCAGGTAGTCATAATAATCTGGCCACTCAGTGTATATCAAGCTATGTTTTAACAGTCTATTTTAAGTTGATGGTCACTTAAATTCGAACACATTCTAAAAACACTACCATTTTTACTGACTCCCTCTGTGTTTATGTTTTTGTCATTATTATTTTTTTACTTCTTGTATGTTTTTGTATGTATCTCTTAAAAAGAGATAATTGTAATTAACATGATCTTCCTACTTTTGCCTTGTGACCTTTGTACTAGCTTTAGTATTGGTTGAACCACTGCTTTTATTATGTGTTTGCCTTTTTCAGTGAGAATTTTTTTCTTTGTGCTGTTTTCTTACTCATATTTTTTAATTTTCTTCTTAAAGAAGTCCCTTTAATATTTCTTGTAATATTGGTTTGGTGGTGATGAACTCCTTCAACTTTTTCTTGTCTGGGAAGCTATTTTTTTGTTTTATACTTGTTTTTGAACAGCAGGTACATTTTTCCATGTCTGGATTTGTTTGGAATCCAATTGACTCCTAAAAGATAGATGCTTATAAAAAATAGAGAACAGTACATTATGATGCCTATTGCCAAACTCATCTTATAGAGCTGCTATTTTCTCATTGATTTTTAAAGAATGTCAGTGGTGAAACTGTACAGCACTGTAAGCATAAATTGTAATTATTTCTGGGAAAGTTCATACAAAAAGCTGCAACATAACAATATGAACTGAATACCATAGCAATATGAACTGAATACCATGAAGATTATAAGAAACAAAACCAGTAATGCCAGTCTGCTAAATCATCACCGTTTTTAGATTAGGCAATAGGTAAAGGAAACAGCCATGTTATATCCCAAGGAACTGACTTACACTATAGAACAAAGTCATGTGTCTGGGGATGTTAACCAGTTCCAGTACTGGTAAACATGGTTTTCTTTTGTTGCAAACAATGCTGTTTTTAAGCAAACTAATTAATGCATACACTGACAAACAAATCCAACAAAAGAGGCACTCAGAGGCACTGTTCACTGAATACTAAAATTTTGAAAGGAAAAATCTATTAGGTCATTTTAGGCATTTACTTCTGCCAAAGAAGGATTGTTCTTTTGACCTTATTTTTCTAACTTTCAATTCTATTCATTAGGAACTAAGATTTTCCAAATCTTCTGTCAAAATTCTTCCTCCTACTATGTTCACTATTTAAAAGTTTTCTGGTAATTAACTCATTTCCCTTTTCTTTTGCTTATACACATCAGCAACAATTTATACTAAGGATCCAGTGAGGAGTAGTCCGTGGCTTTCTGCTCTTTCCAACACCACTACTCAATGAGTCTTCTGGTATTCTTTAGGAAACTTACTGGATTCACTTGGTCCATGGGAAAATCACCACTATACTCATTTCTCCTTGGGGACAGCCCAGAGAGTCGGACCATCATGTGCTCCAGTCACTGGGTAGTGGACAAATGCTAAAGAAGCAAAATGACCTGAAGCCTACAAAGGCAGAAATAACTTGGTCAAGAGACTGTAAAACCAGAAGAATCAGAGTAGCTAGTGCTGAAAGCCAGACAAAGCTGAGACATGTTCACTGGTACATCTAATAGCTAAGGAGGATAAGTAGTCTCCCCTTCTTTTCATTTCCCTTGGGATGATGACCTCTGATTGCTGTAATGTATTTACTGAGCAAATATTTGAAGAGTACTTACCATGTAAGCATCAGTAACTGCATAAGATCTTGAGGCTAAAAGAATGAAGAGGAGGTAAATTCTCTGTTCTCATGACATTTGCAAGGAAAGGCCATGTGGTTTCAGCACAAACTGGGGCAGGGTGTGAATCCCAGCTTTGCTCAGTTTCCTTATCTATAAACTAGAGGCCCGGTGCACAAAATTCATGCACAGGTAGGGTCCCTAGCCTGGCCGGTGATTAGGGCCTTCCAGCTGCCATCCGGGGCCTTCCTTCCCCAGCTGCAAGCTGCTGGACAGGGCCTTCCTTCGTTCCATGCCGCCCCACGGTAGTCAGCACATGTCATAGCGAGCGATCGGACTCCCAGTCTTCCTGTTGAACTCCCGAGGGGACACTTTGCACGTTAGCCTTTTATATATACTATAGATTGTTGGTAGTAATAATACTTACCTCATAGGAATGCTGTGAGGATTATATAAAATAACAAATGTAAAGAACAATGCCCGGTCCAAATAAGTACTACATAAATATTAACTAATATTGCCACAATGTACTCTTATATACACTCATGTGTTGCATAATGACATTCTGGTCACATTGCACTGCCGGATGTGTCATTCAAGAACCAAAAGGTTAGAGGAAAATCCGCTGTGTAGTCGGCTATACCATCTAGATGTGTGTACTCTGTGAGATTAGCAGGCCAATGAAATCACCTATCAGTGCATTTCTCAGAATATATCCCTGTTGTTAAATGATGCATGACTGTAGTAACAAAATATTTCCATTAGTGATGTAATGCCAGTGGTCTTAATTCAGCATCTAGAAGGGTTCAGGAATCTGGAGAAGGCGCTGTGTGTAAATTGATTAGAGTCCAGAGACGAAACATAATTTTGGAAGGCATTATGGGGAGTCAGAGAAGACTTAAGCTAAAGGAACTAAGTCCTCCCTTGTCTCAGGACCCCTTGCTATTTATTAACACAAATTGTCCTAGGCAAGGTAGATATACACATCAAAAGGTAAGGTTTGGTATACAGAATCCATTGTCAGATTGGGGAAATTGCCTGTGGCTGTTCAGGTGTTTGGCCAGTAGGAGGCAATAACATGTAGATTGAAATGCCCTCAGCTGTCTGGCAGTAAGCAATCATCTTATGCATACTTTTCAGGTTTGGGGAAATGCCTTCAGCCATCTCCAGATGATTCAGCCCTGCTGACATGCTGGAATTGGCTTCCAGCAGTTATGCAACAGGAAGAAGATAAAATATTAAAAATAAAATGATATAAAATATATAGCAGTGGCAGAATTGAGGGAAAGCTGGCACTAATTCATACTGGCTGGTCAGGAAAAGCTTCACAGAAAGGTAAACTAAGACCTGAGTACCACCATCAAAATACAAAGAAAACCAAAACCCTTCAGAGTGATCTGGAGGTAGTGTTCCTTGTATAGGAAGCAGCAAATGAGACTTCCAGGGGTTTAGTGAGTAAAGGGAAAAATTGCAGGAGTCGCCACATCCTAAAATCTCCTTTAGACCATGTTAAGGAGTATAGATTTTATTCCGAGTGCAGTGGGATGTCCCTGGAGAGTTTGGAGAAGCAGATGGAAATTTTTGAAATTCACTGCTGAGTCAAGTAGTACACTGAGAGACCAGTAGGGAGCCGAAAACCAGGATTACAGGCTTTATTAGGGAAAGAGACCTGCCGAGCTGTCTCACAAGGGGAGAACAGCAACCCCTGCAGAAGTGGGCACTACTTTTGAGGGGGGGAATGGGAAGGAATGGGGGCTTAGTGTACTTGGTGCGTGCTTATTGGTGGCTTAATGTGTGGTCCATATAGGAACAAGGGCTTAGGGTATTTGGCAGGTGTTGATTGGTGGTTCAATGTATAGATCATATAAGGTACATGGTTAGTCACTCAGGTATTTCCGAGCTGCAGGTTACGTCATACTTCGCCCACCAGTTGGGGGAAGGGAGGACCTATCATACACAATGGTTACATTTCTTTTCTTGCTCAACATTCAGTTTTTCTTAGTTAATTATTGCATTCTTTTCTTCCATTTGCTTACTTTACTATGTATTTATTGTGAATTCTTCCCAACTATCTAGTAGCCTCAATATAATTTTGCGTAGGTCAAATACGTCCACTTATCTGTTAGTTTTTTGTTTTTCCTCCTGTACTGTTTTTGTTTTTCCTGCTACTTTTCTTGTTCTTGTTCCAATCTGTCCTGGTTTCTTTCCAGGCCAGCTGCAAATTGTCTTTCTAAGACTTCTCCTTGCCACCCATTATCCTCTTTATTACGTCTCCAGATTTCTGAGTCTTGAAGCTTCCTCTTCCTTAGTTTACTTCCTCCTTCATGTGGAGCATTTCCTGCAATAGTCACCAAATAAAGAGTGCATGAGAGGTAAATATTTTGATTCTTGCATGCCTGAAATACTTTTGTTCTACTATCAGACTAGTTTGATATTTGTGAATAGCCTTCTAGGTTAGAAATGATTTTTCATCAGAATTTTAAAGGAATGGCTTTATTGTTGTCTAGTTTCCTGTGTGTCACTAATGAGAAGTCCGAGAACACGCTTATTTCACATCTTTTTTTACCTGTGACCTGTTTTCTGTTCTTTCTTGATCCATTCAGCAACTCTTTTTAAGTTAGTGTTTGAAAGTTTGATGGTAACATGAGTCCTTAGTCATTCATCCTAGAAAATTTTCTGGTCATATATCTTTGATAATTTCTTCTTTTGTTTCTTTGGTATTTGTTGTTATTGTTTTTCTTAAACTCCTATTAGCTTGATGTTAGACATCCTTGATTGATCCTATAATTTAAAACATTTTTCTCTCATTGTGTTCCAGTTTTCTGGGTTGGGGTGTTACTGGTGGAAATGGCAGTGAAACTGGACCTCAGTTCTTGAGTTTGGCAATGAAATAATTCTGAGCCAAGAACTCAAGTTATAAGAGAAAGTTTATTTAGAAAGTTACAGAGGTAGTAGAATGAGCCATCTGGGTTGTGTGGGCTCAGGAAACAAGATATAGAAGCTAAAGAAGGGCCCCTGGAGCTTAGGAGAAAGGCAAAGATAACACATGGCGGTGGGGGAGGGGGGCGGGGAGATGAGGGGGAAGGGAAAGACTCTGACTTGCTCCCTAGAGGGAGAACATGTCTTGGTTCTTCCTCTTGAGGGTTTTAAAGGCTGGGAGTGTAGGGGAGGACTTATGGGAGGATCTCAATAGAATAGTCATCAGCTTTATGCTTGTAATTTAAAATGAGATTTATTCCCCTGACTTCATCTACCCTTTGGTGTGGTTGGAACCAATGACAGTATTGGATTTCTGCTATCTATCTCCCTGAGTAGGGTAATTTAAGCTATTTATCCTCTGGTGGGGAGAAGTGTGAACCATTTACTCCTAAGTGTCCTTAGTTAGGGAAGATAAGATTTTGCAATTTTAAGATGGCTGTAAACTGCTTGGCCATTTAACTGTCTCAGGTTCCCGGCTTCATCTGTCCTCCCTTGCTTGCCTGTCTCAGGGGGGAAGATTTTACCTATGTTATATTCCAGCCTTTTTATTTCATTTAAAATGTTAGCCTCCATATTTCTAAGAGCTTTTAAAATTCTCTTTTTAAGCCGAAACCGGTTTGGCTCAGTGGATAGAGCATCGGCCTGCGGACTCAAAGGTCCCAGGTTCGATTCCGGTCAAGGGCATATACCTGGGTTGCGGGCACATCCCCAGTAGGAGATGTGCAGGAGGCGGCTCATCGATGTTTCTCTCTCATCGATGTTTCTGACTCTCTATCTCGCTCCCTTCCTCTCTGTGGGAAATCAATAAAATATATTTTAAAAAAAATAAAATAAAATTCTCTTTTTAAAATGATCATGTTCTTGTTTCATGGATGAAGTAACTTCCCTATATTTCTGAACACATTAATTATAATTAAAACCTATATTTCTGAGGAAAATAATTATAATTAAAACTGTTTTCTCCTGTTCTTTGCACTGTCCCTCCCCCACATCTCTTTGTTTCTGTTTCTTTTGGGAGGTGGTACATTTCATGTTGGAGGCCTTCCCCGACTAGCTGATGACTTGTGTTGATCCATTTATATAGATATATGTGTCTTTTAAATTTTATTTTTCAGTCCAGTTTACATTCAGCATTATTTTGTAGTAGTTTCAGGTGTACAGCATAGTGGTAGACAATCATGTACTTTACAAAGTGATCCCCTGATGTTTCCAGTACCCACCTGGCACCATACATAGTTATTACAATATTGCTATGTTCCCTATTCTGTACTATACATCAATCCATTATATTTAAGAGTGGGCCTCTAAGAAGCCTATAGGAAACTCTGTACATACACTTTGTTCCTCTGGTTGTTTCATTGTTATGTGATGTCAAGTAACACTCCCTCCATGTTCTGCGTGGAGTAGGGTTCGGTATCTGAAAGAGGGACCGCACACAAATGAGAGAGAAATGACACGAGATAATTTTGCAATATCGGGGGATCAGGCGGGCAAGTCCCGAAGGACTTCCACCCACGCTCAGGCTGCTCCAATCTTTTATTGATCTGGAGTAGCCCTTAGGGTAAGGAGGTTTCAATGACACACAGATCAGCAGACAATTTCCAGGAATAGACAAAGTATCTGATTAGCTCATCAGTAGATGATTTCCAGGAATAGGCAGAGTATCTGATCAACAATAATCAACAAGGATCTACATAAGTATCTAAGGAATTAAGTGAACTAAGGTGGGGATGTTGCTTCAACTATTATTACCTAAATTAACTGGGTGGTTCCTAGATTAACTGGGTGGTGCACAGTTCTGACCTTTGCTAGGACTTCAAAGGTTACTAGCTTTTGGGGGTCTGTCTAAACTCAGCTAGTGAAGACAATGAATGGACTCCGGCAACATGACTGCTGTAGATAGTGGGAATGGCACAAGGCATCTAACTGGTGGGGTCAGACCAGACCTGGATTCAGCAACCCTGGTACTTGGGTTCTGGCTAGGAAAGAATTCAGACCCAAGACCCAAACTGTAAGAGAACATTCATTTGGTAAATCACAGAGGTAGAAAAAGTAATTCCTCGAAGAAATGGGCTTAGGAAACGAGTTATGGAGGTAAAGGAAGGGCCCTGGGAGCTGGGGAGTGAGGAAGCTAATGGTAAGGTGCCTGGGGCAGGGAGGGGGGAGGGAAAGGCACTGGTTCCTCTATCCTAGGGTTTTAAGGATTGAGATTTTAGGGGAGACACCAGGGGAAGATCTCAATAGAATATTCAGCAGCTTTTCAGGTGTGTCCTTTTGAGAGGGTTAACATGAAAATCAGGCAGACAGAGCAGGGGGCCAGTGGAAAACAAAGGCAGGTGGAACATAGGCAGGGGTAGACAGGGCAGTTTGAGCAGCCTAATCACAGAAACCAACCAGGCTGAAATAATAAAATGTTTCTGGACTCAAAGCGGGAGGCATGGGAAACCAAGGGAGGGCCTGCAACAATAAGGTGTACTAACACATAGAAACAGAGAAAGTTCAGCATGGAAACAGAGAAAGAACACATAGAAACAGGGAAAGTTCAGATCCATTGCTTGGCAGAAACAATTGAGGGAATCAGTCAGGTGACGACACGGATAGATATGGAAGCAGGCTTGTAGCAAATATATACCCCTGGACTATAAGGCTTTAACGGGCAGCCCATTATTGGGCCCCTTCCCCTTGAGGGGAGTCTGAATCTGCTTGTAATAAATTTTCCACACTTTTGCTTAAATCTTTTGGTCCATGAAGATCATTCTTTGGCATCGAGAGATACGACCCTGGGAAAAACACCTCGGCTCACAGTTCTGGTCATCACGGTCAGGGTCTAGTTCTCCACTGATTGAATGGCTGGCACCAGGGCAGGGGGGTCATTATTCAGTGTAGCTGGTCCTAAGGCTTGAGGCATAGGTGTTATCTCTGTTATGCCCAGATTTCAAGATCCCCATTAGACCATACCAGGGAGCCAGCCGAGTCCGATGCAAAAGCAGAGAGTCTTTTATTCGAGCTAGCTCGGCTCCCCCACCTCGCCGACACAGCAGCAGGAAGCAGAGAGAGTCCTAGCCAGGCGTGAAGAGGAGTTTTATAGGGGGGTGGAGTCAGGGTAGGAGAGGGGACTGTGGGCCCTGCTGATTGGCGAGGCGCAAGTCGGTGTCTCGTTACACAGGATGTGGTCATCTTTATGGTGTGCACTTCCCTTGATTGTCATTGGTTAGTTTAAAGAAATCCTGGGCGTGGCTAGCAGAGGCTTAGGCTTCCTGGAAGAAGGTAGCACATGGCTGCTGCCCCAACATGGAGGATACGGGGCAAGATGGAGGGCATAGCCCTCGCCCTTTCAATCTCTAGGGAGGAAAGGTCCAGGGCATCCTGGTCTTAATCGAATGATCATTGAAATCTAGGGGAGAAAAGTCACCCTGGGGGTGACCTTACAATTGTCTGTTGCTAGGCACCTGGGGCTTTCTGCCCTGGTGACCTCCTGTACCTGACCCATGGTCCTTGCTCTGCTCATGTCTGTCTACATAGAAGTGACTAGGCCAAAATGTTTTTTAACTCTATATCCTCATTTAAGGTGTTATTAATTTTGCAGGAAGAATCACCCAACCTGCATAGCACTTCCTGCCTTTATTCTGTGGTCCCACCAGGGGCAGGAGACTAGATATTTCACCACTTAATCTCCTTGAAAACAGTGTTTAGATTTCCTGAAGCCTAGATCTCTTGTGGCTCATCTCTCCAGTGAATAAACCTGCTGTGTCCTGCTGCAGTCAGGAAAGAATAGTTACCTGGCTGTGCTGGGTGGGCATGGAGACTGGTGGTATAGCCTTCCACACACCAAGGTTACATGCTCTAGCGCAGCGGTTCTCAACTTGTGAGTCGCGACCCCTTTGGGGGTCGAACGACCCTTTCACAGGGCTCGCCTAAGACCATCAGAAAACACATATATAATTACATATTGTTTTTGTGACTAATCACTATGCTTTAATTATGTTCAATTTGTAACAATGAAAATACAACCTGCATATCAGATATTTACATTACGATTCATAACAGTAGCAAAATTATAGTTATGAAGTAGCAATGAAAATAATTTTATGGTTGGGGGTCACCACAACATGAGGAACTGTATTAAAGGGTTGCGGCATTAGGAAGGTTGAGAACCACTGGTTTAGAAAGAAGAGATGTAAGTGGGAAGCTTACTGGGCCCAGTTGAGTGACCCGCAGGCATTTCTAGCCAATAGCATTACTTTTGATAGACTGAGACCAGCACAAAACATCCTCTCAGTCTACTCCTATGCAGAAAAAAGTTAACATAGTACACCTGAGACTGCTAGGCTTGCAAAGGTCTACTGCAAGGCTGGCCCCTGGTTGGTGTCTGGGAATTTAGGTTTCTAGGGGGTTCCCCCAATTCCCTGATAAGAGTGGCTCACTGTGTCTAAACTATTTACACAAACAATGTGGTTTCTGTTGAACATCTGCTTCTGTTCTGGGAGTCGGAAATTTTGGTATGTGCTAGGTATAGGATGCCTTCATGACCAGCCCCCGCCCAATAAAAACCTGAGCACTGAATCTCTAATGAGCTTCTATGGTAGACAACATTTTCCATGTGTTGTTTTAACTTGTTGGTGGAGTAATGAAGAGCATGACTACAGAGAGAGGATTCCTGGAAGCTTGTATCTAGTTTCCTCTGGACTTTGTCCCATTTACCTTTTCCCTGATTTGCCTTGTGTCAAATAAATCTTAGCTGTGAGCACTGTGGCCAATTTTCTAATCTGTCAGATGGGGTTTATGATAATAATATCTACCTTATAAGAGGTGTGATGATTATGAAACATGTGTGGAATGAAGGGCCCGCTGTAGGATGCATCTGATAGAGGGTGATTGTTATTCTGGAGTATGTTGATATAAAGAACATCTTGTGTTTATGTGTTCATGCTCCCGTCTTTTTGTCAGAGTAATACTGACATATCCATTCAAGTAAATTAACTCTCAAATCTTGGATGACACATTTGATGAAAACAGGTTCACATGCCAGCTTATAAAGACCCCTGTTCCTTTCACTAAAGTGTGTGTGTGTGTGTGTGTGTGTGTGTGTGTGTGTATTAGTTTCTTCACTTAATAGACATGAAATAAATTATTTTTGTTTGGTCAAAATTCACATGTTGAATCCTAACTCCCAAATGTGATGGTTTGAGGAGGTGGGGCCTTTGGGAATGACTAGTCCCTCAGGAGTAGGATTAGTGCCTCCTAAAAGAGGCTCCCGAGAGATAATTCACCCCTCCTTTCACTGAGGAGGTAACAAAAAGTCTGCAATCCAAAAGAGGACCCCCCATTAGGCATGCCGGCACCATGACCCAGCCTGCAGAACTGTGAGAAATAAATGTTTGCTGTCTATATGGTGCTGTGCCCGTTTTGATATAGTAGCCTGAACAAACTAAGGTTGTTTCCCTTTCCTTCTCTTCATGCTACCCTTTGATGTGCGCCTGGAAGCCTGTAGAATAGTACACATGACCTATTCTAAAGGCTGAAAGTTGCAGAAGTGAGGAAGGGGCATGGAGTGGAATTAGAGAGGAACTTTACGGTAGTTTATTAAGTTGTGACTAGTGGAAGCTATTAAAACAAAATGCACCAAAGATATATCACATAAAACTTTGCTCCCGCTACAACTATTTTCTTTACAAAGTTTGTCCTTTGGCTGTCTTGAGACGGAGGAATGTTGCTGAATGCCTTATTAAAGAGTACAAAGCTCTCCAAGGTATGTGATATCTCTTATGATCAAGAAAGCAAACCACTGAGAATACATACCAGCTGGTAGGTAACATGCCTGAACACCGCAAGCAGTGTACTGCCTGAAAGCTGGCTTACAAGGAAAGTACAGATCACACTTGTTCAAGGCAGAAGTCCAAGGCCATACTGGCTCTGGGCTCTGTGGCTCCAGTTTTAGAACAGTCTCACATTGAAAGAGTTATCCCTCCTCGGGAACTGTCCATTAATGCTCGCATATTTAAGACATGATGCGGGGAGAATGGGGTTTTAGAGGGATCCCTTGCCCCTTCCACCACTGAGGACATGATGAGAAGTCTGTGACCCAAAAGAGGGCCCTTCATTGTCTGCTCCTATTTTTTGGGTTATTGGCATACAAGTTCTTTAATAATCCTCGTACTATCTCCCTAAATTAGTTCTCATTAGTCTCCTTTATCTTATATTTCTCAAACTTCCTATTTTTTTCTTTCTTTCTTTTTTTTTTGCTGCAAAAAGCTTTATTGTTTCATTTGGTCCGATGCATAGGAGAGGGCTCCAGGGTGGTCAAAGAATGGCTAGTAGTTTCGGGAAGAGGCTCAGGTAAAAGCCAGACACCAGGGGATGCAGAGGGGCCTCTCAAAGGCCTCTGGGCTCCAAAGGCTCCTAATCGTGCTTGAGGGTGAGCCTTTGGAAGAGATACTCGC
Organism: Myotis yumanensis; assembly: GCF_028538775.1. Lineage (NCBI taxonomy): Eukaryota > Metazoa > Chordata > Mammalia > Chiroptera > Vespertilionidae > Myotis > Myotis yumanensis. The sequence goes on from NW_027223754.1 coordinate 180,462,983, forward strand.
CCAGCCCAGGCTGGGGGCCAGCCAGCCTGCGGACGTGAGTCAGGTGTCACTCATCTTCTTGATGAGTTTCATCTCCTCACCCAGGAAGTGATTCTCTAGGAGTCACAGGATGAGGGTCTGTGCGGGTAGAACCCAGGGCCTGCAGCTCCAAAAGGGCCTGGTTCAGGCTCCTCTCCAAGGCCAGGGCGGCTTCCATGGCCCTGAGTTTTGCCCACTCATCCTGGGAGGCCTCAGCACCTCCTGAAGAGAATGCGGCCATAGCACTGGTTTTGCAATTTTAAGAGGCGATCAGCGCCCTTGCGCTTCTTCTCTGGCAACTCTCGAATAAATGAGCCACATCTTCGCGGTTGAAATAGAAGCCCAGAGAGAGGTAGGTGCAGGAGGCCCGCAGGTACAGGCTGGCCAGGCGGTTGACCGCAGCCTCCACCTCGGTGGAATAATTCTGACAAATTTGGGAGCAATAAGGAGTTATGGTAGAAAACAAAAAACAAAAAACACCGGTGTGTTGGCTGGTCCGGAGGTGGTTCTGAGGTGGTGACTGGATGAGACGCAGGAGAGTGGCCGGAGGCTGGGAGAAGGGGCATCCCTGGGTCTGTTCTGTCCAAACACTGTTGAAGCAAGAGATAGATCCGGGACTGCCAAGGGCATTTCCAAACTTCCTATTACTAACCCTTACTTACTGTTTACCGCTGACTGCTTTAAAGAGTTATATGATGATGAATTGCAATTTAGATCTGTCATAGCATCTTTTATTTCATCAGACCAAATAGGGTATTATCCTGATAGTTTGAAGTAGCTGGAATCACTGTGGGATAAAACATGTAAACATAAAACACACATACATATACTCACAATTCTAAAACATTTTTTCTTTTTTTAAAAATATAGTTTTATTGATTTCAGAGAGGAAGGGTGAGGGAGAGAAAGACAAACATCAATGATGAGAGGGAATCATTGGTTGGCTGCCTCCTGCACTCTCTATACTGGGGATCAAGCCTGCAACCTGGGCATGTCCCCTGACTGGGAATCGGAATCCAACCATGACCTCCTGGTTCATAGGTTGATACTCAACCATTGAGCCATGACAGCCTGGCAAAATCTTCTTTTTCTCTAGCAGAAGATAGACTGGTAGGGAGAAACAGTTCTTTACTGTTGAGCCTATTTTTATATAATTGGTGATTACATTATTATACATTTACAAGATCTATTTTTTACTTTGTAAAGTAATTACACTCATGCACAAAGTGAATTTACTACTTAAAAGCCATTTGTGGCAATACATTTGCATATTAGAAATCCTGTGACATATCTGTTTTGTATATTAAGACTGTCATATTCTGGGCTTGCTTATAGTGGGGGGAAATGGATGCCATCACTCGTGAGAAAGAGCCTCCAAACCAATTTTTTAAAATAGAGATATACATTAACCAGACTCTTTGAGGAAGTGGGTTATAACTCACTTGAGGACTGCACCAAATCCAAATGTTGAAGAAACCCCAGTGGAAGATGGCTTTTTCTGTATGTTGATCCAGCAAAAGCTAGTGGACCTCCTAGTACAATGGGAGAAGTGCTGGCCATCTGGGGTGGTCACATTGCCAAGAGGATTTTCGGAGCATCTAAGGTCAAACTACCACTTAGAACCCAGCTGGGCAGCAGGATTGTAAGGAAGCCATAGCACAAATTTATAGAGAGGTGAAGTATCTGAATCCTTTCTTCTCACTAAAAATCATAAATAATTTAAGTTTAATAGATGCCAAATTTTCTCAAAACAAAAACCCTTCAGATCTAATTTAAATCTGCACTGTAATAATTATAGCTAACATAAATTAAGATCGCACTCGGCCAGTGATGGCGAACCTATGACACGCGTGTCAGAGGTGACACGCTAACTCATTTTTTTTGGTTGATTTTTCTTTGTTAAATGGCATTTAAATATATAAAATAAATATCAAAAATATAAGTCTTTGTTTTACTATGGTTGCAAAGATCAAAAAATTTCTATATGTGACACGGTACCAGAGTTAAGTTAGGGTTTTTCAAAATGCTGACACGCCGAGCTCAAAAGGTTCGCCATCACTGCACTAGGTACTGGCAGAGGTTTTATGCAAATTCTCTCATTTAGTACTCACGAAAACTCTATTATTCATAGCATTTCACAAATGGAGAAATCGAGACACAGAGAGATTAAGTAACTAGACCAAGCTTGCAAAGCTATTGAATCTGGCATTGTCACTCCAGAAGCTAGATGCTTCACTGCTGCACAACAAGGTTTGCCTATCAGCTTGATAACCGTATGTTAGAACAAAGAAACAATGGAGAAATATTCCGAGTTCAGTAGTTTGTAAAATACTCTAACTTACATATTTCTTTTTTGCCTTTATAGCAAAGGCAGCTGAGGTTCAGAGTCAGTAATGCAAGGTTTGGAGACATGAGGTGACTTGCCCAAGGTCATATATCTACTAGATAATGGGGGTAGAGCTTGAAACAAATCTTGCAATGAAACCGGAACTCACAGCTTAATGAGATTTAGGAAAAATTCCCAGGGGCATTTCAATGTCTATCCAGAAGTATGTGGAAGTTAGAGGAGATAGGCAAAATATGTTGTGACTAGATGAAGGCATTTTTAGTAAGGGTCTATATATCTCAGACACAGAGCCTGAACAAATGGCCATATTGAAAATCTAGTATTGATTTGTTTATTCCTAACACAATGAGTTTATATTTTATTGATTTTTTAGGGAGAGAGAAGAAAGGAGAGGGAGAGAGAGAGAGAGAAACATTGATCAGCTGCCTCCTACACATCCCTTACTGGGGATCAAGTCTGAAACCCGGGCATGTGCTGGGCATGTGCCCTGATGAGGAATGGAACCAGTCACCTTTTGGTGCATGGGATGATGCTCAACCTGAGCCATACAGGCCAGGGAAATCAGTTTTTAATTTAAACAAAAACATGGTGGATTTATACATTCAATCAATTTATTTAAAAAAACTTTTGAGGTTCACATTTGCCTGACTGTACTAAGCACTGGAAATCCAAGAGAATAAAGTCATTGCCCGGACAGGAGGGGACTGGCACAGCAATCAGCAGGGCAACCCTCAAGTGTCCTAACTGATTCAGTAAATGGCGGGTTAAACTAGTGTCTCCAACCTGCAGAACTCACACAGCAAAACTTTCCAAAGCGGCACACAGGACAGGCAAGTGTTAGGAAGCCTTTCAGCTTCCAGGCTCCCCACCTTCATCGAAGTGTTTCCCAAATCTTGCCTGCAGCAGGAAGCACCTTGCCAGTAGTCTTTTCCCACCTCCCATTTTATAACACCCATCTCTCACATGCTACAAAATAAATGCTTTTCTTTCATCCCCTCTAAATTGTCCAGCACGCTGCAAAACCACCAGGGCTAAAGAAAGGAATGGGTCAGATTACTGTATCAGTAAAACCTCTTCCAGTCAAGTCACCACAAACCTGTTATCAGGCTTCCTGTCTTTGTCTTGCTGCTGTTTCACACTCCCTTGCAGGTGCAATAGGACCCTAGAAACAGAAAGGTTTGGTGTGCATGGGATACTCTCCATTCAGAAGCAGCAGGAGCAAGGGCACATTTTCACAGACCCAGCCTTCTTCCATCTCCTTGACTGTGGTCTGCAAATCCCCAGAGCAGTGATGATGGCAGGCCCTTGTTTCATCCAGGTGACAGATCTATGGTATGGCTCCAGGACTATTGCTCCGTATTGATATTTGAGTATTTGAGGTTTCTAAAAGCCATGCCAGGGATAACAAACATATGAGGTGTGCCCTTGGCCCTTTCACCATGAGAAAGCTTGATGGACTCTCTCATCCATTCATGTCTCTCTTGCACACTTGGAATGATCTCAAAGAGGAGGAGGTGATAAGGGCCCTGTTTACTTCTGATGGAGCAAAAGGGACACAGAGAAGTTGGTATTTTATAGTTTCTTGAACATATATGACTCACAGGAAAAGCATTTTCTTGATTTCTTTTTATTTATTTATTTATTTTTTAATATATTTTATTGATTTTTTACAGAGAGGAAGGGATAGAGAGATAGAGAGTTAGAAACATCGATGAGAGAGAAACATCGACCAGCCGCCTCCTGCACGTCTACTGGGGATGTGCCCGCAACCCAGGTACATGCCCTTGACCGGAATCGAACCTGGGACCTTTGAGTCCACAGGCCGACGCTCTATCCACTGAGCCAAACCGGTTTCGGCCATTTTCTTAATTTCTTTGTTAATCCTCACCTGAGGATATTTTTTTTCCATTGATTTTTTTTAGAGGGAAGTGGAGAGACAGAAAGAGAAAAAATATCAATGTGAGAGAGACACATCGATTGGTTGCCTCCAGCATGCACCTCAACTGGTGTCAGGGATAGAGCCTGCAACTGAGGTACATGCCCTTGACCGGAATTGAACCCAGGACCCTTCACTCTGTGGGCCAATGCTCTAACCACTGAGCAATCTGAGCAACCGGCTAGGGCAGGAAAACCATTTTCATCATTCCCAAAAGATTACAGCATCCCAAAATATCTCATTTTCCATTGGTACATACCTTTTAGTTTTTCTTAGTAGGAGTATGTTGTGGATTCTACTACAAGTAATTTCCTCAAAGTAAATTAACCTGCACTCTTAACAGCAGAGCAGCTACTTACGTTCTGGTGTAGAACAAAATGTTCTAAAAAGCAATCCAGGATATAATACCCTGGATGTTTAAAAACAAGTCTCATTTAATTAGGATTAATTTCTCCCTCTTGAAATTATGTGATTATATTTCTGTAAAAAAACAACAAAAACCCCCAAAACCATAAGCTGAATTGTTTCTAAACATGAAATGAAATTTCTAATCTTTCTATCAAGAACCCTTGGTTGTCTGTTTCTCTCTCCACCATCACTCCTTTTCAGGGTACCTGGTGATGACCTAGGCACTTGTACCGGTAAGGGTTTCTTCTGTGTACAAAGGGCATGGGGAGTGCAAATGAGGACAAGGGGAGGGTCAGGTAGGGACAGATAAAGCAAGAGAAAATTCTGACAGGCAGCTCCAGCGCATGTAGAACCCCACAGACTGAGCTCAGGAGGTTGCACTTCGAGACAATGGTTTCAAAGTGGAGAGTGTGCACCTGGGATGTGTAACAGAGACCAGTGGGCGTCAGACGCATTCATTATATAGGTTTATGTTTTCTCCAACATGTAGGAAAAAATTAAATTGTACTTATATTTTAACTCACAATGGCTGACATGGGCACCCTCTGCGCAGCCTGTCAAGTTATCACACTGTCACAGACTCTGAGCTGTGTAGGGGGTGTGGGGGTGGGGCAGGGGCAGTGTCACTGCTCTAAGAGGTCCCTGTGCAGCCTGTGCGGTCACCCTCCCTTAGCAGGTTGTGATTGTGATTATGGGAACCTGGTTAAGGAGATTTACAGATTATGTCAGCCTGTGTTCACTGATAATCCTTACAAAAGGGACAACTGGTTTTAAAAGATTTCTGCAAACAAAAAATAACAGCAGAAAGCCAGAATAAAATATTAGTTATATAAAAACCAGAAAACAACAAAAAGTAAGACAGAGCTAATATTTTTCCATTTCTTAGTATAAGTTCTTCATTATCCATGTTCTGAGATAAAAATAGCAATGCTGTAGTCAGAACTGACAAACAGTGGGGCACAAGATATTGGTACCATCAATAAGACTGTTTAAAAGATATATTTATTATCATTTATAATTCCTTGGTCCTGTGCCTTTAGCCAAGGATGGTACAAGAAAACAATCATAATTAGGAAGATATTTTAAAATGCTAATCATTTCATGTTTATCTCATCTTTTTTATTCTTATTTTTGTGTATGACATGTATTTGGTTATTTTCTTAAATAACAGAATAAACATGTTAGGCTTGCATGCTGTTTGGGTTAACATCGCTATAAAATCGATCTGCTACATTGTCTGGGCTCAGCTGAGTAGTTTTAGTCTGGGGTCTACCATGTGGTTTCAGTCATCTGAAAGCTTAAGTGGACTGAATGTTCAAGACAGACGTTTCACATGGTTGGCAGTTGATGCTGGATGTTGGCTGGGAGCTTATCTGGGACTGGTGACTAGTGAGCCTGCACATGGCTCTCCATGGGGCTTGGGCTTCTTACAGCCTGGTGGCTGGGTTCCAGATGGGGAAGTCTCAAGAGCCTTCAAGAGGAAGAAAGCAAAAGCTCCCTGGCTAGTTAAAATGTATGTCTAGACTTGGTACGGCACCACTTCTACACTTCTGCCATATTCTATTCGTCAGAGAGTCACAGGGCCCACCTAGATTCAGAAGGGTGGGGGGAAATAGACCACCTCATGATGGGGTTGAGCAGAAGAGCATATGCAATGAAAGATAAAAGGTTGAAGCTATCTTTGGAAAATGCATTCTGATCTTTGGAAAATAGAAGATGCCACACATGATCAAATTATTATTAATAGGAGTGCAGAAACATAAAATTTAGAGTCATTGGAACTGAAGGCAAGATGACCAAGCTTGTGGTCAAACTGACTTGACCTACAGCTGTTTGATCTTGGGAAATGTAGCCGACCTCTCTGGAAATCCATGAAATAGAACCTATGGTGTGTGGTGGTGGTGTTGGAGGGGGGCTCTTTGGGGTATTAGATAAGAAATGTGTACCCAAAGTGCCCAGAATATCATAAGTGGCTGAGCCTCTGGCAGATATTATTCTGCCCACAGCACAGCCCAGCCTGGAAACGGTAGCTGTGGGCGCCAGGTAATGACGTCATGTAGCAACGCCCAGCTTCCTCTCCCTAGCTACTAGCCTCTTTGCACTTTCCTCAGCCCAGTAACACGACTTGCTTTATAGCCAGGTGCAAACATTTTACACTTTAACCGAAAGTCTGTGAAGCATTTTTCCCATGCCTATCTCATTTTATCCTCACAGAAGTCCTGGAGTAGGTAGAGAGGAGACTCGGTGGAATCCTGTTTTCATTAGCCCGAAAACAGAGATTTAGAAAGCTTAGACATTTGACCTGACTGAAAAGAACTAAGAAATGGTGGACCATGAAAATGACTTCAGGTTTTCTCACTGCACAGAATATAGTCAAACACTGCTGCAGTTAAATATTTTACCCTTTGTTCTTTCTGTGTGATCTACAATAATAATCTGCTTCATGTTATTTACTGCTGTGTTGCTGACAATTCTCTGAAAGAGAAGTTGGGGTGCTTCACTGGGCTGGAAAAAGTTTAGCTAAATCAGAAAGCAGGTCTAATTAAGCAAGTTTATTCTCTCTATATAAAAGGCTAAGTTGACTCACGCATGCATGATACATATAAAGCTCTTGCTGGTACCAATCGCACACGTATGTTTTGATCTGTCATTGTTGATCGTGAATTTGGTTGACACTTCTAGTATAGAGAAAGGGTGAATAGTGATATTAAAATATTTCTTCTAATTAATTTCCTTTCAATGTGCACAAATTCGTGCACCCGGCCACTAGTATAATATGATATAATACTAGAGGCCTGTTGCACGAAGAGATTCATGCAGTAGGCCTTCCCTTCCCCTGGCTGCCGGCACCGGTTTTCCTCCGGCACCCGGAACCCAGGCCTTTGCTCCGGCCAGAGCCTTCAGTCTTCCTTGCTCCAGCCAGAGCCTTCAGTCTTCGCTTTGCGCCTACGTATGCAAATTATCCACCATATTTGTTGGGTTAATTTGCATACTCTCCTGATTGGCTGGTGAGTATAGCAGAGGGTTGGTCAATTTACATGTTTGTCTATTATTAGGTAAGATGATATGATATGATATAATATGATATGATCCTATATAATAAAAGGGTAATATGCAAATCAACTGAAACGGCAGAACGGCCGGTCGCTATGACTCGCACTAATCACCAAGGGGCAGACACTCTATGCAGGAGCTGCCCCCTGGTGGTCAGTGAGCTCTCACAGGGGGAGCGCTGCTCAGCCAGAAGCCGGGATCATGACTGGTGAGCACAGCAGTGGTGGTGGGAGCCTTTCCTGCCTCCACGCCAGTGCTAATGATGTTTGACTGATGGTTTAGGCCCCCTCCTGGGCCTAAGCCAGCAGTCGGACATCCCCTAAGGGCTCTCGACTGAGGAACTCCCAAGTGCACAAATTTTGTGCACCAGGCCTCTAGTATAGTATAGTATAATATAATATAATATAATATAATATAATATAATATAAATATTTATCCTCTAGATCTTTGCTTAAGAATCTTGATGGAAAGCCTTTCCAGGCCTTTCTAAGTGTGTTACATTCTATTATTAGAGGCTCTGAAAGTGTAGGTGGCACTTTAGATTTGCAATTTTGCCTTTGTGAGATTAGTTACATCAGTAAAATTTTTCTACCTGGCTGGAGGCAATTCATGATAATGGGATGGATGTGAAGTTACATTGCATCCCCAGTACCTAGGTCAGTGCCTTCACACATGTTACATACATCAAAATATGTCAGATAGATGTTTTTACTGTTAAGTACTTACTGCTCAAGAAAGAGGTAGAATGAAAAAGTATATACTATATTTAGGAGTCATCAGTGTATAGATACAACCATGAAAATGCACAGGAAGCAATGCCATTGGGTTGAGCAAAATGAAGGCTATTAGGAACCTTGTTTTGGTGAAATCATTGGACAAACATCAAACTATAGTCACTTGAAGGGGGAAGAAGTAGGAGCAGTTAATACAGGTGGCATTTTCAAAGATTTTGGCTCGAAAGGGAGGAAAGGTAGAGGTGGCACTGTGCTTATTCTTTCAGAACACCAGTCTTGTATTATGTATGCTTTCTTGACTGAAAAGGGTGGATTTATAGGTAACTTTTAAAATAGCAAGAAAATTGTCCTGCTGGTGTTGCTCAATGGTTGAGCATCAACCTATGAACTGGGAGGTCACTGTTTGATTCTGGTTAGGGCACATGCCCAGGTCTCAGGCTCGATCCTCAGTAGAGGGCATGCGGGAGGCAGCCGATCATTGAGTCTCTCTCATCATTGATGTTTCTCTCTTTCTCCCTTTCATTTCCTTTCTGAAATAAATAAAAATATATTAAAAATAGCAATAAAAATGAAAAAAAATGAAGTTGTGTAGTGGCTACCTTTAAAACAATCACAGGCTCTGAATTAATGTCATGTGTAGACATTTAAATCAACCTTCGGAGTGCAAATAAGTTGTTTATAATTATTCAACCCAGGGTTTCTTTTTTTTCTTTCTTTTTTTTTGGTTAATCCTCACCTGAGGATATTTTTTCCATTGATCTTTATTTTTTTAGAGAGATTGGAAGGGAGGGGGAGAGAGGGAGAAGAGAGAGAGAGGGAGGGAGAGAGAGAGATCATATGAAAGATACTCATGGGTTGGTTGCCTCCTGCACACAAGCATCCTGATGGGGATGGGGATGAACATGCATCCCAGGTACCTGCCATTGACCTGGAATCTAACCAGGTAGTACATGGGCCCATGCTCTAGCCATTGAACACACGGGCAGGGCAAGAGTTTCTTATTCTTAAGCTTCGGGCAGGAGTCTCAAACTGGCAGCTATAGTGTTTACATAGTCTTTATTTTTTTATTTAAAAACTAGAGGCCCCGTGCACGGATTCATGCACTGGTGGGGTCCCTCGGTCTGGCCTGTGGGGATTGGGCCAAAACCGGCAGTCCAACATCCCCTGAGGGGTCCCGGAGTGCAAGAGGGCACTCTGCAAAGTTGCTGTCACTCGGCAGCTCCTGCGTTGAGCATCTGCCCCTGGTGGTCAGTGCATGTCATAGCTACCAGACAGTCGGCTGGTTGGTGGGTTGCTTAGGCTTTTATGTATATAGATTTGATTTTAAATTTTCTTTAAGAAGAGACTCCAGGTTTCCAGTGACACATTTTGATGACGGGACCTGCCTGGGCTCTATGGTCCTTGGAGCCTGGGACTCCACCCCAGTAAAAGAGGCTTTTCTTTGCCTTGTGGAAAGGGGAGGGGGAGAGGAAGAAGGATGTGTTGTTTTTTTGATAAGATTACAGCTGTATTATCTTTAGGGCTGTATAAAGTCAACTCTAAAACCAGACCAGGTTTAATTGCTTTTACCCAAAATAAACTGCCCTCCTCCCTTCCCTAGTTCAAGTCAGCCCAAGTCATCACTTCCTATTACTTTAAAAGCCTTTTTGAAGGCTCATAGTGTAGGCTGACATTACCCTATTGCCAGGGGAACACACCAGAGGAGACAATAGATATTACATCTTTCTATTCCAGTAGTAGTTCAAGCATCACTTTCCCAGTCCTCTTTCTAAATATTGCTCTCCCAGGCCTATATCGGAAAACTGTCAAAACAGTTTCATTGGGAGCCCTTGGTAGTCCCTTTTGGCTGAAAATGATGAATATGTGGGTAGAAACAGCTCTCAGGGAATATGAGCCTGGTAGCCCTGCGACACCTCAAGTTATAAATCCGACTGACTTAGTTTGCACAAGGAGGTCGGTGGCAGATAAGAGCCCATGCAAACTGTCCGATCCTGGCTGCAAACTCTCGTGGGGGCGACGGGGGCGGGGAGTGGGAGGGGGCGGAGACGGGAGGGGGGGGAGGATGGTGATGGTGGGGGGTGGGGGTTGGGTTTGGGGATGGGACAGGACTGCCTTTTGTCTGTTTGCCAACGGGAAATTTGGCCTATGTAAATATATTTCCTCGAGGTTGCCTTTGCCATAGCCGAAGGGCTTTCGGGCCGCTCACCCAGGGGTAGTTTAATAAATAAGGATGCTCGCGAAGTGCCTGCACTCCGAAAGGCACTCCAGGCGCTCCCCGCTGGCACGAACTCTTGTGCCCTGCCGGAGACTCAGTGGCCGGGATTAGGGCTTTGCTTTTCCCGCCCGAAGAGGGACCAGGCGGGCGGAGGCTCCTTTCTCTGGGATGCTGTGTGGTTCCTTGCGTCTTGTCCTTGCGCAAGGCCCCTGGCGGTGGCAGCCCCGGTGGCAGCCGGTGCCACGCGGTCCGTGCGCCAGAGCTGGGTCGCGCCGCCCGCTTTCACATCCAACTGCGCCCTGCGCGCCGCCACAGCCGCTCCTCGCTGCCCTGCGCTCCCGGAGGCTCCCCATGGCCAGCCTGCCCCAGGTACCTCGATCTTGGGAGTTTGAGGAAGGAGGGGGTTTGAGGAAGGGGGCAGATTAGACTCTGGGTCTTGGAAGCGCGCGGGCCTGGCTGGACTCATTGCCGCCTTGCCTGCAACATCCTGCTTCACCTTGCACCGCTGTTCCGCCTGCACAGAGGCATCCCCTCTTCCCGCAGCCCTGCCCGACATCCAGGGTCCCCAGCCGGCGACCTGCGCCTCGGAGAGTCCCCGCCAACCAAGTCCAAAGCCCCACCGTGACCCGCCGGGAGCTCGGCGCCCACAGCCGTTGGGGAAGGGAGGGTCGCCATGGAAGCCGCTTTGGGGAAGGAGGCGGGAGCGGGATTTCTGGGCTGCCAGTACCGACAGCCACATCCTGCGTGCCTTCGGGCCCCCCTCTCCCGCAGCCTTCTTCCTCCTTGAATCCCTTTCTTCCTTCTCTGCCATAGTTACTTAGCAGATTAGGTTGTATTTGTTTTATTTCATTTATTTTTTTGAAGGTCTGCATCTTTTCTCAATTCGCCCTTCTCCCATTGTGTCCCTCAGTATCTTTTAGATGACGCCCAACTCCAGGAGGTTTTGTCCTTGGCGCTTGGGTTCGCTGTGTCTGTGCGCCGGCCTCCGAGGACCCTGCCTCCGAGGACCCTCCCGGGAGAGAAGGGCTCCCTCTCCTCCCTGGGCTGTTCCAGCTTGGCCATTGTGCGCCTGTGATTGACAAGACCGCGAGGCTGGCGCGCCCAGGAGATTTTTCTATAAATGGCTTAAAGCCCTAGTCTAGACGACTTACTGGGATATAAGGGACACAATTACCTTCCTGTTCGTTGCTGGTGAACCTTGGCTCTGTGGGGGCGAACCTGGATTTTAAGCAGCCTGCTCTAAGCCAGCGGCGGCGGACAGAAGCAGCCACGGCCTGGGGCAGGGTGGGGGGGTGAAGGGCAGCGCTCTCCAAGGCGCTCTCCTTGGGGCTGTGCCTGGGTGTTCCTTCCATCCTCCTTTCTCTGCTTGTTTGGGTGCCGCTGCAGAGCCCACCTGGTAATGGTGAGTGACAGTGAATACCCCAGGCCCCAGTTACCCACCTGGCTTGGCTTAATGGATGTCATTCTTCTTTAAGGACTGCAATAATGGATGCTTGGAGGAATGTATGGGAGAAGCAGGATCAAAACCGGTCATGGGAACGTTGAAGGTAAGTCATCTGCCTGAGATTCCGTGAGACAACAATTCGACTGGATAAATTCATTGCTTGTTGACATTTTGGGTCGATTTTCACCGTGCGGGTTATACAGTAGTTTGATATGCTGCTGTGCATTTTAAATTCCACTCTTAGGGGGAAAACAATTTGGGGAGCCGGAGTACATTCATCACATCTAAAACTACAGGGCAGTTCACTACTTGCAGTATTTCATAAATCATAACTTTCTCTTGGCAAGTAATCAATTCGTGACTATTCACCTAAAGGTTTATCTGATTGTATAATAAGTGTCACCTTTACTCCACTTCTGGAAAGATTTAAACTCATAATTTTTTTTTTAAGCAGCGCCTAATATTTTACATTTAAAGTGTTGTGTTTTCTTCTTTCCTCTCTGAATTGTGGGTTTATGTATTAAATCTCATACTTCACAGAGGAATAGCGAGGGGCAACTGAGAAAGAATCTTATTCAAGTAGAATAAGGGCATCATGAAAATACAAATGTGAAGTATGACTTTCTCTATAAATCACTATAGTCCCTCCCCAACCCTGGAGGGTTTGCTGCTTCTCTTTAGGCTGGTTCTGCTCTCCTGCTGCCTGTCTCAGTCACTATCCATTGTCAACCATAGCACAGCGTGTCCTCATGACCTCACATCCTGGCAGGATGCAGAGAGGGAGTGAACCTTGACTCATCAATTTTACACACACACCCAACTCTTACTGAGTACCAGGCACTGTGCTGGACAGTGGATGTCCAAAAATACAGGCAAGACAAAGTCTCTGCTCTCAGGTTTTTTTAAAAAATCAAAACATTAGAATATAGTCATTCCCTCATTAAAATAAGTTTGTGAATTTTATTGTCCATATTATTCCTGGTCCTTTAGAGATAATATCCTCTACAACCTTGTAGCCGATTTGCTTCTAATACATTTTTGGGAACTTAGATGTTGAGATGGGTTTTTGAGAGAGTAAGATAAAGGGGACTCATACTTGATCATCTCTAAGGGTTATCTTATACAGTCAATAAATTCCTCAAAGGGTATAGATAAATACAACTTTCCCCAGAAGTTCATTATACTTTTTTTTTTTTTTTGAGAGTATGTTTATTAGAGTTGGGGACAGTGAAACAAGGAAGGGCTTAGGATAGAAGAAGCAGCAGGAGAGGCCTAGGTGGGGCTGCTTCGCTCCCTAGAAATGTCATAGGAAAGAAATGAACCTTGGTGAGACTGCTTTGGCTCACTGAGAAGTCACAGAAAAGTGGAAAATGGGCCTTGGAGACAAGCTTAGGGGGTTAGCCCAGGACTTGCTGCCACTGCCCATGACACTCCTGGTTGCTAGTCTCCTAGGACCCTTAGTGTCTAGGACAGCCGTGGGCAAACTACGACCCGCAGGCTGGATCCGGCCCGTTTGAAATGAATAAAATTAAAAAAAAAAAAAAGACCGTACCCTTTTATGTAATGATGTTTACTTTGAATTTATATTAGTTCACACAAACACTCCATCCATGCTTTTGTTCCGGCCCTCCGGTCCAGTTTAAGAACCCATTGTGGCCCTCGAGTCAAAAAGTTTGCCCACCCCTGGTCTAGGAGATGCCTGCCTGTGGGGGAAGGAGAGAGGGAAGGGAAAGGCATGAGCATGCTCCTGGGAGGTGGAACATACTCTTTAAACTTTAAACATAGAATATATATATATATATTTTTTTGCAAAGTAAAGAATTCACAAAGTAAATTATGTCTTTATTTGTTAATTTAGACTTCCATGTATTCGATTTTAGTTGGGGGGGAGGGTGCATATTGACATTCTACATTCATGTATTTACCTATCAAAACATGTGTTCTAATGGTGCTTGTAAATGAAATTGATAACTTGGGGGAGGAAATGATGGAGTTTATAGGAACATCTTTGCTTTTGACCTATTTTTAAATCTCTTTTAAAAAAAATATCATCCAAGGATATTTTTACATTGATTTATAGAGAGAGTAGAAGGGAGAGAGGAGAGAGGAGAGAGGAGAGAGAGAGAGAGAGAGAAACATCAGTGTGAGAGACACATAGATTGGTTGCCTCCCCCACGTGCCCCCTACCAGGTCTGCAGATCGAGCCTGCAACAGAGGTACATGCCCTTAATCAGACTCGAACCCAGGGCCCTTCAGTTCGTGGCCCAATGCTCTATTCACTAAGCCAAACTGGCTAGGGCTCTCTTTCTCGATTAACCCCATTTATGACTTTTAAGTTGCCATTGGGTCTCTTGTGGATAGTTTTCATATTGCATCCTCTCCCCCATTTTGAAGTGGCCATTTTACAGTGAGAATGCAGGTTTCCAGCAGGGTCCAGCTATGAGATGCCTTATGATCGGGGCATCCAAGGCATCTTTTTGCGGACCCCGGAGTCTTCTTTGTTTCCAAAAGGCCAGCTGTCTTTTTCTTCCCACTCCTCTGCTCTACAGATCCCAGAGTGTGACACTCCAAATCTGTAATTCTCCTCTGCATACCTCCTTATTGGCTTTTGAGTGTCTCTGAAAGATAATGAACAGAACACCTAACACTTTCCCAATAGAAAAAAATTGCACTTATTATAGAACACAATTATGCAATTTCTGCTACAGTTGTAATGCGGAGATAGTCTTTGATAGTTGAAGTGTTGTGGCCAATGCAGAGACTTGCAGCTGCAGTAGTAAGTGGCGAGCAGAAGCAGAAGAGTGCTGGCTAATACAGTCCTCAGAGTTCTCAGCCAAATTGCACTAGCCTCCTGTGGGCTTCCGCATTTCAGAGGAAAGGATTACCCAAGCACATGTTTTGAGTTAAAAAATTGTTGTTTTTTTAATATGCTCTGTTTTTGCCAGTATTTCTTGTCATGTCACAATCCAGTCATGGTGGCCTTCCAAATTTTTCCACAAGTATCTGGTATGAAACTTCCTGACTTGAAGTCATCAAGAGTCATGGGGCATTGGAAACAGACAGATGAATTATGCAGGAGAAAGTAGCATTTTACAAATAGTTAATGTTTATCCATCTTCAGAAAGGAAATGTAGAAAAAGAAATTGGTTTTTAAAGAACACAGGTAAAAATTGTTTATGAAATTTGTTTCTTTCATGTCAGTGATTTTTGTACCTTAGAACTTCATTTCATACCTACTCAAAACCTATCACACACCTTTAGTTAATATTGTGTACTTTTCAACTTCATTCAACTGTATCATCTAATTTTTTAAATTTAGTATTCTTGGGTAATTTCTTTTTTAACTCAAGTTAACAACTGTTATTCTTAGTTTCCAGAATTGCATGAATTTTCCCAAATAAAAGACAATTGGAATGGTTGATGAAACTCTAAAGTCACCAAATAGTGCATTACTTTGAAAAACTGCATGGAGGGCAATCCTTATGCAGAAAGTTAGAGGGCTCCTACTCACATCATGAGAAATTGCATGTCTTACAAAAGAATGTAGTGGTTTACCTAGTAATATATATTTTTTATATTCAATTTCCAGAAACTTAACTAGGATTAGCAAGTTCTTACTATAAGAGCACTAAGTTGAGCATAAAAACACCTTATTCAGTACCTCTGTTTTGTCATTAACTAAGTAGATCTATCTGGGCCAATGGCTCATCATGGGTGGTCCAGAGGTATTTTAAGAGTCTTCAGCCCAAATGGGTGTGGCTCAGTGGTTGAGCATCAACCTAGGAACCAGGAGGTAATGGTTCAATTCCCAGTCAGGACACATGCCCAGGCCTTGGGGTAGATCCCCGGGGACGGGGGGGGGGGGGGGGGGGCATGCAGGAGCAGCCAATCAATGATTCTCTCTCATCATTGATGTTTCTCTCTCTCTCTCTCTCCCTTCCTCTCTAAAATCAATAAAAATATATTGAAAAAGAAGAGTTTTTAGAAAAGTAAAAATTATATAATGGGCATTGATTCTTTAAGGGTTTGCAACAACAGAAGGTCTTTTATGAACTATGGTAAGTACATTTAAAAGAGAGCAAAACTGTACCAGTCTCTTGTCAGTATCCAAACCATGAAGATCAATTCAAGTTCTGTGAAGTTCAGAACTGAATTAATCAGACATAAGTGATATGTATAATAGTTACTGTGCTAAATGAGAGTTAGGCCAACACAAGAAAGAAACATGGCTCCCATTTTCCAATTGTTCCTATCAATTAAAAGGTTTTTATGAAGCCAAACCAAACCTTTTGCAATTCGATAAGGCGTAAGAAATATTCTGGCAAAATTTTGCTTTTGTGATTAAAGGGAACAGAAAAGTCTGCCATCGTCCTCGCCATTCTTCCTCTAGACTTTGGTTAGATCATTAAAACTGAAGCTACCTCTGCAGCAGCCTTTTTTAACCCTGAGGAGAAGCCAAGAAAAAATCACAGAACCGCAGGGTTCCAGAACACTGCCAGGCCTGGCTCCTCCAGACTTGTTATGTGAGAAAACCAACTCCTATTAGTTTTTGATTTATGTGCCGCTGGATGCTTTAATAAATGATAAGTAAAAGACTTGTGCAGAACATTAATTAGTGAGAGGTAGATTTGAAAAAGGGAGTTGGGCTAAATTGTTTGGACATGAATCTGTAGCCATGTAACTGTTCTTGGACATTGAACAGGAAAAAGATACAGAGTATTTGCTACTGAGGGGGTAGTAGCAACTGAGGAATCAGACCTACTAACGAAATACGTGAAAGGACAAGTGTCTCGGTTCAGTGACTGATGTGGGAAACCAAGGGTTGTGAGAATATGAGAATGACAAATGACCTTGGAAGTAACACGATGCACAGAAAATACAGAAAAATACACAAAGGAATTTGTTAGTGAAGGTCATCTCTGGGGAGTGGGAATGCGGTGGCCCGGAAAGTAGTTGGGGATTTTATACTTTTCATTTTCTTCCCTCTTTGCAGTCAAGTTTTTAAGTAAAATAATAAACATGCATTGCCCTTATTCAGCACATTAAGGGGTAAGAAGGAAAGAAGTAGAAAGTAATATGAATGTTAGAAATAGAGACCAAGTTTTGGAAGAAATATTATGTTCCATTTTAGATTTGTAATGAGCTTTTGTTTTAGAATGCATTTCAGCCGGAGTATTATTCTAAAAATAAAACTGGTCATCATGTATAATATAACCAAATGATTAAGGCAGCTGTAAGGCAGTGAATTAATCAAAAGTAATTAGATCATTTAAAAATAATGATAAGAGCTGATGAGATAAAGTAAAGACCTATATTTGATTTTGGGGTGTGGGGGGATGGATAAGTACTTTTTGTGTTTAAATAAGTGGAGTTTGACCTTCCATACAGCTTGTTAACAGGTTGAACCTGTGCCTAGTTAATATTGTTTTATAACTGGTCAAAACCTTCCGTCACCTGTAGTTTTTGTCAGCATTCTATAGCTATGAAAAAGTTACTGATGGTGTTGCCTGTGACTTGCATGTATTTGGGTTTGGTCATTTGTAATGGACAAGCTGGCTGTGTGGTGTGTTGGTGAAATACTGATGTGTGAGATTATTTCCTATTACTCTCATTTATCTTCCTCTTAGTCAGAGCTTCCTTTGTTCATTGTTTCCTCAGTACGGAACAGAGGATTAATATGTTGGTGTTCATTTTCTACTTCTCTGTGTTTAAAGAGGAACACAGTTGCTTCGCTCTGCTCATTGCTTCTATAGTTCTCTCTGGGGTGGGTGTTGCGGGGGACGGGGAGGTGGTTAAGGCTTCTTTGGGGGAGTTGAACTATAACCATCACCAAGATGTTCACTTCTTAATGACAACAAGTTATTGCTGGTGTTGCTATATTTATTAGAGATGACCTCCCTTTCTTCTTTGCCAAGTGCTAAACATGAGCCCTATGATTATAACAATGTTGTTCTCCTTTTTCATCATTTTACTCCATCTGCTATTTTTGTCCCTGTTTCTGTATATCACTGAATTTTGGTTCAGATACTTATTAGGCAGTATACATGGCTGAGATTTCAAACAACAGGCACGATTCTGAATGCCGGCATCATTTGTTTGACTCACGTACTGTTAAATTTCTGAGTCAGTTGCCAACATTTAAAAGTCAAGTGGGGGATGTGAGGGCGATCTGGCTGCAACATCTGTCACCTCTTTGACCACCGGGGTTGATTCAGCTGATCTGGCTGGCAAGGCAGGTGTCCCCTTCCTCCCTCCCTCACTGATCCAGGTGCAATCCAGGTGCTTTCCTCCCGAAGTTGCACGTTTAATCAAGAGGACGACCTTTTCCCCAGAGGAGAGGACTGGTCTTTAATCAAGAGTACACAGTAGCTGTGCTCCTCTGCTAGAACCTCCAAACAAGCTCTTAAGGTCCATCTGTAGGAGAATATAGGGTAGTCAAGCTTCCAAGACTTCAGACACATCCAAGTGAGATGCTACACCCAGCTGGTGTGGCTCAGTGGTTGAGTGTCGACCTATGAACCAGGAAGTAATGGTTGGATTCCTAGTCAGGGCACATGCTGGCTTGATTCCCATTGGGGGAATGCAGGAGATGGCTGATTAATGATTATCTCTCATCATTGATATTTCTATCCCTCTCTCTTCCTCTCTGAAATAAATAGGAAACACATTTTAAAAAATAAAAACACATATGAGGCACTATATGTGGCAGTCTGCCTTTTTTAGGATTAAATACATACATATAAGAAAATAAAATAAAATAAAATAAAATAAAATAAAATAAAATAAAATAATAAAATAAAATAAAAGTGGGGTCTGTGGCCGGGTAGCTCAGTTAGTTAAAGCATCATCCCAATATACCAAGGTTTTGGGTTTGGTCCCCAGTCAGGGCACATATAAGAATCAGGCAATCAATGCATATACAAGTGGAACAACATATTTCTCTCTCTCTCTCTCAAATCAATAAAAAATAAAATAAAAAATCAAGTGTGGGTAGGGGAAATGGGTGAAGGTGATCAAAAGGTACACAGTTCCAATTATAAGATAAATAAATTTGGGGGATAGAAAAAAAAGAGTCAAGCGATTTCAATTTTCAGTGGCTAATGACTTAAATTTTATGTTGTTTTTTTACTCTATTTATTTGTAGCCAGTAGATGGTGACTTACTTTTCTCTAATGGGGCTGATTTTTTTTCCCCCTAGGCTAAAGATCTAATAATCACACCAGCCACCATTTTAAAGGAGAAACCTGACCCAAATACTGTGGTTTTTGGAACCGTTTTCACGGACCACATGTTGACAATCGAGTGGTCCTCCGAGTTTGGATGGGAGAAACCACACATCAAGCCTTTTCAAAACCTGTCGTTGCACCCTGCCTCGTCGGCTCTGCACTATGCAGTGGAGGTAAGTACACTGCAGTGGAGGGTGGTAACATGCTTGCTCTTCACTAGGGGCACCAAGTAGCTCCCTCTGCTAAAATAGCTTTTGGGAAGCATGGACTTGGTCATATTTACTAAAGGGAGTCATAAATGTCTTTGAAACTTTTCCTATAGACAGTCTCATTGAAGGTAAGTCTTAACTAATTTTTTAGATATTCTTGAGTTTTCTATAACATCAATAAAAGTCATTTAGAGCAAATAAGAAAGATGGTAAGAAACTTTGCAATAAAAAAGAATTTACTTTTAATATTTTATAAAGTCACCTGTCTTCTCAGATCTTCTAATGGTTGAGAAGAGGCCATTGGGTACAATAATTTGGTTAGATTTTAATGCTAAGTGCATGTTTTTATGACCAGCAATGTGTAGTTATGCATGTTGAGGGACATGTAATTAAAGGTCATCCTTCAGGCATGAGTGGAATAATTATAAGCATTAAATATTTAGCGATGCTTTCTCTGGTCCTTCATAGGATTCACACTTAGCCAGATACACAATACACTCCCCATTCCCTTGACCCTGATTTTATTTTACTTACTTGTAATGTGTTAGACATACTTAGAATATTGGGATGCTTAAAATAAGCAATAGTCTACCTATTAAGGGACTAAAAGATGGTAATATTAAATATTCATAACAATAATGAATTTTTTAAATTGAATTCCTGCAGTGTGACCTGCACTGGGTACTTTATAATGGGTCATCTCATGTTATTATTTTTAAGTGAGAAAGCATATATTTCTGTATTCCAACTTTCTGGGCTCAAATTCTGTCTCTGTTGCTCTAAAGGGTACTTGGGAAACTTATTTAATGACTGTATGCTTCCAATATTTAATGATGAAATTGAAGTGATGATAATACCTACCTCATAATGTTATAAGAAGAAGGTAAGGTGATTCATTTAAGCATATAGAGGCATACCTGATGCATAATGAGAGCCTTGTTATTAGCTATTATTACTATCCCTTGAAAAATTATTATCACCTATTATAGAAGCAGCTTCAGAAAAGTTAAATTTCTCGTTCAAAATTGTGTAGCATTTAGGGAGGAGTCAGGGTTCAAATGGCAAGCTCATAATCCCTGTGATGGTTTCCCCAAACATATATATTAAATTACAAAAAGGCCTGTCCAGTTAACTTGTTCAAAATTATAAATTCAAATCATCAGAAACATATTAGCTGCCCCAATGTATCCACTAAATGTTGAATTTGGAAGTCTAAGCTTCCATTCCCATCTTTGTGTTTTAACTGTACCAACTTCGATGAGTTCTTACATTATTTAGTCCAATCCTCAGTTTCTTTAATTATAAAATAAGAATGGTAGCTGCTCTTGCCTATGTCACTTTGTACAGTGAAAAAACAAATGAAATAAAATGCTTATGAACTTGAAAGAAGGAATCTGGCAGTAATTCTCACATAGCTTTCATTAGAATCACCTGCCTCCACCTTCTGAGGCTCTGATTTCTAAGTTCCCATGTCATCTTAATACTCTCGGAACCACATTTTGTGAATCATTGGCTTGTGGGAAGTAAACAAGAAAGGATTAAGGTCATTTTGAAAGTTAAAAAATATTTTGATGGCTATTGGTTTCTAAAACTCACTGGACATCTATTTAAATGAGTCGATTAGTTTTGCCAATGTAGATTTTTGTGACCAGGATAGTTTTTCAAAAAACCTTTAATTGCTTTTATCCTTTGTTAAATAAGAAATGAAATTTGTATTATTAGTCTTCCATGAATAATATAAACACAGGGGTTGTTTTGCATTAAGAACTGGACTGTGTTTCACATTAGTTATCTATTGCGACATAACAAAATTAATAGCTTGGAACAGCCACTATCATTTTATATCTTGCATGATTCTGGGGGTTGACCAGGATGGCTGGTAGTTCTTGGTTTGTTGTCTCTTATGTAGTTGCTGTCAGATAGTGGCTGGGATTGGAGTTGGCTCAAGCTTCCTGACACATATGTCCGATGAAACTCCAAGAGGTTGTGGCTGAAATGCTGGGGCTTTCTTGGCATCACTCTTTGTCCACATGGTGCGCCCATTATGGTGTTCTGAGAGTAGCTAGACTTTGTCCTCTGTGACTTGAGCTCCAAAGCTTTTTTGTCACAAGCAACTGAGCCCTGATAGAAGCTCTGTGCTTTTTATGACCTAGAATCAAAATCACAGCATTACTTCTGCCTTACTCTGTTGTCATGGTGATCACAAAGGCCTGCCCAAATTCAACAGGAGGGAATATACTATACCATATATACCCTTCACCTCCCGATGAGGAATGTCAAAGTTCTAGAAGATCATGAGGGACTGGAAAGATTGTGTGGCTATTTTTGGAAATTACAGTCTGTAACATGTATCAGTGATAAATGGGGAGATAAAGCGATGTGCTTGGTTACCTCTTCATCAGTTTGGCACTTAGTTAACAGGAGAGATGCTAGGGGAGTATCATAGGAATTTAGGAAGTGTGATGGCCATGTGCGGAGAACCTCAGGGTCCCTGAATTTTCTCACAAGGCATATTTGTTTCATTTCCTGTTCACTCATTCGATGGATGTTGAGTGCCTACTATGTGCTTGGGACTGTGCAAAGTGCTCGGGATAGGGTGGTAAACAAACTAGCCATGATCTTGCCCTCAGAATTCTTTTCTTTTTTTAAACACCCACTGAGAAAGTTAGGCAGATACTTTATTTCAAAGGTTTCCTTCCCAAATGTTAGGTGAAACATTTTCTCTTATACTGACACACTTATGTTATCATGTGCCAACATGATTTTTTTAAGTTCAATAATTATTGTATTTTTTAATACACATGTAAATATAAGAGTGATTTTTCTTGGCCATCTTTCTCTTCCACTCATCAGCCCTATTGATTTTAGAATCCATTTTACTTTGAGATTCACAACTACATGTAGTTTTTTTTTTAATACTGCAAATTTTTGATTGATAAATAAGTGAAAGTTTCAAATAGAGAAGGAGAGAAATGTAAACTATGAGTAGGGGATATGGCTAAAATAAAATGAAATGATAACTGGCACTTCTTTTTCTGGTTGAAATAAATATTTAGTGAAATTAAATATAATGTGAAAAAATGATCAATATATATATACTATTTAATGAATATTTATAAATGAATGCTCATCTAGGTAAAGAAAGAGACCACTTAAGCACCCCAGAGGCCTTCCAGTGTCCCCTTCACATCACAAATCCTGTGTCTCTGGCAATGATTATCCTCACTTTTCTATTAACCTTGCATGAACTTTTTTAAAAAATGGGATTACATTGTGTGTGTTTTCTTAAAAAATGAACAAAGTGAGCCTGTGACTTCAAGTGAAACAAAGGACTCTATTTGGTGCCAATGCTAGCATTTTAGCCCTCCAGTAGAAATTAGAATTTCAGAAAACTTGGATTTACCACTGCGAACTTAACCCTTTCTGCTGTTAAATCCAGGGTGGGCAAAGGTAGGTTTACAGCTGTGAATATATGAAGCACAGAATTTATTCTTGTATGATTATTTATTAATTACTGTATTTTCATTGTTTTGTATTTTGTTGTATCGTATATTGTATTTTCCACATGAACAGCTCGACACCTACTTTTGATACACTCTGTAATTTTCTGGTGATATTAGTGGTGACGTTAATAGGTTTTAAAAAATACATGAAAGAGATGTTAGCTTTGGGAAGATCTGCATAACTCATTGAACCAACATTTTCTAAATGGCCATCGCATGACATGACATGTTTTTGCACAAGTAAAGATTCAAAGTGCAAGATAGGCTCTGATGGCTTTTTTTTAACTTTTGTTTCCAGCTTTGTTGAGATATAATTGACATAGGACCATATTTAAGATACACAATGTAATGATTTGATACACCTATTAATTGCAATATAATTACTGCAATGATAGTTAACACATAATGGCTTTTGATATGTCAGTTTGGCTAGTCTGAACTACAGTCCCTAGAATTCCATTTTTAGCTTCCTTTTGGTTAGAATGGACTATAAGACATTCTCTTGTGTGCTGAGGGAAGCAGTGGTTGTTTTATTGCATACACACACCTCCCATCAAACACTAGTGTAGGTGCTGTTGTGAAGGAATTTTTCAGATGTGGCTTAATTGTTTGATTTAAAGTAAATCGGAAGGGAGAGAATTCTGGGTGAGCCTGACCTTAGGATTTCATGAGGTCAGAGACCCCACACATTAGCTAGACCTGCGTGTTCCCTCTTTTCCTCTGCCTCTCCCTTCCTGACTGCCCCATGTGTCCCTTCCTGACTGCCCCACGTGGATGAGCTGCAGCTCACACCTGAGGGTGCAGCCTGCCTGGTGACCTTCTTTTTCTGGCTGCCTACCCTACAGATTTTGGACTCACCTAGTCAGTGAGTCCAATTGCATTGGCCAGTTTCTTCTAATAAGTCTGTTAATATTACATATATTTCCTACTGGTTCTGTTTCTCTAGTTGAACCCTGTCTGGTAGACAATTTTTTAAAATAAATTATCAGACTATGAAGACTTCATTGATATGGTTTCAGATTCTGTATTACAACGTTTAAGGAACCATCCCTTGACAAGTTTAGGAATGAGAACAGAGAAGAATATCCATAATTCTCTGAAAAAGGATACCAGAAATACCTCTCCCTGTCTCAACTACATATCTGTGTGAGATCGGGTTTTCTTTTGGGCACGTGCTTCAATTAAAACAGCATCCTGAAAAAAATTGAATGCAGAAACAGATATGAAAATCTAGTTGTCTTCTGTTAAGCCAAACATTAAAGATCTGTATTAATTGAAAATAGTACCACATTTCATACTAATTCTTTTGGAAAAATTGGGGTATTTTTTATTGAAATATTTTAACATGTCATGATTTAGAATTATAAATAAGTAAATTTCTTACTTCTGATTTCTAATACGGTAAATATTGACAGAAAAACATCATAAGTAAAAGCTCTTTGAATCTTCAAAACTTTTAAGAATATAAGTTTTAAGGCATCCTGACACCAAAAAAAAAAAAAAAAAATTGAGAAATGCTCCTTAAGGATATACTTAGGAATGGTGCTACTGGTCATAGGACATATCTTCCATTTTATAGGGTTAAGGAAATTATTTTCCATAGTGGTTTTGACCATTTTTATACCCACTAGCCATGAATAAATGTTTCTATTGTTTTACAAACTTTTTATGTCTCAGTAAAGTCAGATTTTAAAAGCTTAACCAATTTAGTATAATGGCATCTTATTGTGATATTAATTTATGCACACTTTTTCATATGTTTAATGGCCCATTGGATATCTTCTTATTTGAGGGGCCTGCTTGTTTGAATCTTTTATTCACTTTTTCTATTGTGTTGTCTTTTTTTTTGACTTGTAGAAGTATTTTGGATATGGGTTCTTTGTCAGTTACATGTGTTTTAAATATCTTCACTCTTTTTACTCTATATAATTTTTTTTCTCTCCTGTATTCCCCCATTCAGTCTTGTCTGCCACAATCAGACAGACAGAAAGGGCAAGGACACTGTTTTCTTGCATCTGTATATAATATTTTGATGATGAGAAATACATTGTTTTTTAAAAATTGAATTTATCAATCTTTGCTTCATATTTGATACTTTTGTATCTTGTTTAAAGATTCTTCTTCTACCCCTAGATTATGAAGATATCCTCCTACTGGTATATTATTGGTTTTTGTCTTTCACAGTTAGGTCTTTAATCCTAGATTGGTTTGTAGATGAAGTAGTTCTGTTTTTTCCCCCCTTTTCTTCTTCTTCTTTTTTTTTTCTACAGATAACCCAGTTGTCCCAGCACTATTTAAAAAGACTGTCCTTTTCCCTCTGATATGTCATAGCACCTCTGTTGTATATTCATAGGTCTGCTCCTGTATCTCCAGTTTGTCCCATTGTCTTGTCCATCTGGGTCTCTGTTCTGTTTCAGTGTGTTACTTGTCTACCTACACAAATACCACATGGTCTTAATCTCCAAATCATTACAATGAGTCTTGATGTCTGCCAGGACACGTCTTTCTGTTTTGCTCTTCGTAGTGCTCTCAATCTCTGTGGTCAGTTGCTTTTCCATATAACTGTTAGATGCAGTTTATCAAGTCAGTCAACTTTCATAATTCAGTTTGTAAAGAGAAAATAAAATGCCCTGACATGATTTTCATTTGGGTTGCACTCAATATATAAGTTAATTTGGGAAGAATTGGCATCATATCATATTAAGTCTTTCCATCTATGAGCATGAGATTGCTTTCTACATTTAGCTAGCTCTTTAATGACTTAGGAAAGTTTTGTATTTTCCTTATGGACCTTTCACTTCTTTTGTTAGATTTTCCCACCTTAGTATTCCTTTTAATTTTACCATAAATAGCTTTTATTTTTAATTTTATCATAAATAGTTTTTATGTTGCTGTTCCATAGAAGTATAATTTTGTATCTGGCTACTTTGCCTAAGCAAATGATTTCAAGAGGTTGTGTCAGTTTTTCTGGGTTCTCTAGATATTTAATCTTTTCTATATTTCATGCTCTATGACATTTTTATTTTTTCTTTCTTTAAATGAAATGCATTTTATTTTATTATTACTGGCTGTAGAATATTGAACTTAAGTAGTCACAGCAGACAATTTATGATGTTCCCAATCCAAAAAGGCAAGCTTTAAGTTTTACCATTAAATATAATGTTTTCTGCAAGTTTGTTTTAGACATCCTTTGTCATGTAAGAAAGCTCTCTTTTATCTTTCTTAATTATCTGGGAAACCTTAAAAAGTCATAAATGAATGTTCGATTTTATCAGATCCATTCACCACATCCAATGAGAAGACCATATATTTTTTCCCCTTGGTTCCCACATACACTTAATATAATCTCATTAATTGATTTTCCAATCTCTCTTCCTGGGATAAATCCCAATTAGTCATACTGTGTTATCCTTTTGTATATTTTGCATCTATTTTACTCAATATTATTATATAAGCTTTGCATCTAATTGAACCTATATCAAATGCACTAAGAATTGTGAAGTAAATAAAATCTATGTTACCTATTTCATTTTATTTAGTAATATAACCCATCAGTTTTTAAAAAAATATATAATTGACATATAACATTCTATAAGCTTAAGGTGTGCATTGTGTATATTGCAGTATGATTGCCACTGTAGCCTTAGCTAATATCTCTATCATGTCACATAATTATCATTTCTTTGTTGTGGTGGGAATAGTTAAGACAAAGTTTTTTAGCCTTTTGCAGTTTATAGTACAATATTACTTATGATCACTATGCTGTACATTAAATATCTAAGGCTTATTTATCTACTACTTGCACCTGCTAGCTCTATTTTAGAAAGTATTTGTATAATATATTGCTTTCTAGATCTTTTTGTTTCAGTTGTTTTTTAGTGAGTCCAATTTGATAGCCTTATCTTTTCACTGAAACTTTACTCTGATTATATTTAATAAATTACTCCTATATTTGCCCTGGCAACATTGAATTTTGTGCTTTTTAATTGTGCTACATGATTTATACTTCTCTTTTCTCATGGAAGCTTTAAGGCTAGGAGCCTCTTAATAGCCCTACTTTTCATTACCATTCAGTTTAATGTATTTTCTCATTTCCACTATTTTTCTTCTTTGACTCATGCTTTATTTTGTAATGGGCTTCTTCTTTTCCAAACTATGGACATTTTCTAGTTATATTTCTCGTATTGATTTTTGGCTTATCTTCTGGTGGAGAACATGTGAAAACACCATGCATTATGCAGGTGGTGTGGGCTGGGCTTTGTCTGGTGGGTTAATTTGTTGTTCTTTTTCAAGTCTTTCATACCTTTATTGAGTTTAGCCTGTTTTTCTGCTGGTTACCTAGAGAATCTGTGTTAAAATTTTCCACTAACATGACTGATTTTCCCCTTTCTTTTGTATTTGCCAGTACATACCTGCTTCTCAGTCTTTTCACATCTCTGCGTAGTGATTTGTCTGGGGCAGCACGTTTAGAAAGGTGACATAGCCCCGACATAGTATGGTCTTGACCTGCTTGGTTTTTATGGTTCTTGGAACTTAACTGGCTCTGGTCATATCTAGATTATCTACTATCCAGAGTCTGAATGAGCCAGATTCAATGAAAAGATACCTGGGTATTTTGAGCTTCTGCCTCTGTTGTCTAGGCAGTTGGTCTATGTTGTGCGGTTGGGGATGGTTTTCGTTTAATCCTCATAAATATATCGGCAATATGGCTCTATCTAAGCACATTATGATTGCATCCCCACCAGATATTGGTAATAAAATGACTTCTTTCTATTGTGATTACTGTTACCAATCTGTCAATTGTTTGCATTTCTAGATTTAGGGATCTCTGGGTGAGGTCAAGGTCAACAGCTTTACAGGATGAAGGAGATGAGCACCCACAGACAAATCATTCCTTTGAACACAGGTATTGTTTTCATTTACTTAACCTCTAAGACTTATCTCTCTTTCATCTTCAGTTATTTGAAGGAATGAAGGCATTTCGAGATGTAGATAATAAAATTCGACTCTTCCGGCCAAACCTCAACATGGATAGAATGCACCGATCTGCTCTGAGGGCAACTTTGCCGGTAGGTAAATTTAGGGATTTCTTTCGTGTTTTTCTTTTTTTTTGGAAAATATATTTTATTTATTTTTTACAGAGAGGAAGGGAGAGACATAGAGAGTTAGAAACATCGATCAGCTGCCTCCTGCACACCCCCTACTAGGGATGTGCCCGCAACCCAGGTACATGCCCTTGACCGGAATCGAACCTGGGACCTTTCAGTCCACAAGTCTACGCTCTATCCACTGAGCCAAACCGGTTTCGGCTTGTGTTTTTCTTGACGTAAGTTTACCACCAAAGAAATAACTTCGGAATACTTATATATTCAGTACAAACCATATGAACACTGAAGTTATATCTGATTTACTTTGTAATTAATGAGGTAAAAATATAAGGAAGCAACCAATACCATTTGGCAATTCCTCAGTCTATTTCTTAGAGTGTCTGTGGGGGATTAATGTGTATGTGGGACATAAAAGGATAAGGAATAAAAACATGCCTCAAACAAAAGTAAATAAAATTTAAAGTCTGTATGAAATTATAACATTGAAAAAGGAAAACATGGTGTGCCACACAGGTATTTGGGGCTATTTTGCCTAATTGCTTTAGACACTAGCAAGTATACAGTTATTTAAGTCATTATTTGGATATTTTACCCCAAGTTTTGTTTTAAAAAGATGCACCATGATATCAAAATGGTTTTTCATGGCCATTGGATCCTGGCTATGACTTTGTTATGGAGCAGAATTCATTATAAGGTGGGTTAGATTTAGAAGCTAAACTTTACATGTAGGTGGAAATGATGTTGATTACTTTCATTCCCTGAGATGTGACCAGCTGCCATTTCTATATTCTGAGGACTTAGCCTCCAGAAACCTAGCCCAAGCTGTGCATAAAAGAACCCCAGAATGGCTAAACCCGAGTAACTACTCCTTATTAGCTAGGCCAGTGGTCGGCAAACTCATTAGTCAACAGAGCCAAATATCAACAGTACTTCTTCAAAATAGACTTGCCCAGGCCGAAAACCGACTTCTGTGCATGGGCCATGAAATTTCAATCACACTGTATGTACGCCCGCACGTGGTATTTTGTGGAAGAGCCACACTCAAGGGGCCAAAGAACCGACCGCATGTGGCTCTCGAGCCACGGTTTGCCGACCACGGAGCTAGGCTCTTCCTTCTTTCTGTTTTTGTGACCCATGCTTCCTCCTTGTAAGGCCATAATATTATAGCAGAAGGGAAATTAAGGTAAGTTCTTTGGACTTGGTCCTAGTTTCATTCATCTACCATTACAGACAGATCACTGGGGAAAACATTAAAATGGGGACAGAAGGAAAGGGCAGTAATATTTATTGGATAGCAACTATGCTACAAACTGTTATGTGTTTTATATACTTCATCTGGTTAATCATAACAGTAAGCCACTGTCAAGAAGGTGTATGTATTGTAAATTTTAGTAGCACCTTCGTACAGAGAGGAACACTCAAGCCTAGAGAGGTTAAACGACTTGCCTAAAGTCACACAGCATGAAGGGTAAGAAAGTGGGTGCACGTTTTTAAAGTCCTAGTCAGGTCCCCTTTCCACTAAACATTATGTCTAGACAGCAGTACCAGAGACCCAAGCAGGTGTTACAGGGGGGTTTTATGTCCCATATGATTGGCAATCCCAATTTCTGTAATATTATACTGTGACTGCTGTTAAAAATTAGTATTTAAATAGCCAAATCCTGATGTTATGAGCTCTATTCAGATACATATTTCTGACTTATTTCTACCTTGGATAACCTACCACATTTCTGAAAGTATGTTTCTCTATCCTTCCAAGTGAGTAGAAACTACTTATTTTACAAACTAGAGGCCCAATGCATGAAAAATTCGTGCAAGAGTAGGCCTTTCTTCCCCCGGCTGCCAGCAGGCACCCGGGTCCCAGGCAGCTTTGCTCCGGCCCCGGCTTTGTTCCAGAAGGACGGACGTCTGGTCTAATTAGCATATTACCCTTTTATTATTATTGATTGTCACTCATTTAGTATATGAGAATCTGTTCCTCCTTAGAAATAAACTGCATCTTAGCTTTTGTCCATTTTCCTACTGGGTAATCTGTATTTTTCTTACTAATTTTCAGAATATTGTAATATATTCCAGTATGATATTTGTTGGTTATGTTACAAATAACTTCACCCAGTTCCTGCTTCTTACATCTTTTGAAGAATAGAAGTCCTTATGTTTTAAATAGTCAAATTTTGTTCATTATTTTTCTTTATGATTTATACTTTATGTGTCTTATTTAGGAATTCTCTTCTACCTTAAGGTGACACCAAATTTTGTATTTTTTAAAAAAATAAAAGTTTTATGTTTTACACATTTAAGTTTATGACCCGATTATAGTTGATATTTGGGGTGTGGTAAGAGGGATCCAATTTTATATTTTCTCCATATGGACAGTCCATTGCCCTATCATAATTGGGGAGGAAATACCACTGAAAAATTTTTTATTGGGTTTTATTACCTTTTTAACAGTCTAAAGCTTTCTTGAGGATTCTATTATATTGCTAAAAATGAAGAAAATTCCATTATTCATCATGTTTTTCATTTCTTTAGGGATTTGACAAAGAAGAGCTTATGGAGTGTATTCTACAGCTTGTGAAATTGGATCAAGAATGGGTTCCATATTCAACATCTGCTAGTCTATATATCCGTCCTACACTCATTGGAACTGAGGTACCAACTGACTCCCTATTTGGGGATACTTTGCTGGGGAAGTTATCATTGTTTATTCTTGTGTGAAACTTCTAGTGTGGGGTGTGAAATAGTTCCCAGTAGCATCACTAATGACTCCTTTCTTTTGATAATCAAGGCCAAGTGTCAGCAAACATTTTCTTCAAAGGGCCAGAGAGTAAATAGTTTAGGCTTTGTGGGCCATCTAGTTTCCATCACAACTACTCAACTCGTCCATTATAGCACAAAAGTAGCCATGGATGTGAACGTAAATGAGTAAAGGAATGAGCAAGGAATGAGCTTGTTTGCCTTCCTCTAATCAAGACTAACCATTATTTCCTCAGTTTACCAGTGTAGTGCCTCTGCTCCATGTGTACTTCTTCAGGTCTAGAACTAGAAATGATTTTGAAATTTAAAGGAAAGAGAGCTGCTACTTTTTATTTTCATTTTCCTGACGTCTTGGGATTGCCCTTTGGGTAAGGAGTGGGAGTGAAGGGCCCTCTTCCCCTATAACCAGTGAGTAGGTATCCTATATAATAAAAGGGTTATATGCACATTGATCCTAACAGCAGAACGACTGAGAACGACCGGTCGCTTTGATGTGCACTCACCACCAGGGGGCAGGCGCTCAACACAGGAGCTGCCCCCTGGTGGTCAGTGTGCTCCCACAGGGGGAGCTCTGCTCAGCCACAAGCTGGGCTGATGGCTGCGAGTGCAGAGGCAGTGGCGAGAGCCTCTCCCGCCTCCTCAGCAGTGCTAAGGATGTCTGACTGCAGCTTAGGCCTGCTAAGCCGTCAGTCCGACATCCCCTGAGGGCTCCCGGGCTACCAGAGGGATGTCTGACTGCCAGCTTAGGCCCAATCTCCTGAGGATCAGCCCTAAGCTGACAGGTGGACATCCCCTGAGGCAGTGGTCACCAACCTTTAGGACCTCATGGGCCACCAGTGGTCCACAGACCACTGGTTGGCGACTGCTGCCCTGAGGGGTCCTGGACTGTGAGAGGGTGCAGACCGGGCTGAGAAACCACCCCCCCCCCCCCCCCCCCCGCAAGTGCATGAATTGTTGTGCACCGGGCCTCTAGTTGTTAATAAAAATACTATGTTTTCAGTGGGTGAAAATTTGAAAAACAATTGCTCTATAAAGTTCACATTATTAAACAAAATACTAACCATCAATACAATGACCACCAACAAATGCTTGGTGCGGCCTGAGCACCGGTGGAAGTCCTTCCTCTTGAGTTGGACTTACCCGCCTGGCCCCCCAATATTCCCAAATTATCTCTTTTCTCTTTCATTTGTGTGTGGCCCCACTTCCAGATCCTGAACCCTGAACCATGTGGGATGTGGAGGGAAACATTTACAACATCTGGAATGTATTAATGTTTAAATTTAAGGGCAAAATCATCTATATTACGAAAATATTTCTTGTAATAAAAGAATTTCAGTATCATTTTAATCAATATCTTCTGAAACACTTCTTTATAGGTAGTTAAAAACTTTATGAGAAACTAAAAGCTTGAGTGCTTCAATTGCAAATTAAGGTAAAATCTGAAATAAAAAATATTTAAATAAAGAACATCTACACAAATAGTTTCTAAGTTTTTTCTTTACCAGATAAGAAGCTAAATTAGATAATTGTCAGATGGTTAGATTCAATTCTGGATATCTTATAACTCTACATCTAAGAAAAACAGCGTTTGCTGATTTCATCACCTGTTTCATCCAACTTCACCCTATTTAGTAACTGCAGGAAGGTTCAGCTATATGAACACACACACACACACACACACACCCACATACACATGCGTGGACGCACACTTTTAGTTTTTCAGTGATTCTTATCAGTGTACAGGTGCTTTGACCATAGTCAACAGCAAACTATGCACAACCACAACTTCTGAAATTCCTTTGATCTTTGCTCCTAGGCTTCCACTTTTTCAGTCAGTCGGATTTCATCACTCTTTCCATTAGAGAGGTGGTGGAGGGAGACAGTACTTAATAATATCAGGGCTGAGAATAAGTGTCATTAGAGGGGTTGAATCTGATGGTAGGGACAACATTTTATAGACATGGTTAGAGCGGCAATTAATTTAACCAATAAACAGAACAGTTCCATGGAAAGAATTATCTTTATTCACAGCCTTTGTTTATTTATATCTTATCTTTTCACAATTAGCCTCTATTGCACTAAAGAAGCTGAATAGATTGTCAAAGCAGCAATTTGTAATCATTAACTGGGGTTTTGCTCACACTTAATGTATTCTTCTGTAACCTTATTTGAGATATAAATATATTTGTTTGAGTGCTTATAAACAACATTAAATTGTCATTTGCATAACTATTAACAAGTTTCATATTAACAGCCCTATTCTAGAATCTTCAGACCTTGAGTCTGTTTTTAGAGATCAGCTTATTTGCATTGATTAAAGTCTGTGATAATCAGCTTATTATCAGCCCACTCCTACCAATGGAAACCCTCTTGAGTCTGTGCCTGTCCATTTCAACTTTATCACAGGGGATGATTGTTATGATCTTTAATTTTATTTTTTGGAGTCATGGTGCACCTGGTTACTAATTACACCCCTCCGTTCATGGCATGTGTTGTTACAGGTCATATGAAGTCCCTCTTGTTGTTTTATTCCCACTTGTCTTCATTTCCCACTCCTCTCCTCTTCCCTCATTGGAAATTATTCTCATGTATTGAGTAAATGTTCTTTTGGTTTGTATGTGTTTTTAAGTATCTCTTATTCCTTTGTATGTCTGAAATATTAGTTTATATAAAAGATTTTGTCCTGTAGGTCTCAGCATCTACCACACTTTGTCCCAGTTCCCTTCCTGGGATTCCATTTCCCTGTTACTTCATGTAATACAGCAACGAGCAGTTTCAAAATATACAACCCAGGGAATTATTGAAGGCTCTTTCCTTGAGTGTAACATCCTTCCCCTTTAGCAGCCCATTCAGGATCCTCTTCCTCACATGGTTGCCTGGAGTGAGGCTTGTCTATTAATTGTAGTTGTCAGCTCCCAGTGGTGGTCTTCTCTGTCTCTATCTCAGGCTCAGTGCTGTGCTTGGCCCAGCCCATGGAACCAAGCTGGATGGAATCACAATCGGTCTGAGTGCTGAGGCTAGGTCCGTGAGGAGAATCTGGTTTTGAGGCTCAGTGATGGTACAAGGAATTTCCTATCATCTAGAGAAGGGGCTGGCAAACTTGTCTGTGAAGGGCTAGGTAGCTGCTCAACTCTCAACTCTGCCTTTGTATCACAAACACAGCAACAGGGAACTCGTGAATGAATGCGCACATTCCAATACAACTTTTTAACAAATGGGCAGCAGGCTGAAGTTCTGGCCCCGATCTCAAGTCCTTTCAGAAAGGGAAGTGAAGCATGGTTTCCCGAGGCTGACTCATTCTGGCTCTTCCTGAGTGCTTCCCCCTCGAGTAGTCTTGAGGACTTGTGTAACTACTCAGGGTAACATTTCTGTTGATTTCAAATTTTCCAACCTGTATTTCTCAGGTCATCTGTATAAGATTTCTTGTCTTTTCCCCCAATACTTATTCTCCACAGTTCCAGCATTCAGTGCGGAATTTAGTTCTGTGGTCCCGTTGGCAGTCATCCTAACGCTCTGTGTGTTGGCACACGTTGGATGTACTCACCATTGTTACTATTATCAATAATCCTATCTAATAAAAGAGAGATATGGTAATTAGCCGTACATCCGCTACCCTTCCCATTGGCTAATCAGGGCGATATGCAAATTAACTGCCAGCCAAGATGGCGGCCGGCAGCCATGCACTGAAGTGAACAGGGAGGCTTGCTTGCTCCAATGACTGCGGACTCCAATGTTCCCCGCCTGACTTGCCGGCCTCTCAGCTGCAACTCTAAGCAACTATGTTGCAAATATAGAAGCTAAACAAAACCCCAGAAACCTGCGTTAGTCAGCTGGGCTTCAGCCAGCTGGACCGCAACATTGTATCAAATACAGAAAGTAAACAAAGGCCAGAAACCTGCTTTCTGCAGCTGAGGCCTCAGAGCTAAAGCTGGCCCAGAATAAAAAAGAAAAAAAGAAAAAAAGGAGCAGTTGGGAGCTTCAGTCACCCGCCAGCCTGAAAACGGCCCTCAGCCCCTCAGCCAGACTGGCCAGGCACCCCAGTGGGGATCCCCACCCTGATCCAGGACACCCTTCAGGGCAAACTAGCCAGCCCCCACCCGTGCACCAGGACTCTATTCTATATAGTAAAAGGGTAATATGCCTCCCGGCACTGGGATCAGCGTGACAGGGGGCAGCGCCCAAACCCCCTGATCACCCTGCGGCTCTGTGTGTGACAGGGGGCAGGGCCACAACCTCCCTATCCGCCCTGCTCTGTTCGTGACAGGGGAAGGCGCCCCAAACCCCTGATCAGCCCTGCTCTCTGCCTGATAGGGGGGAGCTCCTCAACCCCCTGATCGACCCTGCTCTGTGTGTGACAGGGTATGGAGCCCCCACCCCCCTGATGGGCCCTGCTCTGTGCGTGACAGGGGGTGGCGCCGCAACTTCCCTATTGACCCTGCCTTGAGTGTGACAGGGGCCGGTGCCCCAACCCCCCAATCGGCTGTACCCTGAGCGTGACTAGGGGTGGCATCACAACCTCCCGATCCGCCCTGCTCTGTGCATGACAGGGGGCAGCGCCCCAACTCCCCAATCGGCCCTGCTCTGAGCCCGACCAGGGGCTGTACCTAGGGATTGGGCCTGCCCTCTGCCACCCGGAAGCAGGCCTAAGCCAGCAGGTCATTATCTCCTGAGGGGTCCCAGACTGCGAGAGGGCACAGAATGGGCTGAGAGACCCCCTCTCCCCACTGAGTGCACAAATTTTTGTGCACCGGGCCTCTAGTTATTTATAAAAACAAAAATAACAATTGCTCTTTCTTAAATAATTAGAAAAA
Organism: Myotis yumanensis; assembly: GCF_028538775.1. Lineage (NCBI taxonomy): Eukaryota > Metazoa > Chordata > Mammalia > Chiroptera > Vespertilionidae > Myotis > Myotis yumanensis. Next base: position 180,498,753 of record NW_027223754.1, read on the forward strand.
GGTCAGGCCAGGGTGCTTTCCACAGATTACTTAATGCAATCCTCATCCTGACCCTATGAGCAGGTATCACTGCCTTCACATGTTAGGTAAGAAAGTTAGACATTCTTTTTGTCTATTTCACCTTATCTCTAGTTTCCTTTAAAACGTATGCTTTTGTGAAAATAAATTTTAAGATCATTCTTATTTAAAAATTAAAAGAGAGTTGAGTGCTCAGTTAAATTTATACTATCTTTCTCTTTGAACAGAGAAATAAACAGTCCTGTTCCTTACCCAGCTTAGAACAAGTCTCGGGAGAGTCGAGACTTTAGCTTCTCCTGTGATTCTTTCAATGTCTACATATTAATCATCTGTTAGTCTAGAGGTTCACTAAAGGAAACCAGGCAAGAGACAAAGGATCATTTTTTTTCTCTGGTGTCAATGTAGTATATTAGGTTTTGTATGAAATTAAAAAATACAACAACCAAAAAATTCAAGTATGGTAAATAGTCAGCTAGGTTGCTTTTATAGCCCTTTTTCTATAAACAATATCTTATTAAATGTACAGTCCTTTGGCAAATATTTAGTTAACTTGATATAACAATGTGCGATGCTATGTATAGGGGACAAAGATGGTCTGGCACTGTATGAAGTGTACCGATTAGCAAGAGGCAGAACATTAAACGTTTGTAAGAAAGTGAGATAGGCATTTTATCTAAACCTAAGGAAGTGCAGGATGCTGTCACAGCACATAACACGAGTACTTAACCTTGTCTAGAGGTCTCATTTCCTGAAGTAATGTTTCAACGACACTTAAATGGAGATGGAAGTGTTTGTATTACTTAGGGAAGAGAGGGGATGTCTTAGTCTGCTCTGGCTGCCATGACTGAATACCATGTATCTTAAATACTGGGTATCTTAAACACCAGAATTTATTTTCTTATAATTCTGGAGTCTGGAAGTCCAAGATCAAAGTGCCAACAGGGATGGTGTCTGGTGAGGCCTCCCGGTAGATGTCCACCTTCTCACTGTGTCCTTACAGGGCCTTCTGTGTGTGAGGAGAAGAAAAGGGGGGGGGGGGGGGAGCTGAGGCTCATCGTCCTGTGTCTCTTCTTCTTCTAAAGAGAAATCCCAGCCCTGTTGGATGAGGGCTCCACTCTTTTGACCTCATTTAACCTTCATTACCTTCTTAAAGGCTTTATCTCGTAGTACAGTGGGTTGGTGGTTAGAGCGGCAACATATAGATTGGGGGCAGACACATTTCACTTCATAATGGGGAGAGGATGGAAGGAGAGTATTCCAGGTAAAGGGGGTAGGACAGGGAAACATTCAGAGGTAGGAAGGTAAGAGGAATCCAAAGGGAAAAGGGTTCCCTGTGGCTGGAGCTTAAGATGCTTAGAGTGTGAGCGCTATGGTGAAGGCTGGGGGTGCAGGGAAGCGAGCCCCGGGTTGAACTCGTCAGGTTAGGAAATCTTAGGTACCCCACTGATTTCTCCCCCTTAAACTTTTACATTGTAAAAAGAGCTCTGAATTAACAGGAGAGGATCTAGAGTTTAATAACTCTGAAACCTTGGGGAAATCATCTGTTTTGAGCCTCAGTTTCTCCAATTTAAAAACAGTCATACTATAACCCTTAACTTCCTGGATTGTTGGCTGAGAGGAGATAATGACTGTGAAATGTCTTAGGAACAAAAAAGTGCTGTATAATTACTGAGGATTTTTAAAAAAACCTTTCACCAAACCAAATAGTTTTCTTGACAAAAACACTGCGTGGGTGGATTTGTTATCCCTTCCTTTTGTGATACACTCTCAAGGCCCTGCATGGACTACCCTGGAGTCCAATATTCTTTACTGTTTTCTTTGCTTATCTTTTAAAAGGACTGGCAAAATTGAAAAAACAAAAACAAAGACAGGTTGTTCTTTGGATAAAAAAAAAAAGTCACGCTGCTCTTTCTGAAAAATGTTTGTTATTCCCAATTATCCTGTTTCTTCTCTGTCCTTTGTGCCTTGCCTAGACAGAATTATTCTCAAGCCTCACTGCCTCTGTGCTCTTCTGTCCTCCGGGCCAAAACGCGTGACTGTTATTGCTTTCCTCAGCTCACTAAGCTCTTTCTGCCGTGGTTCAGAGTATCTCTGAAATCCTGCCTTTTTATAAGCTGATTTTCTGACTGACTCGGACAGAGTGGTAATTTTCACTGTGACAGGTCTCTTTATTTTTCATCACTCCCAAGTGCCTTGTTATTCTGTGCAAACCATATATGTGTTTAATACTCTTGTATATGTATTTCTGAGGTATAATATAGAGTAAGAAAAGTCTTTCTTGTTTTGTGCACATCAGAATTTCAATTTCAAATTCATTGTGGTCCCTTGAGAAGTTACGTACCCTGCATCTGAAATTTATATTCCTCATTTTCCATGGGTGTTTTAAAAATTTTTTAAAAATATGTTTTTATTGATGTCAGAGAGAGGAGGGAAGAGGGAGAGAGGGATACAAACACCAATGACGAGAGAGCATCATTGATTGGCTGCCTCCTGTATGCCCCCTACGGGGGATAGAACTCACAACCCAGGCATGTGCCCTGACTAGAAATCGAACCGGGACCTCCTGGTTCATGGGTCGACGCTCAACCACTGAGACGCACCAACCAGACGATGGGGCGGTTTTTAAAATGCCCTCTTCAATTAATTGTGTGTGAAAATAATCAAAAGAAACTAGTAGAGAAGAATGAAAAAATCAAAGTCCTCATAAGGAAATGAGACATTGAAACTGATGTACACAACTTATCAGCTGTTGTCTTTCATTACTTCTCTCTATTTTTATGACTTCTGCTTTATTTGATCAGAAGCCTGACCTTGTCATTATGAAATTATGTTTATGCTGTTTGACTTATATTATATAACAAACTGCTCTTAGCTGTAGCTGTTGCACAGAATTTAAATTGCCTTTGAGGATAAAAGGGAGAATTAAGACAAATGATTCCTGAGGCTAGAAACCCAACCAGCAAGCTCCCTTCCTAATGGAGTTACATTTTATTTATTTCCACTCTTGAAGCACTGTGACCTTTTTCAGTAAAGCCACAGAGTTCTTTTCTTAGAAAGACAGTCAATATGAGTTATCATTTAAGGATGAAGGCAACTCAGTTGTACTTGTGAAACATCAGTTGACCTTGCCTAAATTTCAGAAAATAAAATGTCAGTACACATAAACACATTTTCTCTCAGCATTGAAAAGTTCTAGTCTATAATCTACTTGCTTGCTAAGAATAGAAGTATCACTTAAAGATTTACTGGGATATTTTCTCCCAGAAGTGGATTTACTCCATTTCCCATCAGTGCTCTCTTGACTACCACCTAGTGGAATATATGAACTTTGCCTGTTGGTTAACATTGGGAGAAGGAAATGAGTAAGATGAAATTTATCTTGGAAAACATTTTCCATGATGATGAGTTTTTGTTACTTTTTGAGTAATAATGCAGGTTGCAAAAAATGCATGAGTTCAGAGTGAAGAAAGCCCAGGAATTCATGTGATATCTAATAACATGCTTATCCACAAATAAAGCTATTTTATTCAGAAACTTAGAAGCTGGATAAATCACAGAGACTGTGTCTTGCCTATTGTACTTCTAAATTATGTTCAGAGGCATCTCTTAATTTCTCAAGATGAGGCTCCATAAAAATTTAAAATATTAAGCTTCAAAGCTCCTGTGCTAGGAAGGGATCATTGTACTTAACTGATAGGTAAGTAAAAATGCAGAGATAAGATAGTCAATTTTTATCCAAGCTGGGAAGAAAGGCAGATGCCTGTATTCTGAGGTGTTCTCTCCCAAACAATGAAACAAAAAAAGGCAAATGAAGCTTTAAGGCTCTTCGCTCTGTATTGGTGGGGGAGCTCTGTTCAGACTCTGTTAAAGAAGAAACATGAATGAGCAAAAACCAAAAATCTGTCATTTATTGACTCCTTTCTTTTACTTGGTTACCCATCATAGTGTCATTTCCTCTGTGGCCACCAGGCTTGGTCCTCATGTTTACATGGGATGTGAGTAGAATCATCTTCCCTTTTCTCGAGGGGCATGCCTTTCAGATGGCATCAGTGTGACCAGATACAGACACATTTTTTTTATGCTCATGAATATTTTGCTTACCCAATTCTTCTTTTTTAAAAATAATACTCACCCAAGGATATGTTTTTATTGATTTTGGAGAGAGAGGAAGGGAGAGAAAGAGAGAGAGAGAGACATCCATGTGAGAAACTGATCAGTTGCCTCCTGTATGTGCCCTGACTGGAGATCAAACCTGCAACCTTTTGCCCAGCTGGTGTGCTCAGTGGTTGATCATGGACCCATGAACCAAGAGATCACCGGTTCAGTTCCTGGTCAGAGCACAAGCCTGGTTTGCAGGCTCAATCTCCATTAGGGGGCGTGCAAGAGGCAGCTACTGGATGTTTCTCTCTCAGCAATGTTTCTATCTCTCTATCCCTCTCCCCTTCTCTCTCTAAAATCAATATAAATATATGAAAAACAAAAAAGAAAAGCATCTGCAACCTTTTGGTGCAGGGGACAATGCTCCAACCAACTGAGCTACCTGGCCAGGGCTACCTACTTGATTCTTGATGATCTGTGCATAAGTAGGGGGAACAAGGCCTAGGTAGGGGAGTGGGAAATATAATTAAAATTCAGAAAAAAATATATCACCAGATCCACTTTCAGCCTGTTTCATCAAACAAGAAAAAAGCCACAGAATCCACTGGAATTGAATTTCCTCTCATTTTTTTTCTGGTAGATTTCTACCCCCATTCAGCCAACCAGGCTCTAGTGAAGACTCAACACAAGCATTTTATATCCCAGGACACTCTATGGAAGAGTCCTGATTTGTTTTCTCACTTCCTGAGTGGCACAGAATGGCCCCGTGACCTCTGCTGCCTGAATGATAGGTAGCCTTCAAAACTTCCAGCCTCTCAATTTTTCTCCTTAATAAACAACTGACACTAATTGCTTGTAACTGCCATTTTGCTGGAGGAATGCATATGATTTTGTACTGTTGGCTTTGGTGAATGTTGGTGGGAAGGCCATCTCTGTCTTTGTCATCCTCTGACTTTTGGGGAGTTAGATTTACCTTGTCTGGTGTTTGCCTCTAGCATTGCTACACCCTTGCTGTCTGTACCTGTCACAGTGAGGCCTGGTAATGCACAGTTTCCTACATCTACCTGATGCTGGAGGCCCTGGCATGTCTATGGAAACAGAAGGGGAGGTTAAAGAACCAAATATTAGCCCTAGCTGGTTTGGCTCATTGGATAGAACGTTGGCCTGTGGACTGAAGGGTCCCAAGTTTGATTCCAGTCAAGGGCATGTACCTCGGTTGCAGGCTCAATCCCCAGCCCTGATCGATGTTTCTCTCTCTGTCTCTCCCTCTCCCTCTTCCTCTACTCTCTTTAAAAACAAAATCAATGGAAAAACATCCTCTGGAGAGGATCAACAAACAAAAGAAAAGAAGAAGCAAATATTATATTTCTCACCCCCAAAGACTAAAATCATGTCTGGGTTCTTCCCTTTTTCCATTTCCAATCAATGCAACATTGAAGGGTGTTATATAGCTGGTTGTTAAAAATATACTTCACTGCCCTGACCGGTTTGGCTCAGTGGATGGAGCGTTGGCCTGTGGACTCAAGCAACCTGGGTTCGATTTCAGTGAAGGGCATGTACCTTGGTTGTGGGCACATCCCCAGTAAGGGGTGTGCAGGAGACAATTGATCGATGTTTCTCTCTCATCGATGTTTCTAACTCTCTATCCCTCTCCCTTCCTCTCTGTAAAAAAACAATATAATATTTTTAAATATATATATATATATATATATATATATATATATATATATATATATATATATTTCACTAAAAACCCTACTAACCAAAAAGGGACATACTTGCTTTTCCTCTAAAAATCAAAACAACTCAGAAAAGAAAGCATAATGAAATGTATGTACTCTATTCTCTGTGTTTTCTTCTTAGAAGACCACTGGGCTTTGTGTCACTCACTATTAAAAGTAACAGCATCTGTCCTTTGCTCTCCCCTTTGGGAGATAATTACAGCTCCATTCCAGACTTTAAGGCTGATGTGTACATTTTAAATGAACAGTTGTGTGTACTTTTAATTTATTGCAGCCTTCTCTTGGAGTCAAGAAGCCTACCAAAGCCATGATCTTTGTGATCTTGAGCCCAGTGGGATCTTACTTTTCGAAGGAAACCTTAAATCCCGTGTCCCTGTGGGCCAATCCGAAGTTTGTAAGAGCCTGGAAAGGTGGGACTGGGGACTGCAAGATGGGAGGGTAAGTAAATCTGTGTTTCTGTCTAAAGGAAAGAGTTCTTCAGGATCATTGAGTGCCATTTCACCTCGGTACCTATACATAGATGAATATTCCAATCATAATGCTTGTTTTTGTTTTGGGTTTATTTTTCATTGAACTTGTTGTTTAAAGTAATAACCTGTTGCCCTCTATTGGGAGAAACATTGGATGTTATGCTTAGCCATGAATTGAAATAAGTAATTAAAAGAGGAATCAAATCAGTGATTTGAATGAACTGCCCTTGGACGCTGGCCCTCTGGCTGCAGGCTGTCGGCTGGCATTAAAGAGTGTCTGGTGCTGGGGCCAAGGCCCTCCGATGGCTCCAAGGGGTCCTGTCTGGGGAAGGTGCCTGCTTCATTGAAGTGCTGTCTTCATTGCTACAGATTGTAGCCATACCTGCTGCCAACTGGCTGAAGGACAGCCCTGCTTTGGCTCCGGCAGGCCAGTCTCATAGGCCATATGTAGCTGGCTGGAAAGAAAAGAGCATTTGAGAAGTGTTAGACAATGTCAGGGGTGGACTTGGCCGTGAATGGGGAATGCTCCTGTGGGTGAGCAAGAATAGCTGTGTTAACCAGCATGGGCTCTTCCTGTATGAATACCAAGTGCTGATGTGGTCACATATCCGGGCAGTAGCAGCTCTGGAAGGTGGCTCAGTGGCAGTCTTCTGGGCCTCGTACAAAATGCAGAGTCAGGAAATCCTGGGAGAATCGAATGATGTGCTGCTGGGATGTGAGAGAGACACTGAAGCTGGCTTTGACCCTCGGGTAGTCTTTCTCTATTTCTACACACACACAAAAGGTTATAAAATTCTATGACCTGTCATCCCTGCTTGTAGTCTCAGCAACTGCATTCTGTCACTGGATAGAGAAATCCTAGTGCAGCTTGTTAAAGTAAGAAGTCCCTTTCTTTTCCTTCTGGTTGAGAGCGCTCCTGCCTGAATGTGTCCTAGGCCAGCCAGGCTGAAACTGCTTCGATTTACTCTCCTGATTTCTCATTTACTTGCTCAGACTTCTTCATATGCACTGCACAGCGTCTGTATTACTTTGTTAAAACTTCTCTTAGAGTGCACATTGCAGTAAATCAACAATCTTGATAAAGAGGTAATAATTTAAAATAGTTTATCTTCTTTATATCTTGTGTTCTAGCTCCCCTGACCTGCCTAGGGAAACGATAACATGGGTACATTGGGATATAGTGGGGTCTGGCTGGTGTGGTTCAGTGGTTGAGCATTGACCTGTGAATCAGGAGGTCACGGTTCGAGTTCAGGTCAGGGCACATGTCCAGGTTGCGGGCTTGATCTCTAGTAGAGGATTAAGTACCTAGTACCCTGTCTGCAGGTAGGAGTCTCTCAACAGACAGTAGTTGATATTATGAAGCGCTTTCTTGTTCATCTCCTTGACTCTATCTTAGGAGCAATCAATTGGATTTTATACAATGGAATTTACTCTTGGAAAGGTGTACTTAATATATCTTTTTCTCAGATATTTATTCCACTTAAAATTATATTAAAACATTTCCATGTAGACAGTCCCCCCCCCTTTTTGTTTTAATTTTTCTCTTTCCTCCAAAGAAATGTGTCTCTCTTCTGAATATTAGCAGCATATGGGAATGAACCAAATAAATTACTACAGTATCACTTACCCTGTGGACATTAAAGTATAGCTTATGTCTGAGAGAATTTTGAGAGAAAAAAAACAAACCATTGATGGAATATGATGATTAAACAAACTAAACAAATAAAACCCCTTTTCCTTTCAATGCACTGAAACAGTCAGCTTTAATTCTCTTTCCTGCCCAATCAGCTTGATGTTGCTAAGGAATCATAGCTTTAATTCTTCCATACTCTCAAAAGTGTGTGTATGTTTGTTTTTTTAGAAGCTTCTTCAAACAGCTAAATATTCATACTGTGAAAATTTTGTATATTTTTTAATAGAGTAAAGGGAATTTTTCTTATGAGATAAACATTTCTCTATTGTCAGATATGGAAAAAATCTCAACAGCTGTGTCTGTGAACTAGAGAAAAGTCAATTATAATAGTTATTTTTTTATAATTTTATTTTTAAATATATTTTTATTGATTTCAGAAAGGAAGGGAAAGAGATAGAAACATCAATGATGAGAGAGAATCATTGATCGACTGCCTCCTGCATGCCTTCCTGGGGATCAAACCTGCAACCTGGGCATGTGCCCTGACTAGGAATCGAACCATGACCTCCTGGTCCTTAGGTTGATGCTCAACCACTGAGCCCCAGCTAGGCATATAATAGTTATTTTTTTAAATGAATTTCACTAGCATAGAAGAGGCTTATATAACCTGTTTCCTAGCTTTTATTGTTATCATTTTATTTTTTCTACACAACACTATGCAGTATATAACAAGAGTTTTTATTTGCCAGATGAATTGGGTGAGGCAAAAATGTGAACTCAGTTAAGTTCACATAGAGCCAAATAGTAGAAGTGCAGGAGCTGCCCTTAGCCTGCTGGCCCCAAACCCATGCCCTTTCTACTGGACCGCCCGCTAAAGTCGGGTTAATACTCATTATTTAAACATATTCATAATTTAACTCAGTTATTGCCTATACAACATCGATTCTGAATAAAGGTTATCTGACTTTTTATTAAATAAAAGCCTCACATACCAGGGTTGTATTATCTTTAGATTAACCGATAATTTATATTTTATTATCTGTGTTTGAAGGTCTTTTAATTATTCTTACATTACCTCCATGTGAGTAAACATCATCATGGCCCAGATTGCTATAGCCATGTAGTCTAGTGCCTATTTCTCATAGCTTTCTAGAATATTTTAGTTATGAGTCAATATACTTTCAGTTGCATGTTGAAAAAACAACTCAAGCCATCTTAAGTAGTAAAGGGATTGATTGGCTCAGGTAAGTAGGGTGGTAACAGTGGATCTGTTGGAGAAGCAGAAGCCTCGGTTTCTCATCTGAATAATGGAAATTATCCTGGGGGCTAATTCAATACTGGTGTGAGGTTTAAATGAAATAATTTATGTAAAATTGCTTGGAAAGTGAAAAAAATATATTCAATAACTTTTAACTGTTATGAATTTGGTTATTATCTGTGTTCTCATATTTCTACTTTTCAAGTTAGAATTCCACAATTTTGCTTTGTGTGTGTTCTTTCTCTCAGATGAGTGCAATTAGATTATTTAGGCTCTAATTTAATGTTATGCTGTTACCTAGAAAGTTAACATGTTAAGAACATAGTGCATATTAAGAACATAATACATTGATTACATCCACATGTGAATTAAAGACTTTAGTATTTTGGTGTGGAAGATGGGGTAAGTGTATATTTATAATCAGTATGTTTCCTGTTTCTTAAAAGGAATTATGGCTCCTCCCTTTTTGCCCAATGTGAAGCAGTGGAGAACGGGTGTCAGCAGGTTCTGTGGCTCCATGGAGAGGATAATCAGATAACAGAAGTTGGAACTATGAATCTTTTCCTTTACTGGATTAATGAAGATGGAGGTAATCCACTCAAATTTCAGCTCCTTGCTTTTTTCCTCCCCTTCAGTCATTTTCAGTGGGATTGGAAAGAAAAGAACTAGGACCTTAGAATAAAGAAACAAGTAGCACAATTCCAATGTCTAAATAACATACTGTGCTTTTGCTGTCCAATAGACATGAGTTCAAGTTTTCAGAATTTCTAAAGGTTTTGTTTTTTGGCTTTATATGTATGTATTATTAAGATGTCAACTTAAGGAATTTGAATCTCCACAATTTGAAGATTTGATACCTTATTCCTAACATTTTTTCTTATCGGAAATCCCTTGCATTTGGAGTTAGGTCTCAGATCAATTCAATGGTCATACACCGTATAGTATGTATAAAATGCTATAGTAAGAAACACAGCCTATTGATTTTATTGATAAGAAATTTACTATACTCCCTTGCTATAATTCTTTCAAAAATTGTTGCACTTTATACTTATTTTGATAATATATCAGAAGCCTTCCAGGTTTACTCTGGAGCTCACTTTAGTTGGAACATAGTAATTTTAGAACATATTGTTCTATTTTGGAATTGTACTTAGATCCTGGTTCATTCAAGCTTATTAATATATGTGTACTATAAAAATCAGTACTTCCTTACTTCCTTTAATATCCTGAATGCCCATTATTTCTCTTTGCTACTTTTTCTCTTTATTTTTTTAAATTTATTGTTATTTTTTTTAATAACCATTTATCCTTTCTATGCCCTCTTCCAACTCCCCTGCAGCTTGCTTTTGTTGTTGTTGTTCTTAGTTGGCAGAGACCATAGGAGTTCATTGAAGTTCAATGTCTGTAGTATTGAATTAAATGCCCAATAATGGGGAGGGGGGGATCCAGATGTATGCATTTATTTCTACTAGAATTTTAATAGTCATAAAAAAATTTGAGACATTTTTAGACTTGTTTGCATTCTTAGGGTTTTCATTTCATAGTACTGAGTGTAGAAATGTAAAATATTGTTTCCAGATACTTATAAAGTCTATTGGTTTTACTTAAAATTTTAAGTGAAATGTTTATTTTAAAGTAGCTCTTTTGTCATTTGGCTACAAATAGAGGAAACTGGTGACTTGTGGCATACATAAGAGCTATACACTGATTTGAGCATTAGTTGCAGAGAGTAGTAAAATTGAGCCTACATTCCAGTGAGAGGTAGAATAGTAGGTGTGGTGCAAACACTTGTCCTGGGATAGGCCATTGGTAATCTTTGGCACATGAAAAGGCAGATACAGATCACGCTCATTCTTCCATCCCTGCTGTTTGTACTTGGCACTATTTAAAAACAAAAATTTTACTGGAATACTTGTGATTTCTAAATTTGAGTTTTTGCATATGACATATATCATACACTGTGCTTGAAAGATGACAGCCAGTGTTGAACTCTGCACATAGGAGATAAGAGATTGATTCAACTCATTCTTCCCACTGGTCCATTCCCACCATCATCTCCCCAAAAACCCACACAACTCCAAACAAAAACAGTTACATCACTCAGAAGTGTCTACATCATCATTTAAGGATGGGAGATGTCAGGATTTAAGCACAGTCTAAATCAGAGCTACATGATTTAACCAGAAACAGGCCTGGTGAAAAATTAAGCCTTATCCAAACAATTGTCATGGACCATTTCCACTATGGCTTTTAAAGGTCAGAATAGAAATGAGTGAATTTGTCTTCTGACTCTTACAAAATATACAAAACCTTAAGAGTTATTATTCAGATTATGATTGCCTGAGATCACTTTAGTTTTAATGTGAATGTGCCCCTTCAGTTTGAGGACGTACATTTAACAGATTAAATATAAATTAAAGTAAAGAGAAAGGAAATGGAATAAATGTTTGGGTAATACTATGAGAAAAGGCAGTAGAATACCATGAATAACTGTTGGGCTAAAACCAGAAGACATTGAGGCAACTCTATAGTAACTTTGATTTATACCATGTGCCTTTAAGAAAATATAAAGAGCCCTAGCTGGTTTAGCTCAGTGGATAGAGCATCAGCTCGAGGACTGAAGGGTCCCAGGTTCGATTCTGATCCAGGGCATGTACCTTGTTGCAGGCTCCATCCTGGCCCTGGTCAGAGTGCGTGCATGAGGCAACAATTTGATGAGTCTTTCTCACATTGATGTTTCTCTCTGTCTTTCCCCCTCCTTCCACTCTCTCTAAAAATCAATGGAAAAATATCCTCGGGTAAGGAGGATTAGAAAAAGAAAAAGGAAATATAAAGAATAATGGAAATCAGCAAAATTTTGATTTTTACAAATGTTGTCAACAGCAGGTATATGCAGAGTTCTTTTAGTAATAACCTGCCGTCTGTCATGCGCACCCACTCTCTCTGCTGCTTTTGAAAGGTCACTAAAGTAGATAATCTGTTCACAGCACCATGCTTTGCATGCCGACTATATGTGGCAATTGTCCTGTAACTCATGTGGATTTTAATTCCAGTAATAAGATCACATAGCCTCTTGGCCTGTGGACTGAAGGGTCCCAGGTTCGATTCCGGTCACGGGCACCAAAAATAAAAAAAAAATAAAAAAATATGAAAACCAAAAAAAAAAAGATCCACAGCCTCGATTCTCCTTTTTACTCAGTGGATGAGTAATTTAACACATACACTTGCAGAGACTAATACGATTGTTGGAACAATTTTTACCTCCTACTGGACACGGGAGCCACCCTGAGAATTGGACCCAGTTCCTGTGGTTGAGTTCACAGATAGTTTGGGAGAATGATCCTGGCAGTGAGTGTTGATGCTGCTCAGTCTGCTCAGGCTCTGAGAGCCTTCTTGGACATCAGGCATTTACACCAACTTTGCTTGGAGCCCTCCTCCCTCCGACGTCTGTTGGTGTGCTCTGATCCCACCTTCCAGTCTTTGCCCACATATCCCATTCTCAGTAAGGCTTTCCTGAGCACCTTACTAAAAATTGCAAACTCACCCAGCCGGTGTAGTTCAGTGGTTGAGCATTAATCTATGAACTAGGAGGTCACCGTTTGATTACTGGTCAGGGCGCATGCCTGAATTGTAGGCTCGATCCCCAGTAGGGGGCATATAGGAGGCAGCCGATCAATGATTCTCTTTCATCATTGATGGTTCTCTCTCTTTCTCCCCCTCTCCCTCTTTCTCTGATATCAATAAAAATACATTTAAAAATATTTGCAAACTCCTCTCTCCACTTCACAGCATTTATCACCTTGCCCCTTTTTTCCTTTCATGGTCTAATACACTATTTAACATAACAATTGTTTGCCTCTGCCTATTAGAAAGTAAGCAGGGAGTTATGTCAGTTCTCTTCACTGCTTTATCCTGAGTATAGAGATAAGCCAACTGCATATGGTGGGCACTCAATACACAGATGCTTGTTATGATGGAGTTGCAGCCTGATATACCCATCATTAAATTGAAAATGTCATAAATCGAAAATGTATTTAATACACCTAACCTACCAACTGTCATGGCTTAGCCTCGCCTACCTTATTGTGCTTAGAACACAATATCCCCAAACGCTGGCAACACAGTACACAGAGTACCAGTTGTTTACCCTCGAGATCACGAGGCTGACTGGGAGCTGCGATTCGCGGCCACTGCCCGGCATCCATGAGAGCATCCGACTGAACATCTGTCGCCTGGGAGAAGGTCAAAGTTCAAAGTTTGGTTTTTCCTGAATAAATATCACTTTCACACCATCTTAAAAGTAAAAAAAATCATGTCAAAGCATTGTTAGGCCAGGCCCGTCTGTATATTTGTTGAATAAATGAATAATTGTGCTGATGATGTTTAGGGCTCTTACGCAAACCCACATTCCTGGTTCCCATTAGTGCTTGACTTTGGGATGTCACAGATGAATCCTGCTGTTGTTGCTTCTAAATTCTTCAGCTTCTAAAAATGATTTCTCTGTCAAAAACAAGCTGCATTTGTAGGCTCTGTTTTCCTCATGTTGGGCCATCTGGAGCCGGTTCTGGCTCTCCTAAGCATGTTTGTGGTTGCAGAGGAAAATGAATATTTCTCACCCAAATGTTGTCATGTCATCATCTCTGTCTGGCAACCAGGGAAACAGATGTTCTGTTCCTTGACCTCAGGCTAGTGGTTACAGTTTGGGTGTTAAATATATTTCACAAAACTGCATTTGCACAGGCGGGGCCGCTGTTTTCATTTAACTTGATGGAGTCTTAGAGCTCGGCAAGCTCTAGGAAAAGGTCCAGTTTGGGGCCACTGGAAGTATGTTTGTCTCTATGTGTGGAGTGTGTGCGTATATACACACACACATGTAGATCCATACATTTGTGTGTCTAGCTAGCTAACTCTTGCAAAACACAGGTTTATTTTGAGAGTAACATTTCCAAGTAGCCCCAAGGACGTTGCCAAAACCAAGTTTTCCTCTTTCCCGAAAGCATCATTTGGATGATTTTTAGACACATTAAAAAAAAAATCATACTGCTATATCCTAGCAAAGAGATTATTCATTTTTTTTTTCAAAAACACTTATTACGTCCATTCTGAGTCAGGCAGAATGCTCAGTTATGGGGACACAGGAATGAATATAGAGTTTTGGTCTTCCAAAACTTATTCAGCTTGTTTGTTGGGGATGTGTGATGTAACCACAGTGTGACAGGTGAGCCCAGACCCCAGTACCCCGTCAGAAAGGGAAAGACCCCAGTGTTGGGACCCTGAAGCTCTGTCCCCCACTGTCACCAACCTTGCAAGTCACTTATGTTTGTAGGGCCTCAGTTTCTTCTGTAAAGTAAGGATTGCACTCGGTGATTTCCAAAGTCCCTTTTAGCTGCAGAACATGACTTGGGGAGCTCAGAGTCACCGGTGTGATTTCTGCACAGCCTTTGTTACCTAGTGATTCTTACAAGCATACCTTGTGAATTCCCCTAAAAACACATGCTGGGCAACATATGGTCTGTTACGAGGTTCAACATCTTTATAAAGCAATGATTTAAGGTTTGACTTCCTCACAAGATGCAGATTCCTGGGTGCCAGAGGTGGGGAGGAGAAGGGGATGTTGAGTACCAGAGATTCCCTTATGTAAGGGGTGTTTGTGGATCATGGGCCACACTGGCTCTTGCAGATGGATAGTCATGCCAGACCAAACGGTGGTTTGGAGTGCCTGGGATTGTGCTAAGTAGACCAGTGTCTTAGCCTTGACTCTCTCTGAGTCACCTATAGAATTTTGTTTTGTTTTTTGGATTTCTCTTTTTCTTCTTTCTTTTTTTGTTAGCCAATATGTGCTTGAGCCCATCCTGAGCCTGCCTATTACATTTGAAACTCAGAGGGTGAAGTCAACAATTCTATATATGATGTGTACACTCACTTTATAGTTTGAAAATCACTCTAGAGAGCTTTCTCAAGGGGTAGTATGGGAGCAGTGGCTGGCCTGAATAGGCACCCACTCTTCTTGGGGGTGGGCTCCTCCACAGTATTCATTTTGTTCTTCTAATTTAAAAAAATATATATTTTATTGATTTTATTCAGAGAGGAAGGGAGAGGGATAGAGAGTTAGAAACATCGATTGAGAGAGAAACATCGATCAGCTGCCTCCTGCACACCCCCTACTGGGGATGTCCCTGCAACCAAGGTACATGCCCTTGACGGGAATCGAATCTGGGACCCTTCAGTCCGCAGTCCAATGCTCTATCCTCTGAGCCAAACCGGTTAGGGCCACAGTATTCTTAAAAGGTTTGCTAATGACCAGTGTTCCCAAGTATGATCCTATCTACATTGTTCTAATTACTAACCAGCTTTAACCCACTAAATTTTGACTTGACAATGTTCCTTCTAAGAGTAGTCTATAACTCTTGCTGTTTGTTAGTGGAAAACCATCTCATTTTTTACTGGTTAAGGGTACATTGAAGATGAATGGATGAGTAGTATCTCTTTCTCTCTCTCTCTCTCTCTCTCTCTCTCTGTCTCTCTCTTTCTTTTCCCTTCTCCTCCTCCTCCTTCTTCATCGTTTTCTTCGAATAAAGATCTACGTGAAGTGTGAATTGAGTTGAGAAATTTGACAATGCAGAACAGTAACATCTTCATGTTTATTACTAGCCAAGTTGCAAGACAAAGGTGTTTTTTGTTTGTTTGCTTGTTCTGTTGTTGTTGTTGTTGTCATCTTAATGGCTATTGGTATAAGGCAGTGGTTCTCAACTTTCCTAGTGCCGCGACCCTTTAATACAGTTCCTCATGTTGTGGTGACCCCCAGTCATAAAATTATTTTCGTTGCTACTTCATAACTGTAATTTGCTACTGTTATGAATCGTAATGTAAATATCTGGTATGCAGGATGTATTTTCATTGTTACAAATTGAACATAATTAAAGCATAGTGATTAATCACAAAAACAATATGTAATTATATATGTGTTTTCCGATGGTCTTAGGCAACCCCAGTGAAAGGGTCGTTCAACCCCCAAAGGGGTCTCGACCCACAGGTTGAGAACCGCTGGTATAAGGCATGGCTAGTATAGTTAAAGTCTGAAAATATTCCAATTTCTAATTGACAGAAGAAGAACTGGCAACTCCTCCACTAGATGGCATCATTCTTCCGGGAGTGACAAGGCAGAGCATTCTGGACCTGGCACGCAAGTGGGTGGGTTTTTGACATGAGCAACTTTTCTCAGCATGAAACAAAAAGTTATCAAAATAAGCCCAGCTTCGTGTTGAAATAATATCCTGAAGTTGCAACCAATGTTATCTAATCTTTAATCTTAGCTTGAGTGAAAAGAACTCTTCTAAGAGAACTGTCTTGGCAAGACTATCAAGTGAGCATTGTTTATAGGGAGGGCAGAGAGAAACCAGTCTGTCAGGTTGTCCTGGTGAAGAAGTATTCCAGTACTAATCTCAAGTTCTATATCAGGTGTCTCCCACCAGCTCACCTGGTTTATAATTTGTGTGCTTCCATTTAGCCAGTCCTTAACTTTTCACGTCTAAGTCTATTGTTTCCACATGGCAATGATTTGTAGTTCTCCTCTTCCTCTGTTTATTCCAGCATAGCCATGCTTATCATAGAAATTAAAGAATTCTACTGGCATAAGCGTTTACTAACATAACATTATTAGTTTGGCTGCCTTTCCCTCCCCTCCTTCATGCTCCCTGTCCTTCCAAATGCTCATACATGCTGACTTTAAAATCAAAACACTCACGCAAGTGTAAAATTATTTTCAGTAGACTTTCTGATTCACGTGACACAGGCAAGCATGTTAAACTATTTAGTATTGGAAACGACATACTTAAGATGAATGTTGAATGAGTTGGTTATCTGGCAAAGGTTCTTGGGTGGAACTTTTGACCCATGTGTTAAACTGATGTCCAAGGGACATGAAAAGGCTGTGAGCATTCTGTGGTCAAACAGTACTAATAAGGCAAATGTTTAGGAACACACATTATCTAGGAGAGCACCAGTACATTTCCTCTGGAAAAAGACTTTGGAAATAGAGGAAATGGGCCTTGTCTACTTCGGGGTTTTGTAGAATTATTTATAGCACAGCTGCCACATGCTGGCTGGCACATTGGGCATGGCATTTACAAACTGTTTGTATAATTTCAAACAGCTTGCCCTGTCCTAAATATGTTTGCAGTTGCAAAGATGTATTTTCCAAGCTCAGTAATTTTTGTTTTATTAGAGAAAAAATTCAACCACGTACAGAAGGGTTGATGACAAGTTGCAAGTGGAAATGCTTTCCCACACTAATGATTTGCTAGCATGAAAATAGGTTATTATGGAGGAAGTTTTTTCTTGACTCCTTAGCTGTAATTTATTTTAAAAGCTATTCTAAAACAGTGAGACATAAATGCCAAGAGCCATGTGGGGGGTTACCATTACTTGCCAGACAGGGGAAATTGTCCAAAGATAAGTAAGGGTGAGCAGAGTAAAAACAATTCTGTTTATTTACAAGATTTTTTTTTTCCTTTTCCAAAACACAGAGCTCAGCTTGTTTTCAGTTAACTTGGCTGATTTTCTGGAATTTATTTACCTTTGAACAACATAATTGCAATTACAGACTGAGATAAATTGAAACTTGCAAAAAGCCATATTTCTATCACAGGCATATTTTCCTACCCTTCCAAATATATGCTTACAGCATGATGCATTCTTCTAATGTTTTGAATCTTGCCAAGAGCTGTGATTTCCATTTTTATCTATTGTAGATTTGCAGGTTTTAAAAAATACTCTCATTTTATTTTTAAAAAATCTGTCCATTTTTTGTTGTCCTTAATTCAAATAGCCTGTTGACAAACTTTGAGCTTTAACCACTAACATAAAAGAATGTGAATTAAACAGATGAAAGAATGTGTATTAAATAGTTTAACCAGATAGCTTTAAAAAATCAGAATTTTTTTGTTTGTTTTTATTTCCTATTCTGGATCAAATAAAATGTTCCAATAGTTCAGCAGAAGTTGATGAGGTTATATCGATAATTCTGTGATGAAAGTCTAACATGATTCTAAGAGTAAGGAAGAGGATTACTGCGGTAAAGTCAACTGAATCAGTGAGTTTAATTTCGGAAGAAAAAATATACAATGCAATTTCTCAAATAAAGTCCAAATATACTTTCACTGTTTTAAAGTAATGAAATCTTCCAGATGTTTAAACTCGGTCTATGTTTTTACTCCATAAAAGACACAATAGAAAAAGGACCAAATTTGGAGGGAGTTGGATTGAACCTGAATTCAGGTCCACTTCCTGCCGTTTACTATCTGTGCGGCCTTAGGGGGAGTCACTCAACTTCCTTGAACCTTTATTTCTTCATCTGTACAACGGGGATGATAATACCCACCTTAAAAATCAGAGAAGTTGGCATGCAATGGATGCTCAATAAATGGTAGCTATAATCATTAATGTTATGATAATGTATTCTCTTTTATAGTAAATAGCACTTAAGACCCTGTCAACTTAGAGTACACGTTAAGTAGCACCAGTGTACATCAACCTGTTTGGCTCTAGCCATGACAACAAATAAAAGGCCCCCACCCCCCAAAAAAAAAAAGCACACATGTCTTAAAAATACACCGTGCATTTTATGCTGATAATATTATATTTTGTATCCTGATCCTCTCATTTAGAGAGCCTGTGACCTTGGAGTAGTAGGTGCTTAACACCTCACTGTGTTTCACCAGTCAGATGGTGCTTTCTACAGCTTTCCCCTCTAAGAATGTAAAATAGAAAGGTAGTACTGCAGGGCATTTCCCCCCATGCCTTTTCCTTAAAAATATGTATCACTTTATTTTTGATATTGCGAACAGGGTGAATTTAAGGTGTCGGAGAGGTACCTCACCATGGGTGATTTGACAACAGCCTTGGAGCAGAACCGAGTGAAGGAGGTGTTTGGCTCTGGCACCGCCTGCATTGTTTGCCCGGTTTCTGATATCCTGTACAAGGGCGAGGTAAGACAGCCCGCTATTTCTAAGCACCTGCCTATACTTTAATTTTTAAAGTCTAAACAAATTACTAGTTGGACCCAGAATGCAAAGGTTTTTTTTGTTTGTTTGGTTTTTTTTTTTTGGTAGCTTGGCATTCCATTAACTGGGGTGGATTGTCCTCATGAATCTGTATTAGCAAATTACTTACTCTTACCTTTTCAGTGAGTTTGTGTAAGCTTCAACAAGGTGGGAGGTCAGTTTTGTCCTTGAACAAGGATATCTGCCTTTTGTCAATTTCAGGTTTTGAGATGTGTCACTAGATTTCCACTCATTACTTTCTACTGGCTTTGTACGGAAGGTTCTACAGGTAGTTAGATTTTGATTTCTGGTTGCCAAAAGTAGTTCCAAACTCCTGAAGTAGGAATGGCTAGTAGTTATGGGAAATGCATTTGAACAATCAATTCCTGCATTTATTACTCTTAATATTATTGATGTTGTTTTTATTTAGACCACTTTACAACAATTTTTTTTTTATTTGGCAAATCTGGTACATTTACTAAAATCTTCCAGAAAAAAATTCAAGCATTTAGTTGGAAAAAATTTTCTCCTCCCAGTAAACCCGTCTGATTTTATATGTGCTGTAATTCCATTTTTGGGTCAGTTTTTTTTGCTTTCCCCTTTATAACAAAGATCCAATACTTATGATTAACATCAACACCTAACTTTGTAACTTAAAGTCATTTGAGTATTATTCTTAAAATGTGAGATGGCTTAAATCACTTATATTAAATATAAATTCTATTGAAATTTAATATTCAACACCATAATATTTTTTTCTCAGCTGGCAGATTTTTTTTCTCTTTTTTTTTCTCTGCTGATTTTAATGGTGGCTGCTTCATTGCTTGAGAATTTTAAACTTGCTTTTAGGGAATGGTTCCTGACCTAATTCCATCTACAGACTTTCAAGAGAGAAGAATGATTCTATTATCATTCAATGCTTGTACTGATTTTAAAGCTACTGTTTCATATTTTATTATGGTAGTATCTAGACATCGATTACTTTTTTAATGAACTGTGGTTGTCATTAGATCAGATATCTTTAAGTCCAATTATTATTTCACCTATAGATATAAGAAGTTTATAAAATTTAATATGTTTTTAATGGTCTTGTGTTAGAGGGCATTCAGAGCCAAAAGGTACATCTAATTATCCTATTATCCTAAAGGGCATAATAAGAAAGGTGAGAACATGGACTATATGCTAAAATCAGACTATCAAAGGCCTGCAAGCCAGCGAGGCATGAATGGACATGACTAAAATATGAATTAGGGTCTTTAAATCTTTTTCAGCCCTGAATTTAACCATGCGATCCAACATTATGGAGGCTGTGGTCCCTGGAAGTTTGGCTTGTAACAGATAAAGGGTTAGAAGCCCCTTTTGCAAAGGCATAGGCTTACTTTAATTTATGTCCCTAAATTATTTACTACAATGCAAAGTATCTTTGAGTTCTTATTTCTTGCTGAGAGGGTTAAATATGGAAGCCAACCATTTATCTTTGTTGATTTGACGAATGCTAGAAGAGGTCGGGTTCTCTGAAGTTTAACCACTGTTTTAGTCACCCATAGCTTCTCATTAGTTTCTCAAGTTATCTGGAAGACTGGCATATAAACAAGTTGTGCCCTAAAATCAGTTGGTAGGCAATGGACAACCTATCATTGGCTAGTTACTTTTTATTCAAATTTAGAATAGAAAATAGGCTTTGGAGCTAAAATAATCAGATTATAATAGAGCTATTTCTTATTTCCAGGAGGTGCCTTCATACAGTGGCATCACTGAGTGTCATACTTGTGGCACAGCATACATGAATATCCTCATTATCTCGTGTCTGGTTTTCTTTATAGACCCTACACATTCCATCTGTGGAGAATGGGACTAAGCTTGCAACCCGGATATTGGACAAATTGACTGATATTCAGGTAAGGGGTTCTTTGTCATTTTATTTTAATCAACACTTAGAATCAAATCATATTTCAATGGCAAGAAGAGAGTAAATACTGCCATTTGGGGTCAACAAATTAAATTTAAGGAAGATGTTCCTGATAGTATGTGTGGGCATAAGCAATACAGAAATGGGGAAGAAAAGACATATTTTTTAAAAAAGAAAGAAAATAATTGTTAGGGAATCTAAATTACTAAACATTAGAAAACATATAGAGAGAGCCCTGGCCGGGTGGCTTAATTAGTTGCAGCATTATCCTGATGCACCAGGGTTGTACCAAGGTTGTCCAGGGTTGGGGGTTTGATTCCCAGTCTTGGCACGTGCAAGAGGCAACCAATGGAGGCATGGGTAGGTGGAACAGCAAAATCAATATTTCTCTCTATTTCTCTCTCTCTCTAAAAAATTAATTTAAAAGTTAAAAAATATATAAATTTTGATAAATCTATAAATGTCATTAAAATGTATAACACTTTTATAAAAAAATCTTGAAAGTAGAAGAAAGCACAGGAGAAAATTAATATCACCTGTGATTCCAGCACTCAGTTATAACCACTGTTAATTTTTGATATCTCAACCTTTAATATTTTATAAGCATTTATATATTTTTAGAGAAATTTGTTTTCTAACAAAATGGAATTATACATAATTTCTATCTGCTTTCTTCATTTAATAAATCATTTGCTTTTTCATATCAAAATAACTTTAATTCCACATATGAAGTTAAATTGAATTCTATTATGCCTACGTACCATAAGTTTTAAAGAAAGCTATTATACATTGATTTTGTTAGCGCTTCTTTTACTATTATAAACAGTACATTTTTTATTATTTCCTTGGGATAAATTCCTGGAATTGGAATTGTTGGGTCAAAGAGTGTGCACACCTATTTTTTTTTTTTTATATGCTACCTTTGTTGCGCCTTTTTTTTTTTTTTCAACAATTCAGCATCTTACAAGGTACTTAAGCATCTTTCTAGGTAGGCATATCAAATACCAGGAAATACAAGACTGTTCTATAATTTGTAAATACTTCAAAAGTTATTCAAAGATTTTGTTGAACCCACGATTGCCAGTCAGTGAAAATAACCAAGGGGAACTGAGATACTGAAACATAAAATGAAATTTGATAGTTTGGGTGACATCAGGTGGTGCTGGGTCTTAAAACTAAGCAGAAATTCAGTTGGTTGGGAAGGCAGCAGATCCTGCAGAGCAACTGAGGTCCTCGGATAGTTATAAAAATGGTATTTTTGAATACCTAGCAACTTTTATGTAAAACTTATAGTATTTACAAAAGGAAAGAATAATAGTGGTTTTTTTAATCAATGAGCTATCTTAACTTCCACCCTTTAACAAACATTTTCTATAGGAATTTTCTGCAAATTAAATAAAGGAATATCTTAATATTGAAGACATAAAATCTATTCAGAGTTGTTTTCTACATTTGTACATAGAAACAATTAGAAGTAATTGGAAGAAATTTAATGAAACTTTATGGGTGTTTATATTTTGGTGTCCCCCCCAAATATATGCACACTTTAACAGTTGATAGCTCAATTTTGAAAATAAAATGTATTTTAATAAACACTGCTTTTATACTTACTCAAAGTATATGTATACATTTTTGGGAGGACACACTATATTTTTTAGAGTTCTCTGAGTAAATCTGATGGGAGTAATGTTATTAGAGATTTGCTCAAATAAAAACTACAAACACAACTAAAATATATAATTTGCTAGATTATAAAAACCTTTATCCAAAACAGAAGTTGAGAGATTTTTAAGAGGAGAGGAAGTGCATTATAGTGATAAGAAACAAAAACTAATTTGGAAAACTTTCTTGAACAAATTGTACAGAAAGAATGTTATATTTCATAGCAGTTAATACATAATGAGATATCAGGGTTACCTCTTGGAGATTATATGACATAAGAAATTTTGAACTGACTTGATTTGGTTATAAAGGATGGAAAGGAAAAGTAGTCAGTTAGGCTGAGGAAAAAATCAGATTAAATTTGAATTGGAAGGAAGTTCTAAGTGGAGGTGTTCAACAAATATAATCATGAAGCTTTGGCTAAGGAAGGCGAAGAGCAGAAATGTGCATCATCATTGAGATGGTGGAAAAATAAGCATCAGAGCCCTAAAGTATGAGAAAAAGAGAAACCCAAAGACATAATTTTGGGACAAGATGGGAAGCCATTGCAAACATTCTCAGAAAAAGCATTTTTGAGAGTAAAATTATGGAATCCAAGAATGTAGATTACAGAGTGATATTTTCATTCATTCATTCATTCATTCATTCAACAAATATATATGTATTAAGCACAAACAGGGTGTTCAAGTGCTAGTGATAGTAGTTAAAAAAAGGGACAAATAGCCCTGACCGGTTTGGCTCAGTGGATAGAGCGTCAGCCTGCGGGCTGAAGGGTCCCAGGTTCAATTCCGGTCAAGGGCGTGTACCTTGGTTGCGGGCACATCCCCAGTGGGAGGTGTGCGGGAGACGGCTGATCGATGTTTCTCTCTCATCGATGTTTCTAGCTCTCTATCCCTCTCTCTTCCTCTCTGTAAAAAATCAACAAAATATATTTTTTTTAAAAAAAGGGACAAATAATTAGTGCAGTCAAAGCACACTGATATAGAAGGACAAAATTAATACTCAATTTTCATGTGACACAATGTAAAAAGGTTTAAAAATAGATAAAGATAGAGAGAACAGAGAAGAAACGTATTTTATTTTTACCTGTATTTTCTTATATACTTTAGTGCCTGTGGCTAAGAAGAAGTTAATAATTCTGCTGTTTACCCTAGGTAGTAATGCACTAGTGTAATGGATAATGGTAGTAACACTAAAAACTAATGATACATTCAGAGCTCAGACTGAACAAAGAGACAAAAGGAGACAGTTACAGAACACATGGGACAATACAAATGATTTTGAATTCAGTCACAAACCAAAAGCACCAACCCTGCTCCAAACGGTTAAGTAACAAAGGACCATCATGCGGAATCTGAGACCACATCTTTCCTCTTCAATTATTTTGTTTTCGGACACAAAACCCAAAGTTTCACAATGATTCTCTTGCAAGATGGCAAATTGGTGCTGTCAGCCCAGCTACCAGGTTGTCTGTTTCTTTCCAAGAGAAGTCATTTAAGTAACTATTGAGGGAAAAGCGTAGAATTGTGTCACGTTTCACATTTGACTCTCTGACATTACATGGAAACATGGACATTAACTACGAAAGGCTCTGATAAATTGAAGAAGAGTAGCAACAGCCAAAAAAGCCCTTCAGATTCTTTCCAAGGTAACTGGGGGTCAGGGGGAGAGGGGCGGGAATTCCTTATGAACTATAGATTTGACTGTCATTTAACCTGTGTATTTTTGTATATGAGTAAGAATCTCTGAAGCTAAATATTCATCCCATTTGGCTAATCATTCCGATAGTTTCCTGGGTCTTCGATCACACTACCAATACCTCTTTGGAGGGGAACATGTCAAATGGCAGTTTTTTTTTTCTTGTTTTCTATTTTTCTCTTTTTAAACAACAAAGAAAATCAATTCTGTGTTCACACTTAACCAAACTTAAACTTGGAGAGCATTCTCCATGTTGCCCGTGATCCCTTTTCCTCCCATTACTCTTGGCTACTCCAGTTACTCACCATCCTATTCACCTGCTCTGACCACTTGGGGTATTCTCTGTTTTCCAATATGCTCTGCTGTCTGCTGCTTCCTCCTGCCTCTGTACCTGCTCCAATGTGTCCATGTGGTAAGGTATTGGTTGTCCTTAAGACACATCTTCTTTAGGAAGCTTTGAAATCTCTCTTGAACAATGTTCCCTTCCCTCAGTACAAACATACATTCACCCACTTCAATGCTGCTTCTTTCTCCAGCTTCCTTATTACCCATGATTATTACATGATGGCCTTTAAATTATGAGCTGGGCTTGTTTGAATGTAGGGATTAATTATCTTTTTGTAATCCCAGTCATCAGCACAAACTCTAGGCCATAGTACATACTCAAGAATGTTTCCTGATTAAATGAGTAAAGGGATGAATGGTGAGGAATAGACCAAGCACATACCAAAGAGCAACAATGGGTTGGTCTTGTATATTAACACATTCTGAGAGGAGGTGGGAGGAGGTCTTGAATAATGCCAAATTATTCTTCAAAAGTTTTTCAGATAATCTGGTTTAGAATTTTTCAAAATGACATACACATCAAGACTGGTGTCGGAATTAGCTAAAAGCTGGAACCCAGGTCTTAACTATGAGGGGAGCATGTTTGAGTAATGGGCTGTGCTGCTTCTGAGGTTTCAGGAAGGGGGAAGTAGCGACTGCAAGACACAGTGCAATGCACAGATGATGTATCAGAGAAATGTGCATTTAAAACCTATGTCACCCCAATAAATTTAATTTGAAAAATTAACTTCAAGATAGTCTGTTTAGCCCTGGCCAGGTAGCTCAGGTGATTGGAGCATTGTCCTGTACACCAATAGGTTGTGGATTTGATTATCAGTTAAGGCACAACATACTTGGGTTTTGGGAGCCAGCTAATTGATGTTTCTCTCTCATATCAAAGTTTCACTCTTTCTCTCTCTCCCTTCCCCTCTTTCTAAAAATCAACAACAATAAAACAAACATAGCCTCTGGTGAGGATTATTAAAAAAAAGATAGTCTGTTTAAAAAATTAAAAGAAAAAAGAAAAGGCTGACAGAAAAATCTATTTTCTCACTAGAGGCTACAGCTTTGAAAGACCCTTTGCAGTTATGGAATTTTTCTTGTTTTCAGTGGAACAGCTTGATGTGGTTCAGTTGCATAAGAAGGTAGAGCTCCACCTTTTTTCCCTGTAGATGTCCTGAGCTGTCCTTCAGAGTGTGTGCATTCTAAGTGAACATTTCCTGGTTGCTTTAAGGATGCAGGCCTGTGACCAGCTTCTCAGCCACTCTTTGTTTCCTAATGTACACTTCTCCACATGCTATGGCATTACAGAACTTTGCAAGGCCATTGAATGGGATTTGAAGAAGAATGACAGATTGTTACCCGGTAGACAGCACTTACTATATTTTTACTAGAGGCCCAGTGATGAAAATTCTTTCACTGGAGGGGGTGGGTCCCTCAGCCCGGCCTGCTCACAGTCCGGGAGCCCTCAGGGGTGGGAGGCGACCCAGCCATCAGGGGAAGGCGATGCCCCCCTCACACCTCTGCTGCTGCCACTGCAAAGACTCGCAAGACTCGGCTGGCCCTGGTTACCTGAGTCTCGGGCGGCCGGGCAGTCACCATCCAAGGCTTGCCTGTGCCTTGGGCTGGCCCTGGGTGGCTGGGGCCTGAGGGTGGGTCCGGCCACACTGTGCACCTGCCATTCCCCTGGCAGGGCTGAAAGGACTGGGGGACTCCAGCGGGACTGAGGGGGATGGGTGCTGCTAGGTTTGTGATGGTGTGATGGTCAATTTGCATATTCCATCTTTATTAGATACATAGGTTATCCTTTTATGTTGCTAAGAATTAAGAACTTTTTCTGTTGAATATAAAAACATTTTAGCAAGGGCCCTGTAAAATTACTTGCCATTATACATTGATTATGAAGTAATGAACTTGACATTAGTCATGTTTTGGTTGAGGGTTCTAACTGGCATTCGTGAAATATGAAAATTCTGCACATCACACAGATAGTTTTCCACATTGGCTCAAAGTACCATCCCACAGCGTCAATGTGATCTGTTGTGTTGCTTTAGCCCCATCTTTGATTCCGATGAACAAAATTTAATAAATGTGACTTACAGAAGGCCTGCCCAGTGCTGAAGGGGTGGGCCTGCTGCTGTGGTTTGTAATGATACTGACAATGGTATAAGGACAGCCTAGCCCAGGCAGGCACGTGTTCTCTTTCCCCTCCTCCTCAGGACACCTACTCTTGGGGAAAACATATAATTTGTTATCTCTGCTAAAATCTGCCATCTCTACTTTGAATTATTTTCCCTTGCAAAGTTAAATTGAATTATCCATCATGCACATGAAAAGTTTGATTGCTAACTGCCTAAGTCTAGCATTATGAATTATCCATATTATCCTATCTCTGGGATACATCTCAGAATGCTATGATTTTACATAAGAGCATGAATTGCAGGATGAGAGGGGTAAAACTTAATACATATTATGCAGGTTCACAGAGCAATATGGCCTATGACTATTATTGTAACCAAAATTGATTTTCCAATCGTTCTAAAACTAAAACAACTAATTGAACACAAATTTACTTTAACTGATGAGATTGAAGGTGAAATTATAGTGGTCATGAATCATAGTTCTACAGATCTGCTAAAATGTCAATATGTTGACATCCAAGTGTTATTAATGGGAAAGGTGTCTAATGTATTAATGGGAATACAAATAAGAAAAATAAAACATATATTTTGCTCTTACCTTACATCATGTTGACACCGTACATAAATCAGACAGAATCTGGGAATGTTTTATCCAACATTCTCCATGAATCAAGAGTCAATAGTGGAGGCCACACTCTTTAGGTATCCATTTCTGATGTGGATTAAGCAGGTCACATACAGTCAATCACTGGGCTTCCTTCACTCTCCTTTTCATGTAAACCAGAAGGTTGTAGGTAGGCCCTTTCTTGGCTCCCAGTAATTTTTCCGATTCGGTAGTTTCTGCTCACTGACATCTTGAACATAGCACATGGACAATGTGACGTAGGAGAACTGAACTTGCGATTACAAGTTTCTTAGAGCCTCAGTGTCCTCATATATACAATGAGAAGCTTGGTTTATGAGTTCACAGTTGATTTTTAAGCAGCAGTGCCTTCTGCAAAAGGAATCTTTCCTTGAATCCCAGTATACAAAACCAGTCAAAGTGGAATTATTATTCTGAAGTGAAGAAGTAAAAACCAGAGCCCCACTTATTGGGGTCATCCAAATAAGAGGATTATTAAGGTTCTTTCCAATTCAGAGTTTTCAGATGTTTTGTATTAATTTCAGCCGAGTGAGATTAGGACTACAGAACCAATTCATGTGAAAAGGGGGCATCCTCTGATGTAGGCAAATGCCTAGTGGCAGACTTCATGGCATGCTACTTGGGTAGGGAGGGTCAGTTCCAGGTCTCCACGCATGACTATGTGAACATGTGCAAGGAAATCCAGATGGTGGTCAAGAATCTGGTCTTTGGTGTGAAAGAGACCTTGGCTGGAGTTTGGACTCTCTTATTTACGAACCACATCCTTAAGAAACTTATTTAATCTCCCTGATATTCAGTTTCTCATTCATAAAATGGGATTGACAATGGCACCTTCTATCTGGGGTTACTGTGGGAATAACTGAGGTAATAAGCCTGTAAGGCTCTTGGCACGGGTACTGGCATGCAGTCCTTGCTCAAAGTGTGAATGAACGCTCATTTAAACACATGTTTGTTGAACAAATGAATGAACACATGAATATGGAATTGGCTTCCTGTCTCTGACATCTGGAATATTTTAATCTTTCATTTAATTCCATTTCAAATATGAAAATTTAGGTCTGCAAAAGCTAACTTGCTGATGCAGGTAATCTAATTGTGATTATGATGCAGATCCATGATTTTCGAAGGGATGATAACATAACACAAACAACTTTCACTTAGAAAACAAAGTCATTGTTCAGACCCACTGGGCTTGTCAATATAATATTTTTGTCCGTGAACATAAAAGGCTCTGGAGAAGGGGGAAGGGGGATGCTAGAGCAGTCCTTCTCAAACCATAGCTCCCATCAGAATCACCCAGAGTGCTTGCTGAAACACAGGTTGCTGGGACACACCTGCCCAGTTTCTGATTCAGGAAGTCTGAGATTTTGCATTTCTAACATGCTGCCAGGTGACACTGATGTACTCATCTGGGAAATACACTGAGTGGCCAGATTATTATGATTACCTGATGTTTGTAAGCAAATTAGCTATAATTTCACGCTGAAGTTGCTAGAGGGCCAGATCATTATAAACATCTGAATAGCACAACATACCTAAGTATCGTTGCTGATCAAGTTCATCCTATCATGTTGATGGCGTATCCCAATGGAGATGGCTTCTTCCAACAAGACCATGCACCATGCCACGGTGCTCGTATTGTGCAGGAGTGGTTTTAAGAACATGAGGGAGACTTTACCTTGCTTAGGTGGCTCTCACAATCACCAGATCTCAATCCAATTGAGCATTTGTGGGACAAAGTTAAAAGCCATCAGGCAGCTGGTTCCACAACCATCAAATCTCACAGAACTGGACAGCGCTATTCATCAGGCCTGGTGTCAGATTCCTCGCATCACCTTTCAACATCTCGTGGAATCAATGCCAAGAAGAATCGCCACAGTATTGAAGGCAAAAGGTGGCCCAACAAAGTACTGATGGGGTGGTCATAATAATCTGGCCACTCAGTGTATACTCAGAGTAAAGATGACAGAGTTAAACCCAGTTATGCCATTTGGAGAGCAGAAGCTAACTGGTAATGAAACAGCATGCACGTGAGCATAGAAAGGACCTATATCAACTGTAAATTTGAGTTCAACAACAATTATAAGATTTGTGATTCCAGATATTTGGTTGTTTCTGTCTAATCTTATTTTTTAAATATATTTTTATTGATTTCAGAGAGGAAGGGAGAGGGAGAGAGAGAGAGAAACATCAATGATGAGAGAATCATTGATTGGCTGCCTCCTACATACTCCCTTTTAGGGATCGAACCTGCAACCCGGGCATGTGCCCTTGACCAGAATTGAACCCAGGGCCCTTCCATTCACAGGCCAATGCTCTATCCACCGAGCCAAACCATCTAGGGTTGTCTAATCTTATTTTTCATGCGAATATATTTTTTATGTTCAAAACAGAAGCGAACCTTTTGTACAATGTTGTTTATTTTGAGTTTATTTATAAACTATTCCAGCATTGTTAGCTGATAAACTGAAACATGTTTTCTTGTTTTTGTTGCAGTACGGAAGAGAAGAGAGTGACTGGACAATCATCCTATCCTGAATAGAAAATACAGGATATTTTCTGTGTGCTAATGGGACAGACTGTTGTTCTTGAATTACGATAGGTTCTTTGGCTAGCTGTTTTTAGTTTTGCATAATGTAGTATATATTATCAGGGTTAGCAGGGTGATTGTTTCCTCATGCCAGAGAAAATGAATTGCAACCATCAAATGGTGTTTTGTAAACTTGGTAGTAGAAGCTTATCTCACCTTCCCTTAGAAAGATGGCAATGTAAGCCATATAGCATAGCATTCTCTCAATAATTTGGTGCCGCCCTTAGTATGTCACTCAGATACAATAATGTTTGTTTTTTCTTTAGCATAAGTTACATTCTGCTCCTCAACCAAATGACTTTTTGTGTGTGTGTTGGAAAACTGATCTGAGTAAATTTTATAGGTAACACTTCCTCTGACATGTTTTCATCCTCAGAAAGTGTTGTTGTTGTTTTTAATCAAAAACTTTGAAAAACTGAATTTCCTCATGTCTCATTTTTTTTTTGCAGGCCCCCAAGTTCATTTTAAGGTCAATGTCTTCCTTCTTCCTGGGGTTGCAGTCTGCTCTTAGCTCTCCTTGTGCGTCAGCTAGATTCGTGCACATTTCCACATTGTATTGTAATTGGCTGCTTGGTAGGCTCCACAACAACACTGAGGGCCTTGTGCCTTAGAGATCTTTGTATCCCCAATGCCTGGCACATAGTAGGTGCTCAGTAAATAATGAATAAATGAATATTTACCTTCTATAGAAGTGAACCTTCTTTGTTTCTATATTATGAAACCTCTTTATTAGAATGGTGATTGATCCTGATATTGTGTATTCTTACCTCTTATTGCCATTTGTTTTCCATGGACTGCTAAGTCATTAGAGATACTCAGAGGCACCGTTCCTTGGAGGAATTACTTCATGTGTAAAGACTGTCCTGGAATTGAAAGTATAATTCTACAGAGAAGTCATGATATCATTCCTACCAAATGGAAATGACAAATGTTATGTGTTAAATAAAAAATAAATCATCATAATGAGGTTTTTGTTTGTTTGTTTTTTTGTTTTTTAGTGGGAAGCAAAGAGAGGTATGCTCTGGTTTTTATACGTTTGGTTTTACAGTTGATCTTTTCGGTTGAATGGGAATTGGATGAGCACGTGGTTAGGGCACTGGGAGAGCAATTATAGATGATATTTTCCTCGTTTAGGAGCTCTGAGTTAAAATTGTATCCTGGTTATCTAGGGGAAAGTGAAAGTAAAATAGCAAACATTTACCCTTGGAAGGTCAGCTCTCAGACATTCTGATTTGGTTTCCTTCGGTACTAATAACTTTCATCTTGCTGATCATATTTTATTCTCTTTTCAAAGCAAGGGAAAATAACATTCTAAAAGTTTGATGCACTGAAAATTTTTCCTTAAGGCATTTAGCAGCACATAGCAAATGGGGCTTTGATTCTTTCCCAAGACTTTTGGCCACGGGGTCTTTTCAGATAGGAATGGTAAAATGAAAATTAGAGAAATCTAAGATGAAAAAGAATGGCAAAAATATCTTTTAGGGGGCTTTTAATTGTTGATCTGAAGTCTTGGGAGAGTGTTCTTTTCAGCCCTCAGGAGTTTTCTCTGTCCTCCACACTCCTTCCCCACATTGCACTCTAAGGGTATGTGTTCGCCTTGGCTAAATCCTGGGACCTCATTTTTAACACAGTATTCTAGAAAAGACTTCCCGGTAATTTTAACCTGTCAAGTAGCACATACATGACCAGGCTCACATTCCTAAGAGAAATAGAAATCATTTGTTTGCTCTAAATGCTTTTTATACTTTGCATCCCTAAATTTAGTATGGCAAGGCATGTCCATTACAAAAGCTAGAGAACAATGTTTTGACATTACGTCTGTATGATTTCTTTTCTCAAAATGTAAGAGCATTTTAAGCCCTTCCCACCAGACTTGTGACATTTGAGAATACATATTTTTAAAAATACTGAAGGTCTCATCTAACAGAGAACACAATCTGCCATTCCTCTTTAAGTAATAAGACGAGAAATTGACCTTGATGCTAATTTGTGAAATAGATTTAAAGGGAACATCTCCACAGCCTTTTTCCTTGTGTACTATTTTATTTAATTGCAGTGGATTAATACAGCAAGAGTGGCACATTGTAACGAGGCAATTATCCATTCTTCGAGATTTAGTTATTGTAACACTAATTGATCATTTAAGGCATAAGATAGTCTAGCATAGGAACATGTAAGGCTAATCGCTCAAAAAGATCAACAAATTAATATTGTTGCTGATATTTGCATAATTGGCTGCAACTATTTAATGTTTAATTGGTTGATCAAATGAGATTCAGCAATTCACATGTACATGAATATAAACAGAACTGGCGGCACTTGAAATGATAATGATTAACTTATTTTGCATGTTCTCTTCCTCCCACATTTTCTCAGGTTCTTTTTTCATTTCAGACCAAGTTTGTAAGCTTTTCCCAAAGCACGACAGTAGAAACCAAGATTTTAAAAGGAAACATTCCAACATAGACACAACATGAGCATTTCCTAAAAATAGTTGCTATTAGAAAGGTCCTAAGTTGCCGGAACCGGTTTGGCTCAGTGGATAGAGCGTCGGCCTGCGGACTGAGGGGTCCCGGGTTCGATTCCGGTCAAGGGCATGTGCCTGGGTTGTGGGCACATCCCCAGTGGGGGGTGTGCAGGGGGCAGCTGATCGATGTTTCTCTCTCATCGATGTTTCTAGCTCTCTGTCTCTCTCCCTTCCTCTCTGTAAAAAATCAATAAAATATATTAAAAAAAAAAAAAAAAAAAAAAAAAAAAAAAAAAAAAAAAAAAAGAAAGGTCCTAAGTTATAGTGACTTATTAAGGATTAACTCGTGGTCCACCAAAGCAAGAGTCCACACCAGGGACCATGCAGCTGGCAGGAATGGATAAACTGATAATACCTGCTTTACCCTTTGCTTTCAAAAGCACAAAGGAAAAACAAAAAGCAAAGTGACCAAGAAAA
This sequence comes from Myotis yumanensis, assembly GCF_028538775.1. Lineage (NCBI taxonomy): Eukaryota > Metazoa > Chordata > Mammalia > Chiroptera > Vespertilionidae > Myotis > Myotis yumanensis. The sequence continues at coordinate 180,531,923 of NW_027223754.1, forward strand.
TTTGTTAGAGAATCATGTTTTTCCTCCCTGGTAAACAGACTTTATTCTTTTCTCAAAAGGCTTTTTTTAAAACCAAAAAACTAGGCGCCCAGTGCATGAATTCGTGCACCTTGAAAGAACTCTGGGCCACAAGGTTGCAGTGGGCACAGGGGCAGTTCTCAGCCCATCCTCCGTGCCCCCATTCGGCCCCTCCAGCCTCGGCCCCCTCTCCCCTCTCTGCCTGAAGCCCCGTTCCCGCCAGCCACCACCACTCACACCCACTGACTACACGGAGCAATTGGGGCTGGCGCCAGCAGTGGGTGCGAGCAGCAGCTGCTGCTCCGATTGCCCCTCAGTAGCAGGGGGAGGTGGAGAAGCCCTCAGGGGCGATTGGGGCTGGCAGCGCCGCTCACATCTTAGCGATTGGGGCAGGCGCCAGGCGCCAGCAGCAGGTGCAAGCAGCGGGTGGGACTGCGGCAAGCAGGAGCAAAGAATTTTCAGTAACTACCAGAGGCTCACCTCAATGACAACGACCAGTGCCCTGCCTTGGTCTGGCACCCCCGCTTACCTGTTCCACAATCCCCCTGCAACCAACGCCTGCCATGTTCCATGTGCACCCCCTGGTTGTCAGCGTACATCGTAGCGACCGGTTCAGTTGTTCTGCCATTTGGTCTATTTGCTTATTAGGGTTTTATATATAGAGATTTTATTTTTGTAAGAAAACAAAAAGGTCAGAGTTAGCAGGAAGAAAGTGCAGTATAACGTCAACTATATGACATGTCATGTCAGCATGCCTTGAAGATATGGGCAGCCCACACCATATACCAGTGATGGCGAACCTATGACACGTGTGTCAGAGGTGATATGCGAACTCATTTTTTTGGTTGATTTTTCTCTGTTAAATGGCATTTAAATATATGAAATAAATATCAAAAATATAAATCTTTGTTTTACTATGGTTGCAAATATCAAAAAATTTCTATATGTGACATGGCACCAGAGTTAAGTTAGGGTTTTTCAAAATGCTGACACGCCGAGCTCAAAAGGTTCACCATCACTGCTATACACCCTGGTTAAAGTTCTTCACCATATCAGCTGTGTTTCTTGATATAGTTGTATCTAAGCAAGGAGTCTTGCTTTTCTCAAATCAGACCAGCTTGGGGCACTTGAAGGCAATTGATAAGTATCTTAGTCCAAAGAATTGTGGGAGCCCTTTATTGAAGCTGCAGTTTGGACTCTGCTTTAAGGCTTTGTGCTGTGAAACCAGCTGCCAAATAAGCTTATTTATTTTCCCCACTCTGTGCAATCACTCCATTCTTTATTTCTTAAAAAGATTTTCCTTTTAAAAATATATGTTCAGTTTATCATTATGATTGGGGAAAATGTGTTTTAAACAGAAAATGATAGCATTTGTCCACTTTCAATGACTGATATTGAAAATATTAAGGCCGTAAATATTCATTGAATATCTTAAAGTGAAGGGCTTAAGGGTTAGAGGAACATTGTAAGGATCACTTATTTCATGTCCTGATTCTAAATATGATCAAAGAGAATTCTTCCTTGTAATGTGGCTTTGCAAAAAACCAAGTTACAAATAGTAATGCTGGCAAGTAATTTCAGAGGACACTTTATAACACCTCTCACTTTGCTTTGCTACAAGTAGAATTTGTTTAGCTATTTCTTTTCCAGATATCTTCCCAAAAAAGGAGACAAAGGGTACCAGTTTCCCAATAATCATAACCTATTCATTGACAAGGATCATGGAGATTACAGCCAAGTTGATCAGTTAATTTGATAAATGTTTATTGAGTTCTCACAAATGTACATCTAACACAACTTGCAATAGGGATTAGGAAGTTAGTTTTAGAAAATAAATGGTACATATACATATATTACCCTCATGCTGTTTATATGATACTTAACAAAATTTTAGGTATAAAAGTAGCATTTAATGCAGCTAGATAACAAGGGGTCAAAAGCCAGAACACATCTGTTAACAAGAAATCACAAATATTTTCATCTCATTTTTTTTTTTTTTTTTTTTTTTTTTAATAATTTTTATTTCTTAAAGTATTACAAAGAGTATTACATATGTCTCCTTTTTCCCCCCCATGATATTCCCCCGGCCCCTACCCCCCGCCCCCCCCGCCCCGTGTCTTGTGTCCATTGGTTAATCTTATATGCATGCATATAAGTCCTTCAGTTGGTCTCTTAATCCCCCCCCAACCCTCCCCAGGCTCCCCATTGTAGTTTAACATTCTGTTCAATGTTGCTCTGCTTCTGTATCTACACCTGTTCATCAGTCCATACTGGTCCCCTTTATTTGTCCCAACCTCACTGGAGTAGTCTCAACCTCACCAGGGCCGTCTGAGCCTCACCAGGGCCGTTTCAACCTCACCGGGGTCGTCCCTACCTCACGGGGGCCGTTTCAACCTGACCGGGGTTGTCCCTACCACGCCGGGGCCGTTTCGACCTGACTGGGGTCGTCCCTACCTCACGGGGGCCGTTTCGACCTCACCGGGGTTGTCCCTACCACACCGGGGCTGTTTCAACCTGACCGGGGTTGTCCCTACCACACCGGGGCTGTTTCAACCTGACCGGGGTTGTCCCTACCACACCGGGGCCGTTTCGACCTGACTGGGGTCGTCCCTACCTCACGGGGGCCGTTTCAACCTGACCGGGGTTGTCCCTACCACGCCGGGGCCGATTCGACCTGACTGGGGTTGTCCCTACCTCACGGGGGCCGTTTCAACCTCACCGGGGTTGTCCCTACCACACCGGGGCTGTTTCAACCTGACCGGAGTTGTCCCTACCACACCGGGGCCGTTTCGACCTGACTGGGGTCGTCCCTACCTCACGGGGGCCGTTTCAACCTGACCGGGGTTGTCCCTACCACGCCGGGGCCGTTTCGACCTGACTGGGGTCGTCCCTACCTCACGGGGGCTGTTTCAACCTCACCGGGGTCGTCCCTACCTCACGGGGGCCGTTTCAACCTCACCGGGGTCGTCCCTACCTCACGGGGGCCGTTTCAACCTCACCGGGGTCGTCCCTACCACGCCGGGGCCGTTTCGACCTGACTGGGGTCGTCCCTACCTCACGGGGGCTGTTTCAACCTCACCGGGGTCGTCCCTACCACACCGGGGCCGTTTCGACCTGACTGGGGTCGTCCCTACCTCACGGGGGCTGTTTCAACCTCACCGGGGTCGTCCCTACCACACCGGGGCCGTTTCGACCTGACTGGGGTCGTCCCTACCTCACGGGGGCCGTTTCAACCTCACCGGGGTTGTCCCTACCACACCGGGGCCGTTTCAACCTGACCGGGGTTGTCCCTACCACGCCGGGGCCGTTTCGACCTGACTGGGGTCGTCCCTACCTCACGGGGGCTGTTTCAACCTCACCGGGGTCGTCCCTACCTCACGGGGGCCGTTTCAACCTCACCGGGGTCGTCCCTACCTCACGGGGGCCGTTTCAACCTGACCGGGGTTGTCCCTACCACGCCGGGGCCGTTTCGACCTGACTGGGGTCGTCCCTACCTCACGGGGGCTGTTTCAACCTCACCGGGGTTGTCCCTACCACGCCGGGGCCGTTTCGACCTGACTGGGGTCGTCCCTACCTCACGGGGGCTGTTTCAACCTCACCGGGGTCGTCCCTACCTCACGGGGGCCGTTTCAACCTGACCGGGGTTGTCCCTACCACGCCGGGGCCGTTTCGACCTGACTGGGGTCGTCCCTACCTCACGGGGGCTGTTTCAACCTCACCGGGGTCGTCCCTACCACACCGGGGCCGTTTCGACCTGACTGGGGTCGTCCCTACCTCACGGGGGCCGTTTCAACCTCACCGGGGTTGTCCCTACCACACCGGGGCCGTTTCAACCTGACCGGGGTTGTCCCTACCACACTGGGGCCGTTTCGACCTGACTGGGGTCGTCCCTACCTCACGGGGGCTGTTTCAACCTCACCGGGGCCATCCCAGCCTTACCGGGGAAACAGGAAGTTTGGCCCTCTGTCCCCTGCCGGCGGCTCCCCACTAGACAAAATCTCCAGGCATTCCTGGTGGTTGCACATCCAGCGCTCCTGCCCTCCACCAAGTGCACAGACTGCCTGTCTGCTGTCCCGCAGCGCCCCACCAGAGACTGGGACCAGTGGGCATGTTTGTGCGCTTGCTGGTACAGCAGTTCCACAGTGCCGGCCAAGTCAGGCCCAGCCCTGGCCGGCCCCGGACCCGACTCTGCCCCCCGATTGCGTCCCTCCCAGATGCAAGGAGCTGAAATCTGCAACCTGCTGGGATGGGCTCTGTACTTGGTGCTTCAGCACATCCTACTCAGTCTCTATGCGCTTCTTTCTATGCGAGGAGTTGAAATCTGCAGTTTGTTGGGTTGGGCTCTGTACTTGGTGTCACATCCTACTCAGTCTCAATGTTCTTTCTCTCCTTCCAGTTGTAGAGCTTCCACTGGGCCAAGTTTCCCATGGTTCTGTATGATAGGTGTTTGTCTGATATTTGGTAGTTTCGATGTTGTTGTGCGAGGTAGCACGCACAGGTCTCTTCCTTATGCCGCCATCCTGGTTCTCCTGGGTCTGCTTCTTGAGTGTGTCTCTCATGGCTGCGAGCAGTTGAAGTCTGCAATTTGTTGGGATAGGCTGCAAAAGCGCAGGTGGGTCTTTTTGTGCACCTGGCACAGCTTGGATGGGGATGTAAATTGATTAAGGCTGAGACTCAGGGAGTTGCCATGGCGGAGCAAATAGCACTGGCTGAGTCTCCGCGGCCCCTTGACTCTCTGCCAGGGCTTTGTGTCTCCCAGTGCCGGCGAGCAGCTGTGCAACAGAGTCTCCCTCGCTTTCTGATGGCTGCAAGGCTGTGCTGCCTCTCCCCTTAGGGTCTGGTGCTTCATGATCCCGCCTGAACCAGCTCAGCGGATTTGAAAGTTTGCAGAAGAAAAGGCGCTTCTACTTGTGGGTCTGGCACAGCCCAGATGGGAATGTAAATTGCGTAGGGCGGGGTCACAGGGAGTCGCCGGGGCGGAGACTCAGCGGCCCCTTGCCTATCCAGGACTCCAGGACTTTGCGTCCCCCAGTGCCGGCGAGCAGCCGAGCGCCAGAGCCTCCCTCGCTTCCTGACCGCTGGAAGGCCGTGCCGTCTCTCGCCTTGGGGCCTGGGGCCTCAGAGACCCGCCCGAACCAGCTCAGTGGATTTGAGAGTTTGTAAAAGCACAGTCATTCCCTCTTGTGCCTCTGGCACAGCCCTGAGGGTAGGGCGGGGTCACAGGGAGTCACCAGCATGGATGATATAGCGAAGGCGGCGTCTCCGCGCCCCTCGCCTCCCCGGGACACCAGGATTTCTTGTCCCTCGGTGCCGGCGAGCAGCCGCGTATCAGAGCTTCCCTCGCTCTCCGACCACTGCAAGGCCGTGGCCGCCTCTCCCTGTGGGATCTGGGGCCTCAGAGACCCGCCCCGGGCAAGCCCAGAGGATTCGAGGGTTCGTAAAAAACCGAGAATCCATTTGCAGCCCGCGTGGCGTGTGACTGCGTACCTCTGGTTTTGGTGCCTCCGTAGCTCCCATTCAGTCTCACTGCGCTTCTTTCTTTTCCTCCAGTTGTAGATCTCCCACTGGGCCAACTTCCCCATGGTTCTGAGTGGCGGTTGTTTACTTCATAGTTGATAGTTTCAATGATGCTGTGAGAGAGCAGCACACACAGGTCCGCTCCCTACGCCGCCATCTTGGTTCTCCTCCATTGATCTTTTAGAGAGTGTGGAAGAGAGGGAAAGACAGAGAGGAACATCGATGTTGCTGGGGTCCAGCCCCAGCAGGTCCAGGGGTCCCCAAAGGTGTGGACGGAGTCGGTGAAGAAGGAAGGACACGGAGGCAGCATTCAGGTGATCATCATAGTTGGGTTCCTCAGCCAGGTTCTGTTGCCAGGTTCTAGTCAGGTTCTCTTGCCAGGTTCTATCCAGGATCTCCAGCCATGTTCTGTCTAGGTTCTCCAGCCAAGTTCTGTAGCCAGGTTCTGTGTCTAGGTTCTTCAGCCAGGTTCTCTCGCTAGGTTCTGTCTCTAGGTTCTGTCTCTAGGTTCTGTCTAGGATCTCCAGTCAAGTACTGTCTCTTGGTTCTCTCTCTAGGTTCTCTGTCTAGGTTCTGTCTCTAGGTTCTCTATTTTCATCTCATTTTTAAAGGAAAATTGTCGTTTTCTCCATTCCTTTCTTTCCTCTAGTCAGAACTACTCAGTCTATTTGGTAGTTAGGGGTCATTCAGCCACTGCCTGTGAGATGTGCATTACCTCCTCCTGGTTTACTACTTACTGCCAACCTCTAGTCCACTTGTTAACTGCATTCTTTTGGAGCACTGTTGAGTTGTCATGGTACATCTAACAAGGGAATACTTCAAATTACAGCATCTTTGCTGATCTTAAAGTCAGATAATACTGAAATAAAATGTTCCTACAGTGATTTATTTAAATGTCTATTATGAATCAAAGTGTTTAGAAAGTTAGCTTGAAAATAGTGGGTCCAGCTACTCAGGAAAAAGCAGGTGGGAAACTAACTTTAATTTAATAATGATTTTTCACAGTTTGAGGTTTAAAAGACCACTTAAACTATTGCAAAGAGACTCATTTTTATCCTTGCCAAAAAGGCTGTTTTAAATCTACAAAGGTAGAAGAAAGTGATTTATTTTTCATTTTCAGGATATGTTATGATACTTCTCTCATTTTTTGGGGGGGGGGGCAGTTGGTAAAGAAACAGCAACAGGATATACTAGTAGTAGTCTTTGTAGGTAAATAATTTATTGGGATCAGATAGATGTAAACATTTGATTTAATGAGTGATAAAGGCATATAATTTAGTCTTAGAAAATGAAGTGGTCTTTAAAATCTGCTGGGTACTAGTATTGAAGTTTTAAGTAAACTTATTCTGTCTGAAAGTATATTTTTTTTTATCCCAGTGTAGATCCAGTTAGTAGGGCCTAAAACTAGAGTTCGACTTATGGAATCTGCTGTTGGGATGGTAAGAATCAACTCTTAGTTGTGGTATGGGAATGAATTAAAATGTAGTTTCATTGACAGATTTCCCTGCATATCCACTATCACAATGGCTAGGTTCTTCATTACCCATTATTGAATGATGGAGAAACATTTATCTAGAGAAGATGTCAGGGAAGAACAACTGAAGGTAGAGAAAGAAAAGAATGATAAGAGACAAAACGAACCAGGCTTGCTTCTGCATTCTCCAAAGGAGCTTTTTTTCTTATTCTGTCAGCCATAGGGATCTTCAGCTTTCAACAGGTGACAAATATAAATAGTGCCAATTGGGAAGTAACCAAATATAGTGGCAGTTCATCAGATATTAGAATTAGGCCATTGCCATCAGGTAATAAGATGAGAGTTCTGTTACATGGAAATCACTTTAGATTACTACCTGTTTGAATAACAATTCATTTTATAATTGCATATTCTACAAGATCTGTTGTGTCATTCTTCAATCATTTTATTCCAAGATCTGTGAAACTTCTTGAGGCTGAATAAAAAATAAGTGACAAGGAGTAGACTGTGACTGGAATAGACTGACTATTTTTCCTCCTTAGAAATGGTATTTACCACGATCCCCTTTCCTTGGAAAATATTACCAATTTAGAAATCAATTGATTATCATTTAGTTTTTAACTAAAATGTGCAACAACATGCAGTTTCCTTGAGCTAACTTTATGTAGTCATGAAAGTTATTCTCAGGGTTAAGAAAGAAATTCAGATACCTGCTTCAATTTCTACTTCATTGATGAGTTTTTGAAGAGTTCAAGGATTCTCTTAAGAGTATGGCTGTAAGTAGATTTTGGATTATCTCAAAAATAAGCTGACTACTCTGTTTGCATCTATAAATTGTTTCCATGTTGATCTATGAGAATGAATGACCCTGCAGTGCACTCAACTAGCTAATACATGGAGCCCAACCTTGTGTTCTGAAGAATGTGTGCTTACTTGTTACGGTGGCTGAGAGAAAATAAGTTGAGGAAGTAGTTTTAAAATCAGAGTTTAAAGATAGAGAAGGAGAATCTCAGCTTAACTATGGAATTTTTAGAACATGTTCTCACATCTAAATTTGATTGTAATGAAAAGCCACAGCCATTGCTAGTCTCAAATTTCTCTAGTGTAGTGATTCTTGAAATTCTCTTTAAGAAAAAATCAAGTAAAAGGAAATAAACACTTTGTAAAGAAAAGTTGGCTTTTGTGAAAAATTGTTGAAAGGTTATACTAAAAGGATTTAAGCTCACTAAAAGTGTAATGATGGAATTGTGGAAAATGTAGTGGGTAAAGGAAACTATCTAATTCTTTGAAGGTTTTGTAGAAACACAATTAAACCTTATAAAATGGCTTTGTTACATAGGAACCGTCTGGTGTGAAAGAACTTTGTAATGTCTAAAGGACCTGGAATAATGTCTTCATTGTTTGCAGGTTCCTCGTCAGATCTTTAATTATGCATTGCTTCTGTCATCAATAAAACAACCTAAAAGAATCTTGTTTGTGCAGTCCCTTGAAATTGGCAAGGTTAGATGCATGAAATAATAATGCTTACCTATCATTTTTCATGCTGTTCCAAGGTTTTTGGTGATGGGATGTAAATGTAGTGTGGTATTTTTAAAACCAAAATGACATTGAGGGAATGAAAAGAATTGAGTACACCAGAAAGACCTGAAACCATACAACAGGGAAGAGTATTAATGTGTCTCATATTTTCAAACATTTGGATAAGAAATACAATGTGCATTGTCCTTTCTTTTTTTTAATGTATTTTTTATTGATTTCAGGGAGGAAGGAAGAGGGAGAGAGAGGTAGAAACATCAATGATGAAAGAGAATCATTGATCAGCTGCCTACTGGATGCCCCCTACCAGGGATTGAACCCGCAACCCAGGTATGTGCCCTTGACTGGAATCAAACCCGGGACCCTTCAGTCCGTAGGCCAATGCTCTATCTATTGAGCCAAACCAACTAGGCCTGTCCTTTCTTTTAGGTATGAATCTATCTTTAGTAAAGTTTACTTTTGTCTTTGGAATTTTGCACAGAATAGGGGAATATATCACTTTTTGCCATTCACTTTTATAATTAATCTACTTCACTGATAAAACAGCACACCCATATATGGCTAGCCAGCTTTAGAATAAAAGACACTATAAAGTAAAAGGTATTTGATCTAAACTTAGTCAACATCAATGATGTGCCCTTTTATTCAAACCATGTGTGTATAAATTGTCCTCATATGCATATATCTTTGAAAGAATAAAGCCAAAAGCAGTATATTTGAGTGAGGGTCACATATTTCATATTCATTTTTTTAATGATTTGGCTCAGTAATTGCAAGTGCAGCAAAACCCAAGTTTTTTCAAGGAGTTACTATCAACAATGTAAAAGTGTAAAAGTGCTCAATGACCTTCTCCAGGCCCTGTCAAACAGAATATTGGCCTTTATGAAGATCTTTGTCAAGAAGTTGCGTAACATTGGCCTTTATAAAGATCTTTGTCAAGAAGTTGCGTGCCGAGTTTGGAAGGCCCAGGAAAAGGTCGTTAGTCAAGTTTCTTACAGTGACAACTCCCAAATCCCACAAGAGTGACAAAGATAGACTTGTCATTCCTGAGGGTGATGACATACGTTCACTGGAACTTCCCTGATTTATCAGATGAGACAGCAGTCTCCTTCACGGTAGAATGTGTCTCTTCTACATTGGTTTACTAACAAGCAAAACAATGGGGGGTGGTCTGGGGGCAAGGGTGAATTTTCAACCTTTAAATATTTTTTTTCTTCTAAGCTGATGCCATGCAGGTTGTCTAATAATTAAGAGAATGGTTAAGAGGTATCATTTGACACTCTGATCTTGAATCAGTTACTTATACTGGAGATCATAATAGTACCAACTTCATGGGTGATAAGGATTAATGAATTAATATTATAAAAAATTTATAACAGTTTATGTGTAAAGTGTAAACTGGTGGAATTTTATTCAAAACTAGAGGTTCAGTGCATGAAATTCATGTACTCAGGGGCGGTGGGGGTGGGGGGGCCTCAGCCTGGCCTGTGCCCTCTTGCAGTCCAGGAGCCATAAGTTAGACATCCTTAGCACTGCCGCAGAGGCGGGAGAGGCTCCTGCCACCCCCGCTGTTCTCACCAGCTGTGAGCCTAGCTCAGGGGTCCTCAAACTACGGCCTGCGGGCCACATGCGGCCCGCCGAAAAAATTTATCAGGCCTGCCGGGTGTTTTTGCCGCTGCTGCCTGTCCTGCTTAGCAGCCAACTCGTCCCTGGCCCGCAGTGCGCATGTGTGGAATGTCTGAGGGACAGTGAACTGGCCCCCTGTTTAAAAAGTTTGAGGACCTCTGGCCTAGCTTGTGGCTGAGTGACGCTTCCCCTGTGGGAGTGCACTGACCACCAGGGGGCAGCTCCTGCATTGAGCATCTTCCCCCTGGTGGTCAGTGCATATCATAGCGACTGGTTGTTCCGCTGTTCAATTGATTTGCATATTCACCTTTTATTATATAGGATAAGTGAATGAACCCAAAGTCAGGGCAAATAGATACTTCACAAATAGATGCTGTGGTGATCAGCCCCTCCCTCGGTGCCTGGTGGAGAAGGTGAATGTTCCTACATCCAGAGCACGAACACTTGCCACAGGATAAGTGGCATAATCTAGCTTTCCTAAAGTGCTTGGGCAGGGAGCCTAGGAATGTGTGATCTACTGAAGCTCAAGCCCAGATGTAAAAGCCAGGGCTAGGTTAAACAATGATTGATAAAATTATTAAGAAGTAATTAGATGTTTTTAGTTTTTACAAATATGAGTTATGTTTCATATTCCACATGAATATAACTGTAATGGTTAATTTTATACATCAACTTGATTAGGCCATGATGCCCAGTTGTTCAGCCAAACACTAGCCTAGATGTTGCTATGCAGAAGGTATTTTTTTTAAATCCTCATCCAAGGATATGTTTGTGAGTGTGTTTTAATTGATCTTAAGAGAGAGAGAGTGAAAGAAAGAGAGAGAGAGAGAGAGAGAGAGAGAGAGAGAAAGAAACATTGATCAGTTACCTCTCATAAGTGCCCAGCCCAGGGATGGAATGCACAGCATAGGTGTGTACTGTGACTGGGAATCAAACCCGAAACCTTTTGCTGTACAGGATGACACTCCAACCAACTGAACCATCAGGCCAGGACCAGAAGCTATTTTTTCAGATGTGATTAATTAAATTGATAGAATTTTAGTAAAGCAGATTGCTCTCCATAATGAGGGTGGGCCTCATTCAATCAGTTGAGGGCCTTAAGACACAAAAAAGGAGAAATTCAGCCTTAAGATTGTAACATAGAAACCTTGCCTGAGTCACCAGCCTGCCTCGCTTGTGGTGTAGATTTCAGATTCAAGACTGAAACGTCTCATCTAATTTCCAGCTTGTCAGCCTGACCTATGAATTATGGATTTGCCAGCCCCCACAATTCCATGAACCAGTTCTTTCTCTCTGTCATATATATGTTATTATATTAATACTAGAGGCCCAGTGCACAAAATTTGTGCACGAGTAGAGTCCCTAATGGCTGCCAGCTGCTGGCCGGGGACTTCCTTTGTTCTGTGCTGCCCCCTGGTGGTCAGCACACGTCATAGAGAACGATCAAACTCCCGGTTGGTTGAACTCCCAAGGGGACACTTTGCATATTAGGCTTTTATATATATAGATAATTTAAATTAATTAATTATTATATTGAAACCCATGATATGCTCTTCAAAGGTCTTTGTCATACAGGTTGGGGCAAAAAATTTACAGTTGTTCACCTGGAAAATAATACAATTATAAGTAAAAATGCAAGAATAAGCTCTTTCACATACAGCTGTAAACCTACTTTTGTCACATGGTGTATAATATATAAGGAAGGTCTTCATTATATACATAAAATATATAATATGTAATATATATGAGTTCTATATATATTGGTTCTGTTTCTTTATAGAACCCTAATACAACAACAATATTCTTACTTATGGCTTCCTAAGAAAGAAAATCATGTGCAATCTTATTCCCTTTTGAGTCAAATTATTTAACTTGAGTCACACGTAGTGTTCAGAAAATTGTTAATCATATAAGGTACCAGCAATAATTTTCTCTAATTTTTGTAAACATAGTTCTTAAGAGAAAATAAGAATTTCAGGACTGCTAAAATTGCACAACCCAAACTAACTAAATGAATGCAGGCATCACCAGTGAAATTTCAGGCATTGGTGAGAAAAATATTTCTGTGTTGGGCCACTAATTGCCCCATAAAATGTCATTGGCTTAGTGTTTGTGGCCTGAATGTATGCCTTGAAAATATTATGTGGCCACAGTAGACTGAAAGAACTCCCATTTTGGTGTACTTGAGGGGTGGGTAATTTAGTTAGGTAAGAAGCACCCTGATAAAATTCAGTTTCATAGATTTACTAAATGTAGGGCTGACTTCACACTGCATGACAACCAGGTTCAAATCCATACTTACTATCATGCTCAATTTAGAATCATCTTTGTAATCATTTGGACTTTTATTTATCTCCCCCATATATTAAAGTTATATTTTGCAAGTTACTATATATATTTTTTTAACTCCTAAATAAATAGAATAAATTGGTCTGCTTCGCCAAAGAGATTTAACAAGGGAATATACTAGTAAAAGGTAATAAGAAGCCAAGTGAGGATAAGTGATGGGGACAGAGATCATCCAAAATAGCTCCTCACCAGTTTAGTTGTTCTCTGGGGAGAAGAAGGTGAGTTCATATTTCCTCTGAGAAGGAACAGTATTTTTCTTGGGCTTGCTTTTGTCATGATCACGAGGTTAATGCTTGCACTTCCTGCAAGGCTGTTTCCCGCAGTTTAATGCAAACTTTCTTTAATGGCAATAATACTCCTCCCGATATTATTCAAAAGTTACTCTTCTTGCTAATCATCGATTTGAATGACTTGTATTCAGTCAAGTGAGGATGGCCACAGACAGTTTTGCTTTTATACTTCCCCTTTCATCTAGGTGACTGTGAGAACTTGCAATTATGTCAATGGTTGTCTCTTCCACATAACTAGTAACTCTTCAAAGGATTACATTTTATTCACTCTGTTTTCCCAGAGAAAACTACTTTAATCATGTATAAGAAGTACAGTATCATTAAGCACCCAGCAGCGTGCCTAGCCTCTAGTAGGTACACAATATTTGGCAGCTCCACACCTTTGTTTTTCGAAGTACCACTTACTTCCAAATATTAAATAATTCTCTTCTTCGGGCTCAATCTCACCCAATTCATGAGTTAATTGGAAACAGCTCTGATAGTGCATTAACAGCTGAGGTTCAGGGGCATGAAATTAGCTTTGCTGTCCTAATCCCAGCATCTAGTGCAGTGGTTCTCAACCTTGGCTGCACATTAGAATCACCTGGGAATCTTTTTAAAATCCTGATTTCTGGGCCTCATCCTCCGGAAATTCTGTTTCTTTGTTACTAATGTTGTGGCCCCACCCCATAACAAAGAAACAGAATTTCCGGAGGATGAAGCCCAGAAATCAGGATTTTAAAAAGATTCCCAGGTGATTCTAATGTGCAGCCAACGTTGAGAACCACTGATCTAGTGTCTCTTCGATGAGCTGTTGGGATCCCACTGAGCTTTCTCCCTAACCCTCAACCTGTGTGTCCATCCATCCTAATTTATTGGATTTTTGCCCAGGTACAATTCTTCACTTTAGTATTCACCCTACTCACTGTCTCAGTCCATTTGATGGGGGACCAGACACCTCAAGCCTGGATTTTATCTCTGGTCACCCATGCATAGATGGAGCAAGTTTCAACCTAGATTGACACTTTTGAAACAAATCACTGCCTCTTGTTCATTATGGTTATTTCTGGACCCTTTCAACCAGACTGCAGCTCTTCCTTTTTGAAATGGCCTTGATTAGACCTGTTTGCTATAACCCCTTGGACATGTGATTTGGGCTGATTTCTACCTCCTCCACAGGGTGGAGGCTTGCGTGGCACTGCTTTTGTCTGCCAGCTTGCTTTTGAGGCATAACCCTTTGACATTGAAAATCACCCTAGCTTCCTATTGCCTAGTTATTTTCAGAGAGTATGCATTTTAAAACATATATTTTTATTGATTTCAGAGAGGAAGGGGGAAGCAGAGGGATAGAGAAACATCAATAATGAAAGAGGATCATTGATCTGCTGCCCCCTGCACGCCCCCTACTGGAGATCGAGCCCATAACCCAGGCATGTGCCCTGACCAGGAATCTAACCGTGACCTCCTGGTTCATAGGCCTACGCTCAACCACTGAATCAGAAATCCACATTTTAACACAGTAACTGATCTGCACTTCCCAATGTGAAAGTGCCGCTCTAAACACTTCTCAGCTGAACAGAGCCATATAAAATGGAGGTAGTATCAAGAAGCTTTGGTGAGGTTAGAAATGAGTGCTTTGAAAGGCAGGTTCAATTTTATAAATGAAGGCATTTTTTCCAAAGTTGAAGTGATTTTACATCGTGGAATTCAAGATACTAGTAGGCTTGAGTTTGTTCAAAACCTAACATATGCAAGTTTGATTATGAAATTTGCCTCCTATGCCGAAACCGGTTTGGCTCGGTGGATAGAGCGTCGGCCTGCGGACTGAAAGGTCCCGGGTTTGATTCCGATCAAGGGCATGTACCTTGGTTGCGGGCACATCCCCAGTGGGAGATGTGCAGGAGGCGGCTGATCGATGTTTCTCTCTCATTGATGTTTCTGGCTCTCTATCTCTCTCCCTTCCTCTCTGTAAAAAATCAGTGAAGTATATTTAAAAAAAAAAAAAAAAAGAAATTTGCCTCCTAAATTGCTAATTCCTTCCGAGGTTTCTCCTGGCACTTCTTTTCTGTCTCGGCCTTGTGTGAGTAAGTCCTCATGGTGGTCTCTGTGAACATTACCACACAGGAAACGACAGGAGACTTAATTACCGAATTCCTGCGCACTATTTATTCTTTATATTTAGAGCTATTAGAGAGCCTCTGGGCATATACATACAATAAAAAAGATAAACAAGATTCCCAGCCAAGTTGCAGCTGTTACAAGTTTCTTAAAATACGAACTTAGGTAAGTGCTTCCTTTTACATTAAAGTAAGTTCTGTGCCAATGACGGTTGGTTGGCTGATAACCTAAGTTGGTTGGCAGGAACCTGAGTATTCTCAGGAGGTACTGTAGGTGTGGTGCTGGGCCCCAGTGATCTCCAGGAGTTATCCTTCTCCAGTTCTGATGTAGTAAGTTTTCTAGAACCTGAAATTAGGAATCTGAGAGTCAAGTCAGTTGGATTTAGCTTCCACCAGAAACGTGGTTCTTGTTGTATTGTAGACCAGAAGCAATTCTTACATTGGTCTGGATTGCCTCTGAACCAGCACAGATACAGGAATTTTTTCTTTTTCAACTATCACCAGAACAGGCGAAGCACCTGGCCCTTTTAGGAGATCATTCTAATGTTTAAAGTGTTAGAAAATGTTTTTCTCTAAAGTCTAAAATCTTTTTGTTGTCACAAATTTTTTTCTTATTCTCCCTATGGACAGACATCTACAAACAGAAGAAAAATCTAATTTTGCCCAATGTAATATGCTTCTATATGATAGAATGTTATCAATAATTCTCACTTCCCTAGCTGAAATTCCAATTCTCCTTTCTCTCTCTCTCTCTCTCTCTCTCCTTTATGTTTTGTTCCTATTCTTTTCAGCTTTTTAAAGCTCTTTGTTACTCTCACCCTTCAGATTTCAGGCCTGGATATGAGCTTCAGCAACATTCTGATCAATGGTGAGGACATAGTCCCTTTAAGTGGCATTATTTTTATACTTCCTGATGTGATGCTCATTTGTGGCATCACTTTACTCTTTCTGATTAATCAACTAGTGATTTCTTCAGTGCCATTTTCTTTTCATCCATGGTAGTTGTCCCTACTGCCCCTCATCATCCTTGTTGAAGATACTTTCTCCAGCTTGCCAACAAATGCCATTTTGAGGTCTACTTCTAACCCCTAGATATTCCTTTTATCACTTAAATAAAATTTGGCATCTCCAGTGCCAAAACACAAAGGAAGCTCAAGAAAGCTGTAGTGCAATGATGAGCATCAGGAGTGCTGGACTTGAGACTCTGACCCCTACCTCCTCCACCAGCTCTGCCCCCAACTGCATAACCTTGAACAGATGGATTCCTCTGAAAGCAGGGATTCAATCACTTGATCCCAAAGGTCCCTTCTCATTCTAGGCTTCCTCACCTCTGAGAACCTGTCCTTACTGTACTCAGTCTTTTCCATGATTCTTTCCATTCCACCCCTCTCCTTAATTTCCCTGTTTATCACATTATCATTTCCATATTCTTCCATATTCAATTTCCCATGAGAAAGCAAATGAACAGGGAAGCTAAGCAAATACAACATGGAAAAGTCAGAATTAGAACTGTTGATAAAGCCCTACATATAAAAATAAAGCACCAGTGACAGGGAAAATCAATTTGTTGATATAAGTAGGATGTGATATACGTAGATAATTTGCTTAAGAACTATTCAGGAGAGAATCTGAAGGTAATACTCTACTTTAAAAAAAAACTATTAAGAAATATATATAAAATCCAAAATATTATAAAGATTAATACCTTCAACATCCATGTAACCACCTCACAACTTTAATCAAGTATTATCATAAATTTTAATCCTCTGGCTGTCCTCTCATCTATTGCAATTCCCTTTCCACCTTTAGGAGATAAACACTCTTCAGAATAGTCATTTAGTCTTTAATATAAATTTATGTCATAGTGTTAACCCTGCAAGGTATACTGTATTCAAGCCTAATCTCTAATAATAAAATAGATTGCATAGGTGTTTAGCATAATTTTTGACAAATGGAAAAGATGTAGGGAGCAGAGTATCCTTCCCAGTGGTAATAGCTGGCCCTGAAAATCAAAATATACTTATATTTTGTCCTATGTATATCATCAAATCGATTTTCCATGTCACTGGTACTTTATTTGCATATGCAGGGCTT
The DNA here is from genome assembly GCF_028538775.1 of Myotis yumanensis. Taxonomy (NCBI): domain Eukaryota; kingdom Metazoa; phylum Chordata; class Mammalia; order Chiroptera; family Vespertilionidae; genus Myotis; species Myotis yumanensis. Next base: position 180,548,923 of record NW_027223754.1, read on the forward strand.
TAGCAACAGTTATGATTCTGACTTTACCATTTTGTATTTGCTTAGCTTCCCTGTTCATTAGCTTTCTCATTGGAAATTGAATATGGAAGAATATGGGGAATAGTAATGATTTATACAGCAGGGAGACAAAGAATAAGAACTTTAGGTTCCATTAGTTTAATAATGAATTTGTTTACTTTAAGACAAACATCAGTAATTATGTCATTCCTACCTGACAGTTACCTATAACACATGTGGAATTATTAGACTGGTGTTCTGCCCACAATGTTTTCAATATCACCTCTTGCCTTGTCCTTGTTTACCACTTGTCAGCCATACTGGCCAACTTCTAGGTTCTCAAATCCTGCAGATCCACCCCCTTCCAAGACCTTTTGCACATGCTGTTCCTTCTGCTGGGAATACTCCCATGCTGCCCTTCACAACACATTTCTTCTCCTTCATCTCCTCAGATATCCACCTTATCTAGAGTGGCTCTTCACCCCCATTATTTTCATCTCAGCACTCTTTGTTTTCTTCAAAGCAGGCATCACAATTGCAGAATTATGGTCTCCTCCATTAAAATATAAGCACTAGGTAGGCATACACTTTTTCAGGGTTATCAATTACTTACCATAGGCCTTAGCAACAGGAGGGACTTTATTGTATCTTTTAAAAGAAAATAAGAGAGGAAAAAAGAAAGAAAAAGAGAAACAGGGAGAAAGAAAGAAAAAGGGAGAGAGGAAGGAAGGAAGAGAGACATGGAGAAAGGAAGGGAGGGAATGAAAGAGAGCATGCACTTTATGTATGCATTTTTTTTGCCATTTTTTATTTTTACTAACTCGTTGACTGTGGTTGCAAGTCCGTGCCATATGATTTCTATTGCTTGGTAAATTGGGCATTTCTTCATTAAATTATTGGTTTGAAAGATAATCTTGCCATTTTCAAATCTTTTTAAAAGACTTGACACACTAGTACTAGCAGTCAACCATCTTTGGGGGCTATTGTAGGTTGTTGTTGTTTTAATTGTAGGTTAATTTTTTTATTTTACTTTGAGATAATTATAGGCTCACATGCACTTGTAAGAAATAATTCACAGGAATCCCTTGTATCCCACACCCATTTCCCGCAGTGGTAACATCTTACATTACCATAATATAACATAACTGGGAAAACTATTGTATTTTTTTTTAACAGTGACAGTTTTTTCCCCCCCAATTCAAATTCTTTATTTACTCTCCATCTCTTCCACAAAGAAGATGAATATAATATCATTATTATAAAATTAATTACAAAGGGAAAAATAAGGTTAAAAGCACATAAGAAAATATGGTAACTCAGGGCTATTTCAAAGTTTATAACCTGGCTCTCTACAAAGGCAACAGATTCTAATTATTTCTGAGGGGGAAAAACAAACCCTTCAGAGGGAGACAAAGACTTTTTTTAGTACATAAAACAATAAAAAGTTTTTATAAGGGGCAACTAAGCATGCTTTGAAGAGATACAGTTTTTATCACTTCCTTAAATTGCAGCAAATGTGAAAACAGGTAGAGAATCACAAAACTAACTCATTAACTAACTAGCTACCTCCTACTTGACATTATTAGAGACTTCTGGGGTCACTCACATATAGTTGAAACACTCAATGCTAAATCCTCAAACTTCACCAAACTGCACTGAATTATTAATCTCCTCTGGGTCAATCACAGGGAATAGGCAGCATGGTAATAATTAGAGCTATTCGCAAATATTCTGGTTTTCCTCCTGTGGAGGCCTGGTTAAGATTGCAATTTCCTGACCCTTTGAAGTTAAGGTTGGCCAGTGACTTGCTCCAGCCAATAAGCTGTGAGTGGAAGTGACCTGGGTCACTTCCATGTGGAAACATTTAATTGGTGGTGCTCATTGCAAACTTCCTTTTTCCTGCTGCAGTGATCATGGAATCATGAGTTAGCATGAGGCCTCTGTCCTCCTGGGTCCCTGAGAGACTAAATTAAGCAGAGACCCCTGCTGACCCATGTTGGACATGTTGCATGAATGAGAAATAACACTGGATGGAGTTATTGAGATTTGAGGGTTACTTCATTACCATATGCTAATTCATAACATAGCCCATCTTGATTGTTATAAAAAAACACACTGAAGTATATTTATTTGATTATTCTATCAAGTTCTACTTCTTGAGCTTAGATATACCATTTCCTCCCATTGATGAGTGTGTAAAAAGCTGGTTACACGATCTATAAATGGATCTCACTACCAATTTAGTCATAAGTTTGATTTACTTCCTATTTTCTCTAAAAATGATCTGCCCATGAGACTCTCCATGAAAATGACTCTTAGAACACACTGAAACTCTGGGAAGATCTCATAACTAGTCCCATAAGAGCTAGTGAAGCTGTTAAAGGGGAATAGCAATCACCAAACCTAAGGATTTGGAGAAGGAAGGAAGCTGGCTGTGTTTGTCTTTGATACACCTGACAAGTCACGGATGTGGACTGCTTCCTGCACTTCCTCCTCACAGACACTGCTCACTCTTTGGCGATAAAAGGAAGAGGGGAAAGATACTCAGACAGAGCCTTTTTAATTATCCGTTAATTGGATGAGATGGCAATTAAAGTGCCTAAAGGCCATATGCATATTCATAGATTGTCTTCAAAGGGTACAATTACCAAAGCCGATGAAAAAGATTATGAGTTAATATTGGATTGTGATTTGGGGCGGAGGAGGGTGAGGCGTGTTCAGATATCTTCCTCCACTTAGCTGTTAAGATTCGTTTGTCTCTCTGGTTTTGTATGATAATGTGTGGTGGTACAGTTTGCCTGGGAGCATAGCATGTTTGTCAAAGGGGCAAGTTCCCCAGCGGGCAGTCCTGGGCCATTTCCCTGATTGCCCTAGGTGTGCCAGGCTCTTTAGATGCAATGAAATTCTTACCCGATATGAAAGCGTAGATCATATTTTCCACGATATTCCTGTCTAATATTATTTCCATCAGAAGTATTTCTGCTTGTGGTAAAGATGAAACATAATATTCCCCTTGCGAATTTCCGCAAGAACTGGAAAACAATATTTTTGAAAGCAGTAGCAAAATTTTCGTTTAGAGCTGCCAAAAAGTATGGAAAAGAGATTTTGGGATACCGCGTCGAAGTCCTCTGCCTTGAAGAGTATCTTCACATATAAGATTTAATGTTCAAGTGACAAGGCAGCAAGCTTATGTTCAAATTCCACAGGCCCAGGCATGGATGGGAATTAAGACTCTCTCCTCTGTTTGCCCTCACCCTGTTCAGCTGCGGAGGAGGTCCGTGTGGAAGGGAAAAAGCCACATATGTCCCCAGAGCACCCGCTAAGTGCCTGAGTTTTTGTCACCATTTTCCTGCCACTTCAGATAATGCGAGGCAGCTGGTGAAGTACAAATGCTCAAGGACCACAGTTTGGAAATTTCTAAAGAGAAAGTATTTTCAGTTACTTTGTTAGTTGGGTCCATCTGAAGGAGTCATTGACTTAATTTTTTTTTTTTAATTAACAGACTTTATTAGACTTTATCACTGCCCTAAAAATCCCCTAGAAGAGACCTTGACTTTTGTAGCTATTTTAAAACCGTGTTCCCAGCCTCACTCCCCTCGGGACACAGTCTAGCTCTGTAAGGCTGTATGTTGTGGAACACTGAGAGGTGCTCTGGAAGAGTAAGACACGTGTGGTGCGGCAGGTAAGTGAATTGGCCTGGCTTTGCCATTGCCAAATCATGTAGCCTCTCTCAACTATAGAGTGGGGGTAAGAATAGTACTTAACAGGAGCATTAAATGAGATTAGGCATAAATGAGATCAGCTCTGCTGCTCTGGCCGCCCCCCCTCCCCCAGCCCCGTGTCTGTGGGCTCCCGGGCTGCGTGCATCCTCTGCATCACCAGGCTCTGGGCCTTCAAGCGCTTCGGGAGCTTCTCCTTTTCCTTCAGGGTCACACAGAGTTTTGTGTTTTTGTGGTAAAGATGAAATATAATATTCCTGTTGCATCTAAGTCCCACAGGGCGTGGCTGTGACCAGGTGGCTGTGGGGCCTGGCGGCTGAGCCGGGCCTCCTTGCTTCTGGTCTCCCTGGCAGGACCTACCCTGCAGGCCTCGGGCGCGGGCCTTCTCAGAGCGGGCATTTCCACCCTTGTTAGCTGTTAGGGTCCCTGAAGGAGGAACGCAGGAGGCCATGTGGTGAGGATTATAAATGTATTAGGTCACCTGGAGACCAGGCTGCCTGAGCCCCCAGGGCCGGGAGTCAGGAGTTGGAAAGGACTCTGAGAGGGCTTTTCCTGGGCGGAGCCTTCTCCAGGTGGGTCGGATCCTGGGAAGGTGGAGGCAGGGGAGGGGAAGGATAATGGTCTTAGCCAGTGGAATATGGTCTCAGCGAGAGGGAATGTCCATTGCGAAGTGGCCCAAGGTCAGTTCCCAGGAGAGGGAGTGTCCATTCAGAGATGGTCAGACCTGACGCCTGAGCTCTGCGTCCTCCCTCCCCAGCTGCCTGGCGCCCAGGCGAGCTCCGTGGGCACAGGTGGTCCAGGTTCCTGTGGCTCCCGAGGCCCCAGAGCACTCGGGCTGGAGGACGTGCTCTGAGCAGAGGCCTGCGCGCTGCTTGGGCTGCAAAGACTGCTGTTCAGCGCCCCTTCCTTCAGCAGCTCCCCTCGGCTGCACGGGACTCCGTGAAACCACGTCCAACTTCTGGAAGCTTCCGGCCCGGCTGTCCACGGCATCCTTAGGAAATGTGGGACCGGGAATGTGGCCAAAGAGCTGTTTCCGAAGCTACAGGTGCCAGGTGAGCCTTCGTCCGTGCCCTTGGGAGCTGGCCATGTGCGGGGCCTCTGCATTATCGCTTACATGTAGCCTGTGAATCTTCAATGATCCTAATAACAATTTCAGTTTAAAATGATGGGAGTGAAGGTGGAGGTAGTTTACAGGGGTCGTTGAGATTTTCAAGGCCGCGAGGGACGGAGCAGCAGCGAGCAGCGATGCGGGCTCATAGATCACACCCTGGCTGGGAACCCACATTGGTGGTCAAGGCCTTTGGGGAAATTTGAATATAGAATGAGACTTAAATGCCCTTAGAGAACTTTCTTCCTTAGTTTTGTTAGGAGTGGTCCAGGTGTTGTGGTTATGGAAGGAGAGAGAAACGGACTGAGTGCCTCAATGCTTCACGGCCTGAAGCTTCAAGTCTGTGACAAGCTGGTTATTAGGAAACCCGCTATCATCATTTTTCACTTTAGGGTTATCACCACCACCACACTTTCAATGTCAGCTCGAAATTTCCAGAAGAGACATTTCAATAAGCCACAGCAGGCCATTATTTTGCCCAAGACCTAAGCCTTTTGAGACAGCAAACAAAAAGTCTTTTTATGAGAGGGTCACCAGCTCTACAAGACACATTCCCAACAAGAGGTTGTTAATCATACGTCATGGGCAGTCTCGCTCCCAAAATGAACTACCCAGAGCTAAAACAGAACAACAGGCTCTACTGAGGATTTGGCTTCGTTGGATTTAAATGCCACAGATGTATTTGCAGCAAGAAAAATGAATGAGTCATTATTGCTCCACACAGTGGTGGCCTGTTCGTATTAGGCAACTTCCTTTCCACTTCACTTTAGCAGAGGCATTTCATACCGTTTGCAAAACACTTTGTTCCCATTAACAGCTGCATCTTGGGAATTTCCTTATTGTCCAACTTTCTAATTCTTACAACTGATGAGTGCATTGCCATCTAGGAATGATTGGGAATGCCTTTTCACCTGTTGAAGATATTCACATTGCTTAGAAGTTTTAGATAAAAACTGCTCTCTTTCAGCTTCAAAGAATTGAAATAACGTATGTTTTGTTTTGTTTTGTTTTGTTTTCTTCTAAAGGGCTTTTGTTAACCAGGCTCCTCTATCCTTAATCACTTCTGACAGAAAGTTATCAGCATGAGCATGCCCGTGGTGTTCCCAGAACTGGTATGTTAAACCAAAATTTTAAAAGTTCTTTGAATTCAAATATGAGAATAAGCTCCTGCAGGGAGTTTTTACTGAGTATAAATATATAGATTTCAATTCTTTCTCTTAAAATGATAAATTGTGTTTTTAAGTGTATGCTCTACAGATCAGGTACTTATGATAGGTACCATTCGCACTCTCCCATGGTGGGAGCTCTGAATGCTTGTGGAGTATTTTTAACACGCTAAATAGGACATTAAATCATTAAATCATATGAAAGTAACCCAAGCCACTGAATTTAGTTTTTCTCCTGGTTAGTATTGCTTCTTTCAGCAGCCTTACCCATACATTATGGATTACTTCTCATTTATTCTTAATGAAAATATTGTGTCTTACATTGCAGTGTTTTTTTTTTTCTTTTCCCCTGAGAATTGTCCCAAATTCTCCTCTTGGAAAAAAAAAAAAAAGGAGGTGGAGGTTTTAAGAAATAATCTCCAGGTCCTCTTCAGATTCCACATTCTATTAATCAACTGGTTGTTAGTTGAGAAGAATACCCAGAAAACTATTGACATCTAATATCTCTTTAAATATGATCATTTCTACCTTCCCAACTATTCTTTTCAACTTGCAATGTCCCAGTTGGTTTAGTTTTTCCCAGATTTAAATTTTTCCTGGCATAAAGGTTAAAGCTATTTTGGTAAATCTTAGCTTCCTTTGCCTTGAAACCCATTGAAGTTTAAAGTCAGTTATTTTCTTTCTAATTATATAACATCTTTTTTCTTATGAGTAAATGGACATGAAACTTTACTCTGAGAGATGAAAAAGGTGGAACTTGCGACTGTATGAAGTCAAAAACGCTTTTGATAAATTGCCAAACGATAATATCAGCATTCGTTATGCTAAGAAAAATAAGCTTCTTTGAAGTAAATCTCTTATCTTTGGAAGTTTAAAGTTAGGTGAATCATTCTATAGTTTCCTCTTAGATCCTCTCATTTAGGGCATTTAATGAGTGCCTTCCCTACGTGTACACACACACACACACACACACACACCCCTTCTTTAGCGTTACTTATTAACTAAGTAAATACCTGGATTAAAATGTATAGATGGATGGAGAGATAGATAGATAGATAGATAGATAGATAGATAGATGATAGATAGATAGAACCTAGTATAGTGTCATTTGTAGTTCTAACAATATGGATCAATTTTCCTCTCTGTGTTTAATATTGACCCTTTCATGGCTCTGGGTTGAACTGCTTGTTCTCATTTCTCCTTTACTTGTTATAGCTGTATGGCAGTCTTACCTGTGGATTCCTAGGTGTTGTTTGTAGCATTGTCATTCTTACCAGATTAGTTTGGTTTGGTTTGGGATGTTACGCTCCTAAATGCTTGAACTTTTAACACGGTACTAAAAAGTACTATATTTACTAATACTATAGCTTACCTCACAGCTTGATATTTGGGACTTTTTAAAGGTAAAAGAGTAATTTTGTTCTCTTAAGAGAGCGAAATCTGCTCTCATAAAAATCAGTCCTTTAGTAGAGAAATCTGCATTCTTTATAATGTGCAGAAGATGATGAATATTTTATAGATTATAGTTTCTGTACCTTCTTCCATAGAGTTTAAATTAATGTCTTATTCTGCAGCCTTTCCAGACAACCCATTACTTTCACTTTTATCTTCTTATTCTGGCTTTTCTAAAATAATCTAATTTTCATTGCTTGAGTGGCTTGAACATACATTTCCTGATAAAATGCACTTTTCAACTCTTACTCATTTCACTTAACGTTTTAAACTTGTCTCCAGTGATTAGAGAGGTCCTCATTGATTTTGGCTGCCAGAAACACTCTGGGATTTTTCTTTACATCAGACTTTGCATAGGTTTTGTTTTGTTGAGGGAGACGCAATAACTTTTTCACTTTCAAAATGCCATGGAGGCCTCTTCTTCCTGTCTTAAATTAGCTGTGAGTTCTGATTTGTTTCTACTCAATACAAAGGAATATACTCCTGCTGTCTGTTCTCACTCCTCCTCATCAGTGACTTCCCTTAGTGCCCCCTTTTCTATCTTTAAATTTTATTCCTTGACTGCAAGTCCCCGAGAATTCTTACACCCTAGTAAACAGAAAATGAGTCCTTTTCTAAAGAAACTTAAGATTTTTATATGGGGAAGATTGGTAGGGGAAGTCACATGTTACCTGAGCTTGTTAAGAGTGGGAGGATTGCTTAGCTGGGTGTAGCACAGCATTTATCTTCAAGGCAGAAACCAGGAGGCCACCCGTTTGATTCGGGTTCAATTTCAGTTCAATTCCTGGTTGGGGCACATGCCTGGCTTGCAGGCACAGTCCCTGGAGGCAGGCTGCGGCGGGGAGAGGGGGGGGGGGTGCGGGGAGCGAGGCATGCAAGAGGCAGCCGATCAATGATTCTCGCTCATCATTGATTGTTTCTACCTCTCCCTTCCTTTCTGAAATCAGTAAAAAGATATATATATATATTTTAAAAAAGAATGGGTAGGATTAATTTGGTAATGCTTCTTAGACCATGTGAATTTACAGCTATAGTTTAGAAGTATAGCTGGATTGATAACTTCCTAGAGATTCCTCACTTCCTCAGAATATTGGAAGATTTGTTCAGCCTATTTCCTATATGTATCAATGTTGACTTTGCAACCCTGATAGGGAACTGAAGATAACTGATATGATGGTAGTTTTGTAGGTTGGATATAAGAACTTTCTAGTTAAATATAGATGCATTTTTTTTCATCCTTTGGTAAATACAAAAAAGTTCAGGTGATCTAGTTTTATCAATGTGATTTTGTAATTTCATGTTAGATGAGTAATCTCATCTAAATTCCTTCGTTCTTTGGTTGAATGAGAAGTGATTAAGATGGGAAGGAATTGAACATCTGAGCAACAGATGTTCCCATGAAATTTTCAGCAGTAAACTGAGAAGCACAAGAAGATGTCACATACAACACGCATAGGTGGTGTGAAAGAATAAATGGATAATAGAGTAGGCAGAGGAGAAATGAAATAATAGCAGTAAAGAGGGAGGGCCAAGTGTGAGAAAAGAATGTTTCAGAAAGATTTTTGATAGATTTGGAAGAGAAAGTGTTGTTATTTTTTTCTTAGTTTAGGTGTTAACCTAATTACTGTTTACTTCCATGGAAAATAAGAAAGTAAGTTCTTTTTTAAAAAAATGTATTTTTATTGGTTTCAGAAAGGAAAGGAGAGGGATAGAGAAACAGAAACATCAATGATGAGAGAGAATCATTGATCAGCTGCCTTCTGCACACCCCACACTGGGGATCAAGCCCACAACCCAGGCATGTGCCCTGACTGGGACTTCCTGGTTCATAGGTCAACCCTCAACCACTGAGCCACACCAGCCAGGCTAGAGTAAGTTTTTGAACAGAATGTTTGCTAATGGCCCATTAATCACAAGTTTTGTGGATAAATATTTCAAAAATAAAGTATTTTCTCTAATGGGTTGAAAGAATGGTTGAGAGTGGTTGAGATATATAGGGGTCAACTTATGGAAATTAAATTAAAATATTTTCTCTTTAGCATTTGTCTCTCATTGCATCTTCTAAGGCCTATACTATTTTCTTGATTCACTGTTGCAAACCAGATATTGAATAAGTCCAAGGCTTATTCAATAATCTCTGTCTTTAAATTGTCTTAATTTTTCCTTAAATGAGTTAATTAGTTCATGAGGGGATTTTACAAATATTTTAAGTATAAATCTGAAGCATTGATTAATTTCTGGAGGTAGTTTAGTAAACAGGACCCATTTGACTATTGTTAAGGAAAGATTAGGGATTTCTTTTAGTCTCCAAAAAATGTTAATCTTGTTCTTTTCTGTCTAATAACTATTGTCACATTGATATAGAAATGAAGAGCAATTATTTAAACTTAAAATATTGTGATATACATATATATATGATTTCACTTACAAGATTCAATAGTTATTTTTGAGCTAAAATTTGATGAATGAATATATATTTATATATGTATATATATATATCTTCTAATATTCTGAGAAATAAGTGAGAAATCTCTAGGAAGTTATCAATCCAGCTATACTCTAAACTATAGCTATAAATTCATATATATATATATATTTATATATATACTAACTTGTATATTATCACTACACTTGTAGAAAAAGAAGAGGGAAAAGCAAATTCTAAAAGAGTGTGATTGTACTTCTCAAGTGATTTGATAATATTAACCTTTGGGATGGAAACAAGGACAACTTAACCAAAGAAATGTCATCACTAATCTTTTGTGTAGCAAGCAATGATTAAAGGCAAAGGACCAGCATTCCTTGAGTTTGATTGAAGAATGCTGCCATTTTTTCTTGTTCCAAGAAGTTAAACATTTAAAAATTAACATATACTTTCTGTTGCTCACAAATAAGAATGATACCCTCTGAATTCTTTTCTCACTAGCTGGTTTTTAAGATAGGTGTGCTCTCCTTATTGTATTATTATGTATTATTTAAGTCATTTTAAAGTTAAATGTTTTTAATTAGATGTAGCAATTTGAAAAAAAATCTCATATGACATTAAATTTTTTTTTGGTGGTTTCAGTGCCAGGCTCATGTATGTGCATGTCTCTAGAAATGTCTTCTATTTTTAAAATATTTCATGAAAAAATTTAGAAAGAGACATATCTTGGAAGTTTTTCATATAGACACTTTGTTCCTTTAGGTTCCTGAGTATATTTGAATCTCTTTCTAATATGGACATGGTTTGGTTTATCATTTCTTATGGTTTTATTTTTTGCCTATACTCTAATCTATGGGGGAATTTTTTATTTCCCAGGAGGACTTAATTGCCAACTAATTAGCTAAGTAGAACTCTAACATGAATTTGCAAGTTCCTGGTTATTTCTCTATATAGTACTCTATAGCAGTAAGTGCATCAGCCTGCTTCCAAAAGGGATGGGATGTCAATTTAATTCTATTTTAGAACATAGCCTTAAGGACAGATGAGGATCTGGACTTACCTATAAAAATCTTATGATATAATGATGTCTCTCTCATTTCCAAACATTACTGTTTTGGAGTGTATTTGCATAATGCTGGGGCAGGGTGGAAAGGGTATAGAGGAGTGAGTTATGTTAGTACCAATTACACATGGTCAAGGAACCATTGACTTATGTATTTCAAGTGGCCCGAGGCAGTGTTGCTATGAAATTTTCTCAAAATGGACTTCTCCTTGAGAATACAAAAAGAATTTAGTATCAGTTAGCTGAGGAAATTACTATGTGCCCACGAGCCCTGAGAGAAATCAGGTCATCTTCACAGAAATCATGTAGTAAGCCCTTATATAGTTAGTACTAGAGGCCTGGTGCACAAAAATTTGTGCACTCGGGGGTAGGGGTTCCCTCAGCCCGGCTTGTGCCCTCTCGCAGTCTGGGAGCCCTCGGGGGTGACCACTTGCTGGCTTAGGCCTGCTCCCTGGAGGATTGGGCCTAAGCTGGCAGTCAGACATCCCTCTGGCAGCCCGGCAGCCCTCAGGGGATGTCCACTTGCCAGTGGGGAGAAGACCTAAGCTGCAGTTGGACATCCTTAGCGCTGCTGAGCAGGCAGGAAAGGCTCCCACCACCACCACTGTACTGGCAGCCATCAGCCTGGCTTGTGGCTGAGCAGAGCTCCCCCAGTGGGAGCGTACTGAACACCAGAGGGCAGCTCCTGCATTGAGCATCTGCCCCCTGGTGGTCAGTGTGTTTCATAGTGACCAGTCATTCCCAGTCTTTCTGCTGTTAGGGTCAGTTTGCATATTACCCTTTTACTATATAGGATAGAGGCCTGGTGCATGGGTGGGGGCCGGCTGGTTTGCCCTGAAGGGTGTCTCGGATCAGGGTAAGGGTCCCACTTGGGTGCCTGGCCAGCCTGGGTGAGGGGCTGATGGCTGTTTGCAGCTGGTCACACCTCCTTCAGGGTGGGGGTCCCCACTAGGGTGCCTGGCCAGTCTGGGTGAGGGGCTGAGGGCCATTTTCAGGCTGGCAGGCGACTGAAGCTCCCAGCCTCTTTTTTTTTTCTTTTTTTAAAAAATTTATTCTGGGATTTATTTACCTTCTATGGCTGTCACTGGAGCTGAGAGCCAGCTCCATCTCTGAGGCCGTGGCTGGCTGAAAGCAGGTATCTGGGTTTGTTTAGCTTCTATAATTGAAACTCTGTTGCCGTCACTGGTGCTCTAAGCTCTGAGGCCCCGGCTGGCTGAAAGCAGGTATCTGGGGTTTGTTTAGCTTCTATAATTGCAACATTGTTGCTTCCGGAGCTCAGAGCTGGGCCGCAGCAGGCGGGGAACCTTGGCTTCCTCCATCACTGGAGCAAGCAAGCCTCATGTTCGCTTCAGCTGCATGGCTGCCGGCCGCCATCTTTGTTGTCAGTTAATTTGCATATCCTGCTGATTAGCCAATGGGAAGCATAGCGGAGGTATGGTTAATTACCATGTTTGTCTATTATTAGATAGGATGGTATTTCTTGCTTTTCAAATGTATTCTTGCCAGACTTCTGTGGCATACATATTTATAGTCGGCAATGTACCAACATTTGGCTATGGCAAATTCTGGACTCTTAACAGACTGGCAAGTAGTACCAGGAGCAGGAGAGAACATGGTGGGTAAGTGAGCAGAGTCAGAAAGCATTGAAACATGGGAAATCAACATGGGGATGCTAGATTGTCTGTTAGCAATGTAGCTTCTCATCTTCAGAGGAGAATTCCAGAAATATAACTATCAGAAACTCTTTCCAATATGCTTCTGGTTTAAATTCTGCTAAATGACAGATATTTCCATAAAGTTTTAGAAGTACAGAAAGGGAGAGCCATCATTCTCTCATGGCAGCCAAGATCATCCATGGTGGCTCCCTTTGGCTTCTGGGCTCCTCCTGGGAGTTATCCAGTGTGGTGCCACAGGTGGATGCAGATCAATGGTGGAAGCTTTCCTGTAACCTCTGTACTTCCTTGTGTCCTGATTAAATAACCTGGCCAAGGTCAAACAGCTAGGCGGAGAGAGCAGAATTCATGCTGAGGAATTGAGCGAGGAGTCCATGCTGCTTAGCCACTTGGTGTGACTGTGCCTGCTTTGTAGGATAGATGAGATGCTACTCTGTTCTCTTTGAGGGCATTTGTATTGCCTTTTCCTTTTTGCCAAGCCCTCTGGCCAAGCTTTGGTCATCCTTTATCTATATAACTTTAACCGTTTCCATTGCCTCCATTATTAGGGTGAGGCTAATATAGAGCATCAAATCTATTTCATTCTATAACATGACTTTACTTTGTTAAATACCCAAAGAGGTACAATATTTGTAAAATTTTCTTTTTAACAGCCTTAGCTTAAAGAGCTTGATTAGCACTCTCCAAACTTCATTGGACATCACAATCCGTAGGAGGGCATTTTATTAATAAAGATTCCCACATCCACACAGACCTACTGAATCAGAATTTGTGGGCTTGGGACCTGGACATGTGCATTTTCAACAAGCATCCCCAGGTGATTATTGTGCTTTCGGATAGGTACTTATCTCCAAACTGTAGTCCGAAGAGCCCAGGTTTCAACAGAGGAGGGATTTTTTAGATGATGTTCTACATACTTTACTTCAACAGGGCAACTCCGTGTTTAGCTTGTTCATACTATGGGGTTCCACTGGATTTTATTTGCTAAAAGAGTCTACTGCTTTCCCCCCACCATTACCATTCTCTAGTCAAATAATTCTCCTCCGTTCCATATAACTTTCTGTCTCATTCCTCAGCAGCAGCGCAAAGTTCTGCTTGTCTTTTGCAGCTCACCAGGACACTTTTTTCACAATTGCATCCCATCTCCTGATTCTGAGACAACTGGAATTGAACTGTCAATAACCCCAATTAGGCATTCAAGCCTTCACTTTTCTCTCAGCACTGAAATCATTGCATGCATATAATTACGAAATGGAAACACTCAAAGAAAACTCCTCAGTTTTGCTTTGAGCAGATTAATATATATCTATATGACCTTATTTATGTTTGTTATTTATATTAATATGTTCTGAAACCAAGAGGAGTATTTAATTATCTTGACATAATATTCAAAACCTGAGTCAAGTGTACATGAAAGCTGAGGTTACTATCCTAAGTAATGGTTTCTGCTATTTAAGGAAACTATATTCCCCCCTCCCCAGTGTTTAATGATTATAAACTATATCCCTAAGAGTCTAGGTTGTTAGTTTAAGGAATTAACTAAGGAGTGTCTAAGGCAGAAGAGTGGAAAACACCAAGTACAAATTCATGATAATGGCTAGAGGTGTATTTCAAAGAGAATACACCGATAACATCATGTTCACTTACACAGCACAGGATATTTCAGAATTTTTGCCTGATAAGAATAATATGGACTTGAAATAAAACATATGCAATTCAAAATTATAATATGCATTCATATCACATTCATATCTATCTATACTTCTCTGAGAAAACTGCATCTTAACTGATGCTACTATTGCCACCCTTCCCTTCTCTGTGCACCAAACACCACCATCTGTGAAACATCGTGCAAAGAACTTTATGGACATTATCTCAAACCAGCCTCACTATCATGACAGGTTGTGGCTATTACACATGATCCCAATGCACAGATAAGGAGTCAGAGGCCTAGAGATGTTAGGAAGCTTTCCCAAGGCTATGCTACTAGAAAGCAGAAGAAGTTGGATGTAAGTCCCAGCAGTCTTACTCTAGAAGCCACGTGCCTACTGGTATCTATTTTACCCAGTCCTCCAGGGAAACTCATGCCACAGGTAATCTCACCAATCATTAACCAATTTTGTTTATCCTCTGCCATTTCCTTTTTTCCTCTTTCAAGATTCAGGAGGTGGCATACTCTGGTGGGGTAAGCACTGCATCTATCACTTTGGCAGAGATACATGAACTTGGCAGAGTGAATTATTTCAATTCAACAAGCTTCAGGTCTTCTGAGAAATGGGCACTCCAACCCTACAGGGTTGTTGTGAAGATGAAGTGAAATAATATGTATGGATGTACTATACCCAAGACCTAGTCAATAGACTTTCAATAAATGCCAGCTTGTCTTCTTGCCTACTTTCCTCTTTTAATCTTTGCTATTAGTTCTGCAAAACAGGCACAAAAAGCTTCAGCTACTTTTTTTTTCTATGTTCATTGAGTCCCATAATCAGAGGTGTTCAAGGAAGAGGCAGTTGCCTCCTTGATTGAATGTTGTGGCTGGAATTCAAACCATTTGAGTTATTGGCTTAACCAACACTTGATTCATCTTAATTCTCCAATTCTATGACTCCATGGCAAATCACTGGTCAGAATGTCATTTAATTTGTAAAGGATTTAGTTACAGGATACTTTCTTTGAGGAGCAGGGCTACCTCTTATAATATCAAAAACAAGAATGAAACCGAACAACCCCAACTCAGCCACACAATGATGATTGCGGTCAAATGAATAATAGTGCATTAATCTAATAGCCTGGTATTAGAATCAATGATAATAAAGCAAAATGGAAATGCATGCTTTTATATCTATTCTGGTTTGGCTACTGCCCAGATTGCAGTCAATAAGTCATTCAAAGAAAGTCTATGTTGCAAGCAATTCACTTAAGTTTATTCAACTAGTTTCTCTATTATGGGCATCTACATTTTGTGTTAAGGTCAACTTCAACTGTCGTACCCTAAACTTCTCAGTGTCTTAAACCAATAAAAGCTTATCTCTTCCTCACATGAAGCATGCATAATCTGTATGTTCTTGGTCGGGGATATTCTCCACAGGGTCATTCCAGGAAGGACCCAGGCTCCTTCCCCTAGCAGTTTTATCATAATTTAGAGCTTTGGGTTTCTTCACTGAATTTTTGTATCTCACCAACATCAGGGCAAGAGAGCATGAAGGATCACTCAGGAGGCATTTTTGGGCTAAAACTTAGAGCTGTTTATATCACTTCTGTCCATACTCCATCACCCAGAATGCAGTCCTATAATCTCCTCTACCAGCAGAAGAGGCTGGGAAGTGTAATCCTGCTGTGTGTCCAGGAGGCAGGGAAGGCAGGTTTTGCTGAATATGTAGTTTCTGCCATAGGTGATTTCCAATTTATTGCTATCATAAACAACTTGGAGATGCACACCACGTTATTTCAGTCTTTGTTCACATTCTTAAACTTTTCCTTAGAACACATAATTTACAGTGGACATTTTGGGTTGACGACTTTAAGACATGTTTTAGCATTTTGAAATAGTCAAAATGTTAGATCCATTTGCTGTATGTTAGAATTACCTAGGGAGCTTTATAAAAATTCCAATGCCCAGGTTATACTGTGGGCCAATCAAAAAAGAATTTCTGGGTATGGGAGTTTGGGAACCACTGCTTGAGAGATTCCAGAGCAGAACATTGAAGGAGCCTCTGTTGCTGACAGCCCAGCAGTCCAGGACCACCTATGACAGGACCATCACATGTCAGAGAAATACATTTCTAGCTTGTCTAATAAGCCTACTATTTGGAGCAGTAGTTGTATACACTCAACATATATACTAACTAATAAAGAGGGGTCACTGTCATCAAAACTTGACTGACTGTATTTCACAGAGAAAAGAGAAAAGAGTCTTCTCCCAACAGCGTTACACAATAGTGATCATTTCTCCATATCCTGGTGAACAAGTATGCTCTTTCAGAATCCTACTCAATTAGACACGAGCACTAGGTTCTTCAACTGTAAAATGCTTTCTGCCTCATAATGTCATTATCAAGTTAGATGGTTGTGAATGTGATTTACAAATCATAATCTCTCTATACATTCTAGTTATTTTGTGAATGATATTCTGATAGACCTTGACCGGTTACATTAGTGTTTTTTTAAAAGATATATATTTTTTACTGATTTCAGAGGGGAAGGAAAGGGACAATCATTGATCAGCTGCCTCCTGCATGCCTCCTATTGGGGATCGAGCCCGCAACCTGGCCTTGTGCCCCAATCAGGAATGGAACCATGACCTACTGATTCAACCACCGAGCCACAGTGGGCAGGCTGGTCATAGTTTTTAAGTTCTTTCAAAAACTCAGTGCCTTTATTTTATTTCCAAATTTGAGAAATTACAAAAAGATCCTGCTATTTTCCAAAATGTCTGTGGTTTCCATCCTGAAGTGAGAAGCATCAAGTACATCTCAGAGTGATTGTGGCCAGAACAAACTATTTTCCAGGTAGTTCCTCACCCAGAGATCTCAAAGTGGTGGGCACCAGTTATAAATCAGTGAGGACTATAAATAAGATGTCTTCTGTTTTCAAATGCACCAGTGATCCCTGGTTGGGGAAGAAATGGGCAATCTGTTGGGCATCCCTCTAGCACCGGCCCTTTGCCTGTTTTTCTAGATTAGTGATGGAATGCCAGTAACATCCTGACAGTCCAGTAGCTCATATGTCTGCTTTACTGCTATGAATACAATAAAACTGGATGTTGAGTACTGATTATCAAAGCTGTCTATCACTAACCTATCAATAACATTACTAGAGAAAAGAAATAAGAATAATCACAAATGTCATTTCAATGTTGTAAGGTGACTGAGAAAGTTATTTATATAGTTAGTCACCCCTTACCTGAAGTTTCACTTTCTGCAGTTTCGGTACTCCATAGTCAAAAATGGTCTGAAGATATTAAATGGAGAATTTTAGAAATAGACAATTCATAAGTTTGAATTGCATACCGTTCTGACTAGTGTGATGAAAATCTCATGGTATTCTGATCCATCTTGCCTGGATGTGACTCACCTCTTTGCTGGATGTATCCACACTGCATTCTCTCCCCAACCTTTAGTTACTTAGTAGCCATCTAGGTTATCAGATTAACTGTCTAGGTATCGCAGTGCTTGTGGTCAAGTAATCCTTATTTTATTTTACTCAATAATGGCCCCAGAGCACAACAGTAGTGATGCTGGCAATTTGGATACGCCAAACAGAAACCATAAAGTGCTTTTACAAGAAAATTTGAGTAGAGTACATGCGATGTTTGAGAGACTGTATTCACATAACTTTCATTACAGTATATTGTTATAATTGTTTTATTTTATTATTTGTTATTGCTGTAATCTCTTACTGGGCCTAATTTACAAATTAAACTTTATCATAGGCATGTCTGTGTAAGAAATAAAGACTGATATTTCCTCTAAGGAATTAAACATATAAGGTTCTTAAGAGATGGCCATTTAAAAAATACTTACCTACTATGCATTAGGAAGAGAAAATTAACAATTGCAACCTGAGTTCATAAGAACTAATATGATAAAAATGACAAATGGTGCAGCCTTCCTCTTTGCTGCCTCCAACATTAATGATAATAGACCACCAAAAGTCTATAATAAACTCCATCAAAAGTCAAGGACTTAAATTTGGTATTTTTGCACAAGATTTTTAATTAATGCTCTAACTCTCAGACCCTGAGGTAGGCAGAATAATGACTCTCCAAAGATGTCTGGGTTCTAATCCTTGGAACCTGTGCTTATGTTATTCTACATGGAAAAAGGGAATTCGCAGATGCCATTAAGAACCTTGAGATGGGAAAATTATTCTGGTTATGTTGGGTGGGTGGGCCCAAGCTAATCACATGAGTCCTTAAAAGCAGAGAACCTTTCCCAGCTGAGGTCAGAATCAGAGGGAGATGTGACTATGGAAGAATGGTTGTATAAATGCAGTGTGGCTGGCTTTGAAGATGAAGGAAGGGAGCCATGAGCCAAGGAATGTGGATAACCTTTAAAAGCTGTGTCCTCTACAAGCTAGGAAGGACAAGGAAACAGCTTCTCCCCAAGGAAGGAATGCTGTCCTGCTGACACCTTGATTGAAGCCCAGTGAGGCCTGTTGCAGACCTCTATCTTATAGAACTTGAAGATAATATGTTTGTGTTGTTTTGAGCCAATAAGTTTCTGATAATTTGTTATAGCAGTAATAGAAAACTAATACAAACTCTCTCTTCAAAAGTACTACCTTGAGAATGACTTTCCCTTTTATTTATCATCCAGTTGTTTTGTTCTTGAACAATAGATGGTGCTAAGCATCCATGTTTCTAGTATTGTCAGCCAGATCCTCCAATTGGAAGTCATTAGGACCATATGACAACAATTGAAGCAGTTCCTCCTGAAAGTCTACAAATCACATCATTTCAGACTCAGAAAACCTTCACCAACTAATGACGAATGCCAGGATGTTGGAGATTGGGTTG
The DNA here is from genome assembly GCF_028538775.1 of Myotis yumanensis. Taxonomy (NCBI): domain Eukaryota; kingdom Metazoa; phylum Chordata; class Mammalia; order Chiroptera; family Vespertilionidae; genus Myotis; species Myotis yumanensis. The sequence continues at coordinate 180,568,043 of NW_027223754.1, forward strand.
CTATAATTCAAAAGTAAATACTTATTAAAAAGTCAAACAACAATGGGGCATATCTTCTATTTGCTATATTGAATTGCTTACACCCCCTTACAAATATTAAAACATGAACTCCAACACACCTTCAAAAACATTGAACACCCTGAGGCCACACAGTATATGAAAGTGAATTGGAGATCAGAAACCACAGGGAAAAAGTGTCTGCAAAATAAGTTATTCTGCTGTTGTTTGTTTGTTTTTATTCATATGTGCTGTGGTGCAGCAATTAAGAAAAGGCAGTGACAGATGCCATTCATGCTTTCCCTTGAAATTTTTTTTACTATAATATTCCTTATTAGTGCTGACTTTGAACAAATGCACCATTATTTATATTTCGCTTCTAGTGGACATTTTATCTGTTTGACTATTTTTAATAATATAAAATGTGTGTATATGTGGATTTATGATATTTTATTATTATGATTTTAAAAAGCATGATCTGTACTATTTCCACCAAAGTTGTATACTCAGTTCTCCTCAGTCTAATTTAATAAGATGGGTGGTTGACACATCAAATTTGATGACTAGTGATGCATAATGAGGCATTTTGGTACTTAATTAAATCCATTATAATAAGAGGGAAAGAGGGTAAATTCAGAGGTGTTCAGGGAGCCATGTGTTTGGAAAGATTTAAGAGTCTTGATGATCTCAGTATCAATACAATCAACTACTTTCATTCCTTTCCTCTTCTAAACAGTAAATTAAATATACTCATTTTCTGAGTAAAAGCAAACACATTCCTGAAAGATGAATGAATATCTTTCAACTGAGAGTGAAGGCAGGCAACATACATGCACTCAGAATAACCACAAACTCATGGGAAATGAATGCTGAATGCTCTGAAATTCTGAGACCATTGACTAGAAACACAGATAATGACACAAACAGCAAGGGGAATACATGTAATGTCAAGGAGACATCTCATTTCTGTTTAGGTAAATAACTTCTTAGTCTCCTCTAAGCACAGTTCAAGACTTTATCTATTTGAAAGCTTCCTTCATCGCTCAAGGGCCAGTCCCAGGAAGACTTCACTCCTGTGTGGGTAAAACTAAGGAGCCGAAGGAAAGACATTTGCACAGTGACTGTCCAAAGCTACTGTTTACTCTGGGCAAAATTGCTCTCTGCTTGGGATCTTAGTGAAATTAAAGGAATGTTTAAAGGGACTCAGTCCGGTGACTGAAAGAAAACGCAAGTCATCAAGGGCCATGCAAATGAAGAAAGATATTCTTTAAAAATTAAGATGAATTTCTATAATTTATTTAAGTAAAGGAAAAGCCAGAGCTATGATTTCTATTGGAGGAACCAGGGAACTGGCAATAGTTTTAACTTTTAGCAGTGTCATAAAATGTGAGAGTATTTTGTTGTCAATCCAATGTCATGGGCAAAATGTTCTCACAACCTACTATTAGGAATTTATAGAAATTATTCACATTGTGTTTATACACTTATAGGAAGGAGGTTAGGAATTGTGTGTGGCAAGGAGTAGGGCTGGCATAGGGTGGCTGGGTGTGGGGGTAGAGAGATAAGAGAGCAGATGGGTAAGGCTGGTGGTTAAGATAGGTTGTAAGAAATATCTCATTTAAAGCTGACTTGACTGACCAGCAGAGGGACTCCAAAGTTCACTCATCAATACAGTACTTCAGTCAAGAGATGTTTTAGGAGACTTAGATTTATAGATACACCATGGTAAATAGTTAAACTATAAACTACAGCAATAGATATTAGGTATTACTTCAGAGGAAGAAACTCAGATGCTTAAAATTGAGAGATTTCAAGACCACCAGTGGGGATAGAAAAATAACCTCATAATTGATATGAGAAATTTGTTAAGTAGTGACATTTCACTTGTGTTTTCTGCTAAGACACTGTTAGGCAGGCGCTGTTTTATTTCACTAGATTTTCAGTGTTTCTGTTCTGCCAGAAGGTGTTGCTATAATATAGCTAGGCTTGGAGGACAAAGTAATGTGGAATGAAATGTGGTCATACTGAATAAAAGTGCAAACCATATAAGTATATAGAATTCAGGCACAAAGATATCCATTATATGGGGAAAAGAGGGCTTTACAGTAGTATGAGTCCCCACTATAAATAGTTCAGCAAAATGTAAACATGAAATATTTTCCCAGTGATATTTGCAGCCATATAAACAGCCCTACTTTTCATTGACTCTTATTTCTTAATAAAGGGATTTCTGTAGGGAGAAATTTGGGCAAAAATAGCAATGATCTGTACCTTTTTTTATAACAGGGTATACATGGAATAAAAACTGGAATTTAAAACCAGAAGTTTTTTTTTTTTTTTTACAAACACAGATTTGCTTTAATGTGGAAAGTCACATGTGATAGAAACAAGCATAGTGGGTGCATGGAGATAAACTAACAAAGGATTGAAGAAACCAGAATACAGTCCTTAAAAAAAAATAGATTTCTTCCAATATTGTTAAGCAAAACTCAAACTGAATACTTCTTTCAAAAATCTCCCACAGTCAGTCAAAATTTTAAAACTGATTTTTAAATTGAATGTCTTTTTACTGAGTTAAAGGTGAATTTTTATTCAGACTTAATCAAGAATATATTCATTTTCCTCTCAAAATTCAGACCAGGGCAACTAACATTTATGAAGAATCATACAACGGGAGGCAAAATAAATCCAGCCTCCCTTAAAATGCTAGGTTTCAGCCTTCCTCCTGTCCAAATAGGTAAAAATGGATTGTCGGAATTTGTAAATGCCCTTTCCACCTTGTCTTGCCTGGTTTATACTTCACTTGAAAATTTGGCCCCAGCATGATTTTGTCCAGAAAGTTTTTTTGACTCGAGGGGCTAGGCAAGCACGCCTCACTTTCATTACCGAGCACCCTGCACCTATGTCTACCCTGCACTTACTGTATTAAATGCAGGGTCATGCCTGCCTGACTGGCATGGTTCAATGGTTGAGCATCAACCTATGAACCAGGAGGTCACAGTTGATTCCTGGTCAGGGCACATGCCCGGGTTATGGGCTAGATCCCCAGTGTAGGGCTTGCAGGAGGCAGATGATCAGTGATTCTCTCGTATCATTGATGTTTCTATTTCTCTCTTCCTCTCCTTTCTTCTCTGAAATCAATAAAAATATTTATTTAAAAAAGGGCTTGGTTATGCCTTATTGGTTTAATGCTTAAGCACCAGGCCACAAGTTAGATATATGTCTGTAAGACTGAACTGAACTGTACTAAACCGAGTTAAGACTAGGAAATCCAAAAGAGTTCTTTGGCAATCAATTTTGGGTTTTCTTCAGTCCCCAATTGTAACCACCTCTGTAAAGCTTTGTGGAAAATTGAGAATCCTGTTCCTTAAAACAAAGCAAAGCAAAGCCTGCACCCAGATGTGATTGAATATTGCTCTGTGAGGCCAGTAGAATGTGTCCAGGGTTTGAAATCTCCTCGCTGAGTTCTCTTTAAGAAAGAAGAAAAGGGGTGTGGGGAACTATCAAGACTTCAAATAATCAGATTTCAAAGTTCTGAGAGGTCCAAGAAGAACTTTGGAAGAGTGTAAAATACATTCTCAGAATAAGTTTGTTTTTAATTTAGATATATAAGCAACAGGAGATACAGGGTAGCACTCATATTGTGAACTCAGTTCAAGAATGTTAAGCAAAAAACCTATAAAATTTCCATAAAGTTTCCAGTTATAGAGTTAAAAGAAGTAATTATGAGATTTCAGTACAATAATTTTTTAAAAATCAAAGCCAGAGATGTAATTAATTATTTTAAATGTTTTACTTTCTCCATCATTTTATTTATCTACTAGAAGCCCGGTGCACAAATTCGTGCATGGGTAGGGTCCAGCTGGGGGGAGGGGCTGCAGGAGGTTGGCCGGGTGGGGGGGGGGGGGGCAATCAGGGGCGGGGCCTGCTGGGGAGAGGGACCGCAGGCAGTTGGCAGGCTGCCACCCCCTGGTCGAACTCCTGATTGAACTCCTGGTTGAGGGGGCAATTTGCATATTAGCCTTTTATTATAGAGGATGTTATGTTTTCCCTGTCATATATTTATATAATGTAAACTACGGTAGCAGCCAATAGAGCAGCTTTTCCATATAAGGGTGTTCTAGCTGTATTTGAGCACTTTGGGTATTATTTTTAATTGTGATGTAATTGATATGTAACATATAAATTTCAGATGTAGAATATAATGATTTGATTCGTGTATATATTGTGAAATAATCACCACAATACGTTGAACACCTTGTTTTTATCATCACCTCTGATGTGTATGGAAAAATTCTTGATTAATCCAGAGAATGTTCTAGTTCAATTATTAAGCCACAAAGTGTTTTAAAAGGAAGTATTTGTTTTGTTTCTATTTCATAAGGAGCCATTTTCAATTTACATGAACGAGTTAAAGACATTCTGTATTCTCATGGCAGCTTTCACTGATCCCAAAAGAAACTCAGTAGTAGATTTGATTCTGATTCTTTGGGAAGGAATAAATTGCTTATTTTGAGGTTATTTTCTAACTATTTAAGTAGTGGTGAACCAATAATCTGAACAATAGGAAACAATATTTCCCTCAATGTGGAGGTCAGATTCTGAAACTAAGGTTACAGCCAATTGAACAGCTTTTCAATATATGAGAGATATTAATAAATGGCTAAGTCTGCATGAAACATAGGGAGATAGAGTTTCACAACTTGTAGTTTTATTTATTTAAGAGAGAACAATATTCAGTAATTGGCATTGTGACATGATCTGATGGAATTATATATACCAATTAGATTAAATGAAAACCAAGCAAATCTGCGCCTAACTTTATGTCAGGTGGGCATGGACTACTCATTCAACACATACACGTTACATGCCTACTATGTGGCAGGCACTGTTCCAGGCCCTTGGGATACATGAGTGACCCATACAGACAAAGACCCCTGACAGACAAAGACTTTGTGGAGCTCACATTCTAGGAGATGAGTCAGGGGATAGAAGTCCATGAGGCAAGAGCTGGGTGACCCAAGGGGAGGGAAGTAGGAAATAAGGTCAAAGGGGCTTGGGGGGGGTGGGGTCAGATCACATGGGCCTTACAGGTCAGTGTAAGGACTTTGATTTAACTCTGAGCAAGATGAGAGCCACTGGAGAGTTTTGAGTCAAGGAGTGACCAATCTGGTTGACTTTTGAAAAAGATCCCTCTGGCTGCTGCACTGGGCATAGACTGCAGCAGCAGGCAGGCCTGTTAGGAGACTGTTAGTAATCCAGGCGAGAGATGACGGTGGCTTGGACTAGGGTTGGTGCAGCAGACATAGTAAAAAGTGGTTAGATTCTGGATATATTTTGAAAGTAGAGACAATTGGACTTGCTGTCAGATTGGATAAGGACTGTGAGAGAGGTAACGTTTTTATCCTGATCAGCTGGACTATGGAGAATATAGTGAATAGGAATAAAAGAATTGGTAACAATAAGCTTTGCGTGGAGGGGGGGGGGGGTTAGTATTAGAAAAGAGAGGAGCCAAGACATGGCATGTTGGGGAGAACTTTGTCTTGTCTTTGGTGGGAGAAATAGTCACATATTAATAGGCTGATGGGGATGCTCTGGTAGAGAAAGAAAATGTAATGATGCAAGAGAGGGGAGAATTTCTGCAGTCATGTCCTTATGTCCTTAGTAGGCTATAGGGGCTGGGATCCTGGGTCCAAGGGGAGGGTTTGGCTTTAAGAGGCAAGTGGATGATCTATTTGTGGTAACTGGCAAGAAGGTAGCATATATCAGTTAATAATGTGGCAGGACTGAAACTCAAATAAAGTTCCATTGGACTCAGAGTTCAAGCTTTCTCTACTTCCTACATGAAAGGAAGAAAAAAATGGAGCTAATTATTAAACCACCTGCTCAGATGGTTATAGAATCTTCCTAATCATTGAGACACAGGAAGTATCGCAATGTATTAGGAAGCAGAGGCATCATAAGTCCTTGTCTGATCCACCATTGGATGTGTGATTTATTATTTGAAGGTGAGAATAATATTACCTGTAGTATCTTTACTTCAAGGTACTACAGGTAGTGAGGATCAAATGAAACAATATATATATGAAAGTGTTCTAAGATATAAAGAACTATTCAAAACATATTAACTGTCCGAAGTCCTTTGTACTTCCTGTTCCCTCTGCCTGGAATACTTTTACCCTAATTCTTTGCACATCTCCCTTCATTTTGTCACTCTTGTCTCAGTTCCAAGAGATCTTGTGTGACCGCGCTGAAATGGCTTTGTGCCCCCACACAGTCATTCTCTGTCCCATTGTTATAGATCATTATCTTCCTTGCACTTATATATATTTGAAATCATCTTATATAATTGTTTGTTTATACATTGATTATCTTCTCTGCTGAAATATAGACTCCATATGGGAGGGAGATCTTTTTTTAATTTATTGGGGCAACATTTGTTAATAACGTTATGTAATTTTAATTTGTACAACATCTTAATTCAACATCTGTATACTCTATTGTGTGCTCACCACCTGAAGTCTAGTTTCTTTCCGTTGCCATATATTTAACCCCTTTTACCCACTTCTGCCTCCCCCCTATCCCTTTCCCCCCTGCTAATCACTATTAGGTTGTCTGTATCTATGAGCTGATTTTTGTTTGTTTTGTTGTTTGTTACATTTTCTCCCCAGAGCCTAGAACAGTGACTTGTGCATAGTGGGTCTTCAATACATATGTATTGAATAAATGGTTGAATGTCATTATTATCCTAATTAGAGACCACATTCTAAGTGAAAGACCAATTTAAAGAAGATATTCAAAGTTGTTCCCATTTTAAGTTTTATTATTTAACTGCACAGCAACAACATTTAGTGTAAACTTCTAAAATAGTTTCCTGACAATTCTGCTCGTCTGTGATTTCCCTCCAGGCAAATTATCTTATTTGATGTGCTGAACAACTGTATTAATTCATCTGTGTGACAAACACGAGAACGTCGAAGCAAATTGAATGTCTTGGGAAACATTCAATAAGTATTAAGCAAAGAAAGGAGACCTGTCTCTTATTTTAAGAGTGAGAATCTCCCTTCTTAGAGCATGTTCCTGCCCCTTTATTTATTTATTTTTTGTTTGATTATAGTAAAGAAATGCTATGAGCCAAGAGAATGTCTAAGAAGGGAGTCTGGGCCCCAGATACAAAGTGTTATTCTCTCTTCTAAAAGGGACTTCAGAGATAATCTTTGAACCTCCTTAATCCCTACAAAGTGTCCATGTGATTGTGTATGATGTCCACCATCCACGTGATCTGTACTCTGTAGAATGGGAGAACTACATGCTGTGGTCGTTAGGCATTTGCTTCCAAAGACTCAGTTATTTTCCGGTGGGGCTAGTATGCTCCACACACCAGAATTGGCCCCAGAAAAGTTAACACACAGCTTTTGCTAATAGATAGACAGGCAGGCAGGCAAGGTGATAATGACCCAGTCTGTTTAAAAATAGATGGCTGACTGTCCAGTGATAACATCAATTTGCGAGAGGACTGTGGGCTAGCGTTTATTTCCCAAAATTTCTTTATTCTCGGTGTTAATTGATGCTGTGTGACTTGTGGTTATTTTTCTATAGCAGGAAAAACATTTCTCTTATTCCAAATACTATAGCTATCTTTCATGCCTTTATTTCTTCCTCTCCACTTTCTTCTTTCCTCCCTTTCTTCCTTCCCTTTTCTCTTTTTTCCTTCCTTCTAGTCTTTCTCAGATGCTATTTCTGCATAATAAGGAGCCTATAGTCCATCCTTCTTAGAATTTGCCAAAAAAAGGGGGAGGGAGAATAAGTCTAAAGTAATAGCAGGCTCATCTCGCCTACATTTCTGTTAGCGATTTCCATCGTCTGTTTGCATCCCCGTGTGAGCAGTCAGAGCCCTGTGTGCAGCTGCCGAGATAAGAACTGTGAGTTATGCTTCAGAGTTGACTCAGACCATGATGATGGCCATCAAGCAGCGATGGGAGCAAAAATCAATCACTTTCCTCCCCTTCCTTACACTAGGGCATCAGAGTATCAAAAGGTAGAAATTCTCATTGAATTTTCTTAATTTACTGAGAAGATATTTCCGAGGAAGGCCACGTGGACTTGAAGCGATGAAAATCAAGTTCACTTTTTCATGGAACTATAAAATACAACTGCCTCACCATCTATCAATTCATCTTTCTAGCCTTCTGTGCAACCTAGGATAGCCCTTCTCTCTTTCATTATAACTGTTTACCCACCTTGCTCACTAGACTATAGGTTCTTAGTTATTTTCATTACTTTTGAATTCCCAGGGTATATATAGTGTGGATCACATAATAGGTGCTGAGTAAATGTTTGAGTAATAAATGAGTTACATTAGAATATACTTATTAATAAATCCAGTGTTAAGTTCTACATTTTATTTACCACATAATCTGTCACTATGACCCAGGACTGCATACCCTAACTGCTCCCTCAGTGGCTGGACTTAGAAAACTCTGCTGATTTTTAGCAAAGGGTGATAATATATAATGAGTATAAGCTACAGATCAATTCACCTCAAGTAGGCTTGCAAAAAACTTTAACACACAAGCACCAATAGACAGTTGAAGAGTTCCAGAAACAAAATTATAAGGACATTTAGATGAAATATTATCATTTTCAAACTGTTTTCACTCACAAAGAAACAGGTTTATGTTCAGGTGTATATCAATATGAATGAGATATTCTTGCATAACCATGAAAGTTTTTAATGTCTTCTCTTCCATTTTAAAGAAGGAAAAATAAAGTCAATATGACTTATGTAATTCTTCTTGCACCAGTCAGTTATAGTTGATGCCTAGGACACATGGTTTCTGGTGATGGAATCAAAGTAGTAGAACATAGCATAGGTGTGATTCAGTAAGGTTTTATCATGTCACCAGTTCTATTCCATCCTCCAGGTTTGGAAAGGGTCACTGCTTGGGAACTGCATGAATTCAGGGCATGCTGGGAGAAACTGATGGATGAGTAGCAGTTAGTATGGCTGTGCTTTTACTTTTCATCAAAAGCAGGATTTGAGTCCCGGTATTTTAAAAGATGAGGAGGCAAACACTCTAGCTTTCATTTACATACAATATGTTCATAACTGGACCATTAATTTGTTGCCAGAGGCCAATATGAGGCCATTAAGATTTCCACATTCAAGGCATTTAGGGGTGGACACATCGCTGGCTATATAAGGGATAAAAGTAATGATGTTAAATCTTTAAAAGAGAATATAATTGTAAACTGTGACTTCCTCGCTGCTTTTGATAGAGGGTTTTGTTTATTTGTCACCCCTCTCCAAAGAAAACAAAATCCAAGCCAGTGAGGATGAGGATGGAAGTCTTGTACAAACAGTGCAGTTTTGCTTGAACTTCAATAGGGCACATGCAATCTAGATCTCCCTGCCAGAGTTTGTACTTACATCTTATACAACTTTGAGAAGACCCTTCTGTATGCAATGAAGATTGTAATGTCAGTTGAAAGATGCTTAATCAGAGAATCTGGCATCCTGAATAATAGCTTAATAGGTATAACTTGAAATTCAATCACATGCCTAAAAGTTAAAAATCAGCCACTAATTTCCTTTCATTCACTTCCTTTCTTCAGTTTTATGTTGAAATAGTAGCAACAATGTTTATGCTACCATTCCCAAGGACAAATGACCAGCAAGGGAAAGGGTGTCCAAATACGTGTATTTATCCAATTGGGATGCAGTGAATATTTTTTATGTTTAGGAATAGTCTTAATCATGATGGCTGTTTTTTGTTTTTTTTTTAAAATATATTTTATTGATTTTTTTACAGAGAGGAAGGGAGAGGGATAAAGAGTTAGAAACATCGATGAGAAAGAAACATCGGTCAGCTGCCTCCTGCACACCTCCTACTGGGGATGTGCCCACAACCAAGGTACATGCCCTTGACTAGAATCAAACCCGGGACCCTTGAGTCTGCAGGCCGACGCTCCATCCACTGAGCCAAACCAATTAGGGCATGATGGCTGTTTTTTAAGCAATGGTTCCTGAAGTCCTCTAAAGCAGGACATCATACCAAGTGTATATAACTTTCTGACCAGATTTGTAAGGAAGTTCCTTTTATGTTTGTGTGGCTCATATAGCCACAGTTATCCAGTTATTGAATCAGCCTTCCATTTTCTTTTGCCTGAGAAGTAGGGCAGACTCTTCTTATGATATGGTTCCCTTGAGCCTCATAGTGAGCAAGATAAACACTTAAACATCCCAAGCTCCACCTGCTAAACAGCAGTTCGGTAGACCTTGGCAGTGGCATTCAGATATAGTCACTCCTGATTGGTCATGTGAGTGGGGAGTATTAAAGATTAAGATTGGAATTGTTTTATTATTTTCCACTCAAGATCCTTAATCAGGGAAGAGAACGGGTTGGCGTTTAGAGCATGGTCTAAAGTACCTACTATAAGAGAGAAGTATTTTAACATCTTTTACTTCTTAGTACATCTTTTATTTCTTTGAATTATGCTTTCAAGTATATATCAAATATCTGTTGACAATTCAATATTTTAAAATGAACTATTGAAAAAAAACCAAAAAAAAACCGAACTATTGGATTGCTTTAGTTTAATGTAAAGTGCTGAGCAAATGTAGCTCAAGTCCATTCTCCCAGCCAAATGGCTCCCCTTAAGCCCTGAAGCAGAGCCTGAGACAAGGACGCGGGTGCAGGTAGTTTATTGGGAAGGTGAGAGTAGGAAGAGTGAGAAAGGCAGGAAGGAGAAAAGCCAATATAGGATGCATCGCTGAGCTGCTTCCTCTTGCAGGCAACTGGAGCTCAACCCTCTGAGGAACCTTGTGCATTTCTCCTCAGAACTGTTCCTCTGGGACAGGGAGGTGGGGCACTTATTATCCCTCATTAGTTGTGGATTTTTCCCAGGGGCATTCACTACACTGCACTGTGGATCTTCCCTACTTGCAGCTTGATTGAGCTCCTAAGGCTTAAGGGCTTGAGACAGAATATTAAGAGGCCTGTTGGGTGCTCAGGCTGGAATGCTGTTGGTTTGCAAGAGAACTGTCCTTTACTGAAATCACAGGCGAGTGGAGAAGATATACTGCAGGTCACCAAAAGGATGTACTTCATCCTCCAGGTAGAACTATTGAGCCATAGCTGAATAAATTGTATTGTAATATATTTTTCTCGATGAACATTCTAGTAAAATTAATGCTCCAGGAAGCATGTTTATCCTGAGGTGTTGAGTAGTTCTGGCTTACCTATTAAGAAGCCCCCAAAAATGCAGATTTAGAAATTATAAAGGGAGAGATGCAGCGTGCTCCAGTATGGTGGGGACAGACAATGGTGCCAAAAGAAGAGATGACAGCTTTAAACTTGTTTTTAAACTGTTCCCTTAGCTTCTCCAGATTATATTAATTTCTCGCCTTTACCTCCTACTATGGAATGAAGTCATTCTATTTTTTTTTAATGTCATTGTCAATGAGAACATCTAAGTGCTTGAGACATGACCATGGGTCTCACATCTCATAGAAGATCAGAAGCTTGGCCCAGGCTCTCTAATTCCAAGCCCAGTGTACTTTCTGATTAGCAGGGTAACCCCAGATAAATAAAAATCCACTGAAAGTTGGAAAATCTACATCCAGCTAAAAGTCTATTTGATCGAATAGTGTGTTACACACATTGCAATGTACTCACAGTCTGGGGAACTATGTCAGGAATACAGAACCCAGAGCATGTGTCTGAAGAACAGGGTTTGGGTCTGATCTCTAATGCTTAAGGGCAGAGAAGAAAACATTTGTGGAGCACTTGCTCTAAGGAAGGCATGAGCCTAAGCCTTTTACATACACTTGATTCTTTTTATTTGTGGTAGTTGCATTTTATAAAGTTGCCATGAACACTGAATTAGTAAATACTGACCAACTGCACCTTTGGCAAATACAAGGTTAGGTTCCTATAAGCCCATGGTCACAACATTTTATGGGTGTTTCTGTTTAAAGACATTACTATTGTATTATTGATTTGTTAACATTGAACTCTTGGTTAATAATGCTATCATTCATGCCTGAGTAAAGCTTATCTGACACATTCATTTTCTCTGTAAGGTACATCATAGCCTTCTTGTGCTTAGGAACACTAGACAGCATGTCAGCACTATGCTTGGGGCATTATAAATAGTGAAATCATCAACAAAGACACAAAAATGCAAAAAGCATGGCATTAAATATACCATGAAAAAGATACTTGTTTGGAGTATGAGAGCAGAAAAAAAGGCAGAGTGTCACCTTGTTGGAACTCAGCTGGGAACACATGTGTCAGGTGACTCAATTTTTGGGCTGTTCTGTGCTTATCTGTAAATCATCATAAAAGCACTAAAGGACTGATTTTGGGGTTTCAGACAAATTTTAGCAGGTAGGAAATTCACAATGAGGATCAATTGTACATATCTATCTTATTTAATCTTCCCCCAAATCCTGGGAAATATATTTATTTCATTTTCCTAAACTTATGGGAGAAAAAAGTGAGAGAAGTAGCCCAAAAACACAAAACTAATATGTACAAAACAGGAATCTTACCTGTAAAACTATTGTGGTTTTCCTTTTTTCAATTTAGCTGCAAATAATTCAGCATGCATCTTAAAGGTTATGTCTCTTTTGAAAACATAAACACAATACCACTATCACACCTGTGGTAATTAGAAATTCCTTAATATACCAAAAGAAAGGTCAGTTAAAATTTCTCTATTTATTTTATAAATCATGTTTTTTTTGTAGTTGGTTTGTTTGGGTCAAGATTTACATATAATATTTGGATAATATATCCCAATTCTCTTTTAACCTATAAGTTCTATCTTTTTTCTCCCTCCCTTGGAATTCATTCATTGAAAAACCATCATTCTTTTTTTCTCTTTTTCACCCTCCCCCCAATAGCCATAAAACTTATAAAATATTGAGCTCAATGCTAGTAATTACAGAAGTTTTTTGTTAACATCATTACCATACATACCTGTTTTCTAATTTGCTGTTTGTTCTCATTTTTCCTTTCCTCTATTATTGTTCCTTCATTAAGTTCTTTCAATCTGTTTATATTTTTTTATCTTGTTGAATTGAATGTGCTATTGTAAATCAACTTAAAATTTTTTTGCATGTGCAAGGATATTTCTATAGATATACATATATGGAAACAAATCTTAGCAGGCTTGGCTCCAAAGCCTGTTTTTCTATTCTGCTTGCTATCTACCTCTGAGCTTTATTTTCCCCTCCAAAATCATCTGGTAAACAGGTATGCTAATAATATTTACCTTCCTCTCAGAGTTGCACTGGGGATAAAGGAGATGAAATATGGGCCTGATGCATATAATTAAATAATAAATGTTCGCTGAATGAACGACTAAACGAATGATTAAATGGGAATGCTTTTTAAACCGTAAAAATGCTATATAAATGTTGCCAAAAAATATAAATGACTAGATGAAACAGACTAAATAGAGAAAAAAGAATTCTCTCTCAGGCTAAGATTTTTATTGCGTACTTGTAAAGCTGACTTTATTAATGAAGTAGATTATTTAAGGCTTTGGGTTCTTCCCTTCCTTCTATCTCTCTTCCATTTCCTTGCCCATTTATGCCAAAAGGTGAGGATGGGCAGAGAAAGGAGGTGAAAGATCAACTTGCCTTTCCTTTTGAGGATCAGGAAGGAAGTTTTGTCAGAGTAAAGGTATACATTTATTGAGATTGTTATTATTCTCTTGGAATTTCAATTATTTATATTTTTTCTGTCCTTTACATAAACATGTAAACTCCATGAGAGCAGGAGTTTTTGCCATTTTGTTTACTACTCTATTTCCCTGCCTAAACGAGAGCCTACTTAATAGGTGCTCAATAAATATTTGTCTAACGAATTTCTAAGTATCACCAATATGTTGACTAGGGTTAGATTTGGTTCTAATGCTGTCTTAGTCAGTTTGGGATACTAGGACGAATTACCATAGACTGGGTGACTTAAGCAACAAGCTGTTATTTCTTACAGTTCTGGAGGCTAGGAAGTCCAAGATCAAGGTGCTGGCAGGTCCATGTCTAGTGAAGTATCACTTTCTGGTTTGCCAATGCCTGTCTTCTCATCGTTTCCTCTCGTGGCAGCAGCAGGGGGAAGAGCAAGCTCTCTTTCTCTTCTTTAAGGGCACAAGTCCCATTCATGAGCGTTCCACACCTAATTACCCGCCAAAGGCCTCATCTTCCAATGCCTTCATACTGGGAGTTAGGATTTCAGTACATGGATGTGGGGTGGGGGGGGACACAAACTTTCAGTCCATAACAAATTCAGTGGACAGGCTAGTCACAGTGCCAGCCAAGTCCACCTTCCCTTCCAAGAAAAATGGTCACACCCATGGTTCCCTCTACTTTGAGCTTTTTAAAAATCAGGGTGGCCATATTTTATACCTTAGTTCCTCTCCATCTTCCCTCTAGACCAGTGATGGCGAACCTTTTGAGCTCGGTGTGTCAGCATTTTGAAAAACCCTAACTTAACTCTGCTGCTGTGTCACATATAGAAATTTTTTGATATTTGCAACCATAGTAAAACAGAGACATATTTTTGATATTTATTTTATATATTTAAATGCCATTTAACAAAGAAAAATCAACCAAAAAAATGAGTTCGCGTGTCACCTCTGACACGCGTGTCATAGGTTCGCCATCACTGCTCTAGACAGACCAGTCAGGCTGTCTGTCTGATCCAAAATTAACCAAATCCATAGTATTGCCAGTGATACATGAGATGATGGTCTGGCACTAAAACTCTGCCTAAAGAAGACCAGTTCGGGGCGGGGGGGGGGGGGGGGGGGGGGGCGGGCAGGGGAGATAGGCATACCATGAAGGACCTAGAGAAAACGAACACTGTGAGTAAATAAAAGTTACATGTATACAGGAAAAACAGGAGCCATGAGATAGAAAAGAAATAGCATTTAATCTAGGGTGACAATATTGACTGGTAGTGACAAGAACAGAGGAAGTAAAGCCAGAGAAGGATTGTCACTTACCGCAAAGCTTTGAGAAGCTTCTGTGTCTTAGGACACATTTTAGGAAACCAACTCTGAGATGGAGACTTGTGTGCAGGAGGTTTAGTGGGGACAGTTCTCTGGGGAATGGGCTGTGAGAGTGAGAGAGAGAGAGAGAGAGAGAGAGAGAGAAAGAGAGAAGAAAGAGAGAGAGAGAGAGAGAGAGATAAAAGCTGTATTAGGCAGAGGGAGAGACTGAACTCAGATGCAGTAGCAACAAGGCCTCATCTGATCCAATGGGAGCTCTGAAACTGGGGTGGCCCATCACAGTTGTGCCTAAATGAGGCAAGAGGCAGAGCCCTTGAACCCTCACATCAGCCAGTCTTTGTTTGAGGGCTGTTTCCTAGCAGGGTGTGTGACTTTGAGCAAGATGACTCCCTTTTACCAAGGGAAGTTCCTGGAGAGAGACTCAACCTTCCTTGATCAGGGGAGTGAGGGTGAGGTTAGAGGTGGGAAGGTGGGGATGAGAACCTCAGCCCTAAAAGAAGAGTCTGGGGAGTGAATGCTGGTATCCACAACATGAAGTGACAAAATAAGTTGTTTCTAGATCTGTCTTAGGTCCTTCTTGTTTTTATATTATGCTTTTATCTCTGTGAAGCTCAGATACATGGCTGTTCTTGGATTCCCCCAAGATTCAGGTTTTATTACATGTATCCACATAACAACATTTTATCCCATTGCTTGAGGTAGCTTGAGTGTCTCACCTAACATGAGGAGAGAATCCATTCTATTGAGCACTAAGGGGAAGAGCATGAGCATGAAAGGATTAATGCTGAAAAAGTACAGTTAATAAGCTTTAACATTAGCAGGCATACTAACATTAAATCCATATCGAGCCTCCCTATTTATGATCGAATTCACCGAAATCTATTTTGTACCTACATAATGAATATTGAATCTTTCTTTATAAGAATTTCATAGTGCAGAATATCTGTGAGGGCAAGGTTTAGATTAATTTTTATGAGTATAAGAGATAATTTTTAAAAAACTGCCAAATTCCTGAAGATATGTAGACTGAAGCCACCAAATAATTTTAAGGGGAGTCTGTCTGCATAGCCTATTGGCACAAGGATGACCTTTGGATCTAGGAAGGCCCAGATGTGTCTCTGGCTCTGTCACTATGTTACCTTGAGTAAATCCCTAAACCCCTCTGCATCTCCAGTCTTGTTTCTAACCCGAGATCACAATACATTACTCAAAGAGTTGGTATGAGAACTAAATCAAATAATATATGTCTCCTATGATAGTACTGTTCACCATATAGAAACCAGTCTGTATATGGTAGCCATATTTTTATGTTTAATGTCAGTCCTTAATTAGCCCAGAATCCTGATTCATCTTGTGAGCAGTTGAATGTAATTAATATTCATGGAATTGATTTTTCTTCAAACTGCAGCCAATTTCAGGGGCTCTAGAGCTGTTTTGGTAATATGTAGGCAGGGGGAAAGAAAATTACAATTTAAGTAGAATTCTTACTTTAGCCATAGCCTCTCTGGAAAGCAAGCCCTGCCCAGGGTTTCTTTGGAGCAATCTCTTGCAAGTGGATCAGTCTGAAGGCCGCTGCCAATGTCAACTCTGGGAGGATTTGGTTCATTAAGCATCCCTCATGGCTTATTATTGGTGTTCAATACATATTGAATCTCCTTTCCCTCATTGGGTCCAGTATATCTCTTGAACTCTTCAGAATCCCAGGAAGATTCCTTGAAATTTTACTGAACTCACAGAGAGTTCCTCAAAGCAATATACCAATGATTGATGGAGATTCCATCAGTTGTCAGTGTCTAGTTTCCCTGTTAGGCTCTGCAGGTGCTAAATTATTATGTCCCATGGTCAGAGTTGGGTCCCAAGGAGTGAAAACTTCTGTCACAAGGGCAGCTCCAGGAAATCATATTTCTGGTTTTAGGTCATTCCTGTAACAAAAACTATAAACCCCCCAGCAGAATGTGAGGCAAACACCGGCACCCTGGGGGGCCATTCCAACAGCCTGCATTCAAGTCTGCAGTCTCCAAGCACAGAAAATAATCCTGAATTAGATGTGTTCTTATAATCTAGGGAAGGCCTTTTAAAAATGTTGGAACAAATAGTGTCCCAAATTGGTTCCGTAATTAAGGTATGCAGAGCTCGGCTTCAAAGATCCCTTACGTCTGTTTCTAGGGATGCTGTTAGCGAGCGGATAATTGTATAGAGTAGCTGTAGAGCCATTAGAGGAGCTTAATCTGTACAGAAAGCTTTGGATGTTAGGTGCTTCTGGGACATTGCTTCTACAGTAATGTCTCATCTGCAGATATTACCTCAAATGTGCACTTTTCTCCATTATATTTTATTTTTTTAAAGCCAGAGAGTTTGCATTTGGGTACAGTTTTGTAACAGGATGAATAGGTACCCCGAAGATACTTCGATTGCTATGAAAGGTAAAAACATAATGAGAAAACTAATAAAGATTGCGAGGATACAATCCCCATGACCTGTTAGACTTGTGTGGGGGGTGGAGAAGCCGTCCCAGCCTGGTCCTAGAGAGAGAAAGTTAGGTTTTGTTTAGAGTCAACCTCCCTGTGCCAGACACTGCTTTGGGCACTTTATCTCATCCTCAAGGAGTCAGGACAGTCCGGGGTACAAAATTCCAAAGGAGTCGGGGAGTTTTGTTTTCCCTCAGGGTTTAGGTGGAGAACAGATTGAGATTTTTCTCTGTGGCCGAGAGAAAAATACTGAGGACAAATATTCCTTCTGGGCAGTCAGCTTCCAGCCTGTATCACCCAAAACCTTCCTCCCTGATTTTTAAAAAGTATGTAATAATTCTCAAAATACTAAATAAATTCTCAAATAAAACCAAATCACCTCAAGCAGTGACAGGATTAATGAGAAAAAGAATTCAAATTCCTCACTCAGTCACTTCAAGTAGTACAGGGACTAGTATTATTATTATTATTATTATTACTTTTTTTTTAGTGTCTGCTCATGTTCAAGTCCTTACACACGCCACCGCCCTTGCACATGCTCTGTACACACACAATTTTAACTTTTACAATCTAATCTCTTGCAAAACGAGCCACATAGAAAGACTTAGTTAAAAAAAACTCCTCCCGCCTATCGCAATATTTATAAAGCTTTTTAATACACTGTGAGAAGGGCTTAGTAAAACAAAGGGCATCATAATTTATTGTTCCAAGGTTATTGATTCAATAAATTAACAATAATTTCCATGAAGGGTTGGAACCCTGGTGCCATAAACGTTTATTTATTTCCACGTTAACTAGCATTGATTAGAGTATTCAAATTGTCCCAGTGCTCTATAATCACTCTTTATAGGTGAAATGCCCTCCGCTGTGCGGGGAGACGGTAAAATAAACATTCAGCCAGAAGTGACAATGGCTCCTTTAGAAACCAGAAACACTAGATATTTTTTTCAAGAGGGAAGGAATAGTTCAAATAGTGCTTTTAATACGTGCTGTGTGTATCTTGGACCCCGCTCCCTGGTCTATTGCAAGGGACATGGTTTTAGGAGGCTACTGCAATTGTTAGCAAGCAGGTAGGCTCTAAATGGTGATATTTATATCCCATGCCTCAAGTAAAGAGATCTTTTTGTTGTTGTTGTTTGGGTTTAAAGCATCATTATATATTGCATTGAAGAACTAGGTGGATTTATTTTTTAACACCGGCATTGTTTCTGTGCTTTTGTTCCTCAAGTGGTGACTAAACCTTCAAGGTGACTTGGTGGGGGCATTGTAAAACCCTGAATAACTGGGAACAAGCAGGTACTGCTTTTTATTGCATAGCCACAGGGCAGATTAGTTTGAAGAAACTATCTGAAGAGATTCAACAATGGGCGAGCTAGCTCATTAGGCAGCATGGGCCTGCACTTGGGTTTCTCGGATCCTCTGGATCAATTCTCCTTTGTAGCATACCAATGCGATAGGGTAATGTTTCGCTCTCCTATATTCACCCATACTGTTTCCCTGCTCTCTTTGACATCTGGATAGCATGTCTTATATTGAGCTTTAATGCTATAGTTTCCAATGTGATTTCTTTTCTTTTCCACCAGCAAGAAATCTCCATGCTGAAATGTGATTTAGAACCAGGCATTTGCAGTAATTAATAAAAAATGAAATAAAATACAATAAACCTCTTAGTAACCAAAGGCTTATGATCTGCATAGGCTTTCAATGATTGTTGGTGTTAAATTGTTTCTCAGAATGCAACTCAGGAATTTGAAGTTGTCAGATTAACTGCTGTATTTATTGGTCTGTTTGATTAGGTGAGCATAGTTTATATTCCCTCTTGGAAACCTAAATAGCAACCATTTCCTACCAAAACAGCACAGAGAACAAAAGGCCTATTCACAGGGCAGTGGGCACTGCTCTGTAGGCCTTTGTATCTGAAACAACATGGTTACTAAGCACCTCAAAAGAAAAAGGTGCAGCTAATTTTTTAAATGTACACGTAATGGGCAGAGAAAAAAAATCACATAGCATACCGAACAAATATATTCCGTCAAAAATGAATGCAGTGTTTTTTTGTACTGCTGGCCCTCTTTCCAAGGCTGCAGTAAAACGTTACCGTGGTCATTTTTGAAGGCCATCAGACATCAGAAAGGCAATGTTGGCAGGGATAATCTGCTCTCATCATCGTCACTACTCACAAACACTCTCAGGGTTGATTAATATTTTGTTTTAGTCAGTAACCCTCTTTTTGAGAACCATTCATAGGCCAGGCTCTGTACTAGGCACTGGAGGCATAACAGCTAATAAGCTCCCTTGCTCCTTAGTCCTACAGCTCGCCACCTTCTTAAGCTCAGATAATATCATGACACTGATTATCTCAATGATTGAGATGGAGTACAGAGGAGGGGTAGCTCCTTGGAAAATATGACCCCTAAGCTAAGTCCTCAAGTCAGGGCTGGGGCAGCAAGTCTAGGTAGAGGGGATTGCACCAGCAAAGGTGCAATTAGGAAATATCAGGATCCGTATAGGAAGCGATAAGAGGTTCCCGATGTAGAACCATCAAGTATCGCTTAGGGTTGAGGAAAGATGAAGAGAGAGGGTAAAGCTGGACCTCAGAGCATTCTGTTTGCCATGCTAAGTAGCTTGGACTTGATCCTGGAGGAAGGAGACTATGAGCCTTTGAAGGGTTTTGAAGGGTAGGGAGGCAGGTAAAGCTGGCCAGTCTGCACAATTCCAACTCCAAAGTGATTAAGTGGTTAGTTGTGCATTGAGGGTCCCAAAGTGAATCTCATCTCACGAGTAATATGTATTCTCTTGACCTGCCTTTCCTCACTTTATTGTCTACACTGTTTGAATTCACCAGAGAGCCCCTCAATATTTCACTTTTCTTGGAAAGTTAATGCATTATTTGTTGAGAGAAATCATTTGTCACCCACGAAGACACACACCAATCATTTTGTAGAAGGACTTTCAAATGGATAAATATGTGAGAGCTCCAGCTTAACATCTGGAGAGTGGTAGCCTTGAATAGCTTAAAGGAAACTCAGAAGCACCCCCCAGGGTCATGGGGGTGATGCAAAAGCGCATCATGAAATTTTTCAATAAGTAGATAAACACAGCCTGGACCTTCCTCACCTCAGCTGCCATATTCTGGAGCTATTTTCCCTTTACGATTTATTAAGATGAAGGAGACATTCATCATGAAGAAGCAAATGCTCTTACAGTTAAATACATTGAAAAAATAACATTATTTTACATACCTGTTATGTCATTCAGATGTAAAGTATTTATCTTTTGATTCCCAAACTGATCATTTCAGCTAGTCTAGTGACTTGGCAAGACAGCTCTGCGCATCTGCCAAGACTCCACGTTTTTAACTTCTCAAGTTGAATCCCCACTCTACAATAGGAGGAATACACATTGGGCCGAATGGGAAATCAGGATTTTTATTAAGGATGGCCTCCATTTGCCTCCATTTCATAGTTTTGCCACTTCCCTGAAGATAAGAATCCTCCTGGGTGTCTGTTGTGCATGTAGATGATTAGACAGGCCCTCTGTGAATTTTGGTTCAGTGGGTTTGGTTTGGAGTCCAGGAATCTGTTTTTGTCAAGCACTCCAGGTGTTCCTGATCTTCAGGGAACTTGGGGAAACATTGCAAAAATGATTAAGTAAATTGAGCAAAACAGCATTTTTCAACTCACCATATATTATTCAGCTTTAAGAGGAACCTTGTAATATAGGACCTTACTGAACATCAAAATAATGAGGGAATAGTTGGGGTTACACATTCCATAATTTTCAAGCCACTTTTAGTAGAAGGAATGATGGCAATATAAAAAGCAACTGCGCCAGGTTTTTTATTGGGTCTCCAGATTATTTTACTAAAGTAAGTACTGCCAATTAGGTTGGGGTAAAAAACAACTGTGGGTCAGGCTCTGTTTTCCTTTCATTACAACGTGAAATAAATTTGGTATCGGTGCTTTAGTTAAGAAAAAGAAACCCTTCGTTCCTTTCAAATACACTTCATTACATGCTTATGACAATGAAGGTTATCTTCTGGGTCTGTGGTACCTGCCACGTAATCTTCCTCATCCTTACCATTTCTCCACATAAGCCATTAAAAATGAAATTAATTTAAAGCAGAAAAACATGGCTTTCAGCAATGGTTTTCCAACTATTTTTCTAGCAGCTGGATCCCCCCCAAGTCCCAGTATGTAAATGAGTAGAAAAAGCTATATTTTCAGTAGAGGCTAGAAAGAGGGGAGGGGTGGCTGGGCAGGGACATGTCTTCATGGTCTTCCCAGCTCTAGATCAACATCATTCTAATGAACTTGCCTTCCTTTGGTGGGAGAGGAGTGTTCAAGGCATTAGGATAACAAAGAGTTGATGTTCTATGAAAAACGATGTTTTGGTAACTCCTGGAACACCTCCACACAGTGCAGAACTGAGTATTTTTCCGCTAGGGTTTTTCCTCAAGGATGATAGTCTTGATTCACTCCGAAAACAGTACCTACCACATTTCCAGATCCTAAAGAAAGGTTTATTATGGGGCATTTTTATGATATGCTGTAATATAAATTTCCCATGTATAACTTTTCACAGAGAATGATGATGATTTTAATAACACCCATAGGATCTGTGGACAGAATTGAAGAGAATGATTCTGCTCCATTGATAAGGTGTGCATGCACTTTTGGAATAATGTCCCACCAATAATAGTGATATCCTAACTGTGTGTGGGCAGCCCCGGTGTGCAGTGAGATGGACTGGAATTAGAAGGCATGACTGTTTCTGTTTAACTTGCTTTGCACAGTGCTGTCTGCAGGCGGGCAGTTAAGAAAAGTTGTCAGCCTTAGCATCCAGGGATGTGCTTGTGATCAGTCATCATATTAGTAAATTATTCATCTCATATAAAGCGACCACGATTTCAACATTGGCTTCTCTTGATAAATGTACAATTCACATAGACTATTGGAACTAGATTCAGTGCGTGCTGTGATTTCATTTGCAACACCACTCATAGTGGAAAAAATATGCCACACTTTTTTAAAGCAAACAGGCTTCTTTTCACAGTGGACAGAGAATACTGTTAAATAGAGAAAACACAATATCCCTTTTCATAGCAAGAGATCAAATGTCTGAAGAAGAGTTTAATTTATACTTCTCCATGTGCCAGAGCTCAGTCTGAGACATAGCAGCATTTCAGTGCTTTCAATCAGGCCATAGTTTCCACCCTGGATGACTTCATCCCTTTCAAAATAGAATAAATGGAATTCCACATTATACTATGGGTAGAGATTATAGGACATTAAAAGATGTGTAGTGCTCAATACACTAAATAATTGTGACATTGAGCTGGAAAAAGAGCACTTATACAACTAGTTCTTCTCAGGCATTGTTTGTTTTTTCTCTCTCTTTTTAAAATTTTATTTCATTGTTTAAAGTATTACAAATAGTAGTACCTATGTCTCCTTTTTTTCTCCATTGACCTTCCCCCAGCCTCCCCTGCCTCCCAGCACATTCCCTTCCTCCCCCCAACCCCCCAATGTCTTGCTTCCATTGGTTATGCTTATATGCTTATATGCATGCATACTAGTCCTTCGGTTGATCTCTTATCTCCCCCTGCAACCCTCCCCAGCCTTGCCACTGTAGTTTGACAATCTTTTCGATGCTTCTTTGCCTCTGTATCTATTTTTGTTCATCAGTTTATAATGTTCTTTATATTCCGCAAATGAGTGAGGTGATGTGGTATTTTTCTTTCACTGACTGGCTTATTTCACTTAGGATAATGCTCTCTAGTTCCATCCACACTGTTGCAAATGGTAAGAATTCCATCTTTTTTACATCAGCATAGTATTCCATTGTGTATATGTACCACAGTTTTCTAATCCACTTATCTGCTGATGGGCACTTAGGCTGTTTCCAAATCTTAGCTATTGTAAATTGTGCTGCTATGAACATAGGGGGACATATATCCTTTCTGATTGGTGTTTCTAGTTTCTTGGAATATATTCCTAGAAGTGGGATCACAGGGTCAAATGGGAGTTCCATTTTTAACTTTTTGAGGAAACTCAATACTGTCTTCCATAGTGGCTGCACTAGTCTGCATTCCCACCAGCAGTGCAGGAGGGTTCCTGTTTCTCCACATCCTCTCCAGCACTTGTTGTTTGTTGATTTGTTGATGATAGCCATTCTGACAGGTGTGAGATGGTATCTCACTGTTGTTTTGATTTGTATCTCTCGGATGACTAGTGACGTTGAGCATGTTTTTATATGTCTCTTGGCTTTCTGTATGTCCTCTTTCGAAAAGTTTCTATTTAGGTCCTTTGCCTATTTTTTGATTGGATTGTTTATCTTCCTTTTGTTAAGTTGTATGAGTTCCCTGTAAATTTTGGAGATTAAACCCTTATCAGAGATAACATTGCCATATATGTTCTCCCATGCAGTGGGCTTTCTTGTTGTCTTGTTGATGGTTTCTTTTGCTGTGCAAAAGCTTTTTATTTTGATGTAGTCCCATTTGTTTATTTTCTCCTTAGTCTCCATTGCCGTAGGAGCTGTATTCAGGCATTATTTGTTAGAGAGTGAGCACCAGCCTTCCAGGAGTGCAGAGAAGTGGTGCATTGTGGACCAGGAAGTAAATTCTATGCCTTGCTTGCTCAAAGTTTTCCCTTTTAAAAAAGACATGTAAGCATTAGGTTAGATCAGAGGTCTGCCTTGATTTCATTGTCCACTAGCCCTGCTGTCTGATTCTTTGGATTCAGTTCTCTAGTTTGAGGGTGTTGACGATGGGGAGCATACTGAATGCAGTGCAGTAGCTTGCAGCTTGGGTTGGATGCAATTAGAGAGTTGGGAGGAGTCCTGTTTAGCCAAAAGAAGGCTCTCCAGTTAAAATATGATTGCGTACACTATGAATGCCCTGAAATGCCATCATCCTATATGAGTTCATTTGTTAATATAAAAACTATGGTTTGTTGGTTTATATAAAAATTACCTGGAGGAGAAAGCTATGATGATCTAAGGTAAGGAGGGGCAGATTTTTGTCTGAAAGACCTTTTCTTCACAACGTACTTTTCAGCTGACTTTTGCCCTTATTTAACATGGTTTTGTACGTGAAGTTACTTGATGTGTTTCCTGAACAAATGAATATACACACTAGAACGGCCTGCAGCGGGTATATTACATATAAGCCTTCTGTTGATGAGTGATGAAAACACAATATTTTCTTTCTGTTGTGCTCTTTGCAATCATATTTGTGGCATTAAATGGTTGCAGTGTTGAGATTTGCCTGCCTTTTAAAAAGAGCCCAGTGAGCAGGCCTTCCCTTTGGGAAGATTACTGCGGGAAAAATGGGGGTTTTGAGAGAGAGTGAGTACAAATCCATTGCAGGTGAGCCAGCACAATTTAATCACATAATATATTTATAATATATCCCTAGGAATTCATGTTTGCTTTGAATCTGCCTACCAGATAGTCCTCAAGGAGATAGAAATGACTTACAGTGGTTTCTGGTGCCTAGAGCTGAGTGTATGCTGTGTTTCTGTTCACACATAATCAACAAACAAAGGAGGAGGCAACAGCTGCTCAAAAGGGTTCTGGGGAGGGAGATGTACAGGTGGGAGTTTTTAAATCTTGACATACTGATAAGATTTCAGCATGGCTTCAAAGCTTGTTCAAAAGAAAAAAATGACCTACATTGCTAGTATTTCTTTGAAATCCTAATCTGTTGCTAAAACAGAGCAAACCAAGTTCTCTTTTGTGAACTTGAGTAAACACATTCTTCATCACCATCAAAGATTGTGGCAAGAAGAGGGAAGGACCTGCCTTTGTGATTCAAGGGTCCTCATCAAGTGTTCTGTGCATATTTGTGGGTACAGTCATATCTTTCAAAGCACAACCCAAGCCAAATACTTCTGGTAATCTCCAGGCTTTTAATGTGTGACAAAGCAGGGTAATGGTTTCAGGCTTGTAATTCAGAGCCTTTCTGTGAGTGGAGTACCAGATCAATAGCCACACTTACTCTTCTGGGGCACCTACTTATGGAAGGAGTTCGGAATATTGGAGAAATAAACATTACACAAACAGATGGGGAAACTACAGCAATGAAAAGCTCTTGACCTGGCCAAAGTCAATATGATTGGTCAATAGAGGAGCGGAGAGCAGAGAACTTGCATTGTGGAGCTTACTGTTACAATGTCATTTACAGCATCTGATGCCTTTGAGTGGGTGAAAAAGGTGACTGGGATGAATCTTGAGGCCATAGAGACTAATGTGCTTCACTGCAGAGAACAGAGTTTCTCCATTTACCTAAATTACAGTTATTCTTACTCTTTGTGAAAGTTTAAGACAGGCAAAATGAGCCTCAGTCTTGTTAGTAGCTCCTAAAGTATTGTTAAAATGGCAAGTAAAATGGGTTGATGATGGAAATGGTGTTAGTCAGTATTCTCCAGAGAAACAGAACCAATAGTGTGTGTGTCTGTGTGTGTGTGTGTGTGTGTGTGTATGTGTGTGTGTGTGTGTGTATGTAGAGTCAGAGATAAAGAGAAAGATTTACTTTAGAAATTGGCCCATGTGATCATGGGGGCTGGCAATTCCAAAATCTACAGCATGCTGGTATCCAGAAAATAGATGATGCTCTAATTTGAGTTCAAAGGTAGTGTGCTGTCAGAATCCCCTCTTTTTTTGGGGGAGGTCAATCTTTTTCTATTAACTGATTGGATGAGACCCATCCACGTTTTGAGTGATTGTATGCATAATCTGTTTTACTCAACGTCTACAGATTTAAATGTTACTCTAATTTTCAAGAACCACCATAGAAACATAGGATAATGCTTGACCATATATCTGGGCACCGTGGCCCAGACAAGTTGACACATAAGTTTAACAATCACAGAAACCAAGCTAGATAGTTATTGAAATGGGAGAGTCCCTAGGAATGCTGGGTGCTAGAGACCTGGCTGCAGTTATGACCTGGTCACAGAAGACATAGGCAAATATATTCTTGGATGGTTACTTTTTCTTTTTATTGACTATGGCGGAGAGTTTTCTGAAAGTCATTTAGAGTAAATTGTATACCCCAAGTAAAGTGATGTCTTGGGAAGAAGGAATGCTGGAAAATTATCATCATAGAATGTTTACTACACTCTTATAGAGTGTGCAAACACATATGAAAACCCACAAGACATTGGTCACAAATTTGAAGTAAGTAAGCCATATCCAAAGGAAACCAGACAAGTGAAAAAATAGAATTCAAATAAATATTAAAAACATAAAAGTCCATTAACAAACATATAATTGAACTACTATATGATGTGACACATTATCAGATCCTAATCAATAATTCCCTTTCATAAAGTTTTAAATACTTTTTTAGTGTTGTAGGCAAAATGATAAACTTTAGAGATTATCCTATATAATAAAGAGGCAATATGCAAATGAACCCTAATGCCCTCACAAAGATGGCTGCCTACAACCAGGCCATCAGGGGGGTTAGTGAGGGATGACCAGACGACTGAACAGCAGGCTGCATGGGGCGACTAGGCCAGTGGGAGGGCCGTGAGGGGCGACCAGGCCTGCAGGGAGGGCAGTTGGGGGCAACCAGGCTGGCAGGGGGGCAGTTGGGAGCGATTAGGCTGGCAGGGGGGGCAGTGAGGGAGAACTAGGCTGGTGGGGGGGCAGTTAGGAGCAACTAGGCTGGCAGGGAGGGGGCAGTTGTGGGTGACCTGGCCAGCAGGGGGCAGTTAGGGGTGATCAGACTAGCACACAGAGGCAGTGAGGGGCAATCAGGCAGGCAAGCAGGTGAGCGATTAGGAGCCAGCGGTCCAGGATAGTGAGAGGGATGTCTGACTGCCCATTTAAACTAAGGGGTCCCAGATTGGAGAGGGTGCAGGCTGGGCTGAGGGGGACCCCCCCCCATCCTGTGCACGAATTTTGTGCACCAGGCCTCTAGTTATTTTAATAAATCTCATAGGTAGTTAAGTGCAGGTATCACTACATATGTTATTTCTATATTACCTTTACATTAAAAGGTGTATATGCCACAGCCACTATCTCTTTGGCTATGGGAATGTATGCACATAAATATGTCCTTTTCTCTTTCTCCCTTACACACACACATCCATACACATATAAAAATGCATGAGGATATGAACTTGATTTCTATTGTGCTAAAACTAACTGATCAATAGTTTATTTTTGAGTACCTATTATGTGCTAGGCCCTGTGCTAATCTCTAGGAATATAATAAGGAACATGATGGTCATGTTTTATCTTATGTAAAAATTGGAGTTTATTCTGGTGAAGGAGACAGATGCAAAAAGATATCCCTGGCCCAGTGGCTCAGTTGGTTGGAACATCATCCTGTACACAAAAAGGTTGTGGGTTCAATTCTGGATCAGGGCACATACCTAGGTTGCGGGTTTGATCCTCGGTCAGGGCACATATGGCAGGCAACCAATTAGTGTTTTTCTCACACTTATGCTTCTCTCTCTTTATCTCTTCCTCTTTCTCCCTTTCCCTCTCTCTAAAAATCAATAAAAAACCTACCCTTGAGTGAGGATTTTAAAAAAGTTAACAGATAAGTAAATAAAATAATTACAATCAGTGTTTAAGTTTAAGAAGATAAGGTAAAAAGGCTTAAGATAGAAATTAAGGAGACCTACTTTAAATAGAGAAGGAAATCTCCGAGAAGGTTATATTTAGCTTAACGCCAAGAATGAGAGTATTTCATGCAGAGAAAACAGTCATTTGAGGCATTTTTCAGGATGAAGGACTTGATACATAAAACAAACAGAAAAACAAAGCACACACACAAAGTTGAGATACTAGTGTGGTTGGTACATACTGAGAAGAGCAGGAACAGTATGAGCTGAGAATGGGGAGGTTTACAGGACCTCACAGGCCATGATAAGGGCTTTGGAATTTTGTGCCAAGAGCTATAGGAGATACTGAAACAGTGGAGTGACATCAGACAAAATTTATATTTTAATAAGATGATTATTGCTGTTGTATTGAGCATGGCTTAGTACTGGGTAAGAATGAAAGAAGTGAAATCAATTGAACTTAAAATAGTCCATGAAATGAGACAGTGGTGCATAGTGTAAGGTGGGAGCAGAGTGATGTAGAAAAACAAACTGATTAAGACATATTCTGGAAATGGGTTTCACAAGACTTGCTTTTGAATGGATGTGGGGTATGAGGAAAAGGAAAAATCAAGGGTGATACCTACATTTCTCACTTGAGCACCTGAGTGGTTGGTGTACCATTTACTGAGAAGGAGAATATTGCAGCTTATGATGGGAGAACAGGTCTGAGGAGGAAACCAAGAATTCCATTTTGGATTTGTTAAGTTTGCAATGTCTGAAAGGTATCCTATTTTAAAAAGCAATGTGTGTGAATATGGAGCTCAGAAGTGAGGTAACATTTTGAAGTCATCAAAATTGAAATAGTATGTAAAGCCATGGAAATAATAAGATTTCCAAGTAGATTATTCAGAGAAGGTAAGAGGCTTTCTACTTGAGCCTTGATTTCCATTTAGATACTAGTTATAGGAGAAGAAACCAGTTAAAGTGAAAGGGAAGGAACATCCAGGAAAGTAGAAGAAAAATCACAAAATGTGGTATTTTAAACACCAAGAAAAGAGATGATTTTGAGACAGAGACAGTATTTACCTATAAAAAAATACTGCTGCAAAATTGCATGTATTGAGGATAGCAAAGAGTCCATTGAATTGGGAATCAAGTGGTCATGCCTCTCCTTTGAAAGTGCTTAAAGCAGAAAATTAGAGTATGAATGGGAGGTGAAGAAGTAGAGAGCAATGTACATAGATCAGTCCTCCGAGAGATTCATATATGAAGGAGAGCAGAAAAATGGGGAAGTTGCAGGAAAGAGATGGCAGGCACCAAGCATGTATGTTTTCTGACGGCCTTGACTTCTGATATGTAAGAAAGTACAGCTGAAGGAATTAGGAAGTATCACTTGAGACTGAAGAAGAGAATGAATCAGGAACACACATGGGCAAATTGAATGGGAGTTTGTAATATGACTCATATGGAAAAAAACCTATAATAAACATTCCAATATACTTTTTCCTTTCTAATTCAAAGCCACCCTAAACAGAGATTGTTCAAGGTTTAAGAGAATAACTCAACCAATGAAATGACTTGATGTTATTATAGTGTAAGCTTTCAGGGAAAGAGAGATCATTATAGAGAAAGTAATTCAACTATAGTATTTCTTTAAAAGAAAATGTAAACGTATCTTCAATTTCCTGATTCTTCCCTTCTGAGTCTGGAATGCCCAGTTGATCTGCCTCAAGAGACATATGGTAGAAAAATCTCTCTCCACCCTCTGTAAAAACCAGCCTCCTATAGCTGTGGCATTCAGGCTCTCAGGCTCTTATGATCTCATGTGCTGATTTTAAAATAACCCTATGTTAGACAACATTTTAATCTCTAAAGTCATTGCTCAATTCATGAAACTTTCTTTATTGGTTTAAAACTGAATTTGATCACCCTGCCAGCATGGCTTAGTTGGTTGAGTGTAGTCCCATGCACCAGGAGGTTGCTGGTTCTATTCCTGGTCAGGGCACATGCTCAGTTTTTAGGCTCCATCCCCTATAGGGGCCATCCATGCAGGAGGCAACCAATTGATGTTTCTCTCTCATCAATGTTTCTATCTCTTCCTCCATCTCCCTTCCTCTCTTTGAAATAAAAACATAAAAAAATAAGTAAAACTGAATTTGATCCTTCATTTGGACAAAAAGAAAAACAAAGTACTCTCAGTCAAATCAGAGTCTCCTTTATTTGCCTGGGGATTGTTTGTTAAGATCTGGAGAATTATGTGGCACCAAGATATGGGGATGGAAGTGGACATGTGCTCCTCTTCTTTGCAATTTATCCGTGTTGTCATCTGCTGAGGTACCCTTATTGTTATCTGGTATTTGATCATTAGGCCATACAGATTACTGCTATGAACTCTTTGTCCCTCGTAGACCATGTGTGTGTGTGAGTCTGTGTGTGCGCGCGCATGTGCAATGTTTGAGCTTCCACTCGGAAACATTCTATTGATATACAACTTTGGACTGCAGCAAACTCAGTGACGCTGTCTCACTGCCAAGTGTCTGGACAGCTGTATATTAGTAGGTCTGTCTGCTCTTGAGTCTTGGGCTGCTGGAAGTCAGAAAGCAGATTTCTCTCTGTTCTCACATTCTTCAAATCTACCTGGGAATTTCTACTTAAGAGTTGGCCTGTGGTTAGGGAGGTGGACAAATGAGAAGGCATCTTTATCTAGCACTGTACATCACAAACCCTGTACTTTGGACTTTTCTCCCTCTCCTGAGTCTGGTTCCTTGTCTTCTTCCAAATCTCTGTTTATGGCCTAATCTAGACTTTGTAATTAAAAAAAAAACTTTATTGAGATATAATTCTGATACCATACAACTCATTCATTTTCAGTGTACAATTCAATTATTTGCAGTATATTCATAGGATGATACAACCACTACCATAATTTCCAACCTAAACTTTTGAAACTTTTGGAAGCCAAGGTTTTCCATTTTTTTCTTTGCATTACCTTTGTGAAACATTAAGAAGTGCTTACCTGGCCAGTGTGACTCAGTGGTTGAGCATGAACCTATGAAACAGGAGGTCACGGTTTGATTCCCAGTCAGGGATCGATTCCTCAGTCGGGGGCATGCAGGAGGCAGCCAATCATTGATTCTCTCTCATCATTAATGTTTCTATCTCTCCCTTCCTCTCTGAAATCAATTAACATATCAATTAAAACAAAAAAGAAAAAGAAAAGTGCTTGAAGGAGGAAAAGAGTAAGGAAAAGAATATGCGTATGGGGGAATCTTGGTTAACATATCAAAATATTAATCTGCTGCAATGCATGGGTCCCTGTGGTCCATAGCTGAGCCTGATGCTGTTGGTCAGTGTGGTAGAACTGCCTATATAACATGGATGTAAGATGCTGTATAAGTACTGGTTTGGCTGGTGTGTGAAAGATCTTCATCTTTCTCTACTTTCCCTCATTCCATCTTTAAGTTTATAGATGTTTCTTTTACAAGGGTCATCTAACTCCAGAGAATGATGTTACACAGAGAAGCCATCATTTAGGTCATTTATTCCATATGCATATTTCTCTAACTTCAGCCTCAGTTTCATCTCATATAGTCTTTGGTCTAAATTCAAATTTTAACTATGTTTTCTTATACATCCAGGTGTTCACATCATATTAGGAGAGCAGTTTGGTTGGGGCACATTTCATCTCTGTGATAAGGATTTGTGGGGTTACCACAGGTTTAAGGCACAGTAAGATTTCAGGATTCTACAAGGCATGAACTCACCCCAGGTGTTGAAAGATATGCCAGAAAATGCAACGAGATGTTTTTCAGCTAAGCAATTTCATGTCATGGCTCAGTCATGAAGAGCCATCGCAGAAAATCTTGACTCTATTGCTATAATTTGTTTATATTCATAGATACAGCAAAGTCTGCATATGGATTTCAATTACCTAGATTTAGTGATATAAAACTAAAGAACCAAAATCTTGCCACAAAATCTTGCTTTCCTGGTTTCCCACCAATATGTGGCTAAAAAAGAAAAGAAACACAACTTACCTCTTTATGGAAATTTGCCACTTACATTCCTTATTTTACTTGAGAATGGGAAATGGAGAAAGGAGTGAAAAGAAATATCGGAATTCAATAAGAGGATATAACTCTGGTAACATATATGCACCCAATACAGGAGCACCCAAATACATAAAAAAATTCTGGAAGATATCAAGGGAGAGATCAACAATATAGTCATAGTAGGGGACTTTAATACCCCATTGACACCACTGGATAAATCCTCTAAACAAAAAATCAGCAAAGAAATATCAATCCTAAATGACTCACTAGATCAGATGGAATTAATTGACATTTTCAGAGAAAATTACGTTTATGAAACATTAAGAAGTGCTTACTATTTTTACACCCCAAAGCCACAGAATATACATTCTTCTCAAGTACACATGGGACATTTTCAAAGATAGACCACATATTGGGACACAGGCAAAATCTCTTCAAATTCAAGAAGACAGAAATCATATCAAGCATCTTCTTAGATTACAATGGCAGAGAAGAAACTATAATAAAAACAATGAGGTAAATAGCATGCTATTAAACAATGAAAAACAAATCCAAAATCTATGGGATGCAGTGAAATCAGTCTTGAGAGGGAAGTTTATAGCTCTACAGGCCTACCTCAAAAAACAAGAAAAAAATGGTAATAAATTATCTAACCCTACAACTCAAAGAATTAGAAAGAGAGAGCAACAAGAAACACTCAGAGTAAGCAGAAGGAAGGAAATAATAAAGATTGGAATGGAAATAAATGCCACAGAGACAAAAAAGCAATACAAAAGATCAATACAACCAAGTGCTGGTTCTTTGAAAGGATAAACAAGATTGATGAACCTCTAGCCAGGCTCACCAAGAAACAAAGAGAGAGGACCCAAATAAACAAAATCAGAAATGAAAGAGGTAAAGTAACAACTGACCCCAAAGAAATACAAACGATTATGAAAAGATACCATGAACAACTCTATTCCAACAAGCTGGACAACCTAGATGAAATGGACATATTCTTAGAAAAATACAAGCTTCCAAAACTCAATCAGGAAGAATAAAAAAACTTGAATAGGCCGATAACTACCGAAGAAATTGAAGCAGTATTCAAAAATCTTCCAGCAAACAAAAGCCCTAGTCGGACACCTTTGCAAGGGAGTTCTACCAAGCATTCAAAGAACTAAAACCTATCCTCCTCAGACTATTCCAAAAAATTCAAGAGGAAGGCACACTTCCCAAGCTCTTTCTATGAAGCCAGCATTACCCTAATCTAGTGGTTCTCAACCTTCCTAATGCCTCGACCCTTAAATACAGTTCCTCATGTTGTGGTGACCCCCAACCATAAAATTATTTTCATTGCTACTTCATAACTGTAATTTTGCTACTGTAAACAATCTGTAATTATATATGTGTTTTCCGATGGTCTTAGGCGACCCCTGTGAAAGGGTCGTTCGACCCCCAAAGGGGTTGCGACCCACAGGTTGAAAAACACTGCCCTAATCACAAAACCAGATAAAGACAACACAATGAAAGAGAACTACAGGCCAATATCCTTGATAAACATAGATGCTAAAATCCTCAACAAAATTCTAGCAAATCAGATCCAGCATTACATTAGAAAGATGATATACCACAACCAAGTGGGATTTATTCTGCGGATGCAAGGATGGTACAATATCCGCAAATCAATAAATGTGATATATCACATACACAAATTGAGAGACAAAAATCACATAATCATATCAATCAATGCAGAAAAAGCATTTGACAAAATCCAATACCCTTTCTTGATTAAAAACTCTTAGCAAAGTGGGAATAGAGGGGTCATACCTCAACATAATAAAAGCCTTATATGATAAACCTACAGCCAACATCATACTCAATGGCCAAGAACTAAATCCATTTCTCCTAAAAACAGGAATAAGACAGTGATGCCCACTTTCACCACTATTGTTCAATATGGTACTGGAAGTGTTAGCCATAGTGATCAGACAAGAAGAAGAAATAAAAGGCATCCAAATTGGAAAAGAAGAAGTAAAACTGTCCTTATTCGCAGATGACATGATATTGTACATAGAAAACCCCAAAGACTCCATCAAAAAACTACTAGACTTACTAAATAAATTTGGCAATGTAGCAGGATACAAAATTAACACCCAGAAATCTATGACTTTTTAATACACCAATAATGAACACACAGAAAGATAAACTAAAAAAAATCCCATTTACCATTGCACCAAAAAAATTAAGATACCTAGGAATAAACTTAACTAAGGAGTTAAGAGACCTGTACTCGGAAAACTTCAGGACATTAAAATAAAGAGATAGAGGAAGACATAAACAAATGGAAGAACATACCATGTTCATAGATTGGTAGAATCAACACCATTAAATTGTCCATACTACCCAAAGCAATTTATAGCTTCAATGCAATTCCCATTAAAATACCAATGGCATATTTCACAGACCTAGAACAAACTCTCCAAAAATTCATCTAGAATAAAATAAGACCCCAAATAGCCACAGTAATCCTGAGAAAGAAGAACAATAGCCACAGTAATCCTGAGAAAGAAGAACAAAGTTGGAGGGATAACAATACCAGATATCAAGCTATATTACAAAGCCACTGTTCTCAAAACTGCCTGGTACTGTCACAAGAACAGACATATTGATCAACAGAATAGAACAGAGAACCCAGAAATCGACCCAAGCCATTATGTTCAATTAATATTTGACAAAGGAGGCAAGAGCAATACAATGGAGTTAAGACAGTTTCTTCAATAAATGTTGCTGGGAAAATTGGTCAGATACACGCAAAAAAATGAAACTAGATCACCAACTTATACCATACACAAACATAAACTCAAAATGGCTAAAGAACTTAAATGTAAGATGGGAAACCATAAAAAACTTAGAAGACTTTATAGGCAGCAAAATATCAGACATATGTCATAGCAATATCTTTACTCATACAGCTCCTAGGACAATGGAAACTAAGGAAGAAAATAAACAAATGGGATTACATCAAAATAAAAAGCTTTTGCACAGCAAAAGAAACCATCAACAAGACAACAAGAAAGCCCACTGCATGGGAGAACATATTTGCCAATGTTATCTCAGATAAGGGTTTAATCTCCAAAATTTATAGGGAACTCATACAACTTAACAAAAGGAAGATAAACAATCCAATCAAAAAATGGGCAAAGGATCTAAATAAACACTTTTTGAAAGAAGACACTCAGAAGGCCAGGAGACATGAAAACATGTTCGAAGTCACTAATCATCCAAGAGATGCAAATCAAAACGACAGTGATATACCATCTCACACCTGTCAGGATGGCTATCATCAACAAATCAATGAACAAATGCTGGCAAGGATGTGGAGAAAAAGGAACCCTCGTGCACTGCTGGTGGGAATGCAGACTGGTGCAGCCACTGCGGAAAACAGTATGGCATTTCCTCAAAAAGTTAAAAATGGAACTGCCATTTGATCCAGTGATCCCACTTCTAGGAATATAGCCCAAGAAACCAGAAACATCCAATCAGAAAGGACATATGCACCCCTATGTTCATAGCAGCACAATTTACAATCGCTAAGATTTGGAAACAGCCTAAGTGCCCATCAGCAGATGAGTGGATTAGAAAGCTGTAGTACATCTACACAATGGACTATTACACTGCTATAAAAAAGAAGGAACTTTTACCATTTGCAACAGGATGGATGGAACTAGAGAGCATTATGCTAAACGAAATAAGCCAGTCAGAAAAAGATAGATATTACATGATCTCACTCATTCTGTCTAATAAAGAGGCAATATGCTAATTGACCCTCATGCCGTCACAAAGATGGTTGTGCCCACAGCCAATAAGGAGGGAATATGCTAATTGCTGCCCTGCCCTCAAAGATGGCGGCACCCACAGCTACAAGATGGCGGTCCCCAGTCCCCTCAGCCCCACTGGGGCGGCAGGCGTGCTCCTGACTCCAGAGTCCCCCAGTCCTCTCAATCCCCCAGCTGCCCTGGGCCGGTCCGAGGTGCAGGCAAGCCTCGGATGTCGGCTGCCCAGCCTCCCAGGGCTGCCAGAGGCTCAGGTAACCAGGGCCGGCTGAGGCTTGCACTGCTGGCAGTGGCAGCAGCAGAGGTGTGATAGGGGCATCACCTTCCCCTGATTACCAGGTCGCCTCCTGCTCCTGATGGCTCCTAGACTGTGAGAGGGGGCAGGCTGGGCTAAGGGACCTCCCCCTCCAGTGCATGAATTTTTGTGCACCGGGCCTCTAGTATGTGGGATATAATGATCAACATAAGCTGATGAACAAAAATAGATCCAGAGACAAGGGGCAGGGGAAGGGAAGGGATTAGTGATCAACCAATGTACTTGTATGCATGCATATTAGCATAACCCATGGACACAGACACTGGGGAGGCGGGGGCTTGCCCTCAGAGGTGGGAGTGGCAGGGGGTGTCACTCGGGGTAAAAGGAGACATATATAATACAATAAAAAATATATTTTTTAAAAAGAAAAGAAATATTGGAAAAACTGCCAGACTAGCCATTAGCATTTTCTTGGATCCTAAGGACACATCTGGCCACATTCAGTTTTTTTGTTTTTGTTTTGCTTTTGTCAAAGGCGAAGGCCAGCATCACAGATGTAATAGTTTACTCCTTGTTTTGCCAATATTTATTTGTTATGCCTGTTGGGCCTCTGTTATATCTCAGGATAGAATTCCTTTAGGAACAACATGATTAGAAATGCAATGAGGACTTTCCGATATATTTGAATACAGGCAGCAAAATTGCCATGCAACCCATCTCAGGAGACCATAAAAAAGTATGTGTGCACTCGAATTAATCCTGCTGATGCACAGCCCCATCATTTGGTTCCCTATTTTGTCCTACCTTTCACAACTAATATCTTCAGTGTAAGTGTAGCCTTGTAGCCCTCCAGCAACCTGCTTCTTCCTCCAACATCAGGAAGTGAGCACCGATGGGAAAAGAGAAGGGGTGAGAGCAAGGAATAGAAAAGACCAAAAGGAATGAGATGAGAAACAAAAGGGAAGCTGAGGTTTGGAAAGCTTCTCTCCTGTGGTCTTTTTGGAGACAGCCCTCCAACACACATAACTACTCTGTCACAGTGGCCATGAAACTGAGGGCTCAACTTTCACCAATGAAAAGAACAGCCAGCGTACCTGCGGTTATTTGAAGATTACATGTGATATTTGGCGACTTACTAATACAGCCAGCCAGGCTTCCTTTATTTATAAGCCGCACGCAATGGAAAAATCCAGATTTTAAGTGGAAAACTCAAGAGCACTAATCTAATAATAACGATAGCTAACATCTACTGAGTGCTTACTGTGCTGTGTGCCAGAATATAATGACCTGCTGCCTCTACTATTATCTCATTTAATCCTTACAACGATCATATGAGGAAGGCTCTATTATCCTTATTTCATAGCTAAGAAGCTAAGGCTGCTGGAATTTCTTTAAAAAGCATGGGGCAGGAGGAGTATTTCTCTCAGTTAAAAGCCTTACAGAATGAGCTGTGTAAACTTTTGGAATGAAATACTTTTAAAAGTTCCCAATTAATTTTCCATTTATCAGACACTTGAGTGCCACATGGAAACCCAAGAGCATCACAAACTGAGGCCGTCTGTTGGGAAATCCAGTGGAGCCATTGTTCCACCTCCACCTGCCGACCCCTCAGAGCTCAGCACAGTTCCACTAGAGCCTGTGGGCAGCCAAGGACACCCTTTGGAAATCAAAGCACTCTTTCCTGCCTGTACTTGAGAATATTAGGTGTTAACACAACATAGCTTTGTTATTTATTTAAAAATTGCCTCCCCCTACCCCGCAAGCAAAGTCCCAGACTTTAGTGGCTGTTGGGCAGTGGAACAACTGAATATGTGTCTCTAAAGATATCATAAAAATTTGAGATCTGGGGTTGGAAGTGTGCACACATGTGCACACATACTTTGCCTTATGAAAGTAATCTCTTATGAGTGTCAAATGGTTGCTGTCCAAGAGAAACAGAAGTGAGGAGGTATCCAGGACAGATAAAACCGAGCTGATTAAAATGGGAACATTTACTATACTTATTGCAAAATCCTCAGACCACCCCAAAGTTGTATTTTTTATTTTTATTAAAGTGCAATATACATGCAAAAAATGCATAAATCATGAACATACAGCTTGACAAGTTTTACACAAAGGGAACACACCAGCATAACCAGTACCCAGGTTATACAAGAAAACATTTCTAGGACCCCAGAAACCTTCCTTTTCCCCTCCCAGTCACTGTCTACCCCTAAGGAAATCACTCTCTTGACTTCTAACCCAGAGATTAGTTCTGTCCGTTTCTTAACTACATTAGTGGAATCATATGGTATATACTTTTTGTGTGACTCCTTTCTTTGGCTCAACATTATGTCTATGTATTTGCATATAGCAATAGTTTATTCATTCTTGTTTTATAGTATTTTATTTTGTCAACACACCTCAGCTTATTTATCTCTTTTATTGTTGGTAGACCCTTAGCTAGTTTCAGTTTTAGGTTATTATGAATAGGGCTGCTATGAATGTTCTTGTACATGTCTTTGGGTAAACATACGTTCGTACTTCTGCTGGGATAGCCATAAATGTTAAAAACAGACTTTTACCTGTTTTGTACTACCTTCTGAGTGATAGTTATTCCGTGCATTTCTGACTATTATTTAAAGCAATACAGTTGTATTCTTTTCTTTTTAATCTTGCCTCCTTCTGAACTTTGCTTTCCCTCTTCCTGAACTTTCTTTCTTCCTAAAACAAAACTGACCTCAGACACTGGGAAAATCTAAAATGCATAGCTCCAAGCTCATCATCTGAGGCTGTAATAATGACTGTGTTGTTTTAAATTACTTTTCATCATGGTCCATGCTGCTTTCAAAGGCCAGGCCTTCATCCCTTGTGTGTTCCGTGGGAGTACATGGTGCATGTGACCAAAAGTAGAGTCATTTTCAACACACTTCAAAAAAGATTTCTGGTCTCAAAAACAGTCTTTTTATTTTTATTTTAAGGTAAAAGAATCTACATTTGAAATTCTTAATCTAGCTCATTTTAATATGAGCCATTTTTGTATGCAAAGGACTGCTGATACCAGCAAGTTTTATAGTACTGATTACTATGGAAACATTTATCTATAAATATAAAATCCTTTAAAGCTTAGCCTTTTATCTTTATAGAAAAAAGGCCTGTTTATGTCACTTCTAAGATTCAAACTTTAATGTAGACATGAGCTATTCTAATGCCAAACAAGATAACATTAGTGTTGGAGTCGTGCAAGCTTTGAAAACTGGAATTTGTGTGAAAACGATTACTTTTTGATAAAATATTAATAATGAAATAAAAATATTAAATGATGCTCACTTAAGCTCATAGCTCTGGTTTGTTGAATTCCTTTCATTGAATTTAATATTGTGACTATGTCTCACTTATTTTTTCTTTTCTAATTCATTGTTCTATTCTATTCTTTGAGCAAGTGTACATGGGTTTGTGTGTGTGTTTGTTAGTTGTAATGATGGCCAAAATGAAAGTAATTCATTAACCTTTTCCTTTGGCAATTTGTGGATTTCCCCCTCTCAAAATTCATATAAAATCAGATATGATGATGTAATATCTTTGTATTATTAATTCCTCTCTTTTTCCTCTTTTATTAAAACATATCACTTTAAATAACTAGAGATTTATAAGAGGGAAATACTGATAAATGAGAGGGGAAAGTTGGCATATGACCCAAGGCAGAGCACTTTATGCTGTCCTGCTTCCCCGTGGGCATCATGGGATAAGTAAGTGAGTTGAGATGGAAGTAGGAGAGCCTTGAGGTCTCCCTCCCTCTAGGTGCATCTTCACTTGATCAAGATAATTCTTGTCCTCACTTTTTTCTCCCATATGAATTGGAAAATCCTGGAGTTATAGGTCTAGCCCAAAGAGAAAAACCTCTCTCTACCTCCACACAAAATATAAATCTACCATTATTATTTCTCAAATATATTCATAAGCCAAATCTGTCCATAAGCCAAGAATTTCTAGTTATGCTCAAATAACTACAGCCTGATTATATAAAACCCTATGAGCTATTTCTAAATTTCCGTTCACTAACAGAACCCCATTCGTAAGAAGTTATAATGCAACAAAATATGTAATTGTTAAGCTTTTAAACAGTGCCTTATCAATGCAGTTTTACAGAACCCTAGAAGTGACAGAAATAAAAAGAGGAGGAGAGAGAAGTCGAGGTGTGGGAGAAAGGCAGGTTCTGCAATTTTGTGTTCCTACCAGTTATCATTGAAGAGTAAAGTGCTACATGACATACTCCAGAGGAACTCTTCTCATACGCAATGAGATGACTAAAATGTGTGGCTGCCACAACAGACCTAATTAACTTTTAAATTGCCAAATTCAGCCCTAGCAAGTTTGGCTCAGTGGATAAAGCGTCGGCCTGTGGACCAAAGGGTCCCAGGTTCGATTCTGGTCAAGGGCATGTACCTTGGTTGCAGGCTCCTCTGTAGGGATTCTCTCACATCAATGTTTCTCTCTGTCTCTCCCTCTCTCCTCTATTCTCCCTAAAAATCAAGGGAAAAATAGCCTAGGGTGAGGATTAACACAAAAATAATAAATTGCCAATTTCATATTATTTATCTTGGTGGTACACAAATAGAAGTTTAAAAAGTTTCTTTTAGACACCATCACTTTAGGCATGTTGGATGTTGTCAGGACCAACTTCAGTTGCTAGGTCAATCTTTAATTTGAAGGAAGTAAAGAGCCCATTGATAGAACATAGGGGGAATTATTATGGCAACACAGAATTGTAGAATCACAGGGCTGGAAGAGGGCCAGGGACTTATCTATTCTGACCACCCATGTGTTAGCCATAACTTTTTAGACACAGAAGGAAAGAACATATTTAATACATGTTAAACAATAAGGGCCACAGAGTCAAGTCTCCTTTTAGCATTCTTCTTTGATTTGCTCTTTTCTCATTCCTTAGAGTACCAGGAAAAGGGATTCAACTCTGGAATATTTGTCTAATGCTGCAGATAGCAGCAACACATGTGGGCTATGTGATGCTATTAAGTGGCACAGACAGGGCTGACTCAGAAGAGATTATCTCATAAAAATGTTCATTGGCATGCTCCTACCTTCACTATATCTCTTTGACATTTCTCTCCACACTCCTCACCAACACCCCCCCTCCACTTTCCTATTCCACACCAAGATATGCCTTGCCCCTAAGATTAATCCAATCTTGATTTCTTAACCTATAACATAGAAATTATAATTTTATGCACTTCACAGTGTTGAGAAGATTACCGGAAATAATGCCTTATGATTTCTTTTTGAAAAAAATATATTTTATTGATTTTTTACAGAGAGGAAGGGAAAAGGTAGAGAGTTAGAAACATCGATGAGAGACAAACATCGATCAGCTGCCTCCTGCACACTCCCTACTGGGTATGTGCCCACAACCAAGGTACATGCCCTTGACCGGAATCGAACCTCGGACCCTTGAGTCTGCAGGCCGATGCTCTATCCACTGAGCCAAACCAGTTAGGGCAATGATTTCTTTAGTGCCATATCCAGCCTACATTATGGCTTCAAAAATTGATAGCTTTTATTATTTCTAACTGCTAAAGGCATAATCCATCTATGGGTATTTAGAAAGTAAAATAGGACTTGAAGGTAGGAAAGACAATTAATGGATAGGATTGACATTTACAAGCAGAGAGCTGCCTAATCAACAATTATTTTGTAGTCATCTACTATGGATCAAACCCTCCCATTCAGGGCTGGAAATAGAGGATTAAAATAAATTCTTGTTGTGTGTTTTTTTTTTTCACTTCCACAGCAAAAAGTCTAATGAAGGAAACCAACCATGAGCAATAACCTCACAAGTATATTTATAATTACAATTGTAATAAGGGCAAAGAAGGGCAAAAAACGAAAGGGAGACATGAGCGTAATATGGGGATCTAATTTCAAAAGTGAAGGTCGGGGAAGTCTGTTTCAGAAATGCCACTTAAGTTGCATTAGGAAATGGGAGGTGGTGTGGTAGGAGAAGACTCTTACTGGCAGCAGAATGGCCTTGGGTAAAGGGGGAGAAATGTTTGTAAAGAGAAGAAATCAGCCTGTGTGGGGACATTAACTCTCTTCCCTCCTCCCCTACGCAGCCCCCACCATCTATTGGTTCACCTGGCAGGAGTTCAAGTTTTCCAGTACCGTTACTTCTAGGGTTGAAATGCACAGGACATGGCACTTCTTTTCCTTCTCACCAAGTAGACCACCCCTGCTCTCTTATCCCTTGCTTAAGAGGCACTGTATACAACTCAGCTTGTGCCCACCCTGATGAAGCTTCCAAGCCTCTGAAGTCAAGATTTGACCTAAACAACACCTTTAAATTTCAAACCATAAGAAACTGCAAGGTTTGCTAAACCTGATATGAACCTGACTTTATTATTTTTGAACTGACCTGTGAACTGAACTTAAACCATTTCAAAGAAAACCTAGGGAACTTGTTTGAACCAGATCTAAGCTCAGGTTTTATTTTGTGTGTTTCTTAAACGAATAAACCAGAACTAATTCAGAACATTGAAGTATTTTACAACCTGAACCTAAATAATTATTTCATTTAGTTTGATTACTCATCCTTAAGAAAGAATATTAATTATGGGGAAACTGAAATAATTTTATGTTTGAGTTAGTTGCAGTAGAATCATGCTACTAGATGTTTGCTACATTTCCGTATTAGTTCTCATTGTTCCAAGGAAACTTCTGGCGATAAGTATGTATTTCTTGTTGTCAGTCTAGGAATTCTACATTTTCCCCTGCATTGATCAAGTGCCTCTAATCCTTATAAAAACCTCCAAATCAAGATTTATGTGAATAAATATGAAGTTAAATCAAAATTATAAGTTTGATTCTTTTCTCAGGGCTGCCTCTTGTTTTCCATAATAATTGTCTTTCAGTTTAGATCTGGTGAAGGAAAAAAGAATTTGGGAGTGTATTTTTTTCTAGTCAAATATTTTTTATGTGAGGTGCTATGGAAAAACCATATGAGATGTAGCAGTGTAGTGATATGGAAAAAAAAATTAACTGAAAAGCTGGTCTATTTGAGAAAGCAGTGACTGCCAGTGACATTCTGGGTTCAGATGTTACAGTGAGTAGCGTCTTCTCCCTTCAGGAGCTAGTTCCACAGCATCAGTGATTTCCACTTAATGCTTCATTGCTTGTAAGGTGTTTCATAACTTGACTTTGGGTTTCAGACTCTGAGTCCTGAATAAAAGCACATGATTTATTTTATTTATTTATTATTTTGCAATGCCATCGGTTCACTCCTTCATTTGAGCTCCAGTTACACTGAGCCACATGGTTCAATAATAACCTCTCAATTAGTAATGCTAACAAAGAAGAATTCAAGTTGAGTTCGTTTGCATTTCTAATGATCTGAACTAGTTTTTGACTTTTGAACTAAGCAGAGTTCTGTGTGGGGTCTTTCACAGATAGATTTGGATTTAATTGCAAACAAAAAATCAGTTATACAAACACAACCCTTCCAAACACCCACACTCCCCCCCACACCCACTCCCCCCATAGAAACATGTCTTATTTTGAAGCTAACATTTTTGAATTCATAAAGTTCCAAAAGCGTGTTGTATTTTACCACTCCATCCTCATAATAATACTGGGCCATGAGTTTTATTATCCTAATTTTTCAGATAAGGAAACTGAACTCTAGGTATAATAACTTTTTCCATATCACAAGGTTAGTAAGGGACAGAACCAAGATTTAGCTTTTCTGGCTCCACAGTTTATTTTACATGATGCCATATGCACAAGTAACACTAGTACAAAACAGAAAAGCATAGAAAGCCTTTAATCAAAAGCACATCGCCAT
This sequence comes from Myotis yumanensis, assembly GCF_028538775.1. Lineage (NCBI taxonomy): Eukaryota > Metazoa > Chordata > Mammalia > Chiroptera > Vespertilionidae > Myotis > Myotis yumanensis. Next base: position 180,612,045 of record NW_027223754.1, read on the forward strand.
CATGATTGGGTCATCCATCTGTAGAACGTGGCACCCCCACAGCAGGTATCAAGTTGGTTGAAAGTGTCTGAGAGATTGGGCATAGATTTCCTCTGTCATTCTTTTGTGCTAGACAAGACCAGATTGGTAAGAATTTATTGCAAAAAAAAAAAAAAAAAAAAAAAAGAAAAACTGTCTCCTCCATATTCCCTCATTCCAGTTTGAATCTTTGAACCTGTGGCAATTACACAAGGGATATATGGTTGGAAATGTCAGTGTCCTTGGATAGGAACCTCTGGAGCTTCTCTTTCTTTGCTCTCAAGCATTTCTGAAATCTGCTTGATGTTGGATCCGCATCTCTAAAAGGAGAGCCATACTTTCTCAATCTTCTTGTCCATCAGTGATGTGATAAGCTTTAATTAGCCAATATCTATAGGGTCTTTGAACATCTTAGGGGAGACAGTGTGTTAAATCATTCTAACATTTGATTTAAAAAGATATTTCTCTAGGGAGTTAGTTAAATGCAAAATTCTAATACAATAACCTCACGGCAATCTTTGCTCAAATGAATGAATTAAAAATTTATATAGATAATTGATATCAATTTTGCAAATTTAGAACTAAAAGAAATTTAATGTTTGCATTTTGGGCCTTTGTTATTCATGTTTATAAATCCAAAGTTATACTGGAAAGTTGCCAGATTTCATAATGTTTGCCTTAAATCTTTCTTCAGAGACTTTAAAGTTACTACTTTTTTGAGATGAGTTAAAGTGGGAAGATAATTTATACTTTTGTTAGTATAAAGAGGGGAACATTCACATTAAACCATTATGAAGGATTGTCCTGCATACATTAATATGAAGTGATTGTCATATTTCTCTTTAAGTAACTTAGATGTAGCTTTTGAACCATAGCTCTGAGGAAACCTAGAGAATGGGCCACCCCACTACACACACATGTATACATATTAATCCCACTGGAATATTGAAGCGACAAAGGCTCATTAACTCAATAGAATGTAAGTAATATAAATAATAGCATTGCCTTTCATTTGGTGTTGCCAGATACTTTTCTAACATAATATCTCCATTAGGAACTAGTCAGTCGAGAAAGTACAAAGAGTTTAGCTTTTAAGGGCCAAATATAAACCTGAACTCTAATTTACACACCCTGTCGCCTCCCATTCAACTACTTTTTAAACTTCAGAGATACATGGTAATGAGACAGGAAAATAAAAATGATAGTGCCTTATACATATCACTTACTCAATGTATGTTTGTTAAGTTAAATTAAATTGAATTAAACAGTGACCAAACTAATCCAGATTAAGACATTCCATCCTTTAGCAGTTTGGTTTTTGTTGTTGATTTTGGACTCACTTCAGAGGAAAAGAACAAAGTATCTCTTAAGAAACTTATTTTTTTAAGTCCATTTTGGTTTATTTTAAGTCAAATGTAGAACTTAGAGGAGTTTGAAATTATATTTCTATTGCTTTCAGCTCAACAAATGATAAATCACCCGATGACGAATTTATCAAAATCTTCCCCTAAAATGCCCTCTCTTTATCATACTTGCTCTTTCTACATCTTTCTCCTCCAACATAATGTCACTTCTAGTCTTAATGGAAAAGGCTCCTGTCTTTTAAAATAGGTTTGGTAGTTTGGGCTACTATCTTAAATAGGAGAAACATAAAATACCTCATGTTTTCTAAAGAAATTATCTTAAAGAGATGAAAATGTAGTGGCCAACATCACCAGAATTAGTTCTGGTGCAGGGTGGGTAAGGAGGCCTTAAGCCTCAGTTTCTTCATCTGTAAAATGAAGGAGTTAAAATAAAGTCTGTACATGCCTTAACATTGAATCAGATTAACTCAAGATTGTAAAATCCCAAAAGACTGAAGTTCAAAGGCCTCCCCAGGGAAAAGTCTCCAGAGAAAATGCTGCTTGGTATCCACAGCCCCTGCATTCTAGAAGGGGATTTGTTGGGGATTTGTTTATTATTGGAAAGAAGATTGTGGGACTTAAGAAATCTCAAAAAGTTCTTAGGTCATATCTACACATACAGTTGTTATTTTTTAAGTGCAGAATAGGGTTTTTTGTTAGTATGGGTTTGTTTTTTTTTTTTTTTTTGCAGTACCATTGGTTCACCATGTAATAACAAATCTATGGGTTTTACTAAAATGTTCACTGTGCACTGATTAGATGACATTGTGTGGACATGACCTTAGACCTGCCTAATTAAGATTTGCTTTATACGAACAACTCAACTTTTTAGTTTACCCCTCTCTCTTTATCACGTAAGACTTTTAGACTGTAGAAGTTGGAATGTGCCTTAGAGTTTTAGTCCACTCCCACCATTTTCTAGTTGAGGAAACTGTCGAGAAAAAGAAACAGAACTTATGTATTTTACACCAGTATTATACTTGATTTTGTAGGGGACTATGGCAACACGTCTTAGGTTTATGTGACTATAATCGTGAGAAATTCTTATATCCACAAAACTGTCATATTAAAAAAATGTCTTTGCTTAAGAAAAATTAAATTTTCCACAGTGGGATGTTTTGGTTGAAACAGTCTGATATTATTGATGGTGGGTTTTCACATAATAGAACTAGAAAAAAAACTTTAAATTTAACTCTAAGAGCTGTATTTCACTTCATTTTCCCCTTGCCATTTCACTTACCTTCATGAAATGTTTCTTTTTACCTTGTTTTTATAAACAACAGCAGAAAAAGAAAACATGCATCTCTTCAAATTCCAAAATCCTCCCAGAAAGTCATAAATTTGGTGTCAAGAACTGTGATGGATCTATAAGTTTGCTTGATGTGTAAGCTAACAAATTAGCCTATCACAGTTCCAGGGGTGCTGGTGGAAGACACAAGACTACTGGGTCAGAGACAAAGGACAGTTTATTTATTTTTTATTTTTTTAAGAGTTTTAAAATGGTTTTACTGATTTTAGAGAGAGAGGAAGGGAAAGGGAGAGAGAGATAGAAACATCAATGATGAGAGAGAATCATTGATCAGCTACCTTCTGCATAACCCCTATTGGCAATCAAGCCCGAAACCCTGGCATGTGCCCTGACTAGAAATTGAACCATGACCTCTTGGTTCATAGGTCATTGCTCAACCACTGAACCACACTGGCCGGGCAACAAAGGACAGTTTAATACTCACAGCAACAACAGAAGCCAGAGCATCAGCATTTTTACATGGGTTCTCTGAGTCCCAATTCTCATAGAATGAGGCAAAGAGAATCAGATAATTCCTTTATATCAGTGCATTGTGTTAAAGGAAAGGAGTCTGGGTATAAAGAACTTGGTTCTTTTATAATGGGCAGTAAATATCTATGCTCTTTTTTTTCTGAAGGGAGACATTACCTTTATTATACTGAGTTCACAGCTCCACCAAACAAATTTCTCATGTTTTTGATACACCGAAAGCCCTATGTCAAGTGGCAAGGCTATCATTATTGGCACTTTCTATTTCAAATTTGGGGACATCTTGACTCTGCAACCACAGACATATTGCTTTTCAGCTGGGGCTCCAGGGTTTGTGTTCTCTGGGTGATTTAGGATTGACTTGTGTAGCAGCAACCTTCTTCGAGGATCCATTTTACTCTGGGGAAACTACTGGTTGTTACCAAGAAAACATCTTAAATTCTTGCTCAGGTTCATCCTAAGGGATAGGGGAGTTTTCCTGGGCAACAATACTGACCACAAGAATTTATGTAGATTTCTTTGGATCAGTTTTTCGCTCTCCATTGAGTCAGCTTCAACAGCATTATAAAGCCAACCAAGGCAAAAAAGAACAAAATTCTCCTGGGAGTCTGCCTCAGGAAGATACCTCTGAAAAGGGCAAAGTCCCTTTTATCAGCCAGGTTCTATCACAAAATACTCTGAGAACTTAACTGTCATCTCCAATTACATTTAAGGTTGGCACGATAACAGAGTGTGAACCATCAGATGTGCCACTTGTTGCCATTCTTCCTTAACAAGTACTATGTCCCCTGTCCTTGTATATCCTAAGCTATCAGCCAAGTTTTAATGATGTGCCTGGTTTCTACCTATCTGGTCAAAATTTCTTCCTTTCATTCTCAGCGTGGGTGTATGTCTCTGCAACTCTTGTTTCAAAGGCAGGTATACTGGGATGAATCTTAGTGCTATTTGTTATAATGTGGGGGACTTGAGGCTGGTTGCCAAATTAAAAAGGAAGTTGTCTGACTTCCCCCTCCCCCACCTACATACCTCGAGGAAAATTAGCAACAGCCAGAGTAATGTTTAGACAGCTGTCTTTGAACTATATCCTGTATTCAACCTTCCACCACTTTCCAAATGGCTCTTTATTAAAGAAGAGGAACACTTATTGCCTGGTACACCATGCAATTTGGCCAACATTTTCACTACTGATTGTATAGACTCCCCAAAGTCCCTTTAATGGGCCTGTGAGACATCCCACCCTTCCTCTTCCAGGAAGCTCTGTCTCAGTTAGCATCCCATCCTCATCTCTAAAACTGCCAAACACAGGTAAAGAATCTGAGAGTCTGTTGCACTTGCAGCCAGCAAGTTAGCCTGTCACAGTATCATAGATGCTAATAGAAGACAAGATTCCTGGATTAGAGACAAAGAGCAATTTGTAATTCACAACAATAGAAGTAGTCAGATTATCAGCACTTTTGTGCTAATTCCTCTAGCTTCAATATGCACAGAGTGATGCGCAAATGGCCAAATGACACTTGCACGCACAGTGGGTTATGTTACAGGAGAGGAATTCTGAGTTTAGGGAACCAGAATTCTATATAATAAAAGGCTAATATGCAAATTGTCCCCTCAGGAGTTCAACCAACCAGGAATTTGACTGCTCACTATGATGTGGGCTGACCACCAGGGGGCAGCACAGAACGAAGGAAAGCCCCAGCAGGCAGCTGGCAGCTGGGTGAAGGAAGGCCCCAGCAGGCAGCTGGCAGCTGGGGAAAGGAAGGCCCCGATCAGCTCTGATTGCCAGCCAGGCCTAGGGACCCTACCCATGTACAAATTTTGTGCACTGGGCCTCTAGTCTTCTATAATAGTCAGTACTCATACCTGCTCTTTATCCCAGAGTGAGACACTATTTCCATCTTCCAAAGCTGTTATGGAAACTTGCCCTTTGCTTTGAAGAGAGACACTGTCTCTATATTCAAAGGCTGTTTGTGAGATAAACTTCCCTAAAAAGATAGAGTGGAGCAAGGGTCAGTCAATGCTTTTCTTTTAAGATGAGCATAAATACAATAGAACAATAGATAATTGTTTCCCTATACTTGGAAGGAAAGGGAAATAGGACAACTACAAGTAGTCCTTGTTTCATGATTATAAGGAACCAATTGAAACAATAGCAGAGGAAACAAGCTTTGGAGTAGTAATGATTCCTTTTGTTAATTCTTATCTGATGATATTTTCCATTGAATTTTAGAGAGAGTGGAAGGGAAGGGGAGAGACAGGCAGAAAGAGAAACATCAATGTGAAAGAGACACATTGATTAGTTGCCTCCCACATGCAAGTGCCCTTGACCAGAATCAAACCCAGGATCCTTTAGTCAGCAGGCTGATGCTCTATCCACTGAGTCAAAGCAGCTAGTACTTAATGATTTTTTTAATAGTTGGAAAGTGCATTTCAATAAACAATATATTTAGCAGTTTATGAAGTGTTGTATTAAGATTTCAGGGTTGTAAATGATATGCATTGAGATTTCTTCTGAAAGTCCCCACATGACATGTTCTCATGAACTGTCATTCTTCCTAATGAGGGAGACAAGATCATAGCATCTGAATAAACGGGCCAATACTCAACTCATTTCAATATATTCTTTAGATTGCAAGAGCCATTGAACCTCACAAAGAAGTGAAAACTATAGATGTTTTACATTGGATGTATTGAATTGGGCGGTGCTAGCAATTTGACTGTTCTATTTTCCTCTTAAGAAACTTGATAGCTTACACTTCTTTTGTCAATTATCTATACTAATAAAAGGGCAATATGCTAATTAGGGTGGACGTCTTCCAGACATCCATCTGGATGTCCATCCGGACAAAGCCACAGCGGCTGCAAGGCCTGGGCTCAGGTAGCCTTGGGCTCAGGCAGCCATGGGCTCAAGCAGCTGTGAGGCCTGGGGCCAGACTGTGGCTTAGGGAGAGGGCCTAAGCTGTCAGTAGGACATCTCCTAAGGGGTCCCAGACTGTGAGAGGGGGCAGGCCAGGCTGAGGGGCCCCTCCATCCCCCAGTGCATGAATTTTTGTGCACCTGGACTCTAGTCCTATATAATAAAAGGCTAATATGCAAATAGACTGAACGGTAGAACAACCGAACAACCGGTCGCCATGACGTGCCCTGACCACCAGGGCTCGCGCGCAGAACATGGCCGGCATCGGCTGTGGTGGGATGGTGGAGCAGGTGAGTGGGGGTGCCAGACCAAGGCAGGGCACCAGTCGCTGTCATTGGGACAAGCCTCTGGTAGTTACTGAAAATTCTATGCTCCCACGCACCACGGTCCCACCTGGTGCTCACACCTGCTGCTGGCGCCAGCCCTGCTTGCACGTGCTGCCAGCGCCCAGCCTGGCACTGGCCCTGATCACTCAGTGCTGTCAGTGGGTGCAAGTGGCGGCTACTGGCCCTGATTGCCCCTGAGGGCTTCTCTACCTCCCCCTGCTCCTGAGGGGCTATCAGGGCTGACAGCCTCTGCTCACACCCACTGCTGGCAATGGCCCCACTTGCACCTGCTGCTGGCACCAGAGCCACCGCTTGCGCCTGTTGCCAGCACCTGGTGCCAGTTCCAATCACTCGGCATCATCAGCGGGTACAATTGGCCGCTGCCAGACCTGATCTGCCTTGAGGGCTTCTCCACCTCACCCTACTCCTGAGGGGCGATTGGGGCAGCAGCCATTGCTCACACCTGCTGGCACTGGCCCCAATCACTCTGTGCTGTCAGCAGGTACGAGCAGAGCCAGTGCCGTCAGTGCATGGGAATGGCAGGAGCGAGGCTGCCAGCAGACAGGGGACCGGGGGGGGGGGTGGGGGGGGGGAGGCACGGTGGGAGGGGCTGGGCTGTGGCGTGGAGGATGGGCTGAGACCTGCCCCTGTGCCCACCACAGCCTCGAGGCTCACAGTTCCTTTCAAGGTGCATGAATTCGTGCACTGGGCCCCTAGTATATTAATAAAGTTGAAGAGGGGGAAAGAAATATAGCATTTTGTTTTACTAATAAAAAGGAGCAATACCTTTTTCCTCACCCTGCGACCTCGCATATATACATTTCTATTCAGAGGAGTTTTCACAATAGTTGAAAGCATTGTGCAAGATTTGGAGAATGGCTAAGTGCAGAGCAATCATTTGTTTGCTGTATAGGTAGATTTTGTGCTCACTCTATTTACATTGGTTACAGGGAATTTTCCATTGCTGGCTTAAATTGAGTTAGTTGTACTAACTGGCTTTGAGTCTTTCAAATTTTGACACTTGTAGTTATTGTGTAAACTTAAACATATTATGTAAGTCCTGAGACTTTGTGTGTGTGTGTTTTCCCCCTCTGTGAAAACAGAGCATAGAAAACTCACTTATGAGAGAACTTATGAGGTCTCCTGTGATAAAATTAAATACAGTGTCTAAAAAAACCCTTGTACAGTGCATAGAATATACTAAGTGCCCAGTAAGTGTCTGTCCCCCTCTTTCCTATGTGGTTTGCCTTCAAATGGATAGAAAGTCCTCATTCTTCATTGTCATGTCATTCATCGGTTCACAGATTCCTCATTGAACAGGAATGGAAATTGATCCTTCCTGAAAGACTTTGCCTTCTTCCTCAGGAGAACAAACTTCTCTGCTCACTCACTTGATATTCTATTGTTTACAATGACTCCCAGAACTGCATCCATTTTGAATAATAAAGATTCACTATATAGACATCAGACAGGTCCTGGGATTGATGCCATGTGAGAGCTCCTAAGAGCAGGGAGTGTGTTAAAAAGCTAAAGAACAGATTTGAAAAGCCTGAAATCCTTAGAATCACAGCTTCAGATCCTGGCAGGATTGAATTCGCTTTTTTTTCCTCTGGAGTAGTTAAACTTAGTTTCATGTGTTTTGTCTGAGTACTGTGTGTGGGAGTGGGAATCTATATCATTCAGATGGAAGCTTTCATCTGTTTCAAGCCTGTATGTATATTAAAACAGCCATGAAATTTTATATGTGCTCAAAGCCTAAAAATATCAGCACAGACCTTAAGAGAGTCAGACAGTGGGCTGAAGAAAGATTTAATATTCATTACTTCTCCTTTCTATTACTTTTTTGCATTAGTTTTGTAAAAGTTGGGTTGACAGGAGCTCTACAAATATACTTTGAAAACTGAGCAATTGTCCACTTAATGCATTCTATGAAAGTGACAACTCTAAATACTTTTAAATAAAAGAAAACCACAACCTTTTCCTCAATAGCAGAGTTTTAGGGCTCAATTTGTACAAACAAGGGCCTAAATTTCCTTTTTATTTCACTTCTTTTTCTAGTGTTGCCAATGTAATCTTGAGTTTCTTTAGTATAAACATAAAAGGAACAAAAGGAGGAAGTAAGGCTGCCTCAAAGGGACAAATGCTATCTATAAATGGGAGTCTATCCTGAAAATGGGTGTTCTTGGGGTTTTACATTGAGGTCATGTCCCTGGGAAGCACTGGGGACCCTGGAGAGCCATTTGTCCCCCCATCTAAGACATTCTGGAGCCATCTGTATGTGATTTGGGGGCACTCAGGCCAATGCCTGAATGGCCAAGGAACTATAGATATGTCATTGAATTCATTCATTCCTTCACTTCATGATCTTGAGAAAAACATGCCTTTGCTGCATTCAACCCCACAACCCCCACCTCTTCCCCTTTTAACACGTCACATGAAAGTAAGAGCTAGAGCATATGAATATCTATTTTTGGTAAATGTCATGGTTTCTCACATCACTGAGTAAGCATGAAAATTTCTCTCTAAATATTTGAATCATTTCATTTATAGTCAAGGACACTTTCTCAAAATGAACATTTTAAAGCCAACCAATTTGACTATACATCTGGGTCTGAGCTCAAGAGAGACGGAAACACTATAGTTAATCAAACTCATTTGTATTACTATTCTTGTCTGGTGGTCTCACTTTGAGGAAACCACAAAGATGTCATTTTGGGAAGTGGCAGCTTTAGGGGTGGGGCTGAGTTGGAGGTGTTGGATCTTTTGGTCAATGATTGTATAAAAAAACATAAAGTTGTAAAAAAAAAAGATTGTTAGTAAACTTTTTTTTTCTCAACACATTTTCTCTTTCAGAGCAGTAATTTTGAAGTATGACAATTTGGAAAGAATGAATGTAGTGTCACATCATGCAAAGAACAGATCACTAAGTTTAGGGATTAGGATAAACTGGGACCTAGTCCGTCTCTGCCATTTTTTATTTTTGTTGTGTTGGGAAAATTGCATACCAATATGGTGTCAATTTCTTCTTTATAAAATAAGGAATTGGCTTAGATCAGAGTTCTCAAAATTTATACTTTAGACTTGTGAAATTGTCTGCAAAAGTAAACTTATAAAATAAATTAAAATAAGTTGGGAAATGCTGTACACTATATCCTCCAAATTTACATTACCATATTATGGGCTGTGAAAGGTTCTGTAGTTAAAGACCCCAGTTTAACTTTAGTACAGTACTTTCCAAAAAATTTTTTTTAGTGATGCATCTTGATATCTTTTAGAAACAGAGTACAGGCATATGTCTGAGATATTGCGGGTTCAGTTCCAGATCACTGCAACTGAATATCAAAATAAAGCACATCGCACAAGTTGTTAGTTTTCTGGTGCATATAATAGTTATGTTTGCACTATATTGTAGTCTATTAAGTGTTCCATAACATGTCTAAAAAAGCAATGTACATACTTTAATCTAAAATTTATTTATTGCTAAAAACATGTTAACCATTATCTGAGACTTCAGCAAGTTGTAATCTTTTTGCTAGTGGAGAGTTTTGCTTCAATGCCGATGACTACTGACTGATCAGGGTGGTGATTGCCGAAGGGTGGGGTGGCTGTGGCAATTTCTTAAAATAAGAAAACAATGAGTTTGCCTCACTGATGTACTCTTTCTTTTACAAACAATTTATCTGTAATATGTGATGCTCTTTGATAGCATTAACCCAAAGTAGAACATCCCTGCTGCTATTTTATCCACTAATTTTACATAACATTCTTAATCCTTTGTTGTCATTTCAATAATCTTCAACAGGAGTAGATTCCATCTTAAGAAACCACTTTCTCTGCTCATCCATAAGAAGCAACTCCTTATTTATGGAAGTTTTATCATGAGACTGCAGGGATTCAGTCACCATGTTCAGGCTCCACTTCTAATTTGAGTTCTTTCTATTTCCACCACATCTGTAGTTACTTCCTCCATTGAAGTCTTAAACCCCTCAAAGTCGTCCGTGAGGGTGGGAATCAACTTCTTCCAAACTCTTGTTAATGTTGATATTTCGACCTCTTCCCATGAATTATGAATGTTCTTAATGGCATCTAAAATGGTGAATACTTTCCAGAAGGTTTTCTATTTACTTTGCTCTTATAGTAAATCAAAGGAATTACTATCTATGGCAGCTATAGCCTTACACAATTTATTTCATAAATAATAAGACTTGAAAGTCAAAATTATTCTTTGATCCATGTGTTAGCAGGCAGGGCAATGGAAACATGAATCTTGTTATACATCTCCATCAGAGCTCTTGGGTAATCAGGTGCATTGTCAATAAGTAGTAGTATTTTGAAAGGTATCTTTTTTAAACAGTATTTCCCTAAAATGGGCTTAATATTCAATGAATCATGCTGTCACACTTTCATTCAGTTTTTTTAAATTTAATTTTTAAATATTTTAATAATTGCTCTTAGAGAGGGAGGAAGGGAGAGAGAGAGATAGAGAAATATTGATGTGAGAGAGAGACATCAATCAGTTGCCTCCTGTATGTGCCCTGACCAGGGATCAAACCCACACACAACCTAGGTATGAACTCCAACTGGGAATTAAACCATGATCATCATATTGATGAGATGATGCTCCAAGCAACTGAGCCACACTGGCCAGGGCTTATTCAGGTTTTGTTTTTTCATTGATAGAGCACAGGCAGGGTATATTTAGCATAATTCTTATGGGTTCTAGGAGTATGAGCATTGACTTCAACTTAAAGTCACCAGCTGCATTAGCCCCTACCAAGAGAATCAGCCTATCTGATGAAGCTTTAAAGCCAGGCATTGACTTCTCCCTAGCTACGAAAGTCCTAGGTGGCATCTTCTTCCAATATATGGCCGTTTCATCTACATTGCTTAGTGTAGGCATCTTAATTAATTGGATCTTTTGGATAACTTGCTGCAGCTTCTACATTAGTACTTGCTACTTCACCTTGCACTTTTATGTTATGAAGATAGCTTCCTTTCTTAAACTTCATGAACCAACCTCTGCTAGCTTCAAACTTTTCTTCTGTAGCTTCCTTACCTCTCTCAGCCTTCATAGAATTGAAGAGTCAGGGCCTTGCTCTACATTAGGTTTTGGCTTACGGGAATGTTATGGCTGGTTTGATCTTCTACCCAGACCATTAAAACTCTACCCGTATCAGCAATAAGTCTATTTATCTTTCTTATCATTCTTGTGTTCACTGGACTAGCACTTTTAATTTCCTTCAAGAATGTTTCCTTTGCATTCACAACTTGGCTAACTACTGCAAGAGGCCTAGCTTTCGGCCTAGCTCAGCTTTCAACATGCCTTTCTCATTAAACTTAATCATTTCTAGTTTTTTATTTAAAGTGAGAGACGTCTGACTCTTCCTTTCACTTGAACACTTGCAGGCCATTGTGGGGTTATTAATTGGCCTAATTTCAATATTGTTGTGCTTCAGAAAACAGGGAGGCCAAGGACAGAGAAAGACAAGAAAACAGGCATCAGTGGAACAGTCAGAACACACATTTATTTGTTAAGTTCACCATCTTATATGGACACAGTTTGTGGTGCCCCAAAGCAATTACAGCAGTGACATAAAAAATCAGTGATCACAGATTTATATTATATTATAAAAATATAATAATAATAGAAAAGTTAGAAATATTGTAATATTTATGAAAATGGGATGCAGAAATAGGAAGGGAGCAAATGTTGGAAAAATGCACTGATAGACGTGCTCAACACAGAGTTGTCACAAACCTTCCATTTGTAAAGAAAAAGTACTATTTGTGAAGTCTGATAAAGTGAAAAGCAGTAAAACAAGGTATGCTATATAACAAATACCTTCTGGAAACACTGGCGTTAACCATGTCTAAGACCCTTCCCAGCTACCATTCAATGATCCTATTTACTCTGCTCTTGTTATTTTTTGTTATTTTGCCAATAAGAGAGTTTTTCTTTGTTGATTTTTGGTAATTTCTCAGATAAAGAATAATGAGAGGTAAAATAATTTAGTCATCTACGGATTCATTGAATGAATCATTGATCCCTCTACCTCATTTAAGGTACTTTCCAGGATTAAAGTTTATGATTCTAAGATTCTTATTTAGACAGCATATGTAAGAGTCTTGTTTTCTTATCTATTCAGCCATCCTATATAATTTGATTGGAGCATTTAATCCATTTACATGTAAAGTAATTGGTGATAGATATGTAGTTATTGCCATTTTATTATTTATATTTTTTATTTTTAAAATTTATATTATTATATTATTAATTTTAGATAGAAAGAGAGAGACACATTGATTGGTTGGCTCCTGCATATACCCCGACCAGGGATCAAACCCACAACCTGGGTATGTGCCCTGATCAAGAATCAAATCCACCACCTTTTGGTGAACAGGATGATGCTCCAACCAACTGAACCACACTGATCAGGGCTCTTCTTCTTTTTAAAGAAGACCCTTTAACATTTCTTGTAATATATATACTTGTTTGGTGAACTCCTTCAGTTTTTTCTTGCCTGGGAAGCTCTTTATCTGTCCTTCTCTTCTAAATGATAGCTTTGCTGGGTGGAATAATCTTGGTTGTAATCCTTGCTTTTCATCATTTTGAATATTTCTTGCCAATCCCTCTGGCCTACAAAGTTTCTGTTGAGTAATCAGCTGACAGTCTTATGGGAGATCCATTGTAGTAAATTAACTGCTTTTCTTTTGCTGCTTTTTAGATTCTCTCTTTGGTTTTTACCTTTGGCATTTTAATTATAATGTGTCTTGGTGTGGGCCTCCTTGGGTTCATCTTGTTTGGGATTCTCAGGACTTCCTGGGTTAATATATCTAATTCCTTCAACAGGTTAGGAACGTTTTTTATCATTATTTCTTCAAATAGATTCTCAATTTCATTTCTCTCTTCTCTTTCTGGCACCCTTAAAATGTGAATGTTTGTATGCTTGATGTTGCACCAGAAATCTCTTAAACTGTCCCTATTTTTTTCTTTTTGCTCTTCTGCTACCTTATCTTCCACATCAATAATTTGATTCTCTGTTTCCTTTAATCTACTGTTGATTCCCTCTACTGTATTCTTCATTTCAGTTATTGTATTTTTTATTTCTGACTGGTTCTTTTTTATGTTCTCTATCTCCATTTTGATGTTTGTATCTCTTTGTTGAAGTTTTCACTGAGATCACTGAGCATCCTTATGTGGTTTGAACTCTGATATATTGCTTGTTTCCATTTTGTTTAGTTCTTTTTCTGGAGTTTAGTTCTGTTCTTTCATTTGGGGCATGTTTCTTTGTATTCTCATTTTGGTTGGCTTCCTGTATTTGTTTCTATGTATTAGGTCAGTGGTCAGCAAACTGTGGCCCCTTGAGTGTGGCTCTTCCACGAAATACCACATGCAGGCGTGCACGTACAGTGCGATTGAAACTTCGTGGCCACACTCAAGGGGCCAAAGAGCCGCATGTAGCTCGTGAGCCACTGTATTAGGTAGTGCTGTTATGTTCCCAATCTTGACAGAATGAATTTATGTTGTAGGTGTTCTGTGGAGCCCAGTGGTGCAGTCTTCCTGGTCACCTAAGCAAGGTGTCCCAGGTGTGTCCCTGTGTGAATTGTATGTGCCCTCCTGTTATAGTTGAGCCTTGATTGCAGTTGGCACATCAATGCGAGAAACTGACCTTCAGGCTGATTGGTTGTGAGGACTGGCCATGACTACAGTGGAGGGGCTTTTGTGCAGGGGCTGACCCCACAGACCAAGGTTCACTTTAGCAGGACTCTGGTGCCCATCCAGTCTGTCCTTTGAATGTGTCATTTGTGGAGGTGGTTGGGTGGTGCTCTGGTGTGGTCTGAAGCTGACCACTGGATGTGTTAGTTCTTGGATCTCTTGGGAGATTCAGGCCAAGGTCATCTGTAGCTGTTTGCTGACCAGGGCCACCTGGTATAAGCTGCAAAGAGATCTTCAGATGGTTGCCACTTGAGCTGGACTTGGAAGTGCCTGAAAGAAACTAAGTCACAAACTAAGGCCAGCTGCCACTAGTGTCAGGGCTGGACTTGGGGCTGCTTAGCAAAAGGTATGGGGCACACCCAGGCCAGATGATGCTCATTTGGGGTTTGTGAACATTTGAGGAGTTCTAGGAAAGTTTGCAGCATGAACCAAGACAGGCCATTTGTATGGAACAGCCACTGGAAGCTGCTTGGGTGGGCTTGAAAGTTGGGTGGGATAGGTTCTCAGGGAGTCACCAGGGCAAAGTGAACAGTTTTAGCCAGTTTGATGGAGAATCAAATATGGTGTCTGCCTGCACCTCCAGGGGCAGGGCTCAGCAAAGGAACAATGACTTCTGCTAGTACTTCTGTCTGGGAGAAAGCTGTTCCTCCAGCCCTCATCCTGAAGCCAGACAATTCAGTTCCTCCCCATATGTCCCTGGTGCCTTTTGGGCTGCTGCCCCAGAGCTGGGGCTCTGAGCAAGTGGGTCCATCAGTGAGTAAGTCCCTGTGTGTACCCTTTAAGAAGAACACCTGGAACTCCAGCAGACCTCTGTGTCCCTGCTGGTTTTATAGCCAGAAGTTATAGGGACTTCTCTTTTTGGCACTGAGAGCCTGGTGTGGGGCTGGGACTCCTCTCTCCTCAGGGGACCTCCACAGCCAGGATATCCTTCCTGATTTTTAACTGCCACAAGTTGATATGGGACCAGCCCCTCCTACATCTCTACACCTCCTAAGTCTCAGTGTGGCTTCTGTACATCCTTAGTTTTAGGATTTCTGTTTAGCTAGATTTCAGGCAATTTTCAATGATGGTTATTTTGTAGTTTGGTTGCATTTTTGATGTGGTCATGGGAGGAGGCAAGGGTAGCTTTTACCTACACTGCCATCTTGATGGGAATTTCTGCATCTTTATTTATTTATTTAAAATATATTTTTATTGATTTCAGAGAAGAAGAAAGGAGAGAGAGATAGAAACATCAATGATAAGAGAGAATCATTGATTGGCTGCCTCTTGCACGATCAGGTACCGAGCTTGCAACCCACATGCACTGAGTGGGAATCAAACTGTGATTTCCTGGTTCACAGGTCGACGTTCAACCATTGAGCCTCCACAGCCAGGCATGCATCTTTAGATAGATGCTCAAGTTCATCTTGTAAAGAAGATAATCTCTGTTTTAAAACATTATGTCTTCATCACCTGCAATTTATTTCTTTCATCCAAGTTCAAGATGTATTTTATTTTGGTTTAAAAAAATGCTTTCCCTACTTTCAGCATCAAAACATAAGTACCATGTGCTTTATTTACCATAAAAATTGTTGAAAAATTTCCCAATTACTCCTTCTGTAATTGGTCACTCTCCAGTTATACATCAAGAATGGTAAAATACTCGCAATACCCACAAGGTGGCATGGCCTTCTTGTGTAATTCAGTTTCATTTGCTTTATTTCAACTTTAGTTAATACTCTATTTTAGATTCTACTTTTTATTAAAGTTTTGAATTTCACTTTATAGTTTTATTTCTCCTCACTTGCAGCCAATGTGCAATGTTTGGATTTCTAGATAAAATGTATTTTTAACAAACGGGTGTTAAAGTAAAATCTTCAGCTTTTCTGTTGTTTCAATTCACTTTGGAGCTGAATTTTAGTTGTTTGACTTTGTACAATGCCTACTGCCTATCATAATGCCTAATAAATGCTAGATATTAATAAGTATTTGCTGTGGAATTTAATGAATTGCTTTGCTGAAAAAATATTTAAATACTCAGTATTATCAGAATAATTTATGGATACTTTTTTATCATTCTACTTGATGGTTAAAAATATCTCCATTGTCCAGGAAATACTGTTATTTTATGATATTACAAGATGTGTTATGGATTAGGGTAAAATTTCCATTCTATCTCAATTGTAAGAAAGGCATGGTTAGTTCACTTTATTTATTTATTATTATTATTTTTTGTAAACATTTGTGCATGCTCTGTCTTTACCCAGCACTATGGGAAGTGCTTAAATATGCAAGGATGACTAGAACATAGATAAGTAAGTAGTATTTAATTTACACATATAGTATTGTAATAGTCACACATTCAGTCATTCATTTTTGAAATATTTATTGTTTACTGTGTGTCCAGTATTGTGGATGGTGAATAGTGAATAAAATAGTAAAAAAAATCTTACGTGAGAGTGAGGGAGACAGATGATAAACTAGATAAATACATAAGATGTGAGAAATACATAATATGTTCAATAATGATACATGCTGAAGAGAAAAAACTAAGAAGATGAAGAGTCAGTAGGGAGGATTGACAGCAGTTATACTTCTGAGGAGTCAGAGAAGAACTCTCAAAGAAGGTAGACTTCGCAAAAATACCCGAAGAAGGTACCGAAGGGAACCGTATAGTTATCTTGGGAAGAACATTTCAGGCAATAAACATTTGGGGACAGTGAGCACAAAGGCTGCAAGGTGGGGATGGGTCACTACTATAGTATGTGCTGCCGCAGTCTTGTGTGAAATGAGAAGGGAACAAAGGGGAATGAGGGACTCCTGGGGGAAGCTAAAATTTGTTTTGTAGAGGAAGGCAAGTTTACCCAAGACCAAATGAAGAGAATGGCACTCCTGGTGGAGAGAACAGCAGAGCAAAGCCATAGACACATGAAAGATAACATGTGTTTACATGGGAAGCAAGCAGATGAGACAGTAAATCGGACCAACAGCAATAACCTTGTATACACAACTCTTACTTTATATCTACTTGGGAGGAAAAGCAGTAATTTTACCAGACTAATTTTGAGAAAAAAATATCTGAGTTTTAATTGAGGCAAATCATGAGAAAAAACAAGAACAAACAAGCAAAAAAAACAACAACACTTGACAATATATGTGCAGGGTAACCTTAACTGATAACTCGGATCTGTTTTTCTTTTCAAAGGAATCTATGTTTCCTGTCATTGGGATTAGGAAGCTTTGAGTTCAGAATGCCTAAGAGGACAGACAGTAAATGTTTTGAGCACTTTATATTTTCTAGCTGTCGGTTCTGCTTTTGAGATAAGGCCCTCAATATGCAGTGTCTACTTTGGAATGCACTAAATTTTAGATATCTGAGATCTCTACAATGGATGGTCTCTTTTATGAGAGGTTTCACCAGAGGGAGAGCTCAAGTGATTGTATCTGATAGCTTCTGCTAGGTTTTAAACCTTTCGTAGGGGTCAGATAAGGGGATGGAAAAATACCCTTTGATTGTTTTGGAGAGTCAGAGTCTGACACACTCAGCTGTAACACCACAGTTCTAAATGAACGTATACATCTGCCACTGCAGTTATGTTTCTTTTCTTTCCTTTTAAGATACAATGGTGGTTTTAAATCTCAGGCTATAACATCAGGTGTGCAAGCTACCATTTATGTTTCTAAAATTCAATTTAATATCCACCTTCAGATGTCATTCCACTGGCATGGCAGAAAACTTACCTTCGGGACTTTTGGTGGGAACCTGCCTGACTGAAGTGGTAAGCGTTTGAAGGCCATGGTGAAGTCCAAGGCCCTGTGTGGGGTGGATCTGCTCCACACAGATTGCCACAGAGAGGCTGTTGGCCTTCTGCTCATATGGCCCCTGCAAGCCTGTGGACAGCCTGCTGGTTCTGTGACACCTTTGGAGGCTGAAACTTGCAGCTTCCTTCCAGGCATAAGGGCACGGGAATCCTTGCTGGGCCACCCTTCGCCCCTTATGCCTGAATTCTAGTGCCCTGCCCAGGTTCATGTTATCTCTCCTGGGCTCTGCCCTGGACATTCTCAGCCAGTATCCCTTTAGGACTAACTTGTCTCTTTTGTCTCTCCTCCTCACCACCCAGTAGAAACTGTTTCAAAGTCTAGAAGGAAAATCTTTTTGCCTCTGTGTTTTCTTCACTAGTTGGCCCACATCATCAATATTCCCCTAAGAGCTAGGCTCTCAGAAATCAGGTATAGAATGAGCAGAGGATATTTTCTGCCTCCCCCTTCCCCCCCCCCCCCCCATGTGGCTCTTCTGACCCATTAGCTGGAGAGAAATACAGAGGAGGAATGAAGTTATAATTTCAGAAAGATGCGCATAATGCTATAGACACAAAAGATGTGTTCATAGTCAAAGTATTTTTTCATATGTGCATATGTGTTCTGTGTGGGAAGGCAGGGGCACTGGTCTCTACCCTTTTAACATTTTTCCCTTTAACATCTTAGAGCACTAGTTTCTTAATAGACAAACAGTGGACACAGAGCCTGCATATTCCAACTGGAAGATTGTTAGGAGAATTAAACAAGACAATTGTGTGAATGTGGTTAATCATTATACATGGATAGACATTAATATAGCACTAAAAACGCTTTTCTGTTTTCAGCTAAAAATTCTGAATTTTGGACTTCAAGTGACCCATGTTCTCAAATGTAAAACTAGTGACAACGCAAAACTATTAGACTCATTAGATAAAATGTTAGTTTTTATTCGCTTTCCTAAGAAGAGTAGGAAATATCACTATTGTTGTAGATCCTCTTCTTTGTCCAAACCATTAATATCTTTCATTCTGCTCCGTTGCTTCTTAACACAAGTAGCAGCTCCATGAGGGCATTATTATGCCCATACCTCTGAGAATGTTGTGGTATACCCAGAGCTGAAGGATGGGATGGTCTGTGCCTACCTTGGTTGAGCAGAGGAAATGCGGCTGGAAGTTTGCACCTGCCTTGGGACTTAGCACAGCACTGAGTACAGGCCAGCTTCCACATCACTGCTCCTTCAGTGATAGGACCCTGCAAGGCGAGGTCCAGGACATTTGAACAAAGGGGCAGCAGGGGCTGGACAGTAGGGGCTGGACAGCAGTAGAGGGCCTGGCATCCCAGGCATGCTAGCCAGCTGCTGCTCTCTTTCCTGGCCCTTCCCCCGTCTCTGCTCCACCCGCCCACACCAAGTACACACATACACACACTGTGTCCTGTGACCTGGGACAAATAGATGAGCATTTTTGGATACTATTAACCCCCACACAGGTACATTTCAATTTTGGTCCAATCTCTTTTTCTTCTGATGCTACTTATTTCTTCCTTGCACCATTTCTCTGAGATAGGTGGCAGACTTAGTTGTATGTATTTTTTACAAAGAATAACAGCTATCATAAATTGAGCACCTATTATGTGCCCAGCCTTGTACTGAGCACTTTACATTCATTATGTCCTTGGATTCCTACAAAAAACGTCTGAAGTAAAAATAATTTCCTTATTTCCAGTTTCCTCATGCTGACAGGTGAGAAAACTGAAGCTTAGTGAAATTAAGTGGCAAAATGAGCACCTTGATCCCAGGTGGGCTGACTCTAGAGCTTAAACACATCAGTTCCTTCAGCCCTGGCTTCTCTGAATTAGGACACCTGCAAGCTTTCCCTGATCAAGCACCTCTACTCCTTTCCTACTTACTGTCTTGAAGGGATGCCACCCTGGGATCCAAAACTTAAACATTTTGGAGGGACCACTTTTTAAAATACATAATTATGAACACAAAGTTGGAAACATGTATGTATGTATGTATGTATTTATTTATTTATTTATTTATTTATTTATTTAACTAGTAGCCAGGTGCATAGAATTCATGCACATTAAAAGGGGATTAATTAGAGGAAATACTTTAATATTGCTATTTGCCCTTTCTCTATAATACAGTGGTTCTCAACCTTGGCTGCACATTAGAATCACCTGGGAATCTTTTAAAATCCTGATTTCTGGGCCTCATCCTCTGGAAATTCTGTTTCTTTGTTACTAAAGTTGTGGCCCCACCCCATAACAAAGAAACAGAATTTCCAGAGGATGAGGCCCAGAAATCAGAATTTTAAAAAGATTTCCAGGTGATTCTAATGTGCAGCCAAGGTTGAGAACCACTGCATATAATAGAAGTGTCAGAGATGAAAGAAAATTAGTAAAATGTACATGAAAATCTCCCTCCTGTCAGAGTCTGGGGCATGCCACGGGACCCAGAGTCAAGTCCTCACTCACCCGTGATGCCTTAAAATCACGCAAGATCCAGACCTGGCTGGCCCCACCCTTGTCAAGCCCCACCAGGCAGGGGGCGCAGCCTCAGGTCCCTGGTCTGGTGCCAAGCAGGAAGCGCAGCCTCAGGTCCCCCATCAAGCCCTGCAGTGTGGGGGCACAGCCTCAGGTCCCCCAGTGCACCCTCAGGTCCCCTGGCCCAGTGTCAGGGTGGGGGGTGCAACCTGAGGTCCCTTGGCCCAGTGCCAGGATGGGTGGCATGGCCTGAGGTCCCTGGCCTGGCACCAGGGTGGGGGGATGCACCTTGAGGTCCCCCATCAAGCCCCACTGTGTGGGGTGTGTGGCCTGAGGTCCCCTGGCCCGGCGCCAGGGCGTGGGGCATGCCTTGAGGTTCCCCGTCAGGCCCTGCTGGGCGGGGGGCACAGCCTGAGGTCCCCCGGCCCAGCACCGGGATGGGAGGCACACCTTGAGGTCCCCTGTCAAGCTCCTCTGGGTGGGAGGCGTTGCCTGAGGTCCCCCGTCAAGCCCTGCCAGGCCGAGGGCACAACCTGAGGTCCCCCAGCCTGGCGCTGGGGCGGGGGGGCATGGCCTGAGGTCCCCTGTCAAGCCCCACCAGGTGGGGGGCGTAGCCTCAGGTCACCTGCCATAGCCCAGGTCCATGCAACCTCAGATCCCTGCTGATTGCTCGTTAAGGCTCGTTACTGAAACTTGGCCTCAGCTGTGGGTGCAGCCATCTTGTGTTACGGAAACCCCGCCTCTGCCTCTTTGTGACAGTGTGACAGTCAATTTGCATATTCCTTCTTTATTAGATAGGATGAGAAATGAAGTCAAATCAAATGACAAACTTCAGAAAGCTGACAAGTGTCACAAATATCCTAAAATCCATAGACATAAAATGTTTTTCTCAAAGAACCACCTGATCATCTCCACATATTCCATATTCTTGTTTTTCTTAATTCTTAATTTCAAAAAGTTAAGTCAGTCATTTCTTTAGGATGGTTGATTAATTTTTTAAAAATTAATAGTTGAGATGCAGAATACATCAGTGACTTTATAAACAGACACTCACTTTGGGTAGAGTCATTATGGGTTTGTGCCTTACAAACACAGGAATTCTGACAAATTTTTTTAATGAAATTCATATCAAAAAAGAAAATGTGAAGAGCATTTGTAATTGGATACACAACACTATCAAGTATATTCTTGACAGGAAAGAACTTGATTATGACTTTACATCTAGGGGAACTTAATTTACTACCTGTAATTATACAAGTTAAAACATTATTCTCAGACTAACTTTTGATTCCATGCATTTCAAACCTTGGGTGTCTTTCCCTTTCTACATAGTACAGTGGACATGCTGGGTATTGTGGGACATGCTCGTATCATGATAGAACCTGTGCCCTATATCTTTTCTTGTTTTTTGTTTTTGCCTACTGTGAATAGTCTTGATATTCCTACACTATGCTTAGCATTATTCTTTTCAATAGTAGGCACTCAGGGTGTGTTTATTAAATAAA
This sequence comes from Myotis yumanensis, assembly GCF_028538775.1. Classification (NCBI taxonomy): domain Eukaryota; kingdom Metazoa; phylum Chordata; class Mammalia; order Chiroptera; family Vespertilionidae; genus Myotis; species Myotis yumanensis. The sequence continues at coordinate 180,633,975 of NW_027223754.1, forward strand.
GTTAATGCATCAGATTTGAAAGGCCCAAGAGGAACTCCTGTAGAGACCCTATGACAACAGTGAGAAGTGATAGTTGAGAATGGAGGACAAGACTGTGAAAAGCCAAATTCTGCATATATACAGTCTCATGGGACTGACACAAATAAGGGTTGATAGGAACCAATAATGATCAGTCCTGAATGTGTATGTAAGAAAACAAAATTAGAACATTCTAAAATATAATGACGTAATTAGTAGAATTTTCTGCTATATAAATAAACTTTTAGACTGATTTTAAGCATTGGTGGTTCGGTGGTAGAATTCTCACCTGCCTCTGCCCTGTATCTTCACAACACCAGGAGAGTGAGCCCAGTGAGCAGGAGAAAGCCTGGAACCCAACACTACTCTGAGATGGCTGGTAGGACCCAAACTATACGTGAATGTGCCCATGAACCATGTTTATATAATCCACTGAACCAAAAAGTGTACATCCACAATCCAACCCCACCTTTGCCAGATCTGAGAAACACCCATGGCCACACCAACACCATCCAAATGGAGAAAAGTGGGACAGAAAATTATAGTGGAATGAGACAGCTGCAGTAACCAAATGTCTTTGGTTAATATCTATTTTCTTCAAGTTTTATAAAAACTCACGGCCATCTGAACACATTTCTAGAGCCTCCTTAACAACCTTGGATGTAAGCTATATAAGAGAAGGGGTCTGATGTTTAAATTTCATTAGCCTTATGAGCAAAGAAGGCTTTCCATCCATTATATTATCTCTTTTTTGCATGTGGAAAAGACATGAAAGCTACTTCCCTTTTGTTTTGTATTTAATTATCAATGTCTCAAACTCCTTTGTAACAAAAGTCTTGACTGCTCAAGATTTATTTGCACTTAGTCTACCATTAGCTTAGAGGTATCTTTTGCATACCTTGAAGTTATGAACAGAGATAGCTTCATGAGAATTATGAATCACAAGACATTTCTCAATTTATTTCTCTGACACTAGGTTTCAAAGAAAGCAGAGGCAGAGTTAGAACTTGGCAAGCAGACAATTATAATTACAATTATAATACAATTTAATTATGTCATAAAAATTCAATGAGTCACAGTGGGACACCAACCTAACTTTCTAAAATGTGTAAAAAATTTTAACCAGTTGTTTTGGTTTCCCACACAAACAACTGGTTTAATTTTCGCATTGGATAATTCAATACGCTTTCTTGAGCAGAATTCTACCTTCTTCTAAATTGTAAACATACTGGAATAGAAACCATGTCTATTTCACTTACTTTTATATCCTCAATTCCTGGAGTATTAGCAAACATGTGCTAGTTAGCATGGAAATATTTGGTAAATGAATGAAATTAAAGGCTATCAGTTATTCAACTTCTGCTATGGCGCATACTAATACAATTTCCCATTGCTATGGTAACAAATTACTACAAAGTCAGTGGCTTCAAACAACCCAAATTTATTATTTTACAATTCTGAAAGTCTTGTTCGAAATAATAAGTCTTATGGGGGCAAAATCCAGGTGTTAGCTGTGTTGTGTTTCTTCTAGAGGCTCCAGGACAGAATCTGTTGCCTTTTCCAGCTTCTGGAAGCCTCTTGCTTGCCTTGGTTCATGGCCTCTTCCTCCAATTTCAAAGCACATCACTCTAACTTCTGATTCTCTTACCCCATCTCCTTTAGGCCCACTCAGATAATTTAAGAGTATCTCCCCATCTCAAGATCCTTAACGTAATCCCATGTGCAGAGTTCTTTTTGCCACTTAAAGTAAAATTTTCTCAGGTTCTGGGGAGTAGGATGTAGACTTCTCTGGGGGGCCATTATACTCTGTTGCAGAGTAAGAAAACCATGCCCAGAATATTTGTTTTTAAGACCATTACTGGAATTCACAGAGTTTTCACCTTCTGATTTCTGGGCTAGTTGTTTTGTTTTCACTGAAACAATACTTTTATTAAAGAAAAATTTTTAGAAAAGCATTTTAGTTCCCAGAAAGATTTACTGGACATAATGATGATAAAAATGTCTATAGTCATACCAAGAAGTAGTACAGATGCTGAGAAAATTGGCTCTGTGGGAAGGCTCTCTTTGTTTTAACAATTTATAATCTGGGTGAGAGGATGAATCACAGGTTTTTGATTCTCACCACCCCTATTCTATCAGTTCTTTATTGCTTATTCAATTCTGAAAAACGCTCAATATGCTCCATTAGTAAGGACCTACCCTCTTTTCTCCATTGCTCTCCTCTTCTCTGTATGAGTTACACAGAAAAACTTGACTCAAGTGTCAAGATGAAGATATTTGTTTAATGATGCTTCTCAGAGAGCTGATAACAACTTAATTAAAAAGGGAATATGATAATAACTGAAATATTTTCACCAGAATATGGGTTGCAGACTGCCTCAATGTGAACTAGTAATCAGAAGAATTTCTGCCACATTCTAGGTGCTCAATAAATATCTCTGAACTAATTACACCTTTATAGATAATGAGGATAAGACAAGGATCACTTCAATTGCATAGAGTAGCTAACTCTTACACTTATTCTAGCTAGGATATAACAGTGCTTCTGAAGGCACAAATTCCATGATTAAATAATGAAAAGATAAACACAAAAAAGGAACTGGTACCAGGCTCTAGTGAACACCTTGTGGACAATGGGCATGAAAAAACCTTTTTGAAACTTGGTCCACTATTGCACATTGAAACATCACAGTATCACTTCTCAAGTCTGACTCAACAGAGTGCCACCACTGAGTCATCTGACCACTTCCTGGGTTTTCCCCCTCAAAGCCTTCACACCCAGGGTCTGCTGTACCCCACCCTGATGGGCGATGATCTCAACAGGGTTCATTAACAGATCCTACTTATGTAATGGTCCCTGTGGAAACCAGGATCCCATCTCCGGAGACTGACATTGAAGAGGGTTTAAACAACAGCAATTAGCTGGGAATATTCTCCCACATGACATCTGTGAGAAGCATCTGATCTCATAAGCAAGACTCTCTGTGGTGAGGAAGGGTGGTATGCGCCTTACAGAAAATGCAAAAATGACTTCAGGGCATTACATACATGATTACCCAAAAAGTAATGTGTGGTGCTGGAATCTTGCTTCACATTTTGAGAGTAGAAAGATAACTGAGAAGAGGAACAGAACAGAGGTCATTGACGAAGGGTGAAGTCGATGAAACAGTCTGAGGAAAAGAAAGCTCTGGGCCTCACTTAGTTATTGAGCAGCTGTACCTCGAGGTCTCGTGATGGAGCAGCCACGGTTTTGGTCTTTCCTCCTCCTCAATCCTATTTTTTCCTGCTGCCAGCTCTCTTTCTGTTGTTCCCAATTTGAATATTTTTCATACTCAGAGCCGTATAAACTTTTCTTCATCACCAGATTCTTTGATCTACGAACAATAGCAGCCCTTTGAATAGCAGAATAGAAATATTTGTTTCATAATTTCACTTTTTCTAGAGACTTTGAACAAAACCATGTCAGGAAAATTGAAAGTTAGAGGGTTCCCATGGTTGGACCACACCATGACCTCTTTTTGGTCCTCTTATTTCCCTTTCATAGTGTTTTTATTTTTTACCCAATTTGGTCACACTCTTTTGAGGCTAATTATATACTGGCCTTGCAATCTTCACAAGATTTGCACATGACAAGTTCTGATTTGCTTGTTAGTCAGTGAAGGCAATCTTCAAAATGAAGCTTCATAAATAACCAAAAGGAAGATTTTATACTCAACAGTAAAGCTAATTTATCTTACAAGAATTTTTTTTCCATGATGCATTATACAGTGTTAGGCATAATATTTTAAACTCCTACACTTTAACACACATTTCAGCCATCCTGACTTTGATTGACCTATGACATCTGGACGCTTCATCATGTATCATGAGACATACAGCACTCCATCATATTATTATGGGCTGTAATGTGCTGTTATGCAATCATTTTAGACTCTCCCTCTCTTTCTTCCACACACACACGTGCAAACAGACACACATGCACAGACATACTTCGATGCTTATATTCAATGGTCCCCAAAGATAAGTCATATTTCTCCCGCTTCTATTACCTATCAGTTATTCTGTTAGTGGGACAAAAGCAACTCTGTTCATTTCTGAGAGAATCTAAAGATGTGTTTATATAGATAAGCAACATATGCCAACAACCTAAATATAGAACAATTTTTCCTAGGGTTCCCTCAGCACTCAAGTGCCACAAATAACCTGACCAATAAATAACCTATTGGGGGAAAATGTACTGTGATAAGCAAGGTGCATAGAGACCTGGGTTCTAGAAATAGTTCAACTACTAATTAGTATTGTGACTTTCAGGAGATCATTGAACCTTTCTCAACCTCTTAAACAGACTATTGCCCATCCTACCAACTTCCTGGGTTATGAGAACAAAAAAGAGTCACGCATGTGAAAGCAGCTTGAACAATTTAATTCTCTACACAGATGACTTTCTTTTAAAATATATTTTTATTGATTTCAGAGAGGAAAGGCGAAGGAGAGAGATAGAAACATCAATGATGAGAGAGAATCACTTATTGGCTGCCTCCTGCACGCCCCACACTGTGGATTGAGCTCATAACCCAGGTATGTGCCCTGACCAGGAATCGAGCCGTGACCTCCTGGTTCATAGGTCGATTCTCAACCACTGAGCCATGCTGGCCTGGCCACAGATGAATTTTAAAGTCAACTCAAAGTTTGTGGGGTTCTTTTAGAATGAAAACTTTCTTTTGTGTGTAAGTATATCATTTTAAAAATGGGGATTGATTGACTTTCAAGACAATCAACCACATTTATTAAAAAGAAACTATAGGAGCTTCTACAAAATCCTTTTGTTTACATTCCAAGATTCAAATTGAGGCCCCTTGTACAACACTCAGAGCTCTTCATCTTTACACCTAATCAAACTTGGCCATTTAACAAAGTACTGACAACTTGAGACAGCTCTAAGTACAACTATCCTTCAGAAATCCAGGTGGGCCGAGGCGTAGCTTTTCATCTGGTTTCCTCCATACACAACCAATTAAGAGATTAAAAGGACATAGCGGTTTTAAAATTTGTTATTTGCTGACACTGGCAGCGTGTTGGCACTGGGTTTTGACTGCACTGACAGGAGCATATTTATAGGGAAGGATTCTACCTAGAGCCTTTTGTTCAGCTCATTACAATTGATTTGCTACTGGTACAGACTCAGCGTTATTATAATAATTAGCACAGACATTAATGTAACAAAACAGTGTTTTCCAGTTAAAGTAACATTTAAAAGGAAGCCTGGTTTTCCTCCACTAATAAGAGAAGACCTTTCAGCACTGATACTGAGGAGGTTCTTACTGCTCCATAGTAAACTGAGATTCTTTTATTTTTATCCTTTTTTTTTTGGTTTTCCTGTTGATCCTTCCCAGGCCTCACAATTACACCTAGTTTGTATCATTCAATGCCAGTGAAGTGACAAACACGCTCACGTAAGTCAAAGACAGGATTTGAAGAGTGCAGGTGTTCCGAAGATTACACGCCACACAATGTTTGACTGTGGGATTCATTACAGCTTACGGGAAGATAGCAGCACTTGAAGGACTCAGATGACAGAAACACATTTGCAACTTACTGCCAAGTCATACAGATGTGGAGGGAATGTTTAAATTCATCGAATAGAGACATGTTCAAGACCACCTGAGCCATCTCTGTGGCTCTTGTCCCTGGTTTGTTAGAGCCACAGGCTTACGCACCTGCCAAGAAGTGTGAACACCCCTCTAGGTCTTTGTAAAAGGCATGTGTGTGCAACTTTTGATAGCTCTTAGAAAACATGCAATTACTGCTCAGAGTAACTTCCCTTCAGCTGCTTTCTAGTCAAGAGAAGTAGGTGTAAACCTTTCTCAGCAGGCTGGGATTCCAAATGCCGCTTGGATCCTGGGCTCCGGGCCTTTTAATATTGTCTGTGCATGTATTCCAGGCATGTTCCAGCTGAGAAGTGTAGGTTCGAAGGACATGTTGTCCAGAAAAAACACAAGTTTGTGTTAAAAATTGGCCTTTGAAATAATTTTGTCAATGTTGATTGGAAGGAAGCAATAATAAAATAATGCAGCTGTTGTGAACAAAATGTGGCCATATACCTTGATCTTCCCACTTAGCAATATCAGTTGCCTTTTTATGTATAAAAGTCATGAATGAGAAGGTTTGGGGGGCTTGGAAGGATAGGCTGAATTGCAAACTCATTAACACTTGCCTTTTGAAGTGGAAGAAAATGGTGTTGAAATGGTTGCAACAGTCTTTGGGTGAAGAGAATGACGAGGCTTAACACACTCTGTCTCTCATTGCTTGAGGCCTGAGACCCTGTAACACCAATACCATGACCCAGACAGTGTCCTCTCAGGCTGACCCCCTGAGCGGAGGTATGAGAGGCTTTGGAGTTGCAAATCAGTTCTTCCCACTCAGCCATATCAGAAACATCCATCATCTTTGGAAAAGCTGAGCAGGAACCATGGCGACTCTTTTCTATTTTTTTTTTAAAATATATTTTATTGATTTTTTACAGAGAGGAAGGGAGAGAGATAGAGAGCTAGAAACATCGATGAGAGAGAAACATCGATCAGCTGCCTCCTGCATATCTCCTACTGGGGATGTGCCCGCAACCCAGGTACATGCCCTTGACCGGAATCGAACCTGGGACCCTTGAGTCCGCAGGCCGACGCTCTATCCACTGAGCCAAACCGGTTTCGGCAACGACTCTTTTCTATTAATTTATTTTGGTCTGTGGTTAATTCATGCCCTATCGGTGTCCCTTGACATGGAGTCTTTCGGTACCATGAACCCTTCCCTCTGTTGCATGCACCCTCTTTTCCCTTCACCCTCCATGTTTGGCTCTGCCTTTCCTCAGAAGTTCCCTTGTGGGCCCTCCATTCCTGCAGGAGCTGCTCCTTGGTGGCACTAGAATTATATTTGCACTCGGGCCAGAAGACAAGGAGTTCTTTCTTAAGAGTAACCTTTCCTTTTTCTCCTCCCCCCCTCCTTCTAGGGAGTCAGAGCGTGCAATGTCCTCTCAGTGCAGTTTTCATATATCAGACTTCTAGAGATGGTAAAGAATACTGAAAGGATCAATTATACACTGTAAGTGATCACAAATATAAAAAGTGCTTAACCCAGCCAATGTGGCTCATAGTTGAGGGTCTCCTATGAATCAGGAGGTCACGGTTCAATTCCTGGTCAGGACACAAGCCCAGGATTAGTGCTTGATCCCCAATAGGATGCATGCAGGAGGCAGCAGATCAATGATTCTCTTTCATTATTGATGTTTCTATCTCTCCTTCTCTGAAATTAGTAAATCTATATATATTAAAAAGTGCTTAGAGAATCTAGCTCAGGAAAGACCTTACTTAGAGAAGCTAATCTTTCCTCTTTCCCTCCCTCCATCCCTCCCTCCCTCCCTCCCTCCCTCCCTCCCTCTCTCCTTTCCTTCCTTCCTTCCTTCCTTCCTTCCTTCCTTCCTTCCTTCCTTTTCTTTTCTTCCTTCCTTCCAAAATATCTATTAAGTTACTTCTATGTGCTGATATGTCAGAAGGTAAATAGTACCTTTAATTGAGGTAATTTGCATCCAGTTTAATAAAGGGGAAATTAGCAAAGATGTAGTCTGGGTTAAGGACACTAACAAGGTGTAGAGCAAAACTGGGTCAACAGTAACAGTGGGGAGCCTTTACCATCCCTAGGCCCAAATGGGCAGTAGTCCAAAGAGGTTACCACAACCCAGAAAGGAAAGCTGCATGGAGAGGGCCTCCTGAGAGGAACCATGGCCTTAAAGAGAGGGATACAGCCAATTCACAGCAACTTGTTTATTTTCAGACCTTATTCTCTTCTTATCTTTCAGTCGCAAACAGGGGCCTCCCATGGGCCTAACAACTGGCAGCCAAATACAAGAGAGCCTGCAGTTCAGCCTTCCAAGGCACACAAGTGGGAGATGGGTGGAAAGTGAATATGAGGGGACAAGCTGAGGGCGGGCAGCCCAGCTGGTCACTGGAATGCACCTGGTGACCATAAACATAACAAAGGCAAAGCTTGCTACTCACTACTTGGGAAGTTTACATCCTTGGTGGGGGCAATAGAAAACATAATGGAGGATTATAATGTGGACATAGAGAAGAGGGGGACATTAAACCGGATTGAAAACTGCTATGGCCGGAGGGAAGGGGAAAAAGGTTGGGGAGCATTGTCATCAAAGCTTTCTCATAGGAAGCATGGCCTTGGCTGAGTATTTAATAGGATGTAGGTAGAGATGGGTGGTAGAGCATTAGAGCAGATGAACGCCAAGAAGTGACAGACAGATTATATGTCACAAACACTGGACCATATAATAGAAGAATCCAAATAGCAGGACCTGGCAATCCTAAGGGACACAGTAGTTGAAGAATGCATCACAAGGAGAGAATTGTTAGGAGGGTAAATGAACATTATAATGGTTATAATATGCTGGGCATGCATTTGGCGGTGTAATAGCTTATCTAAAATACTTTTAGTGCTCATGATAATCTTGTAGGGTATATGTAATTCTTATCCCCTTTTTATAGGTAAGTTCACTGATGTTCAAAGCATTTTTTTCATTCAGCAGACATTTACTGGTTCCTTCTAGATGCCAGGCACTGTGTAAATGCAGCACCTTTCCAAAACTACTCAGCAGAGCTGGGTTCTGGACCTTCATCTATCTGAGTCAAAAGACTGATCTCATCACTGCACAATTTTTCTTTTCCAACCCATTTGGTTGTAGCTTCAGAGCAACATTGTCTTGAATCTATTTGTATTAGTTTTGGGGGCAACATTTCCGATTCTATTGTAGTAGCACCACAGTAACTTTTTGGAACACTGTGCTGCTGCAATATTTTCAGACTTAATAGGGTTCAGATAGCATCTAGCCTAAACCTCCCAGCATTTTAGCATCACACCTGCTGAAGCTGCACAAAATCTAATCCAGTCTTGAGTGCAGTTCTCTATGTGGGCCGAAGGCATATGTGAAGGCGTTCAGTGGGAGAGATTTCATTCTCAACCCTCTGGGACTTTAATATGTCTCAAATTTTGATAGAGAGATTGCAAATTGCATTTTCATTATTTTTGGGACAAGTAGAGTCACAATGAAGGCTTGAATAAACGTTGCTCTCCTTTATAGAGTACTAACCCCAGCTCTCCCTTTCATGACTCCACGTGGTTGCTTTAAGGCAAGTAATAAGAAAAATATATTCCTTTCTCATACTCCCCTAAGTTTTTGCTTGAATGGGACTCTCATGACTGGTGGCTGCCAGCTTGCTCCATGCTATTTTCAAAGATGGCTGAGGGAAGTGTGGGAAAAGGTCGCCGTGCCCACCACTGCATGTTTACTGGCATATATGGCCAAGCCAGTTGCAAGCCACACTAGGAAGAACATTTTAAAAGCAAGCTCTCAGAGAATGAAACATTGGGTTCAATGACATCAAAGACAGATACTTCTTCCTAAGCATCCCCATCCTATCCTCCCTTGCCCACCACCAAAGATAGCTCTCTGTGAGAAAAACAGGTCTTTTTTGAAGTCATAGCTGGAGAATTGAATTAATAATTAAGTTGTGCCTGTTTAAACGAGGTGGAAAATGAAGAACTGATTCTCAAGACAATTAAGAAGTTTGAAGAATTGGTCTTCAGTAACCCAGCTTCTTTAGGATGTCCCCCTGTGCCTTGTTTCAGACTCCTTTTACTCTAGAATTACCCTAAACCAGTGCTTTAGGAATTCCATATCTTGTCATTACTGTTTTGCTTCTTTTTCCCTCCCTTTCCAATATAATCTTTTATCTGATTCCAACAGTTACTTATTCTGAAACTTATATCTTTAAATTTCCACATTTTCTATGGAGTTACTTGACAAAAATCTAATTATGAAAATAAGAGCTTACTTTTTCACTTTATGGTCGAGTACTTACTATGTGGTAGACAGTTTGCTAAGCAATCTACATGCATCATCACATTTAGTCCAACAACAGCCCTTATACTATAACAAAATTCAGCCATTCATCTATTTATTCTATTAGTTATTCAAACAATAATTTTTAAGTGTCTACTCTCTGTGAGGTAGCATTCTAGGCCCTAAGTGCTTAATATGACACTGGTGTGATTGAGTTTAAAATCTAGACAAAGAAACTGGTAGCAAATAAGAAAATAAATAAGATCATTTCAGATGGCAATAAGTAACATAAGAAACATAAAATAAATAGTGCATTAAAAATGGATATTCAGTAAACTAATGAGTAAAGACTTCTTTGAGGCAGTGATTTTTAAGTTCAGAAAGTTAGACAAATACCTGGGAGAAGAGCATTCTAGAAAAAGGGAACAGTGTGCATAAATGCTCTGAAAATATAAATAAAATAAGAGAAATAGGAATAAGGCTAATCTGAGTGAAGGGGAGAGTATTAGATAAGGGAATGAAATCATAGCTGGGATCTGGCATCTATAAAGCCTGGTAGGCAATGGGATGGTTTTTGGATTATATAAAGGAGGAAGGATAGGAGTGTGGCATGGTCTGATTTATAATTTAATAGATCACCATATAGAATGGACTATCGGCTTCCAAAATTACCAATAGATATATTACAAAACTATTTAATAGCCCAGAAGAAAGATGATGGTGGCTTAATACTAGTGAAAGAAGAAAAAAAATGTTCTGTATTCAGGGCTGATGCAAGAGAACTTTGGGAGGTTGAGCTATTAGGTAATAGGATGAATGGGGGGTGAGGGTGATGGGAAGAGAATTAAAGAATGACTCAGTTTTTAGCTTGAGTAGTTAGGTTGTGTCATGATTGAGACAGGGATGAGTAGGGGGAAGAATGGGTTTTTGTGGGTTTTTCTTTTTGATGGGGATTGAGATGAGGGAAATCCAGAGTTTTGCTTGGCATGCCTTGTAGGATATGAGTCTAACACCCAGGAGAGTAGTCAGGGTCGGACATATAAATTTGTGACTTATTAGTGTTTTAACTTATAGATAGTATTTAAAGTTTGGGGACTGAATGAGATATCCTTCAATACAGAAAAAAAGGAGAGCATTCAAATCTGATTTCTAAGTCAGTCCAAAATTTAAAGATTATGTAGAAAGAGAGGACCCAACAGAGGCAATTGAAAGGGAGAAGCAGTAAAGTAGGTAGGGAATTAGGTGTGAGTGGAGGCACAGCAAGCTAGCAGAAGGAAATGTTTCAAGAAGGAAAACATGATCTCCTGTGTTTGTTGATGCTGAGAGGCTGAATAAGATAACAACAGAGAATGACCACAGAATGGAACCGGGGAGACTAAAGCTTGATTGAGAAAAATAGGAGGTAAGGAAGTGGGAATAGCCAGAAAACTGAGGCTTAGAGAGAGAGAATAACTTGCTCAGGGTTTGAACTTAATTTAAGATTTGAACCCAAGGAATCTGACTACAAAGCTGGACTCAGAACTTAGCTCTGTGTCAGGGAAAAGAATAAAGGCGATACTTAGTGACCTGCTCCCCTTCTTTTCTGAGTCACCAATGCTCAGTGACCTTAAGAAGCCAATGATGTGTGGGTGTTTCCTGATCCAGAGAAGGGCTGTGACACTGACCATACGGGCAGTGGAGGGAAGAGAGCATGCCAGGAAAGGTAGTGTGAGGGGAAATGCTTTATGAGAGCATCTTTTAAATTATGCAATTTAAGTATTTATATATGTATAGTTCTTTACATTTCATAAAGCACTACATATTTTCTCATTTGATTTGTACAGCAACCCAATAAATTAGAAATAGTTCTAATGTGTTGAGAAGACATGTATCTGAATGGCAATTCATGAGGCAGGCAGGGCAAGGATTATAATGGTGTCACTTGAAAGATTAAATAATTTCTTGTTGTTTTCAGTTAGCTTAGCTGTTTGACCTCTATCTTCATAAGAATGCTTGAAAACCCTGTATTATACCATGCATTCACCTATTCATCCATACATCTATTCTTTCATCCATCCATCCATCCGTCCACTCATGCATCAAAATTATACTGCACACCTGGCTTTGGGATTGTCACAGGGACTACATTGCCAAATTATGGAACTTATTCTTAAGAAACTTACATTCAGATGGAAAATTCAGGAAAGTACAGGAGGACAAGATTTGCTATGATAAAATGTATAAATACAGGGTTGGGCAAAAGTGGGTTTACAGTTGTTCGTATGGAAAACAATACAATTATTAATAAATAATAATATAAGAATAAATTCTGTGTTTCATGTATGCACAACTATAAATCTACTTTTGCCCACCCCTGTATATTATCACAGTGCTATGTTCAATACCTATTGTAATTTGCTGGTCAGAAGTGTTACAGGGCTAAAAGGAGAAATTGATTAATTTGCTCTGGATGAGGTACAATGGCTTCATTGAAGTATTGTCAGATTGGCTTGGTGGATTCTGAAGTATAAGGGTAGGAACAAGGGTGGGGGAGATAGCAAGATATTTAGGACAGATTCTTCAAATAGAGGAGTGATATGGAGGTGTTGAAACAATGAAATTGCAATTAGCTTAGTATGGCTGAGCATAGATTGGAGGTAGAATATGAGTAAAGTGAGAAATGAGATTAGCTAGGTATTAGTAATAGCTAATCTATATCTATCTATCTATCTATCTATCTATCTATCTATCTATATACATACACACTATATATATAAAAGCCTAAGCATCTTGCTGACCGTCTGACTGTCCAGTAGCTATGATGCTCAATGACCACCAGGGGGCAGATACTCAACACACAAGCATGGAAACATGGAGCAGACTGATGAATCTCAGAGGTAAGGGGGGCAGGGGAAGGGCGGGAAGAGATTAACCAAAGATCTTATATGCATACTAGAGACCCGGTGCATGAATCTGTGTACTGGTGGGGTCCCTTGGCCTGGCCTGTAGGGATTGGGCTGAAACTGATCCCCCAAGGGGTCCCAGATTGCGAGAGGGCACAGGCCAGGCCGAGGGACCCCACCAGTACACAAATCTGTGCACCAGGCCTCTAGTTATTATATAAAATTATTTCTTTGAAATTTTAGGCAAAACCCAATGATATACATATTATTATTACCACATTGGACAGATGTCAACATTGAGGCATTGAAATTTAAAATAATTTTTCCTAGATAACAAAGCTGATAGGTGGCTGAATTCAGATTTGAATTCAGGTAATCTGGCTAAGTCCTATTCATTCAATGCCACAATAAAGGGCTATTGTGCAATTCTAAAAGTTTGGGTTTTAATCTATAGAAAAGCTGGTGAAACTTTATATGCCATCACCTCCATGGAATTTCATGGTTCCCGAAATAGAAATCAGCCACTCCCTGGATAGAATTCAGGGGATCCATGCATTTGGGTGGAAAGAGTTACACCTTTATTTACACAAATGTCTAGCTGTACTGTAGCATGTCATGACATTATGAATTTAGGTAACAAACCCCAAAGAAAATAGAAATAGTACCTGTGGCTGGAATATTTTCACATCACATCATCTTTGTTGCAGGTATCTTGAAAAATCATTTACACTCACTGTGATTCAAAATTCCAATAGTTATTAGACCTGCTGCTAGATCTTATACTTGAATGCATTAATGAAGACACACATTTAGTATATCACAAATTTATTTTTAAAATTTGATAACTGTCTTTAAATATCATTGGTTTCCTTGGTAATCCTGTACATTTAAAATGATTATTAAGAGAAGGGATCCCCAGGCCCTCTGTGGACTGCCAGAGAAACCAAGGTACACACATTAACAACAACAACAAAAGGTTAAAAACTTGGATCTAGTCCAACTTCCCATGTAATATAGGGCATCTCTTTGGTTTCATGACTCAGAGGCAATTGTATAGAATTTGTCTAATATTAATGATTAGAGAGTTTATTATCCAATAAATACTTTTTGTTTCTTTAAAGCTAAAAATTTTAAAAAACACCTTTTTATATTGCAAGTAATAACTGCATAGTTAAATTTTCTCCCCTCTCTTTTTAAAGTTGGCCTTTCCTCTTGAGTGACGTTTCTTTTAAAATATGTGAACAATTTCTATCTGGTTTTTTTTGCAATCTGTTTCTGTGAAGTCTAGGGTATATTTCTGACTCTTCCCAGATTTCCCACCCCTCACTCTTACAAATCACTAAAATAAAGGGGTAATCGTCTCACAAGTTTCCTGTCACTGACACATCACCATGTAGTTTTTTCCTGAAATTCATAATTGAGTCGCAGTTCTTCTTATTGCTTCCTTAACCATGTGAGAGATGAAACTATTAGTAAAGCAAGCGAAGAATTTATCAGATACATGCTTTTAGCAAAATGAAACTTTGAGCAGCTGTCTAGATAAAGCCCCAGCCTTACCCGCATCACTTCTGGATCCTGTTTCTTTGTCAGGGTTACTGGCTGCATTCAGAAAACACCATGCATCTCCTGTCTTTGGCAATTTAGTGTAAAGTTTACTTCCACAATATTAATTCTGTTTCTCTCCCCTTTTACCAACAATGGCCCAATGGTCTTCACCACATTTATACACTTTGCTTCATGAATTTTCATACAGGTGCATGCCTCCTTGACAAGTTAGATCTATTTCTTTTGAAAACGTTTATCTTTCCTCTGCCATCTTCCAATTGGCAATCATCTCCTTCCTTCCATCAAGTGACAATGATTTCTGTTTTCCTTGGCTGCCACTGTAAGTTTGCAGAAAGGAAAGAATTTGCAGTTCCTGGGGACTATCTGTGTGTTGGGAGTAACCACAGAGTGAGAAAGGACTGCTGCAGGCACCACTCAAAGGAAACTTGGCAACAAAAATCTGCTTCCCATCCCCTTACCACAGCTGTGGATGCCATTGTCAAGCAATTTATAGTGAACTTTAAAAAAGTGTTTAAAATCAGAAAACTGTAGTGGGAGTTGGTACAGTCAGGGCTGTTTTTATACTTCTTATTTGTTCTTCGGTGTCTGAGATGTAAGTTCACTCAAGAAAAAAATGTTAAGAACGAGTTTTACTCCAAATGCCAGAAGAACAGCACTCATAGTTATTTTCTGACTATAAAGGACAAGCATATTACACAAAAATATTCATCAATACTACTTTTTTTCTCTTCCTCAAATGTTTTGTTCCCATTTTGAGGTCTAGGATAAAATCTTTCAGGAAAAATATAAGAAAAATGAAGGTGAAAATGAAAAATACCCAGTTCTGGAGTCCCTTATCCTAAGTATATACACTTTTTTTTCATAGTATTTGTAGTATTGCACAGTATTTTTAAAATTATACTACCATTCATAACATAATACTTTTGGTTTATGCTTTTTTTTTGCAGAAACTGGGAGAAAACTAGTATAATTGTTAGAATGTTAGCACCCAAAGCAATAAGAGATCCTATGGCTGAGAATGCCCACGTGGCTGGGATGTTTGAGTATGGAAGGTGCATAAAGATGCTGCAATGCTTACTGCTATTACTGGATAAAATTTTGAATGATAGCCTGTTTGAAAGACAGTAGCCTAGTAAAGATCACAGGATGAATGTTGAATAAGCTATTTACTCTGATGTAGTGAAAGACATCCACATTTAACTGTAAAGATCTTAGACATCTTCTTGTCTAACCTGTTCAAAAGATTAGAGCTGTCAGGCCATAGAATCAGATGGTTATGAAGTGAGGCAAGAGAACATGGTTCCGAACTTCCAACACCTTCTTCTTCAACCTACTTCCTTAAAGGAATTGCTGAATATGACACTGTTGACCACGCTCCTCCTGTTCTTTAGCTTCTATGGCACCATTGCTTTTTTGGTTTCCTCTTGTCTCCCCTCTAAATCTCAGTCCTTATTTCTTCAACCACATGCTCCTGCTCCTTCAATGTTCAAATTCTCCAAGTTCCCACCTCTGTGTTCCTTCTTTTCTAAATTGGCACGCTCCTCCTGGGCACACTTGTCCACTGCCATCGCTTCAATTAGCGAGCGAGACAGGAAAAGGAACAACAATATCAAATGCAGCAGAAAGGTTCACTAAGGATGGGGACTCCCCAAAGAGTTTGGCAGAAGGGGAGCTATGACCAAATTTCAGTTTGAAAATTGCTTCATAGATTTGTCTATAGATACTCATAATGGGAAAGTAGACCTGGCCCCAGGACTAATAAAAGAAGTTGCAGTACATGATATTTTTTAAGAAGTTATTTGACATAGCTCTTTAAACATTATAAAAAATTAAATCATCAAAATTATAGCTTGTTGTCATTATTTAAAAATTACCAATAGAAAGAAACAGACATCTCTCCATCCTGGTCATCCTCTTATCATACTCCTTATTGCTGGGGGGTTGGGGGGTGGAAGATGCCAATGAATTGAAAAATGTAGTGAGGATCAGAGAGAGTGTGAACAATGGAGTAGAATTTTTAAAAAATCTGGCTGATGGACCAAATTTAACCAAAAGTTAGTTATGTGCCAGTTTTGCTCATTTAAAAAAACTGTCATCAATCTCTCTAAGCTTTTTTAAAAAATTAAAATATAATTAACACACCATAAAATGTGTCTTTTGAAAGTGTACAATTTAGTGATTTTTAATATGTTCACAAGTTGTGCAACTATCACTGCTGTCTAATTACAGAACATTTTATCACTCCAAAAGGAAGCCCCATACCTCTCAGCAGTCCTTCCCAGGCCCTGCCCAGGCCCTCTTTCCTTCCAGCTCCTGGAAACTACCAATCTACTTTTCATTTCTATGAATTTGCCTTTTCTGGACTTTTCAGATAGATGGAATTACACAATATATTGCCTTTTGTTTATGAGTTATTTTATTTAGCATAATGTTTTCAAGATTCATCTATGTTGTAGCACATATCAGTACTTTATTTCTTTTTATGGCTGAAAAGTGTTTTTGAGTCAAAGATTATGGCTCTGCATCCAAAGGTACATTGTCCTTTAGGGGATATTTATATGGATACACCAATTTTTTATTCATTAATCAACATTTGTTTTCACTCTTTTTTTAAAAAAAAATAGTGTTGCTTTAAACATTCATGTACAATTTCCTGTGTAAACATATGTGTTAACTTCTCTTAAGAGCAAAATTGCCAGTTATATGGTAACTCTATGTTTAACTTTTTGAGGAACTGCCAAACTGTTTTCCAAAGTGGTTATACCATTTCCCCTTTCCACAAGCAATGTTTGAGAATTCCAGTTTCTCTAAGTCTTTTCCTACACTTGTTAGTGTCTGTGTTACTGGTTACAACCATCCAAGTGTGTATAAAGTGGTATCTCGAAGTTTTGATTTACATTTCACTAATGACTAATAATGTTGAACATCTTTGCATTTGTATATCTTCTTTGGAGAATGTCCACTTAAATCCATGTTATAATTGGGTGATTTATCTTTTTATTGTTGAGCTGTATAAGTCTTTATGTATTCTGTATACTAATTACTTATCAGATATAGAATTTGTAAATATTTTCACCCATTCTATGGGTCATCTTTTCAATTTTTTGGTTGTGTCCTTTGAAGCACAAAAGTTTTACATTTTGAAGTCCAGTTTATTTTTTCTCTGTTGCTTGTGTTTTTGTGCCATATTTAAGAAACCATTGCCTAATTGAAGGTAATGAAGATTTATGCCTATATTTTCTTTTAAGAATTGTGTACTTTTAGCTCTTACATTTTGGTCTTTGATCAATTTTGAGTTATTTTTATATCTGATATGAAGAATTCTCAAAGCATTTGGAATGTTCTACATTGCTGTATTTTGAATGGTCTGCTGCTTAAATACTCTGATTTACCTTATAAAGTTATAAATATGATATTGCATTACTCTCAGTTAATATATAGATCAATCTGTGTAATAATCAATTTTATTCTTTCTATTTTTAAATATAAATAACTGACAACTCTGTATTTTTTAAGATTTCTCTTTTTGGCATTTTTCATTTTGGGGCATATACTAAATAGTAGATATGGCCATAATATATTAGTCTCAGTTATAGGAAATCCTTAATTAAATTTTAAATAGCTCTCTTAGTATTCTATTGGAAGACAGATGTGATAATACTTTTAGAACATAGCTTTAGCAGACTGGTACACATTATTCTGGATATAAAGGTTATCTGTGTACCTATAAGAGTCAAATCACTGAAGTGGAAACTCCAAACCTCCTTGAATCAGGATAGATGTTAAGAAAGAACCGGGTTATAAGTGACTATGTTAAGCATTACTTGGAGATTTTTAAAAAATGAATTCTTTTAAATTTGCTGTTTTACCATAGTTACTTCAAAATGGCTTTGTGGAAATATCCTTCATTAGCAATAAGACTTTCTCCAAATGTTTTTTTTTTATGAAGCATATTTTAAATGACTTTAGTATATATTTCATCCAATGGACATTTCATCCTATAGTTAATTATTTTCTGTTTATTTTAAAATGTTATGCTTTATTTTAAAAATTAATTATTTTATTTATTGTTGACAGTATTACAGATGTCCCCCATTTTCCCCCCTCTGCCTCCCTTCACCCAGCCCCCGCTCCACCCTAGGCCCTCCTTATTCTATTGTCTATGTCCATGGGTTATGCATATATGCATATATGTTTTTGATTAATCTCTTCCCTTCCCCTCCACACCCCTCCCCGTTGAGATTTGTCATTCTGTTCCATGTATTTATGTCTCTGGACCTATTTTGTTTGTCAGTTTATTTTGTTCATTAGATTCCATATATAAGTGAGATCATGTGATATTTGTCTTTCTCTAACTGGCTTATTTTGTTTAGCATAATAATCTCCACGTAAACTGATTTGTTTTATCCTGTATGAATATGCTTAATATTTGGGTTAGCTCTAGTCCAGTTTATTGGCTAAAGCTGTGATAGTGTATTCTCTATCTCTAACTCTGTCTCTCTCAGTCAGTTTGTAGAGCTCTTTGTAATAAGTAACTATTATATACCCAAAGGATTTTTGGCTGTATTAAAAGAGCCAAAGTTGTTATTTTTCTAAATGTGAATCTTTATTTGGTTTTATTGGATCATTTGTATTCTTACTTTACAGAGTGAGTGAACCAAGTTTAAAAATTATATAAAGAGTGGATATTTTAGCCTAAGAAAAACAAAAAAAAATTACTTATGTGCTTGGCACAGGGACATATTGATATTATTTATCTGGATTCGCTAGCAACCAGTGAATATAAAGTAATGATGTTTTGAAAATTTCACCAACCTCTTCATTCATTGTTTTCCTGTGCTTTCTGGCAGGCTCTCCTGTGACATTGATCTTCGCACTGGTCTTTGTCCACAATGCAAATTATAGGTCCTGGGACAGATTGCCTTGTGAAACTGTCCCAGTAGAATGAAGGCCTAATATATAGGAAGGAAAAGTGAAGAATACTTAAGCTCTCAACTTAAATGTGCAGGGCATTTGCCTATTTGCTTTGTCAATATTAGACAATTTCATGTTACAGGATATTAGCTGAAGTCAAGAGGCCTTAATAGGCCCAAGTAAGATCTTAAGATCAGTTAACATTTAAGAATCATTAAGAATCCTTTTCCCTATATATCAAAGCATATGCTAATCATCAGTTGGAATCAAGTATTTCCTCTCAGAGCACTATTCCATAGTTAAGTAAAAGATAGGATTTCTTTGAAGTATATGATCACTGCTTATTATAGGGGAACTGACAAGACAGAGCATTCAGTATTTTTTTTTACTGGATAGAAACTTGATTGAATGGTTCATAAGAATGACATTTATTTTGAGCTATTGTATTGAATATAATATTTCCCTAGCGCTGTATTTGCATTCACTCTTGGTATATTACCCATTATTGTATTTAATAATTCGACTCTTCTTTTTAACTCAAATTCTTTCATTCACTCAGTAAATTTGCTCAGTGAATATGTATAGAGTAGTAACTAGCACTAGGCTTTGGGGCCCCTAGTTTTACTCTCTGAGAGAGGAAGGCCTTTGGATTATTTTTGGGCTCAACAAGCAATTTAATAGGGGTATAATCAACCACTGTATTCAAAATGGTGTGTGAACTTCTTGTGTGAACTCCTTGAGGCAGGGACTGTACTGCATCTTTGTATCTCCAGTTACAGTGTAGGCACTCAATCAAAATACGTAAAATTGAACAAATAGAATCCTAAAGTGTTAGACTTGGAAATGTAATGGCTAAGAGGCTCATAGAGGTGCCCAGCAATTGCTAAATGTAAGGTGATGAGGCAGATCCCTGGGAGTTTCTAACTTGTATTTCAACTAGAGTAGCCTCCCTTTTACCTATTGGGCTCCTACATAAGGTTTTATTTTTAAACAAATATATCTGTTGCTAAAAAAATATTGGAAAGTCATTGATAATTCAATTGCCTCATTTAAAAATAAGGTAAGTCTATTTTCAACAATCTACATCAGTTACAAATTATTTAATCTTTCTAAATAACAGATATAGTTTAGAGCATGTCCCAGCCTTTCCTTTCTTTTATTTTGGGTTGTTGTTTTAAAAAGAATGGGGGAGGGGAGGCTACAACAGCCTAAAAATAATTTTCTTAAGAAATGATGGAGCAATATATAGTACAGAAGCCTTTGCAGGTCCATAGCAAGCTATGTCAGTGTTTGTAATGTGAAACTGCTTGAGATCTCTTCAATGTTGTGTGCCCTCACACTGTGAATGAATTCATTAAAACAATGCAGAATTCATCTGGGGCAGGGAAATAAGTAAACTAATTTTTAAATGGCTAAGGACGGAGGAAAAGCTATGCTCTTAATTTCCCTGGCCTAATGAAGAACACACACACATGCAATCAGCGCATCTCTATCATTAAAAATAAGTTAGAATGGAGAACATATACAATCACCTCAAGGCTTGTCAATTAAAAATCAACCCAAGAAAAATGTTTTGGAGATTACCAAAACTGAGTAATCTGTTTTGAGATTACTGCTCCATCATAAACGAATGGAGAGCCCAGCCAGCATGGCTCAGTGGTTGAGCATTGACCAGTCAGGGCACATGCCTGTGTTGTAAGCTCCATCCCCATTTAGAGGCATGCAGGAGGCAGCCAATCAATGACTCTTTCTCATCATTGATGTTTCTATCTCTCTCTCCCTCTCTCTTCCTCTCTGAAATCAATAAAACATATTTTTTTAAAAATGAGGGGAGAGCCCTAACCAGTTTGGCTCAGTGGATAGAGCATCGCCTTGCGGACTGAAAGGTCCCAGGTTTGATTCAGGTCAAGGGCATGAACCTTGGTTGCGGGCACATCCCCAGTAGGGGGTGTGCAGGAGGCAGCTGATCAATGTTTCTCTCTCATTGATGTTTCTAACTCTCTATCCCTCTCCCTTCCTCTCTGTAAAAATCAATAAAAATATATTTTTAAAAAATGAGGGGAAAGCGAGAGAAAAGCATTGGTTAATGTTGAGATCTTTGTTAGAAAGCAAAGCAGAACTGCCTCCTTCAGGTAACTTGGCATTATATTCTGCTTTAGGAGAATATATTCAGGTGATCAAATTGTGTATCATATACTTAACCGTGGGTACTTGTAGGATAAGTCAACAAAACTGATTCAGAAATATCAGGGCTAAATGTCATGAGAGGTGTATTCCTCCCTTTTGAAGCATGAGATTATCGAAAACACCCTCATAAGCATTTCCTACAACTGAGATTGTGGATTCTTTTTGTAAGTTCCAAGAACAGAAGGCAACTCTCTGATGGACTTTTGTCTTCAATGTTCACAGCTATTTTATAAAGCTGAAATTTTCAAAGGCCTGGTTGAGAATAAATATTAATTATGGATTCCAAAAGCCTAGGAATTATTTTTCTTTACAAAGTGATCACATTGACCCCAACTGAATATTTTGAGCTCATGTGTCTATCAACAAATGCAGATAAAATAAATGTCTAAGAAGCTAGCAGAGGCCACGTGATTGTTTAAAAACACAATACAAAGGGAATGAAATGAAGGTGGTCCTCATGACACCTTGTGAAATGGCAGGCCACCCCTGCCCTTTTAGCATTAAAAAGTCAGGATGAAGGACACAAATTGGGTAGTCTATCAAAACAAAGGAGGTGGCAGCCAAAAACAAGTTATCATTAGTCTTCTGTAGACGTAAAGAGAGTGGCTGCAAAAGTGGCAAGGAAGGAGTAAAGGGTGCAGGAAAGAGCAATGCGTAGCAGAGCAGAACGAGAGTTGTTGAGGCAGGAAGTGAAGAGATGGGAGGGGGGAAGGAGGGATGCCAGGCCAGGGACGGAGAAGTTGAATTGTGGAATAAGGCATCAGAATATATAAGACAAATCATTTATTTAGATGGAATTGAGTAACACAATTAATAGGTAACAGGGAAAGGAGATGAGTTGGTGTAGTCCAAACATGTCAAACTCGTGGCCCATGGGCCCCATGAGGCCCACAACAAATATTTTTGCACCCCAGCCAATATCATGGTAGGTAAGAAATGTTTTAATAAAAATCTCATAACTTAATCTTTACAATATCCTGTTATACATAATTATTAGTAACAAACTACTATGTTCACTAATGCCTGATTATTATAATCGTGTTGCATTCATTTCCCTTACACGTCTTACGTCCAGGCACACCATTTCTCTCCACTAATACTAGCAGCGAATATTTTAGCAGCCGATTGTCACATCACTAATCTTGGACTGACTTGTTTGGTGTGTGCAACAGGAAATATTTTGCTTTTGGAGAACAAGAAAAATAGGTTTATTTGTATTATGCTTATTAATTTATGCAGTTATTCAGTGTCTGGTAAGTTGGTGTTCAAGAAAAAATATTAATTTTTATTAAAATGTTCTATTATGTTAACGATTACTCATTTATTTCAGTCCTTTGTATTCAGCATGTTGCTATCAAAATAAACCTACATTTCTATGAAAATTGAAGCGCTTTTTTTTGCAGCCCACATTAACTTAAACCTTGTTTATTTGGCCTGCGTTAGCCTTTGAGTTTGACATGCTTGGTGTAGACCCTTTCCCTTTATTGCATTCTTTCATAGTGAAGTGTAAAATAACATAAATGATTTTTTTTAAAATAAAAAAGACCATTTATGCAAGGTATTTATTTGCTGTGAGTCTAAAACATATGCTTCACTTGGTAAGAAAAAAATAACTTGTCCTTGTCTCTTGAATGCATTATAATTCTAATTGTATTTATTGTGTAAATATCCCCTAGAGGACAATGTACCTTTGGTTGCAGAGCAATCATCTTTGAATTTCTTGTTAAGCTTTGTCTGTGTTTTATTTTGTATCTTTTGCTATGGTGATCATTTTATAAAAATAAATTTTTACATTTTAAAAAGTTGCATAGGTTTATAACAAAGCTCCAAATAAAACAAAGCACAACAATATCTGCTATACTTTTTCAAAACTCTGCTTTCTACAGAGACAACCAATTTCAACAGAATTTACCTCTCTGTTTCCAAATACCATGCTTACATACTATGCACTTCTATTACACACACACACACACACACACACACACACACACACACTTGCCTAGAATGGGAATAGGCAGTTTTTCTCTTATGAACTATAGACTTCCCCTTAGAGATCTTTCTAGGTGCTGTTCTGCTGAACTTGAACACTCTCCTCACTTCTCTGGGAGTCCTCATGCTATGTGATATTGGCCTGAATAGGTCCAAAAGTCAATTTGAGAAGAATATCATGCTCAGAAATCTGGAACCTCAACATAGTTTCCGGCTTTTCCTGAGAGAAATTTTAGATACAACTTGCTAATTTGGATGGTGTTATTGTTATTCCGAGTTCATCCTTCTAATTTGAGTCACATCTGTGACTGCTTAGCTGAACTGGGAGCCGCAGCATTAAGCTCTGTCTTCATTTGCTCAGGGGACACATGGTGTGTGTAGGAGCCATCATGCTTTGTTTTTACAAATCAAACTCTTAATTAATTACTGAACATACTGCAATTCACTAATCAAGCTGTATTTTTTGAGACATTTCTGACTGATAAATATCTAGTCATCTGGCTTTGCAATATATCCTCTTGTCCTTGCTTTAGACAAAAATAGTGGGAGTTATCAGAATTTTTTTTTAAATTTGTGATTTCTTCATTATGCATGAACTTTGGAGAAAATAGTTTTCCATAGAACTTTGTCTGTATTCTTCTGGTGAGAAGCAGTGTTTTTGAGTCAAAGATTATGGCTCTGCAACCAAAGGTACACTGTCCTTTAGGGGATATTTGTGCAATAAATGCAATTAGAATTGCAATGTATTTGAGAGACAAGAGCAAGTTATTCTTTCTTACCAAGACACGTGCAGCATACATTTTTGAGTCATATTTTATGAAAAATCATGAAAGCCTTGGGTGGGTTCAAATTTTGGCTTTGCCATTTCCAGCTGATTGAACTTTAAATCTCAGTTTCTTATTTCTAAAATTTTTTTAACATTAAATGAGAAAAACTACAACAAGCACCTATTGCTGTGCTTGGCATGTAGTGAGCATGGACATTTCTTATCATTCATTCATTCATTCATTCACTCACTCACTCTCACAAATGCTTATGGATTACAGACAGTTTCCTAGGCTCTTCAGCATGTAGGAAACAGTGTCAAGCAAGACAAACATAGCACCATTTCACATAAAGCTTACACTCTGGGAAGGAAAATTCCTAATAAACCAGAAACAAACAAGTGAAGTGATTGCACATGTATTATAATAAGTCTCTATGTTGTTTTTAAGTAACTGCATACATTTCTCAGTTTCCATTAGGTGGAAAGCTTTGTGAGAACAGTATCGTATACCTGTTCTTTATCGAGGTCACTATTACGCATATAAGGAAACGTATCTCTTGAGTAAATAAATGAATAAATGCAAGAAAATCTCTGACCTGACTATATTTAGAATGGCTTATTGTTTCATAGCAATATTTTAGTAAGCATATCAGTTACAAAATTAAAAGTATTCCTGAGATGCTTAAAGAGGCAGTATAGTGCAAAGGTCAACAACAATGAATGAGCTGCACTCAAACTTCAAATCGCCATGCCAGTTAGCGACTGTGTGATTTAACCTCTCTGTGTCTCAGTTCCCCCACAAGGAAAATGTGGGTAACAAATACCTATATAATGTAGTTGTCATACAGATTCAAGAAGTGATTTCATCCAGAGCATTTAAGAACAATGGTACATGGACTTCCGTGGAAGGGGTGTGGCTGTGTAAGAGGAGGCAGAACCATCTAAGTCCAGAGGTGGGGGGGTGACGAGGGATCCCAACACTACTGCTCTTTCAAAGAACAAGAGGTCTAAGAAGGAGGCCAAGAAGAAGCAAAAGAAGAGGAGGCATGTGGAGCCAGGCTGGCGGGGCGAGGGCTTCGGGGGCAGCTCTCTTGGGACTCAGTGTCTTGTTCTCCAGCTCTGTCCCAGGCTCAGGGTCTGAGGTGGCTGGGACGACCTCTGACCATAGAGATTGGGACAATCATTAAAATCCCAGGCCCCAGCTGGGCAGACTACTTCCTCTTCCTTTTGCTTCTGTGACAGTCTAGAAACAAGGGGACTGAAACACCCTGTGAGTAGAGGCTGTCTTCGGAGGTTTGTGCAGAAGTTGGGTCAGCTCAGAGTATGTTTTCTTTCTGAATCCCCATGTCCAGCCTTTAGTCACCTGCCTTGGGGATTTACAGTACATTTTAAAGTCATTATCGAATGCTGACAAGCACTGCCCTCTCCCCTTATCTGTGCACCACAGATCTCCTGCTAGTCAGCTCCCTTTGTCTCTGCTTGGGCAGATGGAGCCAGGCCAGGCCTCACCTGTTTGTTTTGGTTAAAATGCCATGGCCCCTGCAGTGTTAGATCTGAGAGATGCCTGGCATGAGAGCCAGCAGAAGACCCAGGCCAGGGTAATGCCTGGTTCTCCTCCAGCAGCCAGAGGATTTTGGTTGAAAGAGGGGATGTTTGTTGGGCCCATACTTTCTGAGCCTCTGAAATGAGGGGCTTGTCAATCCCAGACCAACTTCTTTTCACCCCATTGCAGAACATTCACTGGTACCTTTTGGCTTCCACCTGTTCAGTTACATCTCAACTCCCAACCTCTGCCAATTCTTTCATCCCCTGACCAGTGAGGAAAAGTTTTTTTGAGAAATAAATGTCAATAAATTACCTCGCATGCTGGGGAGGGGAGAGGGGGAGCACCGTGGCATATGGCATGCACTCAATAAATATTATCTATTTTCCTTTAACTAGAGTGCTATTTATCAAACCAGATTCTATAAAGACATGGGAGTTCTTCTTAGGAATATATTCAGGAATATTGTATTTTGTATAACAATTTTAGATTTTGTATTTTCATTTTGTGAAAAATTTAAAAATATTAATGTTAGTGTATTTTGGAATATCTACCAAGCAATTTCAGTGCTCATATTTGTACTTAATGCTTAAAGTTGCTCTCAGTGATCACCTGACATGACAGTGTTTAACTTTTAGTTTCTCAAACTGGGATTCCATATATTCTTGGGAGTTTAAGGATTCTCAAGATTGAAAAATACTATTTTGGAGCATCAAGCATACATGTGTTATAGACCATAATATAAATATCCACAATGCAAAAATCATCTGTCATTCAGCATAGACATATTGTAGCTATCACGCATGCTTTCTCCCTTTTCTTTTGGATTCTGTGTTCAGGGTACATGATAGAATTTTAATTTTTGGCCTTGTCTGTTTGTGTGCCAAGGGGACCTGTGGCTACTTTTGGCCAATGAGTGTGAGCAGATTTTGACATGTGTTCCTTCTGTACCAGAGTGTTTAATTGCTGGTGCAAGACTCTCCAGAACCCACTTTTCAAGTTTTAGCTGTTCATTGGCTGCAACTCTGAGCTTCCCTGCCAACTTATGTTGGGCATGTTAGCATGCATGAGAAATAACGTATTTGTTGATTTAAGCTATTGAGATTTGCATGTTGTTTCTCACCACTGCGTGTGACTAGTATGTACTCTTATTGTGCCTATTGTGTGTAGGACATCATGGTAGTTACCAGTTTCCCAGTGCAGCCTTTTCCTCTCAGTTTATACCCTGTCAAATGCTATTCCTAGAGCCAAGGTAATGTAAGTCTTCTATTATCTTAGACTTGCACTCAACTTGTGATTTCATCAGATTCATATTATTCTCCATCAATGAGGAGAATAATAAAACAACTGCAATCTTTAATTTCCTCACCAGATGTTAGTTAAACAGTAAAGATTTTTTATTCCTCCAAGAGAAGTGGAGAGCTGACACCAAATAAATAAGAAATAATAATAAATAAATATTACCTGGCAAGACGGGTTCTCTCAACCTGATGGGCTACTTTTGGGCTGGATCTCTAGAGTCAGCTAGCAGTGGTTCTTATCGGCAACTTGAGGTAGGTCCAGAGAGCAGTGGTTTCTATTAATAGTGGTTTCTTTATGCTCTATTTTCTGTCGTGATTCTCAGAAAAGGCTCAGAGATCCTTCAGAAGTCATATTTGCCTATGTTACTCTTAGTCACAAGAGACAACTGAGTCTACTGGAGCCAATTTGACGTTCTTTAAAGTAACAGATCTTTTAAAGAGTTTCCTACAGCATCGCTCTGGCAGCAAGCCTTGGTCTAGTGAACTAGTGGGAAAAACAATGGTCTTCTTGCTGTTATTACCATGCAGTCTAATAACATCTGTGCTCTCTCCTAAAATGAAAGTTGGGCCCAATGTCCCATAGACTCTTCCTTATTTCTAAGCTCATTTTCCAACTCCCTTAGAGATATTTTTTCTAAGAAATTGTTTATATTTCAACATTTTCTGTGGCAGGACCTGAACTCAAAGAAAGAGACTTCATGAAAGCCAGAAAATCTACTTCATAAACCACCCCTCCCATATGTTTAGTCCAAATTAGGTACTTTAAAATTTTTCCCCCAAGACATGAAAATAAATTCTAGCTCATATTTAAAAGTCCAAATAAAGCATGGACTTTGATGTGAGATACTCTTTTAGCAACATTTAGACCTTATGTCATATTGATTAATACATTCAATAATTTTTTTTTCTGAAACCAGTATATGCAAGTAAGACACCATATTGACCAAAAGGGGGAGGGAAAATGGAAAGAAATAAGTCTGGAATGTTTGATGGGAACATGGTCAAGAAGGATTTGGAAGAAGTCAAAAAGTTTGGATTTATCGTGAGGGCAATAGAAAACCATTAAAAGACTTGGTGAGATTTGCATTTTTAAATTATCGCCCTGGCTACAACAAGATGGTGGGCTGAAGACTAGGAGTAATGATAGAAATAAAGAAGTTGTTTCAGACATTCAGATAGAGAAGGTGGTGGCTTTGACTTGATGATCAAGAAGGAAGTTTAGTAGGGAAGCACTAATTTGGGAGTCTGCATAGAACTGGGCATTGAGGCCCCACGAGTGGCTAATAGCCCAGGGAGTGTGTGGAGAAGGAGTGTATGGAGAAGGCAGAATCAGGACAGAACCAAGGAGAACATCAGTATTTAAGGGCTTGGTATGAAAAATAACTGATGAAGGAAACTAAGAAGTATCAAAGAGCAGATATGCAAGAAAAGGGTGGTATCACAGAGTCTCAGTAAGAGATGTTTCAAAAATTAGGGTTGTCAAAAACTTATATATGTTAAGGACCAAAAACTTTCCATTGGATTTAGTAACTGGGTTTCTGTTGGAGGAAGCAGTGTCAATGAACCATGGTAGGAAAAATCAAATTTTGAAAGGTTGATGAGTAAAAGAAAGGAAGTGATGTGAATCAATATCTGTAGAAATTTGGCTTTGAAAGAAAAGAAAGAAGAGAATAGCTGGAAGAAAATATCAGCTCAAGAAAATTTTATTTTATTTTACTGCTAATTATAAGGAGACTCTAGAAAGGGAGAGGTAGACCCAGAGAAAGCAGATGGAAGGATTTTCTTAAAGGGACAAGAGGAAATGGGACCCAGGGCACGGGTGGAGAGATTTAGACATTAGGGACACTTCTTCCATTGTAACTTGAGGGAAGCAGAAAGTATGGCTGTAGAAACAGTTAAATTTCTATGTTTGGTAGCATGCAATTAGGGAGTGCTCACCACTTAACTATTTTTCTCTTGTAGTTGGAGGTGAGACCATCCGTTGAGATTGAGTGGGGAGGATGGGCCTGGAAGTTTGGGGAATGAGTGAAGATTCTTTGTAATGATTGCTCTAAAGTATTGAGGGAGCTGATGATGGAAATATAAAAGGCTTTTTTATATATTGCTTTTTAAAAATATGGGGATGATTAAACCTTGCTCTCAACTGGGGGGTTAAATGAAATATGGAAAGTTATATATGGTTGGTGCAAACTCAATAAATAATAGCTATTTTTATCAACATAGTTTTTCTTCTGTTTTGTACCACAACACTAGCTTTTATTTATAGTTCTACTTCTTCCTTAAAGTGTGATCTATTTAATTTCTTTTAGTTATTCTTATTCATTCCACTTTTATCTTTTCACTTCTATCTCTTTCAACCCTTTCAGCTTGGTGATTTTACTCAGCGCCTTCTTAATACAGTCCCTTCTAAGGTATGTATCGCCTTCTGATTCTTTGCCTCTAGAATAGGTCCTCACCTCTCTCCTGAGCTCCTCAATAGAAGCCAACTGATATCAAGGCCGGGAAAAGCCATGAGCATTCTGTAGTTTAACACAGCTTATTTGTAAGTGAAATCCTAATAATGACCCTGTGTTCCAATAGTATGCTTCTATGAAAATAATCAAATGGAAAAAAGGATCAGATTGAATACTGATAATACAATGAAGCTGAAAATCTTAGAGATGTCTATGGCTCTAGCATGAAAAATAAGGTTGTTATTTTGTCTTTTATGTTTTTGCAATGACCAGCCCATATCTTAGGTCATTCTGTTTTTAAAACTTATGTGTAACAAAACACGACTGTATCCTCCACAGTTCTCCCTCTTCCACTGTTTGAGCTGCTATCACACAAACTCTTGCCCACTTCTCTAGTGCCTTTCTCCCCAACTTGAGCTCTTAGCTGTAGCTCCTGACCTTCCCTCCATGTTCCATGTCTGGCCTCTCTACATATAGTTTGTAATTTGAGAACATGGAGCAACCACCCTGCCTGTCTCAGTTTCTTCTCCTCAGTTATTATCATGGCTAAGCTTTTCCCATTTCCCAACCCCAGGGCCCACCCATGTCCTCTTCACCTATTGCTACAACTAAGTGAGTAATATGAAACTGAACACTTTATAAGTGAGTGACAGTAAAAATGCCCACAATAGATGGCTACTCAACACCACAGAGAAACTAATCTTCCTCTTCAAGAAATGATAAACTCTTCCCATTGACTGGTGATCCAAAACAATATTTGATGAGGTGGACTGTGCATATGTCAAACTCTAAAACTTTTACAACCTATGCCTTGACTGCATTTTTAGGGGTATCCAGTATATACTTCAACTGGGTTATTAAGGCAGTGCAGCTTCATTGCTGCTCACTGCACAGGAAATCATATGAAAGTCTGTTAAAACTTTAGAAGTATGCAAGGCATGTGTTTGAAGCCTGGCAGAGAGCACATGTAGACACACCAGAAACATCATCAGTGAAGTTTGTTTGAAAGAGACTGAGGATGCAGGTACAAAATGGCTGAGTGATTTTTTTCTTCTTCTGACCAACAGAGCTGCTCGTTAGCAACTTGAAAGGATGCCTAGATCCAAAATACTATTAAACAAGTGTTTCTTCAATATGAGATCATTATGTTTCTCTTCTAAATCCAAATACTAATTGCAACCTTGCTGTGAGCATACAATATTAAGGCCATCATAGCCATGGCAACAGAATGCAACATGAAGTGGAATCCTATCATCTGCGCAGCGTTGCTAGTGGTTTGGGTGGCAGACTAGCACTTTCTTACAGTATCTCTCATGTTCAACTCTAAAGAGGGATTGCATTGCATACCTTTAGGCAATTTTACCATCCAGATTCTGTTATCTTTGAATGTTTTGTATATCTCTGTAATTAATTTCAATACAGGATGGCTTGTTAATCCACAGACAAAAATACAGGCACAAATTAAAATTTCAACAGGCACTTTACAATGGCCATTTTCATTTCAAAATTAAACCCATAATGAAAACTTTTCTGTACTGATAATTGGACTGATTTTTAACTCCCGATGATAAACATCTATGTAAATAGCCTCCCAAAGATTTTTTACACTTAAGAAAAAAAAATCCCCTTAAATGAGCTGCTTAAAGTCACCTTCTCTGCTTTGCATGATAATTATAATGCAAAATAATAAACAGCACAGAGCAGGAGTACAACACGGCTAAGATGATAGGGTGCCATTTATTTGAAGATAATTAGGCATTTAAAACCTACCAATACCAATTTTAAAACCTACCAATTAAAACACACACAACACAATGCGCTTACAGTAAACTCATTGAAATAAATTCCCATTCGCCTTTCTGTGCTTTCATTACAAAAAATGTCCACAGCTTGTGCAGCCCCATGGACTCTGTTTTTGTGTGTAGGAAGTGAGGTACAGATTAAGAGTTCATAACCCAGCCTATCTTTCTATAAAAACAAAAAAGTGTTTTGTAGAGACTTGCTGTAAACATCTGAACCATATGCCATTGTTAAAAAAGAAAGAAAACAATTGTGTTGGTGGAACCATTTATTACTATTAGGAAGACTGAGGAATGCACAGAGCTCCATATTCACTTTCTCCTAGTTGATGCTGGGAAGGGCAAAGGAGACAATGAGATCTGCCATCAACATTCCAAGGTAAGTGTATTGGGCTTTTCTTTCATTGTTAATGAAACAAAATTTAGCTTCTCAAGAATTTACCTGACAATGAACCATGAAATACATGTGAAAGCAGCAAAGAGGTCATGTAGCTTTCCCAAATATATAAACCATGACATGTCATTTAGACTGCAAGAAAAATTTGATACTTGAATGATAAAGAAATATCTAGCAGCTAGGTCAGTAGATAATTTTTACTATCATTTGTGCTGCATCCATTCATTTATTCGCTCCTTTATTTAGCAAACATTTACTCACCTACTTTGTGTTAGGCACTATACTAGATGCTGGCTGTCCAAAAAAGAATCCAACTCTCAAAGAGATGAAACATATATATAAACAAATAATTTTGGTAAAATAGGAAAAAATTAGGCATGAATTCTATACAAAGTGCACTGGAAGCAGAAAGGAGAAAAGGACTTCATCTGCTGCTCTAAAGGAAGATTTCATAATAATGAGCAATGTTGGAATTAAGTGTTGAAAGATAAGCAGGTGTTTATTGGAGGATGAAGAGAAGAAAATAGGTAGAGAAGTGTGGGGTGGGAGCTCTAGGAACTGGAGACAACAAGACATTGGATTTTGGTTCCTACGAGAACTTATGACTAGAACATATAGGGTGTTCATCTGAGGGGTGTGGTGTTCAGTGTTTCCCTGTTTCCATTTTCAATATAGCTTACTTCTTCAACCTGGTCTGCAAAGCCTTTCCTACTAGATTAGGGGGTAAAATTGTTGAGTTAATAACTGTAAAACTCAGAATTATTTCAAGCATGGCTGGCATGAAATGATCAGAAGAATCTGTATCTCTTGGATTTCCTCAATGTTGGTTCCATTCTCAAGGCTACACTTTATGAGCCACCCAAAAGTTGCATTTGTACAGGGATGATTTCCCCCAAAGTAAAAACTAGGATATTGTCCCTGGATTGTTTATGAATTTCCCAGATCCATTTATTGAATAATCAGTGTTGTTTTATATATACCAAAAATTGAAACAGCCAATGTTCTTGACTATATATTTGGTTGAATTCATGAATTAAGTAATTCAATAAATATCTATTGGGTGCTTACATGTGTCAGGCAGTGTTTCAGTGATTAGTGTATATATACTTGACACCTTTTTATTTTTTAAATCTTTGCAATTTGTTTTATTGTCTGTTGAGTCAATATTTCACAATATGTGGAACATACTTCTGAGGGTACTGAGATTAATTTAGACCCAGAAATGAAAGATGTTGGATCAAGCAGTGTGAATTCCCCCACCCCTTTCAGTTCTCTTTTAATCCTTTTAATTATGTCAGCAGAAAGTCTGTCTAGTACCTGTAACATCCTTCTTAACAAAGAGGGCTTCTGGTAGGCTCGATGCTAGCCAAAGTTTAGTGACAGTGTTTTATTTATTTCACAAAGCTTTTAACCAGACAACTTTTATGTAACTTTTAAATATATTTGGTTTATTATAAAAGTTTTTATATCGAACTAATTTATTTTTATTTATACAATTTTATTCTATTAAAGGCAAAATAACTGACTTTACAGTTCTATTACTGGTATGAAGTCCCTTCTTTTATTTTTTTAGTTTTTTATTTTATTTTATTTTTTAAACTTATCTTTATTGTTTAAAATATTACAGATGTCCCCTTTGTTGTTGTTTTTTTCCATGGACCCCCTCCACCCAACACCTGCCCCTCCCAAGACTTCACCACACTATTGTCTGTATCCATGGGATATGCATATATGCATACAAATTTCCAGGTTAATTTCTCCCCACACACCCGCTTTCCCTCTGAAATTCATCAGTCTGCTCCATGATTCTTGAAGTTATTTAAGTAATAACATACAAACTGTATAAAGAGTTGAAATAATTAATTTTATCAGTGATGTGTGAATAGGGCAAAAATTGTGAGGGCAAAATGTAAGCAACTGAAATTTGGAATATACCATAATAGGTAGGATACCCAGGCCATTCTAAAATTTTTCATATACTTCTATGGGTGTGTGTTCATTTGTTCATATACTCTTTTTTTAAAATTTTGTTTTATTGCTTGAAGTATTACAAAGAGTATTACATATGTCTCTTTTTTTTTCCTCCTTGACCTTCCCCTGGCCTCCCCTACCACCCAGTGTCTTGTGTCCATTGGTTATGTTTATATGCATGCATACAAGTCTTTAGGTTGATCTCTTACCCCCTGCCCCAACCCTCCCTGGCCTTCCCGCTGTAGTTTGACAGTCTGTTAGATGCTGCTCTGCCGCTGTATCTATTTTTGTTCATCAGTTTATAATGGTCTTTATTATCCATAAATGAGTGAGATCATATGGTATTTTTCTTTCATTGACTGTCTTATTTCACTTAGCATAATGCTCTCCAGTTCCATCCATGCTGTTGCAAATGGTAAGAATTCCTTCTTTTTTTACAGCTGCATAGTATTCCATCGTGTAGATGTACCACAGTTTTCTAATCCATTCATCTGCTGATGGGCACTTAGGCTGTTTCCAAATCTTAGCTATGGTAAATTGTGCTGCTATGAACATAGGGATGCATATATCCTTTCTGATTGGTATTTCTGGTTTCTTGGGATATATTCCTAGAAGTGGGATGACTGGGTCAAATGGGAGTTCCATTTTTAACTCTTTGAGGAAATTCCATACTGTCTTCCATAGTGGCTGCACCAGTCTGCATTCCCACCAGCAGTGCACGAGTGTTCCCTTTTCTCTGCATCCTCTCCAGCATTTGTCCTTTGTTGATTTATTGATGATAGCCATTCTGACAGGTGTGAGGTGATACCTCATTGTTGTTTTGATTTGCATCTCTCAGATGATTAGTGACTTTGAGCATGTTTTCACATGTCTCTTGGCTTTCTGAATGTCCTCTTTTGAAAAGTGTCTATTTAGGTCCTTTGCCCATTTTTTTATTGGATTGTTTATCTTCCTTTTGTTAAGTTGTATGAGTTTCCTATAAATGTTGGAGATTAAATGCTTATCAGTGATAACATTGGCAAATATGTTCTCCCATGCAGCGGGCTTTCTTGTTGTTTTGTCATATACTCTTTATAATAGCTTTGTCAAGTTCTAATAAACCTCATTGATATCTATTGTAACTTAATTATATATATAAGTTAATATATAAATGAAAATTTCCCTTGTTATATTCAGTCTTCTTTTTCATGAACAGGGCTCAATTCTTTATTTAATCAGATTGTTTATGTACCTTGTTAAGATTCTATCATTTTCTTCATTAAGTTCCATATATTTCCTTTTAATCATATATTCAGGTATTTTATTATTTGTTGTTGTTAAGGAGGATTTAAAAAATGTTTTTAATTTAAACATTACATATATATGTATATATATGTATATTTTTAATTTAAACATTACATATATGTATATATATACATATACATATATGATATAGCTGTTGCTTTTGTATACATTTGTATCCAACCATCCTTCTAAATTATTTTGTTAGTTGGAATAGTGTTTTGTTTCATTCTCACTTTTTTTCTGGGCAGACAATCTTATAATTTACAAATAATGATTTTTTTTTCCTTGCCAGTAGTTACTACCCTTATTTCTTTTTTCATTGCATACTATCTAGGACTTTCCAAATAAGTCTGATAGTGGTGATAGTAGATTCCTATTTGCACTTTATGGGAATGCATCTCTTTTTTCACTACTAAGTACCATGTCACATGTTGGTTTATGATTGTTCTTTAGTTTGTTTTTTGCCATTCAAGGAAATGGAAAATCCTTCTATTTCTAGTTAATAAGAATTATAGACGCACAACTTTCTATTTTTAGAATACAGCTATAATTTTAATATGTAAAGTATTGTGTTTGCAGATAATACTGGCCAGAATTAAGACTCTGAATTTATTTATTTTTTGAATTTTTAATTTATATTTTTTAATTACAGTTTACTTTCAATATTATTTTATATTGGTTCTAGGTGCATAGCATAATGGATAAACAATCATATACTTGACAAAGTATTCCCCTTGATATTACCAGTACCCACCTGGCACTGTGCAGTTATTACAATATTATTGACTATGTTCCCTATGCTGTACTTTACATCCCTGTGACTATTTTGTGACTACCAATTTGTACTTCTTAATCCCTTCACCTCTTTCACCCAGTCCCCATCCCCTTTGACAACCACCAGTCTGCTCCCTGTGTCTATGAGTCCAAGACTCTGAATTTAAATTTAAATTGGTGCTAGAAATATTTTCAAAATTGCCAATTTGATTGTGTTCCACTTCACCTGCAACTAGACTTAATATGTGGCAAAGTCAATCTTAACAAATATTTTGTTTTGTTTTCTCCCAGTATTTTATTGTGAAAGTGCTTTTACTTTGACAAAAACATTTTTGTTAAAGTACAATAATTATCCTCTAGATTTAACTATAGTTAACATTTCACACATTCATATGTGTGTGTATATACATATATATATATATATTCTTTTTAATTGAAAAATATTTATGAAATAAAATTTTTGTGAAAAGGCCACTTGGAAGATTATATGTCAAGAAGGTAAACGTTCTTTTCTTTTGAAAAATTAGAATTTTAAAAACTAGATTAGAATTTACAGATTATTGAATTAAAACACTTTTATTTTACAACCAGTAGAATTCTATGGAGCAGCGGTTCTCAGCCTGTGGGTCGCAACCCCTTTGGGGGTCGAACGACCCTTTCACAGAGGTCGCCTAAGACCATCGGAAAACACATATATAATTACATATTGTTTTTGTGATTAATCACTATGCTTTAATTATGTTCAATTTGTAACAATGAAAACACATCCTGCATATCAGATATTTACCTTATGATTCATAACAATAGCAAAATTATAGTTATGAAGTAGCAACGAAAATAACTTTATGGTTGGGGGTCACCACAACATGAGGAACTGTATTAAGGGTCGCGGCATTAGGAAGGTTGAGAAGCACTGCTATGGAGATTAAATGAGCAATTTTGTTGACTCTGATTTGTTTTTAAGATCCATTTGCAAAAGTCATCAATTATTTATTTCATATTAGTCTATTAGTTAAGGAAGGAAAAATGTCTTATTTATTGTTTTTAAATTAGCATATGAAGTTCAATCAGACTTTATGCTTATTTTTTATTATATTATGCAGTTATTAATAGTTGGTGGAACAAAGCAAGGAGCTTTGTCTTTGTTTTACTGGCTTTGAGGTATTTGTCAACTATTGTGTTAAGGATAACATGTGATTGTCAGAAGCTCATGCACTTGAGTAAGAAGAGAATTTGGAGTTTGGAAGAATCTATGTAGGAAACAAAAGAAATTTTAAAAAATTAAAAGTTTCTCTTAAAATGAAGGGGAGAAGGAAAAAAACTTCAATGTGTGCATCAGCATCAAATTAATGGTTAAATTTACTTAGAAAACTTTTATAATTTTAAAACATAGGAAAAATAAGAAGTCATTATAAAGAGAAAAATGATCATTTATTTTCTTCATCTTTTAAAAAATATACAAACATGCAGACCTTTCACTCACAGTGTAAAAAAAAATCACTGTCAGGCATAAAGGTGAGAAAAATGGATTTTTTCTTTCACTATGCATCTCAATGCCACATGATTTCCTAGACCTTTTTTGTTGTTGTCTTCAAAATTAATGCTCACTGAGTAATAAATAATAGGTTAGATAAATAGAGAAATAAATTTTCACATACTAAGAAAACCTGAACTATTTCTGCTCACCAAAACATTTGGATATTAACAGTGCTTTAAATATTAAATTAGCAGGCAATAACAGGTTGATTCTACCATGATTTACTTAAATTATTTTTACATATCTTCATAATTATGCTCTAAAAGTGAAAAATATAAGACAAATTAAACGTGGAAATTTTATTAAGTGTAAATAATAGTTCATATTTAATTGAGATCACATCTTTAATCTTATTTTTTCTCCCACCAATGGCTCATTTTTATTCTTATTATCTTGTTTTCAGTACAGAATTATCACCCACTGGTTTTCAATTACAGAGATGCCCATATTGATTTCTCTCTTGATTTTAACTCACAACTGAAAAATTACTCATTTAGTCCTGTAAAGCTATATTCTGTAGCTAGTTTAAGCTCTTTAAAAAAATTATGTGAACTCAAAATACAGAAAGATAAAACTCATAAACAGAACTGTTCAGTTATATGAAACTATTGGGAAATAGACTTTAAATTATTTTAACTCATATCACTATTAAAATGTAAGAAGACAAATAGTAATCAAAAATGTCATCACCATATGGAGAAAAACTTGATGTCAGTCACAGCATTTATAAAGAACAGGTGGCGTTTAAGCAATCAAAAGCCCCTTATGGAATTATACAAATGTAACCTAAATTCCATAGATCTGTAGTAGAGTGATGTACATAAATTAGACAAAAGAACTTTCATTAACACATACATTTTATGTTGAGTTTAATTTCCAAAATTTCAGAAGCAATGAAAATATTCTCTTGCATATGACATTACTTCTACAATCTCTAAGGAAGTAATTGCATCTTTTGTTTCCTGTTAAAGACTGTGCATGTTATTTATTTTAATAGGGATCCACATATCTGAAACCACAATAGGTGCTATTTTTTTTAAAGATATTTTTATTGATTTCAGAGAGGAAGGGAGAGAGAGAGAGACAAAAATATCAATGATGGTGAGAATCACTGATCAGTTGCCTCCTCCACCTCCCCCTCCCCCCCCTCCCCCCCTCCCATCAAGCCCACAATCTGCACATGTGCCCTGACCTGACCAGGAATAGAACTGCAACCTTCTGCTTCATAGGTCTATGCTCAACCACTGAGCTAGGCCAGCCGGGCACCATCATAGGTGCTTTGATACTATTCTCTGTCTCAAAGATCTGGCAACAGGAATGAAAGGGGGCGGGGGGGGGGGGGGGGTGGGGTGGGTACTGGGGTCGGTCTGATCTCAAAGACCATCCATCAGCTGAGCCATTGAGAGCCTGACTGGTCCAGAGAAGTATCCAGCCACAGGATTTGCTATCCAGAGAAACTGTTCTGAATCCTTCAGTCTGAGAACAGTGCTAAGTATACAAATCATAAACCAGAATCAATTTTTCTGAATTCAAATATTACACAATTCATAGGAAGATATTTGGGAGATAAAGAAAACTATTTGGAGCAAGTGAAAACGTGGAAACAAAACCAAGACTTCAAAATGTTTTAAGAAGAGCAGATTGATATTTTGACCTGTGCTTTTGCAGTACTCTCATAAGAAAATCTCTTTATACTTTGGCATTTCCAAATAATATTGATGGTTATGCCCATTATAATTGAAATAAAATTCTCATTTTGAAAAAATACCCTGGGGTTATATTTCATTTGAGGTCACCTATCTGACTTGAGGAGAGCAATTAGTGGCTGTAGATTTTCCACTGTTAATAGGTGAGCCTTGTAATTACCTCCGAAAGGAAATTCCCCTTTCGAAGTTCTTCCACATTAATCTAATTTCTGGAATTGAGTGACTAGTGCAAAATCCCAGATGGCGGACTAGCGTGCTACTGACTCAGTTTGTTTCACATTTTTATTCAGAATTCACATAAATGTCAACTTTCCATTAATTTTTTTTTCTCTGATAAAAAAAAATTCAAGGTTAAATTTTTTGAAAAACACACACACAATTGATTATTTTTTTTTTTACTGCCCAGATATACTAACAACTCAAGTATAAAAATCAGAACTAAGTTGCTTGTATTTTTTATGCATTTTATTGCTTTTATGTCTACTTTTTAAATAAGAATATTAAAAAATATGGTAGTTGCATTTGAATTCCCTGATTTTTTGATGCCTTCTCTCTGCTTAAATTGTTACACCAACCATAGACTTACAAGGTAGTTGATATTGCTAAAAGATGCAGATTAAATGTTATTTCCCACATACAAAATCACTTTAATCATTAGGAATCATTATTATTAACATTTCCGCATACTGATTCTGTACCTCTCTTTGGGTGCTTGCCACTTTCTGTCTGGCTCAGTGTACATCTTAATAGCGCCAACGGAACCTCTGTCAGTCCCCTGAGAAAGGGATCAGGACCTTGCTTATGTCTCTATTTCTATGCTGTGTCACACAGCACCTGGCACGAAATAAACTCAATAAATATCTATTGAATAAATAGAAAGAAAGAATGAAGGAAAGTATCTTACATTTGCCCCATATATTCTCTGCAGGGTTCTATTTTAAAAATGTATCAAATCAATTATAACTATTCCTTCAGCAATGAATGGATTTGTCATTCAGCTTCTAATTTGGGGATAACATTGGATATCAGTATTTAGGATACATATTTTTACAACAGAAATATCTTTATTCATGTTTCTAGTTTATTGAGGTAGCTTCAGCTTTAATGTAATTTTTTAATCTGTAAGATGAGTGTACTACTTCCTACCTAATATATTCATTAGGAGGAGATAAGTGGAGGAGATAGGGGCTGTTCCTAAATTATATCAACCATCTTCTAAATAATCTAGGGCACCCAGAGTTGCTAAAATATAAGTAAATAAATACAAAAATGAAAGTATAAATTATATAAAGCTAAACCAGAGAAAATTGAAGACAGGAATATACATTTTCCTATTGAAACATAAAATAACTAACTGTTGATGCTTATTTAGAATTTACAATTATTCAGAATGCATGGTGCTAAGTGCTTTACTTACAATTTCCAACTTAATTCCAACAATCATCCTATGCTATGTAATAGTAATAATAATACTATTATTATCCCTTTGTTCCAGATAAGAGCACTGCAGTTTACAGAGATTAAATAACACGTTGGAGGGTGATAGATGATAAGCAGCAGGATAAGGATTTAAACCGAGGTATATGTCTCACCTAGTGTCTTCATTCTTTACTTTGCTATATGGTCCCTATATGGTGTGTGAGGTTGCTGAAAACACAGCCTGACTAGTGGGAGGCGTCATAGCCAATTAAAGATACCAATGTTTATTTACTATGTTAGATCTTCCTTCTTTGTTCACCCATAAACATAGGGCACTCAATGCCATTTGATTGTCACTGAAATTTCAAATAAAATCTCTCTCTGGAAATGTGCTTTGAGGTAAGAGATTATACCAAAGGGTATAGAGCTGGTACCCCCTAAGAAGAAGGAAGAATTTCAATCCTTCTGTAAAGTAACCTTTTTCTGGTTATCGGGGATCTTCCCCCACTGGGTTCAAAGGGCCCCCCTCTGCTTTGCTGCACAATTTCTTCAGCATTGTGCAATACTTAAAGAAAAGACCAAGAACATATCATTGCCTTGGAAACTGCTATGGAATTTGACAGACTGTAGGTTGTTCAGAGCAAATGTTCTGTTGCTGCACGGAGTCCATGCAGTAGCAATGACTGGCAAAGTGGCTGAATGCTCATCTGCTAATCTTGATGTCAACTTAACTTGTCATCCCTGCCCTAAGGATAGGGTGGGAAGTTGGTCTTGTTTTGCTTTCTTTAAATAAGGACAGTTGAATGATTTCACTCCCAACTGTCAGTGATGAAAGACAAAGATAAGGGCTCAAGAGAAACAGCAGCTTTCGGGAGATGAGAATTTGCAACCTGTATTTTTAATAAGTGAATTCTAACAGCATAATCTTGGGAAACTATACTGCTTGTTTGCAACATAATTGTGAATCTTACACTGCATTTGTAATAGCAAAAGGTATGGGGGTAGGGTGGGGGGGTGGTGTGTGTGTGTGGAACCTTCCAGATTCAGAGAGTGTCACTCACTGTGGTCCTTCCTAATAAATGTCTGGGAAAACAGATAAAACTCTGTAAAATAGGAGGGAAAAATTAAGTAAGAAATGAAAGTAGGAAGTCAGTCCTTAGGAGTTGTTTCCCAAAAGGCAAATGCTACTCTGGCTAGTTACAGCATTTTATTTATTTGTTTATTGGTGGAAACACTGAGAATAAAAATAAAAGTAATCCTTTTGTGATCCCGTTTGGCCGTGACAGATTCCTTCAGTATTGCCATAGTAACTGAAAGAAGTGCATTTATGAATAGACTTAGATTTCTAAGGCTTGAGTTTCCTGTCAAGAAGAGAACAGAGGGTGGAGAAAACAGGGGAGTCAAGGCAAAGGGAAAGAAAGCAGACTGAGGTGTTGATTCCCAAACTCTCCCATGTGCACTGTGCAGGCAGGCGCACACCAGGTCAAGAAAATCTCGCCTCCTTTGGCCGCCTGAGATTTTCAGATGTTGAAATTAGTCCTCTTTCAGCAGAATAAGTTTAGGTGATTTTTTTTCCCCCAGCTCCTTTTGATGCCAGGAAGGTGGAAATAATACTCTGGATTTTCAAAATGTAGAAGTAGAATCCCCTCAGATGTGGTTAGATAAGGACGTGGGACAGAGATGACAATTGCAAATGCTTGTGGACAAGTAACACACTTAGAAGTGAAATGGCTCCGATTAAAGAAAAATCAGCCCTAACCGGTTTGGCTCAGTGGATAGAGCATCGGCCTGCGAACTGAAGGGTCAAGGGCATGTACCTTGGTTGCGGGCACATCCCCAGTAGGGGGTGTGCAGGAGGCAGCCGATCGATGTTTCTCTCTCATTGATGCTTCTAACGCTCTATCCCTCTCCCCTCCTCTCTGTAAAAAATTAATAAAATATTTTTTTTTTTTAAAAAGAAAAATCACCCAGCCACCTTGTCCTACTTTTCATTTGCTAAGTGTCTTGAGCAATATTTTAAGAATGATAATGATAAAACCAAGGATGAAAGAAAGGTGATAAATGAACATGGACACTGAGCTATGCCAGAGAGAACAGGGTGGTGGGGACGACAGCGGAGAGCACAGGCCTCCGATGGGCAGCTGCCATGCGATTCCAGCTAGTTTCTGGCAAAAAGGAATGTGAGCTCCTTGCTGCCAGATCTTCCGATTTTTCAAGAGAAGCTGGAAGTCAGGATTTTTTACATGAAATCTTCTGATGTTTTAGTTACACTCAAAAGTTTTAAAATACCATTAGGCCAAAGAAAATATGCCTAGAAATTACAGTTAGCTTATAGATGAACGGTTTGTGACTGAGTCTGAGTCTAAACTCTTAGTCATAAGCATGAGCCAGTGGTAACAAGGCAGTGGCCGGAGATAGAGTCAGAAGATGGAAATGGGCAGAGGGGATGATGTCATAAGAAGTCCAGACCTATGACCACATGGAGAGACAGATACTCCTCATCTCCAGAGCTTGAGATAGAAAGCAGACGCTCTGGGCTTCACTTTTTAATATCCAGGATTTGTGGAGGGCTTGCTCGATGTCGGAAAGTGTGCTAACCAGGAAGGTTTGCCTGTTTGATTTTTTTGTGATAAAATTTGTATTAAGCAATAATTAACACATCTAGGATTAGACATGTTCACACATATGAGATTATAGGGAGCATATACATAAAAGTTAAGAAATAGCAATAAAATGAGCACCCATCTATTCACATCCTAGTTTACAAAAGAGAATATTATGAGGATTTTTGGATGCTCTTTGTATGTTGGTCCTCATTTATATCTCTCTCTCCTGCCCAGGTATAATAGCTATCCTGAATTTTGTGAAAATAGCTCCCTTGCTCTTTTTTCTTTTAGTTTTTATAGTCTTGTGTGGTTGTTTCTGTTTGTTTTTATATGGTTATTTCTACTATAGTTGTTTATAGTATAACATAATAAATATACTTTAGAGTACCATATGTGCATATATATTATATTAGAGGCCCAATGCACAAAATTCATGAAAGGGTAGGCCTTCCTTCCCCCAGCTGTTGGCTTCGCAGCCCGAGCTTCACAGCCCTGGCTGCCACCTGCACCCACCTTGGCCTGGAACTCCCATGTCCGCTGCCACACACCACCTGCCCCCCCATTCCCCAGTTCTGTGGAGCCCTCCAATCAATTGCCCCACAGAGGGTGGCCTGGGCCTCCCTCTGCAGGGCGATTATGGGGCAATGGCGGGGCCCCCAACCAATCGCATCACAACAGCCTTGGCTGGCCGGGAGCCAGTGTGTGTCAAAGCATGGTTGTCTGGATGGTCGCTCTGCTGTTTGGCTGTTCGGTCAATTTGCATATTATGCTTTTATTATTATAGATATACTATATTATTGTTATGATATATTTTTATAGTTGCCTTATTAAAAATAAATATTTTTATTGATTTCAGAGAAGAAGGGAGAGGGAGAGAGAGATAGAACATCAAATATGAGAGAGAATCATAGATTGGCTGCCTCCTGCACACCCTCCCCTGGGGATCGAGCCCACAACCCAGGCATGTGCCCTTGATCGGAATTGAATCCCGGACCCTTCAGTTCACAGGCTGACACTCTATCCACTGAGCCAAGCGGGCTACGGCTGTTATGGTTGCTTTTTATAAGCATTCAGTTTTTCCCATATTTGAATTCTGCATAAATTGAATCATACTCTGTATATTTCTCTAAAATTCTTTTGAAAAAATTAAAGTATAGTTGACATCCAATAGTATATTAGTTTCAGTTGTACAACATAGTGATTTTACATTTATTTATTTTTTACAATGTGATCACCACACTAGGTCTCGTAACCATCTGCCAATATC
Source organism: Myotis yumanensis (assembly GCF_028538775.1). Taxonomy (NCBI): domain Eukaryota; kingdom Metazoa; phylum Chordata; class Mammalia; order Chiroptera; family Vespertilionidae; genus Myotis; species Myotis yumanensis. The sequence continues at coordinate 180,678,255 of NW_027223754.1, forward strand.
CCAAGTTATTCCAATATTCTTCCTGTGGTCGGCAAACTGCAGCTCGCAAGCCACATGAGGCTCTTTGGCCCGTTGAGTGTGGCTCTTCCACAAAATACTGACTTCTGTGCATGGGCCACGAAGTTTCAATTGCACTGTACATGCACGCCTGCATGTGGTATTTTGTGGAAGAGCGACACTCAAGGGGCCAAAGAGCCGCATGTGGCTCGAGAGCCGCAGTTTGCCAACCACTGTTCTTGACTATATTTCCTGTGCTGTAGAGCACATCTCTGTGGTTTATTTTACAACTGGAAATCTGTACCTCTTATTTCCCTTCATCTTTTTCACCCATGTCCCCACCTCCCACTTCTCTGACAACCATCAGTTTGCTCTCTGTTTCTATGAATCTGTTTTAATTTTGTTGTTGTTCATTTCTTTTGTTTTTTATTTGTTGACTTTTTAATAATAGCCAATTTGATAGTTGTGAGTTTGTATCTCTTTGTTCTTTTGATTTGCATTTCTCTGATGATTAGTGATATTGAACATTTTTTCACATGTCTGTTGGCCATCAGTATGTTTTCTTTGGAGAAAAGTCTATTCATGTCCTCTGCTCATTTTTTTAAATCAGATTTTTTTTAATGTTGAGTTGTATGAGTTCCTTATATATTTTGGATATTAACCCCTTATTGGATATGTAATTTGTAAATATCTTCTCCCCTTCAGTACATTGTCTTTTTGTTTGTTGATTGTTTCCTTCACCATGCAGAACCTTTTTAGTTTGATGTAGTTCCACTTGAATATTTTTGCTTTTGTTTCCTGTGCCTGAGGAGACATATCCAAAAGGATATTGCTAAGAACGATATCAGTGATATATCTTCTAGGAATTTTGTGATTTTAGGTTTTACTTAAGTCTTCAATGCATTTTGAGTTTATTTTTTAACATGTTGTAAGAGAGTGGTCCAGTTTTTTTTCCCCCAAAAAAAACTCTTATTGAAGAGACTGTCATTTCTCCATTGTGTATTCTTGCCTTTGTCATAGATTAATTGATTAGATAAATGAGGATTTATTTCTGGGCCCTCTATTTTGTTTTATTGACCTATTTTTCTGTGCTAGTATTATACTGTTTGCTTGTTATAGCTTTGTAGTACAGTTTGAAATCAGAGAGCATGATACCCTCAACTTTGTTCTTTCTCAAGATTGCTTTGGCCATTCAAAGTCTTTTGTGGTTCTATATAAATTTTAGGAGTATTTGTTCTAATCCTGAGAAGAATGCCATTGGTATTTTGATAGAAACTGCATTAAACCTATATATTGCTTTGGATAGTATGGATATTTTAACAATATTAATCTTTCCAATTCATAAGCACAGCATATCCTTTCATTGATTAGTGTTCTCTTCAGTTTCTTTCTTTAAAGTTTTATAGTTTTCATAGAATAGTCTTTAACCTCCTTGGTCAAATTTATTTATAGGTATCTTTTTATGCAATTGTAAATGGGATTGTTTTCTTAATTTCTCCTTCTGATCATTTGTTATTAGACTAATAAAATGCAATAAATTTATGTATTTTTAAAATTTTTTTTATTGATTTCAGAGAGGAAAGGAGAGGGGGAGAGAGATAGAAACATCAATGATGAGAGAGAGTCACTGATCAGCTGCCTCCTGCACACCCTATTCTGGGGATGAGCCCACAACTCGTGCATGTGCCCTGACCGGGAATTGAACCATGACTTCCTGGTTCATAGGTGAATGCTCAACCACTGAGCCATGCCAGCTGGGCTATATATTAATTTTGTAACCTACAACTTTACTGAATCCATGTAATAGTTCTAATAGTTTTTTGTTTGTTAATCCTCACTCAAGGATATTTTTTCCATTGGTTATTTTTTTAGAGAGAGTGGAAGGGAGGAAGGAAGGGGGAGAGAGAGAAAAAAAAAATTAATGTGAGAGAGACACATGGATTGGTTGCCTCCTGAATGCACTCCTGACTAGGGCTGGGGATTGAACCAGGTACATGCCTTTGACCGGCAATTGAATTTGAGACCCTTCCATGCATAGGTCGACACTCTAAACACTGACCAACACTGGCCAGGGCTGTTTTATTTTTTGTTTTATTTTGTTTTTGTTTTAGTAGAGTCTTTAGGGTTTTATACATATAGTATGGTGTAATCTACAAATAGTGAGAGTTTTACTTTTTCACTTCCAATTTGGATGCCTTTTATTTCATTTTCAATGTTCCAACAATACTCAGGTCATAACTCCCCAGTATTTATTGTTTCCCTCCCCCCCAACCCCCCCAGAATCTCACCCAATGGGTGCAGTTTAGTACTCAAGAGACCTCTAAGCATGTTTCTGGAGCTCTTTGTCTAATTAAGTGCTCTCTGATACTCTGTTCATCAAATTCCAGCGTGTGTGTTTTCTCCATCTTTGTAAACTCCAGTCTCTGTCTTTTGAATGCAGAGAGACTACTGTGCTCTTCTTGGACTCCCTTTCTGTGCTGCCTCTGAATTGAAAGCTTGAGAGGCTCACCTTGCTTGTATCCTTCCTCTGAGGATCCAGTCCTGTGTTGCCTGCTGCCCAGATCTAAAGAGAGGTTCAGGTATTTTGTGCTGTTTTTCAGTTGTTTGTAGCAGGAGTTTTAGGGTGGTACCAGTTCATTCATCATGACCAGACTTTCATGACTTCTTATGAAATCTGAAGACTTCTTTGCTAGCTGGTATGACAAGATGTCCCAGGTTAATCTTATACAGAGTTCTGGCAGCATGTCTGTCATCAGGTTTTTATTTTTTCCCCCTAAGGAGACCTGGTTCCTTTTCTGGGAAATGGTATTTGAAAACCACAAGAAATATGCTAGAGGAATTCATGCTGCCGAGTTAATTTGGTTTCTAGATTCTATCGGTTGCCAGAGCTAGGATTTATCTAGATCTGTATTTATTATCTACAGCTACATCTAGATACACAGTCAATTCATACTATTCTCTCTTGAAACTATCTATCAGACTTTTACTTTATGTCTATGCCAACACTTCTACTATCAAGATCACCACTGTCCTTCTATTTACTAAATCCCATAGACTTCCAATCTTTTATCATTTTCAACATATCAGCAGCTTTTGACACAGTGAATCCCTCTCCCTTGTATTTGAAATACTTTATATTCTTATCTTCCAGAATATATCATTTTCTCCTCTTGGGTAGCTGAAAGGCATCTCATATCTAACATGTCCAAACCTAGTCTCATGATTTCCCTTCTGAAATCTCCTTACATAATCATCTCCACTTTGATATATAGTAACTCCACCCTTCCAGTTTCTCAGGTCAAAACATTGGAACAAGCCTTGACTCTGCTCTTTCTTCTAGACCCCAAATTCCACCCATCAAATCTATTCCTTCTGACTCCATCTTCAAAATATACGTATAGGTTCTGACCACTTTCATCACCACAATCCTAACACAAGTCCCCATTATTTCTCAATTGGATTATTGCTTCCAAATTGTCTCCCTGTTTCCACATGTACCTGCTAGAGCCTAGGCAAGAATAAGGCCATTAAAATGTAAGTCACTTTACCATAGCATGATTCAAAACTCTTCAACATATCCATATCTTTGCAAGGTGAAAGGCCAATTTTATTAAAGTAGCCTACAAGATTCTGCATCTATTACCTCCTCTGGCTTTACCATACTCTCCCCTCGCTCATTCTGCACTGGCCACACTGTCATTCTTGCTATTCCTGGAGCATGTCAAGGATACTCCTATATTAGGAGTTTGTACTTGCTGTTCCCTCCACGTGGTATACTCTTTCCCCAGATGTTTTCATGGCTCATGTTCTTCCTTTTTAGGTCACCTACTCCATAGCATTTGTCACTTTCTATGATTATATATATTTCACTGATTTATTGGTTTTATTATATAGTCTTTGTCACTAGAATCTAAGTTCTGTGAGGGCAAGAAGAATGTGTGGAGTATTGCAGGAATTTAACCAATATTGTAAGGAATGAATAAACAAATATTTACTGAGCACCAACTATGTGTCATGGACTGTGCCACTTGCTAGCACATGCATGTAACATATAATTCCTTCCATCAAGAGAAGTGGAAGAGATAAGTGGTCAATTTTCTTATAAAGCCCTGACACTGGTCTTACACTTCTTTAAATCTAGTCTATAGTTATCCCCACACATTTTTTTAAATCCTCACCTGAGGATATGTTTTTATTCATTTTTAGAGAAAGAGAGAGAGACATCCATGTGACAGAAAAACATCAATCGGTTGCCTTCCCTGACCAGGAATCAAACCTGTAATCTAGGCATGTGCCTTGATCGGGAACCGAACCCACAACCTTTTGGTGTACGGGACAATGCTCCAACCAACTGAGTCACCTGGCCAGGGCCCCACACTTTTTAAAAAGTTTTATGTGTAAGTACCTTTGATATATTATAGCCCTTTGACCTTGAGAAAAACATGCTCTAAAAATAGTCTAGAGGACCAGCTCTGAGAAAGCCAAATTGGGAATTGATGCCACTTCTCTTTGTGGCTTTGGGCAAATCCAAGAACCTTTCTGCTTCTGTTTCCCCAGCTGTAAAATAGGATTAATAGTTCCTGCTTCACAGGAGTCTTTTGAGGATTCTTCCATTCATGTAGTAATATTTATTGAAAATGGTAAGTGCTAAGTAGTATTATGCCTAATTAATTAGGTCCTCGTCTCCCGGGTGTGGGTTATGGTGTCTGGCTGGTCATTAATAAAATATACTGGAAGCTTTGCAGATTTTCCTCTGAGCTCTCCTGATGGCTGCATAAGCAGTGCATGAATTGGGCATCCAACCTTGTAGTTAAATACATACAGCTGTGCTCACATTTATTTAGTTCTCAGACAATACAAAATTGGAAGGTGCTGAAAACACCAGTTAAGAAAGAGAAATACTACAAAGGATTGTAGGGTGGTTAGTAATAAAACCAGGAAATAAAACTAAGACTCAATTTGGATTTTGCCAGATAATGCCGATGGGAATCCTCATACTGCCTCCGAAAAATTCGAATGGTAGTGAGATAATAGTGAAATAATAAGCAATATTGTAACTAGGTGTCATGGATGACATTATAAAGGAAATTATATAAGGATGCAAGATGGCATCACTAATAGATTATATTATTGTTATATCACTTCACAAAAGTGTATTTTTTGAGAATGTTCTTATAATAAAACTGTTATAATCTGAGTTTCCTAGAAAGCAGTGTCTAAGTGCTCTTACCTTAAAATCAAGTGCAAGCCCAGAAAGCAGGAGTGAGGCATTGGCGAAGTGAAGCACAGGAGGAGGGAAAGGCAATACTACACTATTTTACTGACCTGACCATTGCTACATGCAATTGATGACTCAATGCAATGGATGACATCCTTCTGGACCTTCTAAGGAAACATAGTATGGGTATGAGGTCTCAGGACTTGCACTACATATCCATTCAAATATTCCCACCCCTCCCGAGCCTTCTAACCTTTCCTTCCATGCTATGCCAAGGAAGAACTGGTGTTTTGACTCTTGGCCATCTTGCATCCAAGTTTCAAGAGATTATTCTAATAGACTGGTATTAGGGCTAGTTCTAGGAATCCTTGACAGAATATCAGATCTTGAGTGCCCCCAGTGCATAAAAATCTCTCCTATCCAGCCTTATACTCCATCCCTTCTCATCTCCCACTCCCCTCCTGTGTCAGAATATACTATATTAGAGATGGAGGGATGTACTGAAAAGATAGTTTAATACAATCTCTTATCTAATGGAAGAATTCTTCCCCAAACACTGCTTAATGACAATCATTGAGTCACTGTTTGCATAATTCAATGACAAGGTGTTCATCTCTTAAGAAAATCTGTTTCCTTTTCCACTGTGCCTATTAGATAATATCTTATATTGAACTAAAAATTAATTTGCCTATAATTGCCAACCATATTCTCACTTTTATCTTTACTAGTGTTGGTTTATTTGACCTCCCTTCAACTTTGGGCATTATGTCTGAAACTTTTCTTAGAATTCAATCCACCATCAGCTTCTGTGATACCTAATTTTCTTCTTCTATATGTATAGCTATATCCTATCAGGTCTCCTTTGCCAATTCCCCTTCCTCAACTTGTCACTTAAATGACCATATTTCCCAGGTCCCTTCTATGGTCATCTGATTTTTCCCTTTAATATACAAGTATTATGTATCCTCATAAAAATCTCTGACTTCAACTAGCAACTCCCCATCCTCCATCTCTAACCCAGAGCACTCAGAGAGCTCCAGCTCTGTAATTTCAATTCTCTGCTAAACATCTTTATTTGCGTGTATCCCAAACAGAACTCATCTCCTTTTCCTTCCAAATCCCTTCTTCCTGTTGTTACCTTATCTTGGTACATAAAACTATCTAGCCATCATCTACCCAAACCAGAAATCTAGAAACATAATCTAGATGCTTTCTTCCCTCATTGGAATGACCTCGATGTAACCCCCTCCCCCCCGCACCCCGCAAAGGATTTTTAAATTCTTCAAAATCGTTCCACCCAATTAGGTCAGTGCTTATCCTTCACAAACAGATTTTTAGGAGTAAATTCAATGTGTTTAAAACCTATATTTCAAGTCGGTGCCCAACATGTAGGTATCTCTGGCCATTGATTGCCTGCCTGATCATCACTCCCACATTGCTCTATACTTTGTTGAGCTATAACCCAGTCCTCCATGTATCCCCTGTCTTCTAAACCCTCCCATAATGCTCTCTGTGACTGAGAGCCATCAAGGGCCAATTTCAAGATATCATTAAGCTCTTCTGGAAGTATTTCCCACACCTTCATGGGTATATCTGATATCTACCTCTTACTAAAGAATACACTTTTCCTTGCAATTCTCCACCTACCCTGAAATTCTCCATTCTCACTTACATACCTCAAGGTTGAGAGGCTCTACCATGTTCTTGGTTCTTAGGACTAAATTTTGTACATAGTTAACTCAATAACTTTTCTGAGTAAGTAGGCCCAACCCCTTCACCTATGTGGCTGCTTTAATTCAGTTGTTCATCAGTTATAACTTAGATTACTAAAAGCATAGTTGATCTTCATTATTTGTGAATTCTACACTTGAACATTCTCCTACTTGCTAAAACTTATTCAAAACCCCCCAAATCAATATTTTCAGGATCTCATGGTCATTCTTAGACATGCTCAGATGGTGACATATTTGAGCCTCCCAGTGAGCAAGTTCACAGCTGAACAAGGCCATGCTCTGCCTTATTTCAGTTCTCAGACTGGAAACAGGTATCCTTTGGGCTATTTATTTAGTGCTACATTTTTTGAAATGTTGTGCTTTTTTTTTTTGGTGATTATGTCATTTAAAATGACCACCAAGTGTACTTCTGAAGAGCTGCCTAGCATTCCCAAGTGCAAGAAGGCTGTGGTGTGCCTGATGGAGAAAATACATGTGTTAGATTAGCATTGTTCAGGCATGAGGTACAGTGCTGTTTGTCATAATTGTAATGATAATGAGTCAGCAGCAGGGTACATCCAGAAAAAAACAAGGTGAAATGTGTTGATCTGTGCATGAGGTGCTTAGAAAGTGCTCCAGTAACGTCTTTTTTCCTTTCTTATTTATTTATTTTGAATTGAATTTATTGGGGTGATATTGGTTAACAAAAGTATATAGGTTTCAGGTGTACAATTCTATAATACATCATCTTTATGTTGTATTGTGTGTCCACCACCCCAAGTCATGTTACAGTAACATCTATGGTGCATGATGAAGCTATGGAAAACATAGAAAAGTGGATAAATTTGTGGATTCAAGAGATAGCCCTGTACTAAGAAGCAATGACTCAGTATTAGCTAATTCAGTGTTTGTCACAACTTTATAAAGCATAACTACTACAAATAATGAGAATCAATTATACCTCCTCACTGGTCCCAAGGCCTCCAACCTGGCCCCATTATTGCTTCAGGGATCTTTCTACAACTAAAATCTAATCACATCACTGCCCAGTTTAAAATGCTTCAAGGCTCCCTATGGTTTCCGGGATAAAGTTGAAATTCCTTAGTTTTTAGAGTACAGTTCAGGCCTCATTTCCTATCCATGCTCCCACAGACATGTCCTGTCTTCCAATGATCAAAACTACTTGTTGTTCACCAATTCTTTTCTTTTGATTTCCCCATACAGTCACACATACTGTTCCCTCTGCTTGCAAAGTCCTTACTTCCTCCCCTTCCTTCAGCTAGTCCATGCCTCTTTATCTTTCTAGTCTTATCTCAAGTACACTTTTCTCTGGTCCCTTCACGGACCCCATGGACTGATCAAGATGCCACTTCTCTGTGCCCTAGGAATTCCTCCTAGTTTAGCACATACTGTGATGCTTGATTTTCCCTTGTCTTTTTCACTAGACCAAAAAGTCATTCAGAGCAGGAATCAAGTCTTTAAAAAAATATTTTCTTCCTAGTACCAAGGACAGTGCCTGATATATTTAGCATATAGCAAAAGCTAAATATTTATTTGTTCAGTGGTTTCAGAATGAATGAATAAATGGTTTAATGAAATCTCCTTTTTTAAGTATTTGAGGAATTTACAGGTTAAACATTCTAAGTTCATACGACTTTCTCAAGGGACGTGTCATCAAAAATGTTATCCATGTCTTCTAAAAACTGTGGCACATCTGAAACACTTGGACTTACATATGAGATGAGGTATGAAGTGTGTAGAGTAAAATGGTCTTTTAGTTTCTTTGATTAGTATACACTGAATATAAATAAATGAATAAATGAGTGAATACTAATGCAGTGTTAAGATTTCTTTCTCCTCCTACTTCTTTTTTTAAAAAAATTCATTTTATTGATTTTTTACAGAGAAGAAGGGAGAGGGATAGTGGGTTAGAAACATCCATGAGAGAGATGGGTCAGCTGCCTCCTGCATGCCCCCCAGTGGGGATGTACCCGCAACCAAGGTACATGCCCTTGACCGGAATCGAACCTGGGACCCTTCAGTCTGCAGGCCGACGCTCTATCCACTGAGCAAAACTGGTTCAGCGGCTCCTACTTCTTTTATCCACATATCACTCTACTGACTCCTACTGAGGTTGCTATTAATTAAAATCCCTATGTCTTTCTCATATCTATTGCTGGTAAACCAAATATTCTCATTACATGTTTAGAAAGATTATATTTTTCTATTCTGAATGCAGGATTTATCATTGAATTCCTGTTTAACTTTACCCAGCCAATTTGGGTTCATTGTTACACTGTGTACATACTTTTAAATATGAATTTTTTTACATAAAGCATTAGCTATCCTTGACTCCATGACATATGTTTTTACTCACATCAATCATAATACCATTAAACAGACACAAGGACCCTGGGCTGGGTTTTATATCTCAAATCTATCAAAGAAATTTTAGTACAATTGTTTACTTATTAGAAATCCTCCCAACCACATTATTAACTGGCTGAAATTTACAAGTATAGTTATAATGTAGGCTGTACAGTACAGGGGAGACTGTAGGTTCAGAGGAAACCTGTGTTCATAGCCCATCTCCACCTCTACTACCTGGTAACTGGCAAACTACTTAACCTCTCTGAGCCTTCCTTTCCTCATCAGTGATTTATAGATATTGTAAGCTTAGAGGTAAGGAATATGAAATTATGTGGCATATCGTTTATAAATGGCTATGATGAGAGAATTGTTAAAAGCCTTCCTGAAATCTAAATATCTACAGCATCATATTGGAACTTCAACTGTAAGGATGACAAAAAACAAAACCTAAATGACTTTAGCATTCAGGAGGATGTGTGATTTTAATAGAAACTTGACTATTGTTCAGTATTTGTTACTTCAAGTAGCGCAAAGATGCCTTTAAGCACAAAAATTGTAGGTTGAGATTTACTGCTCTGGTCCAATTGATTATTGTTTAATATTGCCCCAAAATAGACTGTGTACTTTGCCCTACATTATTTTTTAAAATATATTTTTATTGATTTCAGAGAGGAAAGGAGAGGGAGAGAGAGATAGAAACATCAATGATGAGAGAGAATCATCAATGAGCTGCCTCCTGCATGCTCCCAACTGGGGATCAAGCCTGCAACCTGGACATGTGCCCTGACCAGGAACAGAACCATGAATTCCTGGTTCATAGGTCAACGATCAACCACTGAGCCCCTCCAGCTGGGCTGCCCTACATTATTAACTAGAGGCTTGGTGCATGAAATTTGTGCATGGGGGGGAGGTCCCCTCAGCCCAGCCTGCACCCTCTCCAATCCGGGACCCCTTGGGGATGTCCAACTGCCAGTTTAGGCCCTATCTCACCTGCCTGCCTGCCTGGTCGCCCCCAACTGCCCCCTCCCTGCCAGCCTGGTTGCTCCTAAGTTTACCCCCCTGCTGGCCTGGTCGCCCCCAAATGCCCCCCTCTGCCCGCCTGGTCTCTCCCAACTGTTCCCCCTGCCCACCTCGCTGGCCTAGTCGCCCCTCACTGCCCCCCCCGCCAGCCTAATCGCCCCTAACTGCCCCCCCTGGCAGCCTGGTCACCCCCAACTGCACCCCCCCACCAACCTGGTCACTTCTTACTGCCTTCCCTGCTGGCCTGGTTGCCCCCAACTGCCCCTTCTGCCAGCCTGGTTGCCCCACGCAGCCTGCTTGTTCAGTCATTTTGTCATCCCTCACTAACCCCCCTGCCAGCCTGGTTGTAGGCAGCCATCTTATGAGGGTGTGAAGGTTAGTTTGCATATTACCTCTAATATATAGAATGTTAATGACAAGGAATGGTGAGTTACTAATCAATGCTTGCATCCCCTGTTTCCAGCCTGACACTAGCATACTTTTGTTATTTTAACATTTCCTGTTAGCACTCACCCAGAGTATTTTTCCTTTCTATTACTCAAGTTGGCTGCTTTCTCTGCAGTTCCCACTGCCCCCCTTACCCTCAGCTCATCCCAATGTAACCTTTAGCAAACAGATACATACAACCTAGAGGGAAGTACTGATTTGATCTTCTATTTTCTCTAGGAGATCGGGCTACCTGTGTTCCTAACAAGATCTAAGAGGCATCTTGGTGTGTTCAGGTCTTAGCAAATCTGAACTGATTCCAAAAGATTGCCATAGTCTTCTCTACATACTTTTAAAAGAGCTTTTACATGAAATTATCTGACACTTTTCTAGGGATTATTGATGAGTACAGCATTACCTTGTATTTGCAATATACCATTTTCCACTTGTAGAAAATCAGGACATTTACCAATTTCCGGTCTTCTGCCCTCACAGCTTCTCTCCAGAAATACTCCATGGCTGCTGCTGACAGAGTTTCTGAGATCACACCTGCAAACTCCCCCTGCTGTTTGAGAATAATTTTCCTGAATCTGGGGACTCAAATTTATTCAAAACAGTGAGGAGCTCTCTCATCATCTCTTCACCTAATTTGGCCATTATTTTCCTCTTAACCATGTTTGTTCTTCTCTTTTTAACTTGAAGAGCATTTTCCTTGATAGAGAAACTAGAAGTAAATTAGGAGATGAGTTGTTTTTCTTGCTGTAATCTGTTAGCATAATAAGATGAAAATCAAACACTGAGCCATTTTTGCCTTGTTTCTTTGTCACTCTAAAATAGCTTTGAAAGTTTTTCCCTCTGGTCTTCGGTTGTTTTACACACTCAAACTTATTTTGTAGTTTGGTTTTCTTGGTGAAATTCTCTGTCGTTATTTTTCTTTTCTATTTTTAGTTATGTGTTCTCTCATTCTTTTTACATATACTCTTTTAAAACATACTTTTATTGATAGATAGGAAGGGAGAAGGAGAAAGAGGTAGAAACATCAATGATGAGAGAGAATCATCCACTGGCTGACTCCCACAACCCCCCCCCCCCCCCCCCACACACACACACACACACTGGGGATGGAGCCTGCAACCCAGGCAGGTGCCTGACCCAGGAATTGAACCTTGACTTTCTGATTCATAGGTCAATGCTCATTCATTGAGCCACAATGACCAGGCTACATGTATTCTTTTAAAACGGGAACCCAATAGCCTAAGGAGTTTCATTCCACCTCTACCTTCTTTTTTTTAAATTAAATTTGAGATTTTTATATTTGAGTGGCTCCCCATCCCACCAACCTGAGCCATGGAAGCAGCTTGATCTCTGGTGGAGCCCACATTCTGAACTTAAGCTGCTACTGGAATGAGCCTTGTAAGCTAGTGTGGGAGGCCTGCTAGACATCTATTTAGTGAGAGACTCAGCAGTTTTGAGGCAGAGAAATCCTATGAGGAGATGGAGACAGACATGTCAGCTTGGCCCAGTAACAGAGCCTCTGATGAAACAGACACTATTTAAGAAAGAAGGAGTGATTTTTTTCATATGATGTAGGGTGGTGGCTGTCACTTGAATCCATTCAGCCTTGTTCTTATCTAGCTCCCAGGGAGAGACAGAGTTCTTAGCTGGTGCAATCAGATACATAGATAAACTTGGCTCACACTCCCAATTCCATGTCATGAGAAAATCCAAATCCCTCTTTTTGATTTCTGTAAATTCCTAGAATTGGGTCATTTTCTGAATACTCCAAGAAGTGTGTGTGGGGGGGGGGGTGGGGGGGGTGGGGGGGGGGTGTAGTTGCAGAGTCTGAATATTCTATAAGCTGCTTAGAGGCCAGAATTAGGGAAATATGAGTTATTATCATTAATGTGACACCTTTGAAATCACAGCATTGTGAATCTGGGGCAGGGGAGGGGAATTGTGGGGTTTTTTTGGTGACCTTTATGAAAGTCTTCAAGGACAAAGACTTTACACACACACACACACACACACACACACACACACACACACCCTGGTGAATAAGCCAATGTAACACACAGTAGGTATTTGTAAATATTTCTGATTTAATAAAACCATTTAAGTCAGGGACGTAAATGTAGCATTACTTTGTTTTGTTGTTATAAAATATAAAATAACATAGTTCTTTTCCCTCAGATTCCATATGATGCACACTTGACCAAGTGCTTCTTTATATTCACAATTAATTTCAGAGATGTAGTTCCACTGTCACTACTTCTTTCTGTGAAGTGACACAGCCAGCAGGCAAGCTAAGAACTTATCAGACATTCCACTCTTAGCAGAATGACTTCCCTAGAAGCTCCCTTGATAATTGAAGTTTCTCAATACCACTCCATTTGCTCTCCTCTCCAGTTATATCATGTGGGTTAGAATGGCATTCACATAAATGAATATAACATCTTCAAATGAGAAAAATCTTTATTTATCCCTGTTATGCTCAAATTAATTAATCCTATTATGTTCAAAATACCTTCATGTCATCATTTTTGTATGTAACCCTGTAGCATATTAGCAGTTCCAGAGAAAATGTCCAGTTCTCTGTCTTGTACATTTCTGACATATTCTTAACCAGGGAGTAAACTTCATATTGGAAGAAATGCATTATCTTCAAAAGCTTTTGTCAGTCTTCCTAATTTACCCAAGTCCAAAATTACATATAAATGAAAGTTTGTCCTTCTTCGCCATCCCTCCTCACTTGCCTAGTAAACATAAGACCCATCAGAACATAAGTGTCAATATGTCCATGGCAAAGTCTTCCTTGTACTTCCCTTGAACTAGTACTCATCCTAGTATATATTTCTGTCACAAGACTGTTCATGCTACTTTATGATAAAACTTTTTGTTAGGCAAAAAAATAGCAGATAAAAAACTGCAGCCTTTCCTCCACTCCTGGCTGCTAGAGATGATTGGCCCAGCCAGATCTGTTTCCTCCCTCACTCCTAAGATTCTCTCAGACAGGTGTAAAGCAGAATCAAGAGATGAGGATGTTTTGAAGCCAAATGTTATAGGGGTTATGGAATTGGGGGGAGGGAGGTAAAGAAACATTCTGGGAGTTTGGAAGAAAGACAGGAGCAGCTGCAGTGAGGATAAAATGGATAAGAATGGGATTTTAAAATGATAGGTTATACTTCACTTCTTAGAGTTTGAGATATACAAGTTGACTTTCTTCAAAGGCACTTTTGTGGCTACCTGACTTTGCCTCTATAATTGTTCTGCGATTGTACCACATGACATCATGGTTTCCATAGGGTTAAATTTTGATGAGTCATCTTTCCAGTCTTTTCTGTAAGCTCCTTTGGGTAGGGGCGATTCCATTACTTTCTATATTCCCAGCTCTTAGTCCATATCATAGGTATTTAATAAATATTGTTGGATGGAAAACCAGAAATGTTTTCTTTAACAAATAGGGAAGTCAGGAGGTCTCCCAAATCTCTATAGCAAGACTGAAGTGCTTGAAATTGTAATACTATCAACACTTACTCAAAAATTTCTCCTTAACTAATGCCACTTTGTTGTTGCTATTTTAGTAGAAAATAAATTAGGGGATCTTCTAATATGATCCAACATGATGCCACAGTGAGCAATTACAACGGGAGATTTAGGGAAAGAGATATGAGATCCTCCTATCCTAGGGCCAGTTAAAATAACTTTTGAACATATCTGCCCTATGACATACTGCTCCCTTTATCCAGGAAGTAGTTCTGTTGTCTAAATGGTCTTTCCGGTCAGTGCAGTAGAGGTTCCAAGCCACTAAAATGTTTGGGTACCTCTTTCTCCAGAGAGATAATTCAAATGTTTTTAAAAGCACTAAACTGAAAAATGAAAGGGATAATAACCAAGTCCTGATTTTTCCTGTGGTGTATATATTTGATTTTTAAAAAACTATCAGGTATAAAAATCTTTCACGAACTTTTTTTTCTTATCTTTTTGATCCAGCTCTGCTAGTGCCCTCCCTATGAACACACAGTTTTTTTAAACTAAAGATGTAAAAATGTTCATCAAAAAACTTTCTACTATCCTCTTATTAATAAAGGAGTGGTGAAAATGTAAAGTGATGGGAAACATGTATTTGAGTTTGGGGGACTTAAACACTTTTTCAGGCGAGGAATTAGAAATCTAGGGAGCCCAAGACAGGCTTTTATAAATGCCATCAAGTTTGTGTTCAGAAAAATAATCCAAACTTTTAGACTTCCATTCTAGTATTCTTTCATCCATACCCAATATTTCAATACAATCATAATTTTCCAGAGCAAAAACGTAATAAAAACCTTTCTATGCCTTCTTTGATGTTTTCCCTTATACCAGCTATATAGTGAAAGGAGAAAATATTATTCACTCAAGTATTTATTGACTCTCTACTATAAATTGAGAATTATATGAGATGTCATGAATTATGCAAAAAAAGAAGAAAAACTAAATAAAGTATCATTCCTGCCAGCTTTGAATTTATTATACTATTGCTATTGGTGATAGAAAAACTGTAACTGTTTAGAGGCTAGAAATGATAACTATGTTAATAATCATTAATTTTAATAATCATAATACAAATTCTCATTTATATAGCACTTTAGAGCTTACAAAAACATAATCTCATTTGTCCTCCTAGCTCTATATAGTTGCTATTTCTTCCATTTAAGTGGTGAAGAAACAGGCTCAGATTGTCTCAAGGTGGCAGAATCTGAGAAAGGGAAACAGACTAATCGATTCTTATTTGTCCAATAGAGACAACGTGAGGGATATTGTTTAAAAATCAATATAAGATAGACATGGAAAATCCGGTAGTAACTTCATATTGAAAGGTTGTAATGTACAAGAAAGTTGAATGTCAGAAATGTACAATATGAAAATGATAGTGTTCATCCAAAAGATATTGAATCAGTTGTACATCTGAAATTAATATAATTAATATGATATGTCAGCATAACTCAATTACAAAAATGTATGATTTGATGAGTTTTGACACATTATAAATGTAAATATATCTGTAAAACCATCACCACAATCAAGATAATGAACAAATCTATCCTCCTCAAAAGTTTCCTCCTACCCCTTTGTAATCTTTCCCTTCTGCCCCTTCCCAACACATCCTTCTTTTCCCAGGCAACCACTGATCTTTGTTATGTCCTATACATTACCTTGCTTTTACACAAAAATAAACTCAAAATAGATAAAGGACTTAAACATAAGACGGGAAACCATAAAAATAGTAGAGGAATCCACAGGCAGCGAAATCTCAGACATATGCTGAAGCAATTTCTTCACCGATACTGCTCCTAGGGCAATGGAAACTAAAGAGGAAATAAACAAATGGGACTACATCAAAACAAAAAGCTTTTGCACAGCTTTTCTATAATTTCATATATACATGTAATCACACACTATGTATTATTATTTTCTCCAGCTCATTTTACTCAGCACAATGATTTTGAGATTCCACCATGTTGAAGCATGCATCAGTAACGCATGCCTTTTTATTTAGCAGTAGTACTTTGTTGGATGGATATAACACAGTTTGTTTATCCATGTACCTGTTGATGAACTTTGGGGTAGTGTCCAGATTTCAGGGACTACAAATAAAGCTGTTTGAACATTTGCATACGTCTTTATATGGGCATATGCTTTTATCTCCCTTGGGTAAATACCTAGGAATGGAATGGTTGGATTAACTTTTTAAGACACTGCCAACTTGTTTTCAGAAGAAATAGTACCATTTTATAGTTTCACCACCATTACATGAGAGTAGCAATTCCTTCAGATCTTCACCAACACTTGGTATGGTCAGTCTTTTAAATTTAGCCATTGTAATAGGTATATAATAGTAACTCACTGTGATTTTAATTTGTGTTTCAGAACTAATGATATGAGCATTTTTCCTTCTGCTTATTTGCTATTTGTATGTCTTCTTTGCTGAAGTGTATGTTTTAATCTTTTGTCCATTTTTATTGTTTTATTATTGATATCAATTCTTTGCATATTCTGAATACAAGTTATGTATAAGATATATAATTTGAAAATATTTTCTCCTGGTCTCTCCTTTGTCTTTTTATTCTATTAACAATATTTTTTTCCAAGTTCAAACATTTTAAATTTTGATATAGTCCAATTTATGAACTTGTTCTTTAATCAATTGTGATTTTTTTGTCATATCCAAGAAATAACAGTCTAACCTAAGGATGCAAAGCTTTCTCCCTGTTTCCTTGTAGCTGATTTGTAGTTTTAGGTTTTACACTTAGGTCTATCATCCATTGTGAGCTGATTTTTGCATATTGTGCAGAAAAATCTCACTTTAATATCAGATACATTTTCCAATTTAACTATGAGATATTCTGCCAAGAAGAGTTGTGGAAATTGTTCTGTTGGAGTCATTTTCAATAAAATTGGAAAAAAGCATTAAAAATTTCACTAAAGAAACAGTGCCACATGTTCAGAAGATGGTACCAACCAGGTGTGCTTTCTATTATGTCATTTGCCTATTTTCTGATTCTTTGCCTGCTTTTCTGAAACAATTTTGATCAAAGAAACTAAAAAATCCCTGAAATTCACAAGTTGATTAATTTCACATAATTCCAGGCTACCAGACATTGTTTTCATGCATGTTCCAACTGCTGCTCATTTTATCCCCCTGGAAATAGGAGAAGCATTAGGTTTCTCCCCAATCCACTAAGAAATTCTGAGTATCTCATTTGAGTAGCCTATCCCTTCTATTTTTGTGACACTCTAATTGATATCTGGGGTGATATTTAAGAGTTTCCTTTGAATTCATTTACTTCATTTTTCAAGGATAAGATTCTCTTGAGTACTAGCTTTTATATTGGATTTTAGCTGGGAGATAGTATCTTTTCAAGAAATGATAATTTACTGTCATATCCATTGTTCCACATGGAATTCTTCTTTGTGGTTTAATTTTTATAATTAAACATTTAACTAGGTGAAAGATAGGCTACTAGAGTTCTATTTAGAATAATGACTAATGTCATCTTATTCAAAATTGGGGTCATAACCCCTAGGAAGTCCTAGAGAGATTTGGGGAGATACGTAAATTTCCAAAAGTATCTCAGAAACCTAAGTTTTGTAGAGCATTTAGCTCTGGGGGAAGATGGCTTCTCCCATTTCTAGGGTCTTTTCCTGCCCTTTATCATTTTCTGCCTTGAACATAAATTAAAATACAGATACTAGTCTTAGAATTTAGACATTCAGTCATATCCTGACTAGTACTTATTCCCAGAAAAGGAATTGTTTGATTTTTGTGTAACAAAGATAACATGAAATGAAATACATATTAGAGGAGACCTTTGGGGGCGGGGGGAGTTAAATATTTATGTCTAAAAATTTTTTATGTACACCCAAGGTTAACACATTAGCATCAAATAATTATTTGTTCAATTGAATTAATTTTTCAAATTAAATTTTATTTAATTTTGGTAGAGGTTTTGCTGATAAGCCAGTGGTTCCCCTGCCATAACACTCCTATGTTCCCTCACGTCAGGGATAGTACAAATGCAGATAGTCAACCTTGGCTGCTATTTCTTTATAACTTTTCCAGGGTGGCCAGTAGGTATTATTGGTAGAGGCTACTATATGCTACTCATGTTTATTCTCCCTTTTTTCTTAGTAACAGAAGATCAAGTTTTTTAGGAGGACAGTGTATCTAGCGAGATTACCTTTTCCAACCTTTTTGTAGCTGGCTACATCTATGTGGCTAACTTCTGACCAATGAGACATAAGCATAATTGTTTTGTGGGATTTCTGAGTGAGAAACTTAGAAATTATTTGCCTTTTCTTTTTTATGAGAGATTAATAAATTAATTTATTTAGATCTCTATGTTTGGAGTTTTCTATATTTGCAGCTGACCATCATCCTAACTTTATACAATATGACATTAGGATTACAAGTAGATTCTAAAAGGTCTTTGTAAAGGGCAAAAACAGTAACTCATCATGTTCTGGGACATCCCTGAAAACTCTCTTCAATCTGAAGGTTTTGGCGAAAGTTTGAGCCTTTCATTTCCTGTCTAGAGTCATCCAGGAGGAAGTACGGATGCTCTTTGATTTATGATGGGGTTACACCTGATAAATCAATTATAAGTTGAAAATATTGTAAGTTGAAAACGCATGTAATCCTCCTCACCTACAGAACATTATAGATTAACCTAGCCTACCTTAAACACCTACATTAGCCGACACCTGGGTAATTACCTTGAGTCTCATCTCAAGAATAATTGCTTTCCTCTTCTCACCAGAAGCAGGAGACACAGATGGGTGTTCTGTAGTCAGGATGGGATGCACAGTCACAAAACACAATATAAAAAAAAAAATGCTGGCAACACCATACACTGCAGAGTCAGCTGTTTACCCTCAGAATCGCATGGCTTTTGGGGAACTGTCTCTCTTCCGCTGCCCAGCATCATGAAGAGAGTATTGTCCTGCATATCGCTTGTTTGGCAAAAAACATGTATTGCTTTCACACCATCATGAAGTAAAAAAAATTATAAGTTGAATCATCATAAGTTGGGGCTCTCTGTGTTGTTCTAAGGCAGTGGTTCTCAACCTTGGCTGCACATTAGAACCACCTGGGAATCTTTTTAAAATCCTGATTTCTGGGTCTCATTCTAGAGGATGAGGCCCAGAAATCAGGATTTTAAAAAGATTCCCAGGTGCCCTAACCGGTTTGGCTAGTGGATAGAGCATTAGCCTGCAGACTCAAGGGTCCCAGGTTCGATTCCGGTCAAGGGCATGTACCTTGGTTGCGGGCACAACCCCAGTGGGGAGTGTGCAGGAGGCAGCTGATCGATGTTTCTCTCTCATCAATGTTTCTGACTCTTTATCCCTCTCCCTTCCTCTCTGTAAAAAATCAATAAAATATATTTTTAAAAAAAGATTCCCAGGTGATTCTAATGTGCAGCAAAGGTTGAGAAACACTGTTCTAAGGAGTGTCTGCACAACTCTTTAACCTGTTTTTACCACATATAAATATATCACACCTATAATTTTGTAATCTGTTTTTTTCCTCATGTTGATGCTTTTATTGTTTTTATTGAGTGGGTATAGCATTATCTACCTAATCATGCACACACTGTTGGTTATTTTGGTTTTTAACTTAGGTTCATAACCCTATCAAAGTTGTGACTCACATAGTTTGGTTCCAGATCTGTGTACATTTATAGAGGTACAATCAAATAGACAAAAATAATTGGAAAGGTACTTAATTCTATACTTATGTCTCTTAAAGCAGTGATTCTCAAATATAGACATGTATAGGCTTATTAAAATTCTAATTGTTGGGCCCCACCCCCAGATATTAGGATTCAGTAGATACGGGATGGGACTTGAGAATTTGCATTTCTAACACATGTTCAGTTGATACTGATGCTTTAAGAATCAAGGTCTTAAAAACAATAAAAGGAACAATTCATGTCCTACCTAATATTTACATACCTCTCTCCTTCCCAATTCTCAATCCCTAAATTCTCCAGCCATCCTTTTGCTAATTCCACTCCCCCCACAATAAAAACTTTAGGCTCCCCTAATGCTCTTTCATTTATACTAGTAAGTCACATGGCTTTTACTCTCTGCCAGTCTTTTTGTCTCTCTCCACCCCTCTTCCAACCTCCAGTTCTTGGCCTCTCTTATTTTGCCCAGGTTCTGTATAACATTCACATTCTGGAGGAGATAGAGTTATCTCACAGGTCAGGGACAAGGATTGAGAGGACACATGAGTTTGAATTCCTCTTCTGCCACCTGCTGCTACTTATGTGATGTTAGGAAAATCAATTAACCCCACCAGCCTTAGTTACCTCATATGTGAAGTATAAAAATATTATAGCATCTAACTAATAGGGTGGTTTTGAAGATTATATGTGACAAGGAAAGTAATGCTTAGCAAATGTCCTGGCACTTGATAAAAGCTCTATTTATGTTGTTGTTGTTGTTGTTGCTAGATTACTTTTGGAGGGTTTTCCAGATCCACTGTCCCCTACGCAATGTATCAGGGTAGTGACTTGTTAGTTATTAGGGCCTAACTACAACACACAGTCTTCATATCTATGCAGAGGGCTGAAAAGAAGTTTTTCCTAATTAATTAAGAAAGTCTGCTAGAATTTGAAGGAAATATTGAAACTAATGATTTGCAATGTAAGACTTAAACTGAGGTTAATTCCTATTTCATGAAAAATGAAGCCAAATTGGATGGATAATTTCCTATCCAATGTATTATAATATTTTTTTAAAATATTTTTTTTATTGATTTCAGAGAGGAAGGGAGAGGGAGAGAGAGATAGAAACATCAATGATGAGAGAGAATCATTAATCAGCTTCCTCCTGCATGTCCCCACTGGGGATAGAGCCTACAACCTAGGCATGTGCCCTGACTGAGAATCAAGCCATGACCTTCAGGTTTTTAGGTCTATGCTCAACCACTGAGACACACCAGCTGGGCTATAATATCTTTTTTTTTTATGCGCTATCCAATAGTTTGGTGAAGGCCATGGGAGGGGGAGGGAGGGGTGAGTGGAGGTGGACAAAGGGCAGGGAAAAAGGAGACACCTGCAATTAAAAATGTTAATAAAAATTAAAATAAAATGAAAGATGCTATCCTTGAAAGAAAGTTCTTTATAGTTTTTAGCATTAATTAAGGTCCTAGTATAAATGGATCTTGTGTGGTAACCAGCATGTGAAGCATAAGATGACCTGCTTTCTGTTTTTCTCAACCAAATATCTCAAATTTTATTAATTCTATTATTCTTTCTTTATAGCTTTTCTTTTCCAACTGTTCACTCATTATTTTCACTAAAGTCATCAAACTGGAGTTTTATTTACAGACTTTCTATTGCTCTTATATGATGCTCAAACAATAAGTCAAATTCCTAGTACCTCAGTTTGCCTTTATCTAGTATGTACATTAAAAAAAAAAAAAACTACTTTATGGTTGCAATACAACTGAGCCATATGGTCCACAAAAATAAACTTTTAAACTCTTAGTGAAATGCATCATAAACTGCAAAACACATCCGGTCTTCTACTTATTATTGATTAAATCAGAACAGCTTAAACATTACAAGCACTAATTTGTTTCAGGAATGGCAAGTGAGGCTTCCAGGACATACATTAAAGTATATTATTCAAGAGGCATATAAAGTAAATCTGTGTGAGCTGAGTCGATTTTTGTCTTACCACACAAAAAGGCAGCTGGATAAAGAAGATGACCTTTGTTAAAAGGGAAAAAAATCTTCAATACCTTCAATACCTGGTGTTCCCTGCCTGTGGGTGTTCTGGTGTTGGCTCTTAAAAGAAGCAGGAATCCTATTGTCATCTCTTCTAGCTTTAATGATGAAATTTACTTTCAAGTTTGTGTTTAGTCTCAGGCAATAAAAGTTTAGTACCTCCTCAGCACTTGATTCTGGGTCATTTCTTGTGGACCCTCACCATACTCTGAGACAAAATAAGTGGCTCTTGATAAAAAAGCTCCAAGCTTCAGTACCGAGTGCTGTAACTGGCACAAGAGCAAGGCTGTTAATAGCAACCAAATTGAATTTGAACTTTGGGAGATTTGCCTCCATCCTGGACTGTAAATGCTTTGCTCTGACTTAGATTAAAGCTCTTTCTATTTAAATAGACAGAAGCTATAATGTTATAAAGGAGGAGGGGGAAGAGAAATGAATTATGAATTACAGAAGCGCAAATATGCATGTAAAAGCAATCAAGGATTTTGATGGAACAGTATAATTTATAAACCTTTTCTAGATATTGAGTCTACATTATTCTTGAGAATTTTAGCAAGAGATGAGAGTTGGGTTGACCCAGCTTATTAAGTAATTGAAGGCATGAGAGCAAGTCCAGTGTGGAGCTGGAAATGGAGGATTGGCATCTGGCAGACCTGGGTTTGCTTCCATGCCTTCACTGCTCAGTTTTTCAAGCTTAGGAAAGTCGTGGTTTCCCTGAGTCACAATTTCCTCCTTCATAGTTTGGAAATGATAATCCTCAAAAAATCCTTTTTGGTGAATATTAAGCATGATAATAATGTTTGTAATCTGATTAACACAATGCTTTATATAAAATTAGTACTTGGTATTTTATACATACATATGACATACATATATACACACACATACACACCCTATATAATAAAAGAGAAACATGTAAATTGACCATCCCACCACCACATTCACCAGCCAATCAGGAGTGAGTATGCAAATTAACCCAACAAAGATGGTGGGTTAATTTGCATACATGGGAGCCGGGCAGAGAGAAGAGTGGGAGAGCTGGTGGAGAATGGAGCGGCTTGGGGAAATTGGCTCCCCAAACCACCAGACGGAGAGCAGAGAGGGAGAGCTGGCGGTTTGGAGGACTTGGCAGAGTGGGAGGCCATGGGACAGAGACAGAGCAGGAAGGGAAAACCAAGATTGTGGGGAGCACCAGGAATTCTGGGAATAGTAGTTTTGGTGGCAGCCCCAGGACCAGAAGCGGAAGCCCAGAGCGTGGGGAGCACCAGGAATGCTGGGAATCGTAGTTCTGGTGGCAGACGGATCTCCTAGACCAGTGGTTCTCAACCTTCCTAATGCCGCGACCCTTTAATACAGTTCCTCATGTTGTGGTGACCCCCAACCATAAAATTATTTTTGTTGCTACTTCATAACTGTAATTTTGCTACTGTTATGAATTGTAATGTAAATATCTGATATACAGGATGTATTTAGGCAACCCCTGTGAAAGGGTCATTCAATACCCAAAAGGGTCATGACCCACAGGTTGAGAACCGCTGTCCTAGACACTAGAGCAAAGTGAGCCTGGAGCAAGTTACTGTTGCAGTGGGGGATGGAGGGAAAGCAAAGGTGAGAGACATAAATAAAATCAGAGTGTCTAGGAAAAATTAAAGGAAAGATATCCTAAAACTTCCAGGAAATCTCCACCAATGAAGCAAAGAAAAAAAACAAACCTCTATTATTCTGTGAGCAACATACCAAACTGAGTTGTGGTCTCAGACAATTCGCTCATATGATTGCAAAGACAGATAGAAACTCCTGGATTGGAGAGGGCTCCCCTGAAAGCTCCCAGATTTGAGATGGTGCAGGTTGGGCTGAGGGACCCTCAACCCCCCACCCCCCAGTGCACAAATGTCGTACACCGGGCCTCTAGTATATATATATATATATACTCATTTACATCATTAATATATACACTTGCATATATATCTATATGTGTGTATCTGATTAACATACTTTACTGAAATTATCAAATGATCTGTTTGTGTCTATATTTCTTTGCATCCACTCTCCCAACTCCCCTTCCCAAGCAGTAGGTAGCTATAATTAATTTATATTTTTAAGTTTAGTACAACACATTGTAGTTGCTCAAGAAATATTAGTTAACTTGACGAATCCAGACTCTTAAAACTCTCTAAACAGAGGACAAAAACCAATAGGAATGTCCTGAAAATATATGGTTTTAATGCTTCAGCATTTTGCCAACATTTGACACATCAAAAGCTTCCTTACACTGTGCTTTAAATGGCAATGGGGCGGGAGAAATTCCAAGATGCCTTTTTTCATCATATCATATATTTTAAAATTATACATTATAGATTCAGATAATAATTATAATTTTTTCTGGCCCCAAGTGCCCTTACTTAGTCTAATATCTGCATACTATATCTCCATTGCAAACCACACACGTACATTCAATTTCAAATAGACAAAAATTAACAGATGGACATATACATATATGCATATATCAACACAAATATATGTGTTGCCACATGCACGTACACACATTGGAAAGAGTAGGGCCAACAAACAAAATAAACAAGGGAAAATAAAATTAAAAGATGAAGATACATCCAGAAAACATTGAAGAAGGGACCATAAGTACAGATTGAAAGAGAGTATGAAAGAGGATGGATATACATGGAAAAGTTGGGGAGTGGTGCCAAGCAAACTGTATAGCAGTGGACTCATTTAACACAAAATGCAGTTACATCAGCAAGCATTGTATCTGATCTAGACAGTCTTAACCTTCTCACCTTCCAAAGTGAAATGGAGAGGATTTTGAGAAGAGCCATGGATTTCCTAAAATAGCATCTGGAATGAGCTTATTAAGGTTATGAGAACTTCATAATTTAATTAAGAATGTTTGCTCTAAATGGGTATGCAGATCAAATAAAAAACAGAGTTGTTTTAGAAGATTGTTCTATGTATATATGCTAGCAGAAAAACAATACATTTCTTGGAAGGGAATACAGTGTACAGCATCTAATGTCAGAGAATCATATCTAAATTTTCTCACTTCCAAATGATTTTTCTTATTAAGAGAAAAATAGCGCTTTTATCAAGTTTGCATACAGTTTAAAAGGGGTACTTAGTTGGGTAATATTGATATTATTTGAATAATGGGCTTTTACACAGTTAGCTCACTATCTATATGATAGAACCTCATTTCGGCTACCAATGAGTAGAGTACTTTTCTGAGTGAATGCAGCCATATCTATAGAACACTTAGGCCAATTTTTCTGTGAGCCAGAAAGTGCTCTAAAAAAATAAGGTCTGCCTTAAAAAACAAAAACTAAAAAAATCATCTATCAAATTCAACAAAAAATAGTCCATTTATGTTATTTATAATGATGCAGTGAAATGGATGCTTTCATAACTGTCCATTGCTGTTTTTTCTTGACAATTTTATGTTTTGTAATTTTAAATAAGTAAAATGAAAAACCATTAAAATAAACACAAATATTTAAAAATCGGCTTGGGGCATGGGCAGAGTGTTAAATAATTTGCTGAAGGTCATGTAACTATTCACTATAGAACTGAGACTAGAAAGAAACTTCCAGATGGTTTCCAGAGGACCATTCAGGTCTCAAATAGTCCAAAAATGGAACAAAAACAATTCTTAACAAAGAGAAGCTCCTTTCTTTAACAGCTAGTGTAAATGTGACAAATATATATATATATTTCTTCCAGATGTGATTAATAGAACCAAGAACATAACATCAGTAACAGCGTCTAGAGCAGCGGTTCTCAACCTGTGGGTCGCGACCCCTTTGGCAGTTTAATGACCCTTTCACAGGGGTCGCCTAAGACCATCCTGCATGTCAGATATTTACATTACGATTCATAACAGTAGCAACATTACAGTTATGAAGTAGCAACAAAAATAATTTTATGGTTGGATCACAACATGAGGAACTATATTTAAAGGGCCAGAAGGTTGAGAACCACTGGTCTAGGGGGTGGAAGAATAATGTTCTCATGCATAGTCATTCATCCCACAGGAAACCGGGCTTCAGGTGACCATTGGTGGGCACTGAAAGCCTTACAGTAAAATAATATCCAGTCTAGGTATCTGTTGAGGGCAAAGGTGATATGTCCAAATATATGGTCATCTGCTGCTAACATTAAACTTAGAAAATTTTGTAATTACTAAAGGAGTGACTTGATAGATTGTCCCTCAAACCAATATTCCTAAAACAATTTCTCCCACCAAGGCTTTTGATAGGCACTAGGTATAAGACAGTTAAGTTATTCTATCAAGAACCTGAAATGATCGTACCATAACTGCTTTGGGACAGAAAATAAGCAGGTAGTAAAATTAATATTCTGTTATGAAAATTAGAGACTCTAACAAGATTTACTCTTGCCTGAATAATTAATACTTTACTCGCACGTGTAGCCAAGTATAAGGATTTTCCTCAGGACGTATTCACCAGAGACCACAGCACTCCATTCTGGAGCACATAGCAAGGATTACTGAGCTTGAGAAATGTTTGACATGTAAGTGGTCCCAGGCGTCCCTCTAAACCATACGATATCCTCAGGAATCCTCATGGAAGAGTTCTATGTAATGTGTGCCCTGGCTGTGCCATCAAACAATAATTGTAGACAGCAAGCCTACATCACTAAATAAATTAACCCGCCGGAATAAATAAATTAATTCCGCATGGAATTCTTGTATATTCACCTCCAGTGTGTTGGAGACTATCTGCCAAACTCAGCTGTGTCTCAGATAATACTTGTTATAACACTTCTTCCTGATAATAAGTACATATTAGACTTATTTATCTCTCTTTTAATAACATTCCTGGTTCTCTACCTAAAAATGGATATTCATGTTATGCACTATGGCAAGTATCCAGTTCAACTAAAATCCATTAATATACAGAGAAAAATAAATGCATTTTTGGAGACTTCAGTCTTTTCTTTGTTTACTTCTCTAACTTCTTGTTTCTTGCTCTCCTTGGCGTCTCAGATCACTCTGTTCTTTCGTCCTCCTCTGTTCCTATCTATACCTGACTTCCACCTGTACTCCAAATCAATGCTGCATTAGTCCCTCACTTACCCAGCGACATTCTATTTCAGTAACGCATATGATATCAGCTAGCCCTAACAGATTAGGTCTTTAAATTAATTCACAATAAGTTAAAACACCTGGTAAAACTAACTCTCCAAAGGGATAATTGCATTTAAAGAGGTGTTTATTAATTCAAATTAATGTCTAATTATAAAATGCCTGGGGAATGCACTATTTTGAGCAGTAACTTTTATCAAACTATATTCCCTCACACTCCCAAACCATGAAATCAGAAGAATATCTAGAAACATTACTTTTGAAAGGCTGTCTTCCCTCTGCCAGTGAACCACAGCAAATATAAAACACGTGTTCCATTAAGATATTACACCATAACTTGATAAAGTATATCTGAGAATGTTTTAAGCTAGTAGTTAAAAATAATCTGTTTAGTCATATATCCCAAAATAAGCTCACAATGACATGAAGGTAAAAAGGAAATTTACAATTTTATTTAGTGACATTTTGGTAAGGTTAAAACTCCAAACCCATATATTTTTTTTCTTCTGTGCTCAATCACTCCTCGCCCCCTAACCTCCCCCCGCCACCCCCGCCCCACCACCACCAGAGCTGTCAGCCTGCTTTCTATCTATGAGTCTTTCTCTACTTTGCTTGTTAGTTTAGTTTGTCTTTCTCTGACTGGCTTATTTCACTTAGCCTAATGTTCTGTAGGTCCATCCATCTTGTTGCAAAGGGTCAAATTTTCTTCCTTTTTATGGCTGAGTACTATTCCATTGTGTAAATGTACCATAGCTATTTTATCTATTCATCTTCTAATGGGTACTTGGGCTGCTTCCAAATCTTGGCTATTGTAAATAATACTGCAATGAACCAAGGGGTGCATATATTCTTTTGAATTAGTGTTTTGGGTTTCTTCAGATAAATTCCCAGAAGTGGAATCACTGGGTGTTAAGACAGTTCTATTTTTAATTTTTTGAGGTAACTCCATACTGTTTTCTGCAGTGGCTGCACCAATCTGCATTCCCACCAACAGTGCACAAGTGTCCTCTTTTCTCCATGTCCTGGCCATCACTTGTTTCAAACCCATAAATTTGAAAAAGATTTCATCTAGGAAGTTAGATCCATACTACCAATATAAATAATAATCACGAGTATATTATTTTTAAACACTCATTTATATAGTATTCAAGTTGCTTTTCAGGTGTTAAATAATAACCTGAGATGAAATATCCAGATTGAAAGTGAAATTCCTAAAGATAACATGGTTTATTTTGAGAATTTTATATCATTAGCTTTCACCCTTTCCCAGGATCTAGACTTACTTTTACATCTGTGTGCTAAACCTATTCTTTATTCTTGCCTTTGATCCATTTGTTTTTATCATTGCCATCCTATTCAGGCCACTTTTATCTCACTGTGAGACTATTCTCTTTTTGGTTGTTGTTTTTTGTTAATCCTCACCCCAGGATATTTTTCCATTGATTTTTCCCCCATTGATTTTTAGAGAGAGTGGAAGGAAGGAGAAAGGGGGAGAGATAGAGAGAAAGAGAAACATCGATGTGAGAGAGACACATTGATTGGTTGCCTCCAGAACACACCTTTCCAGGGGTTCAGGTATCAAACTTGCAACCCTTAATTCAGCAGGCCAATCTTCTAACCACTTTACCACACCATCCAGGGCTGAGACTATCCTAATAGCTTTCAAACAGGTGCCTCCATGCTCAGTCTGGACCATTCTACACACAGTAAATAAGGTTTCCACATGCAATTGCTCAAAACAGAGGCTCCTGATGACCTACCAAGTTAAGACAAACTGGTATGAGGTTCAAAGACAGATTTGGTCCCAAACTACTTTTACAGATTATTGCCCACATTTTTTCTCTCCTTTTCATCCTTCTGGCAACCAAATTGGACTCTACCCTGTTTCTGAGCACAATTGTTTACATGGTAATTTGCTTGTCTTTTTCCTACCCGTGCTCCCTTTTTTAGTTTTGCATGTTGAAAACGTGTATTCTTTAAATTAATTCCCAGTTATTAAATCCTTTTCTGATATCCCAATTAAGTCGGAAATCTCTCCTTTATATTCTTAAATATCTTGTACCTATTCCTGTAAAATTAACATTTGTATTCTTACCATTTATATACTTCTAGTCATACTGTAAGCTCTATTAGAGTAGGACTTGTGTTTTTCTTGCCTTTTTACTAATAATACTTTATACAAAGTAAAATCTCAAGTAACATTATATGGGGGTTCTCCAGCCATGACAAGCATGGCTAGAGAGCAAATGAGTCCTGAGTAGAGGTGACTGGGATTGAGAAAAAGAAAGAGACACAGAGACAGTGGGTAAAACCGGGACCAGGTGGGACACTGTTCTTGGATGGAGAGACAGTGACCCAGAGCTAGTGCAGCGCGTTTATTATATACAGCATGATACCAGGAAGTTTTACTAGAGTTTACGACAGTGGTTCTCAACCTGTGGGTCACGACTCCTTTGGGGGTCGAACGACCCTTTCACAGGGGTCGCCTAAGACCATTGGAAAACACATATATAATTACATATTGTTTTTGTGATTAATCACTATGCTTTAATTATGTTCAGTTTGTAACAATGAAATTGGGAGTCACCACAACAAGAGGAACTGTATTAAAGGGTCGTGGCATTAGGAAGGTTGAGAACCACTGGTTTAAGACAAAGGAAATTATGTGAAATCATGCTTAAAGATCAAGCTGCAATTCTTCATTCTTGTGGCTTCTCGGAATTGTCAGGCCTGACTGGACCCTGATAATTGCATCTGCCCCTGGCACCTGGCTGAACTTAGATAATTACACCCACCCCCTGGCACCTGAGCTATATATAGGTCAGGACTGACAACATTCTTACCTTTTGGCAAGATATGTTTCCAGGACATGGCTTTGCCGACGTCGCTGGACTCAGCTGACAACCGTCGTTCAGGTGCTCTTCCAGGCGCCCTCTACAATATTATAATTGAAACAGATGAAATTTGACATAATTTTCTGATCTGGCTTCCACTAGATGTTATCTTTTTTGAATTCCATGTGTTGTCTTGAGAAGTAGTATTTCCATCATATAAATTTTAAAGTATATATAAAATTTGACATTCCTCCCTTCTCTCTCTCAATGATGATATGTTTTAAAAAAATGTTTATTCTTGTGAGGGTAAAACTTGGATGGTGCTTTGGAAGCCAAAGTTTTTTTTTTTTAAAAAAAGATATTCCAAACACATAATTGTCTTTCTTTACTATTGGAAGTAGATTTGAGGCTCAGGAGGGTAGTGTCTTCATTTAAAAAAAATATGTATTTGAAATAATATATTTAATTTAGAATAGTGAAGTGCAAAAACATTTATTTTTTTCTTTTCCTACAGCCATCACGTATGACATCCTTCTTATTTTTGATAAATTACAAAGTTTCCACCTTTGAATTTAAGAAATGTGTCCTAACCCACCTTATTTCTCCCTCTTGGAGCAATAGATTGAATTTGTCTCGTGTTCTAAGAAAGAGTTCTGTGTATTTGGCCTTATTGCGGCATAAATTGAAAACTACTACTTACAGTCACTGCTATTGTTATCTTCAAAAAAGAAAGGAAAGAAAAAAGCCTTTGTTTTAAAATTTACTGGGACTGAGTGCATGGGGTCCATTTCCTGAAGTGTGGAGTGATGCAGACTGCTACATGAATAATGAAGGTTACTGGAAAACCTGCGTCCCGCTATACTCCCTTGATATGAAACAAGGGCAGTTCTGTCTTTAAAATACTAACCCGTCTATTCTTATAACATTCAATCTCTTCTAGGAATTTCAACCGCTTTTGAACTTATAGATTGTTGAGGATTATTCACCGTGAGTGGCCTGTTTCTCCCAGAGTTTCTTTGAATTGAGAAGTCCCCCTGGGGATGCCAGGAGAGAAGAGAAAGGAAACCAAGCTGACTCGCCCGTAGTGTAGTTAGCTTACAGTTTAAAGTGAGAAATGGAGCTGCGTGACCAGCAGCGTGACCTTCAACTACTAAGTGCTCCTCCTGGACTTACAGCTAGGAGCCTTTTAATTCATGCTCTAGTCCTGTCCAATGTAAGGCTTGCTTAATCCCTCTGTCGCTTTGCAGCCTAACTTGTAACAATAATGCTAGCAACTTCTGGAGATGTTCTATCAATTTAATTATTCTATGGTCTGCTAGATTCCAGCATTCAAATACATTAATTTTAACTGATGGATCCTGTTTTTTTTGGTGGGGTGATTACACACATAACACATACACACATCCTGATATTATTACCTGTCTATATTCACATTTTTACTCTAACATGGTTTTACTCTTTATTTTAAAAGACAAAGTGCTGAAGAGTTTAGGATAAGGTTAGTTCCCCCATATTCATATTAAAAGTAATATGAAAGAAGGAATGTAATCATCCCCTGAATACTTATATTGGCTAAGGGCCAGGTAGGAAAAAAAAAATATGAAATCCCAATCACTCAAATGGCAAAACTTCCTCTGCACTCGGCAACAGAGGCTGTGCCCTCTTCCACTAGAAGGGGAGGCATGTTAGTCTCACATGTTGGGAGCATCCACTAATTTCACATAGAATTTCCTATACATAAGCAATTCTGCTGGAAAGAGAAAAATAACAAGGTACGAATATTGAAGCTTCAGGAACAGTCATTCTCCATTTCTCCAGGCTAAGTGACAATCTATGTTTTTGATCTGTGTACCTCCAGGGAGATTAGGCTGGTAATATTTATTGAACACTTTCAAAGTGCTTGGAAATGTCAGTCAGAGGAGAACATAAGAGCACATGATCCCTGCATGCAAGTGTCTCTATTAAAAAGAGACAGGATCTTTTGAGGCTGTTCCAGGTACATTCACTTCATGTAAAAATGTGCTTAGAAAGATGTATGTTAATTGATAGTTCTGCAAGCTGAATCAGGTTTTCTTATTTGTTTAAATGTAATCTGCATACCTGCTTTACATCAGAATTTCTGCCTGCCTATCTAAGTAGATTCTCTAAAATCTGAGAATACAATGAAAAACCATTTTAAGGTATACAGAACAACAATGAAAAATCATTTCAAGGTATCCATCACAGTGCGCCCTGTTCTGAGAGGTGTGATGAGCTTGAGAATAAATCATGGGATTTTTCTAGTTTCCTTCAGAAAACAGCCTTGAATGGAGCGAGCCACCCATTTCACACATCTCAAAGCCAGCATCTGCTCAGTTTGTTTTGGTGAACTAGACATGGAGCCCCTCCACGGGTGAGCTGTTGATGAGCCCTGGATGAGTTACTCCTTGCCAGCTTTAACAAGGCTGCTTTTCCTTCTACTCTCCAGGAGAAACTATCAGGCTGTTGTATCCAAAGTTGGAACAAGAGTAAAGTTAGAACCACTTTCTCCAGGATGATTTCATGAACTCCTCCTTAAGTCAGAAAGCGTATTACAAACTGTAAGAACACAAGGCTGTGTGCTAGGATGTAGATTTCCTTCTCACCATCTCAAGGAGGCGCCATATCTCTCTTCTTACTCATGGTAGGAAAAATGTGAAACGTCTAGGTCTCCATAAGGGTTGCTCTCACTTCTTCCAGTTTAGTTGATCAATAAGGAGCTATGGATGCTGAACTAGAGCAGGGGGACAAGGCCTCATGGGATTCCCCAAAGACTCAACTGTCATAAATGAGACTTAAATCAGAGCATTTCTGAAAGTATCTTCTATTTGAGACAATAGCATTTCCCCTGAGTGGTAGAAGAAGGACACATTTTAAAATACTTTTTGAGCTCCAGACAACTTAACTAAAATGACCGTGGACTTGGAAGTGGCATTATCAGAAAAAGAGACTGATCCAAGAAGTAGATGCAGCAGGTGATAGAATAGGCAGAGGGAAATGTGATGAGAAGAGTGAAGATTGAAAATGAATTCAAAACCACATATAAAAATTAACTCGAAGTGGATCACAAACATAAATGTAAAGCCAGAAAATACAAAAATTCTAGAAGAAAACATAGGAGAGTGTTTTTGTGACCTTGAGTTCAGGAATTATTTTTTTTTTAGATAGGACATAAAAATCACAAACCATAAACAAAATATTGATCAAATGGGTTTCATCAAAATTAAAATATTTTGTTCTTCGAAAGACATTGTTAAGATAATGAAAAGGCAAGCTATAGACTGGGAGAAAATTATAACATATCATATATCAGATGAAGAACTTAAATCCAGAATACACAAATAATTCTTAAATCATAATAATAAAAAGGTAAACAACCCAATTTTTAAATGGGCAAAATATTTGAATAAACATTTCCCCAAAGAAAACATGCAGATGGAAAAAGAACACATAAAAAAATGCTCAATATTATTATTCATTAGAGAAATTAAAACTGCCATGGGATGCCACTATGTACCAATTAAAATTGCTAAATTGATAATGACTGACCATACCAAGTGTTAGCAAGGATGCAGAGCAACTAGAACTCTCGTACCCAGCTGGTGGGAATGTAAAATGGTACAACCAATTGGAAAAATAATGAGGCTATTTCTTATAAAGGTATGCATACACTTAATCTATAACCCAGTAATTCTACTTTTATAAGCTTTTACTGAGGAGCATTAAAAGCATATGACTACACATAGACTTGTACATGAATGTTTATAGTAGCTTTCTTTATAATGTTCAGAAACTGGGAACAAACAACTTTATCAACTGGTGAATAGATGAAGAAATTATGGTATATTTATAAAATGGGCTATTACTCAATAACAAAAAAAGAACGAAGTATGGATGTAGACAAAATGCTGAAAGAAAAGTCAGACATATAAAACTACATGCTGTTAGATACTATTTGTATGAAATTCTAGAAAAGGCACAATTATAGTGAGAGAAGGAAAACTAACTACTCAAGTCAGGAGATAGAGAAAAGGGCACCAGGGGACTTTTGGGAGTGATGAAAATGTTCTGTATTTTAGTTATGGTGGTGGTTATACAGCTGTCTCCATTGACCAAAACTTATTAAAGTTTACAATTGGTTAATTTTGCAGCATGAAAATTATACTTAAATAAATCTAATTTTAAAAATTGACTCAAAGTTACCAATTTTGAAAACCAGTGAAGGAAGGAATTAAAGAGAACAGTAAAGATATTGTCATGCCTAAGTCGAGAGAGATTGCCTGCTGAAGAGAAAATATTATCTCACTAACTAAACGGGCAATCTTGGACAAATCACATAGCCTCTCTGATCTTCCGTTTCCTCAGACATAAACCAAGGAGACTGAACAAAAATGAGCTTTCTTTACAGCTCTGAAATTGACAAAAGGTTTATGTGTTTTTCTACCAAGGATAGCCAATTTTGAGGAATGTTTAATCAAGAATTTTGGTCCCATTTTATCAGGCAGCATTAGTTGAAATTGAAAAAGGAAATTCTGATTTATGTAGTTTGACAGTATTTCAAAACAAGTTGAAATGGAAGGTTGAATAAGCAAATACAGGAAAGAAAGTGGCTCCCTAAATAAAGATTTCACATATATATACATATAAAAACCTCCTCTGATGTACCTCTATTTGTACAAAATGTTTTAACAGTTCTGAGGATTAGTCACTATCAACACATACCCGTGGAGTTTAGGGTATCAAAAACACATGGGGTTATTAAGTGGTAGACTTGAAAATATCCATGGGTTCTTGTCATTAAGAAAAAAAGAAACAATAGATGAAGTGTTAAAATGGTGGAAATGTAACAGGGAAACCTTGTGTTTTAAGAGCCACAATACTGAAATAACTTCAAGGGATTGGCTTACACTCAAACAGGAAATTGACCAAATCAACATTTGGCTTGAGATAATGAAGTGATAAAAGGAGCAGTGGGGGGAGCACAACTGTGAGGGAGAAGGAGGCAATGGAGGTTCTGTGTTAACCTACTAGGCTGTTTCTGAAAAGTGTTTTTAATTAAACCTCTCCATCCAGTGCTCATGAAACCTAAATACAATACTGAATTAGTGCCTTTGGGAACAGGTATAATATAAAACACACATACACACACGCGCGCGCGCACGCGCACACACACACACACACACACACACTGTAAAAAATTGGACTGGCAAAAGCACCTCCATCTTTTCCAGTCCAAATGCTACACCATTTTTCTTTATTGATGGTCCCATTTCAGGCAGTAACAAGGCAATTAAGAA
Organism: Myotis yumanensis; assembly: GCF_028538775.1. Lineage (NCBI taxonomy): Eukaryota > Metazoa > Chordata > Mammalia > Chiroptera > Vespertilionidae > Myotis > Myotis yumanensis. The sequence goes on from NW_027223754.1 coordinate 180,713,536, forward strand.
AACAAACCCATTGTGCAAGCAAATGAAGGAGGGACCAAATTGCACAAAAACACCTAACAATGAGTGCTGCTGTTCCTCAGTCCCCACCTCCTGGCTCTCTTGCTGAGACTGGAGGTAAGTCCAGCTCCAGGACCTGGTAATGAGAACTCTATGTTAGGAGGCAAGAGCCGGTGGCAGGACCCAGGACCAAACTAGAGATGAATAAGTAGGCCAGGAGTTAAACCAACTAATCTCCAAAACAGAGTTAGTAAGTAAGCACAATGGCCTGGGATTGAGCTATTAAGGCTTTCAGAAGTTGCACCTATATACCTAAAAAAATGCCCCCACACTCTATCTCCACCATCCCTGCAATTATCTATTTTCTTATCCAAATCTGAAACTGGATTGCCACAAATCAGAGTTGCCACAGAACTCTAAATGCATAGGGTACTTAGTTTGTACACGGGGGAGTTTTTTGAAGTAATAAATAATAGTAATGGCTAACCTTTATAGCAGGGGTCCTCAAACTACGGCCCGCGGGCCACATCTGGCCCACCGAAAGCATTTATCTGGCCCACCGGGTGTTTTTGCCGCCGCTGTGTGCATAGGAATTTGTTCATAGTGTTTTTTTTTAAACTACAGTCCGGCCCTCTAATGGTCTGAGAGACAGTGAACTGGCCCCCTGTTTTAAAAGTTTGAGGACCCCTGCTTTATAGAATACTTTCTATGTGCTGGGCACTGTCTTAGCATTTTACAAAACAAAAAGCAGCAAAAATATTTTATGAGATAGACACTGTCATCATCCCCGCTTTATGATGATACACAAGGTTTAAGTGACTCGCCAAAGGTCACAGAGCTTGAGAGCAACAGAGAAAACCCAAGAAATCTGGCTCCAACTATAGGCCGATGCTGTAGCCTGGAACAAACCCAGACCAAAATGAAAACCACCCTTGGGATGGAACCAATCTCTGGAAGAACAGACTCAGATGCAGGTGCAGGGAGGAAGTTTGGTCTTGTGGGCAGAGCATGGTGTCCGGGGGGTGTGGCAAAATGAACAGGTGGTGGTATAGTCCAGCAGTCAGACGCAAAGAGGTTCAGACTGGGGTTGAGGAGTTTCAGCAGGCCAAGCAGGAGTATTGAGAGGAGATTCAGACAGGCAATTATCAATAGGGCCCAGGCAACGTCTTCAGGGTGGCCCCTATTCTAGAACTAGAAATACTACAAGTAGCACTCAGCAAAGACTAGAACCTAGTTACTCTTACTGTTGAGGTTGAAGCCATCACCAAAAGTCTCAATACCCTCCCCCTTCCACCCTCCTACTACTCCCAGCTAATGAAGTGTGGTGGGATATTAGGGCAGACCACGTCCTAGGAGATATGGCGCTCCTTGGACAGGAAGGCTTGCCAAATTTTCCTTAGATAGCATAGTAAGCGTCCACCCAACACTCCTGTCCTCTCTCCTTCACTCATCTTCTATTGCGATCTGACAACTCTCCCAGCAGCCCCACTTCCCTTCCTCTTCATTTCCTCTCACAGATGTTTCCCCTAAAAAAAAATCCTTCCACCTTTAATTTCATCTTGGCTTCTGCTTCTTAGAAGGCTAAGACCAGTAAAAGCATCTTACATTTATGTGCTTGTACTTTACAGTTTATAAAGCAGTTTTTGCATATATTTGCTCACTTGAGCTTAGAAGAGTTCTGTGGCATAAACAGGGTAGGTACAACTATACCCATTTTATAGGTTTGGATATTGAAGATCAAAAAGTTCAAGTGCTGTGTCAATGATAGGCAGCCTCTGCTATGACTCCTGACAATCCCTGCCTCCTGGTCCTCACATCCTTTGGTATTCTTCACCTCCTACCCCTTTGAGTGTGGGCTGGACTTATTGACTAACTTCTAATGAATAGAATATGACAGAACTAATGGATTGCCACTTCAGAGATTAGTGTCTAAAAGACTGCAGCTTCATGTTGAGTGCTCTGTCCTGCTTTTCTCTTGGATCAGTTGCCCTGAGGGAAAACACCTGCCATATTGTAAGGCAGCCGCATGGAGAAATCCATGTGTCAAGGAACCAAGGCCTGCCAACAACATGTGAGTGTGGAAATGGATCCTCCCTATTAAGTCTACAGATAAGACTACTGGCTGACAGCTGGACTGCCATCTCAGGACAGACCTTGAGTCAGAGACACCCAGCTAAGCCACTAGGATCCCTGATCACAGAAACTGTGACATAATAAATGTTTATTAATTTAAATGGCCACGTTTGGGGATTAATTTTTAAGAAGCAATAGAAAGCTAAAGTAGTACCCAATATTCAGAGTGAGTAATGGGAGCATACACCTTTGAAACATATCCCAAAGCTTTGTCTAACTGAGGTTTATTATTTATTATCTCTACCCCAATTTTCAGTACTACCTTTCTCTATTTCTTTTGCGAATAAACTTGAACCACTAATTCTTTTTTTATGGAGTAACCTAGTAAATATTTTTTCTGTGGCAACAGACATCCCCTAAATTTCACTGGCCTTCAACATTGAACATTTACTTCTGGTTCACAGGTCTGTCAGTTGGCTATGGCTCTGCTGGGGCCCTCTCAGTTCAGTTCTGCTCTCTATGTCTTCACATCCGTGGCTAAAGGAACTGCCCTCATCTGGAAATGTTATTCTCATGCACAGGCAGGAACACAGGAGGTCGAACTGAACCATCCAAATACGTTTATAGTTTCTTCTCAGAAGTTGCATACATCATGTCCATTCACATTCCAATGGCTAAAGTCAATCATTTAGCCAACCCAACAATGTGACGGCATAATATATCCTGCCTAGGAAGGCATGAGGAATTACAAGGCAAAGGGCAGGAATTTATAATACATGGGAGCTATAGAATAATGGAAAGAATAATATAATCCATCACATATAATACTGAGTGGTTATGAACTGAGATCATATCAATGGTTGAAAATTAATGCTTAGAAATTTAAACAATTAAAGCATTAAGTGTAACAAATTAGTCCCTTTAGACTACATTATTGAAAACAACAATATTCACTGAAACCATTGAGCAGAAGGGTAGAAAATACTAGTCTGTCATTTGGAAGAGGAATTGGCAGAGCAGCCACATCCAAAATGAGTGACCATGGTTTAGTCATGATGTCTTCGCAGTTGCAGCTTTTAGAGATGGGGAATTGGCTCCTTTCCATACCATGCTCATTTAAGAGGCATTTTTCTACTCTGTTTTTAAAATGAGCATAAAGTCCCATAAAAAATGTTACATCCCTTGCTTAATCCATGAAATGGATACCATAACCTGTCAACCCTGAATTGGCCAGTAACATTATTAGAAATTCTGAAAAGTTGTTAGCACTATCTCTTAAAGGAAAAAATAAAAAAATAAAGATGCAAATCTTTTTTTTTTAACAACCAAATGTTCCGGTAATGATTTTCCACTCTTTGCCTATCTTGATGCTTTAAATAGAGTCTGTGTTAAAAATATCTGCTATAATAAAATAAGAAATGGGCAGCTAACAAATTAGGAAGTAGGCAAAGCTAATTAAAACAATTCTGAAGATTACGGAAGGTACAGTCCTACTAGATTTTTTTTTTTTTTTTTTTTTTTGCAGAAATGTCAGTGTTTCAACCTTTTCTAGACAGTATTTTCACAGCTGATTTTGAAATTAACTTCAATGGCACTATCACACTTTAAAAAAATATCGCAGCAATGAGATGTGTTGATGTCTGGCAGTCCTGCTTATGCTGTGACTCCATGCTAAGCACATCCCCTGTGCGTTCTGACAGCCCTATATTAAATGTGCTCTAATAAGTACAGTGACCATAGAGGAGAGATTTGAAGAACCAATGATACACCTACATATACAACACAAAATTTTTCTGCTTCAAAAGGATAGCACTGGGAGAAAAGATACATATACACATAGATATGGGAAGCTCTCTCTTTCACCTTAAACTACCTAAAACCGAGACACACCAACATTTTCAGGTTGGTATAAGCTAAATTTTCAACTTCCATGTCAAAGGTTGGACCAATCTCCTCCTCCTCCTCCTCCTCCTCCTCCTCCTCCTCCTCCTCCCCCCTTCTTCCTCTTCCTATCCTTTTCCTCCTCCTCCTCCTCCTCCTCCTCCTCCTAGTCCTCCTTCTTTTATGATAAGAGAAATAGGGAACTTCAGTTCTGTGAGCTGCTAGCCTCCAGTTCTTTCAGAGCTAGTTCATCTAAGTAAAAAAAAATTACTTAGGTGTAATTTACCTGTTTATATCCAAGGTTTTAAAATTGAAACGTGTTTTTTGAGTGCTATAGTAACACCCTAAAACGCAACAATGAGAACATTATTCCCTAAAAGTTTGTTAATGTGGGCTATTCACTTTTTCTATATCTTTTCCAGATCCTCCCGAGTCACTGGATCTCGAACTTTCCTTTTATTTTTATTTTTCCCCACTTATTTTTACTTTCCCAATATACATGTATATATTGGGAAATTATATGTATATAATTTATTATATATATTATATAATGTTTCTCATACTTCACTGGCCATAAAACTGAAAAGCATTTTTGTGTTATGTAAGCACTTCAGGGTCTTTTTAAAAATAAATTTATAATGTGGATCACTAAATTTTCTCTTTAAATATACTTTTTTTTCTTATGTGCCTTATTTTTATATTGTTGTAACAGCCTGATCAGTAAATGTCAACATAAAAAAAAAGACCTTCTAGTGTTCCTGTAACACAATGGGATTGATCATTGGAATGTTGACATTAAGGATCTCCAATAGATGTCATATGAACAGCACTTAGACTTTGAACTTTTTAATAGCTGAGTCTCATGTTAAGTGAGATTAAATATGTTCTACTGAGTATTTGACTCCATAAAGAGCTACATAGTTTGGTAATGCTTTAAAATAATTAACACATACATAAACATTTAAAACTATATTTAAATAAATAAAACATTTATAAAAATTTTCTAAACAAAGTGGTTTTGAAGTATTTATCCTATCTAGGACAGAGTAATATGCAAATTGACCATTACTCCAACACACAAGATGGCCACCCCCAATGTGGACACAAGATGGCCACCACAAGATGACCTGCAGGGGAGGGTAGTTGTGGGCAATCAGGTCAGCAGTGGAGGGCAGTTAGGGGTGACTGGGAGGCAGAGGAAGGCAGTTGGGGGGACCAGGCCTGCAGGGGAGGGCAGTTGAGGGGGACCAGGCCTGCAGGGGAGGGCAGTTGGGGGGGGACCAGACCTGCAGGGGAGGGCAGTTGGGGGCAACCAGGATGGCAGGGGAGGGGAGTTGGGGGCAATCGGGCTGGCAGGGGAGCAGTTAGGCATCGATCTGGCTGGCAGGGGAGTGGTTAGGGGGTGATCAGGCTGGCAGGCAGAAGCAATTAGAGACAATCAGGCAGTCAGGCAGGTGAGCGGTTGGGAGCCAGCAGTCCTGGATTGTGAGAGGGATGTCCTGGTGGGATCTGGCCTAAACGGACAGTCGGACATCCCTCGAGGGGTCCCAGATTGGAGAGGGTGCAGGCTGGGCTGAGGGACACACACATCCCTCACCCATGCATAAATTTTGTGCACCAGGCCTCTAGTACGTATATATTGGGGCATACAATATTTAGGCCTTAGTTTCCTTGCAAAACAAGATGAGTGCCTTAAACACATTTCAAGCTCTATTAATTTATTTTATTTATATGTTTTCTGAAATTCATCAAACCATCTTTAGCAAGTCACATGAACTTTGGTTATTTCTTCTTCAAGATTTTTCATAGGGAAGGTTATAAGTTCTTAAATCTTAAAAATATACACACAGTAAGTAAAATTGTGTACATTTTTATAAAGAAATCTAAAATGCATTGAAAAATTGTATTCTAATATTTATGCTTGTGATTTTATGAATTAATATTTTGTTATACTTGAAAATACAGAATTGTGATTTACCCAGTCCTATTAAACATATTTAAATACCAATAAATATAAATAAATAGTGCTGTAAATAATTTTGTGAGTTATAAGACCCATGTGTTAGTAATAAGACCCTTTGTATTCACTTGTTTTAGAGTAAGAACTCTAAACTCATACATGTTTGAATGCTAATATTATATGCATAGATTTTGAAAACTATATGAACTTATTTTAACCAAGAATATATATGAGTAATAACAACCAGAGAGTCACCCAGGGAATGCCATTAAAATCTAACATAACTAATAGCTAAATTTCATTCAAATTCTTCAGTGTTTCATAACACTTGTTTAGAGCACTTTCCGTTCTCTTGACAGTGCTTCCTGTTCTTGGCCAGATGCACAGCCACAAGCAGAAGCACCAAAAACTCTCAGAAAAGCCATTGTTGAAAAGGACTGGAAACTGAGTCATTTTCTCAAGACCTCCAGCCACAAATTCAAAATTAGAGGGATTCAGAGCCATGAAAATCCCTGGCTATGCATTAGAACTGTGTTTCCAAATATTTATTATGCACCTATCCACGACTGACTATAAGAAATGTCACTAAAATGTTTATATGAAAGAAATAAAAATCAGTGGCCACAAGCATTATAATTTATTTCTATGGACAGTGTCCCTAGCAGCACTTGAACTTTGGTTCCATTTTTAGTCAAGGCTCTTGTCTCAGTGACTAACTCAAGCAACCAAAGCCCAAACTAAATCATCATATTGATGGTCCCTGGCTATGCAGCTTGACAACTCTGACAAGGGTAGCCTCCTGGCATACTGTATAGAGACAGCACAAAACTGACATTCCCATTCAACCTGATGCTCAGGTTCCCTATTGTCAAAGCTTTTGAGAGTAGAGCTGTGTCTTTGGCCCAGACCACGATGCTGAATAAATGCTACCCATTATACAGAATTTTATCTTCGTGTAATATAGTTTCATTTCACCAACAGTTGCCAAACAGTGAGTGACAACCAATACGAGGACTACTGTCAAAAGGAGCCAAATTTGTGTGTGGATGTTGCCTTTATCATGTGATTTCAAGTTGTAAGTTGAGGCCCTTGCTCTCAAATTTCAGTCTCCACTATTTTCTGAAATCTCTCAGTAATGATTCCTTCCACTGGAGGTACAATGGATGATAATACTTCTCCTGAAGGTTGGTTTTCAATACAGATCATTTAGGGAGGGATGCCCAACTTAAATATCCCAAATCTTAGAGTGAGTAGGTTTTTCAGATATTTTATTCACTCACTAACTTTTTCATTCATTCACTCATCTCATTGATTCCTAAAGCTGAAATGAATAGAGAGCCTTCTATATGCTAAGCCCTCTCTAAAAGGTGAACATCTTGAGGAGGGCCCTTGAGTAGCTCACCTCGGTTGGCAGCAGAACACTCAGCTGAGGGGAGTGCCCAAAAAGGAGAAAAAGGTAAAGAGATTTGCCAAATCCAACTCTGCTACTTTAGAGTTTTGCCTAAAACTGGCACTGGTGGTGCCCACAGGTGTCCAGCCTCAGCCACAACTGGTGAAGTGTGCAAAGGCTGCCTTGAAAAAGGGAAGTTGACTTCGGAAATACAGGATTCCCTAGAGTCCATGATTTCATTGATTGAGAACAACTTTTCCTCCGCATTTAGAAAATGTGATACAGTAAATGCTTTAGTGGCAGAATCCAATTAGTCTCCCAAAGAAGCTGCTCAACATGTTAAGCTGCAAATGTTCGGCAAATGTAACATTAAAAATTTCATGTTCCTGATCAAGCCAACTGCTCTATTTTGTAAATGGTAGCAAACACAAGACTTGAGATCAGAAAGTCACCTTTGACTATACATTCCAATCCTCTTTCTCGCTTCCCATATTGCTTGCTTGGACGTGTTCTTTTCATTCTCCTTTGCATTCTTCCTTCCTTCTTTCCTATGTTTCACCTTAATCTGACCTAATGTATCAACAGCTCTTCTCCTTTTAAAAAAAAGATATTTTATTGATTTCAGAGAGGAAGGGAGAGGGAGAGAGAGATAGAAACATCAATAATGAGAGAGAATCATTGATCGGCTGCCTCCTGCATGCTCCACATTGAGGCTTGAGCCCAAAACCTGGGTATGTGCCCTGACTGGGAATCAAACCGGGACCTCCTGGTTCATAGGTCATTGCTCAACCACTGAGCCAGGCAACAGCTCTTCTCTTCTCCCTGAATTCAGTAGTTCCCTCTACCCATCCTGAAAACTGCCATGATGACATTATCTTGATTATGTTGTTTGTGCCTTTAGTGCAATCAATGTAAAGACTCCTAAAATTTAGCTTCAGGCCCTCATTGTACCTCAGTTACAATTTGTGCTACAACAGACCTTTAGTCCTGCTGAGCTTCAGATAAAATCTGAACTCCTTAACTTGGTATTACATTTGTCCTCAATCTTTCTTTGCCGTTTTATGCAGAACTACTCATTTTAAGGCTTCTCTTTCAGTGCAAATGGTTTACTCACTACTTCTTACTCCTTAACCGCTCTTCATTTTCTCATCATTTCCAACAATTTACTCATAATGGTTTTACAGAGAAAGAGAGGGGTTAGGGGGAGGGAAGGACTACAAATTTAAGTTTTATGCTGCTTCTGACCATTCATAGAACGTCTCTGAGTCTGATTTTCAACTATAAAGTGAAGTTTCACAATGTCTGTCCTCTCAAAGGGTCTGCGGGAAGATCAAGAAAACTAATATTTATTGACTCTTTATTATGTGCCAAATAGACTTGGCTAGTTTTAGCAAGGTAACATATTATCTTATTAAAATGTTTTGATGATTCTGTGATAAGGAAAATGAGGCAATAACTTGTATGCATATATATTGTTGACCGAGAAACCACCATGAAAATGTATAGTTTTGTCTGATTGTGACCTTCTATTAAATCTTCTATTTTATGCAATCTTTTTGTCCAAATAAATTTTAAGTTATTTTAAGGTATAAATGGATTTTATGTATTTCTTTATATCATGATAGTTGTTAAGTTAGTAATTGCTTTGTAAATATTTTTGAATTTATCTTGATATACTGTATATAGAATAGTTGATTAATGATTCCACTTTTTCATCAGAGGAGCCTAAAATTCTTCTTACTCTATTTTGTCTGTTAGTTGGCAGCCACATACCTGACAATAAAGAGGCTATGGTGGAGTTACCAAGGAAAAGAGACAAGCCTCACTTATGTGGGCTGCTTGAGGGGGTGTATACATACATGTAAGTAAGATTTGTTCTGTTTGCAAATATTTCTAAATGTATTTAAATAAGTCAATCAAATCTAACCCAATGAAGGTAAAATATTAATAGTAATTCAAAATGAATTGCAGCACATTTAAAAAATCTATTAGCAATGAGGTAACTGAGGATAACTTCACTAGTGATGAATACAATAGATGAGATAATGACAGACATGATCACATACCAGCTTTGAAACTTGGCTTTGATGATTTAAATAGAGAAAGCAAAACTAGTATATACCTGAGTAGGTATTTGTTTATTCTATTTATCTGAAGTTAAAAGTCAACCTTATTATTAGATTGAATGACTGTAAGTCTCCATATTTGAGCAGAATTTAAAGGACCATTCGCTGAGAGACTAATTCCAGAAAATAATGAGCTCCCAAATGTGTGTGTATTATATAGTATTCTACTCAACTCTAAAAACAAATGTTCCTTTAATATATAAATTTAAATGATAGGTTCTAAACAACTTTCCATATAAATAAAGAAGCTAGAGTCAAAAGGCTGACTCATTCAACTTAATTTTTTAAACGTACTTAGGTATATCTAATGATTAAAACTTCTCAGTTAAAAAAAAGTGAGTTTGATGTCTGCTATTTTTTCCATCTCTGATTCAAAGAACCTGTTTTTATGGAGCTTTGCTCACTAGAAGTAAACATTTTCGAATGACGTCTTCTCAGCCCATTCTTTTCAATATGAAACAGGATGCCTGACATGAACTTAATTTCCTTTATCGCACTGTGTTAAATTCCCAAGACTAGTATATATCTTAATATAAGAAATATATGTGACAAAGCACCCTTTTCGAGACAACATGCTTGAAATAAAGTATGAACGAGGGAAATTAATCCATTCACCTATTAGATAATGACAATGTAAGGAAGCTCAATCTATCTTTTCCACCCATCAAGGCCATGTGTTTTGCCTTTATCCACTAGAGGGGGTAATGTTCTTCCAACAGGACATGGAATTATCCCAACAAGATTTAAATGCACAGTGACCTTATTCATTTGAAACTAGTTAATTAAATAATATTATACAATGGATACCAAAACTATCAATAAAAGTTTCCTCAAAAACATTTGTGATACATAGGCCAGAAATAGTTATTGTTTTTGTCCATCCTAACATTTTGCAAAATTAGTGGCTGTAAGGATGGGTAAATTTGTTTTAGCTGAGAGAATACAATTTACATAAAGTAATGCTTTCTATGACAATTCCAAAAGATACTGTACACTTTTCCATGTGATTAATTTCATTGTATTAGAGTTGATAATTTAATTGTTTGGTTCATCAGGGAGGCAAATCACCTATTTATTTTTTTAAGGATGTATTTTATAAAGTGGGAATTAAATAGATTTATAGAAGTTTATTATAAATATAAATACATAAATTACACATGGTCTAACATGGTTGAGTAGTGACACAGGCTTTGGAAATTTGAAAATCAATAAAAATATATACAGAACTGATTTTTAAAGTATAAATATAAAATTGTCTCTGTTTATCATAGTAATAATTTTCCTTTAATAAGTTTCAAGTCAATAAGACAAGAATGTTATTTTTTTCTTTAAACCCACTGGAAAATAGTTTGAATTGCAGAATAGCCAATCATATTTAGTTGTTAAAAGATAATAAAAATAATTGGTTAGAAATAACCAGTTGCCAAATTGATGAGATGTCATAATTATAATTAACTGTGCTATTAGGTCAGTTGTTTAGTTATTTCTATGAATAAGAAAAAGCCTAATCAACATACTGAATAATTAGTTCAGTTGAAAGGAAGAGATATAATTTGTGAAAAGCAAGTATGTCACATCAACCGTATTTTGTGAAATTCGAATCCTTTTCTAAAATAAAATATATTTCTAGTTCCTGGAGATTACTCCCCTTAAATAATAGCTGCTGTAGTGGTTTCAAATGGAGGCTGAGTACCCCCCCTCACCATACAGCTTTTGTAAATATCATGCCGAAAGCCCCCCTTGCAGAAATGCTGATTCTGCAGGCCTAAGGTGGGATCTCAGCATGGGAACTTTAAAAAATCTCCATATTCTAATCTGCAGGCCTCATTGAGCATCACTGAACTGCACAAGAGTTCATTGTACCTGACTAGGTTTTTCTCCTTGTTTTTTGACCCCTACAAGTTATAGTTCTAAAATGTCTTTCGAGGCAAAAGAAGAAAATCATAGTGAATTATTCTGACTTTTTACAGGAAAATATCCTATTGTTTGAGTAAGAGTAAAGGCCTCAAAATACCTATGTGTAATAGTGAATTCCACATTATAGTGCAAATAAACATGTTTTTGAAGTCCTGTATTGTTTCTTAGTAATTTGTGCTGCCTGGAGGTCTTCCAAATACAGCAAACAAAGGCTTGTAGAAAGGACTTAGAGCATCATGGAAAAATTTTTGCTATAGACGAGAAAAAATATTTACAAATAAAAATTCCAAACAGGCCAAAAAACCTATAAATAACCATTGTGTTCTTATAAATATATTACCATAAAATACAGATATTTAAAAAGTGAGCACTATGTTTATCTACTACATACATTAAAACAAATTAGCGTGAAGTCATGGGAAGTTAAGCTATATGCATCTAAAAAAAATCTGGCCTTTTCCACGGTGAAATATCTTACCTGTAATTTATTTTACTATAAATGTAATTTTCTATATATTTTTAGATACCTATTAGTAACTTACAGTATATGATTTACTTTAATCAATTTAGGAACTAACTTACTGTAAAACAGAAAAAGTTATATATTTTTCTCCTAGAGAGTCTTTTCCACCCCATTTTTTAACACACTGAGAAGACACTATGGCTACAGAGAGCAACAGGGCATAGGTCAGAGGCCAGTGGAAGGAATTAATATGTATTCAAATAATTGTGTCTATTCAAATTATGCATATATTACAGATGCTGGGAGCTATGTGTACCCAGAGGAAAAAATACCCAATGTGCCTATAAGAAGTGTAGAGATGGTGATGGTGGTAACTGTGGACAATCATTGAAGAGTCAGAAATGGCTCCAGGATTCATTCATTAATTCATTCATTCATTCATTTTACCAAAGTTTGTGGAGCATTTACACAATCATGGCATTTTCCCTCAAAAGTCAGATAATCCCTAAGAGATGTGTCCCAAATTAGAATAACAATACAGAGTATCATAAATAACATGTGGAAAGTGCTTTAGATTGTTTAAAGAAGGGAAGATCTCTAAGAGATATGTGGCATTGAAAGAGCCTTGAAGTCTAGGTGGGATTGTTTCTGGAGAAAGAGATAGTATCAGAAGACAGAGGGAGGGAAAGCCGGCGGGGGGGGGGGAGGGGGGGGACCCTGTCCCTGTATTTCTCCAGATTGCCTGGAGCGGGTATTTCATCCCTTAAACCCAGATCACATCCTCCAGGATCAATTCCTGAGCTGCTTCACTCAGATCAATACCTGAATTCGTACTAGATTTGTAATTAGAACCAGTAAACATTTAATCATGTGCTATTTTGCATTGTTTTAAAATTGTTGATTGTATTTTTAAACTTTTTAACCCTTTAAATGGTGAATTCTTTGGTGGCAGGGATTGATGTTGTGCACTTGTCATATCTTTGATATTGTCTAATATACTATTTAGACACCCAATCTGGATTTAGTAAGTAATTGTTTATTAACTGATACTATGACTAAATGTAGTAGTGGTGGGCTTGCCAAGTAAAATATAGGAAACACAGTTAAATTTCAATTTCATATACACAACAAAAAAGGTTTAGTATAAAAAATATATTGATGGGACATACATATAATAAAAAAAATATTTCCCCCTAAATCTGGCAACCTGAGGTAGTGGTGTATTTTTTATGGCTTTGTCAAAGCTTCCCATGTGCTCAATATCAATTACTGACCTTTCAGTCAAGACTGAACTCACTATTTTGTTGTTTGGAGGCTGGTTCTTCCCTGAACAAATGAGCTGCATAAAATAAGAAGAATGGAAGAAAAAAGGACAGTTTTGAACCAATGACCAGTGACTGAAGATGAATGAACAAAATCCAGTCACTGAATCAGAATGGGTGAACATGAGATCACAGAGACTACACAGAAGGTAGAGGGTGGTACAGAATAAAGGAGAGAGTTGTCTGAATACATCAATAGGAAGATGAGATGGAAAGTAAGAAAGTTAAGAGATAGGAGAGGCAAAATTGTTTGAAAGCAAATGAAAGAATGAAAAGAGAAAAAGGGTAAGAATGAAAAGTTGATAAAAACAGAATAAAAAAGCAAAAGATAAAGAAATATATATTGAGAATTGAGGAAGTATGAGTAACAGAGTCCTTTCTTCTCTCACCTCCCCACCTGTGTTCCCAAGCGATTGATCATTTGCTGCTACTGGTGTTGCTGTTGTCACCAGTCACCCTGGTACACAGAGAGAATTTTTTCACCTTGCTCTTCTCAGTACAGACAAGGTAGAGAAGCTGGTCACCAGTCCCACAGAAAGGAGAGTCAAGTGGAGTGAGAGAAGTAGACCTGGGCTACAAAGGGGGCAGCAGATACACACACACACACACACACACACACACACACACGGAATAAAACTGATTTGGATGGTGTGGCAAAGGTAAGTGCTAGGGAAGGAACATGGGCTAAGAAAAAAGTCTTTAAAAATAAATTAATATTACACACAATGGATTATCATTCAACCTTTTAAAGAAGGAATTCAGCACTGTGCAACAACATGGATGAAACTTGAAGACATTATGCTAAGTGAAACAAGCCTGTAAAATACTGTATGATTCCACTTATAGGAGGTTTCTGAAGTAGTCAAATTCATAGAATCAAAGAGGCCGGGGTTTGGAGAAGCAGGGGGTCCGGTCAAGCCAGATGAGTAAGTCCTAGAGCTCTGCGGACCCCAGGACACCTAGAGTCAGCAATACTGTACTGGACAGGAAGAGGATAGGCCCCTCCACAATAAAAATAAAATAATAAAATAAATATTGTATGTCATGAAAATTGTAGGCTGTGAGGAAACATTTTCAAATTGGTGACATAGTAATTTGTATTTGTATGGTAGCTCTTTCCAGATTGTTCCTGACAGTATTTTTCTTCCCAAACTACGTAGACAAGAATATAGAATACCAAAAATTCATGTTATTAGTTTTCTGTAGATTGAAACACTTGTTTTTCCTTCCTATAGGAAGTGTTGAGGCATTAGCCAACCATGAAACAGGCATTGATAAGTAACACTTTTTTAAAAAATTCAATTAAAGTTTATATTTAATATTATTTTGTATTAGTTTCAGGTGTACTGCATAGTGGTTAGATAATCATATACTTTACAAAGTGTTTCCTCTGATATTTCAAGTACCCACCTGGCACCGTATAGTTATTACAATACTAGAGGCCCAGTGCACAAATTCGTGCAGGGGTGGGCTCCCTCTGGGTGGCCTGCAGTGATCGGCTGAAACCCGCAGTCCAATGCCACCTTCAGCTCCTACCTGCTGCTCCCACTCATCCTTGCCCCACTTTGCCTGCCGTGGGCTCGTGCCCAGTCAGTCCCCATCAGGAGAGGCTTGCTGCCAGCCATGAGCCCTGCATCTGGTGCCCTCCCAAGGGGAGTGGTCTGCGGGATTGGGCTGAAACTGGCTCTCCAACATCCCCTGTGGGGTCCTGGATTGCGAGAGGGCACAGGCCAGGCTGAGGGACCCCACCAGTGCACAATCAGGCAGGGGAGGGATTGTGGGAGGGCTCTAGGGTATGTCCAGCCCATCTCCCTTAGTCCCATTCGGCCAGACCCCAGCAGCAAGCTAACCTGCTGGTTGGAGCATCTGCCCCCTGGTGGTCAGTGTACATCATAGCGAGCGGTTGAGCAGCCTTAGCATATCATTAGCATATTATGCTTTGATTGGTTGGTTGTTCTGCCATTCATTCTATTTGCATATTACCCTTTTATTATATAGGATAGGATTATTGACTATCTTCCCTATGCTGTACTCTACACCCCACGACTATTTTGTGACTACCAATTTGTAGTTCTTTTTTTTAAAAAAATATATTTTATTGATTTTTTACAGAGAGGAAGAAAGAGGGGTAGAGAGTTAGAAATATCGATCAGCTGCCTCCTGCACACTCCCTAATGGGGATGTGCCTGCAACCAAGGTACATGCCCTTGGCCGGAATCGAACCTGGGACCTTTCGGTCTGCAGGCTGACGCTCTATCCACTGAGCCAAACCGGTTAGACCAATTTGTAGTTCTTAATCGCTCACCTTTTTCACCCAGTACGCCTTCCCCCGTCCCATCTGGCAACCATCACTCTGACCTCTGTATCTATGAGTCTGTTTCTGCTTTGTTTGTTTGTTTATTTTGCTCTTTAGATCCCACATATAAGTGAAATCATAGATATTTGTCTTTCTCTGTCTGATGATAATAACATGTATTTAAAAAGTCCTCCTTTTTATTATTTGTTTTTTAAAGAAAAGCTAAAAATAAATGAGTACCTCTAGTTTTGTGCCCTGCTATAATATCTAACATTGTCTTTGCTTATGCATTTTTTTCTTACACGTCATCATTATTCAGTTTCTTGCTCATTGCCTGAACTTCCTTTCTTACACATAAATTAGAAATCCCACTGTCATCTGCCAATTCATCTGTAAGTGAAATCATAGGTATTTGCTTTCTCTGTCTGACCAAAGAGTAGCACTTTTAATTCATCTAATTCAAACTCCTGTAACATTTACCTAGAATCCTACATAACTGCTTGCCAGGCAGTTTTATAAGCCAAGAACTGGCTTCTCCCCCTCGGGCTCTGCTTAGTTCAGTGGCCTCTTGGTCACACCACACTGATCAGTGGAATAAACTTTTTAAAAAATTGGAATATACTGAAAATAAATTTTACTTATAACTTCAATTCTTAACATGTATTTTGTGCATGTGTGGGAGAGATGAGGGAAGGGATTCACTGAAAACTTGCATTTTTTTTTTGTTTGTTTCCAAAAATAATGAACAACAAAGAAAATTTGCCTTGATGACTCAAGAGTGTTTTAGTTCAACTTTAAAGAGAGAAAACCTGCTTTTCTAGGGAACTGCAGGAGGGGTACTCAACTGTCCCACCTTGAAAACCCGTCTCCCACATAAATCAGTGAGCGGTCTTGATGGACAGCACTTCCCTGTAAGAAACCACCATTTCTCCCTCTGTCTCCTGCTTATCTTTTGTGCACGGCCCTTATCAAACCCAGCTAGGATGAAGAATTATGGGCTACACGCCCTTGCAGTTTTACACATTATTACTTACTGGAGGCCCGATCCATGAAATTTGTGCAAGGGGCTCGGCCCCCACCCACTGCAGTAGCTGGGGGCCTCTGCCTCTGCCGTGGTGGCGGGGGAGGGGGGGGGGTGAGGGGGGGGGCGGGGTGGACCTCTGTCTCTGCCTCTGCCTCTGCCTCCACCTCTACCCCCACCCTCCGAGACTTGGCCTGGAAGGACGTCCGGTCTAATTAGCATATTATGCTTTTATTATTATAGATATGTCCAAAAAATAAGACTGACATTCTTATGTCAACCTTGAGGATGGTCTCTAGCCTAAGCTCTATCTTGTCCAGGTCATCTTTTTTTGTTCTTTTTTTGTCAGAGACTTCGATGAAGAAAAGAAATGCTTATCAAATTTGCATTGGCGCATAATTTTGGGAGTTGAGAGGATTCCATGTATGATGGAGTTAAGATACACACAAAAACAAAAACTCCAATATATACAAAGAAGGGTCAAATCTAACAACATGAAATTTAACATGAGTAAATTTGGAACTTAACACTTAATCTCTCTCTCTCTCTCTCTCTCTCTCTCAAACACACAGTCTCTCTCTCTCTCTCTCTCTCTCTCTCTCTCTCTCTCACACACACACACACACACACACTTTCCTATAAGCTGAGGGGACCATGAGTTATTGGCACTTGTAAAGCAAGGATTTATGGATTTATTTCCATAAAAGCCAGCAATATGATGTGGCTGCTAAGAAAGCTAATGCACCTTTTGTGTAGGGTAATAGACCTATAAGGTTTGAATGAGGGAAGCAATGGTCCTGATCTGGGAGCTGGTTGGAACAGTCCTGGTGTGTTACATTCAGGTCTGAAGATCTGGGAATCATAGACCAAGGAAAGTATATTCAGAGAAGAACAATCCTTGGATGAGGAGAATCAAAGACATTTTCTGTGAGTTTCCTCTGAAGGAACTGGAAAGATTAGCCTAGAGATGAGAATATTCTTGGGCAACGGTAGTTAACTTCAAATTATTCACCAGAGATCAGAAAGGGTATTTAATAGAAAAGAAATCAGACATGTTCTCATGAATGGTAGAGCTAGAGCTAATATGTTGTTGCTGCAAGGAGATAGATATTGGCACAATATTAAAGGAAATCTGGCTGTCTGAAGTTAAAGTAGGTTGCTTTAAAGGAGTTCCCCAATTGGGGAATTCAAGAATAGTCTGGAAACCACTGGGTTGGATGTTACAGAATTCAACATCAGAAGGATAAATGTATTAGATAATACTTCAGGCCTGGGAGACAGTATACTATAGACTGTAAAGCTATATTCTTTGAAGTAAAACAAATCAGACCCAACATTTAGAGTCTACCTGACACTGGCAAAATATATAACTTTTTGTTCCCCAGCTTCTTCATCTATAAGGTAAAAATAATAGAACTTAACTCAGGAATATGAGGAGGATTGAGTGAGAAATACATATGCAGTGATTAGTACAGAGTAATTACTTAATAAATGATGTTTTAAGATTTAGGTCCATTCCAACTCTGGTAGATAGAAATGGTTTGTTAAAAAGGTTTATGTTTGACTTGGACAATCTTTGTATTGAGTCATCTTTTAGTATTCTCTTTTGCTACCAAGGTTGACTATCTATCTATCTATCATCTATCTATATATCATCTATCTATCATTTATCTATTTATCTATCATCTATACTACTTAGCATGACACAGAAACCCTGAAGAAGCCCTAGAACTCATTTACTCTCTGCTGGGTAGGGCTATAGTGTAGTTATAGGCTATTAAGTGTCTAGAAAGTTTTTATTTTTTGTGAGTATTAATGTTACCTTGGGAAAATGGAGAAGAGAAAGACTCAATTTATAGCTCTTGATTTCCACCTTATGACAAACTTCTCACATATAATTTGCACCTCATTAATTAACCTAGAGTGTGTGTTTTTTTAATCATTGCTTCTGATGTGGCCTATTAAAACATAAAGAGAACTACATAGAGGAGCTCAAACTCTTAAAAGCTGAGTTAAGGCAATAGGAGAGGTATCCTGATAAGAAGATTGAGACACCCTATATATGAAGACTTAGCACAGTAAATACCTGGCACAAAAAATGTCCTAAATATTGTTAGCTTCTTATTAATACTTTGGTTGTCAATCTCATTCTCCAGATGGAGAAAATGAAGTTTTAAAATATTTTAACTGCAATTCTCACTTCTGATATTTTTTTGCTTTAGAATTTTCTGCACTTTGACCTGCAGCAGGTGGTAGAGATATGGGCGCTACAGACTTGACCACCCTGGAACTGGTCCAGATGATGGGCCATCATCCTAATTGTCTGCTGGGGCCACAGTTCACTGAATTAGTTCTTTTGAACTCTCCTGTCCCTTCCTCATGCTGGCAGGATAATACAGCATAGACAATAGCTTCATACCAGTTCAACAGGAAAGTGGCTCTGGAGAAAGGCACTAAGAATTCTTCTTTGCTAGACTTTTACAAAAATTTGAAATTAAAAAAGAAGCTTTTTAGTCTTCAATTATGATAGAAAATACCATATTTTAAAAGATTTCAACTGGTTTATTTTAATTCTATTTTCCTAGGACGTCATCCTCTCTCAATTTTGCTAGTACTGTATGGAACTGAGGTATTGGTGATGGAGGGGAGGTGGGGTAAGCAATTTCTTTTTTTAAATATGTTTTTAAAAAATTGATTTTAGAGAGAGAGGAATGGAGAGAGAGAGAGAAACATCGACATGAGAGAGAAACTGATCGGTGGCCTCCCACACCCCAACCAGGGATTGAACCCTCAACCTGGGTATGTGCCCTCACTGGGAACTGAACAGGCAACCCCTAGGTGCATGGGGTGAAACTCAACAAACTGAGGCATACTGGCCAGAGTGTGGGGTGAGCAATTTCAAAAAAGGTTTTGCATGATTCAGAACTGCATAATCAGAAGTTCATTTCTAAAACTCCATTTACAGCAGGACCCAACGCTAGAAGTTCAGACAGTGCCATAGGGTAGCATTCTCCTTGGAAAACTGTGGCATTGAATGATGATGAACATCATGCAAACCAGGGCACATTTAAAGAAATTCAACTTTAAAGGATGCCTGACTTTTAAAAAAAGTCTTGACATGAACTTTTAATAGGCAGTTTTTCTGCATTGATATATAGGAGAAGAAATCTAGGTTCTATGTGAGAATTTCTTTCCTTTTTTGTTATATTCAATTATTTGCATCTTTTCACTTTTTTATACTTTAAGAGATTTCAACTAGTTTATTTTAATGTTTAATCTTTTTATATTATTAGTGGGACACTTGATGAAACAGTAAGTTTGTCTAATCCAGTTCCTAATATGTCCCAATATAAGAGTTTACCAAAGACTGGCGTTTTCTAGGTTTCCTTTAAAATGAATAAAAATGTAATTCCACAACCTCTTCATTGTTTTGATGAGTGTATAGCATATTTAATTTTGACAAATTATTTTATTATCCAAGAGCACTTGATGTAATCATCTTGAAAGATTACAAAATGTATTTGTTGCCATCATCTCATTTGATTTTTATAACACAAGAACGAGAAAGGGCAAGCAGCTGTTGCTAGAATTCTGATATAACCAAATCTGCATGCTTGTCTAGAAATGTGGGGCATTAAGGCAGTGTCTAGGAATAGCTTTTACATAAGGATCTGATGTTTCCTGGTGAAATGCACAGAGGATTTTGCATACTATGTCTCTAGAATTCTCATACCCAAGAAGAAAAGGCCAGGTTTGCTCCTAATCTCTGGTACTTGGCATGCATGAGGATGGCTGGATGTAGAGCACTCCTGAAAGCAGAGAACTGACCCCAAAGCAGGAGTGAAAAATCACCTTAATCACAGTTTTAAAAAGGTCTTTCTTCATTCAAAGTAATTCCTGGTTCAAAGTAATCTCCTCAGTCAATCACTATCATTGTATGTCTATTTATTTTATTTAAAGTGCCTACTGCTCTCTGATATTTCTGGTTGTTGTTATTTACTTCCGAAGAATTTGTCTTGCTCTTGTATAATTTATGATTTTGTAGAGCAAAGGCCTGATCTTTTTGGTTATTCAGTGATAACTTTGGTTATCAATTTATCACTGAATCCACAGCACCTAGAATAATACATAAGAAACAGCAGGGACTCCATCATAAATACTTCTCCCTGTGATATTAGTTCCAGGTTTGATATGAATAAGCTTAAGGGTAGTGTCTCTTAAATGAGCTCTATGCTGGTCATTTAAGAGTGTCTTAGTCCATTCAGGCTACTATAACAAAAGTACCGTAAGCTGAGCGCCTTAAACAATAAAAATTTATTTCTCACAGTTCTGGAGGCTGGAAGTCCATGATGAAGGTGCCAGTAGATTTATTATCTAGTGAGGACCTGGTTCATGGTTCATAGACAGCAGTCCTTTTATTGTATTCCCATATGGTGGAAAGAGAAAGAGAGCTCTCTGGGGTCTCTTTTAGAAGGGCACTAAATCTCATTCACGAGGGCTCCATCCTCATGACCTAATCACCTCCCAAAGTTCCACCTCCTAATACTGTCACATTAGAGGTTAGGATTTCAACATACAAATTTTTGAGGGGACACAAGTATTCAGTCTGTTATAGGGAGCTTGCCTGAATTCTTAATTAGTTGCTTTACTTTTGAAGATGACAGAAACTGAACCTGACCCGACTAAAGCAAAATAAAGTTTATGACACTGGAGTGCGTAAGGATTAGAAGATCTATAAATGTGAACAGAAACTAGGGTGGCTCAGATGACCTTTCAGGACGGAATAATGGCCTCAAATGCGCTGAGAACCTTTTTCTATTGCTTTCTGTGTGTCTGTCTTATTTCCTCAGGTTGGTTGCCATCACAAACGTGGATTCACAGTGAAAAGCAGCTCCTGGGCTTAAATTCTCACAAAGGAGGCTCTAGGAAAGAAAGGACCATTCCTGCTAGCTACCCCTGTCTCCAGGGAGGTGGCGCATGAAAGAAAATAACCCAATAGCTAACGTAGTGGGAAGACCTTCTCACATCTATAATGGAAAGCAATTTCCAGAAGATGAGGGGGATGCGGGGCCCTCCCTCCCAAAGTGTTTAGTAACTGTAGTCAGTTTCAAGTAACAGGAAACAGCAAAATTGTGGCATAAAAATTAAGGTTTTATTTGTCTCACATAATGGAAAACCCAGAGGTAGGCAGTTGAATAGTCTTGGGAAATTTCTTAATCACTCCTAGAACCTAAATCACTCCCTTATGTCTTCTCAACCATCCTTACGATGTATTTGTCACTCTTGGTCAGAAAACCTCTAACATCATGCCGATGGCCCAGGTCATTCTGGTCAGGGATGTCCTGTGACACTTGATTTGAATCACCGTTACATTTTTTTGAGTCACATGAAGTATCACCAAATAGCTGCAGCTTTGATGCTATACATGCCATGCCCCTGGGAAGTGAGGGCATCAGGAGAAGCATACGGATTTGTACCAGTCAGAATGCAATCAGGTTGTGTCCATGTTTATGTTTGTACATATTAGAGAAGGCTCGCAACTGAGGCTGCTCTTGATGGCTGGCCTCAGGTACAGCAGAAGAGTATGGGGCCAGCCAGGTCAACAGGAGTTTTTCTGTTTTCATGGCACGTAGATGGGGATGATGAACCAGCAGCAGGTCAAATGGCCAGCCTGAGGGTCTAGGTAGGAGATAGGAGTTGTTTCCTACCTCATCCTGAGCACCTTGTCAGATCAGAGGTGTTTCCTCTGCAAGTGCTGGGACTGTTCTTTTTTAACTATGAAATTGGTGTGTCCACGCCCATCGCTATAACTTCACCTTTCTTCAATCAGCTCTGACTTGGACCTAGACCTTTTGTCTAAAAGGTTGAGGTGCACATGAGACAGGTATTTTTAATAAGACTCACAGAGACCCATTATGTTGTCCATTTTGACCTATGTGGGCCACACAGGGCGAGCCCAGTAAGCCATGCACTCAACCAAGTGGTCATCAACATTTTGATCTAGAAGCTTATCAATCCCAAGAGATATTCTGGGTGTCTCAACCAGAATTCAGTTTGAATTCCCTGAACTCACATTTGTCTGAGTTACCACCCAAAGAGTAGGCCAACTAGAATGGCCCAGGATTGCCATTAGAGAAAGAAAGACTTGACATGCCTAGGAATCATCGGGGTTACATGCTCTGCATGCAGAGGGTTTGCATGGCAGATGAGGAACACTGAGCTTGGAGAATCCACTGCTTTTATAACAAGCAGTAAAAACCTACTCTTTGTTTTGGATGGAGACACTATCTTATCCCTCCGAGTCTGCTCATTGTAAACATAACCCTGAGAAATGGTCTGCTTAAAGAGTGGTGAGGGAATTGCCTTCTTGACCTACCCTGCCGCCCCCCCCCCCCCCCCCCCCCCATGATCTGGAAGAACATGAGAGACCGTGGAGGTGTGTCTCTCCCAAAAGAACTACAAGAAACAATCCTCTGAAACTCATAACTGTCTTGACCAGTAGGGAGTATGTCTTAACATTGCTCAGTGCTCTTGAGAAGACCCCCTAGGAAAACTTTCTATTGGTCTTGATGTGACGAATACTTGGGCTTCTCCCTAACCATTGTAAATATAAAAATGGGCCCTTTTTCTTCTTTCCTGGCTGCTGAAGAAGTGGAAATTAAATACGCAGAGTCTCTGACACAATAAATAATGTTCACGATGGATACAGAACTGTACCGTGGGATGTGCATTTGGTGGTGAACTCACTCCTGGTTCCATTTTATTCCTCTTTTATACCTTTCTCTCATTTTTCTTTTCTTTCATTTAAAACTGTATCAAAGATCCATACCTTTTATTTTTAATTAGCTGGAACTCTGATCCAGGTCTTCTGATGCCAGTGCTCTATATTGTGTCCAGTCCTACTCTCTTTGAAGTTGGAGAACAGCTGGTCCATATTTTTATCTTTAAAAATTTGTGAGGAAAGTTATTCAATCACCCGTCACCTGTCTCCTCCTCTGTCACTACCCTGTTGGTTCTGTTTTCAATGGTTTAGTCAGTTTTGTCATTTTGCTCTGTACTCCAGACTTTCTTATATTTTGTACACGTAGACCCAGACCCTCTGATGTTAATTTGAAGATTTCTTCTCATCTTTTTTTTCCCCCAGGCCAATTCAACATTCTCAGACCTTTTAGATATGTATATTACTGAGTAACCACCTCAAAGCTATTTTTTTTCCTACAAACAATACCACACTCAATAGTGTCCATTGACCATCGTTCTATTTTGGACAAATCACCTCACTATTTCATTTCTTTATGGACTAAAAAATGTATGAGGGTTTATAGCTACAAGTTTCTGCTATAGGAAGGCAGAAAAAGTCTATTGTGAGCCCCAGCTATATCCATCTAGATCAACACTCAGTGTTCAGAAGCTACTGACAGGAATCAAAATTTTTATTGTATAAATGTTTTGTCATGTACTTGATTATGCAACAAAATTTAACAGTAGCTGGAAAATTAATGGGCATATTACAAATCAAGGGGGTAGTTAAAATAACTGGAAGTGGTATGACTAACTCTGACTGGTGGGATAGTGATGCGATTGATTACTCTAGCCTGGGGCAAAGTTACCTGAAAAGCAGCAATTTTGAGCATGCAGAACAGTTTAGTTTAAGATGCAATAATTTAACATATTCTTTAAAAAATATCAACCTATGAATTGAATTCTAAATTTCCTTAAGGTCATCAGTACCAATGAGAAGATGGGGGGTTAGAAGTTCCAGATATCTAGAGATTGAAATTTTATTTATTCTGTTCAAATAATTTACTGGGATTCAAGTAAGCACCTTTTCAGTGATTTTAAAAAATCATCATCTTTGTGCTGTTTTCAACCTTTTGTTTTGTCATTCTTTCATTTGCCCGCCATATTTCCCATATTATACAATGCCATTGGTAAAACAGTACCAAAAATCTCAAAGAAGTAACAGAAACAGGCGTCATTATGAGCTCATAGACTCAAATACCTAAACCTTACTCTGACTCAAGCTTAAAATATTGTTGCCTTGCTTGACAATTAGTTCTGATACCAATTCTAAATCAGTCAAAATATATCAGTCATTACCCTTTTCCTTATCAATAAAATCAATTTATGTCATTGCACGCAAAGCTTTATATGTATATTGATGATACACATTTTGTAGCAATAGAGAGAGCACAAAATACATTGTGAAAGCTAAGCCTAAAAGAAATCCACATATAAAAATTGATTTGTACATGTTTAAATCACCCCACATTATATACTCATTATTTAAAATTAAAGGACAGAAATCAA
Organism: Myotis yumanensis; assembly: GCF_028538775.1. Lineage (NCBI taxonomy): Eukaryota > Metazoa > Chordata > Mammalia > Chiroptera > Vespertilionidae > Myotis > Myotis yumanensis. The sequence goes on from NW_027223754.1 coordinate 180,738,292, forward strand.
ATTGAAAAACAGTAAATTAAGAGACAAGAGGTGGGGATTACAAGTTGTTTCACTTAAATAGAATCAAGCCTGTTCTCTCTGGTTTTTCTCTGAGGAAAGGAAAATTTAACTATCAGAATAATAAACACAATTAACTAATAAGAGCAATGCAGCTGTGGTTTTGGCTGTGTAATGTAAAGACTTTATACATTACTTCCCTTTTCAAAACTGTGGCTGAAATTTTAAAAGTTCATCCCAAATATTTACCAAAATGAGAAAGCTTAAACACATTAGAACTTACTTTTCAGCCTGTATGCTGCCTCGCATTTCAGTCACCTTCGGCAACAAAACCAGCATTGGCAGTTTTACCAACTGTTTTTAACCAGTTCAGCTCAATCTGGCTCTCAGTTGTTAATACAGTACTACCCACCCTTAATTCGTACAACCACAGGGGAATGCTTAAATAAAAGAACACTCCATTTCATAGTAGTTTTTAAATGAAAACATATGTATCTATTATAGGGCTTTAAAAGTTTTTTTTTCCCCGTAACAACTTAATGTGTGGCATCTGTTAGGTACAGAGTGTCTTTTTCAGTTTTTTGAAGGGGCACATTGGGCCTGGGCAAATTAATAGTTTAGATGTTGGTATCTCAGGAGTTATCGGGATTTAGAGTGCCTAAGGGAGGAAGATTGTTGTCAGTTTTCCTTCCATACATAAACTTGTATATTGCTTTTAGGGAGAAAAGAAGAGAAAGAGATCTCAAAATACTTTCTCAAAGCTGGATTTGGAGTAGCTCACTCCTAAAGTTTGATATGCATACTGGTATTGTGTTGGTGAGACGGGTAAAAGCAGACCTGAAATAAACCACTCACATACCTGGGATTCTTATTAAATATTTTAAGTTTCCTTTGAACAGTATCAGTGCTTGAGTCCATCATTATTAACCTTCAATTACCAGTTTATAATATACTCTTGTTAATGGAGGGTTGACAAATTACCCTAATTTTTAAAAAATGGATAATTCATAGCCATGAAGATGACATTTTTGGGTTTCTCACATTACCTATATTTCCCTCCACTTCTCAGCTAACCGATATTTCTGTTTATTTGTATCCCTACCTACCTTCTTTAGTATTCTTAACCCTGTCTCTGTGATTTTTAACATATATGATAAAATAAATTCAAAATGAACTTTGTGCAAATCAGCCAGGGTCCAATATTATATACCCCTAATATTTACTAGCATTCCCTCAGTATCTACAAATATTTGCCTCAAATATTTTTAGAGAATCTTGAGTACCTTAGATAGATGTGAAGCTCTCTCCCATCAATATTTCTAGTTGCCACCGGATGCAGCTAGGATATGGGGCTGCAGATTGTTACAGCTCAGTTAATATGCCTTTCTTTGCCCCCCATATTTTGAGAGGTACGTATAATATATATCTGTCCATGAATACACATATGTATATTGTATATATATCTGAATGTATATGTATTGAAATGTAGCACAGCAAAGTGATTACGAATTTTGAAGCAAGATTACTTTGGTTTATGTCCAGACTTCATTGCCCACTACCGGTATAATCTTGGACAAATCGTATAACTTCTCTGTGCCTCAGTTTCCTTATCTGTAAAATAATATAAGAAAATTATGTACCTTATGGGGTGGTTGTGAGAATTAAGTAAGTTTATAGGCCTAAAGGTTTCAGAACAATACCTGTTAAAGTTACAGGGGTGCAAAAACTTTAGTAACTATCTACACTAATAAAAGAGAAACATGCAAATTAATCATCACTCCATCACTCCACTACACCCACCAGCTAATCAGAGCAACTATGCAAATTAACCCAACAAAGATGACGGTTAATTTGCATACAAAGACTGAAGACAACTGAAGATGGTGGCGGCCATGGAGCTGGAGTGAGCAGGAGGCTTGGGTTGCTCCCGGTGACGGAGGAAGTCAAGTTTCCAGGCTGCCCTGGGCTCCGCTAAAGAAGCTGGAAAAAAAAGAAAAAAGGAGGGGCTGGGAGTAGCCAGAGCCGAGAAGCCAAGCCTCGCTGCTGTGGCTGGACCAAAGGCCTGGGTCCCGGGTGCCAGAGGAAAACCGGTGCCGGCAGCCAGGGGAAGGAAGGCCTATTGCGTGAATCTTCGTGCAACGGGCCACTAGTTATTATTATATACATCATAAGGATATATACAAGGTGGAGAAAAAGGAGGTTTATAGTTGTTTGTATAGAAAATAATACAATAATTAATAACTAATAATACAAGAACAAACTCTGTTTTGCATACTCACAACTGTAAACATACTTTTTAAAAAAACTATATTTTATTGATTTTTTACAGAGAGGAAGGGAGAGAGATAGAGAGTTAGAAACATCGATGAGAGAGAAACATCGATCAGCTGCCTCCTGCACATCTCCTACTGGGGTTGTGCTCGCAACCAAGGTACATGCCCTTGACCGGAATGGAACCTGGGACCTTTCAGTCCGCAGGCTGACGCTCTATCCACTGAGCCAAACTGGTTTCGGCTGTAAACCTACTTTTGCCCCACCCTATAGATAGGCATATGTACTATATAATTGCCTGAATTACAAAATTAGACAATTTCATTTATATTGTTCAATACCTTTTATACTTAATCTGTGATATGTATGCATGCATGCTCCATGTATGACACATATAGATTTTCTTGGAAATTTCAGTTATCTAATGACCAATATTAGTAAAAATACCAGCACAGCTCATGACTAGACTATACAGAGTTACAGAGTATAAATTTGGTATTTTAAATCTACCCATTTAATGAAATAATATTTCTTGCTAGGAAGTCCCCAGTATCCTATATAATAAAAGCCTAATATGCTAAGTGTCCAGTTGTCTGGTCATCAGTTTAATCAATCAAAGCGTAATATGCAAATGATATGCTAAGGCTGCTCAAGAGCTTGCTATGACGTGCACTGACCACCAGGGGGCAGATGCTCCAACCGGTAGGTTAGCTTGCTGCTGGGGTCAGGCCAATTGGGGACTGAGTGAGACTGGCCAGACATGCCCTGGAGCCCTCCCATGGTCCCTTCCTGGCTGGCCAACCTCCCACGTCCCTCCCAGGCCTGATCATGTACCAGTGGGGTCCCTCAGCCTGGCCTGCACCCTCTTGCAGTCTGGGACCCCTCAGGGGGTGTCAGAGAACCAGTTTTGGCCCAACGGCAGAATGACCGGTTGCTATGATACACACTGACCACCAGGGGGCAGACACTCAATGCAGGAGCTGCCCCCTGGTGATCAGTGCAATCCCACAGGGGGAGAGCTGCACAGCCAGAAGCCAGGCTCACGGCTGGCGAGCGCAGCAGCGGTGATGGGAGCTTCTCCCGCCTCGCCTCCATAGCAGTTGGACATCCCCCGAGGGCTCCTGAACTGCAAGAGGGCACAGGCCTGGCTGAGGGAACCCCCCTCCCCAGTGCACAAATTTCATGCACCAAGTCTCTAGTAAAATATAAGTGACATCCAGATGAAAAGAGCACAAGCTTAGCCCAGCGATTTGGCTCAGTGGTTGAGCATCAACCCATCAACCAGGAGGTCACAGTTTTACTCCCAGTCAGGGCACATGCCTGGGTTGTGGGCTAGATCCCCAGTAGGGGGCATGCAGGAGGCCACCAATAGATGATTCTCATCATTGATGCTTCTATCTCTCCCTCTCCCTTCCTATTCTCTGAAATCAATAAAAAACAAACAAACAAATAAATAAAAAGAACACAGACTTAAAGCTGGAGCAATCTGGATTCCCATGCTGGCACAACCACTTAGAAGCTGTGTGATCTGGGGCAAGTCGGTTAACCTTTCTGAGCTTTAGTTTTCTTATTTGCAAAACAGAGATGTAACATTCTTGCAAGTTTATGGTAAGAAGTAGAGACCACATACATGACAAAAGCACTTGGCCGAGAGCCTGGCACATAGTAAATGCTTGATAAATGGAAACACTGATCTCTAATATGTCAGTCCCACTTCCATTGTGGGTGTTTTTGTGTTTTTTAAAGCCCAACCCAAACAAACATCCCACTGGAAGTTTTTGATCAGCTATGCTGTTGCTATATAATAATCATCAGTTAGTCTTAAGGGCATGTGGTTTCAATAACCATAATGGCTTGAAGTATCGCTGCCTGTAGAAGCAAAAGCAAAGAGGTTGGTGTAATTCAGGTTTTATTAATATCTCACCAGGCAGCTTGCAACTTTGCCCCTTCTCTCCCTCTGCCAGGCCTCCCCTCTCCTGCCCATAGAAAGCCTGCTGGTCCCAAAAGCTGGTATACTGAAGAAGCAGTAGATGCTGAAACCCTGAAACCCTGAGAAGGTGGCACCTCTCTGGTTGGTGAGGTTAGGCCAAGCTGGCAGCTTCGTCACCCATTGGCCAGAGACCCTGGGTAAAAGACTCCCTCTCTCCCTTTATTTTCACTGTATGGTCTGAGAGAAGTAAATTAAAATCGAGGGGGAAATTCACCGTAACAGAATATCTTTTGGCAAATGTTATATATATTTTCATATACTTGGTAGTGAGAGGACTTTTTTTTTTTTTTTTTTTTTTTGGTAGGACCTGGATCAGACATAGTAGTAACTAATTGTGAAAAAGCAACTACATATGTATTATGAGAATAAATCACTTAATGGTGCCAGGAGCTCTTTAAAATAAAACTAGCACTTAAGGGTACAGTATAATTATTGATAAACTCTTATATTCTTATTACACAAGTGTCTCTGACTTGAAGCTTGGATGATCAAGGAAATGTGAGAAAAAGTAACATGTAGGAAAGGTGTTTCTTGGACATTCACAGAGAATTTTTTTCACACAGTTGTTGAGGGCACATTGATCCAGCAATTTAAATATTATTATCCACGGTCTCGCTCATTAAATACTTAAGAAAACAGTAAATTGTTTAAGGATACACATTTAGAATGCCATATCCAGAGCTACCTCCAAGTGGCAAATGATTACCCTGCTTATACATTCTAGGCAGATGATAATTTAGAGTGCCCGTGAAAGCCCCACGTTTATTTGATTGCTCTCTTAATTACTGGGCTCTCTGCGATCAAGATCAAATATTTGTAGAAGAGGAAGCTTTTCTTTGTGGGAGTGGATAATAACTATTCTTACACTTTGAAATTTTTGCCTTGAGTTATTAAGATTTGCATTTCTCACTTTTGTTCTAAGGAAAGGTGTTTAGCCTGTTTTAGAAAGCAGGTACCAAATAATCAATCAGCAAACACCCCAGAAAGTTTCCACTCTACACAAGTGCAACATCTCAGGTATTAGCAATCCACCCCCAGAAAAAAAAACCTACAAAGGGTGGAAGAAACAAATCTACAAAGGGTGGGAGAAAGGATGTATCACTTTTCTAAGTGAATACATTGTGATCGGTATGTGTTGCATGCATTAAGAAGCTATATTTGCTTAGGAGCTGATCTGCCTTTGAGAAGCCAGCCAGACATCTGGAGAGATCTTGCAGACAGGTAAGCCCTAAGCCTCCCTCCCATGCTGCTTCAGTGCCCTGCTCTCCCAGGCGCGAGAAGAATAAACAGACTGTGGTCATCGATCCCGGTGGTGGTGTTGCACTCTGGGAAATGCTGGGAGTGCTCAGGGACGTGGCTCCCCCCACGGATGCGCGTCTGAAAGAAATCGCCGAGATGAGGCCAGAGAGCATGCAAATCGGTAGAAAGCTAGAGAAGAGGAAGGGAACAGCGAGAAAAAAGAAACGTGTTGCTCGCATCGTGTCTCAGCCCCCTTCTCCAGCGCCCTCCTCCAGACCCACTGTCTCCCTCGCGACTCCTCCCTTCTCGTCCCTTTCTGGACACCAGTTCTGGGAAGATCAGTCAGTATTCCCCCCGCCACCCCTCCCACCCCGGCTTGAGATATCATAGGATTTTCCTCCCCCTGGGAAACCCGCAGCTGTTTTAAGTCAATGAAAGTAAGATTGTAAGAGATAAGCGCTGGGGCAGCCCGGGAGCTGTCGGTGCACACTTACATCAGCCCACCTCTTCTCGGGGCGTTACCTACGGAGTTCCTTCCGCGGGGATGTAACTCGGGGGTCTCTCTCTCTCTCGCCTTCACGCGCCAACTCCCGTGGCGCAGGAGTCCTAATCCGGCGCGGAGCCTTTTTCTCCCCGCATATCATTCCTTGGTTCTTGGGCATTGGGCTTTTTGGCTTCACCCACACCAAACAAAACCAGTTCAACCACCCGGGAGGCAGAGAGGAGAGTGCCTGAAAACTTTTCTTGCCTCCCGCACCACCCCCCAGGAGGAGGTGGATACAGTGCGGGCGCGAGCCCGGCTCGGGGAGGCGGTGGTCGCTTTAAAAACGGAACCTTTCCCGGCTCCAGCCCCAGCGCTGGGCAGGCGGCGGCCGCCTGCGAGGAGGTTCCGCGCGCGCACACCCGCAAAGCCCCGCTCGCGCTCTCGGGAGCAGCTCTCCTGTGTGCAAACCGGGGTGAGGGCAAGAAGGGGCCCACGGCACGGCTACGGGGCAGCGGGTGAGGGTCCAGCGCGGGGAAGTTGACAAAGGGGACTTGACCCACCACGAATGCGTATTTATAGACGCGAGGTCCATCGCGATCTGGAGCTAGCGCACTCTCCTTGCTCCTTCCCCTCCTGCCATTTCATTTGATCGCTCCTGGAAGTGGAGGGCAAACATATATTTTTTTAAAAAACATTCCTGCACGGCGTGGGCAATCACCGTAATTTACCATCTAGTTACTCTGCAGCAGCCGGGGAAGCAAACTCCGGGGGTCGTTCCCTTTGGATGGGCAGAGAGGGAGGCCAGGCGGCGAGCTGCAGGAAGGAGGTCAGGGTGGGTTTGCTGGAGCTCGGGGGCGACCTGGAGGGAGCCCGAGCCCCCGGCGCCGCCCCCGCGCCCGCCCCCGCCGCACTCCCTCCCCCGCCCCCCCCCCACCGCCCCCGGGGGCGGGCGCCGGGCGCGGTGACCGCCGGCTGGTGCGCTGCCCTCGCCTCCCCCATTGTTCCTACTGTCTTTTTGCCTTTTGTTATTTGCACTCGCATTGTGTTGTTTGTCTCTGAAGCCGCCTCATGACCAGCCCAGGGATTTCACCTCGTCCTTGAGAGCTACACGGGGAGCGCGGGCGAGCGGGCGAGCGAGAGACTGGGGGAGAGGGACGCGCGCGCGCACACACACTCACACACACACACACACACACACACACACAGAGTGAAAAAGGCGAGCCACCAAAACCCATCTCCAGTCTCCTCCCGGGGGCCCCCCGCCCGCCACGGTGCCACTTTGCATCCCGCGCCCGAGGAGACAGTCGGGAGAGCCGGTAAGGTGCGTGGATCGCCGCGTTTTAACTTTGTTGTTCGTCCCGATGTTGTTGTGGGCAGCCCTCCAAGGCGCAGAGCTCCCCTCCGCCGCCCGCCGCGCCCGCCACTCAGCGCCCGTCCCCGGCTCCAGCTGGAGAGTCGCGGAGGAGGGAGGGGGCCGCCGCGGGAGTTTCCTCAAGTACAGAGGGAGGGGGACGGGTTGGCGGGGGGAGAGAGGCGGGAGGCGGCTGGACGCTGGAAGTGGCCCTGTCATCCTCGGGGGGCGCCCGCCGTGGCGGGGGGAGCCCTGGGGTGTGCGCGCGGACCCCGGGCAGGACCTGGGATAACTTTGTCTTTCTGTTGGGGAGCCTGCGAGCTGTGGCCGGTATTGTTTTCTAAGTGGTGTTGGTGGAGGTGGTGATGAGCTGAGGGCAGGGAGTGCAGGGAGGATCCTAGGCTCGTCTGTGCACCGCGGTGAACGCCAAACGCCAGACCCTACAAAGTTGGACAGAGCTCCTGCCCCTTCCTAGGATAGACGCGCGACCCCCAGGCAACCCCACGACCTGCATATCCCTCCTTTTCGTCTTTTTGTTTCGCTTTCTGCAATCCCTCTCCCTACCACTTCCCCTCCCTCCCTCCCGCCCGGGATTTTGGAAACAAGTCTCATCCTTCAGGATTCTTCTAGGGATTTCAGGGACCGGAAGCTTGATTAATTGTAACTACCTCCCCGCCCCCCGCACCCCGTTGCGCAGTCGAAGTGAAGACCACTCACGTGTAGTCCCTTTAAGCGCGGGTTTGGGACACCTCGCTTGCACGTTGGCGCTACAATAATAAGCAGAGAAAAGAGGTTATAGGAGTTTAGATCAAACTGGACTTGGAAATGTTTCCATTGATCGCAGCAGTTTCTTGCCCTTTGATCTGCTGTCACCAGATGCACACGAAGCATTATTTACATATTTTAGTAGTAATTTCCCTTACACTCTGCAAACGAATATATTAATGAACAGTTTGACCCTGGTGAAATCCCAAGAGCTGGCCTCCGGGGCTCAGATCTGAGTGTGGTGAATGTGAGTCCATTTCCATGTCTTTCCTTCTCAACTAACGCAGATCAAAAATGAGAACTTCTGTGACTATGCAGGGTGAGACTGTCAGGGGCAGCCCACCCAGCCGCTCTGGGTGGCAGTCAACTGTACTTCCTTAGAAAAGTTCAGGAATTTGTGCTGTCCCAGTCATGAGCCTCCCAATATGCAGATATCCGAAGTCCTTGTCCAGAAAGGCTTGAGCCCATTTCCCCAGAGGCTGCCTGCAGGCTCAGCTCAGCGCTTTGAGTCCAGGGCAAGACCAAGGGAGATCTGTGGGAGTTTGGGTAATAAGTGTGGGAATCTGCAAAGGGACTAGACAGAGTGATTTGTTTCTTTGATGCTCATAAATAATGTCCCCTAGTATCCTAAAAAGAAAAAAAAAAAAACCCAACACCACAACAACACACACACACACACACACAAACAGGCCAATGAAGTAGGCGCGTGGGAGATTCAGAGGCACTGGACATTTCAATCAGAAAAACCAGAGCAGAATTTTTGATCAGGATTACAGGACTGAGGCTCGATTGCCAAGAGTGATTCGGTTAAGGACCAGATGGTTTTAAAGTATACGGAAATGGAAATGTTTTTTTTTTTTTTAAGTTTGGCTTTTATAAAATATAAAAGGAGAACGATTTCTTAGGGTCTTTTACACAACTGCTGAATTTTGATCTAATTTTGAAAGAACTCAGCTGGATTGTGAACTGCTGTTCGCTGTGATAGGGGAGGAATCTGGTTTCAGATGCAGACACTTGGGACAAAGTTTCTGGGGGTGCTTCTTCCTGATTTAAATATAGCTCCCAGGCTGAAGCCTAAGTACATTCAGCCACAATGATTTAAAATCACAAGCACTTACAGTGAGAGTCCTGTCAGGCATTGTGCAAAGTTCTCCTGCTAATTATGTCATCAACTGTTTACTCCTCAGAACTATACAAGATAAAAATCATAAGCATCACTTAAAACTGATGCAATACAGCTTGAAATCCTTAAACTGGTAGGGATTGCTTTTGTTTGCCTAAAAGGTGGATCTTTCATCAGATGAGTTGTTTAAAAACATTTACTTGTGGGGGTGGGAAGGGATGTGCATAATTATTTAGTTATTTGTGTTAATTATATACTAGCTTACTCGCTTGAAATTCTTTTTTTCTCTCCTTTTCTTTCCAGTGGTCTTCTAACAACCATATACATGAAAAATGAATAGAGGTTTTTATTTGCTTGTGGTTTGTTTTTTTTTAAATCCCCTTTTTGTAGCCTTTTTGAATGGGCGGTAATGAACCAATCTGACATAGACTTGAAAGAGTAAACACTTAATATATGAAAAAAAAAGAACTTCAACTCTTAATAAAGAAACCCTGTACCAGTTTGTTTGTTGAGCTTAAACAGTTCTGGTTGAATGGTATGTTGTATACAGGATTCAAAACTTTCAAAGGTATTTGGTAAATAACTGGGCATTTGAGATCCAGTGGTTATTTCAAGTTAACTTAGTGCTATACATGTAAATACACATCCTGTTTAGACTGACACATGGTGTTAAAGGGGAAAAATGAATATATGCTTATAAAGATGTTATCTGTGGAGTATATGGAGTAAATACTAAGAACAAAAAAGTGAAGTTTATATTCAGGAGTGATGGCTTCTTTTTTTTGACATTGTTGGGATAAGGCATGAGCTATAGGGAGAGTTTAAAATTTCATTTTCCAGTGAAAAGAATGAATTTGAATGTTTGAACAATTTTTTTTTTATAAAGCAAATGAAAAAAATGCAATGTAAAGATTAAAAGAATATACTGTCTTCTTGAAAAAGCTCCGTTCTTTTATGAGTGATAGGCAATCATTATCTTGAAGGCATGTTCACATTAAATACAAAAGTAGTATCTCGGGCAGGATAAAGCTTGTTTTTAGTAATCTGAAATGCACTAGATTTCAAATAATTTAGAGTTCCAATGCTGAACACTGTTTAGATTTCCAGCAGGTAAAATTGTTGGATATGATTGATTGGAATACCTGGATGATTCACCCAATATCTAATCACCTCCAGTGGCAGAGAAGGCTATAATTAGAGTTTTGAGAGTAACCTGGAAAACTTACATATGTCTAGGCCTGAAAGTCAATACATTCCCCACGCACTCATCACAATTTTTAGCCTGTGACATGTAGATTTATCTTAAGGGTGAAGAAAGTTCTTGGCTGTTTCAAATAAACTATATCCTGAACTTAGATTTGCAGTTAATAAAATAAAAGTCCAATTTTTGTTGCAAACATTGTTTTAAAGCACCCATATGTAAATTGTCTACATTTGGTGTTCATATGTTAATGATTTGGGCTCTGAAACTTCTTTCAGAAAGGCATTTTGGTTTATCTTAAAAAACATTACACAAAACTGTCTAAACAGCTCTGTAAATAAATGATTCCAAATGCCTCAATTTGGTGAATGAATTAAAGAATTATAGTTCCTTAATCCAATTATGATCAGTCTTGTTATTCCAATTCCCATTTGGGAGAGTGGGAATGGTAAATGATTCTCAAATGTGCGTTAGGTCTTTGCTGCTTTTTTTTTTTTCTGTGTGTGATGAAACATAATTATTCATATCTAATATTTAGGAGAAGGAATTTAGAGGTAGGGAAGTTTAATTGATCTTCAATTAAACCTAGAGTTTATTTGCATAAAAAGATGTTCTTAATAGAAGAGTAAAATGAAATTTTTAAGAATATGAAGCAAGGATCTAATCTTTTGCTTAAAAAGAATGAATTTTTGTATTTAAAGGGAAGAAGTGGGGCACTTAAGCTCAGGAGTAGGGCAGACACTAAGGCACTTTTGGTCATTTTCAGGTGGCCCATATTGGGACATTTGAGTGGGACTGCTTAATGAACTTTACTATATTTAATATCCTTGTCTTTAAAATTAAGGGGAATATGCTTTTGGGGTTGTTTACTCCAAACCTCTCCCCATTTAGCTGCCTACATGGGTGCTTTTGAATGCTCCCCAATCAGGGGCCTGAACTTAGGATGGGCCCTTGATAACAGCCCAGTTTGCTTTGATGGACCTTTCTGAATGTCTGCCCCATTTGCCCAGTTTAACCTCTGACTCAGAAATTAATTAATTCCTAGGTATTAATAGCTTATTATGGTTTAATTCTCCAGGAGTTATTATTATTACTGTTATTATTGCAGTTTATTATGACCATTTAATTACTTAGGGAAAGACTTGTGGGGATTACAAGTATCAAGTGAAGCTGCCAAGAAGAAATATTTACAAACGTTGGGATTTTTCTCAGTACCACTCAGATCAGACCTTATAGGCAAGTGATTACTCCACGTACAGGTAAGGGTGACATTCAGAAGGGACAGCATATTGACAAAGTTAGAGGAAAAATGAATGCATTTAAAGAGTACATTGAAGTTAACCACCCTTTAAAAATTGAGGCTTAAAAAGTAAAAAATTCAGAAAAAAATGTATTTCCAGGACTGGTCATGGTAGTGGTATTGATTTGTACAGGTATAGGACCATTCATTCTTTATTAGTTAATGTTTAAAAACTGATTATATCTTTGCTGCCTTTAGTTATTCATCATTGACTTAAGCTTCATGATGGTGTGGTATCACATGTCCAAAGGGGACAGACAGTGCAATGGTCAACAGGATGGGAGGGCGCTGGTGGGACCTCCAGGTGATGTTCCCTGGAGGCTCAGGCATTGCATTGTCACTATGGCACCAATGAAGCCTTGGAGGCAGGGAGTTCAGGGAAGCACCAGGATGTGGAAGAGGTGGTCCCACTAGCTTTCGGAGTGTCTCAGTTTAGGCCTATTTATAATTCTTTCATGACTTGGAGTTTTGAACATCCAGTGCCCTGCCCCTTTTCTTAATTGCTAAAGCTGGGGATTATAACACTTTTTCTTACAGGGCTATGCATGAATTACACTAGATACATGTCAAATTCCTGGAATAGGGTCTCCCATGAACGAGGTGCTCAGTAAATGTTAGCTGCACTCTTCTCTCCTCCAATCGAGTCTTTTTAATCATTAATAATGTTGAAGCCTCATTTTGTACTTGCTTTGAACTTATTTGAGTCTAAGGAGGAAAATATATCACTTTCTTGAGGCTGAGATCAACACTTTAAAATGGTGATTCCGTTAACATCTGTACATGATCTCTGACAATGTGGTTATATTAAGATGCTATATTTGGTGCAAGTGTGAATTCTACCTTTTAGTCACATAAATCTTCCTTTCGTAATTAACATTTTAATTACTACATAATAGGTAAAGGCAAACAAAAAAATTTAGGAACTAATTGTAGATCTCTCTTCTGTTGTCCTTTTTGATTTCCCATTACAGATATAATCTAGTGAAAAAAATTTTTGGTCATTTTATCCATTGGTAATTATCCACCTCTTGGTTATATTAAGTTATAGTACATGTGGCTAGAGAGAAATTCCACTTGGAAAAAGAAATAAATCTGACTTTGCAATATTTTGCCCTATGGAGTCAACAGTTCCTTCAATTTCACAGGTGTGTTTATTTGTTTAAATTGGGTGCAAGGAGAAAGGCACAATAATATACCATTGCCAGTTGGAAAAGATGAGGTATAGTAATAACATGGATAAATTAGGGGTTATTTTCTCTTCCCAATGATAGAGAGAATTTCTCTGTATGTACACTGACCAAAAGTAAAGGAAAGGCTTTTAAAACGCACATAAATGATGTAGTTGTTTCATTAATTTTGTAATTAATTAGCAGATGCCAAAATGGAATTAGACATGTGAGAAGCTTATTGGGGGAGGGAGCAGGAGAAGGCTGGGAAAGTCTTTTGCCAGTGATCCAGGTTTGACATTTATGCAAGGAGAGATGGAAGGGAAAACAGAGATGGTAGGAAGAAACTGACTGTAGCACAGACCAAGAAAAGTTTGGTTGGGCAGATGAGAGACAGGCATTGGAGGAGTCCTCTGTTCCCAAGAAATGGACTGTTTTTTTCTTTTCTTTTCTTTTTGTAATTGTACTCCTCATGAACCTTGAATTCAATATGAACCTAGAGGCAGGGAAATTAGGCAAAAATACAGTGTATCCTTAATCTCCAGTCCGGGGCAAAAAAAAATCAGGGTAGGTGGGTGTTTTATTGTTTTTGTACATAGATATATCTTTGTGGGGAAATGTGTGTTTCTCTTTGCTGTGCTGTCATTGGCTAGGAGTGACCCCAGGAAGCACGGCCTTGGTGCACAAATGATGCTAGAGCAGCGGTTCTCAACCTGTGGGTCGCGACCCTTTGGGGGTCGAACGACCCTTTCACAGGGGTCACCTAAGACCATTGGAAAAGACATATATAATTAAATATTGTTTTTGTGATTAATCACTATGCTTTAATTATGTTCAATTTGTAACAATGAAAATACATCCTGCATATCAGATATTTACATTACGATTCATAACAGTAGCAAAATTACAGTTATGAAGTAGCAACAGAAATAATTTTATGGTTGGGGGTCACCACAACATGAGGAACTATATTAAAGGGTCGCGGCATTAGGAAGGTTGAGAACCACTGTGCTAGAGACATAGGGGCAGCCACGGGGGCACTGAGTCCATTATGTTCTTGCAACAGCAGATCTGAGTGGTGTAGCTGTGGTTTGGCAGTATTGCCCAGGGATTAGCAGCAATCACTTTGGTCAGGTGGACCTACCACTGAAAAAAGACCTGGCCTTTTTGAGCACTTTGATGCTTTATTTGCCTTCATTATAAAATGAGCATAAGGGTAGTATCACCTCACAGAGTCCTAGTCAAGATTAAATGAGGTTGTATGAGAGTATATGTAAATCTATAGTACCATGCATGGTATAGAAGAAATGCTCAATATATATTGACTCTCTTTAATGCCCTCATAAATTGCAACGGAGAGGTATAGCTGAATTGTATCAGGTGATCATAAATATATTTAAACAATTGGTATTTCATGTAATTAGAAGGCATTGTTTATGCAAGCAAACATCCCCAATGTTTGCCTTTTACAAAATAGCACCGTTAATTTCTCACGCTTCAATCCTTAATTTCAGCCGGTTATAAACCCTACGACAGATAGACCAACTGACCTTGACCGTCTTCAGGTAAATTGCCTTAAAGTACGAGGTAGACAGAACCCTCTCTTCATTTCCTTACCCCTCCAGGCTCCCTATTCAGTTGAGAAGGAACTTGCACTGTAAGTCTGCATTTTATCTCGAGCCTCAAACACCTTGTGAGTCTTTGCTCCCTTACGTTACTGTTCCTAAACCAACTTGCTGCACCACAAAGCACTGAACTCAAGTGGCCCTCAGCGCGAGCGCCTGCTGTGATGAGTCACAGAGCCACTAGCACTTTGTTGCTTTAGATTTGATCACTGCCATGACTAGTCCTTCGCTTGTCAGCTAAGAGACCCTTCAGGGAGTTGTCCCTTAATAGAAAGTCTCTTTTCTTCCCTCCTGTTGTAACTTTAAATTAAAAGAAACTGTAGAGGAGCTGGTGGCATTGCAGCAAGTTCATTCTTCTACCCACTGGGAAAACAACATCTGAGAAAAGACGTTATTGGACTGAGAATTGAGTTGTTGCTATTTTGGGGGGTGGGGCTGCATGCGGGGGAGTTTGCAGTAGAGGATGAAGACCATGCCATTTAGACCTAGTCAGACTGATTCTCAGTGACTTAATGGAGAGCAATTCTTCTGTAGAGGAGGGAGCTTTTTTTTTTTTTTTTTTTTTTTTTTTTGATATAAGACATTGCCTTAGCATGTCAGTTTCAAGTGGGAGTCATGAGACCACTGGTATTTTGCCTCTGTTTTTTAGGTGGTTCTGTGTGTTGCACTGTGTGGGAAACTGGCCCGGGGACAACTTCAAAATCCAAAGAGGATGGGAGACAGGAAAAGAGAGCTAATTTTTGACACATTCCTCAGACAAGTGACCCCTCTGGGGAATCTGTGCCCAGGATAAAGACGGCTTACTGTGAGGCTTCTGGCATAGTTTTCCTCAAACAGTGAGCGCTGGTTACTTCAATGTCTCTAGTTAAAAAGGCTGACAAACCTAACAGTTGTGAGAAAAAATTAGTACCTTTGATGGCAGGTTGTTTAGATGCCATCTCACTAAACTTCTGGTTTAATTCTTTGCTGAGCCAGGCTTTACACTCTGGACAGTGGTTGCTGTTCCATTCCTATTCTGGGTTAAGGCCTGCCCTCAAACCTGATGTCTGCCAAGATCTCCTGGTGTAACCCGTGGCTGATGGAAGCTGGAGTTTGACGTGTGGTAGCAGCCTGTATGTTCCTGCGATGTTTGGTGTTACTATGCAGTATTGGCAGTCTGTCATATGTATCTGGCTCAACCAGTCTCATTCACTCTTGCATTGGGCACTGCTTTCGAACAAGTGCATACTACTTCTTACAACTCTCTCCTGGCTTTTTTTTACATCACTCCACTCTCACCTCCACCATACCTTCCCTACTAGTAGAATAGTAGTGTCTTTTCTATTTTAAATCAGGAAACAAAGTGATCATTTTAATGCACACTAAACAAAAATAAAGCTATCAGGATGTAAAGAAACTTAATGAGCCCAGTATTTATTTCTAGGGACTTTCTCAGCTCCCCCACCCCCTGCAATGTTCTTCTCTCCCTTCTTCCTTTCCTTATCACTATTTATTGTGCCATATTAAACCTTTCTCTTACCATGAGGTCTTGACTCTCATGGCGCCATTGACCATGCTGCATTGTGTTAATCTCCCTGGATGAAGTGAGAAGGGAAAGGGGTGTGAAATGCATTGCTGCATGGTTTGAAAAGGGGTAACCACAGGGTGACAAAACATGTGGAAGGTAAGCTGGCTGAGGGCACCGGGTTGTATCCCAGTGCAATTATGATGCCTGGAACAGGGCAGTAACTGAATAAATGATTGCCAAGCCAACATATCTTGCATACCAAGCTCCATTATAAAATGTTTTTATTGATTTCAGAGAGGAAGGGAGAGGGAGAGAGAGATAGGAACACTAGTGATGCGAGAGAATCATTGATCGGCTGCCTCCTACATGTCCCACACTGGGGATTGAGCCTGCAACCTGGGCATGTGCCCTGACTGCGAATTGAACCATGATCTCCTGGTTCATAGGTCGATGCTTAACCACTGAGCCATGCTGGTTGGGCCCAAGCTCCGTTTTGATTCAGAGCAGCCCTGCATGATGGCTACATGGTAAAACGAACTGCAATTGAGCATTTGACTGTGTTCCAGGCACTGTGCTAGGTGCTTTACACAGATAATGTTATTTAATCCTCACAGCCCACCAATTAGGTGGGTATTAGCCCCTTTTCACAGGTGGGCAGGCAAACTCCAATGGGTGATATGCTTGCTCATTTTCCTCAGCTAATGAACAGGAGAATCATTGCCTGGATTTCAGTCTTTCTGACTCCACCATTTGTACTTTTTTCATTAAAAGACAAGTGGCCAAGATACTGGTGTGAATTGCTATCCATAAAATGGGAGCACTAACCCTGCCTGCCTTGCTTTCACAGGAAATAGGAGGAACGGGTGAGAGAGAAGTCATCACTGACAATGATGCCTGAGCTGTGATTTCTAAATGTCGGCTATTATTGTCAAGTCCCCACAATCCACTCATTAACCAAAAAGTATTTATACAACACACAGCGGCATGTTGCTTAAACTTTACTTAAAGAAACATGCTCTCCCCGGAGGCAGAGATTCTGAATGAGCTTTGCTGCTAAGGACACTTTCACTTTACTGTTTTGCAAATCCACCATGGTGCCTAGTACAGTGCCTGGCTGATATTAACGATTTAATAAGTATTGGCTGGAGAGTTCAGTCAGTGAATAAAAAGGATCGCCTTGGGCCTGGGGGTGGAGGGCAGATGGGAAATTGAACGCAGACTAAGAGAGTTGTCCTCCTTTATGTCCCATTCCCAGAGTGACTAGAGATCCAGGGCCTTCACATAGGCAGGCTCCCCTGCTAGCTCAAGGCCTGGTTATTGCTTGAGGGCCAGGATGTTTCGCTAAAGGTAATGACTGTAAAGGTGGGTTCAGCATTGTTAAAAGAGGCCGCCATTCATTTGATCTGGAAAGTCAGGCTGGAAAATGTATTAGGAGAATAAAAAGGTAAAAAGTGATTCTAAACGTAACAGGAGTTTCAGTAGAAAAATGGCTGTAATTCAAGCAGTGTCATGTTAACATCAATGCGAGTCTCGCATGGCTCAAGCCCCGCACACTGCTTTGGAAATAAAAGGAGATTGTGTAAAGAATTAGCAGTACAAGGCATTTTTAAGTGCTTTATTACAGAGGCTTGCGATACTGTGAAATCTATGCAGTCTCTTTCTTCCCGCTGTGCTTAATTTCAGAATCTGATGCTATTACCTATCCTTGGAGGGGAAAAAATGATCACTGTCGGTTAACTCTTAAAAACCGAGTTTAACATTTCATTTGCTTTCAACATAATCTTTCTGACATCTCTTGGGAAGAGAGGAGTGGTGTAGTTAGCCACGGAGGGCCTCGGATACTTCTAGGGGGCAGCATTGCAGTGAAGGGGCAATTGGTAAGACATTAGGAGAGCGTGAGTTTAGCAATGGCTTAGGCAGCTTGCGAATAAGGTCTCTGAAGGAGTCGGAGGTGACTGTGCTTGGCTTGAATCCAGATCAGAAACCAGAACAAGAGTTAACTCTTTGCCATAGGTGGCTATTTGCTTATGTCATGAAGACATGCCCACCCAAAGTAAGTCTCCTGGCATCACTGTTTCCTTCTCTGGTCCAGCTTGAAAGAATAGTTGACAGTAATTGATAGTTTACTGTTGCCAGGGACTGTGCTGAGCAGTTTATTTTTATTTGTATTGATTCTTTCCAGGAATTCTCTGATGTAGACACAAACGTTGCCCCTTATACAGATACAGAAATTGAACGTGTGGTAAGTGGTGGAACTCAGACTTAAACCCAAACTGTTCTGATTTTGAAAGCGGGGCTCTTACCCATCGCAGTAGAGTAGGTATAAGTTCTACAGAGTCAGCCCTCAAAATGACACTGTTTTTTCCCTTTATGTATGCAACTCCATGCCTCTAGAGCAGGCTATTTTCAGCTTATTTCTGAACTATTGCAAAGTTCTTCACACTAGGATTTCTCTTTACAATCTGCTCTATTTACCACTGTCAGGCCAATCTTCCTGATATGCTATTTATTTATTTATTTTTAAGTATATTTTTATTGATTTCAGAGAGAAAGGGAGAGAGAGAAGGAGAAAGAAACATCAGTAATGAGAGAGAAACATAGATTGGATGCCACCTGCACATCCCACACTGGGGATTGAGCCTGCAACCCGGGCATGTGCCCTGACTGGGAATCAAATCGTGACCTCCTGCCTCATAGGTTGATGTTCAACAACTGAGCTACACCAGCTGGACTTGACATGCTA
The DNA here is from genome assembly GCF_028538775.1 of Myotis yumanensis. NCBI lineage: Eukaryota > Metazoa > Chordata > Mammalia > Chiroptera > Vespertilionidae > Myotis > Myotis yumanensis. Next base: position 180,757,054 of record NW_027223754.1, read on the forward strand.
TTTAGATAATGTAGCCATTTTCACAAAATATTCAAAGTGCCTGAGTACTACACATGGCTGGGACTGAGAGTCTGAAGCCTGTTTTTTTAAAAGCCTTACAGTCTATCTCCAAATCTTCTATCTTTTCAGGCTCATGCTTAAAACCTTCCCATTGAGAACAAGTAGATTCTGATCTGGATTCAAGCTGAACACAATTTCCCAGAGGACTCCCAAACTGTCTAAAACACATCAATCTTATCAACTCTTCTCAGAATGCTCATGCCAGAGGCCATGGGCATTGCATACAAAGCCACTGCTCACACCTGAACCCTGTCGGCTTCAGGGAATTCTTCTAGACTTGCCTTTTCCATCTACTTCAAACCTCCTCATCAATTGACTTTTCTTGGTTCCCAATCCACTTGACTCTGTATTTTGGCTCTCCCTTTTTGATTTATCTCTTCATTCACTCAATAATCAAAATTGAATAAAACTTGTGGCAACAAATATTTATTGAGCCAGATACCATAGTACCTACTAGAGAGTGAGGGATGTGTGGAACAGGCACACACCTTGTACATAAAGATTTAAAGTGTATTAGGGAAGATAAACTTTAAGCAAACAACTTATGATTGAGAATTGTGGGACTGTATTTTAGAGAAGTACATACAACATATAGGAAAATGATACATGTGGGTGGCAGTCAGAGGAGGTTGCCATGATGAAGTCACATTTGAAGGATGGTTCATGAGGTAAAGAGGACAAGAGAAAAACCTTTTGAGATATAGGAAATAGCATGTTCAAGGAACAGAGTGACTGGAAAATGGATACAGATTAGGCTGTAGAGTTGGGTTGGGATCAGATCATTAAGCCTCATGGGCCACATTGGAGAGTTGAATCGTCACAATAAGGGTGATAAGAAACCCACTGAATAGTTTTAAACGAATAAAACTTGTGGCTCTAGCATGTGGATCAGATTTAAGAGAGGCAGGGATGAATTTGGGCAAGCTAATAAGGAGGCGATTGCAGAGATCAGGCAAGAGGCAGATGGCGGCTTGGACTTTGGACTATAAGTGGTGTTGGAGATGCAGACAATAGGGTTTCTGAAACAAGCATGGAGGGAAAATCATCCAGTTTCATGTGATTTGTAACAACACTCCTACCCCCAAATTCTTACTCCACCAACCTAATGGGACATTCCTAAATGTGATAATTACCTATTGTTTCCATGTCCATAGGTTCAGAAAAGAGATGCCTAAGTCCTTAGCTCTCTCAGGGACTCTGCTGGCTGGGTCTGTACCTGTTTTAGCCCCTGTGTGTTCAGGCAGAGAGACTTGACACACTATATCTAGTGCCTCCTGTCTACATGTGTGTATCTGCCTTCATATTTCTATGTCTTCCTTTATATATTATCCCTTCATATAGATTTCCTAAAGCCCTCCCTGTCCCTTAATTTCCAAATTAAAATTTACTTTTCTACAGTATGCTTCCAGAATATACTGACCAAAGACTTCTCCTTCTGATATTATGATATTTGCATCTATAGCCACTTTTATGGCTTTAACTCTGTATTGTGCCATATCATAAACATGTTGTGAACATGCCTTATCTTTTGAGAGATGTTGTGAATTTGTGCCTAGGAATGTGGATGCTGTATGTAGTTCAATGTTACACTCCTATTTTGGGTCATCATTTACCTCTTTCTAGTTGGGCAATTTACGTAACCTCATCTGCAGAATGGGGATAATTATGTGTACCTCATAAAGCAGTTGTGATGATTCAAGGGAGATTGAATACAAAGTACTTAAAACAATCCTTGGCACATAATAATCTCTACTGTGTGATGACATTTTATGGTTATAAATGTTATTCTTTGAAATCAGGAACCCTGTATCTTATTACCACTTTTGTCTACTTGAAGCTCAGTTAGTATTTATTAAATTCAGATTTGAATTTAAGCATCCTTTCTGCCAGGGGATACAAATATAAACAAGTCATAGTTGTTGTCTGCACGAACCTGGATTTGGTAGGGGAGTTAGTAACATAAACTGGTAATTATAATATATCAGTGTGATAGGTATAGCGATAGAGTATTTTGAGATCACAGAAGAGAGTTTGGGGAAGGTTTTCTAAATGAATTGTATGAGCTGAGCATTTTATTAGATTAAATACATATTAAAATAATGTGTGTGTACAGCATATAAAAGTCAAAGCTATAGAATAAAGTAGTGCTCCTGTCTTACTTTTGATCATGCCTACCCCATTCCTACTCCTTTCAACTCTGTATATCTAAATAAAATATTTACTCATATTTCTTATTTTTAAAAAAATCTTAGCTGTCAATTGACTTTCTACAGGTTGGCTTTGTTATACTGCTCACCCTCTACCTCTACTTCCTAATCCCACACATACTCCTTTTCCTATTGTCCCAATATAATTTCATCCCTTTTTGGGGAAAGTTAAATCAGTTCAGAAAACATGGTTACTTTGACTATGTTAATGTTGTTTATCATTGAGAATATTATTTATTGATTACTTTTACTTTGTATACAACTTATTTGGTGTTCCTGAATAATAATGGCCTATGTTCAAACGTATAGGTTTTACTAGAAGTGCTCAATGTTTACTGGAATTTCTGAGTCAAGGCTAAAAGTGGGTGGGTGGCATATCTAGTGTGGGCCCTGGAGGTGTCAGCTCTGGTGGGAAGGACCATTTTATTATTGGCATAATTTAGAATTGTTGGAGCCAGATGATAATAAGAAGCCCACTGACGACTTTTAGTCAGTTATATTATGCTTCTTAAAATTTCTTCAATATTGCACCCTCTTATTGCCTCACTTGGGCACACTGCTCCCACCAGCATGCCCTTGGTAAGGCTCTGGGTTAAGCTGAGTAGGGCAGGGGGTGGTGCTCTAAAAAGGAGGTGGGTATTCCAGGCAGACAGGACAACATGAGTTAAAAGGAAAGGAGGTGGGAAATAGCGTGATTTGTTTTTGAAATTATAGAGAGCTTGGTTTCTGGAGCGCATAAGGCACATGAGAATCCAGAATGTGTGTGTACATGTGTGCATATACACATGCATACATATTGATAATGTATGTGCATGTGTTGTACTTTAGTTAATATCCAGGGCACAATAAGACTTAGAGCAAGGTTCAGGCTAAATGATAGTACAAGTGATATCCGAGTTCCCTGGAGACCAACTCTGATGTAGATTTGCATGCAGTAGGTTTGGTAGGTTGGGAGGGCCTTGGGAACAACACCTGTGAGGGGCCGAGAGCAGCAGGATGGGCTGAAGGAGAATGTGACTGTGATGCAGCTGAGGCTTCAGCTGACCCATGGGGAGCTCTGGAACTGGGTGGCTCCTCAGAGATGCCCTGAAGGGAGGGAAGGGGACCAGACCTTTGCAAGGTCACATTGGTGTTGGATGTGTGCCATTCCTGGGGTGGGGGTGGAACTTTGAATGAGAGCAGTTCTTAGAAAGGGCCTTAGATGTGAGCATTCAGCAGCCAACACTCCTGGCAACGGGGAAATGAATGGCACTAGGTAACTCTCCACAGCATCCACTAAACACAACCTTCCTGAGACTCTTTCTTCCTCTATTTTTTTTTGAATTTTCATAGATTTTTTTTTCATGAAATATGGCTGACAAAGGTGGGTCTAAGAGATACAGTTCTGCCATTTTCCCATGTTCACTTATATTTGCATTATTAATATTACTTGAAAATCCCTAGATTTTGTTTTGTTTTCAAGGAACAATATTAAATAACTTATTAACTTAGTGAGGGTTAATTTAGCTAAAAATTAGGCAATATAATCTATAACCCACTTCCTTAAGCATATGGAAAATGTAGCATGGAACAAAACAATGAAACAGAAGTGAGAAGAGCATGACCATGAACTCCTTCCTGTTGTGATAGGAGGAGCCCTGTGACAATCGTTTAGTAGTTAGGTTAGAAGATAAAACCATGTGGATCATTTTGAACTTCCAGCTTTGGAAAACATAATTTAATGGAATGAAACCAAGGGAACATTTTAATTGGAGGCAAGACAGCTGATTGGATGTAGACATATGATGGTAGAAGAATTCTTGGCCAGTATGCAGACAACAGTGTAGGTCTAGGTTTTTCTGGTTCCCAGATGGGCATCTAAGTCAACGCTTTCCTATTTTTTTTTTTATCTGTATAGTCACCATCAATAAAAAGTATTACTTTACTAATAGGAAACACAAAAATGGGGTTGGGGTCGGGTAGATGGGGTCAATGGGGAAAGAAGAGGGGGCATCTGTAATACTTTCAACAATAAAGATAAATTTTAAAAAGGAATAAAGCATATCAATAGAATAAGAAACGTAAAGAGAAGTTATAATATTTTCTTACCGTATTCCAATGGATGATCTTACCCCATCCCCCCCCCCCCCAACCCCCCATCAACCCTGAAGACTTCTGAGCTAGATTTCTAGAGCTTCAGTTATATACTAAATGGGAAGAAAGTGCATTGGAGACAAATTTTGACAATTTTATGAATTTGATCTATGCAACTATGTAAATGAGATAGTATCCACTCCAAGCATTAAAAAATAAGTAAGATTTTAGACTATAATTGTGATGCTTTAAAATATTGTTAGAACCCTGGAGGGAGCTTGTGTGTCTATGTATGCATGTGTTTGTCTTTTTGTGTGCATGTGCGCTAGCCAGGGTCATAATGACTTAGCATTTCCTCCTATTTAGCAATTCCTCATTATTAACTAAAAGGTTGGGGCCACACTGACACTATTACCCTTCTGTATATCTGGCCTTAATTTATGAGCCGTATCCTGGCTTATATTCCAGAATGCTTTTGAATGTTCTCTTGTTGCTTATTTTTTCTGACTCATAAATTTATAAATCAGTTACATGCAATAATTAAAAGATATCTTTATTCGTGTTGTCTCAGTAATAGAGAACTTGAAAAGACAAAACCTTGCATAAATGTAGTGCATTCCTTTATGTCCTTTTGGGATTTTAAATGTTTATAAGCACTTTTTCTGGAAAAACTCAGCCTGGCTTAAAACAATGATCCCAGATTCATCTTGCGCCTGAACTTTAGATAGCTTAGCCTCCTTAGCATGTCTTTTATTTTGCTAATAAAAATTCATTTTAGTTGTATTCTCATTTTTTTTAACATTGCCTGCTCACAGACAATTGTTGCTTTGAATTTATTGGAAGGAAGGAGATAAATGCATTTCAGGTAGCATTATTATTACTTTTTATAACAGATAAAAGTTAGCGGGATTTGGAACCAGTATATAGAAATAAGGACATGGCAATCAAAGTTGGATTCCTAAGGAAACTTAATCACATAGCCTTAAATATAGTTTATAAGTTAAAAGGTAGAAACCTTGTTATGCTAAAGTGCTTTGAAAAATAATAAAAAACTAAGATTCTTTTTATATATGTACAAATGATCTTACCATCACTGAGTAAAAGACATATATTGTCTCTCACAAAAAACAACTGTGCCTTGCAATCTTCAGGTGATTCTATCCATGCTTGTATTTAATCGCTTTGTAACTATTTGCATATTGATCTTAATAGTAATTTAAAAGAAACAATGTTGTGTTTGACTAATCTTAACTATTATTCACTTATTGAAACTATTTTTATTGTGAGTATGTTCTTTGTCACATATGACAAATGTTGAGTAATGGGGTTATACTGGTAAGCCAACATAGATTTGGTCCCTGTTCAAATGGAGCTTTCAATGCATAAGAAAGATAGGATTGATCATCTAATCGTTCCAACAAGTAGTGATAATAGAGAGACATTCTGTTCTCCAGTGTAATTGTGACTGGTAGCAGGACTGTTTTATGTATTTTTTTTTTAATCGTTAAAACATAGAATTTTAAAGAAATGATATCTACCTTAAATGTTTTAGGATTTTAAACATAATGTATTTTATTATGTTTCATTGCTTATCAGTGTTTTTCAGCGAGCCAATTAATTAATGGATCATCGGGGCTTTTAAGTATGCGTCTGCTGAGCAATGGTCCTTGCCATCTTTTTTGGGAAGTTAAACCCATAGTAATATATGCTTCTATTTTTACCTTTTATTTACTAAAATTGTCAGGAGGGCTTAAAGGCATTTGGCAAGGAAGCTAAGTGCAGCATTTATCTAGGTTTTTTTTTTTTTAATTTCCCCAATTTTATTAAGTTGTTTGACACCCAATTTAGTGTTTTTAAAAAACAATTTACCTTTATTTTTAAAGCATGCAACCTAATGTCACTAAAAGCTTTCTTCTTTGCCCTCATATTTCATTAGTTATATACTATTTAATGAATTTACCCAAATACAATAACAAATAGAAATGACATAAACAGACTTGGGATCAAGCAGACAAGCGAAGTGGCTAGAGTGGAAGTGTGGGTGAGCTCCAGTAGCCTCTTTGCCATTCGGGTGCCAGTGCCAATAGTATGTTTTGCAGAGGGAAGGCAGCACATCAGTTACACTGGTGACTGGGTGAATGTAAGTTCATTAAGGAAGTTGTACCTATAGTACCAGTGATATGTCCTGTGGAGGAAGAGTACAAGATTGAAGGGGACAGAAGATAGAATGACTTACTCAGTAACTCACAGGAGGCTTTCATCAGGAGGAGACATTTGAGCTGGGATGTGAGGAATAATAAGGGCTAAGTAGGTGAAGAAAGTACGGGTGAGTATGGAGTAAAGAACCCCATGTGCAAAGCTCTGAAGTGTTAATGCTTAAAATAGTGAGGAAGTAAAGGAGATAGGAGTGGTTGAGACACATAAAAGAAGCTGGTTTGGCTCAATGGATAGAGAGTTGGCTTGCGGACTGAAAGGTCCAGGTTTGATTCCAGTCAAGGGCACATGCTTGGGTTGAGGGCTCAATCCCCATTGGGGGGCATGCAGGAGAAAGCCCCCTAATGATTCTTTCTCATCATTGATGTTTCTATCTCTCCCTCTCCCGTCCTCTCTGAAATCAATAAAATATATTTAAAAAAGAAGAAGCATAAAAGTTGTGAAGAATGAATCTTGGGGAGGAGGAAGGAGCCTTCTTTGTACGGTCTTCAAGGTGATGCTAAGGCTTTAGGTCAGTGATGGCGAACCTTTTGAGCTCAGCGTGTCAGGATTTTGTAAAACCCTAACTTAACTCTGGTGCCGTGTCACATATAGAAATTTTTTGATATTTGCAACCATAGTAAAACAAAGATTTATATTTTTGATATTTATTTTATATATTTAAATGCCATTTAACAAAGAAAAATCAACCAAAAAAATGAGTTCGCGTGTAACCTCTGACACGCGTATCATAGGTTCGCCTTCACTGCTTTAGGTTTTTATCATGAAGGCAATGGCAAGTCATGAAAGGATTCAGATTTGCATAAACAGATCTCTGAGGGTGTTTGGAGAATGGGATGGCAAGGCATGAGTTAGGAAGTGATTAGAGTAGTCTAACTAAAACGTTGCCCTTGTCCCCCAAACTATTTGTTCTACCATTTTTGGGGGGCCTCATCCTACTCCATGACCAAATGAATCCTCAAAATACTTGAGGAAAAGCAGAACCTAAATGTATCAAAGTGTAAATCTTTTCAATATCCAGGAAGCCCTGGAACAGTATTTTCTATAGTGCACTTTGCTGACCATTTTCTCCTTTTACTTTTGTATTTATATTCATGATTTCAGCACATTACATTTTCAAGACAATAGGAAAAAAGAGGAAAATTCATTCTTTTAAGTTATTGACTTTCTTTGAAAGGACAGCAAGTGTGTTTATTTCATTACTATGGGTCCAAAAATTAACCATGAAACATCATTTTCTACTTCTAAATAATGTGTAGCAAAGAAATGCTTTATTGTAACTTCATCAATAATTCAAATGCAACTTAAAAGAAAGTAGGGCAGCATGAGGAAAAAAGCACACTTGTTCCGTAATTGAGTCGATTAAATAGTATTGAGTCCCATTGTCATATTCATATTGATGAAACAACTTTTATACCTACAAAGAGTCTAATAAGAAATAAGACCTCAGAATTATGGGGCAATGACAGAGACATTTTTCTCTATATAGTCTTTGTATTGTATTGTACAAATAGTGAAATCAACCTTTTACTAGTTTGCAATAATGAAGGAACAGCCTTTGAAAGGTGCTCTTGTTGGGATTTTAGTAGTTTTCAAGAGTGTGCTGTAATAACCCAAGCTATTTTGGAATTGTGCATACATTAGTGTACTGGTGCAGCAGGATACAATAATGTGTGAAAAAGTACACGATCACACCTTGTTTAAATTTGCAGTCTTTGTGCATAATTCTACAGTGAGCTCTTGTCAGGTTTTTACTATATATAGGAGAAAAAAGATTATAGGGGCCTGTAGATCAGGGTTGGATGTAAATATCTGACTACGAAAATCAGAGTTTTTCAGTGTACTTTTTTGAAAGATCATAACAGTTAAGTTTATATTACATATAATATTTTGCAAACCAACTGGTGGTTAGTTTCACCCTGTGGGAGCTTCAGAATGTAGACCTATAACCATCTGAATGAAATGTACATCAGCTCTCTTTCCTATTGGCAGAGTATAAGTGAAAAGTATGGAGCTTGATTTTTTTTAAAACAATGATTGCACTATAATTTATGCATTCATATTAATGTTGTGTTTTTTTTTTCAAAATTGTTACCCAGAGAGGCAAAACTCTGATTCCAATGATGCCCTTGTTCAAAACATTTTGGAAAACTTCCTCTCAGAATTGTCTTTTCAGTCATTTGCAAGCCTGACTAAAAACATCCATCTCATTACTTTCTATTCGCATTTCATACCAAGATTCATCATCCTTTTTCTATTCACCAGACTTGGCTATAAATGTCTCTCAGAAATGATGAAAATGGCTAAAATTGACTTTCAAATTATGAAATTTGTCACCGTTGAGGATATTTAGAAGTATGCATGTGTGTGTGTGTGTGTGTGTGTGTGTGTGTGTGTGTGTGTTACAGACTTAGAAAGCAGTTTCAAAAGCAGGCAGAGGCAGGAATGGCTGATCTTCAGAGCCAGTGGTTGTTCTAAGGTGGCCACTATTTGGATGACATGGTATGTTTGTTTAAAAACCAGTCGTGTTACTTTTTAATGACATTGTATATTAGTTTTTACAACGTATACAAAGAAAATTGCAAATGTCTTTTGGAATGCAAGGCCAAAATACCTTACACAATTAGTAGCATATTTTATTATTAAAACAATTAAAGGATTAAGTAACTATAATGCTAATCCAATGTTGGCAGATTCTTCAGATAATGGCCCTTTATGGGACCATCTCTGTAAAATTTTACTTTATTTAAATACTGCCACTTACTGTCTGATTTATGAGTATGTGCATTTCAATTAGACTCCTGGATAATTTATATTTATTTTCATGTTATTAGAAGGCACTGTTTGGTAGCATTTGAAATTTTCATTTTAGTTGACCTCTTCCTATAAGTTATTGACCCAGTTTTCAAAATGATTAGTACTTATTTTCTTAACCCCCGGTTAAGAACCCAGATAGTTACATGTGCTTGAAATGTAAAATAATTGGGTTGAATTCCAAATATTTTCTTAATTTGAGAAATCTGTGTCCATTCAGTACAACTCACACAATGTTTATGTGTTGAATGATTTATGAATAAAATGAAAACGTACTGGTAATGTACATATCCAGAGCGTTTGCCATTCACCTCCACTTTGAACATCTTTGCTAGAGTTTTCCCTTTCCAATGGGAAGGAAATGCAAGAAATGATTTCCAGAGAGACTCAGTTGAATAGTTTTTATTTTCTGAGTATTAGGATTGGAATTAGTGCTGTCTAATAGGAGAGAGTTGACAATTCAAATATAAGTTTGCTGTGATCAGTTTTTGTGACCCTGTACCCTGAAGTTTCTGATCTCCAGCTTTGCAGTTGGAATCAAATGCCTAGATTTTTAAGAATGTCATTGGTAGCTCTGAGAATTGATAAATTGAAATGCAAACCAGTGTTTGCATAGGAAGATCTGGTATATACTTTTGCACCACTTTTCAGTACAGCTCACTCTTTGCAGACAAAAAAGGCTTCTTGTTTAACATGGTATGTAATTTGTGTAGACGAATTTGTGTCATACTGATTCTTTTATCCTGGTTAACTTACATGTCAATATTCTTTTTCTCTGGTTTCATAGAACTAAATTGGGTTTTCTTTTTGTGAATGCCTTTGTTCTTGACTATTATAAAAGTTTTAAAATATAGGTTTTATGCAGGAATATTCCAGACTAATAACTATTTCCTTCCTATTAAACACCTTAGTTTATAGTAATGAAATTGGGTGCTGTTTCATTTTGGACAAAAAGTTTGTTTTCCTAAAAGGGAAAAGAGTTTTGAAACTGAACATGTTTGACACCTTTAGTTCTCAGGTAATCTTATATTACTGATTAACTGTCATGGATTTTTGACAACAGATGTCATATTTGAAATTCCATTGCAGGAAAGTGTATTATTGTGATAGTGTTCATTTGCAATGTACTTATTCAGTGGAAATCATAAAAATCTGTAATAGATTAGAAAATAAAAGCTGAGCAGTATTTTTGTTCCCTTTAGGAAAAGTAGATTCAGAAAGCTTGTATTATAAATGTATTATAGTACTATTTACCAAAAGCTGGGAGTTTTATTCTTGTAGGAGTTAGGCTAGCAAGTAATGTTTATATAATCCTAATAAACATTTCTTTATGACTGAATTTTGAGTGGAAAACTTTGTTTCCTAAAAGACTCTGAGTGAAAAAAAAGAACCTGTCCTCTGATTGTGTGTATTGTGTGTGTGAGCATGTGCATGTCTGTGTGTTTAGATCCAGCTTAATACCAACTAATGCCAACATCTGGCAAAGAGATGGAGACCTGGGAATTTGTTGCTTGAAACCCTGGGACAAAGTGTTCTGATCCGACTGCAAACATAGCTGTGGACTTGAACTGGAATCTTCAGGGGCAGAAACGTCTTAAGTGTCTGGAAAATTGGCCTGTTGAGTCACCATGAAGGCACTAAAACAAAACTAATTTTAAGCAGGTCAAAGTTCAGTGATTCCCTCTGGAATTCAGACTTTTTTTTAAAGAGTCTCATGTTTAAGTGAAAAGGGTCAAAGTTGATGCACTGTTACAATGTTTTGAATGCTTTCCCTTCAGAACAGCCACCCAGGCTGGGATTAGCATGAGGAACTGCAAGGCTGGCACTTCAGCGTCTGGGTTAAAAATATTTCAAAGCAGTAAATGCAGTCAGTACAGAGAGATCCCTGGGAGCCTTGCTATTCAAAAATGTGTGAGCTCAGGGCAGTGACTGCAATGTAATTTAGGGCAGTCTATGCTTCAGAGCTTTGGAGAATATTGCTTCCCGCTAATGTTCCATCGGAGGGTGGTAGGACAGTAGTAATTTCAGAAGGTGGTATTCCTGGTTGTCTTACATCGAAAACTTCAAAATAAACAAAAGGACACATCAGCCGAACAAGAAATGTAACTACGGAAAAGTACTAATGACTCTAAATTTGAACTGAACAGATACAAACATCAGCATGGGCGTAGGAATATTTTAAGGCGGAAGCCATGGCCAAAGCAACTTCCCAGGGAATGGACTGCACAGGTACGTGCGGAGTGTGACAGAGAGTCGGCAGGAACTCAAGAAAGTGCCTGGTCAACAGCAAGGTGCTTTAACTAGAACCAGATGTAATGCTGTTGAATATTTGAATTGAGGAATTATTTTAGACCGTGGAAACCTAGGAGATTTAATTTCAGTAGCTGGCATTCAGATGCTATCTAGATGTCCCGAGGATGCCAAGTAATTGCTGGTCAGAATTCCTTGAATGAGATTGTATTGGGATCCTCTGTCGGCCTCCCCCTGAAATGTGTGATTCTTGTACTTTTCACGTTTACATGTTCTATACTGCAGCTTAAATGTGGTTGAGTAGGCAATTTTCTCAGTCTGAAGATCTTGTTGCTGACTAGAATGAGACCTGCACAACATTCTGAGACATTCAAAAGAGCCTATCATTTTATGGGGTGCATCTAGGAAAGGGGAGAGGAGCATTTATTCTGCCTTCAAATGTAGAGACTCAGATAAAAACTCCGTGTAGCTATGAAATTTGGCTGGTATCCATAGTCTGCTCAACTCCTTATGAAACTTTGCTGGTTCTTATCGGCTGCTTCATTCTCCATGATACCAGTTGCAGAATAAGTCTGTGGCTCTTCCTCACAAACCTACGATACTCACTTTAAAAAAGCTTTAATTATGCAGTTATTTATTCAATAAATGTGTTATTCCAATTTGAGAAAATACATTTTGCATTGTGTTTACTGTGACTCAAGAGAGATGAACTCAGTCATGTCTGTTTATTTTAATGAGATAAGCCAGGCACATATGATAATTTTCTACCAAAACACAGAATAAAAATACATGAGGAAGAAGGAAAAGCCAAGTTATTATTACATGAGATATTATTGTATGTATATTGTAAGACATTTCATGATGACTCTCATGCAACTTTTAATGTAAAAATGACCCAAGTTGAGCTGAAAGATGAGATGTCATACATGTTCTATGTGTTTTCTTTACTAACATAGGTTAATAGAAAGTGGTTTTAGATTTAGAATCTTAAATTCAGTTATGTTTATAATTATTAGCATTATGATTGCTGCTTATTTTAATGTGGTAATAAAGGAAGAAGAACAAGAGTGAATCAAATATTACAAAATAAAATAATAATAATAAATATTTTAAGAACTGGTGCCATAATTATAATACAGAATTCTGAATCTCAATTATGGACCAGAAGTTTAAGTGTTTGATCAGGAAAGTTCAACAACAAAATTTATTTCCCATTTAAACTATATGAAGAAATACTTAAAAAATCAATAAACTCAATATTCTAGTTTATTATTTCAACATCACTAGTTAATAGTTTTATCACAAGTGACCTTTTAAAAAAGGTGCTGCTCTGAATTTTGCCCCTCTACCTGTCTTTGCAAAAAGCTTTTGAAAAAGGAGCGATTTAAATCTGTCTGATAGTAACATGTCCTGATCCGTCTCGTTTCCCTACATCTCTGTCAGCTGTTAAACGTGTGCTGACTGCTGGCTCCTCATGCTGTGCTGGTCCTTTTGTTTAACTGGCCTTGCCCTTAGCTTCCCCACTTAAACCAGCGATCAGAACCCTATAGGTCAACCAGATAGCTGGCCTCAGTGCATGCTCACCTGAAACATCTTTTGAGGTGGGACCTATGATTTCATGACAAATAGTCACTCAGTGGGGAGCTGCAGAGCTCACCTCTATCTTCCAAGGGTTAACAGTAACCTGTAATAATAATTTGGTGACACAAAATGCTGCTTCTTATGCAGTACCTATTTCCAGGGGCCTAATTTAGGTTTGTATCAAAATGGATATCACAAACAGTGCAGCTTCCCGCTGAGAAGCAAAGTGCTGCTGAGAGATTTTCTGTGATTCTTTTGGTGGCATCTGGGAGGGGTGACGAAACACGGCAGGGAGGAAGCAATTGTCACTCGCTTATCGTGTGGCTGGGCCAAGCTGTGGTGGAGGACGATTTTCAAAGGGGGAATAGCTTTATGGAACTGTCGTATCAGGAGCCGAACTTTGTTCTATTGTACTTGGTACGAGGCAAATTTTAGAACGGGATGGCAAACAGCAGAAGTGGTTTCAAGAGGTAGCTTATTTTTTGTATGATTTTCATACTTCATGCTCTAGCAACACTGTGGCACACCTACCCAGGGGTAAATACAAATATGATGATACAGTGCCAAGGAAGTTTTAAACTTGGAATCAGTTGAACGTCTCAGTCCCTCATCACAGAACCCCTGATGGTGCCAGAGTCATTCCAATCGGAAAAGCCAGCACAGCTGGTCTGCCACCATGTCCCATCTTTAACCTTTCACCCTATTTTTAAATCACCAGTGCCTGCCCTCAATACACTAGGCTCCTCTATTGTCCTAGTTCTTTTCACAAAAGAAAGCACATGCAAATTTATCATAAATGTTCTTACTTAACTATACCCAGGAGTATTTGTACTTTAAATAGAAACGTATGAAGGGTTGTTTTTCATAAATGTTTAGAGTTAGAATGTCTGGCTGTGCTGGTAGTGAGAGATGGGAAAATATGGCCATAAGATTTCACAGAAGGGCCGTCCCAGCGAGCCCCCTGTTCACACCCTGTAGGCTAAATTACCACGAACAACTAAGCCTGGAGCTGAGTTTAGCCCAAATATGGGATGGTGTATGACTCACATTTCAGAATTCAGTGATGGAGGTATTAAACTCTATGGTAGCCTCCAGCTTTGGCTTTTGCCTAGACTGTGCCCAGTTGTTAGACCTGGTAAAGGGATGGGAAAACCTCAGGGAACTGGGCAAATTGTCAAGAACTCCATCCCAGAACTTCAACATTTTGCTCTTGCATGTTTTCTGAGCGTGCAGGGTTTTTCTTGGCCTGCTGCTTCCCCAAGTGGCCAGCCCTTGCCTGTCCGCCTCTTCGTGGTACTCTGGGGATGCGTTCTCAGAATGCCCATTTCCCACCCGCCCCTGGGAGCGCCAGGACGGAGCAGTGGTCCTGGCTTTCCCAGCCCCGCTCCAAGCAGAGGCTTGGGTGCACAAGCGTCGCTACATACTTAATCTGTGCATCTCGGGCACAGCTTGCTCAGCTCTGCATTTCTGGCTCAGTGAACACGTTGAACGTGTTCCTATAGGTGTTCATCTTGGGGTCAGACCCATGGAGGGGTTTCTCCTTTCAAGGACTCGTTTTTTAATGGCTATTAGAAAAAGATGAATATTTTTAAATGGCTGCAAGTAGCATGCTCACGGCATTTTTTTTTTTTTTATTCTTTAAAAAGCTGTATAGAACTAGAATGTTAAGGAGTTTCTACCATAAAGACTGCTTTCAGACAAATTATATCTATTTCCTTATTTAATCGACTACAATTCATTTTGTAAACGTTACTCTTTGAAAGCAGAAAGCTCTCTACCACCGTGGTCGAAGAGTGTGGTCACTTTTCTTCGGGATTGCTCAGATCTTCCTTGTAATAGCAGCTCCCTGAAGAAAACCAGAGAAAAGAAACAACATCAAACCTTCCACCGCAGCTTTTGTCCCATTTAAATTGCAAGGGATCATTTTGAAAATCTGTAAGTGGGGAGATGATGTAAGATGGACTTTTAGCTCTCTTTTCAAAGTTTCTTCCAATTCTTGCGCTTATTTCAAAACCGTTACCTAGAATGGGAGTGCATTTGTGTCATTTAATGGCCTTTGTTTACATGGTACTGTTTTTTATAATGATTGGTGGGTAGAAATGTGCCAGGGCCATGCTTTGGGATCTGAGCCTCCTTTGGACCCCATAGGATGTCAATGGACTCATTAGGATTTAGCCAAGTTTTATGCATTATTCATAATATACATTCACAGCGTGCACACTAACGACCGTCTCCTGTGTCTGCTTAGTCAGAACCATTTGCATGCTGTATTATGGAACCATAATACAGAATGCATTTTCTGTATTATCCTTAATACATATTGTCATCATATTCTGTTATGGGGTATGTGGCGAATGTGTTTAAACAATAGCATGCACTTATGCATTATGATTCCATAAAAACAAATGTATAATAAAACTCCTGATGGAAGTAATTATTGCATATGTGCAATAATAGTTTCTAAAAGAGCCTTCATATTATTTCTAGTCTGATTTTATTGTTTGATTATCTAGTTATTTGTTTTATGTTGTTTTATGCCTGCTGGACTGATGTCCTGAAAATTTTAATTTTGAAAACAACATACCTTCTTTATCCCTCTCATATCTTACCTCATTAGTTTTCCTAAATGAGTATTTAAAAATATAATATTTAAAAGAGACCCGATGATTAGGAAAAGCATGTTTCCTAACTACCAATTAAAGATCTGTAGGGTATTTGTTATAAAGAGCCCGTGTTCCATGTAGCAACAAGAACTGTGTTATGTATATGAGAAATTAACATCAAATTATAAGCATCAAATTGCTTCCAAATCTAAGATAGAGAGGTTCTGAGTTCTAAAGTCAACAGTGACTCTGATTCACTTAAGGAATTGGCACTTCATCTTTTTATCTCAGACATCTTGCTTGCAAAGTGGAAATGACACTATTTAATCACAAGAGGATATCAGATTTATTGTCTTAAAAACAAACTAATTTGGAAGAGAAAGAAAAAAAAGCCTAGAAATACACCGCTATGTCACAGTTATGAAGAAAACAAAGAATTTATTTAAAACTTTATATGATAATTGGTTTAAAAGTTATGCTATGATGAAAATGTTAGTAGTATAGTGCAGAATATAGTAAAAGTATTCATTGAAATTATAAGTCTTGTCTTTTCAAAGGATTGCTGGTGGTTTTTCAATAGTTTGAAGTCATGTGGCTTTTGGTTAGCTACTAGTACACTCATTTTAGAAAGTTTGCTTTGAAAACTATAAATAATTTAGCGCTCTCCAAATCCAGCGCTTTTACACATGACCACTTTTTATTTCCTTATAAAACCATTTAGGAACAGATTTGGAGTTAGAACATATAAAAATTGGTAGTCTTAGTTTGAAGGACTATTTAGTCATTTTATTGATAATGATACTTTAAAAATTTATTGGGGTGACAATGGTTAATAAAATTATATAGGTTTCAGGTGTATAATTTTATAATACATCATCTATATATTGTATTGTGTGTTCAACCACCCCAAGTGAAGGCTCCTTGCATCACCATTTATCCCCCCTTCACCCTTTTCTACCTCTCTTACCCCCCTTTTCATTCTGGTAATCACCATAGTATTGTCTGTGTCTATGGAGTGTTTTGTTTTTCTTTTTTGTTGTTGTTGTTGTTTGTTTGTTTTTTTTGCTTAATCCCTTCATCTTTTTCACCCAGCTCACCAACTACCTATCCCTTAGACAGCTGACAATCTGTTCTTTGTCTCTATGAGTCTGCTTCTATTTTATTTGTTAGTTTATTTAGTTCATTAGATTCCACATATAAGGGAAATCATACTTGTCTTTCTTATTTAGTTTACCATAATGTTCTCTAGGCCCATCCATGCTTTTGCAAAAGGTAAGATTCCTTTTTTATGGCTGAGTCTTATTCCACTGTGTAAATGTACTACAACTTTTGTATGTACTCATCTACTAATGGGCACTTGGGCTGCTCCCAAATCTTGGATATTGTAAATAATGCTGCAATGAACAAAGAGGTGTATATATTCTTTTTAAATTAGTATTTTGTGTTTCTTAGGATATATTCCCAGAAGTGGAATTGTTGGGTCAAAAGGGAGTTCCATTTGTAATTCTTGGTCATTTTTCATAGCAATATGTGTGTATATATATATATATATGATCTCTTTGGTCAAGAGAAACAAAAGAAAAAATAAACAAATGGGAATACATTAAACTAAAAAAGTTTTTGCATGATAAAGGAAACCATCAACAAAATGAAAAAACAACCCACTGAATGAGAAAACATATTTGCCAATGATACATCTGATAAGGGGTTAATACCCAAAATTTATAAAAAAACTTATAAAACTCAATGCCAAAAAAAAAAAAGCCAAAAAACAAACAATCCAATTAAAAAATGGGCAGAGGACCTAAATAGACACTTCTCCATAGAGGACATACAGATGGCCAATAGACATATGAAAAGATGTTCAATGTCACTAGTCATCAGAGAGATGCAAATTAAAACTACAATGAGATATCACCTCACACCTGTCAGAATGGCTGGCAAGGATGTGGAGAAAAGGGAACCCTGGTGCTCTGTTGGTAGGAATGCAGATTGCTGTAGCCACTGTGGAAAAGAATATGAAGTTACCTCAAAAGATAATGACATTTTTATCAGCAATCTGTTTTATTTACAACCAGTCTTATGAAATTTATCTGTTTTACTAGAGATTATTGGTGAATCTGATTCAGATACATCAGAGTTGGGAAATCTTTTTTATTCTGCCTAGAACCCTTTGGATATAGCATTATTTGCAGGCCATTCAAAATTATCAACTTAAAAATTAGCTGCCATATTTGGCCAAACATTTAATTAACTCATCCCTAATACCTTAGCAGGGCCAGACCAATGATTTCCCAGGCTTTAGACGTTCCCCACCCCTGAGCTAAATGATATCACTGCAAATGTAAAGTGTACCCACTTAATAATATTTTAAACCATCTTTCATCTTCTCTTTTCAGCAAGTTTGTTATTATGCATCCAGATAAAATGGCACTTTTAATAGTATCCATATTCATTGGGAATCTGGAAGAAATATAAATTTGATGCAAAATCTGACTGATATATTTTTCTGCCTACATCAGTATATTATTTTCTACTTCCCTATTGGTCTTCATATACTTGTTGGGGTCATGTCTGAATATTGGGAAGGCAATAAATAAAAAAAAAACTTCTAAATCTAAATATAGTTCCAAATGTATTGAATTCCAAGTAGCCAGACCTCAAAATAGGACAGATAAGGAAGGATATGCACTCACCAAAACCTAGATATTTTGGTTGTCTGCAGTAATAAGAGTTTGTCAGAGAAAGAGAGATAAATTGAGTATTAGAGAGGCAGATAAAAGAGTCCAAACTTAAATGGATGCTTTTCTGAAATAGAGGGAAGAGAAGTATCCAATTGACTTCTGTTCTAACAAGCTGTATTCCATCTACTTCCATTGGATAGTTCCTCCCAGTAGGCTTAACAAAGTTGATCACTTTGTCCAACTTTTATTGCCAATTTAAATAGTTCCTCTGTACAAAAGTATCCTCCTGTTAATATTGGTTATTTTTCCCCCCAATTAAAAACAAAACAAAACAAAACAAAACACTCATTGTCTCGCAGTGTATATGTCTGGGGAAAATAAAATGCTGGAAAATGTTTTGTTTATAATTTTTATTGATTAAGATACATTTTAAGTCAGATGACTAGAAAGTCATTCAATTTTTAAAAAAATAACCTTTTTTTTATAGGAAGAGGTTTTAATGTAATTCAGAGTAATCACTTTCAAGGTCTTTCACTGCCTACTTTGCAGCTGCCATAGAGCCTGAGGCATCCTCTTTTTGATAACTTCAGTGGGAAAATTTGCTAACCCTGAAGAAAGGCTTTATATTTCAAAATAGTCAAAAGATGTATTTGAGCCAAGCCTGGTTTAAAATAGGCAGGTAGTCAAAGGGGAAGTGGGAGCGGAGAGTAGCACACACTGTGGAACTCCACTGGCCGGTCTGTTTTCTCAGGTCAATCATAAATGGGAGGATTACAGAACAGTTGCTCCAAAAGGGTTTTAAGCAACAGTAGCATCAGGGAGAGGAGTTTGTTGCTTCTTAAGTTCAGTTCCTTGGAGGACCACTTATTTGTCTGTAAAGGTTTAAAATAGATTTAAAATACGTTACATTATAGTTATACCTTCTTTCATCACAATAGATTTTATCTTGTTGTGTTCCTGTGTTATAACTGACATGTAAAACTGTGTCCATTTTTTATTTTTATTTTTAATGTTGTCCATTTTTAGATTGGTGGGCCTGCGCTTTCTAAATTATGAAAAATGCACAGTCTTTCAAAACCAATAATTCTGAGCTAACTTGTTGACATGGAAAAATAATTTTGTTGTCTTTTTAGTTTTTCAGGTTACGTTTTCAGATTATTAAGTATTTCCAGAGTTTTAAGTATCTTAAATGTAGATTTTTTTTTTCTGTTTAGTATTCTAGGTCAAAGGTCACTCCAATTTTCATAATAATAAAATTTATTTCAGGAAGTTTCTTCATTTGAGTTTATTTGTTGTCTTGTCAAGACCAGTCTGGCCACTTGTAGACTGGCGTGGTTGCTTGCAAATAGGTCATTTTCATAGATAAACAGTAAGAAACATACTGTTATATACACACATATATGCACATAGTTTCATGACTAATGTCAACAGTAATAAAATTGAAAAGACCATGATTTTGGAGATTTATTTAAAAGTAAAGTGACTAACCTCCAGGTCATATGATTTCCATTTTGCCGTGGAGCTCAGATACCGCCTTGTTCATTGTGGTAGCCCCAAAGTTCCTTGGAATGTTCCACTGCCAGGAATAATATTAGGAGGGTTGATATAAACAAGAGAGGATGCAACAAGGATGCTGGATAACAAGAAAATAGTTGAGTACTGTTTCATCTTACTGCAGATAATTTGAAAACTCATACTACTTAAGGAATTTGCATTTTTTGAGGAGGGTTATGAAATACAACACTTTTTCCCTAGTGACTTGACTAAAGGGGGAAATTCAAATTAATACTAAAGATAAGGCTTGGATTAGTTTGGGCAAGGCATCTTTTTTTTTTTTTAATTTGAATTAAGTTGGATTAGGCTCTGTAAATAATTTTTGTTACATCCATACTAATGCAGTGAGTTAGCAGAGATAAACCTTTCAATGTACCATGGAATCCTGGCAATTTTAATAGATTCTAACAGTTTTCTTTATCTTAATATTTCTGTCTAAATTTCAATGACATATTTCCTTTTTAACTTTTGAAATCTCACTCTTTACTCTGTGCAATTGCCTGCTGCTGCCACAATCCATCCGTTAGCTAAGTGAGGACATTTATCCTCCCTCTGTTCCTACATACTTTCTTTCTGATTTTTTGTACTTTAAATCCCTAAGTTAGCTCTTATTGCATGTTGGATAAATATTGGCCTTAATAAATACTGGCTTTCAAAATTTAAAAAAAAAATTGGCTTTCTAGGAAAATTCCAAATATTATCCTTATAAAGACTTTTCCTCATTCTTAGTGGCTTAACTATATGTACCCACCAGCCCCATAACACACCCCGCCCAGTTTTGTATTGTCACTTTGGAAATAGCATGGCAGGTCGAGGATCTAAAGCTCTGACCTGGGTTTCTATACTCAGGTCACGGAATTTCTCTGACTTGCCCTTTCCTTGTTTATACACTTGGATCTCGCTCCTAGGTTTTTAGCAAGAGTGGAATATGTCAGTCATATGAACACATTTTGTAACTGCAATAATCAAATAGATGTTAGTTGTTCATTCCTTGCTTTGGTGAAACACAGAGCAGAAAGTGCTGCAGCTAGAGTTGCAGTTTTTTTGGTTGATGGGTTTATGATTTTTTTTAATGTCATATACATTTAGATGAAGTTCAAACTTTATCATTTCTCAACTGGAATGACACTAGTCATACAAGTTATAATCTCTGGAAAAAACAGGATCTGCTTTTGGGTTATGTTCATGTTAGTCATTCTGCAGTTTGGAATAAGGTTTCTGATGGCACCGCTGAGTGCCGACAGCACCTACCATGACCTTTATACTTGAACTCTCCTGAGAGTCTACTTGTTGTTTTGTTCTTTTTCTTGAGTAATGGAAATATAAAGTTTAGTTCAGGCCTAGGGAATGATGTGTATATTTTTTTCTTTGTTAATAGGCATGTGGTATATAAATCGAGTATTTATATTTCATTATTTTGATAACATGCTACAAGCCTCCCAGTAGCTGTGTTTAATATTTGTTTTAGGAGATTTACCGCTGCAGACAAATTTATTTTGGACTGACTTCTCTGAAGAATGGTGAATTAAATGGTGGTGGAGCGGGGGGCACGGGGGGGGGGGGGGACCCTAGGTGATAATGTGATATATATTATTTGAGTTCATGGGAGACATTTATAATCTTGTCTCAGAGGGTGTCCCCCCCCCCCCCCCATATTAGCTGCGTGTTTCTATTTTCTATGTAGTAATTGGCCTTTAGTTGTGGGCTTATACTGAAAAGTTGCAATTCTAAATGAAGGGTTAGGGCCAAATAACTCTGTGTTGTAGCACCTTCATTCTGACCTTAGGCAACTTACTTCATCTTCTTTTCTCCTTCATTCTTTTTTCTTTCCTAACTTGTCAAAAAAATAGTGACAACATAACTCACAAAACTGCTCACAGAAGTAAATGATATAATATATATATGTGTATATATATATATATATATATATACACACACACACAAATATTCTAAAATTGAAAAGTGGCATATTTATACTAGCTATCAAAACACTGACTATTTTTCTGTTAAAAGAGAGAAACTGGAATGCCCAGGCTTTCAGGTGTGTTTTGAAAAAAGTTTCTTTGAGAATTTTAACTGGGTGGTAGAAATAGAGTTTTAGAATGGGGACACTGTTCCGTAGCCTATCATTCTGCCTCCAAACCCACTGGAGGAAATTGAGGTCCAGGGATGCTGGAGGCTTAAGGTCACACAGGGATGCAGGAGACTTGGTCACAGAACCCAGGTCTCCTGGCTCCCACGCTGAGCTGCATGTTGCACGCGGGACATGACCAGGTCTACCATTTGGCCTCCTTTGGCATTGAGAAGTCTTTCAAGTGAGAGTGATGTAATGTCAGTACCATTTACCCTTC
Organism: Myotis yumanensis; assembly: GCF_028538775.1. Taxonomy (NCBI): domain Eukaryota; kingdom Metazoa; phylum Chordata; class Mammalia; order Chiroptera; family Vespertilionidae; genus Myotis; species Myotis yumanensis. The sequence goes on from NW_027223754.1 coordinate 180,779,445, forward strand.
TCTCAGAAATGAAGGACTCTGGAGAGGAATTTTCCTTTTGCTTTCTTTTTCCCCTTGTGGTTATTGCCAAAGCTTGGGATCATGTTGAAACTTGTTGCAACCACCAGGAAACTCTTTCAACTTTTAATAGTTATCACCCTGCTACTAATTAACAAGTAGCGAGCAAGATTATATAAGTAGTAAGTTGGAAAGACTTGTCAGACTTTAATATTTAGATGAGGAAAAGACCTCCAGCCATGAAAAAAAAAAATCCCTGTTGATATTTTCCATAAAAGGGGATGTTCAGTTCAAAACCAGCAGAGCCGACGCTGCCACTTTGTGTAAATGAGATCCTGAGAAATGGCTATGAAGAGAGCATGTTGGTCACGGCTTACATTAACACAGTGTCCCTCGAATTTGTTCGCTTTCTTCTCATAAAAATGCTGCATAATAAGCCATAAGGAGGTTATTCTTTCCCTGTGTTTTGCGCTGAAATAAAACAAAAAATAAAAATTGTTAAACATGCGTATATGGAAGTGTGTGATGAAGATTGCTCTTTGTAAAAGCATGTTTTGCTAGTTTAAATCAAATAAGTCATGTGCCTCAAAGAAAAAGTAACTTTTAAAAATCATGTAGACTCAATTCACCTTTTGTAAAATAATTGACATTTACACTTATTACAACTTGTGGTTACTCACTCTCTCTCAAGGGGAAAAATAGTTGTGGTTTTTCCATAAGAAATCAGTAGGACATTCAGGGGTTGGTTAAATGCTTATCTGTACGTATCCCCCAGCCGGTCCAGGGTGCAGAGATGGACCTCGATGATTGAATGTGATGCTGAGTGATGAGATTTTAGCTTCTTGCAGAATGTCAAAAATTTCTTGTTTTTCTTTAGATTATATTTGCCAACACTTAAAGAGACAAACAGAATCTACAGTAGAGAAAATGAAATATAGGAGCAGAGTCCCCATTACCGGTCATTTTTTTTTTTTTTTTTTGTAGACTTTGAAAACTAAATTGTTGTCTCAGTGTCATATCTAAAGCTTAGATCAAGCCATGTCCCAAGCCAGGTTACAACCAGTTTTAGTGTTCTTGTAGGTAGTCTCAGCAAGGACATTGAGGCAGCAAGTTTTAACTAACTGTTCAAGGATAATAATAACAAAAATAGAACTCTATTTATTTTCACCCGTCTTCAGATCCTTTATGATCTGGGTTATGTGCATTTGGAATCACAGCATAGAGAGAAACCTACTCTAAGCAGATGTTCCACGTAGACAACATTTCTCTGGGGAAGTTAATGCGACCCTCCCCCCTTCCCCCCTGGCAATTGTAGCCCATGGCGAGGTGAATCGAGTAGCTACTGTGTGCCATGACTCTTTTGGGCAGTGGGATAAAGCAGTGAACAAAATAGCTCTTGCCTTCAAGGAGCTTAAAATCTAGTGGGCATGATAGAAAAGACAGTATAAATAAAGAAATAGGGTAATTTCATATGAAGAAGAATACATAGCATAATATAATAGGGAATAGTTCTCAGGATCTGCTTTGTTTGGGGTGGTCAGGGAAGAAGATGACATCACAGATGAGACCTGAACTCTGAGAAGAAAGAATCTGTGTGATCGTCAGGAAAAGTAATACCAGGCTCTGAGGCCCAGTGGGAGCGAGCCTAGCTTGTTCTGGTTGGAGAGAGCCCAGTTTTCTCCTTTCTTCTCACACTTGTTATCCTTGTCATGCCTCCTCTCCCATCCACACTCCCAGTTCATGATCTTGCTTCCTCTTTCTTCTAGAAAATCAAAGGAATAGGAAAGAGGACTTCTTGAAATTTCTCTCAGCACAGCTGTGCACCTACCCGCATGTATCTGCCTTCTCCTGTTCCAATGTATAAACTGTTGGTGATCCTAGTAACGGCTAACTCTTCCACTAGTGCACAAGATCCTACTATCTAGTCCAGCGGTTCTTAACCTGTGGATCGCAACCCCTTTGGGGGTCGAACGACCCTTTCACAGGGGTCGCCTAAGACCATCGGAAAACACATGTATAATTACATATTGTTTTTGTGATTAATCACTATGCTTTAATTATGTTCAATTTGTAACAATGAAAATACATCCTGCATATCAGATATTTACATTACGACTCATAACAGTAGCAAAATTACAGTTATGAAGTAGCAACGAACATAATTTTATGGTTGGGGGACACCACAACATGAGGGACTGTATTAAAGGGTCACAGGATTAAGAAGGTTGAGAACCACTGGTCTAGTCCCTCTGCCTGCTCATGCATTGCTCCACCCACCCAAGTTCCTCTCTCCTGCATCATCAAATTTTCCCTCTCTATCTTTCCCATCAACCTAGAAACTTATTATTTCTTTCATTTTAAGAAGAAAAAGAGCCCTAACCGGTTTGGCTCAGTGGATAGAGTGTCAGCCTGCAGACTGAAGGGTCCCAGGTTCAATTCCAGTCAAGGGCATGTACCTTGGTTGAGGGCACATCCCAAGTAGGGGGTGTGCAGGAGGCAGCTGATCGATGTTTCTAACTCTATCTTTCTTCCTTTCTCTCTGTAAAAAATCAATAAAATATTTTAAAAAAGAAAACTTTAAACAAAAAAAGAAGAAAAACACTCTTGTGATGCCACTTCTCTCCAGCTGCTCCACATTTGTCTTCATCTACTTAAAGAATCCCTTGACAAGTTGTATAAACTCTTTCCAAATTTTCCCTTTGAAACCACTCCAAAGAGAGGTTTGACTTCATGAAGCCACTAAAACTACTCTTCATGCAATCAACAGTGGCCTCAATGTTTCTATGTCAATGATCAGTTGTCAGTCCTCACCTTACTTGTTGCATCAGCAGCATCTTGTAGACTGTTATTTACTCTTGTTGCCTCATAACACATTTTCCATTGGGTTTCCTTTTTTTTTTTTTTAACTTTCCTTCTACCTACTAGCTGCCACTTTTCTTTATTGGTTCCTCTTTACTACCATAATCTCTAAACATTGGCATGTCTTAGGGCTTAGATCTTGCACCTAATCTCTTTTCTATCGAAGTAAAAAAGTCATCACCCAGTCTAATGGCTCCAAATGCCACACATATTTTGAGGACTTCTAAATATATATCTAGAGCCTAGATCTCCTTCCTGAAATTTAAACTCACACATCCATTGCTTACTTGACATCTCTCCCTGAATGTCTAATCTGCAACTTAATATAATAGTTACAAAAATGAGCTCCTGATCGCTAACCCTACACCCCTTCCTCCCTACAGTCTTTCTCACCTTAGTTATGGCAACTCCATTCTTTCAGTTGAAAATTCTTCATCATTCTTAATGTCACTCTTTAATAGTCTAGTCTCCTGGAATTTCTGTCTTCTCTATCTTCAAAGTATACCCAAATTCAGATGGCCTCTTATCACTTCTTTAGCTACTACCACAGTTCAAGATATGATATCATTTAGATTATTTCAGTAGCCTCCTAACTGGTGTCCCTTTGTCACCACCATGGTTCATCTCTAGCCAATTTTTAACACATAGCCAGAATGCCAATGTTAAATGAACACAGATCATCTTACTCTTCTGTTCAAAGCCTTCAATGGTTTCCCTTTTCTCATGGATCAATAGCCATCCTATGTAATAAAAGCCTAATATCTTTTTTTTTTTTCTTTTTTTTTTGTTTTTTCTTTTTTTTTCTTTTTTTTTTTTCGCTTAAAGTATTACAAAGGGTATTACATAAGTGTCCTTTTTTCCCCCCCGCCCTTGACAAACCCCTACCCTCCCTTACCCCCCAGTGTCTTATGTCCATTAGTTATGCTTATATGCATGCATACAAGTCCTTCGGTTGATCTCTTACTCCCCTCCCTCCTGTCCCCTAACCCTCCCTGGCCTTCCCACTGCAGTTTGACAATCAGTTTGAGGCAGTTCTGCCTCTGTATCTATTATTGTTCAAAAGTTTGTAATGGTCTTTATTATCCATGAATGAGTGAGATCATGTGGTATTTTTCCTTCATTGACTGGCTTGTTTCACTTAGCATAATGCTCTCCAGTTCCATCCATGCTGTTGCAAATGGTAGGAGTTCCTTCTTTTTAACAGCAGCATAGTATTCCATCGTGTAGATGTACCACAGTTTTCTAATCCATTCATCTACTGATGGGCACAATAAAAGCCTAATATCTTTTATTAGGCTTTTATTAGGCTAAGTGTCTGGTCATCTGGTGACTGGTCGACTGTTCAACCAATCAAAGTATAATATGCTAATGATATGCTAAGGCTGCTCAACTGCTTGCTAGGACGTGCACTGACCACCAGGGGGCAGACAGCCGACTGGTCAACCAGTTGCTATGATGTGCACTGACCACAAGGGACAGATGACCGGACGACCACTTGCTATGATGTGCACTGACCACAGGGGGTAGATGCTCCAACCAGTAGGTTAGCTTGCTGCTGGGGTCCGGCCGATCGGGACTGGGTGTGATGGGGCCGGACATGCCCTGGAGCCCTCCCGTGGTCCCTCCCCAGGCCCGATCATGCACCAGTGGGATCCCTTGGCCTGGCCTGCACCCTCTCACAATCCAGGACCCCTCGGGGGATGTCGGAGAGCCGGTTTTGGCCTGATCCCACAGGGTACTCCCTTCGGGAGGGTGCCAGATGCAGGGCTCATGGCTGGCGAGTGCTACTGTGGCAGCGCCAGCCTCCACCGATCAGGACTGATTGGGCGCGAGCCCGCGGCAGGCGCAGTGGGGCCGGGATGAGCGGGAGCAGCAGATAGGAACTGCAAGTGGCGAAGGACAGCAGGTTTCAGCCCGATTCCCACAGGCCACCCCGAGGGACTCCACCTGTGCACAAATTTGTACACTGAGCCGCTAGTGTTAATATAATGGCCTATAAAGCCTTAACAATTTGTCATTTCCTTATGTCTCTGACCTCATAGCCAAGCACCTTCCCTTTTGTTTACAGCCCCATCTATACTTGATGTTCCTGCAACTCTCTCTGCATCCTCCCACCCCAGAGTTTCGGCACTAGTTGCTTTTGCTCCTGGTATCTATAGGACTTGCTCCCTCTCCTTCTTTAAGTCTTTATTCAAATGCGTTCTTTCCTGACCACCTATCCAAAATTTCATCATCCTTTCCACCCCTCTCCAAGAACACACATTCACTCCCTCTTCCCCTTTGCTGCTTCTTGCTTTATTTTTCTCCTTAGCTCTTATTACCATTTTAAATTTGCTATATGTTTTCTTAATTTTCTTGCCTCCCTCAACTAGAATATAAACTCTTCAAGAAGAGACCTTAGAAGACATCCTATATAATAAAAGGCTAATATGCAAATTGACCAAACAGTGGAACGACTGGTTCCTATGACACGCACTGACCACCAGGGGGCAGACGCCCAATGCAAGAGCTGCCCCCTGGGGGTCAGTGTGCTCCCACAGTGGGAGCGTTGCTCAACCAGAAGCTGGGCTCACGGCTGGCGAGCGCAGCAGTGGTGGTGGGAGCCTCTCCTGCCTCTGGGGCAGTGCTAAGGACCCCTTGAGGGATGTCCACCTGCCAGCTTCCCCCGAGGGGTCCCAGACTGTGAGAGGTCGCAGGCCGGTCTGAGGGACCCCCCGCCCCCCCAGTTCCTGAATGTCGTGCACCGGGCCTCTAGTCAGTAAATATTTTTAAATGAATGAATGAATGACTGAATATGAGAACATTCTCTAGAACTAGAGAAAAATTTGAGTAGAAAATTTTGTACAATGATTTAATGAGATAGAATTTCATTTCTAGAGGTCTAGAATGCAATGCCATGTTCAGTTTTCTAGCTCAGCCTTGTCTCCTGTGCATAAAACCAGTTTAACTTTGAAAGACTAAAGATTAACAAAAAAAGAATTAAAGATTTTTTAGATCGTCTCTTGGAAATATAATGATTATGCAAATCCTATATCCTCATACCTTACTTAAAGAAGTAACTATAGAACATTTCTGTATAAGCTGCAGAAATGTTATTTCCTAAACATTAATATAAATATCATATTAAGGAAGTAAAACAATTTAAAGTAATGTTTATTAAAAAAAAACTTTCAGGTGTAAAAGAGAAGCATATGGTTGAACAGAGATTGCCAATGAAATTGAAGATGATTAACATTCATTAAAACTTTAATTAACACCTTGGAAAATTCCATAAAATGATACTGTATGTAAATGACTATGTGTGATAAGTTTGAGCTTTCTTTTACCTGTTTCACAGAGGGGAAAAGTGGATCACAAAACTGCTTATGCTAACAATTTTCCCCAGCTCTGGGTTTGTTTCTAGTGTTATTTACTAGTGTCAATCATGCCAATTTGAGCTGCCAGTATTCTAAATGTATTTGGCTGGGATATGAGTGATTCTCTGTATTTTCTGGAAGGAAAGAAAAACTACCTTTTAGTTTCTTATCACTTATTTTTTCCTGCATTTTCTGATGAAGTAATTTTGGGCGAATTTGAGCTTTGACATGGAGCTTTTCCAAGCAGATTTAAAATCAGGTTTCTTTAAAGCTGATTAATGAAATTTGGGATCAATAAGTTGTATATAAAACAACCCTGAAAGTTGTGAGAAACTGATTCTGCAACAGATTCAAAATACTAAATTGCACTTTGTTCGATATGTGAAGTCTAAATTTTCTCTTCACTGAGGTGAATTTGGAGTGGTTTTCTACTTGAACATAATGGTAGTTGGGATAAATAACATTTCAAGACTTTTGTAGCGGTACAGTTTCTTCCCTTTTCTTGTTATTAATTTTTGAGTCCTGATAAAAGACAGCTTTTTAGTGTTTGGCTGAGAGAGTTGTGATACACATATAAGCTTAACAACCTATTGCTGATTTCTAAACCTGGGTTTGGAGATGGTAAAAAAAAACACACACATAGAAATACGCTTTCTTGGCTGGAAAGTGTTTTAGTTTTTATTAAATGACATCCTTGGTCAGGATGAAACATCTATTGGTGGTCCAGGGTAATCATTCAGGGAATGAATTATTCTCCCACACTACCATCTCTTGAGATCCTCAAGGACCGCTGCAAAGGGTATATGGCTTCCCACACCCCCCTTCTGCTATCTGCTTACAATGATTGCATTTAACTTCCTCTGCTTCTCTCTTTTGCTGCATTCTCCCCATCCCATGCCCCTGTCTTATCTCCTCTCTGCCTTTCTCTACTGAGTTTTCCATGCTTCTGGGCTTAGTGCCTGTTAATGTGGTCATCAGAGCCACACCAAGCAAGTGATGTTGCTCCTCTTATTGGGCTTCATGGTCATGTCGTGTTGTGAATGATTTTAGGTGTTCTTGGAGATTGCCATTTTTAAAAGCTATTCAAACTTTATTAATTTGCTGCTCAAGATGTTTGCTCTGTGTTCAAAGGGAAGCAAGACAAGGGGAGTAGAACTAGCTAGATATTTCAACTGTTTCTGGTGGCTGAGGTATGCAGAACACTTGCTACATAGAGGAGGCATTATTATTGTTTAAATTACTAAGTGTTATTTTAAAGGAGAAGTTATAATATGCCTACTTTTGAAAGCTAACGGATATTTTAGGTATGGTATTTAAGTTCCTTATAATACATTTTATTCCCTTGTTTATTGTGTTGTATTAAGATTTTAAATCATTCCACAGATTAATTTAAGGAGTGAAAGCATTGGAACTAAAATAAAAAAGCTTTAAAGATACAAAAGAACAAATCTATATTATTATTTTTTATCTTTTCTAGTGTTAGGAGCCTAAATGTTTTGAAGCTGAAGCATAAAGAATGGGGAAAGAAACAAAAAATTATGCTGAAAATACCAATTAAGCATGAACGATGCTTGATTTATAATTCCATATACAGAGATTATAAAGAAGAAATATAGCTCATGAAGAATGAGATGCTCTACAATTGTAATTCTGACTATATAATTGAGAATTATCCTACTGTGAAGGGAAGGGAGTTAAATAAAAGTGTAACTATATCAGGAGCTCTTTGATAAGTTCAGAATTTAAAGGAATAAGTATCAAAGATAGAAAACAGGTACAAATCTAGGACTTATTAAAAAAGGCAGGAACTCTAGGAGAGCTAATGATCATTTACTAATGATCATTAATGGTCATTTATTCACTCATTCATGCATTCAACAAACATTTAGTGGGAACCTTTTCTATGGCAGATTCTCTTGTTTGCACTGTGGGTACTAAAAATATACCAGTTTTTTGCTCTCAAAATCGATTATGTTAGCACTGGACTATGATATTAATAATTGACACCAAAGGAAGAAGTCCTCCACCCCTGTTTTGTTTCCAAAATGGAAAATGGAGCTTTAGTGTATGTAAGTAGAAGTGCAAGCCGGCCTGGGGTAAGTTCATTTTATGAACTTCTTAAAATGAATTCAAGCTTCCAGTCCCAGACAAAAGTATACTTTAACTTACAAAAAACTTGCTCATATCTTTGTGAGGAAAAAATGTTGGGTAAATAATAGCATGAGATATTCAGGTAGATTTTTGGCAGGTAGAACAACTGAACTCATAGATTATTGATTCATGGATCAGTGTTAATGGAATATGGACTCTTATCTTGCCTTTGTCTTTGTGTATCTATTGACAACCTCAGTAAAAGGGAACTTTCTAGACATTATATGACATGTTTTTCAGGGGTAGCTTATATATTCAATCAAATAATCAGGATTCAATATTTAGGTGAATGTAAAAGTAGTATGTAAGGCTAAAATGGTAGAGATCTCTTGAGGAAGTTCCTTGGAAAAAAAAGAATGTGAAGTTTGATTATTTATTATTTTTTAAAAATATTATTTTATTTATTTCAGAGAGGAAGGGAGAGGGAGAGAGAGATAGAAACATCAATGATGAGAGAGGATCATTGCTTGGCTGCCTCCTGCATGTCCCCTACTGGGGATCGAGCCCACAACCCCAGCATGTGCCCTTGACCAGAATCAAACCAAGGGCCCTTTAGTTCACAGGCCTACGCTCTATCCACTGAGCCAAATTGGCTAGGGCAAGAATGTGAAGGTTAAATGGTAATATGCAGTGGTTTGATGGTACTATTAAAAAAGAAACAACTGGCTAATTGCTGCTATGCCCTATTGACAAACTTGAGAAGGTCTAGAGGCCCAACTCGGGGCATCCATAACTGTCTTCAAATATTTGAAGATTTTTCATATGGAAGAGATAGTATACTTGCTTGTGCTGCTCTCAAAGAACTGCCAGAAAAAGAGATGACGACCATTTTAATGTGATGAAATGGAAAACCTCCAAAAACCAAAGTTGTCCAGCAATGGAGAGGACTGTTTTGTAAAGCAGTAAGAGTCTTGTTATAGAAAAAGGGGTGGGTCATTTATATCAGGACAAGAATTGTCTTAGGGAATCTTTAAGGTTTCATGTCTTTGAAATTGTATAGTTCTATCTTTTCACAAACTTGTCATGACAATTTGAGAAGATAAGAGGAATTTGCTTCAAGGGAAATAATATGCACATGAGTGGGGCATTTGAAAAAAACAAACATCAAACTCAGTGGCAATCCTGAAGACTGTAATTAAAGTCAGAGTGGGGAGTGGCTATAGCATTTCTCCTTCAAACATTCTGTGCTTTTCCCAGATAAATACAAAAGTATATAAAGAAACACAGTGGGCTGAATTTGACTCCTAGTTTGCCTGAGACGTAAAACATAGACATATATTGGAGACCCCTTTAATTATTCCCTAGTGTTCAGCTGCTTCTTTGATAAGAAGAAATACTTGTCGGCTTAGAAACAAGAGGTCTAATTTGTGAAACCAACAATCCTTGCCTTTGTATTGAGTTAAATATGGAGGTTTCATCTATAAGAAGAAACCATGCTGGGCTTCTAAATACCTAAAAACCACTCCTAATGTTGCTCAAATTAACCTCATTAAGGTTACCTGATATATATATATTTTTTCTATCAAGAAAACACAAAAGACTCTGGGTGGATTATAGTCTTTGGTTGAACTTATACTTGAATATAGAGATAACTGTACACTGGGATCCAGGATTTGGGAAAGACCTGAAAGATAAACTGATATGAAATTCTTTAATTTACAGAAGCAGAAATTAAGTTTTAGAGCTATTGAATGACGTACCCAAGACAATTCTGTTTAGTTAGAAACAAAGTTAAAATTAGAACCCATCTCTTATGGCTTCCAGGGAATCCACACCTCTTTCTCTTGTACCACACTATCTATCTCTTCTTTTAAACTGTGCTCAAGGTATGTATTGTGTCACAATACAGAATGTAAAAAGGAGCATATGTCTACCTTGTTTCCATTTAGTTAAAGGTATTTTAGTTGTCTTAAGTATTTCTCAGTTTTATTAAACTTTGATCTCTGGAAATTAAATAAGAGTCAGTTGTTAAACTTCTGGTGAAAACAGACAGGATGGAAATAGGATCCTGTTGTTAATTTTCAAAAGGATTTAGAGTTTATGTCAGTCTTAGCAACTTCCCTAAATTATGTAGATTACTATCCCAGGAGCTAGATCAAGTGTCTGCGTTTTAGGACAGCTTTTAAGCTGGGCAAATCTAAGACATCTGAACAGAATATCACTTTACCTAGAGTTGATTCCGGCTTCTGAAATTCTGGCAGATTGGAAGGTCAACCTGCTTGAATACTGCAAAATTGCTGCAAAATCTTTAAGAGTTAAAATTTCTTTCCTTATGATTCTTTTATTTATTCTGCTTTGTGATTGGAATGTAGATTTAAGTAGTGGTACTCATTGTTTTCAACAATAATTGACTCACATTGGATTTCATCACAATAATGGATTGTCAGTTAAAATATATTGCAGTGATAAATTCAATGTGGTTTTTATTGCGCAAACTTTGAAATGAGTATCTCACTCACTGAAATTTATGATAAAAATCAGAGGTGTTCAAGGTTGGTAGTTACACAAACAGCAGTGTGGTGATTGTCAGGGGTGGGGAGGTGAGCTGGAGGAGGATATAAGGGGATAAATGGTGATGAAAGGAGACTTGATTTGGGGTAGTGAACACACAATACAGTGTACAGATGATGTGTTGTGCAACTGAAACCTGTATAGTTTTGTAACCAGTGTCACCTGCAATAAATTCAATAAAAAGGAAAAAAAAAGATAATTATAAAATAATCATTGGGAAGTAAGTAAATAATAGGAAATATAGTCAATAATATTCAGATAACTATGTGTGGTGCTAGTTGGGGTACTGGCAATATCAAGGGGAACACTATGCAAAACATATGATTGTCTAGCAACTAAGCTGTATGCCTAAAACCAATACAAAATGAAATTGGGGTGGGGGGAGAAGATACTTTCCTAAGGGCCTATTTTTGACTCCTATTTTTTATGGAAATAACCCCAAATACCACACTCAGTCACCTGTCCCATTAGCTATAACTTATGTACACTGTGAAGTATAACCTCTTTAACGTGTTTATGTAAACTAATTAACTGGGAGCCAATTACAGTAAAAACAGTACTGCGTAGGAAAAAAATCAGAGGTGCTCAATGAATGTTTATTAAATTAATTCCATTAAGATTTTGAAAAGCGAACTTATAAATGTTTTTAATTATCTTTAGAAATAAATCAAATTGATGCAATTAAATATTTTCGACGATTTCTCATCAGTAATTCCCTATATTCATGCCTTATAAATTAACAGAGATTTAACATAATCATGGAACCTTGGGTGTTACAGGGAAAGAGGTGTGAATAAGTTAAATGGGACATGAACAAATGACCAAATTAATGTTAATTTAGGAAATTAAACATTATATTAATTTTAAAATTGAATTTAAAATGAAATTTGTATTTTTGAAAGTAAAAATCAGCCCAGCTGGTGTGGTTCAGTGGTTGAGCATCTACCTATGAACCACGAGGTCACTGTTTGATTCCCTGTCAGGGCACATGCTCAGGTTGAGGGCTAGATCCACAGTAAGGGGTATGCAGGAGGCAGCCAATTAATGAGTCTCTCTTATCATTGATGCTTCTACGTCTTTCTACCTCTCTCCCTTCCTTTCTGAAAACAGTAAAAATATATTTTTTAAAAAGTAAAATTCAAAAGAGAAAAAAACAACTTTCTGGTTCATGTGATTTCAGGGAGGAGGCCTGAGAACAAAGGTAGGAGGAGTGGTTTAGAGATTTACTTGGAACAAAGTAGTTACAGTAATTTATGGCATGTCTTCTATACCTAGCTTATTCAAATGAAGTATAGATCAGTGGAATTTTTTCTTTGAGGGTGGAGACAGAGTCAGATACATATGAAGCAGTTTGTTTTAACTACCTAAGATTTGTGTGCTTGTGAACAAAGTGGAATGCATTCTAAAGGTTGTCCTTGGCTGCTTCTTTCATCCCTCCTTCCAGCCAGAAGTACTCGCTGCTCACCGTGAGTGCCCATATCCTGGGACCAGCTCCTGGTTGAGGTTCATGTGCATAGGGGATTTTTGTTTGGGCCAGGTCCTCACCTTAGAATTATGCTGGCACCTGGTATGTGCTCTCTCTCTTCAGATCTCCTACCTGTGTCTCAGACCCTTTGACTTTAGTCCTGGCTGATCATCAGACTCACCTGTGGAATTCTGAATTCAGACACTATCAGAATTTCTGGGGCTGTGGCCCAAGCAAGTGCATTTTTAAAAAGATATGTCCACGTGTTTCTGATCACTTTATCCAACTTCTGGTGCCAGTGATCGGCATATCATTTGCTTATCTACCTGGTCCTTACTTTCTGCCCACTTATTTTCTTCATGTCTATATAATGTCCCCTCCTTTAGGTGTTTAATTTGATCTGTCTTCATCAACATTTTGGGGCACACTCTTTTAAGATCATTCAAAATTTAAAAAATGGAACCAGTTGATTGAGTTACAGAGAACCAGGCCTCAGATAAATATCTCTGCCATATGCATAGCATCTATTAAGGTCCATGGATATGTTCTTATTCACTCCATCATCCTTATGTGGATATCCTACTTTGTGTATCTTTAGTCTGTGTTCTGTGATTGCATCCAAAACACACTGTGCTTACTTACCTGTGTCTTGATTATAGATAGTAAGATGCACAAATGCCTGTTATGAACATGAAAATACTCTTGTTTCTGTAGCTACCTGATTATGCAAGTAATTTGCAAAAAGTGATTCCAGTCTATTTGGATAATTTCTCTGATGTAGTAAGCATAAAACTTCTTAATCAGATGACGTTTCTTCTTATTTATGCTTGAAATGGTTTGTGAAGACATTAATGCAGATTCAGTGACAAGAAATGAGGTAATTTTTAACTATATTTTGTAGTCGATGTTCTCAACATTTATGAGTGAAAGTAAGATCGGGAAGGAATGACAGATTCTACGTCTGGTCTTTGTGACTGTAAATGGACTTCTGGTTCTTTCATGTTAGAATATCATTAGAATAAAAGAGTGTAGATAAGACCCAAGTTAACAGATTTGCTGGAGTAACATGAACTAATTTTCCAGTTATTCGCTGGGCCAAGAGCATGACACCATACATAAGTGAAGAGCAAATCAAAGTGAGGGCCTGTTTATAGCTTGCTGACCAGAGGCAGCACACTCCATATCATTGCATCTCTGACTTCCCGTAGCTCAGGATATTCAGTACTATATGCTTTCATGATTACTTGTTGGCTAGATGGCATTTTGGCGATCGCTATTAATTACTCTTTATCCCCCCAAAATACTTTAGGAACTTACTTATTCGTATTTCTTATATTTGTGAACTACTGGCATAAATAAATGCGGGGCCTGACATATCCCTCCATCTGTCGTCTCTTATTTGTTGCCATAAATGTCATGGTCATTTTTATGTTTATATGAGGTCATCACTTGCACCCAGAAGCAATTTAGAGACCACTTATTAAAAAAAATAAAAATGGAAGAGAAAATGAGGATGAAGCAAAGGAAAGAGAGTGAGTAGAGCAGAAGTCAGGCATAAAATATGATAGATCTCAAAGTGGGTACTTGGCTCTTACTATCTTCAGAACATTTTAAACCAAAGGATTTGCTTTTGTCGATGTTTAGAATTGAATGTAACCTTACAGGTACTATAGATCATACATAGGCTTCATTCAGAAAGTGTAAATGACATGGTCATGGTCACACAAATAGTGGCATTGTCTACTGCCTGGCCATCATGCCTCTACTCATCTTTATTTTTAGGGTGAGCAAAGTAGCTCATTTGCCTCAGAGATTCAGGAAGTCTAAGATCATCAGGCACCTCAATTTTGTGCAGTGAATGGGTCTTTTCCAAACCTTATAACATGTATCCTTTCTTGAAATTCTCTATTCTTTTCGTTTCTATCGCTGTGTTGTCTCTGACCTCCTTCTAGTCTGAGCTTTATTCTTTATTGCCTTCATGGGACCTCATTATGGTTTCATTCCTTAACATTGGACCTCCAGAGTCTGTCTGCCCTTAGTCCGTTGTTCTTTGCACTCTCCGTATTCTTCTTGGGCAATCTCATTTACCATTTATTTAGTACGTACTGAGAGCCCCACACCATGCAACATACTGTGCCAGATGCTAGATAATGACAGACACAACCCCTGGATCACTGAGTGAGTAATCTTAACCATCCCTGGGGTTTCAGCTGCTGCCCAAGTTCTGTGGAGTCTTAAATCCGTAGTTCTGGTTGTGATCAATGCCCTGAGCTGTGCACCTATTACTAGCTCAGATGTTCCACAGACACTTCAAATTTGACAAGCTTACCTGGACTTTTATCATTTCCCTCTTCTCCTCACTCCCATTTTTTTTCAAAACATGCTTTTCCTTCTGAATTTCATGTCTCAGTGTCAAAATCACTTAGCCACTTCTACAGAGAGTTGAAAGTCAGCCTTGATTCTGGATGTTTCTTCTCCTTCCAATGACTAATCCCTGGCCCCTGTACTTTACCCCGACTCTCTTTTACTCCTTTGTCATCCATTGCCTTCAGTTTTGTAGTGGGCTTCTAACTGGACTTCATTTCTCCAGGCCTGATCCTATTTCCACCCTGTATTGCACAGGGTTGCTGGAGTGATGGTCTAGACTAGAGTGTAATCTAACCTTGTAAGTCTCTGCTTAAAACCTTTGCTTGGTTTCCCATATTCTACGGTGTAAAGCCCGAGCTCCTTAGCTTGCACTCAAGGTTGTTGTGATCTGGTCCTACCTGTACTGCTTACACTTCATACCCAATTGCTTGCTGCTCTGATGGTGTCATGCTGTTTCTTGAGTCACAGTTTCTGCTTATGCTGTTTTCTCTGCCTGTTACATGAGCCCCCCACCCCCCTCCCGCCCTCATGTCTCCCTACTCTGTATCACTAGGCTAACCTTAAAAAAAATGATTATGAAAAATTTCAAATAATCACAAAAGGAGAGGGAAATATACAAAGAATGCCTATATGCAATATTCAGGTTTTGATACCCCGGTTCACTTATCACCCTCCTTTATTTCCTTTGCAGAAGTACTTAAAAACAAATCCAAGACACCTCACAGCTTCACCCCTACTTCAATATGCAGCCTCAAAAGTGTGGACATTTTTATACCTAACAACCAAGTCATTATCAAAATTGACAATAATTCCTTGGGATTATCTAATTCCCTGAACATAATGAAAATTTCCAAGTTGTTGCAAAAAATCTTTTTATAATTAGATTGTTTAAATCATGATCCAAATAAGTACCACATATTAAGTTTGATTAAGTCTCTAATTTTCTTTGATCAAAAACAGTTCCCACTCCCCTCTTTTATTAATGGTATTTTCTTGTTGTAAAAACCAGGTCAGTTGTCTTATAGAATATTCCATAGTCTGTACTTATTTATTGTCTTCTTGTGATGTTACTTGTCTCTATACCCATTATACTTCCTATAAATAAGCATTAATTCTAGGGTTTTTGTTAAATTCAGTTTCCATTTTCTATCTATCTATCTAATTATCTATCATCTATCTATCTATCTATCTATCTATCTGGGATAAGATTGATCAGAGGGTTTAAATGGTGACAGCCTCATCTAACCTTTATAAAATTCACCATCAATCATTGTGCAACTAAGGGTTTAATCCATTGCTTATCACTGATTGAATCATTTTTTAATGGTTGCAACATATTTATTGTATACTTTTATGATTTTTTTCCCACTTTTCCTGGTTGGATCTCTTCCATAAAGCAGAATTTTTATCTTGTCAACTAAGAACATGTAATTACAAAAAAAAAAAATACATGGTAGTCCCATTAATTTTTATGTAGATATTTTAATTTATTATTTACATATTAGGCACAGCTTAACAAAGAATAAAAATCCTACTCTCTAGAACACGAGAAGATAATAAAAGGTGCTACTATACAAATGGAACATATGAACATAAATGAGCCTATGTATGTGATTTTCAACCACATTCACATTACAGTTTTAAAATGATCTAATCTCTTACAATGACTAATTACTTATTTGAAAACATAGAGTTGGTAGAGGATATATGCCGTTTAAGTATCAGTTCAAAGGCATAAACAGTTTTATTAGTGGTACTTATATGTGTGGTAAGAAGAGAACTGTTTACAGTATATAACTACCATGTTTCAGGGGGCATGATTTAACAGTTAAGTTTTTATATTACAAAGCCAGTTTAAGTACTGGTTATTTTAGAAATACCACCGAAACTAGAATAATGTTTATTAATTATACTAAAGGAGCATGGTAAACTAGTTGACAACATTTACCTACCTACTAGAGAAAAATATTAGTATGTTGAGATAGACAATGTAGGATTTAGCTTTCTGACACCCAGAAGGCAACTCCTGCTATTATGTGAATGTTAATAGAAGACTTAGGCCTTGAATACTTACGTTCTCGGCCAACTCCTGATCTCAGAGACATATGAATCCACAAACAAACAAACAAAAAACCCCAGAAATAATAAAAAACCCACTTCTTATCATAGCTTTCTTTCTCTTCTGTTGTTTCAGTCTCCAAGTACATCAGTACTGTGCTGCATTATGGAGGCATATAAAAGCATTGGTTTCATCTCCCCACTCTGTTAACTGTCCAATGAAGACACAAGGAAAATGGTCTTTTAGCATATTGGCCAATTTAGAAGTCTTGTCTTGAAGTCATCAAGAACCTCTAATTGGGCCGTAACCGGTTTGGCTCAGTGGATAGAGCGTCGGTCTGTGGACTGAAGGGTCCCGGGTTCGATTCCGGTCAAGGGCATGTACCTTGGTTGCGGGCACATCTCCAGTGGGGAGTGTGCAGGAGGCAGCTGATCGGTGTTTCTCTCTCATCGGTGTTTCTAACTCTCTATCTCTCTCCCTTCCTCTCTGTAAAAAATCAATAAAATATATTAAAAAAAAAAAAAAGAATCTCTAATTGGTTTTAGAAACTTAGAATTTATTTCCTCAAACTGCATTTTCTTTTTAACACTTTGCAGGTATGGTGTAGTAGACACATATTTTATTAAGCAACCCTCCCTAGTTTCTTCTGTATTGGGATTTTTAACATGGTTGTTTGAATCTTTTGTTTTATCAACTTTCTCTTTTTCAAAATCTTGAAATACCACATTTCTATGATGTTTATTTTCCATTTCAGGTTTCCTTGACTCTAGATTAAGACCAATATCTTCAGTGTTGACTTCTTGGATACGTTCTTTGGTTGCACAAGTCTCCTCAAATTTTTCTCCAAATTTCACTTTTTCTCAAATCATCATTGTTAGAATATCTACAATTGCATGTCACAATTATTCATCAGGCTGAGCTCCTGCCAGAATGGCCTTCTCATAGACTGAGATAATACTTCCAACAGAGCTTGTGAATGGTTCAACATGTGCAAGGCATATCCAGTATTTAACAAGTTTTTTGGCACCTTGAAAAACTTTAATCAGGTCATTCAGTGTGTCCAATATTTCTTCTTTTGGGCATCTCTCATTAATCAGGTTAGGCATTCAGAAAATGTCTTGTTTACCTTTTCAGTGAATAATCTTTGTTCATCTTCTGCCATGGTAGTCCGACAGGATCCAACTGGTTTTTCATTTTGTCCTTCAGGTTCAGGCTGGGTAACTACTGAGCTAGGAGGCCTTTTCAGCATTCTACCTTTGCTAGATCTCCACTCATTCAGGTGAGCTTTACTCTCTTCTGGGGTTTCTTTGGGCTGAGCCCATCTACTATTGGTAGTTGCTTTTGCTATAGTACTAGAATGTCTGCGCTGGTCAATGGCTTTTGACTTTTCTATCAGTTTGATATTATATCAGAAGATGAAGCAAGCCTGGCTGTGATTTCAGATGTGATGCTTCTTGATGTCTTATTTCTTTTTACTTCCTGAGAAGAACTGGTTTTGACACTAGATAAAACTGCATTTAATTGTAGTGATTCTTTCTTATGAGACCCTTTCCGAATGGTAACATTGGCAGAGGTTCTACTGATGCCTTGTTTCAGGTAGTCCTGAGTGTTATGGCTATTATTGTGGTGACTTCTAATAGGAGGATGCAAAAGTTGTTCGTTCTGAGATGTAGTCCTCACAAATGTGGTGGTAGTCATCATACTGAGGCTCTGTGACTTTTCACTGTCTCACTGCTGGTGTTTATACTGCTGGGGGCTTTAGAAGTAGTTATTGAAAGTTTCTTTGTTGTTACAGAACTCTCATCTTTGACTTGCACAGATTTTTAAAAGGAATTAACCTTAGATTGAACAATTTGGCCATAGTAGAATCCAAGGACAGATTTCTTAAGCATGTTAGCATCTTGCTTTTTTTTTTTTTTTCCTGTAGTTACTTGTATCTTCTTATTATTGTTTTTAATGTGAAAGGACCCATTCATGTTTAAATCACATATAGAAATATTGCCATATTGTTGTTGTTATTGTTATACCATGAAGAAAAGTCTGAAAGTTAATTCACAAGGTAAAAATGTTTGGTGTCAAATTATTCTCAACATTCCCATAAACACTTTTAAAATTGCAGGAAGCTCACTTACATTGGGAGGAACCCTTGGGAAGCTGCACTGATTGGCGGAGCTCTAAGCTTATGTCTTCTGCCTCTGAAGGCCAGGTGCACAGCCCTCTGGGTGGACAGCAGGCGGGGGAGGAGGATGCGTCCTGACGCCGCTCCTCTGCTTGCATATAAAAGATCTGAAAGACACACACTAGGGCGATGCCAATGTTTCCCTGGGTGGGCTGGACTTTTGGCCCCAAGTGTAAGACAGAATAAGTTTTCTATATGAATAAACTATAAATGGTTGTGGTCTAAAAGGTATTATTAAAGCTAGATTTTGGGGATTGTCCTGATGAAATCATTATTAATAAAAATTATATCTATGAAGAGTGTGGTCCATGTTAAATTTAAAAGCCATGATATACAAATGAACTTTGTAAATGCTATCCTTTCGAAGTGTAAGCTTTTTTTGTGCTATTTATGCCTTGAATAGGGGTTCTTAAACCAGTCCATGGATGACTTTCAGGGGCTTACGGCTTCCATGAAATTTTGTATACAATTTTAGGTCTATGTATTGTGTGTGTATGTGTGTGTGCACGTGTGTGTGAAGAAATCATAGCCTTTATCAGATTCTCAAAGGTGTCCATTTCTTAAAATAGGGCCCTTAATGTTTGTGCCCAGAAATGGAATAAAACAGGTTTCTACTCATGTGAAATTTTGGAAACATCTGCCTGACCTGAAACTCGATCAGTAAGCCAACCTCATACACATAGTAAGACATATTCCGATTTCTCATAACTTCCACTTACGGTGTGAGTCAGAAGTATATACTGTAAGAGTCCTATCCCAACAGACCCACATTTTACCTTCTATCATTTGCACATGAAATATGACATACACATTTAGACAATATATTTTATGTGTTTGCTGCTTGAAGTAATTAAACTACTTCAATTAACAGTCCGACTTTTTAAAAAACTAGTTCTGAGCTTTCCAATGAATAATAACTAGCTCTTTATTTTCTTATGTAAGTCTTATTTCTTTAATTATCCATAGGAACTCAACAGATGGGGTAAGAAAATATCACACTAGCTCAGGGATGTAAGGAGATAGCAATGGGGAGTTCTGTCTTCCGGAAGTGGAACCGAAGAGGCAGGGACTCGCCCAACCTGAAGTGGCAGTGAGTCAAAGGCTCGGAGCCCACAGGTCTAGGGACTGCAATGGGGTTTTTTTATGACAAAGAAGTGGGAAGGGCGGTTAGTGCTTTAAAGGCATGTTGAGTGAAGTGAGTCATGTGTTGGTACCATTCACTCATTCCAAAAGATAACATGTAGAAATTCCCCAAACTACTAAAGAGATAGTAGAGATTGAAGAATATCAGATGTGGCACCAACACCCCTAAACTCAATTCCAGCTTGACCATTATTTACCTTGGATGACTCCCATATCTCAATCTCATCATCTCCAGTAATTTAACCTCATAGTAGTTTTTTAAGGATTAAATTAGTACATATGCATGAAATGCTTAGAACAAAATGCAGTAAATGTGTGCTTCGGCTGTACCAGACAGAGCTGTAGAAAGGGCTTGAGAAATAGGAAAGGTAGGAAATGCCAATGAATATAGAAGTGTGTATTTGTTGGAGAAATTACCCTCTGCTTGCTGCACCACCACCACCACCACCACCACCATATGCAACACCCCCAGCCCCCCAAACCTTCCTCTTCCAGGTGTGGGAGCAGTAAATTCTTAATCTTAATGACATACATTATTAGGACAGTGTTTGACATAAATATTGATTCACTCATGGGCATGTATTTGAGAAGTTGTGTATTAATGGCCTGTAAGATAAAGAAAAAATTGCTTTTGGATCCACTTGGCTGGTTGGTTGCCTCAGATGGAGAGGAACTTAGCTGTGTAACAGTAGTGTGATGCTGTGAATAGGTTTTGTTACCAGAGCACCTGTTTTTCTCTGGGTGTGTTTACACAGTTCTTATGGTTAGGTTTATTTACCTGATGGCTAAATATTGACATATTCAAAAGAAGGTCCATGCTAAAAGCATGACACATACTGACTGTTCTAAATTTTTTTCAGTTGTTACATAATTCAATAACATCTCAAGAAACCACCACCTTTTTCTTATTTTTTTCATTTCCATAACATCTGTTCTCTATATTGATCCTATTCCTCTGACAAGTTTCCACGTCACTGTCTCTTTTGTTTCTACGGCTTCTTTCTTTGTTGCTGATAGAACTAAAGGTTTTCCACATTGCAAACTGTCCTTTCTAAGCCCACTAGTGATATTATACAGGTACTGATCCAAGATAGCAGTTTGAGCCACTGTTTCTGAAGCTTAAAAAATAAGTCAACAACAAACAGGCCACAATGGGGCTTCCTTGTCTTTTCCAGATTCAGGCATAAGTGTACAACGTGGTCAGATCTCCAAACTATTTTCCTAGTACTGCCATTAAATCCCAAAGACTCCTACAAAGATTCTGGTTTTTAGTCTTTCCTTATCTGTATTGCCTCCTTTCTCTGCACAGTTTGCAAACCCTGGGATTGAGAGGTAATACTTGAAATAGTTTTGATCTTTTTTTCCTCATTTGCACCTCATCTTATCTTAAATGCAGCATGAAAAAAAAAGTGAGAGCAGCCTCGGTGGTTGGAAATATTGCAATTGCACCTTTCGGATTAGCTCTAGGCTCAGTTTGCTAGGCTTTTTAATCCACTCACTCATCAAGGTCAATATGAACTCAAAGAAGATCAGGTTTTGTTTAAAAAAGAAAGAAAATTAGAGTTAGAGTTTATATCATTAGGCATTGTGAGCAAAAAAAAAGAAGAGTAGGTTCTGTTTGAATGTCTCTGTATACAATTTATTTATGTAGTTCTCTACTCTTTTTGCATTTGTCATTAATTTTGGAAACATGATGGGTATTTTGAAAATAAT